>NC_136753.1:14101438-15406438 GCF_936440315.1 Barbus barbus | reverse complement strand
AAAACTTGTCTTACCTATAGAAGAATCCGCCTCTTTTGAGAAGTGTCAAAGTTAGAGACCTCCACGCTTTTTATTGTGGGTTTATTAAAAAAACGACGAATATACATTTTGTTCATTTAGCGTATCTTTGCAGAAAGCGGGAAGAGAACGAGAAGAGAGTCCACTCACGCGATACTTTGAGATTCGCGAGTTGTGAGAGTAGGTTTTTTTGGGTTTTTTTTTACATTAATTACAAATTATTTAGCCTTAACATACTCATTAAAATAAGATAATGCAAATAAAATGAGACAATCTGAAAATATTTTTGTATTCATAGATCTGACAAAATCGATTGGCTCTGATCTGGGGGGGCAGTGCCCCCCCCGGCCCCCCCCAAACGCCGCCTATGCTGGGGACCACTCACATCTCACAGAATGGGTGGGCTGTGTCATGAGTACCTAATTCCCCATGGTTCATTTACCTCAGAAATGGCTATAAATGTCAGTAGCTTTACTGAATTAACTGGTAAATGAATGACCAATGGTGAATACCGAACACATAACATTTCTCCACAAATGAGTTTAGAATGAGTCGCTCTCTAAAAAACTTCTGGTTATTTGAGTTTGTTTTAGACTAATCCTACAAAATCATCAGACATCAGTGCACTGCACGTCTGCACTCACGTAAGTAAGATTCTGTAAGTACTGTACAGAATAATACAATTATGTCGCTATGGTCACTATTGCGTCAATGCCACAACTAAATGATCCCCAAAGCCTGTACCTGATAGGTTGCCAGGGTTTCCATGGCAATTGACACTCAGATTTTCACTGGAACAGCAGGATGAAAGTTATGTCTGTCTCACCGGTCGAATTTAATCCAACATGTTTGTCCAGACCACACAGAACTTCTACACAAAAGATTCAGTCAATGCACTAAGGAACAAAAAAAAAACTACAAAAAGGTCCATAGGATTACTGTTTTATTTATGGTGAAATTACAGCAGTAATTTTTAGTTACTAAATGTAGTTATATTTTTCAAATTAGTGTAATGTTTTTATTTGATTTTTTCTTAAAGTAGCATACTAGCATACTAGTAGCAAACTATTCACGGATATCCTATTCACTATTCATGGTGGCATCCTTTCAAAATGTATTAGTAGTACCATTTGGATACTAATATGTACACTTTATGCACTCTTTAGTGGTAAATAAGGTACAAAGGTGTAAGGGTACTGCCAAAGTGAAAGCTTTTACCTTTTTCTTACTGCATTTTAGGTCTACGGTCATACTTTATTTTAAGGTCCAATTCTCACTATTAACAAACCATTAACTACGACTTTTGCCTCAATGAACTCCTAAGTTTAGGTAGGATTAGGGATGTAGAACATGGTCATGCAGAATATGTGTTTTAAAAGTTCTAATAGAAGGGAAGGGAAGGGAAGGGAAGGAGGAAAGGAAAGGAAAGGAAAGGAAAGGAAAGGAAAGGAAAGGAAAGGAAAGGAAAGGAAAGGAAAGGAAAGGAAAGGAAAGGAAAGGAAAGGAAAGGACATGTGGCATTCCATACTTGGAATTTGTGCTCTGCATTTAACCCATCCAAGTGCGCACTCACACAGCAGTGAGAAGTGAACAAACACACACCTGGAGCAGTGGCCGGGGAGCAGTTGGGGTTTCGGTGCCTTGCTCAAGGGTCTCACCTCGGTCGTGGTATTGAGGGTGGAGAGAGCACTGGACATTCACTCCCCCACCTACAATCCCTGCCTAACATGAAACTCAAACCCACAACCTTCAGGTTACAAGTCTGACTCTCTAACCCCCTAATAGTCAGAATTGGCCCCTATACTAAAGTATTACCAGGTCTTCTTTATTATGTGTGGAAAGTCTAGTAAATACTAGTTGTACTTCACTAGCTTTACCGATAAATACAACAAGAGATAGTTTTTGATAGCACAGCAACTCACTAGAGTAGCATGACTAAAGTTGAACTACTTCAAGTGATTAGTATTTGGACTGTGTTGTGTACATGGAAACCTACAGCCCCACAGAAACACAAAAACAAAAAAACATTAAAAATATCCGGCTGCGAGCTCAGGGCTGTGGTACAGGCATAACGTGACAGTGGACCCTGAAGCTCATCTCTCAGATGGCCGGCGAGATGGAATTCCGAGCAGCGGTCAAGTCATGCCCTGAAAAACAAACACCACTGGGCATGTGTCAGCTCTCAAACACACGCACACATGAACACGTACAACTGATGCCTCAGTTCTGTTTGAGAAGAACGTGTTTCCGACAGTATCGAGGCAGGCTGGGGGAGAAGAACTGCTATATCGCTTGACATGGGGTATTATTGGAAAGTCAATATAAATTTCAGTGAGAAATAACGTTTCAGAAATTTCTAAACTGGAGTAAACGAGATGGAGTGGCTTGCTGGTTAATACTGTTTTTAATAATGTTTTTGGACACATTATACAGCCTTGTGCCATTTCTGATGCTGTTCCCACTTCTTTTCACTGTTGTTTTCTGTCTCTTATCCATGTCTCCTTATCAACAAGGTGTAAAAAAGGCCAAAACTCCAAGCTTCAGCTTTTATCAGTTTGATAACACTCTTCAAACTGCTCCATTAAAAAATGTGCTTCGTTTGGGGGCTTAAAGAGAAAAACATGAATAAAACAATGAATTTTAACATGCAAAGGGAAACTTTAAACATTCAGTCATGTCAATTCTTATTTTGGATTTCTTTTGATTATATTTTTTTTTTACATCAAATTAATTTCTAAACTTAAAGTTAAAATACTAGATACCAGTCATATTTCTTAGGCTATGGGCCTGTTCACGTAATAAGAAATATTGTGAAAGTATATGCAATGCGGAAAATTTATTGCTACTAGTAAGAGTTGCAATGAAATGTAGAACCTACTCACAAAGCGATTTCAGATGAATCCAGAACCGGCTCACTTGTGTCTGTACTCTTGTATTTTGGTGTTATTTGATATACACCCTAGCAAATACAAAACTCTGAATGACTGTTTGAAAATATGTAAATACCGTTCGACTTTTTTCGACAGTCAGGTATCAGAAGCAGAAAGCTGTGCAGCATTTTATATACAGGAGTAAGCAGGGTATTTCTGCTTTTCTGTGCCACCAACTGTCAAAGAATGAATTGACATTTTCATTCAGCCCACCTGCCTTTTTCACACACAGGCCTGAACAGTCAAATCATATGCAGAAATCAGGCTGAATTTTCATTTAAAACATTCATGCTGATGTGAACAGGTCTTATGCCTACTTCGTTTTAACAAATAAATCATACGTATGAATGAATTGTTCACAATAATATCAATAACGTGTTTAGAAAATAGATAGTGTGAACTTTAATTTCATTCAGTAAGCCAAACAGATCATGAGGTTAAAAAAATAAAGTAAAAAAGTAAAGATGTTAATGTGTCTTAGCATCACCTGCTCATCGCTGCAGCATCAGCAAAAAAAAAAGGTCACAATCTGAAATGGGCTTTTACCCGTCTCTCTTTCTCTGCTGTGGGTTTATGTAGCTTATAGATCTATAATTGACTGAGTGTCTTTAACAACAGGTTTCTGAAGTAGTGCTGTCAAACAATTAAAATAAAAGTTTTTGATTGCATTATATATATGCGTGTATTGTGTATATTTATTATGAATATATAAATGCACACACATGCATGTACATATTTAAGAAAAATAAGTTGTTTATATTTTAAATATATTTATAAATAATATAAATTATATGAATATAAATATACATATATACAGTACACACACATATATTATGCAAACAAAAACTTTTATTTTGGATGCGATTAATCATTTGACAGCACTATTATAAAATTAAAAATCTAACCTCAGATTTCAAGATTATTGGACTTTCAGCTACACAGGACACAGGAGTGGAGAGCATAGTTTTATTGAATGAATCGGAAAAGAGGTTTGTGAGGAGGTGTACAGTGGGGAGATAATTTGTGCGAGTGGCATTATGAGCCGGCAAACACACACACACACACACACACACTCTTAGCGCAGCACTGGCTCTCCTCCTGAGGCAATCATTACAGGGATTTGTTCTGCTTGCACTTATAGTTTTTGCAGATCAATCGGAGAAGCATGCGCTAAAACCCATTATTAGTTCTGAGGGCAACATCTTAGTTTCGGTTGGAGAGGGGGGTGGATTGTCCGCACTGATGCCTGTTTGAAACGTGGCTCCTTAAGAAGCAACCATGACTGTGAACAACATTCCCCGGAGATGAATGAGAAAATCAATTAAGAGGTGAGAAGCGTTTAGTGCTATCAGTACACGCAAAAACAAATTCATTTAGTGTAATGGAGGCGCCTGCCCTCCGAGATCTCACTGCGACTTTGAAATAACAAGACTATGTTTCATAACATCATATGAAACACATCTATCATACAATGACAGAATCATAATAGACATCTGACATGAGTCTTCATGCAAATCTAAAATTAACTTATAGGCTCCTCTTCAAAACCTAAGGCACTGCCAACAGAGGAAGCCTATATGTGTGTTTTTCCGATGCAAGATAACATGTAGTAATATTCCAGGTTCAGTAAGTTAAGCTGAACTGACAAATTTGTTGCAAAATGTTGCTTACTGCCAAAAATTAATTTCCACTTGTCCATCCTTTTCTTTAAAACAAGCAAAAATCAGGGTTCCAGTGAAGTGAATAGTGCCAATTAGTTAAAAGACTTACGGTTTCAATAGTATAGCCAAAAGAGGTTCACGTCATTTTTAGACTGAAAAAAATGTTTGTAACATTTTCTGTGTAATTATGTCCAATTTCGCAACTGTTACCATGACAACGTAACATCTACAACAACTGTAAAATTATTTAAACAGCTTTACAGCTTAAATGATACACAAGCTTTAACAGAAGAATGTTAGTGCTTTTATAAAAATGATAAGCTTCTCATTTCTACCAAGAAATCCTTCAAGAATGAGCCCCATTCACTTGCATTGTAAATGCTTCATAATAAAAAAAATTCTCTCCTATTATTTTTTATTTTATTCCCAGAAAAATGTTTTTCCATAATGGGAGCAGTGTTCGGTTGCATTAGTTGTACATAACAAAATTTAGCCTAGTTGTGACACTCTACTGAATGTTTGTGGTTTGCACTATTAGGCTTAAATGAAACATAACTCTTCATATAAACTAACCATTTACAGAAGCCTCTGACCAGTGGTTGGAATAAAACAGCAGATTGATTGAATTGCATCAATAAGCTCATGTTTTACCTGATAGAATTCCATCTTTTAGACATATATGATGGAGATGGCATAATTTGCACCTTATGTAAAGAGAACATTGTGTAAATAAATGAAAAGGGCTCTTCAGCACAAACCCAATCCAAACAATCTTGTGTGCATTGCTCCATGCAGTGGATGCCAAAAATTCATGTTAACAGTGAACGTGAAAATTATTTAAAATCTTATCTTCTTAACACAAAGCAGAGGAAAGGAGCTGCGGCGTTTCACTTTGCCAAACATTTCCTTGCTTGCCTTGCTCAAGGGCACCTCAGTCGTGGTATTGAGGGTGTAGAGAGCGCTGGATATTCACTCCCCCCACCTACAATCCCTGCCGGCCCGAGACTCGAACCCGCAACCTTTGGATTACGAGTCCGACTCTCTAACCATTAGGCCACAACTTTTGATTTTGGTACCACCCCTCTGTCGACTGTCCATGTTCAGAGATGCAAAACTGTGAAATTTTGATCTGTGGCCAGACGGATGGCCCAAAAAAAAGATGCGTTTTGCACCAACTGGCAGACTTTTGCTGACAACAATAGTGGAATTTACAAAATAGTGGAATACACAGAAAAGTGTGGAATTCACGTTCCTTGAATGGCTGGTGCAACCCTAGGTGACTGGATAGAATGGGAATAGAAAACATAGAAACATTTGTGGTGTCAGGCAAAAGATTTGCATAATGCATCATTCAATGCGAGAAAAAAAAAAGTGCATTACGTAAATAGCATTACGTAGATGTTACATTGGCATTAAAGACATTTCCATTTCACATTCCTCTTTACGTACAGTAAATTTCAAGCCTCTCAAGATCTAAAGAAGCCTGCACAGGGTGTGAGATGAAGCCTGCCCTGGGAACCTTCATGTCAGCCAGTTGGACACGGCTTTCTCTGAGTGAAGTGGAAGGGGCAATTGGGTGGCGATCTGCAAGTATGTGATTATATAACTAAATGCATCATGTTCTGCTGTTTTTTGATCTACTGCTAATTGAGCAAAAGTGAGTCTGTTTCACGTAGGGAAAGGCAATGAGATGGGAACTAGGCCGTACATCAGAGAAATTACTTTGTGTCCTGCCGCTGGCCTCTCTGACACTCAGGCCAGCTTTTGTAAGTTACCCTCTCTCTCTCTCTGTCTTTACGCCAGGAGTGCGGTGAGGCAGCTCTTAGTGTACAGAATGTAAATCATTCAAAAATTATGTAAAAGAACAAAATTAACTGGTAAGCCCAGCTCAAACCACTTGTAAACTGCAGAGAGAAATAAAACCACATGGATGGAGACAAGACAATATGAAAACTACACTTTAGAATTGAGTTAGCCCCGCCCACTGGGAAATCTCATAGGTCTAATATCCTGTTTCTCACAAGACAACATATTAAATGAAAAATATGTTCTGATTGGCAGTTGGTCTGACATGTCACGCAGCATTTGACAAACTGGTGCAGGCAGATGACTTCACTGGTTAGAATGCAGTGTTAGATGTCATGAAGTAAGATAATTAATTAGAAAAAAATAGGAATGACAGGAGAGCAGAAAAAAAGTTTTAATCTTTACCTGATTCTTTTTCAGGAGCAAAAACAAATCACCAGATGATCCCAGACCTGAATGAGAAAGACAGAAAGACGTATGAGGAAATCTTGGTGAGAAATAGATACATATGGTTGATTTTAATTATGATTTGATGATCATGAAATCATCCTGTAGTATAAAAAGAAATAAGTAACATTTAATAACATTTTTAAACCATATATTTAAGCCACATTCCCCCTTAATCTTATTCGAAACTTTCTAGGACATTGAGCTCTGGAATAATATCGAATGCATATACACATCATAAATAGAAAACTTGAAAAGAAGACAAGAAAAGCAAACAAAAGTAAAAGTTCTAAAATGCTAATTATGAGGTTCCACTTGTCTGTTTGAGGAACGTGATGCATCCGGCATCCTGTTTGAATGTGCAGGTAGGAGGTGGGGGGTCTGTTTCCTCTCCAAGGGCCTACAGACACACTCCCTACCCACATAGTGTCTCTCTTGTTCTCTGATAAATTGACACTGCCAGTTCCCCACGTTGCCAAGACATGAGGAAGACCGCTGGGAAAAAGAAGTAGGAGCAGCGCTGCTACATGTGATTGGTATCACTTCTGACTGACTCTCTTCATGTTTTTATCTGCACCGTCTCCACAGGCATTAATTTCAAAGCTCTGATTGAGGGTGCTAAGACAAAAAAAAAAAAAAACTCATTGTGTTCAGTCAGCCATCCATATCATTGAATAAGTTGTATCCTGCCAGATAAGCCAACAATCTAAATTCTCACCAGCCATACAATTCTTAACTTAAAAAGCCCATTAATGGCCATCCAGAAACTAACCATACAATGCACCATAGAGAAACCTATTTTACAAACAGTGAAATACTCTTTGTCTTTTAAAATAAAGCATATTATTCTAAATATTTTAAAATGACTTCTCAAAATATCAGTGTAACCTGAACAGTGTTATGTTAGTATCACTGATAAAATAATAAAGTTTTAGATAGTATTTTGAATATTTTCTGTTTTATTTAAATTTAAACTTTTTAAGTATTTAGTATTTGTTGTCATTTTTATTTATTTTGGGGGGATTTTTTTTTACATTATGTTTATATATGTACAAAAAGAAAATGAGAGCAGCTAGCTGAAATAAAGTTTATAAAACAAGTTTAAGGATTTTATATTTTATTTTAGATCATGTTTGTTTTATTTCAAGTAATGAAATTTTATGGTTTAGTTATAGTTAATGATAATAACCCTGATTCTGAATAAAGGTTTCATTGTCTCATTAAAAAAAAACGTTTTTGGCTCCTTTTGCCTCAAAACCCCATTTTTCAAGCAGCGCAGAAGAAAAGCATCATGCGATTTTTAGAAAAATATGTTGCATTCACCTCTGTGTGATGATCCTCACTTATGTAATTAGAAAAATAATTATTTTTCTTCTTAAAACATTATGAAAGCTTCTCTTTGCAAAATATGTGACTCATTGTATTGAGGAAAAATAGTCATTATTTATTCACCCTAATGTCATTCCAAACCTGTATGAGTTTCTTTCCTCCATGAAACACAAGCGGGAATATTTAAAGAATATCCTGGCCACTCTTTATTTTCAGTATAATGAAAGTGAATGGGATCTGGAAATGTCAGGGGCCAAAAATGCTTAACTAGTGCTTATTTTCACATTGATCTTCTCAGAACTAATCCAAATGAACACAACTTGTGACTCAAATTATGATTCAATAATAGTAATTTAATTTTGGTTGAGTGAGTCTCTTTTGTGGAATCCCAGGATAAGGTATTGTATGCATGCAAGCTCAGTTTTAGCATTGAGCTCTCTGTGCTGAGGTGGATCAGAGCCTATAAGACCACCATCACTGTCCATGGCTGAATGAAACCACACAAAACCTGAGGAACAGAGGGTCCATTTAACATGAAGACCTTCATATGGTCTTAAGTGCCGACAGAGGCCAGGGTGGTGCACACTGCGTGTTCACAGAGAGACCAAAAAGGTAACTCAATGCCTAATGAAAAATACATTTAGATGAATTCACCTTCAACTTTTGCCTTTTAACTCTGTATTGTGCAGAACAGAAATAACCATGACCATGAAACACACACACACACACACACAAATAAATAAATAAATAATACACACACACACACACACACACACATACATATATATATATATATATATATATATATGTATGTGTGTGTGTGTGTGTGTGTGTGTGTGTGTGTGTGTGTATGTATAAAATGGCTGTACATAGTATCATAGATATCATAAAGAGTCTCTTAAAACACCAGAAAATGTGACATTTTTTTTATGGGGCTAGTTTAGGATGTAAAATGTTGTGTGTTGCTACTTTTTTAAATGTATGAATATTCTTGTTTATATAATTTTTTTTTTTTTTATGTTAATCCTTGAAAATATATATATTATGATTTTTTTTCTGAAAATAACTAATAAATTGTCCATATTCACATTTATTCAAAGGGTAAGAACAATTTTTTTACTACATTTTTTCTGCTCTTTCTGGTAGACATTCTTATAAGTCATTAACCCATCTAATGCTGGGCCATTCTGAATCCAAAGCAGGAGGAAAGCAAGCAAGCAACCAAATCTGTGATAAAGTGAGGTGAGAAACATTCAAAAACACTGACTTGAATTTCGTATGAGGAGCCCTAAATTATTCCTGTGCTTATCGTCGACTCACTTTACTTCCCCCAAATTTTCAATCTGTGTTTTTTTTTCCTCATTATCTCCTCTGTAATTCTCAGTCGCATTCCCCATAATTTTGCCTACATGTTTTTGTGTATTTTTTACATCTTTCCATTCTTTTCTCTCTACTTTCCGGCCATTTCATTGTTTCCAGGGAATATTCTGCATTGCCAAACTCAGTTAGACAGGCGTATGTTAAGTTGTGAATGATTGATGTGCCATTGACTTGGCCGGTCTCTCATCTTGCCATAGGCTTAAATCATTCATACGAACATTTAACGATATATCCTTATAGTTTGAAGTCGAAGGCCTTCAGGAGACAAGTGCTTTTATTTAGACTATTGGTTTAGCGCTGATGAACTTAATGTGTGTAAATCATTAAAATTGCACTTATAATAAGCGCAATACGAAGCAGTCCTGATTTACTCTCTGTCAGAAGTATGAGCTTACTGCCTACAGGGAGTTACACTTATTTTGTATTATATTCTCCAAAGTAGGCTGCTTTAGCTCTGCCTTAACAATAACCACACAGATGCGAACACCCTAAGGAATAGCTTGGCTGAGATCTATTCCAGAATCTGTTCTGGTAGGTGGGTGTGTGTGTGTGTTGTGTTTTGCAGAGATTGGGGACTAACTGTACCCCATAGCGCTGTACCATGGGGCAGGACTTTCTATGTAGTCCGCCATTGATCTCAGGAAGCGACTGGTGTGTATAATGCAATTTATCAAATCAGCATCTGTCATCCTCATGGGAAACTCTGACACGATGCAAATTCACTCCACACCATCCAATAAAACATCCTATCAGCATCAGCCATTAACATGATGGACTGCCCTCCGGTAAGTAGGATTGTGGATCACAACAAGGACTTTTATAAAACGCTAAAACAGCTGGACAAACTCATAACTCTCATTTTTGAGGGTTTTTTTTGGCTTGCATGTTCAGGACATTCAGTAAGCCCACCCACCCATCCAATCCTAGTTTAAGAGCATGCAGGAATGCCCACCACGCGAGGAATTTTAGCTACAATTTTCAGCTACCAGAAACTTTCCTTCCATATTTGGCCTGGCACAAGGATTTGAAAATCCAGCCCTCCTCCTGTGACTCTCCGCCTTCGATTTCAACTCAGTATTTAACAAAAGAGTACCATCCCTCTCAAGTGGCCATATAAGACTCTGAAACAAATTATAAAACATAAAGAAATTACAAAAAAACTGCTCAATTAAAACAGGGCATTAAAAAAAATTGCAATCCAAACAGAAAACAAGTCTATATTTGCACAATTATATGTTACTTTTATACACTAAATAACAAATGTTCATATTCCTGTTTACACACAACTTTTGTTTGATCAAAGATTCCAGAAAAAAATCACAATGTCAACTACAAATATTAAGCAGCACAACCATTTTCAACATTGACAATGTTTCTTGAGCACAAAATTAACATATTGTGATTTCTGAAGGAGCCCTAAAAAAGATCAAACCAGAGGATAATTCATTACAGTTGCAAAACACACTTTATCTGTATCCCAGTACAACTCATTTTACTAGCTTGATGGAGCTGAATTCACTAATATGACAACAGCCCTTAAGGCTTCAGTCTGATGACTAGCGTTCATCGTCAGAGCCCCAACAGCAGCGCAAGAGCACTGAAGAGACTATAAACATGAAACCCCAGGCTTTACACATGATTTTCCTCATCTAACAAGGAGTAAACTGATTAAGAATGTGAATATTACAATTCTGGTCAATGTTGATAGGTCCGTATTGTTTGGTTTACTGATAATTTTATTAACATTCGATAAAAATCTTGCTTAAATTATTAAAAATAAGATGCTAACAATGACAATCACTTGTTTTACAAATTACAAGAAAACCAAATTTAGGCACTGCAACATTATAATTTACAGCATCAAAATTGGGTAGTAAATTTCTGAGATTTTACAATTGATATGCTAACAGTATAAATATGGAATATTAGTGAAGCAATACTGAGAAATCCTTTAGTTTTATTTATTTTTTCCCTTAATGTTTTGTTTTGTTTTGTGCACTACCTGGCCAAAAATAAATAAATAAAATGATACTGTAATTATTTTTGTCATATATGGCAATTTTAACAGCAATATTAGATTTCATCTCATATGAAAACATCTCATATTGTATAGTGGTGGTTTTAACCCTAATAAATGAAGACCGTTGTAAAATAGTAGCATAGTAAATAAAAAATAAAAAAGGAGTATATCATAATTGTCAATATTTTTAATAATTGCAACCCCCACTTGGCAAACCCTGGAATAAACTGTTTTTTGTTTTGTTTTGTCATATGAAAATATCTCTTAATGCTTCTGTTGAAACCAACTAAGACCACTTTAAGGTCTATTATTAGTAGTATTAGTATTATTTACTATTAATTAGTAGTAGTAGTGGTAGTTATAACTATAATAAATAAATACAATTGTAAATTAACTGCATAGTAAAATAAAAAATAAAAAAAAATCAATAATTTTTAATATTTTAATATTGGCAAACCAAACTGGCATAGACTACATAGATGCAACCACTGTCATAGCCTTCAGTTTTTATTCAACTTGCATAAAATACAGTGCCTCTGGGCAGCATTAAACAGTCCATATAAATGCATCTTTTGGTTCAGAAACAGCTTCTGTGTTGTCATTGCAGTGCAAAGACTGTATTATTTAAAGCTGATTATGTTAACATTATGTTGACCCTAACATTCTAGCTTGGCCGGTAGCTTCAAAAGTCCCATGCACGGATGAGTGTGAGCAACGATTGCCACTGTTTTGGTACATGGGACATGCGAATGTTTGCACCCCCAGTTCAGACTCTTAAACAGAATGAGTGCGCAAAAGAAAACATCACCATGAATCATCAATGTTTTTCCAACTGGTAAAACTAATGCACATGTGTGGAGTAGCTACAATCCAGGCTTTTATGCTTTTAGCTGCTATATTCAACAAATAAATTTCCCTCTAACCCACCCAACTCAACTCTCCTTTTAATGGCATCTCTATGCTTTCAAACCTTTTTTAAGCCCTTAGCACACTAATGCTGCAGGACAATGCATTAAACCCTTTGCTTGACCTTTTGTTGTTGTTTGTTTTCATTCCCTCTCTTTTTTCCATTATCCTGAATAGGACAATGATATAACTTAAACCATAACGAGCAATTGGCCAGCTTTGAGGTCTAGGCTGGATATTTCTATGTGTAGCATCAAGGGCAGTGATCTAGGAAGCCCTGGCCCCAAACACCATCCATGCGGAGCTGCAGGACAGCTGTAATCTCACCCTCTCGCATCTCTTTCTAGCCAAAAATTTAGAACAGAGCAGGCAAGCACCCCAGGAAGGCTTTTACTGCTGAGCTCTTTGGATTCAGTATGATCCTTCTTAGCTCTCGCTGGAATCATCCTCGGATCATCCCAATCTATCCAATGATGCGTCAGTTAGGAGTTCTTTGAAAATATAAAACTCTATCCATGAGAATTTGTATTTTCGGTGTGCTTAATCCTGTTTGTCAGGGTTTAGGCTTATAATGGCACAGAACAGCCATGGCCCCTAATATAGCCGGTAATACAGTCTTCTATTTCTGCCCACGTTTGGTGAGTGGGGCTACACTGGGAATCTTACTTTCACCGCATTTCTCTGGGGTGCCGCATTACTGACTCATTTGCCTCAGTATGACCAAGCACAGAAATCAGAAACAGATTACATGAACATGAAAACAAAGCTAAAAGTCCATGAAGTTTTTGAATTCAGATGATATAACTTCAACACAATACATTAAAGGAACAGTTCACCCAAAAATTAACATATGGTGACCGGAGGCTGTAAAAAAAAAACATAAAAATGGTCCCGATACAACTTGTGGATTTTTGAGAGTCATAGACGAGAATGGAGCTACACTTTTATTCCCCTCTGCCATACCTCTCATTTGCACTTACGCATATTCAAATATGGTGCATGAATACGTCAGACTTAAATTTATACATTTCACTTAAATTTTACAAAGTTAATGGTTTCAGAAGACTTGACATATATTGTATATCTTTCATGGTGCATAAGTCTTTAGTCTCCATTTATTTTTTACTGTATTGAATAGAGCAGAATGTAAATTCTATTATTTTTTTCTTTTTGCAGAAGAATGTCAAATGGGTTTGGAATGATATGAGCGTGAGCAATTGATGGCACAACGTTCATTTTGGGGTAAAATATGTCTTTAAATGGAAGTAAATTAAAAGGTAAAAGAGAACAATAATATAATATTGTGGTATTACTTGAAATCATATTGTAATATATGTATTATTTTTATTTAAATGTTCTAATTAATAAATAAATAATATTTGGAATAGAATATTTAAATTAATTGGACACAATAGGAATTAAAAAAAAATACTAATAAACAAAATAAAAAAAAAAAAAAAAACAGCGTTCAGCTAAATAAATCTCCATCAGACTAAATAAGCTCTAATACACAGTCCGCCTCTTAATGTATTATAATGATTTGAAAACAACAACAATGACTGAACGTGAGTGAATGGCTTTTGTTCACAAGCAATTTCCCAGCCTTTGATCTCAATAAGATGAGAGTGCAGCACATACAGTAGACATTTCTTGCTTTAGTTCATTCATTAACATTAAAAGAACTGAAGGATTGTTGTTTGCCGTCACTGATGATACAACTAGGATTCTAGCCAAGGCTCTTTTATTCTGTTTCACAACAGCGCACAAAAGAAATGACTTGAGAACATCAATTGAATGAAAACTCCCACTCTCACTCTCCCATATGAAATCATTACAAAGGTTATAGATGAAGACCACTGACGCAGTCACAGAAAGGTCCAGGAAAGTGAGGCACTAGTGACTACGACATATATATACACATTCAAAACCCCCTTTGGATAAACAAAATAATAACAACTGCCAATTCTCACGAACTCAAAGCCTGCGATTACATTTGACTCCAATTCAGAAATGAGCCAAATAGTTTCAAGACGAAATGTTCTGATCAGTGTAAGTGAGGATCAGAGGCTATGAGACCGTACAAATTAGATTATGAAGCTCAGAGAACAAACATTACACTTGTGAATCGTTTCCCTCTGAGACTCCAGGGGAAGCCCAAAATCATATGGTAACCCTTACTTGGGTCAGTGTAGTCAAAAACATATGAATGTTTATTGATTGATGACTCATGACTTGAAAGCATTTATTCAAGTATCACGATTTCATTGGACTTCATTTTTGTGTAAGCAGCAAATCAACTGGGCTGTAGGAGCCTCATTCGAATACACACCAAAATACAAATATAATACATAAGAAAATTGTTAATATAAGAAATATTTTGAGAAAGAGTTTCTGATATGCAAATATATTACTACACATTTTATTTTATTTAAAAAAAAAAAAAGACTTTTATTCAGCAAGGACGCATTAAATTGATCAAAAGTGACAAAGATTTTTACATTCTTTCAAAAAAATGAAAATAAATGTTCTTCTCTTGAACCTTTTTCTGAAGAAAGTTTTATCAAGATTTCCACAAAATATTAAGCAGTACAACTGTTTTCAACATTTATAATAAGAGATTTTAATTTTGTTTATTTTTTATTTTATTTTTTAGCAGTAAATCAGCACATTAAAATGATTTGTGAAGGATCGCGTGACACTGAAGTAATGGCTGCTTAAAATTCAGCTTTCCCCAATATTAATACTTGTACTGATCAAATAAATGCAGCCTATATAAATATAGCAAGTGTGTGGTTTTGTGTGTGTGTAAATATGTATTTATTATTATGGATTATTTACATGATAGTAGTAGAATCACTGTAACAATATGGAGTCCCATAGCTTGCTGCTGTGTAACAACTGTGTAACTTTCACATATTCCATGAACACTCATATTGCTTTGCAGCTGCTTTTGATGAGAGCATCCCTTGCCAGACATCAGCTGTGTGACGCAGGATGAGGGAGAGACAAAAAATAAAAAGAGACAGGGGAAAGAGAAGTGTCTACTGGCAGGTGCTGGCAGCACGGTGTGAGGGATAAGGACTTCCTGCCAAGTAGATGATTTGGGTCAGTAGGTAATTGCATTCCTGGATCACAGAGGGCTCGGTGGCAATTAATCCCGGCTGTGAGCCACGTGAGCAGGGGAACACGTTCACTGTGCAGAGGCAACTGTGGTCAGAGAAAGGGCCTGCCTCCTCCAGCCAGGAAGCCAAGTGGCATTCTTTTCTCCATAAGAGACCATGCTAAACACAAACTACAATACCCTGCATCCTCTTGTGGTAAGAGTGTGTGTGTATACCTCTACAATACAACTGGCCTGCAAATATCATGTAACGGTACAAGAGTTTGGTTTTGCATATTTAATATATTTTTGAATAAACAAATAGATATGCCATGTCATGTCAATGACCCAACTATATTCTGATACACACAACACAAAGGTTCAAAAAAGTTCAAAGGTTTTTTTTTTTTTAAATGTGCTCATCAAGGCTTAATTTAAAAGAATTTATTTATTTTACTGTTTTTAGTGTCTATTTAAATGTTTTAAAATATTATTTATTCCTGTGATGCTATGAAGCTACGTTTTCCTAAGTTTTAAATCCTGTAGAAATCTTTTGCAAAACTGTCCATTTCTTTACTGTCACTTTTGCTCAAATTAATACGTCCTTGCTCAATAAAAGTAATCACTTCTTTAAAACAACAAAAAAATCTTACTGACTCCAAACTTCTGAATGGTACTGTACCATTACCGTAAACATTACTCATTACTGATAACTCATACAATATAAGATCTATAAATGATTGGGGAAACGAACAAAAACAGGAAGGAAACATAAAAGAACCCATGTACTGTCAGGAAGTCATTATCGCAAAACAACCCATGACAGTATGATCAGGGTCGCTCTTGAATCATCCCAGAGAAGTTTATTTTAAGACAATGACCAGGTGAATGTTATTCATCTTATTTTATGGACACTTACTAAATTAGTTTGTTTTATTGTGTGAGAACAAGGAGATTGATTCAAGATGCCTGAAATTAGCACTAAATCCTGACAGATACAACAAGCTGATTATTTTCATGCTCTAGCTTTATTTTTTAGTCTTCGTATAGAGCCACATTCTCTGTAAAGAAGCAGTGGGGAGACGCATTACGCGCAAGTTACAGCATAGGACAAATGATTCAATGCAGTCAATAGGTCCTAAATAATTAATAATGACTAATAGATTTAGTTTACGCTCCTTGTGATTATGCTGTCCATTGTGGAGATTTTAAAACCAGCCTTTAACAGAGCTTGATTATGGCTTTCTATTTGTGACATTGTCCTGCAATGAAAAGGTTTTAACTTAGCATGCGTTCAGCAAATATGTCCTTTTTCATTTTACAAGACAATACACCCTTTTCCACGTTTTCCTTTGCTGTGCTTGAGACAGACCCCTACCAAGTTCAATGGCAAGCCAATAATGGATGGAGAATTAGTTTAAAATGCCGGAAATGGCAACTCAAAAGGGTCATTTTTATTCTCTGTAGACCTCAGAACACTTTGCTCCTCTATTTAATAACTCATTATAGCTCTTTCTAATTTCTTTCTGGCTCCAGTCTTTTTTGCATTGTACTTTGTAATAATAACACTTTCTATTATCATTGCACTTTAAGAGGCTTTTAAATCAATCCAAAGATTAGAGACTTTTGGGAACACAATGTTAACTTTTAACTTTGCAATTGGAGAGTGACAGCAGACACTTAATTTATGACTCATTCTACTCTTATGTTACATTTTTGAACATGGCCTGAAAATACCTTTCCTAAATATATAAAGTAAACGAATCAACGCACACAAAAAAAATAAGAAATTCAAAACAACATTTGACCATGAAACCAGTCCACAGCTGACTGGATAATAAACAGGCCACTAGAGCATATCTTATGTCAGAACGGCAAAACAGAATGTGTAGATATAAATAAATAAATAAATAATATGAATAAAAGAAATCTTATTTCTATAGTGACAATAATTTTAAAAAATCATTCATTCATTCACGGATTAGTTGACAGGGTTCATTTTAATCAAATATAATTTTCGGGGGGGGGGGGGGGGGGGGGGGGTTAACATAATTTAACCATGTATTAAAGGCAGAAATCAAAACTATATGGTAAAAGAAGCTTTTTTTAAAAGACTGATTTATATAAAATAAAAGTTTTAATAATGCACTTTTTTGATTATCCCATTATTATTGAGCATGCACTCAATTTTTAAGTTTAATTCATGTACGATGGTACACTGATATTCTGCTTTAAAGAAGGATGGTTTTTAAATTGTGGACAGATTTTAAAAAATAATGAATTAATTTAATGTATAATTAATTCACTGCCGTGGGCTACTTCAATCAAATATCATTTTCAAGTTTGTTTAGGGCAGTTATCAGTTTCAGCTTTTGAAAAGCCATAAGATGCATACAAATAAATGTGGTTGGTTCAAATTTGTTCCACAGCTACATCCAAAGCAGAGAATTTGCCACTTTAAAACGCTCCATATTTGTGATTTAAGCCTGAAATGTTTTCCAGAAATGTGCCTATACCCGCTGATCCATCCTAAAGCCAATGAGGCACAGGAATGGCTGGCACAGTGCTGGTGCAGAAACAAATATCTGCTGCTCTAGCTGCGTCTCTCAGCAAGCTATCATTTAACAGGCCAACATCTACCTCTCCTCTGGGGCTATGATCTAGGCTTTTGGGTTGCTCTGTTTTTAAGCCAACAAGCCTCATAACAAAATAACAGGACTAGTGAAATGGCATCTGTTAGTCTGGCACATGCAACCTTTTGAGCCGGGCTCCATTAACAGACAGCCTGTGCGTCAGAAGAAATTAATCTGCCAGTGACCTCTGATACCAAAAGAACAGGGCTGAGGCTGAGCCCCCAGAGGTGGAGGATAATGCCTTTTTTGGCAGATCGCAAAACTGCGCCTTTTCAGTGAGGGGACATAATGATAACATTACTGTTAGATATTGGCCCCTTTTAATCTGACCTAAAGACTGTGTGGCTCTATGACAGATTAAAAAGTGCTAATGGGCTCATAGTCTTTCAAAGCTCAAAATCTGTGATTACATACTTTTGCTTTCTGCATAGTCCCATAAAGTATGCATTAAAAAGTCCAAAACACACATGATATGAAGCAAATGCAGTTAAATTAAAAATAATGCAGGAAAAGTAAATAGGCCACAAGAGGCCATATGTTGTCTTGATTTATACTACGGGGCCGTTGAATGCTTGAATCTGATTGGCTGACGAACGTTCTGAGGTGTGCAATTATTTTCAGGGAAACGCACGGCGAACGTAGTTCCAGGCAGCTTTCTTGACCGCATTACAGTTTCATATCACTTCGCATCGTTGTCAGCGCTGCCCTGACGATTTTATCAGTTAGCCTAGTGTAGCAACTTAAAGGCTACACATGACATTTCTCACTAGCGAGGTAATAACAGCGCTGCATCTTAAAGCAGACTTACAGTGTAGAGACGGTGCTTCAGAACACTGTTGAGGGACACACAGAGGTAGCCTAATTCATACAAGCTCTCTCTCTCTCTCTCTCTCTCTCTCTCTGTTTCTCTTTCTCTGTGTCTCTGTCTCTCTCGCTCTCTTTCTAATAACTTCATTATTAACTGCATTAGTCTGCTATCAACGGCTCAAGCCTCCATTGCCAGCTTTAAAATGACGTTTTGGAACTAGCAAAAGAGTCGTTGGATGAGATGCGGAAGAAATAATCCTACTCACAATAGCGATTTAAGTAGAAAAACCGGACGAATCCCTTGAAATATATAATCTGATCGATGTCTTGAGGTGTGGCAACCGTAGTATAAGCGGAATAATTGACTCCGGACCGTTGAATTATTAGAAAAATAATGCACACCCGAGGTGTAAAGGCCACTCCGCTTCGCGTCGTGGCCGCATCACCACCTCGGGTGTGCATTATTTTTCTAATAATTCAACGGCCCGTCGTCAATTATTCCTTACTTAACCATGTACTGAAAGCACTACCAAAGCTGTGCTGTAAAATAAAATAGACAAATTGTCAATTAGACAAATCAATCTGATCAATCAATCAGTCAATCAATCATATGTAGCCCTTACAGCTCTGCAGAAATCTGTGCTTAAACAAATCCGATTGGCCTGTAAGATGGGTGCACTTACTGCAATTTTACCAATGAACATTTCTTAGTATCACTTTCCAGGGTTGTTAAACATATTCAGCTGTAGTGAACAGAAATTTTGTCAGATCTGGGCCTATTATCACAGTATGTGCTCAATTTTAAGTGTAGTACATCTACCATGGAACACTGGGATTCAGCTTTTAAGAAACAGGATGGTTTAAAAATCATTTTAACAGATTAAGGGCTCATTGGAAAAATGTACTATACATACGATTCACTACAGGTTCCGACTGAAATTAGTACTAATAGCTGGAAAACACTAACAACATTTAGTGCGCATGATTCCTTGCACAATATTATGTTATGACCTCAAAACACTTTTACCATGATTAGTAATCTTATAAATTGTGATGTTTGCATCACATCATCAGTTTCATAGAACTTTTCTGATAGTAAACTTGCTCAGTAGCTCTCCTGGTACAACACTGCACTTGTGATATGATGTGCTTGGGTCGGAGTCCCATGAAACACAAGTCATGATAAAAAAGCTCAAAGGCTTGTAGAAGCCGGCTCAAATGGCATAGTTGTTTCAGCAAATGCATTGTATTTATGTGTTTGTTTGTTTTGTTGTTAACACTATGGGTTAGTTCTAAGGTAGAGTTTAGTGTAGTTTATTTAACAACACAGCACAAGACTGGTCTTTTCATTCCCAAACTATCGCAATACGTATAACATCCAAAATAATAAAACGTTGCCAAATTTCATCTGATATATTTGATCAAATATATTCTCAGGGGATGAACAGTAAAATTCGAACTCCAAAATTTTTAGGCATATTTCATTGACCCCAAATAAAAATAAGGACATCACCGTAAAGAAAACTGTTAAAGAAATGTTTAAAGTATCCTGGCGATGCTTTCATCAAAGAAGTCTTGACCTTCAATCATAAAACTGCAAAAATAGAATGCAATCAAACCATCAGTGTGAATCTTTTTATAAACAGATAATCATCCACTTTTAACCTCACTTTCTTGCAATCTGCCCAGGCTTCTAATTGCTCTCGTTAATCAATCCTGAAGTTTATGTTGTCAGGATATTCTCTCAGATTGACAACGCTATATGAAAACAAACACCAGAAATTTATCAAATTGAGACAAGAATATGTCGGGAAACAAAGGCCAGTGCTGAGAAGCGAGTGCACAGATTAAAATCTTAATCCAGTTTCTAAAGACGAGGTGGAGGATTCTCACAGCAGTGCTACCATAATTCAGTGTGTCACAAAATAAAAATGATTCATTTCTCGTAATATAAGAGCTAAACAACAAGTTCATTACGAGAGAGGTTCCGGTCTAACTTTAAAACAAAAATCCCCTGGCCTTTTAAAAGGAAAAGTGGTTTAGTGGAAGCACTTGTTACTGCCCTCTGATTAATTGAAAACAAAATTCAAGTGTTAACTATCACCTAACAAGATGAGTCATCACACATTTGGGGGATGAATAAATAAAACAAAAGTTAACAAAGACTTTGTTAGTTCACATAAAACAGAGCAATGATTCATGAATAGTCAAATGTTTTGACTGATGCTAAGTGCTCCAGCTGCTGTTTGCACTGGCTCCAAACTGAATTAAGACAAGTGTTGAAGAGTTTACAGTAAACTTTGCCTGAAGCCAACCAGCACTGGATATGAAGACCCTTCAGTACTGTTGAGCGAAAAGTAATGAGATTATCACACCGTTCTATCATTAAAGTCGAGTATATCGCACCTCACGGCTATGGAAAATCCCATTAAGGTCTACCTTTCCCTGCCACTGCTATGGTGTGGTTCCAGAGGAAAGTGAAGGTGTAAACAGCTAAATTGTTGGTTTACTAGCAGTCAAGAATAAAGGTGGTGGAATGTAGTGTACTTAGACTAAAGACATTCCTATTAAACAAGTACAGGTAGATCTACTTCACCAACTTAAGATAAAATTCCAGAGGGTTAAGGCATGAAACTGGTAAGACTCTGTATGTACTATTTCAGATGTGGTGACGCTATGGTTATTTCAATTTTTTTTTTTTTTTTTTTTTTTTTTAACAAATACCATGACCAAACAAAGATAACCCAACATTTTGGCAGAAGATATTCTTCTCCCTGCCTGGAAAATAATTGAAAAACCCTTCTAACTTCCAGAATTTAACAGCTTTTGACAAAAAAGAGGGTTGGAAAACCCCAGACAACTCTTTGCAAAATGAACATGATAATGATAAACTGCCAAAATGTTTTTTTTTTTGTTTGTTTTATGTTTTTATATGTGACCCTGGACCATAAAACCAGTCATAAGGGTCAATTTTTTTTCGAAATTGAGATTTATACAGCATCTGAAAGCTGAATAAATAAGCTTTTCATTGATGCATTGTTTGTTAGGATAGGACAATATTTTGCCGAGATACAACTATTTGAAAATCTGGAATCTGAGGGTGCAAAAAAAAAAAATCTAAATATTGAGAAAATTGCCTTTAAAGCTTATGAACAAAAAGCCGAATTAAGTCCTTAGCAATGCATATTACTAATCAAAAATTACGTTTTTAAATATATTTACGGTTGGAAATTTACAAAATATCTTCATGGATCTTTACTTAATATCCTAATGGTTTTTGGCATAATAATTTTGACCCATACAATGTATTTTTGGCTATTGCCAAAATATATTATTATTACTTTTTTTTTTTTTTTTACTTCTAACCAATACTTCAAAACCAGATTGTGATGTTTCTGGTCTCTTAATGGATAACGGGTACCTGCTTAATGTTCAAGGAGAAAAATACAGCTCTCAAGGAAGAAATTACAATTTCATGCATCATTACTCCACTAAACACGCAGAGCAGTATGTTAGGCATGAGGGAGATAAGACGCCCCACTCAGAAAAAAAGCTTTGTCCATGCATAACTGTATTTAGTTCAAATTCATGATTGTAAAAACACCTTTATTTGTTCTGCTCCACTGGACCCTGCCAGACAGCAGCACCTGCTATCAGTCCCCGGGAAGTCTGAGCTTGAGACCCCAATAGAATAGTGACCTATAGAATGTGGTTAAAGAAACACAATGCCCTGCCTGAACAAATTCATTCTTGCTTAATGCAAATAAACTGTCCCACAGCCACATATTTGTGCTTTTTAAAGTTTTCCTTTAAAGGCAATATAGCTCAACATACTTGTCAGTAGTTCTTCACACCATGAGTAACACATTCCACAAATATATCTCCTCAGCAAATATTACCAAACAAAGAAAAGAGTCACATACCTATGGCATGCAAAGCCATCTCTGAGCAAAATAAAGAGCACACATCCCAATGAAATGCCTTATTTTCCATTTCAATGAAAATCCAGCCTTGGTCGACAGAAAAGGATGGACGTGCATATGTATACAGACTGAGGAAGTGTTTCTAAACCTACTGAAGGTTGTTCTTTAAACTCACAGATTAATATAAAGCCCAGCCACACATGTTGTGCAAAGTAAAAGCCACTTTACATTAATTGTACCACTCCATATCAGCTGTACAACTTTAAATAATTGTATGAATAAATAAATACACAAGTAATTGAAAACCTCCAGGAAAATGTCAGGTGGCTCCCAATTCACTCAAGAAAAACAAAGGCCATAAACAGCAGCCAGCCTATAACTATATTATTTGTTTTAAGCAATACTTCCACTGTGAAGAGCACAACTGCGATAATAAAAGGGTAGAGCAATGAGCCACAGGATTGCAGCAGCATGGTTAGCATGTCCAAACAGTCACAACTTATATAGAATAGAACAGGAGAGAAGAGGATACTTACAGCATCCCGTGTGTCTATGGACTAGAGAAGCCCTCAGTGAGGAGGACCCACAGCCAGGCCCTTATGCTGTTAAAATGACTCAAAGTGCTTCTTCCTGCTCTGCTGCACTGTAGAGTCATGAGGAGGTAAACATTTCCAAATATGGAAATAAAAATAGGCGAAAGATTGGGGGCAAAATTTGATTCGGCTTGCTTTTTTGGTCTGGAATGCCACTCTTTTTCACTGGCCAGAGGCACATAGAAGCCAAGTCTGTGGTTCGTACCATTTGCAGAATAACAATGGTAATTGCTGGGAGTTATTTAAGAGGGGTGCAAGCACACTCACAATGGTCTCTAAGAATAAAACAAACCACACTATCTAAAAGTACTCTTGAATGTCTACAGGGAGGACTGAACCACAAGACCCCCAGACAGCGCTGACCCACACAAAAACACTAGAAACATTTCATTTAATCTAATACACCCATTTTATCAATGTATATCACACTGAATCATATTTACGAATTATTTTTTTATGTAGTGTAAAAGCACATCAATACATGAACGTTCAATGAATAATAATGTTGTCTTTATGGTTTTTTTTGACTATATTAAGTGAAACATTGAGTGAAAATGTCTGATCCATACAAAAAGCTTCAGACGAGACTGAAAATAAATTGTGTATAGGATTTACTTATAAACTATTTTCACAGTTGCTAGTAAATTTCACAAAAGATTACAATGAAATGGCAAGTAATGCTTTAAATTAAATGTAAAATTTTGAAGTAAAGACTGAATACTCCAACAATCTCTAATAATACAATAATCCAACAATCTTTGTTTCATTTACAACTTTAAATAATAATTTTTTCAGTGTACTTTTAACAGCTTTTTGTGCTTTCTGGAACTTCACAGTTTAAACTACCATCCACTTTATTTAATTGCAATGACATTTTCCCAATGCAATCAATTAATCAATCTAAATTCATGAAAATAGTTTGTTTGTATTTATTAATTATATCAAACAAACAATATTTATTTATCTATTATCTATTTATCCATCCAAATCACGTGTAGGGTTGTGGTGCCTTATTATAGACTAGTTATTGGAAAACATTTTCTTGAGAGAGCTTTTTTGGGATAGAGTCAAAAAATCCACTTTTCTGTTTGTGAGAAGGCGGCGAGTAAGTGATAAACTATACCTTTTAGATATGTCAGCATGGAATCACTCTTTTGTTTTGTCTGCACTCTGAGCAATGGGATAGAATGGTTGTTCACCGCTCTTCCCCAGAACAGACCGAAGGGACTGACCAAACATGGAAATCAGTGGCGCTCAATCAATTGGAGCACCCAGGAAGCCTATTTCTATAAACCATAAACCAAAAGCAAATTGCCCATATTCCTTTATCACCTTTTGAGAACATCCTCCTGTGGCACAATAGCTTTCTGTAAGCAAGAGATCAACCTTAATACAGGTCAATACTCACCCAAGCGCATGCACACTGAGACTTACAAAACATAAGCACACTGAAGTGCATATAGTGGTTCAGAATGAGTGCACAGACATGATCAGTTACGCATGTGAAGGCCTATATTAAACATACAACCCCAGAATGTCATAATGCCCAAGAGCCTCCATCCACATGAGCAAAGCGGTACTGCCACACTCAAAAGCCCATTTTCCTGAACAAAACAGTGCTTCATTTTCTGACAGGGATCATTATTAGACCTGCGAGTAAACCTGTTTCCATCTAGTGTGATGATTATTATAATTATCAGCTATTTGGGAAAAATACAGCATCCTGTTTAAAAGAGCAGAGTGTTTTCTGAGAATGTTGACTCATTTTTCTGCTGATAAGCTGTAGCTGAGAGTTTGGTTAATAAGGTACAACAAGACAAGACCAGATTTGGCCCTATAAAGCAGTTAACACATTAACACATAATTGGCTTCTGGTCACTCATGTGTAGATGTTTCCAGCCATACAGCATTGCCATGCATAGCTTCATTTGAAAACCACAAAAGAGACATTACATTCATAGATGAATATACACAGCATGTTTTCCTCAAATCGTGAAATTAATCTCACTGATTGCCTCCCGTAAAGAGCAGAGCTCCGTGATATTACAATCATAAAGATAGCAAAATGTAATTAAAACATATTCAGGCCCTGAATGTCTAATCTTGAGGATTGTTTATACAAAACAGAAGTCTTTACTAATTCCACACAAATCAAATGATGGTTAGAACAGAGGCAGCTGGTTTTTCTTTATTACTAGAGGGGGGAAAGGTTCTTGTGCATTTCGACAGGGTTTCACTCAGCAGAGCTAAAATAGCCCTTTCATGCCTGAATCCACAGAGGGGATTTTAGAAGTAATAATAGCCCATTTACAAGGGGGTTAAACGGTGTCAGAGAGAGTGACTTCAGGTGATTAAAGATGCCTAATTAACTCTGACCCTGCGCTCCTTCAGAGGAGTGCTGGCCGGCCCAACCCACAATTGAGCACATAACTGTGGAGTTTTTATCATTTTTTGCATATTTTCATGATGTACCCTTTCTAAAATGTGATGTGATTCCATGGCTGATACAATATAGCGACAGACTGATACTTTAGGCAATATATGGTCATTTGATCTGCCATTAGTCAAGCCTGCTTGGTCGACTAAATTACAAAGTGCAAATATCCTGCATTTCATTTTGTACACAAACTTACATAGATGTAATTACATGCTTTTAATATATATATATATTTTCAACAGCTCAGGATGTCTGAGACTACAACTACAAAGAAGCACACACTACAACAGCGAAGAAAAGAGAGCTAGATATTCTTAACGCAAAACACGACCAAAATACTGATTGCAAATTAGATTTTTGTATTCTGTACGTCTGTAATATTGCCTATTTATGCCTATTTCATAAAGTTGTTTCATTATCTTGCTGCACCTCAAGAGCTAATTATAGCAGGTCAGAGAGTTTTGCACAGCTTCAACACATATGTTCAACCAACTGTAGAAAAACACTTATCCGTTGTTAGGGATGTGCAAAACTACATATTTTTAAAATCAAGTCAGTAGGTTGTCAGAACAATGAGTTGATCTGACCTAATCGTTCTTAATTGGAAGCTTTATAGAAATATAATTATTTTTGGATTACTGATTACAAAGGGGCCATTTAAGTTATGTTCTTGCATTCAAAAATCAAACCACTGGCACTAAAAAGTATATAAAAACAAATCTAGATAAAGTAACTGACTAGTAGGGCTGCATGATATAGTGAAATTTTTGTAGGCTGCGATTTATTTAAGATATGGGTGGGGGGTCGACTCACATATGAACTGCAATTCAATCTTCTAACACTTGATTTCAACAAAAATTGATTTTCTAGTTGATATAATAATAATAACAACATGATGTTGTCGGAACAAAACAGCAAATGGAGGAGGAAAAGAAAAATACATCCTGCACCATTTTCAGTGAGGGCAAGTGTTTGGAAAAATATTATATTAATTAATGATCTATTGTTATTATGGGAAGTGTAAAATATTTTTGATTTATTAGGAATTTAATAGTTAATATGAAACACTGATTTAGGACTACCCATACTACAGACTGGTGTGTTTTTGTATCAACATGCTGGTGCATTTGATGTCCAGTGTGCACAACGTGAATTGTGATTAAAAGTTGAAAATTCATGAATCGATTTTTTATCGAATTGTGATCCCAAGAATCAATATGAATCGAATCGGTACCAAACGATTCCCACCCCCATTTTCAGACAGAGCATTTATGCACATATAGTTTAACAGCTCAGTTTATTTGTTACTGTCGAGCCGTTTTGAGACACTAACATCATTGACTGAATGTGTAGAAATGAACACACTGAGTTGCACTTCACTCTGAAACCAGCGCTTATTTTTACTTGCAGCAACCAGTCAAAATAAGAGTTCAATGGTGTATCGTTTTAGCTTGAAGGCTACTGAAAAAGGTTTGTGTTGGTTCTTGAAAAGAGTAAACCCAAGTATAAACACCCCAAATTTTTCATGTTTTTCCCGAATCTTGCAGAGAAAAAGAAAAATAAACAAACAAAAAATGGCGATGAAATCACCCTTACTAACTACATATTCATTCATTCTAAATATAGCTGTTCAATCTGGTGAAAATGTCTGTATTTTTTCCCACATATATCGCAATGTCAGTTTTTTTTCCCCCAATATCATGAAGCCCTACTGACTAGTACTGATAATGACTGCAGTCCAAATTACAACATAAAACCTTCAAATTTAATAAAACGCTTTTCCAAAAGACAAAACCCTTGCCTAGAGTCATTGCAATACCTGCTGTGACTAAGAGGACTACAAAAGGGCGGATATAGGAAACACATTCTTATTTGGTAGTCAACAGACAGTGGACCAAAGGAAAGTTGAAGGTTCTGGAAAACGAGAGAGATAGTGCTACGAAACACTTCATCAATCACAACTAGGACAAGAGGAACGGCGTTTAATCCACATAAATCGAGAAGGCCTGTCCGGCCGTGGTAATAAGCATACAACGCTCATGTTTCTAAATGCGTGTGAACACGTCTCAGCTGTCCTTCCTCTTTCTATCACCGACTAAAACGCTGAGTGTCCTTTTTATGGCTGCAGGTGTCTTCTTAGCCTTGTATGCTAATGTGGCAATCTGTCTTTCTCCTTGCGAGCACTTGAAGGGAATGTGAGGAAGCTTGATTACCCAGAGTTCAGAGGAAGATCAAAGTCACAGTGCAGCTGAACTTTAAATCGGCCAGCGTTCCTTATACTGCTGTGTCAATGAGTGCAGTGAGAAATGAGCAGAAGTCTGCTGTAAATCATAACCGCACGAGCGGCCGCTGCATCATCCGTCTCGCGGTCCGGAGCCTGTTCCACACCACATCCTAAAGGACAGACTCACTGCACGCTCATTCATCCACCTCTCATCCTGCATGCCTGTCTCCTGTGTATTTAAACTACACAGATCCGTCCTCACTAACTCTTAGAAATTGGAGTGCAACACTGAAAAACAGAGCCGAGGTGCAGCTGTTTTATCAGACTCCTGAATTTGTCATCCAATACTGAAACACATCGCAAATTACAGCTTTGTTTAAAACTTGTTCATCAAGCAAATTCAGCGTACATGAGTTTCAGATGGCATGCATCAATGTCAGACTAATTTAAGCAAAATCGAATCTTATTCGGCTGTAGGCACAAGGCCTTAGTTAATCATAGCCTTAGTTAATCATGAGTGCTCTGCAATTTGAACGAAAATAGTTCAACAAATAAAACACTAGGGATAAATCAATATAGAATTCTGGCTGATACCGATAAGCCTGTAATGACTATTAACTGATATTCAAATTGTACAGATAAATATCTATTTAAAAAAATTATATTTGAAAAAAAATAATAAAACAAAAAAAAATTAAGTAATGGTTTTAAATGCTAAAAGTAAATGTAGGCATCACAACATTAAAACTTAAAGTATTACAGATGGATAATCATTTTGAGATTTACTAAAAATTAATTTGTGTTATTAAATATTAAATGTCCTAAATTACAGAAACTGTCATCTAAATGGAAAAATAAATGGAAATGAGCATCAAATATCCAATATTGTCTGATGCCAAAAAAACTAACATAAGCTGAATTTTCAGCAGCCACTGCTTAAAGTAAATACATAAAGTCTTTGGTGCTCAAGAACATATTTCATTATCAGTGTTGCTTAATATTTATATGATACTTTTAAAAAAAAAAGTTTTTTTTTTTAATTATGCTAAATTATTAGATCAAACATACATTAAAATATCATTCAGTCATTGTTATTGTATTGGAGTGTAGGTGGTCTTGATTCAACTGGGGGACCAAATTGTTCATGTATTAACTGTTGCATTAATCCATATTATATGTTTACTAGAATTGTTTTCTTTGTGTATTTATAACTTTCAGTTGTCACTCTTGTTCCAGACAGCACCTGATCACAGAGTCTCCATAGCAACAGAAAAGAGGCACAACACTTTTTGATCCAACAGTAACCTACAGTAATACGGCACAAAGTCAATATTCATAGAAAGTCTGCACTAATGGCAAAACGACAGTCAAAGGAGTGAGCATGGAAGACTAGGCTCAAAGGAAGGATTCATCTTTTAACTTTAAGCATCACTAGCCTGTCAGACATGTCCTCTTTTTTAATTCCTGCTATTGGGTGAGATGTAGTTTGGAGTTAAAACTTTTTTGGGAGGCTGGGGGTGGGGGGTTGCAAAGATATTCAGTTTGATGGCTGGGAGAGCTTGATGTTATTGATTAGAGATTCATTTCAAAGTAGAATTCTGAATGTCATTTTTGTAAGGAAACAGATAAATATTTTAGCACTTAGCTACTTTTAAGATGAACAATGTCTGTATTCTAGACATTTTGGCTGACTTGAAATGGAGATATTTGCTTTTCTGACAACAAAATGTCTTTCAGGAGAGATGAATTGTGTTCTTACTATTAGCTGCACACACAATAGAGAACATACTTCTATACTGGACTAAATGCTTAGATTAAAGCACTGGATTCATGCTTTACCAAAAGATAATCGTTACAAAAATGCATTTACTTTCAATAGTAAATAGAAACACATTCCATTTCAGCAATTAAACCCAGAAATGACATAGCCACGCTGACAAAACAAGCCATATTATCACTGTAGAGTTAGTTAACTGATGTCTGACTTCAATAGGCAGCTATAAAGCGCACAACTCAAAACAGATTGCATATCCAACTTTGAGCCACAAGATTATCTAAAAACTGTCAATACAGAGTGCATCTTAACCACCTCCACATTGTGGTTTAAAAGTAGATGCAACAGGCTCAAATCATCCAGAATGATGTTCTAACCATCAAATGCATTTCTGCTTCAGCCTGCACTCAAATTACCTGAGCCTTTCATGCTATGGCTTTGATAATGGCGACATGAGTGTAAAATGCATAGCCTATTATAATTTCTTGAGATGTGGAGCTATCTATATATATATATATATATATATATATATGTATGTATGTATGTATGTGTGTGTGTATGTATGTATGCCATGTGTTCCATGTTGCATTTCATTTGATTTTATTAAAAGTGCATCACTTACTACCTTTAAATAAAAATCACCTGTTCTCAATACTTTAATAGCCTGTGTATACAGCCAAATGGTGAATGCATAATGTCATGAATGAAGGAAATGGTTAATTTAAAGAATATACCTTTTTCACAAGTGTCTCCCTTTGTTAACACTATCAAATTGTTTTAAATAAAAGCATTTTAAATAATCAAATTGTTGTTTCATCATAAATGTATACATTGAATGCTCTGTAAAAAAGCATCTGTATAAGGCAAAAACATTTGCCTCCCAGAGCTACATAAATTTATCTACCTTTCAATAGAAAAGATCACAAGTCAGTGTAACATTAAAGCATTCCCTGTATTAACCGGTAAACGAGCAGACAGAATGAATTACTAAACTCCGGTATAAACTGTACAGCATCGCAGTGATATTTAAGTTTAACATCGCAAACAAAACAAAAGGCCAGCACTAATATTTCATATCTGTTGCTCTTGTAAGCAGAAGCCACGTCTGTAAGCGCTACAATCCTCCAGCATATTTACTTCCGCATTCTTCAAAAGAAACACAACAGTGCAAGAATGTTTCGGAATAACAACACGATCAGTTTCTGAAGTTCATATGCATCAAGTAGGCTATCTACTAATAGTATTCAAAGTGCGCCTACACCTTCTAAAAGTTCGCTCAAATGTTTCGGCTGCGAGGTAAAAACACGAAAGAAAGTTCGCCCCCCTCCTTTCTAGCAATCCCACGCCCTCCATTTCAATGGCACGGCACGAATCTCTCACAGAAGAACATATAGTTGTCAAATATAGTTCAAGCAGAGCTCCAGCGCAGAAACAACGCTGCGTTATCCCAGGCCTGCGATCGGCGTTTCCGCGCGTGGAGCCGCCCCTAGAAAGCATTAATAGTTCTCTTACCTCGCTTTCTAAGAATCACAGAGTTTCAAATCCCCACTTAAAGTGAAACTTCTTTTTCCCAAATCAGGGAGAGTAACAGGCAGTGACGTCAGAGGGCGAAATTCCAGCCGGCAGCACACACACACACACACACACACACACAAAGTCACTGAAATTTGCCCATGTATGGCAGTCTAGCACTCAAGCAATATCTCTTCCTCACAACGGCTGTATTTGCCTTATTGTGCAAACAGTGTAATAACTGGGTTTATTCATCATATGTTGCATGACTGTTTATTAAGGTCTGGACACTGGATTCTGCTGCAATATTTAAATTTAAGCAATCAATGTTACAAATACCACAATTAAATTATTTATTTGATTCATTCAAGCAGCTGTGGGCCGAAGGATATTCTGTGGACCAATTTACTGTAAAAACTACAGAGGGGAGAATGAAATGGCATTTCACTGAAATATATTAATGTAAGCACTCAGTTGTTATATATATTTAGTAAGAGAAAGCCAGGCTAGATGTTGCACAGGGGAGCTGTCACATTTAGTAACTATAAGATTTTGATTGACAAGTCCAATTATATAAATGTGTTTTCTGTCACGGTGGTTTGATATGTTTATGTTAAACACAATATTCTTAAATTAGAATACTTCTTGATGAAGAATATTTGTATGCAGCACACTAAAGTTTCAGTATTTTCATTATTATTATTATTATTATTTATTATTTTAGGTAATTGATATATATTAAAAGAATAGGCTAATTCATTCAAAAATTTAAATTTGCTCAAATTCACTCACCCTAAGGTCTTCCGAGATGTAGATGAGTTTGTCTTCATCTGAACACCAGTAATGGGTCCTCTGCAGTGAATGGGTGCCGTCGGAATAAGTGTTCAAACATCTGATAAAAGCATCTAAATAGTCAACAACTAATCAACATGCATATTTGTAATAATCAAATCCATAATTTTTAACCTCACACTGCTGCTTTCAGCTAAAATATGAGTCCTCTATCCATAAAATTGCATTCTCCATTGGTGAGTAAGTGACATGCCAAACTAAATTTTGATTGGAGTACATTTTTACTTTTGGGTGAGTTCCTCGAAGGCTAGGGTCAACAATATAAAAAGGGAGATTTTAACAAAAATTAAATGAATAAACAACAAATTAATGTTTTTTTCTGTGTTACTTTTTAGCAGTTTTACGTTTTCATTATGTATTTATTTATTTTTTTAATTGTAACTTTTTAAGTTAAGACTATGATCTGTTTAGTCTAATCTCCTTTCACACTTCACTCGACAGGACGCTTGACTCTCTCAGACGCGGCCTGCCCTTCAACACACGCCAACACTCAACCACACACTGCAGTTTGCATTCAAATCTGAAAGTTTGCATGTTCAGCTGTCAATGCAAATATCATAGCAGTGCTCTGGTTCTGCATTTTTATTTCTGTGTGCTAGGGAATGTACCACAATAGCTTTGAATGATGATGACAGTGGTGTCCGCACACTTTAAAGGTAACAGTTTGAGATAAACCTCATCGTCATCTGAATAGCATGGTTCATTCACACTTTCGCCAGAATAGTTTAAATGTAGTAATTTGGGTTCTACAAAAGATAAACAAGATCGAGCCATAGAATGGGTCCAGTGCAACTAGAGGGCTTTTGTGGGTGTGACAGAATCATACATTTGGCGTGAATTTAATGAGGGTCTCCTGGTCGTCTACAGAAATGCCGTTTCGGTAAAATGAAAATAGACTTGCGTTACACCACAATGCAAACTTTGAGTCAAGAAAGTGAAGTCTCGCCACGAAATATACCCCACATACTGTAAATTCAGCGAATTTAATGAATTCAGCGTAGGTTCTTTTGGCTGTTTTGGCAATGACTGACATCCCATAGTTACCAATAAGAACATCATAAGTCATCATAATTGGAATGATCCTTGTATTTTATAAAGAGAAATATTGTCAGGCAAAGACACTTGCGGCCTGAAATTTCTCGCCTATAGAAAGTGGAAGCACAGTTAAAGGCTCTTATCTTTCTCTTCATCATATTGATCACACTTGAGATCATAAAATGGAGTTCACAGTATTTGACAGGCAGACACATTTTTGCATCCAAGTGAAAATTATGCATTAGCAAACTTGTTGTGATCAAGTTCAAGGTCATATTAATGTAAGAACAACTCCATGCATTTAATTACTTCTGCTTGCATAACTTTCATTATTCTCATTCAAGTCACTTAAATATAAATAGTGTCTGCAAAACTAATAAAATAATACATTTAATATGCCTTATTAAAAGGTTCTGTTAAGACTTAATCTTACCTTAATATATATTTATACATTGAAAAATATAGGTGTAGAAACAGTGTTCACTCTGAAATGTCTAATAAATTAATTATAATTAAGCAATGGCAACTACATTAAATTAAATATGAAATTTTGAACTTAATTTTGAACTTTATAATTAAATGTACAGAGAGGAAAATGTGTAAAAACGTGCTAAAAATATATATACAGTAAATCATTTATGTTTTAAAACTAGTTTAGATTATCATTATTAGATCATTTACATTTTTAATATGGATTTTCATGTTTTAAGATTTAAGGTTTAGATTTGGGACAAGAAAAATACAATACAATCTATACAGATAAAAGGCCTTCAAAAATAGCACACAAAAAAACAAAAACAAAGGCATGGTAAAAAGGTTTTAATGTGACCTTTCAAAAAAAATAGCAGATTAAATCTGTTAATTTGAATAAAAATCAAACCATGGGACATAAATGTGCCAAGAGACACCTGCAGATCTCTGCAGAACTGATGAAAATAAATAATCAATTCATCAACGAACAGAAGCAGTAAATGTAAACAGTTTAGACAGAAATACACAACTAAGTCTCTCTGTATGCATCTAAATTCAGCGCTGATGACTATAAGTGAAATCCCTGACTTGAAACACTATGTCGACTCGCTTCAGAGGTTGTCTACAACTGATTAACTTGTGCTGCAAGCACTTTGTAAACTGTTTTGCACACCATGCATGAAAAACAGAGGCAGAAAGAACACCACCAGAAGATCAAGCGCTGAGATAAATCAGACGATTGTGCCTTGTTTTGCCGTGACTGGTTCTGCATCCCCCGGTGTGCAGGTTCCAGGGCACATTGGAAAGGTAATCTCATTTGTACTGTGTGACAGCTTATTTGCAACTTTGCTTACTGGCAATTTCCTAATGGGCCCCATGAGTAGTGTCTGGCTCCCTCTCCTTCTTCTTTCCTTCTCTCTCACTCGCTCTCTCACAAATTTGATCAAAAAGAGACTCTAAAACAAATCTGAAAACAATTACCGTTGCCCCAGCATGAAATCCCTGTGTTTTCCAGCTGTCAGTCAACTGGCAATTAATGTTTTTGCCTATGAGTAAATCCAACATTTTAAGTACACAGAACATCTATGCAAGTATGATAAGGGACGAGTTCCAGATTTTTTACTTTTTTAAGCCGTGTTACTACTTGCAACGAGATGAAATGAGATGTCTGCACTCCAAAACGTGGAGCGATATGACGAGACAGCAGATGTGCTGAAAGACAAAAACAGTTTTTGCACTTCTTAAGAATACAAGCGACAATCTATCTTTTATATCACCTCTCGACACAAGGCTAACGCTCCCAGCGTCGGATATCCTGTTGTACACATAAAACGTTAGGGCCGACGCGTTCTTCTTCCCGCACCACTTCCTCTGTTGCACGAGATAAACCTCAAGCAGCTGTGGAGGAAAGAAAGAACGTGTTTTAGAATGTCAACGTGACAGTGACCTGCTTCGCAGTAGGCTGACCGTGACACAAACAGAATAAACCTACTTTACCTTTTAAAGCTCGAAGCCACGCAAAATTTCGGTCCTCGAGGAAAAAGAAAATTCTTAGAGTGGATTCGTAGGCATCTCAAAGATGGTTTCAGGAAATGTCAAGAATGACAAAGGAGACCGTGCTGTATTTTCTCTTTAATAATGTAAAAATCCCACAGCTACGGCGAAGCTTCTGCATTAAACCGGTTAATGTGCAGGTGCTCATTCAACTAAATCCAGTGTTGTTTTTAAATTATTCATCGTAATATGTCCAGTACGAAAGCTTTTTCACAAGATGTGCATATCTTCAGCTAACTGCTGCTAAATTGGATTGGGAGGTTGGATCACACAACTTCAAAACAACCACAAAAAAACATCTTTTCAATTTTATTAGAGATGCTAATTCCAACACAACAGGCCTATCGTTAGCCAGACATTAGCATCAAAAGGCAAGTGTGAAAAAAGGTAGAGGGCCCACAAACCAAGCACAAAACCCATATCCTCAAGCAACTAATCAAACAACTGCACATGTAGATCGAAACCCAAGATTACACAAGATAATGAATTCTAATTTGAGTGTTTAAGCATGTAAATATTCATCAGGATAGCAGAAGCAGATACAAGCCTGCGGCTGTGGCTTTTGATTCTAAGCACAGAACAGAAGGAATTGGTGTTTGCTTTGGAGACACTTAGAGAGGTTTTTTTTTTTTTAAGCATGGAAAAGAAAGTTGCATTTACCGTGCAAAGTCAGGGCCTTTATCAAATCAATTTCTGGGCATGAAAGTTGCAGAATGCTGTTATTTGTTTGCCTCATTCTAATAGATGGCAAATTAGCATAAGAGATAAACTGCATAAACCAAAGTTCTCTTGCAATAAAACAGATCAAATGTCTAAATATGACTTTTGTGATTTTAAACTACAGGCGCAATCCAGTCTATCTATCTCAGTAATTTGTTGTTTTTGTATTTTATTAGGCTTATGAATCATGAAAGCCAAAGCAGTTCACAACATAAGAAAAGCACACTTTTTTCACTTTATATATATTATACATAGTTTAGTATATAGACTGAAATCCTGAAAAGGGTTGGCTTTGTACTGTACATCAGTCAATGAGGTGTGTTTAAAAAGAATAAAAAAGTACTATAAAACTGAAAAGAATTGAAAGTAATGTATAAAGTCTGCGAGTGTAACTGTAAGTTTGGCTCTGTTAGTGTGGCCTATAAAAGAGTAGGAAGGAGAAAATGGCCCAAAAAGTCTGAGAAACCCCTGAATAACTGCATTTGACATGCTTGTAGCAATGAAAAGCTGAATGTGGTTTCACTGGCGTAAAAAAAAGGGGCAAATGTAGCAGGCAGAGTGAGACACTGAGCTGATGAGACAGTGTGTCTGGCAGTTTGTCTCTCCTTACCTTCTTTCTGCACATTACTCCATTTATATTATACTCACCTGAGTGATTTTACCACGCAAATCTGTGAAGAGCTGGTCCTGGATATTGCGAGGAAAACAAGATAGCACGTAAACCAAGTGAAGCCTTTAAATTTTGTAGGATAGAGACTGTGGTCAGAGCAAATGGCTTTCTGGTGATGAGATAAGGCCATTTGTTTCACTGTCCAATTCAATTTTCTCAATAGCAAAAAGTCATTGATGGGGTTCCATGAGCAGGATTTGTGTTTTTCAGAAGTTTCTGAGCATTTCTAGACGCAATCTTACTAAAAAATAACATTATAACAACTTTAGTAAATTTTATTATTTAAAAAAATAAATAAATATATATATATATATATATTTGAATCTTTGTATGCACTACACAATATTTCAAATGTATCCTGGAGAGGTTGCACCACAATATTTATTGGTGTTCCTACCATCAGCAAAAACTGCAACAACATCTGTATTAATTATGAAACAGGCTCTGATAAGTTATAGGTTCAATAAACCAAAGTGAAGGGAAGAAAGAAAGTCATATACACTGTAAAAAAAAAAAGTTGAGCAAACTTAAAATTTTAAGGCAACCAGCTTCAGCAGATTTTTGAGTTTTCTCATCTTGTTGTTTTAAGTTTATACAATAAAAAGTTGAGAATCTCCTACAAAAATAACTTTTTTTTTTTTTTTACAGTGTACCTCTAGGTTAGAATAACTAATGAGGTTGACTAAATTATGTTTTTTTATTATTATTATTTCTGAGTAAACTATTACTATAAGACTAATATTAGTTTCTTCTTGAAAGAAAATTTCTGTCATAATTTTCTCAGCCTCACATCACCACAAAAAAGACTTTCATTCTTCTTCTAAACACAACTGAGGATATTTTTAATGAAGCCTGAGATGTTTCTGTCCCTCTATTGAAAGTACAATCAACCAAGACTTTGAAGCTTCAAAAATTTCATAAAGACATTATAAAAGTAATCCAAATGAACAAAGCGGATTATTCTTCTGAAAAGACATGATCGCTTTATAAAATAAACAGATTTTATTTAGGCTTTTATTCACAAATAGAGCATATGGATTACAAACCCGATTCCAAAAAAGTTGGGACACTGTACAAATTGTGAATAAAAACAGAATGCAATGATGTGGAAGTTTCAAATTTCAATATTTTATTCAGAATACAACATAGATGAAATTTCAAATGTTTAAACTGAGAAAATGTATAATTTTAAGGGAAAAATACGTTTATTTTAAATTTCATGGCATCAACACATCTCAAAAAAGTTGGGACAAGGCCATGTTTACCACTGTGTGGCATCCTCTCTTCTTTTTATAACAGTCTGCAAACGTCTGGGGACTGAGGAGACAAGTTCCTCAAGTTTAGGAATAAGAATGTTGTCCCATTCTTGTCTAATACAGGCTTCTAGTTGCTCAACTGTCTTAGGTCTTCTTTGTCGCATCTTCCTCTTTATGATGCGCCAAATGTTTTCTATGGGTGAAAGATCTGGACTGCACTCTGGCCATTTCAGTACCCGGATCCTCCTTCTACGCAGCCATGATGTTGTAATTGATGCAGTATGTGGTCTGGCATTGTCATGTTGGAAAATGCAAGGTCTTCCCTGAAAGAGACAACGTCTGGATGGGATCATATGTTGTTCTAGAACTTGGATATACCTTTCAGCATTGATGATGCCTTTCCAGATGTGTAAGCTGCCCGTGCCACACACACTCATGCAACCCCATATCATCAGAGATGCAGGCTTCTGAACTGAGCGCTGATAACAACCTGGGTTGTCCTTGTCCTCTTTAGTCCGGATGACATGGCGTCCCAATTTTCCAAAAAGAACTTCAAATTTTGATTTGTCTGACCACAGAACAGTTTTCCACTTTGCCACAGTCCATTTTAAATAAGCCTTGGCCCAGAGAAAACGCCTGTGCTTCTGGATCATGTTTAGATATGGCTTCTTTTTTGACCTATAGAGTTTTAGCCGGCAACGGCAAATGGCACGGTGGATTGTGTTCACCGACAATGTTTTCTGGAAATATTCCTGAGCCCATGTTGTGATTTCCATTACAGTAGCATTCCTGTATGTGATGCAGTGCCGTCTAAGGGCCCGAAGATCACGGGCATCCAGTATGGTTTTCCGTCTTGACCCTTACGCACAGAGATTGTTCCAGATTCTCTGAATCTTTGGATGATATTATGCACTGTAGATGATGATAACTTCAAACTCTTTGCAATTTTTCTCTGAGAAACTCCTTTCTGATATTACTCCACTATTTTTCGCCGCAGCATTGGGGGAATTGGTGATCCTCTTGCCATCTTGACTTCTGAGAGACACTGCCACTCTGAGAGGCTCTTTTTATACCAAATAATGTTGCCAATTGACCTAATAAGTTGCAAATTGGTCCTCCAGCTGTTCCTTATATGTACATTTAACTTTTCCGGCCTCTTATTGCTACCTGTCCCAACTTTTTTGAAATGTGTAGCTCTCATGAAATCCAAAATGAGCCAATATTTGACATGACATTTCAAAATGTCTCACTTTCAACATTTGATATGTTATCTATATTCTATTGTGAATAAAATATAAGTTTATGAGATTTGTAAATTATTGCATTCCTTTTTTATTCGTAATTTGTACAGTGTCCCAACTTTTTTGGAATCGGGTTTGTACATATACAATTGCATAGACAATTACATCGTTGCATAGACATTTAATGGAGGGACAGAAATCACTGAGGTTTCATTAAAAATATCTTCATTTGTGTTTCAAAGATGACGAAAGTCTTATGGGTTTGGAAGGACATCAGAGTGAGTAAATGACAGAATTTTCAGGTCTCTTTGATTGAATTGGAACAATAAGAAGCACAAAAAAGTTCACCTACACTGCTGAAGCAAAGTCCCATTACCATAAGCTGACAAACTCATTACTGTATGATTTGATAAAGGTCATTGGTAACAGTCTGCCAAACCTTCTGTCTGAGACCCGAGACTCAGAGGGAGGAGCGCCGCCCACTCACCCTGTGTGATGTGAAGTGAACACCCAGGCATGTGGGAGTGTTTATGACAGCACTAATTAGTGTCTCTAGACTTGCAGTGTGCACACACAACATCTATATAAGGAGATAAAATATTTAAAAGATGGTGTTTATACTGAGACACCTCAGAATTGAGAGAACCACAAAAGTCACTCAGCCATGCACGGGCAAAAAGAGGGATACAAGCAAACAACTTTATCAGGAGCAGATCAAATTGACTGCTGTTGTCTTTGTTCACCATCGCTCTCATTACAATTGCGCTGAAGAAAATAGTTTTCTGCACACTTTCACAGCCCAACTCACCAATGACTTGAAAATAGCGCAATTGTGACTGTCCACTTTTCCAGCGACCTTTGTTCTGGAAGTACTTTTCATGGGCAGTTGTGGCCTAATGGATAGAGAGTCAGACTTGTAACCTGAAGGTTGCAGATTCGAATCTCAGGTCCAGCAGGGGGAGTGAAGATGGGGGAGTGAACATCCAGCGCTCCTTCCACCCTCAATACCCTGACTGAGTTAATACCCTTGAGCAAGGCACCGAAGCCCCAACTGCTCCCCGGGTGCTGCAGCATTGGCTGCCCGCTGGTCCGGGTGTGTGTTCACAGTGTGTGTGTGTGTGCACTTGGATGGGTGAAATGCAGAGCACAAATTCCAAGTATGGAACACCATACTTGGCCAAAATCCTTTCATTTTCTCATTCCATCGCCATTCAAGACTTGATAAGTCTCGATCATAACATCAATAATGTTTAACTCCAACCCTAATCAAACACACCTAAACAAGCTAATCAAGGTCTTCAGAATTACTAGGGCTACAGGCAGGTGAGGTTTTTTCAGGGTTGGAGCTAAACTCTGCAGGACATCGGCACTCCAGGACCGACGTTGCCTACCCCTGCATAACAACATGCAAGTAAAAGCAAATTGAGAGACAATAAACCACTGCAAATGACAAAATCATATCAGAAATGATAAAAAGGATATAAAACTATTGGCTAAAAATTATGTAATTTATGGACTTTTATTGGCTTATAATTATGGAATACCACATTTGAAGTAGGTATTAGTGTTAAATATGTATAAAAACAAAACAACAACAACAAAAAAACTAATCTATGAGAATATAGAAATAAGGACGATTTTTCATTTGGTTTATTGCAGCAGTTCCTGCTTCTATGACACTGGAAAGCATTCTGATTGTTGCGCTACCGCAGAATTGTGGGAAATGTAGTATTTCACAATGAATTTCAGCAAATAAACAGACATTTAAAAGCATATAATATCACTTAACAACATCAGAGATCATAGTAGCTCTGTCTTGAAAGGTTTATATGTTATCAGTAAAAGTAAGTTTCTATAGGGATAAAATGAATAGGATTTTTATTATTATTTATTATTTCCAAAACAGGACTATTTTGCTCTAGATAGCAACAGAAATTTAGAACTCTGAAAATCTATTGCAAGCAACTGGCAATTTCCTTTTTATGTCATTTGTCTTTTAAACACTAACATCAAAGGCTCACAGACTGACATATTTTCCACGCCTATCATAAAGACTCCAGAACACCCACATACACACTCTGTTCATATACATATAGAATTATTTGATGCAACATTCAGTCAATAACGTAAATCTAAAGAAATAGGTCAGATATTCATTCAATTCAGAATTATTAACACAAGGCATAAATACACACACGTTCATTTGAAAAGTGATGTCTAGAGATGTATTATTCTGAAAAAGAAAATAAATGGCACACATTTATACAAAACACAAAAGTGTCATAGAACATCAGGACATCAATAATATCCAGAACATCAGGTTCGTAAGAGATACAGACAACTGTCAGAACAATTTTTTTTCAGGTGAGCCATGTTTTCTGATAGCTTAAGCACATCTGGAAACATCTCTGAAATCTCAACCTCAAATGTTAAATGTATGTGTGTCTCTGCTAACATGCAGAGATAGAGAACATCTCACTGACAGCAGGACGGCACGTTCTGTAAGGCACTAAAGTGTTTGGATACAAAGTCTGAGACATGTCTTGTCGTTTCTGTAAGCTCATAATGTAAATGTGTGACATCACATGTGAGCACAATTGAATTTATCTTCTTCTCAATATCAATCAGACATAAATTAAAATGGTATGAAGATGCTTTTTTGGCACCTGCTAAATACATAAATGGTAGATAAGTTTAATTTGCTATAGAAAGAAGATTTAATTTTATTAGAAAATATAGAAAAATTCAATATAGAAAATAGATTTCACTTATCAGAAAGAAATTAAATTAACTTTTAATTGACTTGTCTTGTAAATGTAAGATATTATGGACCTATTTATAGACCTCTGCCCAAGAGTACCTTCAGGGACCCCTGGCAGGTTACAGACCCCTGGCTGAGAACAACGGCCTTTTGTTATACAGTTCTTAAAGGTCAGTGTCTTTAAGGTGTTGGAAAGGTGACACTAAAGTGATATTTCACCCAAAAATTAACCTCCTGTCATTATTTACTCACCTTCATGTCATTCCAAACCCATATGACTTTTTTTTCTTCCATGGAACACAGAAGGAGAAATTTAGAGTTGCTCTCTTCCATAAAATTACTGAAAATGGATGGGGTCCAATGGATTTCAATCTCCAAAAAGAACAAAAAAAGGACCATAAATGCAGTCCATATGACTTCTTCACTGTATTTCAAATCTTCTAAAGGCATACAATTGGATATTAGTCATTACTGACAGAAAATCTTGCCTGGATAGCTTTGGTCACCACTCACATTCAGTTAATGGAAAAGAGCAGCATGAACTTTGCTTTAAATAACTATTTTTGTGTTCCACAGAAGAAAGAATAATCTCACTGCTTTCGAAGACATGAGGGTGAGAAAATTATGACACAATTTAATTTTCGAGTGAACCGCTTTAAAGTGTTGTATAGTATTGTCCAGTTTTCAATCCAATGCAGTCAAGATGCTTGTCGTGAATAGCAGGGGTGAAGAAATGTGACATCTGAAGTGATGTAATATCAGCTTCCATTGCTAGACGAGTTATAAAGAGCAATATCCAGCTCTGTGGATTGAGATGAGCTTAGGTAGATTAATGCTAGAGGACACTGAAATGTTTGTTGTATAAAAACTCAGTTTATACAACAATGTGTCAGAGCTGTATATGAAAGACTGTAATCTGACAGATGGCCCGGAGCCCAAGAGATGCTCCATATTAATGGGAATATCGCAAGGTCAAAAGTTCATGTGACTCAATGACATTTCACCTCAGAGAGCGAGAGAGAGAAAGCAAAGGAGAGACTGGGATTACTAGGATAACTTAATCTGTAGGGTTCCCCCCTCCGCACCAAACAAGAAATGGAGCACGCCCCTTAATTTTAACATTCAAGGAAAGTGGACCAAGTAAGCGTACACCAAACAATGTACGCTAGATTACTGTTGGCCTATCAGCTTAGAGTGCCACCGATGCCCTGTGGACCTCTTCTGTAACGCTGAGCACGCTCAGTTGACTCACTTCAGATCTCTGCTACGCCGATCCTCCTCCACACACTCACTCGCAAACGCGTCCAACCAGGGACAGCTCCAGCTCGCCGGAATATTCTGGGGGTCACCGACTGCCTGTAAGACGGAAGAGACAGCAGGAATCAGCACCTACTTAGCCTTCCCCCAATCCAGCCAGGCATCTTCAACATCTGCCAGCATGTACGCTCAGCTCTGAGCCCCTCTGCCGTGTGCCAGCTTTCCTGCCAATCTGAGCTCCGCTGCCACCGATCCTCGCGTTCTACTGTAGAGCTGTCACAGTCTGCTCCGCTTTCTTCCCTCTCGTTGAACTCCGGATGTCCTCCGCTTCCCCCCAAGGCATCACCGAGATTTGAGTTCTGTGACTGTTAAAAAAAGAGACTTCTGCCTCTCATTGGCAACTTTTGGACTGTCCAGAGGTGTCCCACTCTGAGGGTGAATCTGAGGGTTCATCGCGACCACTGAGTAATCTCTCATCACCCAGCATGCCCCATTCCATGCAGCAGAAACACGGTGAGAATTTTCTCTTTAACTACCTTCTTACTCACTCTCCTCCGTGACCTCACAGTCTCAGCAGCGCTGTGTTTCTTTTTTCTGCTGGGGTTGCAGTAAAGTAGTCCAAAGGAAATTAATAAAAAGCAAACGCATTAATTGGGAAGAAAACTAAAGAGATGCCAGCAGAGCAATTTCCTTATTTGACGCGCTCAGTAAACCAACACTGAAATGCTGCGAGAGGTCAGGGTTCAAACTCTTGATTTTTACAGGCCAAAGTTTGCTTTTTTTCAGTCTTAGAGTGTTGTTTCATAACTCTTTTTACATTTTTAGTAGTGCGATTGTATTGATTAATTGGTAAGTGGAAATTATCACAAACTAGTAAATATCAGCTGCAACTCGCTTCAGTGTAATTCTTGAAAGCCTCAAAGGTCACGACTGCTAGTCTAACCATAAAACTAACATCATTTACTCGCATCGTTCCAAACCTGTAGGAGTTTCTTTCTTCTGTGGAGCGCAAAAGAGGATATTCTGAAAAACTGTTTTTACCCATACAATAAAAGTCAGTGGGGCCCAAAACAACAGTGAACCCCACTAACTTTCTCTGTATGGACACAAAAAGTCACTGCTTTTGTGTTCCACAGAAGAAACTGTCACGTAGTCATGTAGGTTTGGTACAATACAAGGATTTGAATTTTTATTTTTGGGTGAACTATCCCTTTAAGGAGAAAGTACCTGAAATGTGCGCTCAGGAAAATTCACAAGAAAAAGCCAGAGCTTGCCCCATTACTCAAGATAAAATTAATTTTTAATATGATAAGAATGTAAAGTGTGTGAGCAAAATGAGCAGGCACCAGAGAGGAGAGAGAAGCGGAGAACAGAAAGAAAGTGCCTCGAGGTGTTTGGACTCGGCACTCTCTCTTAATCTTAGATTGAGTGTTTTCTCTTCTTGGCATTCACTCACGCAGTCTTAAGAGAACACGTTTGACCCTCTTATTTATTCATTCTGATGTAATTCACAAGTATTTGACATAATTTTAAAGAGGGGCTCCCTCCCCTTACATATTTTCTGCCAAGCATACTTTATTACAAGTGGGCTTAGACAAATTTCAAAACATTGCTTACTGTGATAAATTAACAAATCAAAAAGCATTAGACCTGGGTGTCCATGAACTCACATAGAGAGAAGATAATGGAATAAATGTTGGAGAAATGAAAACAACATCATTTGGTATTTGCAATGATAACAGCTCATGAATCAAGAGTAGAAATGTCTCAAGTTCCTGCAACATGGCAGTGAATGTCGCAGGTAAGTGTGGCAGGAAGAAAAAAAAAGTTCTATTTTATCTGTTGAACAAATATTTGAGCTAAGAATACATGTATTCTCTACATGCACAAGCTTAGTTAATTTTTAAATGGTGTTAAAGCTGAATGTTCTAGCAGAACTCATCAAATAAATCATAGAGAGATAGCAGAGAGATAGCAAACATGTGCACACATTACTACAGCAGCAAAACAACATAATTATAGCATTCCATAAGCATAATTTACACTGGGAATCTGTGTGCATGCGTTTTATGTAAGTGCACTGCGTCATGAATTTAAGACAATATGGTTTTAAATTAAAACATGGTTGGGTCAGTGTATGCAAAATATGTGGGGTGTTTCCTTTTTATTTAATGATATAATAGCCATTAAACAATCCCCTCTCATGCAATGTTGTGTGTACAATAATTTATGTTGTAGAGAGATATGAATGCAAAACAGCTCTGCAGATGCACTTACTAATGTACAGTATCTATATCTGCATGCAAGCACTACTTAATCTGCAAATATCTCTCGTCTAATTCTCTGGAGTGGGACAGTCACGAAGCTGATTAAAAGCCAAGGAGGAGATGGTCATATTTACAAGCTTAGTTAAAGCTCATTTTCCACTCATGTGCTCACATCGGAAACGCTGCTCCAACATACACTCCGCTGTCTCATTTACAAAGACTTCCTGAAGGACCTTTCGTGCTCAAGATGGCTCTCTGTGCACTCTGATGCATTAAAGTCGGCTGAGTTTAACCCTTCTGAATTCTTACTGATACTGATTATATATATACATATGGACTTTATGGCGTAACATTACGCTGATGTTAGGGGTCCAGGAACTGCCAGGGAGCTACAAGGGGTCCGTGGTGGTGTTCAAAGAAAAACAGTCCTTGCAAAATGAAACTAAATAAAATAAAATTACATTTAAAGAAACAAGCAAACAAATATATAAAGAAATGTTTTATTAATTAATTAATTTTATTTTAGCTGACTATGTTTTAAGAAATGGTCCCTTGCAAAGAAATCATCATATTTAGTGCATCAAAATGTCTGGAGAAAAAAAAAGTATGTAATATTAATTAAAATTAAATCTGTACTTCAACATGGGATCTCAGTATGTGTAGCAGTTTATCAGTAACACTAAATGCTCAAATTCTGAACAGGGTTTCCTGGGTAGGTTATGAAAGTTGTGTCTTGTTCCGATCACTTCCTTTGCAAAAAAAAAAGCTGATGCCAATGGGAACGCATACAGAAAGTAAATATGTATAAAACTTTTCCCCGACACCTTTACCAGTTAATTTATTGAATAACAAAGTATTTGTAACAGAAACCTTGTTTTGCCAAGACAAATTTCTCTGCAGGGACTAATAAAATAATTGAATGCTTAAGCAGACAAGCTGGCCTATCATCAGCTGTACAGAACAAATGCACAAGCAGCTGCTTATGAAACATAGCACATTGATTTGAGTTTGCTATTTTGGATAATCATTATTTTGTTTCTTCCTGGCTTGACCATGATTTGCCTGGAATATCAAGACAAGGTTACCTTTTCTAGCTCACTTTGGTTTATACTTTATTTCTGTTTCTGCATACAGATAAACTATCCACCTCTCTCTTGAGGTCAGCCAGAGACCAAAATTATTTTAGCTATGTACTTTTCATGCAAAAATCATATTCTAAAATGTTCAAACCCATTATTAATTTGTAAACATCACATTAGACATCAACATTTCCAAGAGGTTTGAGCAATAATGCAGTCACATTATCGAAAACAAGACATACTTCGAGATCCATTGTCATTAGCTTGGTGATGAAGATATACACAAATCAGTGAATCAATGATTTTTTTTCCTGAGTTGTTTAATGAATTGGTTGAGTAAATGATTCAAATGACTCACACAATAACTATCACTTGTCGCCACCTACTGGTGTAACTATACAACTTCAGATAGAGTCACTGAACTCCCTATAAATACATAAATGGGTCCCTATGGGAATCTCTATTAGCATTACACTGTACGAGTCTCCAGTTGGGCTAATTATACCTTATTTGTTCTGATATCCCTCATAGTTGACGATCAACACCACTTTTTCCATATAGGTTCTCGCCATAGCAGCAAACATGCCGAAAGAGCGCAGCTTCACAGAAGTGATGCTGACTCTGGCTGATCTGTTTGTATAAACATTAGAAGAATGGTTTAAGGGAGTCAGAGTCAAACCCAGTGCAAGTAAGTGTTGATGGGTGGCTGGGTCCATATGCAATCTGAATGTTGGTAGAACAAAATACATATGTTGATGCCATCTGTACCTCCAGCTGCAAATAAGTGGAAGAACAATACATTCATTTTAACCCAATGCATAAAGTTCAGATCACATACATCACTAGAGTTTAAAAAAATGGCCTCATACATATAGATAACTTTTGTTTAGACTATTTTAGGGTTGTGCACTAATTTTTAATCCACTTACAGAAACTAGTTCAAAAACAAAACTTTTCTAGATCTTCTCTAACATGATCACAAACAAGCTTAGTGCTTTGAAACTTCTCAGTCAGCATGTCTAATATTGAAGTTCTTCATAAGGTTGGAAATTAAATTAACTACAGTACTGTATTACCAGAGAGCTGGTATTACAACTTGTTCCAACAGAGATATGCGAGTTACCTGGCAACAGAGAATGCATGCCCTCTGTTTCACATCTAAACTCTGATCATGTGTCTTACAAAAGTGATACCCTAGTACAATAATCTGCATCAACATTGGACTGATCGTTTTTGCAGTCTTAAACCTTGCATAAAACTTTGACGCATGGAAAATGATCCGCAGTAGATTTTCCAATTGAACACACTTAGGAATACACTTTAAAATAAGTATTTTCGCAAGGATTTTATAACCCACCCACCAAAATATACTACTGCAAATTCTCTCCCAAAATCCCATGTAAATTGATATGTTATTAAACATTTCTGGAAATACGCATTTATCTACCTCTTGGGTTTTTAGAATTGGTCAAAGTTGGAGAGCATCCAAGTAAAATCATGGTTTAGAGGGGCTGATTTCTGGACTGGGTGGAATTGCTTTCATCCAGGCCAAAAGCCCCTGCATCCATGTTATCATGGATTACACTCCATTTGCTCCCTCTGATGGATGGATGGATGGATGGAGGGAGAGAGCCAAAAATAGGCAACACAGAACCACACCCCTCCACAGGCCTAATGGATATTCCACTGAGGCATTTCAGCCAGATTGGATTTCCTGATATCCTGACTTCTGTGATTTAAGAAATGTTTGGGCAAACCAAACTCTTCACTTTATCCAGCAGTAAGCTATGAAAAAAGCCGCCTTAAACAGTGATGAAAAATAAAGAGATTTGGTACATTTACAGACAGGCACTAGCAGGAGATTTGAACTGGTGGATGGATAAAAGCATGTTTTAAAGCTTTAAAAACTTACATATGATATTTTAATAAGGCTTGATACAGAGTTGGGCCTACTTTGTCTTACCTTGCACAGGTGGACAGTTCTCACTTTGATAAAATGAGAACTGTTTTTGATAAACCAATGAAGAAAATAGGATTTTAAGCTCCTTCTGGACTTGTGTACAATATCTTAATTTTTTAAGGCTATTTGTAAGGCTATGTGTCGATTTCCAGTAATTTTAAGGTAACTATGCAAAATCTATGTTAACCATGCTATTCCACTGAGAAAATATAGGCTACACATAGGCCTATTTTATAAATAGTGTATGTATGTATGTATCATGGCAATCTGAATGGTAACATATATTCAAATTTGAGCATGTAGTTAAAATACAATTAGGCCTACCTTCAGAAAGAAAAATCATGAATAAAAGCCCTTTAATATCTCGATTCAATCTCATTGAAAGTCAGAGGTTTCAGAATGAAAGCAATCATTTCTTATCAGATTATTCTAAGACATAATGATCTATCCATATAAATGTTATTTGTTTTGTTTGTCTCTCGTGTATTTTAGGAGAAACATCTCCGACAAAGTTAATGCTTAAATGGCGCATAATTGAGATCTCAAATAACTCCTCTGGATGAGCTCAAAAATTCATGTAGCATTTTTATTCCCGGTTGTAGCAAGTCCCATTTACACCAAATGATAAGAAAGACTCTTTTTGGCATGAAAATGTAGTCCAACATTTCTCCAAATCCCAATTCCACAAGAGAGCATGATATCGCAAGCGCGATTCTTAAAGGGATTAGGTCGTTTGAGAAATTAGTCTTGCGCCACAATTTAAGGTGTAGAGAGGAAGAAATAGCACGCGTTGAAATCAATGGATTCGAGACATCTCCCTGGGATTAACGCCTAATTAAATCTGGAGGAGTGAGAGTACATAACCTTAATACCACACAACATGTAAGCCTTCAGAAATACATAATATATTTTTAAAGGCAACAAAAAAATAAGCGCATCTTTGTTGCACTCGGTTTGCGGATCTAAACGCTGAAGACAGAACGCAGAGTAGGCTACTGCATTTCCCTGATAATGATCAACCAGCTCCCTTGACACTTTAAGACAATGACAACAACAAATGGGCTGTTTCGAAAACTAGTTCATGATAGCTTTAGAGGGTGCTAAAGAGGTGGGATTATGAAAAAGAAAAAAAAAAGTTATATTTTCACATTTCGGCGTCCTGCCTTCCAGTCCGCTCTGCGTTCTCTGAAGCACGACAAGAAATGAAAAAAGTATGAGTCATTGTTATTGTTTCAAACGGAGGCTTCAGAGGTTAAACGTGATCTAGACTACGTGAAGTTTGTAATTGGAGGACGAAGCAGACGCTCTGAAGAACGGCCCAGTCTTAACCTACATAGTGAACAACACTGTACTGATACAGACCGAGTGTGTAACTACACCGCCTGACATGTCAGAGGACTGTTTTCACTCTTTTTTGCAATCCACCAGGTGGCGCAGAACTCAGAAAACATTCTGTACTTGAGGGGAAAAACAGAAAAATTCCAAAACATCGAATTCTTTCTTCCCCTTTTGCCTTTTAGCTCCTTATCAGCTCCTCCTTCCTTCAGCACATATATAGCTTTTAGCCTGCCATATATCTCTTAATTGCCCAAACTATGTGCACTGGCATCCTTTAGACATTTCGTGTTGTTGTTTTTGCAAGTGGTTTTCCTAAAGAAACTAAAAGAGCCAGCGAAGGCAATGTCAGAAGAACTATTAAGTGCTAAAGTATGAACAAGCAAGAGCATCTCATTTGAGTCATTTGATGGCATCATGGCAACATTATTGTAGGGTGATGCAGGTTTCTAAACCTTTTTCCTAGAGAAGAATATGTGTAAATAAATAGTGTAAAAAGAAAAAACACAACGTTTTTAACATCTTGTACTGTAGCATATATTCATCACCAACCAATCACATAAGCTTAAACCTACTCTACACTAATGTGAAAAATTTCCACTTGAGTTTTGGCAGACTCGCGTCATAAAGTAAAACTCGAAAACTCTATTAGCCCTCCAAGGTGTCTCTGTCTCTGAGTCACTAAAGATTTTTCCCCAAGTGACTGTGCTAATTTCCATGAGGACTGCTGCTGCTTTCAGCTGCTCTTGTAGCTGAATTTGTTCCTTTAAAAAGTCAATTTTCAAATCTGCGGAAAAAGATGCCAGGTGCTATTCAAGTAATCAAATCCCACCGTCACACTCTAACACATCAGACTTTTACTGAAAGAGAAGAATTTAACTCTTTCAAAACACTAATATTAAAAAGCATACTAGATCATTTAATCCGATGCTTTCTCTCTCTCTCTCTCTCTTCTTTTTTTTACTTCATATATATTACACTTATACAATTATGTAGCATTTACTTTAAAAAATAGCAAGTAATTGAAGTAAAAAGATAGTAATGGTATTTTCTTGAAAACATAATTCCATATTAATTTTATCTTTGTAGTAAAAATGTTAAAATTTCCAAATATTTATTAATTTATTTACAAAGTTTTAGATTTGCTAATGAAGCAGCAACTAGTGGAGAACAAATGTTAAAAAAAAATCAGTAACACTTTATTTTACGGTGTCCATGTTGCACGTTACATGTACTTACTATTATAATAACAACATTTTATGCATAATTGCATGCAAGTAACCTCAAGCCAAACCCTAATCCTAAACCTAAACATATAGTAAGTACATATAGTTAATATTACTCAGGACTTAAATATATAATTAAACTGTAACAAGGACAACTAAATAAAGTGTAACCAATTTCATTTGTAGAGAAAATTCTTTACTGTGTTCTTACGTAATAATAATAATAATAATAAACAATTGTGTGGTACCTGTTGTGTTCATGTTGAACTGAACTGCAAAAAAAGTTTTGCTGCTATTGAGGTGAGATACGGTTAAGGTTATGGACAGGTTTGGTGGTATATGGTTAGGTTTAAGGGTGGGTTAAGGTGTAGACATAGAATTGCCAATGTAATTAGAAATGTAACAAGAGAAAATAATTACAGTAATTGCAGAAAGGTATTCTTAAATATAAGTGCAATGTAAAAACATTCAAGTGCATTGCATCAAATATGAATTTAAATGCAATTACATAGTAGTTAAATACAATTGTAAGTGGGTCTGAAAATTGTGGTAATGTAGTAACACCTAAATTTATGCATTTTATTCAAGTCAAAATATCATTTGGCGTTATCGATTTAACTTAAATATACTAAACCAAAATGCAAATAAGTCAAATAAATATGTAACCTCTTTTACTGGGTAAAACTCATGTTACATAAATGGCCGTTATCATGAAGAATAAATAACTTTAAAACTTTAAAGCATGACATACACATCTTTAGCAGGTTGTTTGAGGACGCTTATGTGGCAGCTGTGTGCTTTCACCCAACCACCAACCCCCCCAAGCCAGGCCCTGCTTACAGACAGCATACCCACACAAGTTACTGAGGTAGGCAAAGCAGCAGTACCTCCACCACTCTACATCATCCCCCCACCCCACCCTACCCTACCCCACCCCGCCTACTGCTGTTTGGGCTGTGACATCCTGTGCTGATCAGCTCACATGCAAAACCTCGAGACTGCATGGCCCACGCTTCAGTCTAAATCTGATCTAGCTCATGTATGTCAGCATTATGCATCTGGTGCTTGAAACTAACTTAATGTCTACAAATGTCTTTGAATTGAACAAAAATCTCACCAACTTCTCATAAACTATCAGAACGTGAATGGTAAATTTGACGTGGGATGCAAGAAAGTCGAAACATCAGATCAGACCACAGAGAGGCTGGTTTTCTCACCACAGTTGAGGACTTGATCATGAAGCACTGTAGGCGTTAAATACATACCACCTCTTCTGGTTGTGTCTGTTAAATGTTAAAGAATAGCAAACGACTGTGTTGTCAGTCTGCAACATCCAGACATTCATCATCATGTGAAGATGCAAGGTTCTTCATAACTTATATACGACATTCTCAAGGGCAGCTAAACAAGATAGAGTTTATAAAGAGGTTTGAAAGTGTACTTAAATTACAGGCAGGACTCTTAAAATACAAATTGTTTGGTGTATTCAATTCTAAACATCTGATAATTCATGTTTGTAGGAGATGTTAATGACCTGATGATAAACGGTCATCCTAATATGACAAATTTCAAAGCCCACACTCATTTTTAGTATCGATCTGAATAAAATGTCAGTTAAGCAGTCTGTAATTGTGCATTGCAACAGTGGCTTGTGTTGAAATTATGTGGAGAAATCTTATCAAATAACTGTAAATAGGCCATATTTACAGTTACGAAGACCAGTGTGGTTCTCATGGCTTTGTGAGCCAAGCATAAAGTCAAACAGATACAACAGTGAGTTATAACAGTACCGACACTTCAGGGTTTCTTTGATCACAGACAGGAATCTACCAAACTTATTTCAGTACACAGTGTCAACTTAGAGTTCAGTTTACAGGCGATATAGTTTTCAATAATGTTGATTATTTTAAAATGTCTCTTAAAATACAGGGAAGATTATTAGTGATGTAGCATAATTTGAAAAATAGTAAAAAATACCAGAATAATTTCCTGCGTCTTGAAACATAGCACTGAGAGTATTCAATGATTGTCAAACAGCACATTCATACATACTAAATTCTAATCACACTTTGCATCAGTGCCATGACTCTAAATTTACAATTTGACTCATATTTCAGTGTTTGATGACACAACAGTGCTTTAAATGTCTCTCTGACATTGTGAGGTCACATTTTATCTGCAAGAAAAACAAAATTGGTGTAGTATTGCAGAAAAGATATCACACACACACACACACGTTTGTTTTTGTGAATTGTGGGGACATTCCATAGGCGTTTTTATACTGTACAACCCGTATTTTCTATCGCCCTACACCTAAACCTACCCATTACAGGAAACTTTGTACATTTTTACTTTCTCAAAAAACTCATTCTATATAATTTATAAGCCTTTTGAAAAATGGGGTAATGTCCTCATAAGTCACCTTCTCCTTGTAATACCTATGTCGTAGGGATTATATATAATGTGTGTGTGTTTTTTTTTTTAAATACAAAAAAGTAAAGTGTTAAAGTAAAGTGTGATACCAGTATAAACTATGCATTAAATTGCTGATCTTAAAAACTGGTTATCCATGTGACACGTCTTCTATTCTCTATGGAAATTTAGAAAAGAAAAAGCTTCCTTTAGAATTTTTATTCACAACCCAAAAGCAGTCTTTTTATATTAAAGAACTAAAAGGACCTCAGTGCACTTGCTAACAGCGGATCCGCACCGTGTTACAGCTCCGTTGCATCATTCCTCTGATGAACACGGTTGGCTCAAGACTTCGCTGACAATGAAGGCTGAAGCTGGCAAAAAAAAAAAATTTAAAAACAAAAAGTTGCTATCAGATGGGGGTAAAAATTTGCCGCTCATGTAGAAAAGACTGTGGGGCAGTTTCCGGCACTCAGGCTAATGTTAATGGACAGCACATTGTGCCCATTCAGCATCATCAGACAGTTGTTTTACAACTTGTAAGTAAAAGTTAAAACAGAACAGGCGGTCACTGCCAATGCGGCTTGTTATTGCCGTTCAAACAGACTGGAGTAGTAGTAAAAGTCTCCGACTCATATTGAAGAATAAGTATTTGTAAACTCTTGTCATCACTAGCTCGTTTCCCTCTCTTACACAAACAGAAATCACTCACAAAGTGGCCCGGGAACAACCCAGTGATGTCACCCTAACCTAACAATGTGTCATTCGCGCCTATTGCTCGGTAGCTGCTAACGGTTTGTGTAATGCATGGAGTATTGATCAAGGCTCCCCTTCTCCACCCTGCTTTTCTAAGTGGGTCATTTATTTTTGTGTGGAATTCATTGGCTAAAAGTTTGCCAAGGTTTTGCAGTAATTATCTCATGCGCATGTGGTTGGGCACTGCAGGGGGCCATGGTAAATTACACATTTCTCTACAAACTCCTGGATGCTTTTACGGACGTGTATTATGCAAAACCACATCGGAGGGCCTTAAACAACCCTCCAGTGGATTGAAATAAAGTTGACGCTGCTCTTTGTTTTGAAGCTCAACATGCTCTTTGTTTGGCAGTGCTGAATCGGTGCTTGTTGTGAAGGAGGGCCTTAACTATTTAAGAGACTTTCCCCTGTTGGTTAGCGAACACCTGGGGTGTTTTTAGTGGGGCGCCGGATCCAGATGGGTGGATATCCGTATGATTCCATTAAGGAAAGGGAGTTTTTTTGTTTCGTCTTTTAATCATGAAGGCAGCAGTTATGTTAAGGTTTGGGGAAAAAAGTATCCAAGGAACGCTGTAAATAATTACCAGCATAATTTGGCCAAAAATCTCACTTTTTCAGTTCAGGGTGAATCTTGTTTTCCATAACTATACATTAAAGTAGGGGGCCAATGTTATGTTTTTATTCTATTAATTTATTCATGAATACATTAAAAATGCATTATATACATACAATATTAAAATCTTTAAGTATTAAAATTCACTTTTATATGTACCTTTTGGGGTGCATAAAGTCGGTGTAGTACAACTATGAAGAGAAAAAAAATGCTCATAAATAAATATATTCTTCAAAAGAAAAGCTTTAGTAGTTTGGCCTAATCATAAAAATAAAAAATAAATAAAATAATAAAAAAAACAATTTTATTCATTTATTGTGGCGGGAAGAGCAAACGTCAGGCCTCGGAGAGGCTTTTATTAAACAAAATAATAAAATAAAGTGTGCACAAGGGGTTAAAGTGTCCAAAAATAAACAGGGGGTCTGGTGTCCTCGTCGTGCTGCGGGGTTTGTGAAGGAGGGCAGTGTTCTGAAAGGAAGGGTCCAGGTAAGGGGCGGAGTCCGGCGGTCGCACGCGCTCCCCTCTCGGGACCGGGGCGCGAGGGGCAGCGGCTTCGTTTAGCGGCTTCGTCCTTCTTTGGCCCGCGGCGCTTCCGGGGGTTATACGGCCCGGCATCCTGGCCCGTCAGCCATCTCGCGGGTGCGGAACTCGATCCATTCTAGACGCTCCCCTCCTGGACCCACGAGGACACCAGCGTGCAGCCAACTCACATCAATTTATCAGACAATTTGACTTTCTCAGGACAAGGCAAGGAAGGTACATCCCCTAAACTGTCATGGGGCGTGACTTCCTAAAAACTTTAAAGTTATGGTATGTGTAAAAATGAAACAAAACAAACAAACAAACTGTAACATTTCAACATGTATTCACTTACATGTATTCACGCTATGGTTACACCACATGACATTTTTAAGATGGTATATATAAACTATATGAAACCAACATCAATTCGGAATTTTCTATTGTATAAGAATTTTAAATGTGTTATAAACAAGATGTTAAAAAAAATTCATCATGGACGGGATATACTGAGATACGCTGTACCTTTAAGTGCTTGACATCAGCTAAATTTAATGTGAGAGCAGCATTCAGTCAGACAGAAAGCCATCAAGACGAGGTTGTCTTAAGCTGTCCTGTTCCATCTACAACAATTAGATGTTCTCTAAACTAACACACTTGAATCAGAGCTGGTAAAATATATTAATGGGTCAGAAAAATCAATTTATTACGTTGATTCAATTTTCTCCTCAGGCCAAAATAACAAAGTAGGTCAATCAGTGTTAAACTGAGGAAAGTAAATGACTTCTGCCTCTTCACAACACTAAATGCATTTTATGTGGGTTGTTGTTGAAATTAAATTCTACATTGTGGGCTGTCATGAGAAGGTCAAAAATATTCATGCTGTCGCTTTATGCTTCTATTATGACTACCTAGGCATGATCTTCACAAGAAAGTATAGAGGCGTTCCATCTTGCATGTCTGTTCCACCTCTGTTCTAAAAAATCAGCCCACACAATCCGGGGTACAACTAGCCAAGGTAGCACAGAGGCAAACTATTTTTGCAACATGTTTTCCTGTCGTGTACATTTCAACAATAGCGGCACATTTCTTTCAGTGTAATTATGAGGTAAATATTTATTTTTAGTAAAGATTACAGATTCTTGTGAGATACCTTGAATACTAGTGGATATATGAAAGATTGCATTTACATGCTGCAAGTGTGAAAGTACATTAAATATTATATGAACACATTTCAACTTTATTTAGAAGGGTATATTTAACTATTACATATTTATTACATTACTTATGTATATTAGGTGAAGATTCAAAATTGATAGAAGTCACAACTTTTTGATAGACCTTGTTTTGAAACAAAACTCCAAGAGTCAGAAAGGAAAACTATATGTCAGGTTCTGTCACTTTTTCACTTTCTTGATTTGATCTCCATCTCGCTACTTTGTGAGATTTTTCTCTTTTGAGTCACGCATTGGTGTCACAAGAGTTCAGGAGTGTTTTTGATTTTTTTTTTTTTTCTGTTGATGTTCCACCATTTCATGTACGCAAACAGTGCAATGCTGACACTGTTGCTATCAAGCAGATTTACAACAACAACAAAAAATCCCCTCACAATATATAATTACATCATATGTTTGCATTAGCATTATGCAGAAAGCAAGACACTAATGAAACCCAAAAAGACTGAGACCGAGACGAACAGTAGGAAAAAAGATAAATACCTGATCTTCTTCACTTTACATTCTGATTTGTTTATAAAAATAGCAAACCCTCTTCACACATGCAGAAAAAGAAAACCCCTTTAAGTACAGTTGTTAAATGTTTTCCTGCCAAGACATTTATAATATGTATTCTGCCCTGATGCATGCATTTTTAAGTATGACATTTTTTGTTGAAAGATAAATGGCATACATGGATGAGGACCTATATAAACAACACTCAATTAGGTCATAAGCAGACAAAGTGTATCAATAAAACTGATAACAAATTAAGGTCCAGTACGTGATGACATTATATATGAATATATTGTCTCTTTTGGTCTTCATGGCATCATAATCAATAAGCCTTAATCTGTCATTTATGACGACAAATTAATCAGTGGAATATTAAGGCTGCAAAAAGTACAGAGGCACCAACTAAACCCAGACAAATGCAATGAATATGTTAGTGGGGAAAACATGTGCGCTGAAATTCTTCCTTTTTTTTTTCCACCACAGCCCAACAGATGCTCCTTCTGTGTCAGGGTCTAAACGGCTCAAGGGAGGACGGACCAGTTCCCCCCAACTGGAGCCACAAACGAAATTACCCAGGTGAGCAAGTCAGAAAGCGAATCACTCAGCAGTCGACGTTTCAAACCTGGCTGAGTAAATCTGAAGTGAATAAATTAACGAAGATTAAAAAGATCCAGTGATTTCGCCAAGTGGCTTGATTTTTACTTCCAATCATCCAGTATTTTGTTACACACTACAAAACTTCTACTTGTTGCATTTCCCAAAAATGTTCAAATCTACTTGTTGCATTTCCCCTTAATGTTTTCCTTGAAGAACTAAAAAGAAACTACTAAGCTAGAAACATAACATAAAACATGCAAATATCCTGATGACAAATCTCTTGACTGCTCAAACTTAAAACAGGTGATAATTATGTAAAAAGTAGCATATGTAGGTCAGAGCTGTCCAGTAACAATTAGCTTTACAGAACAGAAGTAAAAGTGATTATGACATTGAAAATGTGTTAAAATAAAAAAGCAAGTTCTTCCTCCCTCTATACTATGAATATTCAGCTCATATTTTCTGCTTATGTATTCACGTCTCAATAGATAAATGCCCGCACATGCATACATGCCACATAAGAACTTAATTTCAGAAAAAGCAAATCTCAGACTTGACATCAGTAAAAACTATTTTATTATCATTGTCATTATGGATCTACAGGAATTCCACCGTTTAATCTATGTACAATACACAAGAGCAATTAACAAAAATATCATATGATTATTAAAAACATCTTTTGTAAAAGATAAAATCGATGTGAAGCAATAAAAAGCTTTTAATAGTATAAAACTTCTGCGCTGTTAATTTTGATCGTTTTTCCACAGTTTTACAAGCAATCCTCATCATGACTCTAATGTAAACTCATGCTGACACACCAGCATGAAAGAAAATCATCTCAAAATCTACTCTCCGAGCTGTGCTGCAAACAGGCCTGAGATGTAAAAACAAATTCCAGAACTACAAGCCAGCCAAAATTTACAACCCAGCGGAAAAGTTCATTGCATTCCAGATTCCATGTTGCCTATATTACATAGGCCTACTAATATAATTAATTGCAGTAGCAATAACAATGTGAGATTATAAACTGCCCCAGGGAATACTCACATATTAAGTTCATGTTGTTCAACAATATTACTCTGCACTTTACCTTATAATAATAAATCACCTGAGAGCAAGAACATGACATTAATCATCAAAAACAATATCTACTAAAATATAGGCTAATGGTAAAAATGTGTGCTAAAAACAGAAGTGTCTATTTTTCACACAAACACTGAAGCCAGTGTTATCCGAACTTTGAATAACTGACATATATTACATTCTTGACGCTGACCGCTGTTTATCCACTGCATCCGATGGGTCGATTGAACTACTTTTTATCAGGGATTGTAATGAGGTGATAGTGTGTCTCAAGGGATGCAGTTAACTACTAGGCTACTGTTTCTTAATGTGAAAACTCAGAGGCCGTCCTAGACTTTTAAAGAGGCTATACAGAGATTTTGCGAGTGTTTTCTGCAGTTGGTTGAAAAACACGACGCCCGACGTGCGTTTGGTTCAGAACTAACTGTACGCGTTTAGTACATCAGAGATCCGGAAAAAAGCGAGAAGCGTGTTCGCTTGGAAGAGGAAGAGACTATGCTAAAGAAAAACAGACATGTCGTCTCCTCCTTATGCTTTCTGATAGATGCCTCTCAAAAACACAGTCTCACCAGATGACAGAATAAACGACAGTACATGCCATCAATAAAATAACTAACTTAAAAAAGACGATCGAGTGAAACTTTGAAGAGTGTGTCAGAATATGCAGAACTTACTTTTAATCATTTCATTTATGCAGCATTGTCTGGAAAAGAAGGTGTAAAAATACTCAAATGCATTCTTAAAATTAATATGTGTGACCAAAAGGCCTGAGGTTAACCTGTGAACATGAGCAGGTTAATTTCAATTGACGTGTTCAAGTGGCCATATAAGTTTCGACACTTTTAAAGAATAGTTTATAAAATTGTATTCAGCTTTTGCTCAGAACATAATTAAGCACAACGTAGTTTGTGGGAAAACAAATCAGCCACGTGTAATTAAGCAATAATAACATCATATTCGTGGGCCTAAACAACAAGTGTTTTGTACGAACTGCTGTTTTTGTGTACTGCTGTCTTTCTGACTTCAAGCGTGACGGATATGAATACTTCAGCAGCAGAGAATGTGACATCAATTAATGCGTACAGAAAGCACGCTGTACAAATATGGTTTAGTAATGCGGAGCTGTGCGTGAGAATAAGATTAATTCGTCGCCTGTCACTGGCATCTTTAAACTCGCGTAGCGGTGCTGTGAGCTTCTACTTTCAACTCAGCTGCCTCCTGACAATTAAACCATTAATATTGCACAATTCTGAAACCAAGTGGCTTTAACAGCGCCTTAAAAAGTAAAATAAATATGCATCAATATTCCACTCAAGCACAATTACTTAAAACGATTTCCAAACACATTTATCGACATGCAATCTGCCAGATAATCGTTACTAAGGGCAGTTCGTCAGTATCCTACTACCGGTTATATACACATGTGACAGACAAACCACGACGAGAACAAAGCAGTTAGAATCAAAGTAAAAAAAATTATAATGAATTAACAATATTCCCGATGTGAAATGAAAGCCAGTATTCAAGCACAATGTCTCAATGTTCGTATATATATATATATATATATAATCCCGGTCAAACAAACCCTTATGCACACTGGCCAGCAGGTCCACGGCACTGAAGAGATAACATGTTAGGGGAAAAAATATCACTGAAAAAAAGAAAAACAGAATAAATAAAACAAAATGTGTCCGTGTGAATAAGCGCTCCAGATATGCTCTGTATAGACTAGGTTATGGCCGTGGGTTTAATGCAGGGAAAGGCAACGAATGGACATTTAGCTTATGTCATGGAATAGCAAATTAGTTCTGAGTATTTTGAGGCTGGGCTAAAGAGACAACATACGTAAACCACTTTCTCTGGCCACGTGACCGTCTCGCTCTGGACGCATCCATGAGGAAGGAGGAATTACACACTGAACGCAACTATTTTTCTCGATCATAACGCTGATTCGATACTTTAATTTACATTTTAAACATCGAATTCAAAAACATTGCAGTTAATTATTAAAGTACAACAGTGTGAAATTTAAATATTGACAATAAGTGAAGAAATACAAACTTAAGGCAAAATATCACACTCCCCTGTCCTCTAAAAATGGTATGGTCGCCAGCTCAAATTCCGAGAATTGAGCTCTTCTGATTCTTAGAACTGGGGTTCTTAGAAGTGGTGATGCAAGGAGTTTCTAGGAAAGCACTACCAGGTGATTTTTTTTACATTCTTTTCCTCTGGCGCGCTGTTGCCATTACTCACACATGTTCATTAGGCTGTTTTATTGGATTTTATGGTTAAAGGTTTATCTCGGCTGATTTTAGGTGTTTTTGCAGACAGTTTTTAGAGCAGAGTGTTTATGTAGTGGGTCTGTTTTAGTGGAAATACTTTTGACAGTTTAGGTCGTCCTGCATGAATCACACTGCTCTGTCAGTCCTCACTGCGGGATCGTGGGGTTGTAAATAGTATGTGCATGCAGCAGAGGGGTGAAAATTTTCTTTTTTCGAACAAGACAGCTTTCAAAGTTGACTAAATAGCACATGGGGGTTAAGATTATAAACCGGGGGCTGTGTAGATCGTGGTCAAATTTTAAAGATAGAAGCGTTAACCAAAGCATCCGACGATTTCTCTCTTTATCTTGGTGCATGTTTTAAAACCCGTAGTTCGCTCAGAAACCGGAGTTTGCACTCTCGCTCGCTCTTTCTCTAGTCTAGATGTTTTGGTTTTGTTGTCCTGTGCCAGAAACCGTGCACATATTCTGGTATAAATCACATCCCAAGTTTAGAGATGGTTTCTGAACTGGTTGTACAATTGTTGAGCGCGTGTTTGCCATTTGTTTTATATATATATATATATATATATATTTGTTTCTGTAGCGTAGAGACCCATTAATGTCATCATTGATATTGTCATTATTGCTTTTTGGTCAAAGTGCATAAAATGGCAGATTTTGCTTAAGTACTATAAAATGTAACGGTGTTTGGCAGTAGAGATGCAATAGGAAAGTTTGTATCGTTCTGCGGTCGCTGTCACTTGTAACAGCACGAGCGCAAGTTTCTCAGTACTCATGTGTTTTCATTTTAAATGTGTATATATGTTTGTTATTTGGGCGTTTCATTTTGAAGTTTGAATGTTCTCGTCAGAAATGCAGAATATTAGAAAGATGTATATATGCATATGGATGAACAGACATAGATTAAAAGATATATATATATATATATATATATATTTAAAGTGCTGCTTGGCACTGAGCGAGTGGCTCGTAAATCTGTCCGTTGTTTGCGTGTTGTGAATCGGGCTCTATTCCTGGAATGAGCACATTTAATGGTGTTCAGTTACATAGGGTAAAAGTGTTAAATAAGATTTAACGCTTAACAAGATGGAAACTGAGAGCAAGAATGCGAGACAAATAAGATCTGAACAGAGAGCGCGCGTGCTCTGCCATATGGCACTTTTCTGTGTTCGTGAGAAGTTGACGTTGTTTATACGGTCATAGTGATTTAAGATCGCCAAATTCCGGCGAAATTGCCAAATATGACTTGATATGCGAGTTGCAGGTGTTGTCGGAATCTTTTTGCGTCGCTGAACGTCAAAACGGTCTCCGGGTGACATCTCGTGGACGCAAAACTCTAGATTTCTTAAAGAATTGACGGAATAAAAGTAGAACATGAAATCAGAGTGGCTACAAAAGTTGTTCGGGTCAGTAGAAAACATTTTCAGAGAAGAGCTGGTGTATTCAGGCGTTATGGTGGGTTTCTGAGTGTGTCATTTTTATTTGTTTATCCAGTGGTTAAAATCCCGATCATCTGCGCGTTTGCCTCCTCACACAAGAGCATTACCGATTAAGCTGCTTTGGCACCATGACAGCGCGCGGTCGGGGATATTGATGTTATGTAGGCTCAAATGGAAACAGAATCTCTAATACTGAATGTTCAACATGTGAGAAATGTTCGCCTAACTATTTAAAGGCGTTCAGTGAAACTATATTTATGTCAAGGCGCCAGATGTGACGGGGAGAACCCGTCCGAGGTGAATCGTTCATTATCTGAACTTTGGAAAGCAAAAAACGTGTTGCCACAAAATTAACTTGTTAAAAAAAATAAACTTTTCTAAAGTATTAACATAATTCTTGGGGTGTGTTTGTTGACTATTCCACTTACTATGTTATTACTCAATAGTGAAGTGTATCGGTCCACAGTACTGCAATAAACAGCCCATGACTCATTCTAGTTTATTCTCCACACATAAAGACTTTAAAATCGCAGGGAAAGAAGCAATTTTCTTCAGAAGGCAAGAACTGTTTAAATGCACATTTCAGTGAACTTGGTAGGCCTGCATATTAAGATAAATATACCTTTTCTGTGACTAACCTCGCAAAGTGCCTAAAAGTTAATTACAACTGTGAACTTGAAGGATAATGCTGTCAGATAAAAGATCATTTTAGGTGGGAAGAAATTAATGATTTTCAGCCCTGACAATTGCACGTGGATGGACGTCAGTTCTCTAAATAAATATTTGCATCATTTGTCGCCACCTACCGGAGAGAATGTGACATTTGGCGTCATCTTTGAGAACTATACATGTAATTGATTTTCAGATTAAAGGGATAGTTCACCCATAAATTATAAGTCTGTCATCATTTACTCACCCTCCTGTTGTTCCAAACTCTAATGATTTTCTTTCTTCAGTGGAACATAAAAGGATATGTCAGGCAGAATGACAGCCTCAGTCACCATTCACTTTTATTGTATCCAAAAAAAATAAGTTGCAATAAGACTGAATGGCGACTGAGGCTGTCATTCTCCATAGCGTCTCCTTTTGTGTTCCTTTGTCAAAAGAAAAGAAGAGGAGGTACACATTTCTTGATGCATAACAGGATTAAAACTATATTCTTAATAGATGTTTTGACATACCTCCCTAAAAAAGCAAAGAATAACAGTATTGCCTTTGTTTCTGAAGTTTTTAAAACAGCTAATATGAGCTTCAAAGATTTCTGTGATGTAAGAAGAATACCCAACTTTTCTGATTTTAGCACATGTTGTTCAGTGAGCACCGATTACATCATTCACGGTTCACTTTGTTTCCTAACAGATCTTGAAAAAATGGCTTGTGCAGCCGACAGCTGCATCCAATTCACGCGTCATGCAAGTGATGTTCTGCTCAACCTGAACCGACTGCGTAGCAGAGATGTCCTTACAGATGTCACGATTCTGGTCAACAGACAACAGTTTCGAGCACACAAAACAGTCCTTATGGCATGCAGGTGCAATTGAAGACTATTTGGATTTGTTGCATGCTTTCTTGTAGTGGAAATATGTTCATTTGTGACCCCAAAAAGCTTACTAAAATCATAATTTCTCCACAGTGGACTCTTCTACTCAATCTTTACTGATTCACACACATGTAACCTGAACGCCATCAGTCTGGACTCGAAGGTCGACCCAGAGGGTTTCGCAATCCTTCTGGAGTTCATGTACACTTCACGTCTCACACTGAAGGAGAGCCTCATCATGGCCATCATGAACACAGCCATCTATTTACAGATGGACCACGTTGTTGACACCTGCCACAGATTCATAAAGTCCAGGTATATTTTCCTGTTAATAAATTTTACCCAAGTCCTTAATTATAGAACATACTAATGTGAAAGTGCTACACTTGAATGACAGAAAGCGAATGTTTTTAATTTGCTCCATACTTCCACGCAGTGACTCCTCCATCAAACTTCCCAGAGAGGACTTTCTGGTCAGCCCCCTGCTTTTACCTCAAGACGTTCACAGTTACAGACCCCATGAGGTGTTGGAAAACGTTCCTGGACGGGCAGCGACTTTCAGAGATGGGAGACCCTATGGTGTCTGCATGTTTAATGGGGTCAACAGTCCTAACAGCTCGTACCTTTACAGCCAGTTTCCCATGCAAGGTTTTCCCTTTCCTCTTTGCAAGCTGACAGATACCAAAAACACTTTCTCAGACTTCTCAAAGGGAGGCATCATCCATCACAAACACTGCTTGCCGGCTGATGGCAACAACCCCGCGCTGGCCGATTTCACCCGTAGTGCTACCGGTGGGAGCTCAACCGCTTGCCATGCCAGTTCATACTCCTCAAGAGAGCTGGGAAGGGATGAGGAAATGAAGCGGGAGACCTTGGAGGGAGTGGTCCATTCGATTGGGATGAGCTCCAGAAAGCACGCCTTCACCAGCCTGGCCCAGGAGCAGCAGCAGAGGGAGACTGGGAAAGAGCAAAGTTCCCTGGCAGAGGAGCATTTGAGCCACCAACACTACTCCATGGGCATGTCCTCTAATGGACGAAAAACCTTGATGAGCAGTCCTCAGAGCCCCCTCAAATCAGACTGCCAGCCCAATTCTCCAACGGAATCAAGCAGCAGCAAAAACGCTGCCCTCGCGCAGTCCTCGCAACCTCCAACCTCTCAAGGTACTCAAGACCCTAAAGCTCGTAACTGGAAGAAATACAAATTCATTGTTCTCAATCAGAGCTCCAAGGAGGAGGAGACCAGTCCTCGTGACCCTGGAATGCACTCCCCGCAGAGGCCGGGCTTGTCTGCTTTTCTTCACCATGTTGATTCTGAACATCCCGACTCGAAGGCGACAACAAAGATCAGCGAGCAAGGCGAGGACTTCACCGTGCCTCAGGCCAGTCGCCTCAACAACATCATCAACAGGTGAGTTTTTCTGAAGGAAATCTGACTCTTTTAAACAGCCGAAATGTGTCATCGTTGGTGTACAGAAACCGATTAGAAGATCTGGTTTCCTAATGCAATAAAGTTCAGAACTGCAGGTTTGTCAGTATTTTGTGGAATAGTTCTCCTCCCACCACCTCCACAAAGACAGATTTAATTTTTCTTCATCCATTCCAATCCTCTTAAAGCACACAGAGGATTTACCTCTTAGCAGGAATGTGTGAAATTCATTCAATATCCTATAAAAAATTAGAGTGAATTTCTCTGCAGACCTAAAATGTAGCGTTTTCCTCAGCAGAACTCTAGAGGGATCGCAGAGGAACAGCGACAGCCACTCTTCTCTCTATATGAGCCATTTAAAATGCTCGTCCTGTGGCTCCCAGTCTCCACAGCATTCTGACGTCTGTCCCAACACATCCACCTCGCGTCTGGCCGAGGAGATGTCTGAAATGCATTCGGAGTACTCTGATTCCAGCTGTGGTGAGATACTTTTCTAAATAGTTTCCTAAAAAGCTGTTTGCGTCTTCCAAAACCAACCTAAAACCATTTCTTCTTTGCCTCACAGAAAATGGAACATACTTCTGTAATGAATGCGACTCCAAGTTTGCAGAGGAGGAAGCCTTGAAACGCCACACGCTTCAGGTCCACAGCGACAAGCCATACAAATGTGACCGTTGCCAAGCAGCATTCCGCTACAAGGGAAACCTTGCCAGTCACAAAACAGTTCACACCGGTAAAAATAAACAGCCGCTGCTACAAATGTCATTTTGGCTGCAACGTTCGATGTTTTGCTTAACCTCCTTTCATTTGTGCTGCAGGAGAGAAACCGTATAGATGCAATATCTGCGGGGCTCAGTTCAACAGACCAGCTAACCTCAAAACCCACACACGAATTCACTCAGGAGAAAAGCCATACAAGTGCGAGACATGCGGCGCTAGATTTGTGCAGGTGAGTGCTTTGAGTTACAGTCAATTGCACAGATATAGAAAAATACATTTGTAAGACTAACATGACCTCTTTGCACAGGTTGCTCACCTTCGGGCTCACGTTCTTATTCATACTGGAGAGAAGCCATATCCATGCGAAATCTGTGGCACTCGTTTCCGCCATCTGCAGACGCTGAAAAGTCACCTGCGAATACACACGGGAGAAAAGCCCTATCATGTAAGCATATACAGAGTGATAGCATAACTGTATCTGTAAAGTGCAAAAGAGTTCATCCTCACCCTAAACGCTGTTCTCGCATTTGCTTTTCAGTGTGAGAAATGCAACTTGCATTTTCGCCACAAAAGTCAGCTGCGGTTACACCTGCGGCAGAAGCACGGCGCAATCACCAACACCAAGATCCAGTATCGCTTGTCCTCGACAGACCTACCGACCGACTTAATGAAGGCATGCTGAGAAGGCACTTTGGGGCAGACCTGACCATGGCATTATATGACCTGACTTGTACAATCAATCTAAATTTTAGTGCCACACTGTGTTAATCGGACAAGAAAAAAAAAAAAAAACTGGCAAGAAATGCCAGTCTAAACGGGTTTCCTCTACATTTGAACATAGAACCACAATATGGTCTCTTGTAGTCACTTTATTGTTTATATTTACATATATATTAATGTTGGGAGTGTTTTTATGTTTTGAGTTACTAAAAAAAAAGCTTTATTTTGTTGGAAGAAGGATGGAATGTAAAACATTTAAATCCGGTTTTTGAAAATACAGTATTTTCTAACGAAAAAAAAAAACTAACTTTTCTGAAGGTATTGGGGATTTTGATTGAGGTTGGAGTATTTTAAGTCAAACACATTTCTCGCAAAGCAAAGAATTGTGTGTCTATAGATTTATATATGTATGTACAGGTTACACTATGTTGGAACGACCTCTGTCTTGAAAGAGGAACTCCTAACTGACTATAGCATTGAATATCTTACTTGGTTTTTGTTGTGTACTTTTGAGAATAATGGCTGCTCTCTCAAATGGAAAACATGCATGAGGTGGGTTGCCACTTATAAAAATTCTCTATGTAGGCAACTGCATAAATATTGTGTAATTACTTTACATCAAGATTGCTCTCTGCTGGCAGAGCCGATCTGGAATTACATGGTAACATATGCATTCAAAAGTAATAATGATTATAATAATAATAAAAAAGGTACTGCTATGTTATGACCAAGGAGATATTTTGCTTCAGATGTATTTGTATAGAAATGTGACTTTTTATTTCTTTTGGCAAGTGACGGTTTACAGTTTTGTCGTTGTTCTAGAAGCTACGTAAAAGGTTAAACTATTGTCTTTATTTTCTTTTCTTTTGTCTGTGTATACACTGTGTACTCAAGGTGCCTTTCTCAACGGTGTCTGAATTTCTTTTCATTCAGTCTAGCTCTACTAAGGTACAACTGAAGGGCAACACATGTCCTTTTTTCCCTTTTTGAGTGTGTAAACATGTGAGAATGTTTTTGTGACAGAAGGACTGCGTGAGTGTGTGTGCATGTGTGCTTTATAAATGCTTTTCACACACTTCAAGAATAAATGCAACATTGCGTGAGCTATACATCTTCAGGACTTGTTTTGGGATTGGGCTTTTTTAAATAAAATGCATTAAGCTTACTGTAAAATATAGATGTATGAATGTAAAATAAAAGTACTGGATTTCTATGTCTAATATTTGTGTAAAGCCTCTTTATTCTGAACTGAAATCTTCACGCATTCTACTGCTTTTATTTCCAGCAAATTTCTTGTGTAAATGTTTTAACAATGATTTAAGCAACTGAGACAAATGGAACAAGATTCACAGGCATTAGGTGAGCATAAATGGTTTAACGAGTCCCTGAACAAAGGCCGCTGTTAATATCTTTTGCAGCCACTAGCTGCTTTAAGTACTACAGTGCATTTCTTCCTCCTGAACTGAACCAGATTTGCCCGTTCTTGCTGTGAGATGTCCCTCCACACTTCCATCAAAGCACTTGCAAGTTTTTGGAAGTTGGGGGCCTACACACATACACACACACACACGCACGCACACACATGCCCTCCAAAAGTATTGGAACAGTAAAGACAAAATTGCTCTGTTGGCTGAGGAGTCAAAACACTTACAAATATGATTAAAAGATGAATACGAGACAAAACTACAGAATGTCACATTTTATTATTGAGTGATTCAACACACAGATGTTTTACCAGCTAAGAAGTTCAGCACTTTTAGAGTTTCATCCCTCTATCTGATGTGAGCATAAGTATAGGAACAGTTGCCTCACAGGTCTTTCTAAGTGATCAGCTGTGTCCTGTTGCATTAATTCTTCAGGTATTAAAAGCAGGGAATGTGTCGTATCAGTTATATCCATTACTTCTGTATTCTGAATCTTGCATTCGATGATGACACACACAAACCAGGATGAAGATGAGGGAGCTGACTTTGAGAGAAAAGCAAGCAATTTGGATGCTAAAAGAAAAGAGGAAGTCAATTAGAGCTATAGAAAAAATAAAGGGCATGGAGAAATCAAGAGTTTGGAAACCACCAGCAACCAACAATTACTTGATTGGCTGAGAAAACAACAGTAGTTGATGACAGACAAATCATAAAAGCTGTGAAAATGAACCATAAAAGACATGTCTGTAAAATCACCAACAACTTCCAGAAAGCTGGGGTGATGCTCTGACAATCTACTGTCCTCAGGAGACACAGAATTACAGATGCTGCACAGCAGGATGCAAACCTCTGACCAGCACCAAAAATAGAAAGGCAAGAATAGAGTTTGCAAAAAAGCACAAAGGTGAGCCAGAAGAGTTTTGGAACTGTGTTTATGGACCGATGAGACCAAGATGATCCTTTATCTAAGTTATGGGAAAGCACAAATGTGGACAAAAAAAGGGAACTGCAAATGATCCCAAGAATACAGCCTCATCTGTAAAGCATGGTGGAGGTGGTGTCATGGCATGGGCATGCATGGCTGCCTCTGAAACAGGCCCTCTCAAATTTACTGATGACTTAATATATGATGACAGTAGCAGAATGAATTTGGAAGGGTACAAAACCATCTTGCCCACCAATATTCAAGAAAATGCCACCAGATTCATTGGGAAGTGCTTCATATTGCATCAGGACAATGACCCAAAACACCCTGCCAGTTCGGTCAAGGAATTTATAAAGGCAAAGAAATGGAAAGTCTTAGGTTGCCCAAGTCAATCTCCAGATTTAAATCCGATTGAACATGAATTTCACCAGCTGAAGAGGAGAGTAAAGGCAGTAACTCCCCAAAACAAGTAACAATTGGAATTGGCTGCATTAAAGGCTGGGAAAAGCATTTCGAAGGATGAGACCAAGAGTCTGGTGATGTCTATGGGTCACAGACTCACTGCTGTGATTGTGCGCAAGGGATCTGCAACTAAATAATCGCTTCTAATCTTTTATATCTGCCTAATGTTCAACTGTCCCAATACTTGTGCTCACATCAATGAGTGGGATGAACTCTAAAAGTGCTGTTCTTTTTATTTCGTAAAACATGTGTGTTGAAACGGCTAATAATAAAATGTGACATTAGTTTTGTCTCATATTCATCTTTTAATCGTATTTGCAAATGTCTTGACTCCACAGCCAACAGAGCAATTTTATCTTTACTGTTCCAATACTTATGGACTGTACTGTATGTACTGTATATACATGCTTAGCAGTATGGGAAGGCTTGCATGTTACAACAATAGAAAGTATCAAACCATAAAAAGTATCAGATCCTGTTGTGTTACTCTGGAACAGGTCTGAGATTATTTTGCTTCCTTTTTCAAAACCAATATAACACAAAAAGTGCAACACAAACATTTTTCTACCATAGTGGATAATTTCCATTGACTTATTGTTTTTATACTGAGCCAGTATTGTGTTTCTGCTAAACCAAACATCTCCACATTTTCAAATTGTGTGTGCAAGTTTTCTCTGTGGGGACAGAAGTCTGCTCCTAACAATATAGGCCAGGGGGCTGTTTCATAAAACAAGTTTACCAAATAAGCCAGGCTTATTTCAGTTAGCCTTACTTATTTTGAACCAAATCAAATGACAATAAGTCAGACTAACTGAAATAAACCTGGCTGGACGTATACCTAGCAAGACCTTGATTAGCTGGTTCTGGTGTGTGTGATTAGGGTTGGTGCTAAACTCTGCAGGACACCGGCCCTCCAGGACCAAGCTTGGTGACCCCTGATAGAGGCAAAATCTGATTCACACACACACACACACACACTTACTTAGCTATATACATTTTTCCATTCAATAATTTTTTTTTCATATATCGTAACCATAACTGAAAATATTCTTGCAAATTTATATCGTTTTTACAAATAAGAACATCCCTGAATGCCGGTTTGTCACATCAAAGTACAAATTTGCCCCTAAAATATGGTGTAGGCCTACATAAACACCTGTTTGTTTTACTGTTAGTCAGGGCTTCTAAACTTAAGACCTACTTAAGCTCACTATTAGTTCAACAGGTTTCACTATATCAGTGAGGACATTTTTGAATAGTGAGGACCTCACAAGTACACACAACTTGCACACACATTTTTACACAGTAAATATATGCATACATACTTTATTTAAAAGTTACTATTAGCTGATGCGATTTTTAAAACTACACTTTCACCTGCAGCATTTATTCACATGTGAAAGCAACACCATGTAGGCATTAATACAAAGCTCAGGCCGCTTCTTCAATCTCAAAATCATAAACAAGAGTATCATTGAGGTCCTCAGGGCCAAGTATCCAATGATTTTTCCTCTGAGTAGAAATCTAAAAAAACAAGGAGAAAAAATGGATCACTGAAAAAAAAAAAAAAGTAACAGCCATTTTATTTAGAAAACACTACCTTTTCATCTAACAGCTCTTGGAGTATGGAGTTTAGAGCAGAACTATTGTCAATGCGTTCGTCCATCTAATTGAGAAATAGACCATCAAGATTTGCTAATCATTAAATAATTGACAATTTCCTTATCCATCGCTAAACGTACTTTGCCGTGGTGCAGCTCAGAGCAACACTCGTCCATGTCAAGGCTCTCATTCATGCATTTCTCCTGAAAACACAGACTAGCACCATTTGAACCGGTCTTCTATTCTTTCAGTATATCAGAAATCATTACCGTCCCCAATTCATGACTTAAGTAGTCACCCATAGTGCTTTTCGAATAATTGTAATATACCTCTGTGAAAAACACGAACAAACAAAACCGAGGAAAATAATCGTAATAAAATGTTGCCAAACGTATCTTTTGTGGAGATCACGGGCGCGTTCGGAACTCGAAATGACGCGGAACGTCAAAACGCTTTCTAAGGTCACGCAGAGTTTTGGAAGAACCATAAACTGTTATGAAAAGGAAGAATATAACACCTACCATTCTCGTTAAACTCCGTATCTGTTTAATTTAAACGTAACCTGCGAGCGTGTCAGTAAGGCCTCAAATGGAAAATCAACAACGATAGCAATTCGTCTCAATTTTGTGGTTCACCTGGTTCTACCAAATTAACAGATTTCAAGTTCATTGGTGAGCTAATGAGCAAATCCCTCGGCATTCTGGCCGTTTCTCAAATGGAAGGCTGCATCCTTCAGAGGTCGCATTTCTAGGCTGCATATCTTGAAGATGATCTTATAAGCTGTCTCATTTAGAAGACTGCGTCCTCCGGAGGTCGAATCCTCTGGAGGTTGCATCCATAGACATATATCTATGGTTGCATCCTCTGTAGAATGCGGAAAGTATACGAAGTGTACTCAACCTAGAATTAAACGAGATGCCCTTCATAGGATGGGCGGAAAAGGAAACAGGAAGTATCACGTTGATTTGCCAACACATTTAGAGCATCATTGCACTCTCGCACTACTTAAATGAAGGAAAATTATTTCTAAATTTGGAAAGTAATTTGAAAAAAATTGCTCAATGTTTGAAGAGCTGCAGCGTACGTACAACAAACATCTGTTGCACAGCAGGTGGATATAAAAGAACAAAATTTATCCGTTTTTACTGTAGGCACTTTAAGTTAAGTTGAAAACACCACATCTGCGCTTGTGTGTACATCTGCGGGCGTTGGCATTTTTTCAAATTAATGATGGTTGTGGGGACGCAAAGAATTGTGGGTTATCTGTAGCAGCAAAGGATACACCTGATGCATCCTCCGAATTCCTGTGAAAGAAGGTTGCATTCGGAGTGTCCTTCTTGCTTTTCTGAAATGAGACCGCCTCGATGACGCATGCACCCTTCGAATGAGACCTCCGGAGGACGCAGCCTTCTAAATGAGACAGCTGTAGACGCTTTAAACAGCAACAACATCGTTACTGCATGTGCGAGCTTTTGTGGCCCCAACTTAACTTCCAGTAGACATCCAAACAGAATTAATAACAACAGCTAAGTCCCTCTAGAGTAAATTTTTTTTTTTTTTTTGATAACAAGCAAAATATGTTTGCTGCGTACATCAGATGGACTTATTAAAGATGCAAGTTCATTCTCTGCCAGCAGGAGGCGCTTTAAAGCAGGAGAACTAGAGGTTTCCCCGGTAAAGGCTGTAGACCAGGGGTGCTTCTCAATTCTTATTTGTGCATCCTCGTTTCCTTTCCTTGCGTCCTTTCCTCGCATCTTAGCTCCACCCCTTCAGGATACGAGGGAAGGATGCACATAAAAGACGCGAGGATGGAGGAATTGAATCAAGTGAAATGATATATCCTCGCTCCCTTTAGCATCACTTTAGAGCGTCATCAGCTGCGCAAAATGGATCTGCCCTTATGTTGTTAAAGTTTGTTTTTTTAAGACTTTCAAAATAAACATTAATAAAGCAAGATGCCCTGTTGAAATATATGACATGTATGGTTTATTCAAATTGCAAAGGTAAAATATAAATTAAAAATTATTACAACAGATGAGAAGGGGGAGGAGAATTTACACGTGCGTCAGGTTTTTCGATGAAAAAGACTTCCGCATAGGATACACCTGTGTATCCTCGCTCATAGCTCCTTTGGAAGTGCAATTAGAGAATTGAGATGTCCTTCAAGATGGCTAAGCTCGATCGGTTTCCGGGTCATAGGATGGAGGACGGAGGAGTGAGGAAGCGAGGAGGGATATTGAGAAGCACCCCAGGCATCCTCAAATCTGGCCCACTCCTGCAGAGTTTAGCTCTAACCCTAATCAAACACACCTGAGCATGCTAATCAGAGTCTTCAAGATCATTAGAAAATCACAGGTAGGCGAGTTTGATCAGGGTTGGAGCTAAACTCTGCAGCAGATTCCAGGGGAAGATTTGAGGAACCCTGCTGTAGACCATGGGTCTCAAACTCAATTCCTGGAGGGCCGCAACTCTGCCCAGTTTAGCTCCAAATCACACCTGCTTGGAAGTTTCTAGTGATCCTGAAGAGCTTGATTAGCTGGATCAGGTGTGTTTGATTAGGGTCGGAACTAAACTGTGTAGAGCTGTGGCCCTCCAGGAATTGAGATTGAGACCAATGCTGTAAACCAGTGCTTCCCAAACCTGTCCTGGAGGCCCCCCTGCCCTGCATCTTTTGTATGTCTCCCTTATCTAACACACCTGATTCCACTCATCAACTCATTAGTAGAGACCGCAAGAACTAAATTGGGCGTGTCTGATTAGGGAGACATACAAAGGCTGTGTCCAAATTCAGGGTCTGCATCCTCCTTAGGATCCTTCCTACCCGGTTGAAGGAGGAGGGATCCTCCGACGTCCGCAAAACCCGGAAGTCGGTGTTTGTGAATTTGGACAGCCTACCCTTCTTTCAGTTCCCTCCCTTACCCGTTGCTCATATCCTGTCGCCTAGCAACCGTGACAGCGCCAAGCAAGAAGTGGGAAAATGGACAAACAAAGAGTTATTCTCCTCATTTTAATTCTTTTGGAAGAAATAAAGCAATTAAATAAATTAAATACTTTCTTTGCTCGTTGTCGGAGAGTTTTTTATATCAGACTACAAGACAGTCACATCCAGGTAAGCCATTATAGCCTATTTTTATTTGTTTTTAAGTATTCTACTAATTTCTCCTACAAATTCATTGAGCCGAAGCATAAACTTTAGCTTGTTTTGTCAGAGAAACTCCTCTCCCACTCCGCTACCGCTCGCTTCGTCCGCCATTACGCTCTGCCGAAAATAATTATGGGATAGGTAGGACGGGAAAGGATCCACCACACCCATCCTTCCAATTCGGGGAAAAGGAGGACGTATTTGTGGGCCGCATTTGAAGGATCCTACGAATTTGGACAGCCTTCGTCGTGGCGCTGTGACGTAACATCCTTCAAATGAGTACTCCGAAGGATGCAGACCCTGAATTTGGACACAGCCAAAATGTGCAGGCCAGGGGGTCCTGCAGGACAGGTTTGGGAACTGAGGCACTGAGCTTACAAACGCTGCTTTATCAGGCACATAACATGCAAGATGAAATGAAAATGACATCAAACATTTTCTAAAGACACAGTCTTCCTTCAGAAATACTGTGATTCAAAACAACTGTGCCTTGTGTTGATTTTTAAACGTGCATTATGTGCTCATGTTTATTCAACGAAGCCTTTTGGAAAATCGGTCAGTTTTGATATTGAGGCGGGTCGCCACAAATAAATCTATGGGAAACACATCCCACAGCACAACAACCTGAGCCAAACTTCATTAGTCATCACTTTAACTTGAACTGTTTGTAGCAGGCACCACTAAGCAGACCGATAAACACAGACCGGAAATTAACTTCGGACCAGGTGCGTAGAATATTAACCCCTGGTTTCACAGACAAGGCTTAAACCTAATCCTAGACTAAAATGTAAGTCTGAGCTGTTTCAACTGAAAGAAACTTGCACTGACTGATCTTAAAATTACTTTAATGTCCTAATTGAACTATGGCCTAATCCTGTTTTAGTCTAAGCCCTGTCTGTGAAACCGGGCCCATAAGTTATACATTTGACCAGTATTCTTAGTTAAGTGTAAATTGTTGTAATATGCTTATGACTCATGAATTTAATGCTCAGTTAAGTGAAATATACCAAGCTTGATGACGTATGCAGCCTGCAAATGTGACCACTGGAGGATACAGCCTTCCGTTTGAGAAACGGCCTCTGTTAAAAGGTGCTCATAAACATTAACATGCTAATGGTATAAATTTGATACCTTTAAAAAATGTGATTATTTCTACAGACAATAAACTTTTAAACTGCTACAGCCAAATGATGCCTTAGGGTTTTTTTTGTGCGTGTGTGTCAAATACAGCATGCTTCACAGTTTTAGGTAGAAACTAGTTGATAGCAGGAAATGTTATAAAAATCTTATCCACTGCCCCCAGGAGTACTTTTAGGGACACCTTTTAAAACACTGTAGTAAAAATAGTGACAAAGATGAATGAATCAATTTGAATAAATTATTTAAAAATGTAATCTTATGTTTCATTGTTTTAAAGCACAATGCCAAATAGCTTCTAACCATTTAAAATACTTACAGAACTCTACTACACTGTACAAACGAAAAATAGACACTAAAAACAAAAACTTTACACACACTGTTCCTACACCTTAACCCAGGGGTACCCAACCCTGCTCCTGGAGATCTACCTTCCTACAGATTACTACCCTGATCAAACACACCTGTCTGTAATTATCAAGTGCTCCTTCAGACCCTAATTAGCTGGTTCAGTTGTGTTTGATCAGAATTGGAGCTGAACTCTCCAGGAAGGTAGATCTCCAGGAATAGGGTTAACCGGTATATAAACATTTTAAGCCAGGGATTGTTTTTTTTTATTGTTTTATTGAAAGGATCCCCATTAGCTACAGCCGTGCTGCAGCTATTCTTCCTGGGGTCCTAAAAAAAATATATACATAAACAAAACAAAAAATACAGAAAAAAATAAATGAAAAAAATAAAAATACAATAATAAGTAAAGCAAATAAAAGTAAAAAGTATTTTACAATACATACACACATATGCATACACTTACGTACACACATGTATACACATATCAACGTACATATGTACCCTCGTACACAAAATACACATACGAAAACGTATTCATACACACGCATATAAATATACCCACACATGTGCATGTACACACATATTCACACACATATATAAATATAAACAGTCAGATGTATTATTTTGCTAAATGCTGTTTTACATATAATTTAAATTTATTGACATTATTAGTAAGTATGATATGCTTTGGCAGTTTATTCCATTCCTTCATACCTCTAAACATAACAGTGTTCTTTACGGCATTTGTTCTTGCTATGGGTAAGGTAAAGTTGCCATTAGTTGCATGTCTGGTACTGTACTGATGATTGTCTACACTGAAAAAAAGATGCTTGAACAAAACAAAAGGCAGTTTTGAAATGGAAATGTTTCTTATGAAAATTAATAGTGAATACAACAGTCTATCTTTGACCAGCAACCAGTTAAGATCTTTGTGCATTAGTATAATATTTCTCCTATAGCTGCACCTAAGTGCTACACGAGCAGCTCTATTCTGTATAAGTTGTAATTTATTCATATATTCACCAGTGGCGTTTGACCAAACTGCTGGGCATTAGTCTAGGTATGTCAATATTAGTACTTTCATCGCATAATTCATAATATTTGAAGTTAAAAAAATTTGCATGTCTTCTCATAATAGATATACCTCTTCCCATTTTTGCAATAATATTATTTATATATTTTTTCAATGATAATCTAGAGTGTACTATTACACCCAGCAGTTTAAAGCAGTAAAGATAGGCAGTAAAGATAGGCAACTTTAGTCCTGGAGGGGCAGTGTCCTGCAGAGTTTAGCTCCAACCCTAATCAAACACACCTGCCTGTAACTTTCTAGTGATCTTGAAGATATTGATTAGCTTCTTCAGGTGTGTTTGATTAGGGTTGGAGCTAAACTCTGCTGGACACCAGCCATCTATGACCGAAGTTGCCTATCCCTGTTTTACGCTGTACAACATATGCTTTGGCTGCATCCAAAATCACACACTTCCCAACTATATATAGACAAAAACTGTATGTGAGACAAGTGGAATAAGTGGTTAAAAAATAATCTCCAGCAAGATTCTTAAGTGCATATATGATAGACACTTAACTATTGCATGAGGCCACAAGAGAGGATTTGTGAATGGAAAGTGAAGCAACGCAACTGATACGGTTGGTCACATGACATATCATACATCCATACATTCATATGACTTAAGACAAATAATTTACACCGGTTAATAAAAGTATGTTTTATATTAGTGGTCTCCAACCCTGTGCCTGGTAAGCTACCTTCCTGTAAACTTCGCTTCAAATCCTGCTCCAACAAACCTATCTGTAATTATCAAGTAACCCTAGGCTCTTCAACATGTTTTACGTGTGTTCGATTGGGGTTGAAACTGAACTCTGCAGGATGGGAGTTCTCCAGAAGCAGGGTTGGAGACCCATAACAAGAAACATTCTTTTTTTAACACCTGTAAAATAATTACATTCAACAGAAGTATTTAATCAGACAGTATGCAAATTTGAACGCAGCCAGTTGGTTGAACTAAAATAAAGTAGCCGTAGAAGACCGTGGAAGAAAATATTTTATTCCTGTATTAGTAGGTCGAAGAACTTAACTAAAACAAAAGTCATTTGGGTGCAATACAGAACCTTCCAAACATTATTAAAAGCACAAAACCACTACTAACTCAAAGTCATTCCCTCTCAGTAATGGGCCTCATGACAACAGAGATAAACGAATATCTAGGGAGAAAAAAAATCCAAACTTTACATAAGTTTCTGGTAGGAAAAAAAGCATTTAATCTACAAGGCTCCACAGATGATGCTTGTGAACAACAGTCCAAAAAAAACCCCCAAATAAACCTATTCTCAAATGTAAACACGTTATTGTTTCTGTTGCATAGCTTCTTTGCGTGCAGCATCCTGTAGCAGCTGTGTGTCCACTTCATCTGCAGGATGTACGCATCACCGACAACTAAAAACAACAATAAACCATCATATATAGACACTGTTCTCCTGATTGTGTTCATCTGTTCAAATTCAATATGACATTTCATACATGACAGACTCCAGTGGCTGAGGTTCTACGCACAGACCAGACAACAAGTGTTCTTTTCTGATATTTCAGTTTTACTTCTCTTTATCAATCTATTGAGTGATCGGGGGTTTAAATAGTATGCACACTTCCTTATCTGTAACAAAGAACACACTTTACAAGTTCTCACCATGTGCGGATATTTCTCTGGATCAGTAACACTGATATCTGTCAGTTTGATGTTCAGGTACTGTGAAGGGAGAACACGTTTACATTTTAAACTGAAATTCACTCAATATTTGCTTGTATTTCAATAAAGCGTAATGTGCAGCCATACCTGATCAACTGAATGTAATGTTCCGCAGATGCTGCAAAACTGACATTAAGAATGTAATGAGCTGCCACGTAAATTACACTGTGCACATATTAAATTTTAAAAGGACATGATATATTAAAAGGAAAGTGCTTACCTCAAGTCATTTTTGAGCTCCACCACAACATCTTTGCCAACCAAGGACTTGAAGAACGAGTAGAAGAGCTGAGGAATTAAATGTTTGAATGTTACATTCAAATTAAGGTCTGATAGATGAACAAAAGTTGATCAAACGATATGAAAATATGATTTAAGATGTGAAAGACAGTACAACATTATACACAATGAGCGAAGCCATCTAATGGCATAAGTTACACCAATAAGCAGTTTAGACTGGCTCTAAATGACTCTATTCGAAAGCAGAAATACCGAGGCATTAAAAAAAAATTCGGTGTCGATTTGAAATTTAATTAAAAGAATAACAATAAAAATTGTTTGCGATTGGACAAGTTAGCTAACGTTGGTAGTTAGCAGGCTGCTGCCATTATTAATTCCTCACCAACTGTGGTGTGAGTAGTAAACAATAATACGTGATAAATATTGCAAACAGATTTATTTGGTCGCTGCAAAATTGTTTATTTTATTATCAGAAAGCACTGTTTGTTATTGCTAAATAACAACACCATTTTCACGCGGTTTTGTGCTTTAGATCACATACGTCATCAAAGAGAGCTGCCGGGTTCTTCACTTCGTGCTTCTATTGGCTAGACAAATGAAGATGCAACGCTCCCATTGGTGGAGGAATGTCTGCGTCATCTGTACGCATCGCGGAAAATGCCTCACAAACACGGAATAGGAAATAGTCTATTTACGAAAAAAATCTTATATATATATATATTCTCTTTATATATTATATATATATAATATTTGTAAAAAATAATTAAATAAATGCCAGAAAATGAACTTTCACTCTAGGGACACGGGAGTGGATTTTCAAACCTCTTCCGTCCCAATCCCACGAAAAAACTGGGGGGAAATCCCGTCCCGTTCCACTCCCGGAAGAATGACTCCCATTCCCTCCCACTCCCGTTTTTTTTTTTTCGAAATCACAGATCACAGCGTGCCCATCTTAGTTGAATAAAACCCCAAAATGTAGTTTTTTGTTATTATATTGAATGAAAGCCAGCTCGTGCACAGTGTTGCACACATTACATGTAAATCATCGATGCTAACACACACGTTTTCTATTTGGATTTTTTTTTTAAAGTAGTGAAAGTAGACATTTTACTCTCTATAGACACATTTTTCAAAGACGGAGTTTCGAAGTTTCTCGCTCAAGTTCACAGAGACCTAATTTAAAGCGCATCCTGTTTGCTTTAAAGCGCAACGTTTCGCTGTTATTCTGAGTGCACACAATTAAACGTAGAGTCTTTACAGATTCGAAAGATGTAAGATATTAGGCTACTTTTATCTGTATGATCAAAAATTATACAGAGATTTTAAGAGCAAGTGAGCTCACCGGCGACTGTCCTGCAGCGAGGCGTTATTCAGACAAACACATCAATAAAACACATTTCTCTAGGTTAACATCATATTGAGTGGCCATGTAAATATGCTACTATATCTTTCAGATGAAAAGCCATATTTGAGGTCGATGAATGATAGGTGAGCGTTTGGATATTACCACTATAGACCAGCCGTTAACAATCTGTCCGTCACGGAATGCGTCTTCACTAAACCAGACACACCAAAACAAACAGAAGGAGAGCATAAAGAGACAGGGCAAGTAGAATTGAGTTCACAATTAAAATATACAGTTTATTTATATAAACGGTATATTTGTGTATAATAAACCCTCCTTTAATAGCAGAATCTCTGGTAATTCACCATTTCACCAGCAGATGGAGGCAAATAATAAAAAATCACGGGCAAAATTATTAACTTTCGTCCAGTAGTTGCATAAACTTCTTAGAGTAGCCTTACAAGATGTTAATGTTACATTTATTCATTATTTAAATATTATTTAATATTATTATTATAATATTATTTATTCAATTTATTCTTCAGCACTAGTCCTAACTTTATTTATTTAATTTATTATTATTATTTTGCTGATATATGTGACATGCTATATTGGTCTAATTTGAATTGGAGAAGCAACACTGATTATTTGTTCCTTGTTATTTACAATATAAGCTCTGCAATGCCATATAATATAAAACACGATGGAAAAATGGACAAATGTGATAAAATCAATGACTGTACAACACTTGGTTTTATTATACGATTACAACTGTTCACTCTCCTCTCTTTAATAAAAATGTTTTAAGCAACATGAAATGTTTAAACAGAAGCTGATAGAAATGATTGCCCTATGTATGAGTATATGCAGTGACATTCAAACTGTAAAACATTAATCATTTTAAAATCAATATCCAAGTTCTTTGTCTTGCTATTGTTTACATTTATTCGTTTCAGTACTCAGAAAGAAGCTTATGTCTTATGCCCAGTACTACAGAGTCTCAAGTATCAGATATGAAGCTCACACCAGCGCCGACAGCTCTCCTGCCATGACACATCAGTAGGAAATCATTTTAACGGCCGACCCATCTTCAGTTGTTGCTGTTGTGTCTCATGATGCCCTGAGGACAGACATTGCAATTGAAAGAGAAGGGAAAGGTATTTAAATAAATATTCGATATCAAGGCAAATTTCACAAATATACATTATTTCAAAACATTATAATCAAGCTGTTTACACAAAGCCCTTGCAGCTCGCTGTCAGTTGACCGATGAGTTTCGATCCACTGTTTTCCAGAAATAATGAATGTGGAGAATATACTACTAGTTCATACCGTCTTTGGGTTGGCCTTGTCTGGTTTGTTGCCGTAACTTGGATGGAAGCTCAGAGCTGTCTCTGTAGTCTCTGGGCTTTGGTTGAAGCTCTTGTGGCTGACCAGGGCGAGACTTCATAGGCACCGGAGGCCTATTAGGCCCAGTCGTGCCCCCTTCAGAGCGAGAAGGCACCACTGGCTTCTTGGTGATGTTCTGCGGTTGTAGACCACTACTCATGGTGTTTGGGGCTGATGATGGCTGGGGTTTGGTTTCTGAACAGGTGAACGAGCGTAAGCGAGGGGTCGGAACAGGGTGCTGGCGGTCAGCATCAAGGTCTGTTTTGGGAAAGGAGAAGTGAGCATCTGGAGGAGGGAGATGGTCCTTACTTCCTCGTGATGAACTCATTGAGCCATAAAGGGGATTTTCAAACATCTCTGGAGGCTGCCCATCCTCAGATCTAAAACCAAAAATAACCACAAACATTTTATTTAGTTGATCAATCTATAATAAAGCTCTTCTTATAACAAGCAGTCATCAAAAATCATATTTTAATTGGTATTTATTATTTTTAAAATATTTAAAAATTCAAATGGACAGAAAATTGTATAAACATTGATTTAAATAAAAAATATTAGGGATGCATTGCCTAAAACGGAGTGTCTATTTACACTAAGTGCAAATAGCCCATCTTGTTGGCAAAGGCTATTTACACTAACTCCGCCCACTAACGTATGATTGGGTTAGTCAACAACAAAAAAAGAAATTAGTTCAACATCAGTTTCAGTGACGTAGATGGTAGAGTGCATGCATTTTGACACGATCGACCCGAGTTCGAGCCCACCTTTTGCCAAACATTTGTTTCTCCCTTTTCAAATCTCATATCGCATCAGAAAGGCATTTATTTTCAATAAAAATGAAGGAAATAATCAAAAACTTGAAAATAAAGTATCGGGTAGGGTTAGGGTAGGTGTAGGGAGGGCTTTATTGTCCCAATAAGGTGGCATCCATTTAATACATTTGAATTAAAATTATAATTTACACTCAGCACGTTATTATTGCGTACTGTTTTATAATGTACTACAATACTGAGGTGCAGATAATTGCCACTATTTGCAATAAGTAGTATAAATAGCAGAAAATCTTGCTATTTTAACAGTGTAAATAGAATCTATAGCTATTTGCACTTAGTGTAAATAGCATATGTCACTAAAAAAATATGCTATTTACACTGTGTGCAAATAGCCGCTATTAAAATTGTGTTGTTGTTTTTTTAAATTAAATGCACATTAAAATTCTATACTATTTTTTACTAAATAAATAAATAAAAAACACTAAAAACTAAAATTAATTGTTTTAACTGCTACAAATGAATTTAGGCATCACAACATTATAATATACTGAAAAATAATTCATTTTGAAATTTGTGTTAGTTTTGTGTATTGTGTTACAGTGTTATTAAATTAAGTGTTTTTAATTATTAACTTTAAGAGAGTGTTACATAATGGCAAAGATAACCATTGCTATATTTGTCTAAATCAAAAACATTTGTCAGATGACAAAGGATATGTTGATGAGATAAAGGAGATAAAAAATATGTATATATATCCATATTATTTTTTCAAGTAAGCTATTTTCTGTGAATGTGAGATTTCCAATTCATTAGCCACTATACTGTAGATAAATAACTAAAAAGAGTAACAACGGCAAAACCAGTATGTTTACAAATATGACAATGCATTAAAATAATATAATAAGAAATACTAGTTTGCAATATCAAGCTGTTTTGTAATGCTAAATATAACTGGAAGCAAATGATACCAAATGCATTGCTCATTCATGTAACAAATGTCTGCATCTGCTCTGACTTTAAAAATAAAGTGAATACTTACATAGGGTTTGATGTCTTTGTAGTTGGGCTGGATGTACAATGGTCATAACTACTCTTTTTTGGGGAGAGATTGCCATGCGTCATGTCTTTTGAGGATGGCCCTGTTCTTGTGGATATAATGTTGCCGGGGCTCCTGTCTGCCTGGTTATTACTCTTGTAGCCTACACCCATATAACTGGGGTTACTAATATCAGTGGCGTGGACTGAAGAAGACCTGTCAAAGAATGTCAACGTTTTTTATTTGTACAAGCATAATCAAATCTAAGCTTTGTGAAGAATGTCAAAGTAAAAAAGAGGGTACATTTTGGTATTATCTCCAGATTTGCCTTTACCAGCTCCTGGGTCATCTCCGACTTTGATGAAATCTGGAATGAAGAAACATAATCTTGAAGAAAGGAACACAGCCTCGATACTCGGGGAGGAAAGCATTATAGCACAATTTTGAACTGGCTCTGCTGTACAGAAACAAACTGTGCACTCACCATACAGCTTCTCTGTCTGTTTTCCATCAGATTTGGGAAGTTGAATGCCACCTGTTAGCCGACCTGTGTGCTCACCGTGATGTATGAGTTTGATGCAGAACTCAGTGTAAGAGCTTTCAGCAGAACGCAGGGCCACACACCCCTCACCTACAGACAGAGCACAGCGTGATTGATTAGATACATAGGAATATTCCAATACTAATCAGATTAGTGTCTTATTCCAATTATGTAAGCATCATGTACACCACATTAAGTCAATATTCCAGTTTCTTGAAATCTAAATATTACAAATGGCATATGACTGTATTAATCAGAATTTTGAGTTATGTTAACAGCTTATTCGGAATAAACAAACTTCATCTCGACAGAACATTCAGCGTTTGTTCAGTTTATTTTAGAATATTCTGATTACATGTTTACAGGAATATCCCAGAAGTTTTGGTGCATATAAATATAATTTTCCTAATAAAGTTCTATACTAGGGGTGTTCATCTCTCATTTCTCTTGCTTTAGGCGCAAACAGCTGCATGGACACGACAGTTCAAGATACTACATACAGTACATTCAACAATTTACACTTACTGATGTGTTTATTCTTGGTGGGCTATTTTTTTAGATACACACTGCCATTCAAAAGTTTGGGATCAGTAAGATTTTTAATGTTTTTAAAGACATTTCTTCTGCTTATCAAGGATGCATTTATTTGATAAAAAATACAGAAAAAAACAGTAATGTAAAATATTATTACAATTCAAAATAAGAGTTTTCTATTTTCTATACTGTAAAACATTATTTATTCAAAGCTGACTTTTCATCATGCATTACTCCAGTCTTAAGTGTCACATTATCCTTTAAAAATATGCTGATTTTTTTTTTTTGGAACCTGTGATATTTTTTTCTTTGATTTTAATGAATAAAAAGTTAAAAAAGAACAGCATTTATTCAAAGTAGAAATATTTTCTAACAATATACTTCTTTATCTTTTTATTATTTTAACACATCCTCACAGAATTTTGTTTTTATAATTTCTTTAAAAAAAAAGTGTATACTATTACAAAAGATTTATTAAAAAAATAAATGCTGTTATTTTTTTACTTTTTATTCATCACAGAATCCTGAAGAAAAATCACAGGTTCCAAAACTATTAAGCAGCAAAAACCAATATTGATAATAAATCAGCATATTAGAATGATTTCTGAAGGAATATGTGACACTGAAGACTGGAGTAATGAAGTTGAAAATTTAGCTTTGCATCACAGAAATAAATTACATTTGGAGTATATTAAAATAGTAAAGCATTATTTTAAATTGCAATAATATTTCATAATATTACTGTTTTTTTCTCGGTATTTATGATAAAATAAATGCAACGTTGATGAGCATAAGAGACTTCTTTAAAAAAACAAAACATTAAAAATCTTTCTGATTCCAAACTTTAGTTTAATGTTTATTAACACAAATTAGGTTAACATGGAAAACCAAATTAATATTTATTTCAATATAACATCAATGAAACGACAATGCTGGCATGCAGGTAAGTGTAATTAAGGTTTTCCTGTAGCTCAAATAGTAGAGCATGGCGCTAGCAACGCCAAGGTCATGGGTTCGATTCCCAGGGAAAGCTGATAAAATTTAAAAACTGTAACTTGAATGCAATGTAAGTCGCTTTGGATAAAAGCATCTGATAAATGTTAAGTTATGACTTTTTTTCTAAAGTAAGCTATTGTAGGATGAATCTATGGGAGAATGATGTTGTGACAGCTCCAGCGTTCTAGTGAAAGTTGTAATATGTCAGCTCGCTTCATTCTTTCACTCCTACTGATATAGCCTATAGTGTCCTCAATTGCCATGTGCTGATTGGAAAACGAGTGAACAAGTGAGCAATTTTGGACACAGCAACAACAACAACAGTTGATTTCTGTTATAGGGTTAACCTTGACTATTTTAAACAGAATATGAACCATATTCAGAAAATGATGTGCTCGCAAAGTGGTCAATGAGCAATAATGAGAGCTACTAGCCAGCTCAAATTATAAGCACATAAATTCACACATTTTAGGTAAACATACCATATGACTCATCACAGTCTGTAGATTTAATGCAGATTAGAATGTGCTGATCAAGGAGGTATTCTGGGTCCGCAATGATGGGCGTGAGCTGCAAAGCAATTTCACAAAGATAATGTAAACGTGGTGGCTGAGCTTTAAATGTTTATGTTTTATCAAACAAGGTTTTTACCTCAACTTGTCCGCTAAATCGTACTTTTATCGAGCCCTCTGTGTTCTCTTGGTTTTCTCCTTCAGGACTCTTTACAAATTCTAGAAAATGAATTGGAAGTATTTAACTTCACTCATTCGTTGTTTACTCGTTTGTTCTTAAAAAACAAAGTGGGGGGTTCAAATGATTTGTGATAATTTATGATATAATAATTGAAAGTATAATGGCTATAGCTCCTCACTCTCCAAGCAGCTTGAGTGATACTCAATGAAGAACTTGGTCTTTGATTTAGTCAAAAGAACAGCCACGCAGTTCATGATTTTTATAGCACCCTGAGCATCCTTTGAGAGATCTGTAAAGAGCAAAAACGATTAGCAAGTGCGACAGCACAAGACAGTTGGCAGGATGTAACAGTTCTAAAGGAGGGATTGTTGTCAAAGCGAAATATTTTCAAGATCATACCATTTTTGGAGACAAACTGAGAAGTCACACCAACATCAAATGTGGCAAATACAGGGGAATGGTCACTTGTCATGATGTCATTAGTGCATCCTGAAATGTAATGTTGGTTTATGTAATGACGTTTTAACTGTGTTCGTATTTTACTGGAACTTGCATTTTATATTAAATGAACTAACCATATGAGTTGCAAACCACATGCGCCATAGGGTAGGACTTGCGAAGCACACGATCACACCATGAAGGCAAGTTGTATTTTGTCTGTTTGTGAGATCAAATATTTATGTAAAGAGAATTTTCATCATTAAATTAAAAAAATACAACTTTCCAAAGGTTGTTGACGTGGATTATGGCTTTCACACTGTACCCCTGTGGCTTTGGCTTTAGTGTAGGCATATCTTTCCCGTGTGTCTCTCTCAAAACGATAAGTGGGGGCAAATGTTATCTCCTCCTCCACTGTAAAATATAACATACGAAACAAAGATTAAAAATGATGGCATGTGGTCTTGAGTACAAAAACATGCAGAATGGAAAAATAGGAGGAAGTCAAAAATGAAAATGAAGATGCTGAAAGATGTTAAAAGACATCCATCTAGCACATTTACATATTAAAAAACATTTAAAAAGTAGTGCAGTGGCATACAAACATCAAGCTACAAGCTATATCAAATGTGGCATAATATGCCTTTGTAGAATATATACCATAAATACACGTTTCTACTCTGTAGTTGAAAATTTTGGGGTCAGTAGGATATTTTTTGGACGTTTTTTCATTTTTTCGTGATAACCCAAACCCTAACCCTACAAGAGATTTCTAGTTCTTTTGAACTTTCTATAAAATAATCCACAAAAATATTAAGCAGCGCAACTGTTTTCTAACTTTTTTTAAGATTTATTTATTTTATTTTCGCACTGCCCACAAGGCTATCGGTGTTTTCTAAACTGATAATAATAATAAATACTTCTTGGACTGAATCAGCATATTAGAATCATTTATGAAGGATCCTGTGACACTGCAGATTAAGGTAATGACTGCTGCAAATCCACCTTTACCATCACAGGAATAAATTACATTTTTAAATATATGTAAAAAGATATTTTGAATTATGTTATTTCTCAATATTACTGTTTTTACTGTATTTGTGATTAAATAAATGCAGTCTACATGTGCATAAGACGAGACTTCTATCAAAAATATTTTAAAACATTTTACAGACCCTAAACTAGTGTATGTTCTTTCTAATTTTGGGTGATAGTACCCTTTATAGTAGTTTGATCTTATAGGCAGTGCACTTAGTCCCACTGGAAAAGCAGGGTAATACAAATTATTAAATAAATGCATAAATAAAAATCCTCAAAGAATGGTTTAGATTACAGTTAATAGCATGTGGTCCTAAACTTCAAAAGCTGGTCCTGAGTTGATGTTTGTGATATTTGTTTATACTTAAATACTTAAAATACTCCCCTATTCCATCCCATCTCTGAAGAGAAATGCTAAGTGAGCCATTCATAGGTGGAAGTGTAAACACCGCGCTCTGGAAATTTCAACACTGCTCGGTTTCTCTGACTGGCCAGACATAGCAGCATTGGCTCAACTAAATGTGTGAGTTTGGCTAGGACTACCTAAGAATGGACACTGAGTAACCTTGTAGTTGAGTAATCAAAATCTGTCAAAATTTATAATGGAAATTACATTGAACAGGTTAACATCATGCACAAGTGCTCTCACCGTATTCTAAGAAGACCTTCTCCACTTGCTTCTCTATGTTCAGCTGATCTCTGGCCAGGAGTTCCTGATACTGCTGCTGTTTGATCTTCATTACAATGTTCTCAGCTTCCTGCAAAAAGCAAACTATGCAAAAGTTCTGTCTTTTCCTGTCAGTTGATGTCAGGAGCTGCTGTACGTGACAGCTCTGGTCTTAATAGAGGAACTGCCTGCTCTGAATACAACTACACTCTCTAAACCACAAAGGCAGCTTATGCCTCAAAGTATCGTAATGTGGGTAGCTGATGCATAAGATTTAAAAACATTGTATTAAAATAAGATTTGTGAGCTAAAGCAGGGATTTGTCTATTTTTGTTGGACTGCTTTCTTTTATTTAACCTAAAGGCACTTTGTTCATATGATTTAAAATGAATTGCATTTATAAGTAAAAAAAAATATATATATTTATATCTCCACTATACCATTATAAATGGTGTTGTGGTGTGGCAAACGAATTAGTGAAAGCACAAGTATTCCATGTAGTCTTTCAATTCATATGAGCTCATAATATAAGCAAACATAATAATTATAAAAGAATCAGTAAACACCACAGGACATGTCAACTTGATATCTAGCCATGTGTTTTATAGCATGAATTACTTTTGTGACAAAGCATGTTGTAAAATTACCTCTGCAGTGGTTTATTATTAGTATTTGATACAAAACAAAACAGAAAAGTCGTTTCTTTTATGAACAGATCATTTGACTTGTGTTTGCATTTGACAGGCATTAAATACTAAGTTTTTTAATTTTTTTATCTCTTTGATATATACAAACCTGCAACACTTGAGTACATTAATTTACAGGAAAATATTTAAAACGTGCAACATGCTCGAGTATATTTACAGAGAATAAAACATGCAAATTATTTACAACATGCAATTTGCTTGAGGACATACTGATGCACATTCATTTTAGGCAGCGGCTATTTGCACTAAGTGTAAATAGTGATAGATGCTATTTACACTCGGTGACCACAAAGAACCTGTTGCACCAAGTGCAAATAGCATATTTTTTTAGTGACATATGCTATTTACACTAAGTGCAAATAGCGATGGATTCTATTTACACTAAATGCAAATAGCAGTATTTTTTAACGATATGCTATTTACACTAAGTGCAAATAGCTATAGATTCTATTTACACTGTTAAAATAGCAAGATTTTCTGCTATTTATACTACTTATTGCAAATAGTGGCAATTATCTGCACCTCAGTATTGTAGTACATTATAAAACAGTACGCAATAATAACGTGCTGAGTGTAAATTATAATTTGAATTCAGATGTATTAAATGGATGCCACCTTATTGGGACAATAAAGCCCTCCCTACACCTACCCTAACCCTACCCGATACCTTATTTTCCACTTTTTGATTATTTCCTTAATTTTTATTGAAAATAAATGTCTTTCTGATGCGATATGAGATTTGAAAAGGGAGAAAAAAATGTTTGGCAAAAGGTGGGCTCGAACTCGGGTCGATCGCGTCAAAAAGCATGCACTCTACCATCTACGTCACTGAAACTGATGTTGAACTAATTTCTTTGTTTATTGTTGACTAACCCAATCACACGTTAGTGGGCGGAGTTAGTGTAAATAGCCTTTGCTAACAAGATGGGCTATTTGCACTTAGTTCATTTTAACCTACCTGTGGTGGTAAGTCAACCCTATAATTCAGATCTCCCAGCCAGAAGAGGTGTGTGAAGCGATGTGTGATGTCAAAAGGATTAACTTTCTTATCTCCCAGATTCAGAAAACGCAGGATACTGACATAGTTCTGGTTTCGTCTGGAAAAGGTACAGTAATACATTAATAATTATTTATTATTCTTGTGTATTATATGTCAATGTCTCATTTGTCACACAAACAGGTTTTTGGGTTGTGGCTTACCTCAACTTCTTTTCACTTCCTGAGGTCAGGTGACTGTTGACAAACCCAAAGGAGGTTCTATTAAACATAAAAGACACCCCCACTGCTCCTTTGTTCCCTATAAACACACACATACACACACAATCATATTTTTATGTACAAGGAAGAGCGGTACACCACTAGTTTAACGATTCCTAATCTTTTTTTAATGGAAAAAAGCTTTAAACTAACCCAGAGCATTAGCTATGCCAGTCTTAACACTGTCACAGAAGACATGAGAGAAGCGGTTCTCATGTTCCGGCTTGGCTAGAACCACAATCCTTATACTCCACAGTGTCTGAGTGGCTATCTGTTAAAAACCAAACACAAAGCTGTCATCATTTGGCTGATATGCTAGGCCATTCAAGACATTTACATAAAATAGATATTCATTGCATGGCATTTCTCCACTCATGAGAAAAAAGAATGACCTAGCATAATATGCAAAAAACATAAGGCACCTGAAAGCATTCATGTTGGGTTTTGTGTCACTTACCGGTTTGAAGCTAATGTTGGTTATATCTCTCAGGGCTCCCCTAACTGTCTCTATCCAATCCTTCTCTCCCAGCGGGTCCTCCTGTGTCCCAATCACATAGATATCATGTGGGATTTGACTGGCAGTGTCATCGTGGGTTTTTCCCTGACCCTTAGACTGGAACCAGGACGTGATGTTCTGTGGTGGATTCGCATTTCCTAAATGGGCAATTCACTTCACTTAAATTCACAGTTCACTTCATCTCTAGTTACTGTAAACTTCATATTTTATACCATACAAATGTCAGGACTTGAAAATAAGGGGATGAAGCATATTATAGAAGGCTTACTCTTTATTAATAGTGTACTTTAAATCTGAAAAGTATACATTGCCCTCCAAAAGTTTGGAAACGCCCTAGAAAAGTGGGATTTTGGACAATATTGGCATGAATCCTTTTTAATTTGTGCTAATTTTTCACTGATAAGGGACAACACAAACTACGAAAACATTTTATTACATAAACAGTTTATACATAGAAAAAAATAAAATTTTCGGTTCATCAAAATATCCACCATTAGCAGCTATTACAGCTCTGCATAATCTGGGCATCCGAGCTGTCAGTTTATTCAAGCATTGACTATGAATTGGCAATCAATTGTTGAAGCTACAGTATTAAGGTGTGCTGACCCAAAAATCTTTTAAAAACCTGGGCCAAGTTTAAACCAGTAACCAGGCATCACAGCTGTTAAAAGGGCATGTCTGACTTTGACATGTATATATTGCCATTATTATGTTTTATTGCTGCTCTTCAATGATAATGTCAAGTTACTTTAATGTATTTGCACCAAAAAATGATAAGGATTTATGATGATATCGTCCAAAACCACACTTTGCCAGGGGTGTTTCCAAACTTTTGTATATATATATATATTAAATACAATATAAATAAAATAAAAGACCACTTAAGTGTATTTAAAAGAGTACACTTGCATGACTGTTTTGTAACACTTGTGTACACTTTTAAAAATTTACTTTGTAAAAATGTCAAATTAAAAGTTGTATTTTAAAGTAAATTTTAAATAATATTTTGGCATGCTTTAAAGACACTTATTTGAAGTGTTGACAACACACTTAAGCACACGTAGTACTTTATTATAATTTTAACTGAAGTGTGTTATTTGATATTACATTTATAGTATAGAAATGTATATGTATGCATAGAAATGAACACAATTAAAGTGTATCTTAGTTTACCATACATGCTTTTCAGTACATTCATTAGTACACTTCAACCATATTTCAAAGACAATTTAAGTTGGTCAAAATATGGGTCAAAAAAGCAATCGGCTCAGTGCATTTAATATAAGTTTAAACTATAATATATTTGTTTATTTGTAAATAACATGCTATTAAATGTCTAAAAACATTACATTTATCAAGCATTTAACTAGATTCTTTTAAAGTATATTATTTCCATAGTAAATACTCTTTTTAAAAATATCCTAAATTGTTCTTCTTTTTCACAAGGCTAGGCTAGTGAGAAAAAAAAAACTGTGTAACAGCACTTTTATCTTATGCTTCAGCTCCAAAAAATAGTCAGAACCGAGGAGAATTCAAGAAGCTTTTTTGGACTAAATAAATGTAAATGTTGGCTATCTTACCCATGTTCCAGGTGCCAACAAAAATGGTGATCATATCCGGCTCAGGTTTTCCAGAGTGCTTGTTCTTCATCTGTTGTAGAAGCTGGCAGAAGCCTTCTCTTTTCTAAAAATGTGTTTGGAGATACACAGTTACATACAAAGTCACATTAAAACACGTACAAATATGGAAACAGTATATTTTGGCTCAAATTGTTCATGTTTGTGGCTAGTGTAACATTATTTTTGTGGCTAGTGTAACATTAGGGGAGCAGTAGGATTTTTACCTTTGTGTCATCAAAGACAAAGTCTTTGCGCTGAGTTTTTTCCTTCTCTGTCTCTACCACCAGTACTAGTTTGTTGTGCATCTTCTGTGACTTCACCAACTGCAAGACTGAAATGAAGAATTCAGCATGTTCCCATTATTTATTAGATAATAGGTGATTTCACACATTTTGGTTACACAGCTCTCAGGAATATGAGATTCTGATTGGTTCATCACTGATTTTGTATAATGACCAATGGCCATCACTAAGCTGTATGTGTGACAATTGTGCCTGTCTCTTGAAACCAAATGATTTCTTTTGTCTTACATAATTATTGTCTTGCACATTATCGCAGCTCTTCAGGATGAGGACCACTTTGCGTCTGAGTTCTAATCTTCCTATCAAGGTTTATTTAGCAATAAAGCCCTGCTGACTCGTCAATATTGAAACACTGTCATTAAATTCAATTGTGTGTGGTTGTATTAGTGATGAAATGGTTCAGCATACTTTTATTGTGCACAAAATATTTGTCCTCAGGTCCATCTTTGGACTTCTTGAAGTAAACCTTCCCGCCTTCCACATCTACTTTGAGGTACATTTTGTTTGAAATACCAAGGGAGTCGCATTTTACCTGTTAGCACAGAAAAGGACAATAAAAACACACCAGCCAAACAAAGTGCAGCATTTCTGTTGTACCTAAAATAGTGTTACAAAGGTTCTCTATGACGACTGTGTGCAAAGGCAACCAATCCAAACGTCATCACTTATCTAGCACATAGGCAAACTAGATTCGTTCTAATTTGCATGTGGCTTTGGAGAGAAAAGCAGCAGCAGTGAAAACGTCCATGCTTTCATTTTATGACATCATTACGAGGAGCAGGAAGGAGGTCACAGGTTATGGCTTTCACTTTGAATAAGAACAGTGATCAAACAACATATATATACTTGCATATACTTGTGTTAATCTACTAAATAATTAAATTCCTTTATATTGAATAAATATTGTTGAATTGACTTTCTTACTTCGAATGTCACAGGAGGAATAAGTGACTTTCTGTGCCCTCCATCATATCCCACAGATTCAAACACAGCATGCTTGGTCTGTAAATAAGATGTGATAAAGTTTCCAGTAGGAATATTGTCATGTTTGCTGTGATCCATAAACAAAGAACAGCGATACCTTGTCTTCTATTGAATATATAAGCTTAGTTAGTTGCTCCAGTTTGAAAGCCACAGACTGATTTGCATCTCCAGAATGCTGAAAAAGAAGTAAAACCAACAGATATATTTTTAGAAATTTGGGGCGAAATTAAATAAAATGAAATATATTTATACAATATTTGATTATCTTTTCTCATTGTTTGATTTCTTTACTTGTCTGTAGGGGAAATGGCAGAGTGTTGTAATACTTTTTTTTTTTAGTTCTAACGTCTGTAACGTAATGGTTTATTGAGCAATGTGTCTCAAAATTGGATGTAATATTCAAATGTTTATCAGCTACAAATGAAACTTATTTTGAAATCTAGTACTTACCTCTAAATTGTGTAAATCAGTAAAAGGTCAATTACAAAAGTATTTTTATTGCAAGCTATCTGACTACCAAGGTTTTGACACACACACACACACAAAAGTTGTGCATGAAATCAGAATTGTTTGTTTTGTTTTGATCAAATTAATTGCATTTTCTTACCTCCAATTATTATTTTTTTGTCCTGTAAATTCTTTATATTTTTACACAGAGACTTACAGAATCGACTGTCACTTCAGGAGGGTGGAAATTTGAAATAAGGAACAGCACTTCCTGGTTTGACTCATTCTTACTGACCTGACTCCTTAGCCTCCCAGCTCCAGGAGACAGCGGTTGATCCAAAACTTTCTGCAGTGCCTCAAGACTTGGAAGTGTGCGGGCAATTTCACTACAAAAAAAAAATAGAAGGAATGTCTGTTAAAATTGATTAAATACACAATGGATAAAATTCATAGGGGAATCTAGGTGTTTCAAGATATATTGTTCAGACTATTTGTACCTGTTTAGGTTTTTGCAGATACTCTGTGTGAGCTTTTTAAAGTGGGGCAGAGTCGGGATGCCATTCTGCACCTGCTCTGCATCCAGACTCACAGAAGTGCGGAAATACTCCTGGATGGACTTCTGATGGTCCTCTGGTAGACTGGATATCAAACATCAAAATCATTAACACGCCAGAACAATGCTACTCACTACAGTAAGTCTAAATCAGCCAAAAATCATTCAATCATAATGTATTTAACAAGAAATTGCACTGAATAAAGTAAGACAGATAAATCGTGTACTTTGATATGTCAATTTGCTGCAAACGCTGGAAATAGGTGTCTGAGATGGAGGGGCGGGCAAGCTCAGTTCCCCTATCGGTTCCTCTGGTCAAGTCACTGTGGCTGTCTTTACATTCATTACTTGTGATATTCCTCGGTGGCAACTGAGGCGGCAAACTAACTGGCTCTGTAGAAATGGAGATTTGACCAAATGAATGAAAAAAATGTAATTCAAAGCTTACATTTACTGTGAAATAGTCTTCAAACATACAACGGGGTCAAAAACTTATGACGAATAATGAAAAAAAGTCAAACTTTTCGCTTAAACTGTTATGCTAAGGCAATAACTTCTAATAAAAATATAATGATATAATTAGTAATGAAAAGTTTTTATTAGAAAATTCGAAACACAGAAATGAACCTATGGTCAAAGCTTATTGTGATTCACTTACCTGCTTCCTCCTCCGGCTCCTCCTCTTTCTGCACAGCATACTGAAGATGTGTGACCAGACCCATGTTCTCCTTATAATACGCCTCCACCAGATCTGGCAGCAAAGAGAAGAACCGAATAGGAACACCCTCTGATGCCTGCAAGAAGATGAACACAAAAGATCTGCTATTCAGAAGACTGAACAAGATATACCAAATGTATGGCTTTTTATGATATACAAACTCCTTATTTGCTTAAACATGCACAACACCCTCTGTAATACTTCCAGTGCCTCTCTTAGTTGTCATTTTGCATGGCTTCTCTAAAAAAAAGTGCTCAGTTGGTGCCAAGTAGGTTTTATAAGCCACTGTTTTCAAAGGACTTTGGAGTATAAGCTCTTAGTCACCTGATTTGACTTACAGTACGTATTGATGCTAAGCAAATGTTTTGACCCAATTATATGCAATCTGACACATTGTAACAACAAATACCAAAAACAATGATCTAATAATTGGTATTTGATGTGGAAAAATACACCGTATCAAAATTAAGCACATTTATAATACATACTTTGTCTTCTGTAAACCAGTCAAAATGTATAGTCCCTAATTGTAATACGAAAGTCTCTTCACAGTCATAAATTTGACTAGGAAGAAACGTTGCACACAAAATAATTTAAACATCATCCATCTTAGCATGGCCAATCACAAGATGTCCGACTGACAACAAGCGACAAGCGTAATCTTAGCATGAAAACCTCTCACGTTCTCATACTACGGTTTAGGGTCAGCACAAATGGTGTATTTCAATTGAATTTATCAAATTTAATTAAATAATATGACACTTTTCTTGAAACTTTCCATTCAAGGCCGGGTGCAAGAGGAACCCTGTGGCTTGCTTAACACCCACGCTGATGGATAATTTAAAACTGAGCCAGTGCTGCAACGCAGCCTTGAAAGAGGAAGAACTGTGGTAGAAAGACATTGAAGGGCATTGTACAACTCTACAGTTTTCAGTTTAGCCCCGTCCCTTGAGTGCAGGTTACTTCGAAATGTTACACTGAGGGAGAACAATGCAAATTATAGTCAAAGGTCACCCATTTTGCTTTCATTATTTTGTATGTCACGAGTATAACAGCTCGAATAAAACCACCAATTGGTTTTGCAGCTGCACAGTCACCAACGCTTGCTTTAATGCAGTGGACATAATAGATACTAGCTTGACAGACAAGACGCCCAACACAACACTCTCGGGGAGTCTTTGGCAGCTGAAGAGCCAACCGTCACAAGGTCACGCATTCATTACCAATCACAAGATAGTAAATGGCTTGTAGGATGCCAGATGTTCTATGCAACTAGCATAAAGACGGACAGTGTTATGTCAAGTGACCAGCAGACTGAGCACAACACTCTTTGTGGTTTTATTGTACAACTTTTTCACTTTATCACCATTTTAGTGCAACCAGGAAATGAATGGTGTTGCAGAAAGATTCAAATAATAATAATAATAAATACCAAAAATAAAAATAAAATACTGAACACTTAAATCAAATAAAAAAACGTATGAATTTCATTGCAATAAAATCTAGGCATTTATTTTTATGAAACACACTTTTCTTAGCAAAACATAAAAAAAAAAAAAAGAAGCTTCCAAATGATTTTTCAAATTGGAGACAAAATGTGAACATTTTCCAGTTGTCAGAATTTAGCAGAACATAGAGGTGATGAACCACACCTGTGCTTTACTTGAGAGGAACGATGGGTTAAACGTGAATTTAGATTTGAGAAAATCTCCAGATATTTGTAGATACCACTTGGATTGATATTTTGTACTCAATGAATGAAATTGCATCATTTCAACTGTATTTATGCTTCAAAAATGTCCAAATACTTTTCAGCGCCATCATAAAAGCTTTATATATTCACTAAAACAACTATACACATCGTTCTGGCAACTTTCGAATGCTTGACGTCACAAGTAGAAGTTCCTCAGTGCTCAGAATAGTCTTCCAGCGGACGCAACACCTGTCTACACGAGTATGAAAGCAGAGCTATCGCAGGATGCTTCAAGCCAATGAAACACCAGATACAAAATGGAGAATTTCTTACCTGGACTGATAGTTTTTTATCCTCGTTTGGTAATATTCTGTAGGTATACACACAGTTTTGGTACCTGCAAAAGAATAAGAAGGTCATTTGCATAGCTGCAACATAAATAATGCACAAATAACATATCATATATACATCACAAAGTGATCATAAACAGTGAAATGGGCCATTCTGCAGAAAGCGGCAATTATGGGAAACCCCTTACCAACTTCCTTCAGTCTCAGTAAACAATGTTTGTTAATATTTCTCTGTATAAGGAATCACACTGGACATAAACGCAAACTTTTGTTTTTACTGCATAATTTAAAGAAACTTTAAATTTGCAAAACACTTCACCTGAACTCACATACAAGGAAACTGAGGTCAGTTTGCAAACAAATAAGCCTCTGTTTTGTATATTGATACCAACAACTAGGCCTATAATAGAGTTTTTGGAAAGAGTTTACATGTAGTAACATATTACCTGGTAATTAATTTGACAATATGTAACCAAAGTAGGAAGAAGGAAGCCATTTCTAAAATACATGATTTCAAAAACCTTCATGTTTATATAAATTTGACCCAAATAAGGTTGTATAGCCAGCGCTGCAAAACCGAGCATGTTTGATGAGATGCATTTATGACCGACTCAATGCAAATGATCCAACACATTGCAAATTTAAAATGCATACCAACTCGAACACACTTAAAGATCCAAAAGTTTCATCGACAATATTAGTGACAGCATATGTGCCCCTTCATCTGAGATGAACAGCAGCAATACTCACAGTACACAGAGGGCATAAGCTCCCTGTATGGATTCGCTGTCCCGCAGGAGGAAGCTCCCATCCTTGCCTGCTTTGGAGAGGAGGTCCTCTGCTGTAGACCGAGTGATATTGCCATGGTACCATGGCTGGTGAGAAAACATCCTTTCCAAAGACTTTTCCCTTCCTCAGTCTGAAGACACCCAGGTTATTTAGTCCCCAGAAAGTTTTCAAGAGCAGATCAACATGAGGCCACCTTCAGAGTCTCACGGTCTTCATGGCGTTGTTAGAACTGATAGCAGCTCCTGCTCTGTCTGGCTCTAGGCTCGTTGTTTCTCTCTCTTCCTGTTAGAAGGGCGAAAGCTGCAAAAAGGAAGCTGCCACAAACACAAGGGTGAACTTCCTCATTCTGTGCACACAGAGTTTAAAAACTCAGAGAGTGAGCAAGAGAGGAGGCCGAACAGCAGGCTTGTTCACACGGCCCTAACACCTTTTTCTCACCACAAAAGAGATGAAAAAGGTACATGTGGTATTGTAGGAGTTTTCAGTACGTTCTTTCATAAAACATCCAATGATTAACCCTGCTAACCAAAACTATGAAGAGGACAACCAATGCAAGTGTCTACTTAATGGCCATTATGCAAAGTAGAGAAATGTAGATATACATTTACAGTGTGAAAGGCTCTGTTGAGAGATTATGAATTTATCTTTTTGACAAACCACTGGTCTTGAAAGGGAAGTGACTTTTGGAGCACACTTGTAACATCTTCAGTTATGCGTCAGCATTTGCGTTTATATTAGATGTGCGTTGATGGTACAAGACTATGAAAGTTCAGTAAACATGACGTGATGGAGCAAGTTCCCTTTTAATGCAGGTGCACGCTTAATACGGTTCTACACTCTCGGAAAAAAATTAAAAATAAAATTGTACCTTTAGGGGTAAAACAGCTTGTTACTTAGGCAGTACCCTAAAAAGTATTCACTTAAATATACTTATTACTACCCCAAGGTACTAATTTGCACATTTTAGGGGTAGATACAGTAAGGTACAAAGCTGCTTTTATGGGTACTTCCCAAGAATCATGCTGGTGTGCCCTTAAAGGTACAACCTTTGCCCAGTTTTTCCGACCTTGTACAGTAACTCGAGATGTATTTAAAGAAACAGTTCCTCCAAAATGAAAATTATATTATCATTTAGTCATCAAACACAAAATGAGATGTTAAGTAAGATGTTCACATTGCTCTTTTCCATGCAAATGTGAGACATGAGAAAAAAAAAAACAAAAAAAACATGGCTTCATAAACTTAAACCTGGGTTCAATGTGTCATGTTTGAATATACATAAACATGAATGAGGTCTGAGAACTGCATGGGGAATATATTATCAGTGAATAGCATCTTAAATTTTGTTTTTTTACTCTTGCAAAGCTATTACATACTTTTACCTCAGAAGACCCACTTTCATAAGACCTACTTTTCTGGTGCATTTTGACATTTTTGGAGTTTGACAACCCTCGGTCACCTAATGTCAGAGTGAATGGAAAAGAGCAGTGTAAATTTACTGCTAAACTTGTTTGAAAGAAAATAGTGAAATTAAAGGTTTAAAGAAAATACGAAACTTTTTGCAACACTTTTTTTGAAGAAAAAAAAAAAGTTATAATTAAATGTTTAAATTTGTGTTTTGTTATCATACCAATCTTTCTGCTAAACCTGTTTTGGAAAAAAAAGAGTTCAAATCGGACATTTCATTTGTAAATGTTTTCTTTTCTTTTCTGATCGTAATGATAAGTACTCTAGAGTAATCCTGGGTTATATACACTACACACACACACACACACACACACACACACGTTACAGTACCCCCTTCCGCTTTGTCACTCTCCGTGAAGATGCCTGTTACGTTAATGGACAGGAAGCCTTGCACAAATATGAGGAAAGAGAAGCAAAGACAGAGAGAGAGAGAAAATAATCTGCTGACAGCTCACAGTTTGAGTCACATGATGTGAAAGAGAACCTGAATAGTGCCACAGTCGCTTTAGCCTGGTGGTTTCCATCTTGCGTCTTTCTCGCATGCACACAGCCGTAAAGAAAGCGGTTGTTCTGCTGTTAATAAGAGCTCAGCGGTGACGGCCACAGTGTGGTGGGACAGAGCGTGTGCGATGCATTCTGTAGATAACGTACGTTTTCACAAGATTCTGCCTATTGTCATTAGCAGATGTCACATGAGATGATACTCAAAAAAAAGTAAAGTGTTATGAAGACTAATGAGCTGTATGAGAAAGTTCTCTGTCACTTTAGTGGTAATGAGAATAGGGGGTATATCTGCAATCACCAAAATGATGCCTAAGGGGGAAAAAAACACAAATAACCATTTGAGGTTAAATTTATTTACATTTATTCAGCTGATTTAAATGCATTAACAAATTGACTCATCGATGGATTTTACTAAAAACACAAACTAAATTTATACCAGCTGGTTACAGTAACTAAAATAATATAAATGATACAATTTAATTTGAACACATGAAAACAAAACCAGTATTTTATGCCAACTTATACCTTAAACTATAAAAGAATATTAAGAATATTAATTGACTATATAGTATGAAGTGCACATGCATCTAAATAGTAACAAATAGCCGTCAAGGAATGTAAAAAAAACAACAACAACAAAAAAAGTAGTATTCATTTTGACTCCACACTGGTTTGTTAACCTTCACACATTCTTACCACAGCCTGAGAGTGCTATAACCAGAAAATCCCCCTGGGGACCGTTAAAAATGATTATATGTGTAGTTTTAACACCAAGTATGAAATGCATACGTTTCACGCTGATTCCATTAAGAATGTGCATTAATGAAGTGCTTACAAAGTTTACAAAGTCAGAGCATGTCATTAGCAAACAGGTAATATGCTAATAAAAACACAACATTAATTTTTAAAAGGCAGCACAGTTTTATACACAATTTATGCCTTCTTGATCCTCGATGGACTCTTTAGTCCCCAACCTCTGTGTTCTGGCAACTGACTGATATGCAACAGCCACTTGAAGCCAATAGTCCTGAATAACTTTCACTTTAAAGCAACTGTATGTAGTTTTGTGTATTTTTGCAACTTTGGCGCCCCCTACAGTTAAAAGAGGCTGTATGTAGAATTCGGAAACCTTCACCGGTACAGCCTTTAAGTGAACTGCAGACAAAAAAAGTTTATAAATGCCTTGGCAAGGAACACGCCGTCCACACAGCTGAGAGCAACGTTGCGATGAATATGTAACGTTAATGTGGTGAACGTTTTGCCTTTCCTCTCAATACTAAAATAAATAGCCTAACATTACGCAACATAAATGACATCAAGACTATAGTGAGACTATAGATTTAAGACGATATTTTGAAGTAATCCCTTTTTTTGTATGACATATTGACATAATAGCACAGAATAGCTATTTTTCAGCTCTAACCTGAACATAAGCCTTTGTTTAATGTATCATAGAACAGAATATTTAGGGAACTTCCTGAGACCTTTACATAAAAATCAGTCCACAGGCTTTTATAGTCAACCTAGGAAGTCGGAGAACGTCTCGTTTTTTTAAGTGATCAATACATGAAAATTCTTACTTGAATCCACTTTAAGTGAGAGAAATTCGTAAATATATCGCTGTGGTAATTACAGCAGACAGCTGTGCACATACATTTATAAAGCAATCTGGCCTTCGTACCCACTCACCAAAAACTCCTAGAACAGACATTAGGGGAAAAAAACAGAAGCTCATTCACCTTATTAGAAATCAGTGTCCCAGTGTGCCATCAAAGTGATTTTGAAACTGACCTTTAAACTTACATACAGTTGTTTTAATACGTGCAAATCACATGGTTGGTTATACATAAGGCTTTCTGACCTTTAACTGACCCTACACTATCAGAAAGTGTAGGCCGAATCACTAAAACCAATGAAAAATATTCATACCATCTGTATGATTTTAAGCGCTTGCTCAGAACTCAGACTTTGCACTCAGAGAGCTCTCATGGGTGCCTTTCAGGTCTCCGCTTGTTGCGCTGGACCCCCTCGACTTGTCTCTGCAGAAAATCCTGCGAACGCTTCCCCTGAACTTCTCAGCCGCAAACAGATAGACCAGGGGATCCAAAGCCCCATTCAGGCAGGTTAGAGAGGAAGTAAGCCGGTTAGCCAGGGCTAGTCCTCTTTTGATTTGGCAGGATAAGTCTGGGTGTCCGTAACCCAGGATGAAGGTTGCACGGCTTAAGTGATAGGGCAAAAAACACACTATGTAGATGAGCATGACCAGACCAATGGTGCGAAGTGCTCGGAGTTTCAGTGCCGGCTCCAGCCTTGAACCTTTCCGCAGACTGTTCACTATCAGCAGGTAGCAGGACAGTGTGGCAATGAAAGGTGGTGTGAAGGCTATGGCGAGAGAGACGAGAGCACGCCGTGAGGCCTTTTCTCTGTACAGTTGCAAGCATACAGTAGAGCCATTGACTTCTACAGTCTGCTTGGTGACCAGTAGGGGCGCCATAGACACTATCACCAAAGCCCATAGTGCAAAACTGGCTATGTGAGCATAACGAGGGCGCCTGACCTTGAGGGAACGTACGGCATGTACCACTGCAAGGTATCTATCACCTGCAACACAGGCCAGGAAGTACAAGCTGGCGTACATGTTGACATAAAAGAAGAAGCCCGCGAGACGGCAGGTAATTTCACCAAACGGCCAGTGTCCCCCGGTTAAATGATAAGTGGCTCTGAGGGGTAAAACGAAGACGTAAAATAGGTCAGCCACAGCGAGATGAAGCAGGAAGACATTGGCTGGAGAAGAGTTGCCTCTCTGGCGGGCGAAGATCCACAAGGCAAGGCTATTGCCGTTCAGCGCCAGGAGGAAAACTATGATGTAGTAGAATCCAAAGATCATGTTCTCCACTGTATTGTCCACAGGTGGACAGCTCTCCATGGATTGATTGGTCAGCAAGGTGGGAAGTTCTGTCAGGGGGGACTCCATTTTTGTAACTGCAAACAGAGGAAAAGAAAAACATTTTTATTAATGGTTTAAATTAATTTAAATTGAACTGATAATATAAATTCTAATATAAAATAATTATATACATTTCAATTTTCAATTTATGTACTTATGTAAATATTCAATGAATACATGTAAAACCAAATAGGCTTACATACATACACACACATATACATGTACATACATATATACACTGCCCTCCAAAAGTTTGGAAACACCCCTGGCAAAGTGTGGTTTTGGACGATATCAGCATAAATCCTTATCATTTTTTGGTGCAACAAATACATTAAAGTAACTTGACATTATCATTGAAGAGCAGCAATAAAACATAATAATGGCAATATATACATGTCAAAGTCAGACATGCCCCTTTGCCAGCTGTGATGCCTGGTTACTGGTTTAAACTTGGCCCAGGCTTTTAAAAGATTTTTGGGTCAGCACCTTACACCTTAATACTGTAGCTTCAACAATTGATTGCCAATTCAAAGTCAATGCTTGAATAAACTGACAGCTCGGATGCCCAGATTATGCAGAGCTGTAATAGCTGCTAATGGTGGATATTTTGATGAACCGAAAATTAATTTAAATTTTAATTAACTGTTATAAAATGTTTTCATAGTTACCCACTTTTCTAGGGCGTTTCCAAACTTTTGGAGGGCAGTGTATGTATGTATATATATATGTGTGTGTGTGTGTGTGTGTGTGTGTGGACCACAAAACCAGTCATAATTGCCAGCCAACAATACATTGTATGGGTCAGAATTATATTTTTTTTGCCAAAAAACATTAGGATATTAGGTAAAGATCATGTTCGTTTAAGATATTTAGCAAATTTCCTACTATAAATCTATCAAAACTTAATTTTTGATTAGTAAAATGCATTGCTGAGAACTTAATGTGGACAACATTAAAAGCATTTTCTTCAATATTTAGATTTTTTTGCACCCTCAGGTTCCAGATTTTCAAATAGTTGTATCTCAGCCAAATATTGTCCTATCCTAACAAACCATACATCAATGGAAAGCTTATTTTAAGCATAAGTTCTATGTAGGGAGCAGCAGCCATGCTAGCAATAAATTATTTAAAAAAAAAAAAAAAAATTGATAGATCAACAAAAATGTCCATGTTTGGTACACACCTCCATTACATATCCAAACCAACCTATGCTGCATTCAAGTTGATTTGATAGAACCCAAAAAGTTGTTTTAAGAAATCAACAGAAAAGAACAAGATTGCACCTGCTTTTGGGAATATGTTTACAAAAAAAGAGCAAAGGACGCAGCAGCGATACACCAGTAAAACTTTTTATTCCAGCAGCAGTAAACGTTTCCTCTCCACACACTTTAAGTAGCGAGGGAGGGAGTGTTACAGCTGTCTGGGTGTTTGGCAGCAGTTCAAATGCTTAGATATTTGTGTGTCTCAGGAGTCTGAGCAGATGTCCCTGTGGAGCAGTTGACTACACACACATCGCACCTCCACACGTGCTACGCTGCATGAAGGTGCTGGTGCATCCGGTGGCCAAACCAGAGCCACTCCTGGCTATCTGCTTATAGTCTGAGCCAGCTGTCCTCGTGGCATTCTGCTTTGTCAAATCATTGGCGTGTGCACAGGGCAGCCTGCCTCAGATTCAGTGAGCAAACTCTGTTTGGAAGAGGCATTCATTCTAGCCCGCCATCCAATAACAGTTGCTCTATTAATAATCAGGCCGAATAAAGCATCTGCAGGGATAAGCTGAAGACCTTTTTAAGAAAGGTTCAAAGCAGGATAGAAGCTCACCTGTTACTACTAGAGCTGTAGCTGACAGAATGGATTTTTAAAAAAATATTTGTGATATTTTAAAAATATCCTTATGAATATAGCATAATAGAAGGATTCCATTTCAATACATTTCTAAATGGTTTCAGTGTCATGGTGTTTTGTCAAGATCTATCCATTTAAAAATACAATAAAATAAATAAATATATAGCAACATCTATGATGAGCATGTTTTTTATTTCATAATTACAATTCAAAGGGGGACATAAAATTCTAAATAATATGAAAAAAAAAACACCTGTGTCTGCCAAATAATATTCATGTGGTGCAACGAACATGCAGAAATAAGCATACACATGAAATTGAATACTTCTCTGAAAGATTGCATTTGTATTAATCACAAAGTCTTTCATCATGACTAAAATATGCTTCCAAAACATTTCACAATATCCTCTCACTTGAGTTGGAATAACGAGGAGACTCTCGATCAATATTTTCAGAACACTACAGACAAAGTGGGTGTGTACAAAGGAGTGTCTCAAGGTCATAGGAAAGTGCTGCAGGATTTGTAACTGAGGGGGAGGAAAATCTGCAAGTCCCAGAACATACCAAACCCTCCAGTAATTTAAACAGATAAAAGTGGAGAACTACAAAACAAAAAGCTGTCCTGAACTGTGCTTGGAGACAAAAAGGCGTGATTTATGATTGAGAAATCCAGATGTTAATAAATGGTTAATAAGTGGTTCTCTGGTGTGTGGTATGAAACTATACCGTGTGCTCCAGGAAAAACACATTTAGTCTGACAAAATATGAGAATTTCAAATGAAAAACTATAATCCAGCAGCACCAGTCCAAGTGTTCCGTGGTCGACTTGAAAAACATGCTCCAAACCCGAAATTCTTGAAGAACAAGGCTTCTCCACAGGCTGGCAACAATACAGAATCACTTTTGTGTTAAAGAAATAAGTGGGGGTCAAGCTTGCGTTGCAATGTGACACTAATGCTCCTATACCATATCATGCAAAAAGAAGCAGAAGTAATCAGGCTTGAGGCACACTGCAGATTAAACAAAGCTGAACTGCAGCTCAGCGTAGAACAACATGCTTCCAGAACTCAAGGTAAAACACAGTCTTTTTTTACAGTATTAGACAAATACATAAAATATGAGCACAAGACAGCAAAAACAGTGCAAAATGTCCTGTATTACATTTTTTTATATATCTGATTCCCTGAAGTGATTTTGACTTACTTTGCTCATTCAAGCAGAGCAAATCTTGGCCAACTAATCCGAAACCTTAATGCTGTTCTAAAATGACCTTTTAAAGACTTTCTTCTCTAACCAATAAACTCACCTTGGATGCAATAAAATATATGTGCATTAAAAAGTACATAGTTCAAATTACATGCACATAAATCATAAAAAAAAAAAAAAAAAAAGTTTTGTTGCTTTACATTTTGCAGAAAAGCCTAGAAAAGTACATAAAAAAAGTTTAAATGGCATCAATAAAAACAGTATAGTAAAAATAAAAGTGCATAAAATGGTTTAAATGGCATGCATGTAAACTAGGAAAACAATGCAGTCATTTTATTTAAAAAACATTTCAATCAAAAATAAAATTACATAAAAATAAATAGATTAAATGGCTTGCACAAACAAGGAAAACAAAATATGGCCATTCTATAAAAATGTTTCTATACAAATAATTAAAAACGCAAACAAGTTTCAATTAAGCCAGACAGCAGACACTGAGAGAAAGTAAATGAAGTCAATGAGAGACTCACCAGTGTTGATCCGTCCACAGCCAGTGCAGTAGTGAAGGAGTTGAGCAGAGCAGAGGAGAGAGAGTTCTGCTGCCTGCTCTTTCTTACAGCTGCCTGAAAAGCGAGAGCTGCTGTTGAGAGGCAGTGGAGTTAGAGTCGAGAGACTACTCTCTCAGGCTGAGCTGTGTTTGAGATAACGATACTGTGCCTCTTTTTGTGTCGCCAACAAATTTGATCACAAAACAAGGTTCGCGATGGGAAGGCTCTAATGTGACCCTTGACCTCAGACTTTCTTTGCAATGCTATTTTCTTCTGAGGGCCACTTGTGCGCTCCACAATAACCCAAGTCAGAAGAAGCGGCACATTTCGTCAGGGGGAGAATAATGGCATGCCTTGCTCGCAATGTGAAGCCGGTGGGGGACCATAGCAATGGGGACTAGCGTGCCTTTAGGTTAAAAACCTCCCCACCACTCCGAAACCCCCCTCCTTCAACCATATCAATAAACAGAAGATGAACTGAGCATTTAATGGGGCAGTTTATGAATAAAGACCAGAGATTATTCATTGTAGACTGTGGAAAGCCAGACAGGCGAGGCCCCTTGGAAATCAGGGAATGAGTGAGAAGAAATTTGAGTTCACAAGGGCGAGTAGAACAGAGAATAACAGACTGTGGTCCTTGTTTCTCGGGTCCCCGCTGTGGACTGTTGGGGCATCATACATTGGAGCAGCAGAGGGCAAAAATAAGGACTCGTGATCCTCAGACAGACGTGGAGCCCCGAGCGAACAGCAAGAGCAATAATCTGTCTTTCATTCTGGAAGATCACAGCTGTGTAGGACACACATCATCTCTTTTTCTTCTGTCTGGGCCCGTCTTCAACGATATGCTAATATAGTTCGCTTTACTGAATGAGCCCACTATCTAGTTGCCTCTATTTTACCAGAATAGGCTAAATAATAGAGTGCCAAGTCTTAATTGGGACGTCTCCAAGCCACATTATATGCTGCCCCTCGAGACTTTGTTGCCCTGGGGGCAAAGCACAGCGTAACATGGCTGTTAACCAGAGAAGAACTCATCTTCTGTCAGATTCAAGAGTTAAAACAGTTTGCTTTTAAACAGGACAAAACAACTTAAGCATAAGGCTTATGGAATTCCAATTTTGAAAACACGCAGAAAACATTGAGCTCTATGGCAAATAATCACAATGTACAAAGCTGTGCGTTACACCTCGTAGTCATTTATTTGACAATTTCACTCAAATGCATCAATAATATGATCCACTGACTGTAATGATTCATTTATATAGTTAAATATTAGTCAAACAGTAATCTGACTGAAATTACAGTCTTCAAATTCTGGCAGCATATTGAGAAAAACAGCTTTAAATCTTTATCACAAGAGTTGGCATCACACATTTTGCAGTATATATAGCATATCACACTGAACAATAAATCCACACCATTATTTAGTTTGATAAATTCATGTTTTTTTTAACATTTCTCATTGGTTGTGTTTGTATATGATGTGAATATGTGTATTTAAAAGAAAGGCACAGTAAAATCATTGCTGTCTGTTATTTTTAGTCAAAGTGTTGATTCCGTCTTTGTCCTCTCTTCTCAGAAAGATACATGTTGACGTAGGAAGTCAGCAGGTCATCGATTTTATAGCCCTTATGAACATAGGATAAAACTCTATTTTATTATCTGAAAAATTATACTTTAAATGGCAAAAATCTTCATATATATATATATATGTATATATATACACATACTGGTGCACTGTTAAGTTACAAAAACTGTTTTCTATATAAATGTCATGTATTCCTGTGATGGCAAAGCGACATTATTAGCCACCATTACTCCAGTCTTCAATGGCACATGATCCTTCAGAAATCATTCTAATTTGCTGATTCAATATTGTAAACAGGTTTTGTTGCTAAATAATTTTATGGAAAGATTCTTTGATGGAAAAAAAAGTTCAAAACAGCATTTAGTTGAAATAGAATCATTTATAACAAATCCTTTTCACTTTATGCCGCAATGTCATTTTTCTTCTCCTAATTTTTTAATCTTACTTACCTCAGATTTTTTAATGGTAGGATATCATGGTTTCCACAAAAATATTAAGGGGCAAAAACATTGATAATAACAAGAAACGTTTCTTGAGCACCAAATCAGCATAAAGGAATCAGTTTTGAAGTATCATGTGACACTGAAGACTGGAAAAAGCCACATCTGTGTCACTTACCAGGGAAGTTTCACACAGGATTTTGTTCCCTTTGACAAGGTTTCCTACAGTCATGTGGAAGTATGTGCTTCCACTGCACCAGTTTGCAATTTTGTTATATGGATGCACTGCCAGAATGTCCTTAAAACAGAAGTTGAATTCAATTAGTTCAACAAAATTCAAAGTAGAGACAGAGTTACGATACAGTACTTGATTCATATTTTAAGTAGACATTGTACATTCAAACTTACAGGAACACTCAACTGAGGTGTTATACAAATGTTGCATAGGGAAACACATGATAAGCAGTTAAAGTGACACAAAAAAACTTGTTTATCAATTGATGATACCTTTGTTTTGGGGTGAATGACAGTGACGCCCTGTTTGCTAATGGCAATCCTCACAATGTCAGGGAACTTGGGCTCTGATGTTTGCTGTAATATCAAGAATCATTTTAGAAACAGTTTTTCTTTAAGCAATATTAGCAAAAATATTATTGTGCTGCAGACTCTAATTGCTTACTTTCACGTCAAAAAAGGCACAGCCAAATGTGGGCCATTTGTAGACAATCTTTAAAAAGCCAATCATTGCCTGATCCACAGTGGTGCCAGTTTGCTTGTTATACTCAGCAAAAATTTGCTGTTGAAAAATGGTTATGAATAAGAAACACTTCAGAAGCATAAAATTACTAACAATGCACAGAATGCAGTGTACTGGAACTGACCTTTTTCCATTCATCAGCAGACATGGCTTTAAGCTGGTCATTAGGCACCAGGTCTTTCAGCATCCTAGGAATCATGGGAAACTGAGTTTTATCATTGTCCACTTTCACTCTGAAGAGTAGAGCGCCGAGCATCACCATTTCTTCTTTGGTACAACGGTGATAACCTCTCAAGTACTTGGGCAACTCCTAGATAGTGTGAGAAATATGGAAAAATACTATATAACTAATAAAGTTATTAAATGCTTACAAGGAAGCTATATGGAACATTTTCCAAATATTTTTAAGAACATGGCACAGATTGCCAGTACCTGTGGATAATGGAAGATGAGATCCGCCTCCACATCTCTACCAGGGATAATGTTGAACCATAGTTTTCTCATAAAGAAAACCGTGTAAGACACAGTGACTGGACCGCCCGCTGTTTAAAACAGTATAAGCAACAGCAGTTGTTTTAAATCTGACTTAACTATGTAACAATGGTGACTACCTTAAACTTGTTCGTTTTAGAGTGCGTGTACTAAAAGGTACAGATGACAAATGTTGTCAAAACGATCCCCGTCCACACGAAGCCAAGAAAATGTCTACAAAAGCTGTATTATGCATGCCAGGCCAGTAGTTAGCGATGTAACTTTGTAAAGAAACACCACAAGTCTGTGCACATAGACTAAGCATAACACTATTTTCACCAATTTACTTTTTTTTTTTTTTTTTTTTTTAGTTTATATAGAGACAATAATAGAATAGTTTACAAAAACTTGCATTTCGAACCCCCAAAACACCACTGCTGTGTACATGAACAGCGAAAACACAAAAAAGTTTTTTTGTTGATAATGGTGGCGTGTAAACAACCCCTCAATCGGTGATCTAAACATTAATAACACCTAATAAAGTTATCAAAAACTTACCCTGATTCACTCTCTTTCCTCTCTTGGACCAGTCAGTTATCTGTCTCAGGCTGTCAAAGAAGTAGTCAGTTTCATTCACACTCAGAACCTGACAGAAAGAAAAAGCTAGATTTATATACAGACAAAGGCTATGTAAAAATGAACACGAAAAATGAAAGGACATGGCATGGGATCATTGGCAAAGCTGTAACCACTGTAGACATTGAGGAGGCAATGTCTCTCCCAATAATCAGACTAAAATATAAAAATATATGATTTTTAAAAGGTCAGTTCTTAAACTATTGGTTTAAGGTCCTGAATGTGTTTACAGCCATGACTGTTAAATATAAATCATGGTAGCCTGGGTACAAACCTTATCAGGAGTTTTTACAAAGAGGCTGAAACCTTCAGCTGAGGACAACATGAGTTGATCAGCAATGGTCCGGACCAGGTCTTTTATCTTGGTGTTGGATCTCACCTCATAATTCTGTCCAGAAGGGTGAGAAAAAAAAGAATTTCAGGGACACTAGATTCATATTCCATGAATAAAATGCATGACAGCAAATTGTGATTATTATTATTATGACAAATTGTTTATTCGACTGCTGTTATTTTCACCATTTTGAACATTATAAAAGTTATTGAGGTGCAAACTACTACTGTAGGGCTCAAAAAAAAGATGGTGCACTAGTGCCCGACTGGGGAGCACAAAAAAAAAATAGATGATCCATGCACTGTGTGTTGCATTACCTCTTGAGAGTCATTAGGGAATTGAATTTTGTGGAAGATCTGGATGCTGTTCTGCTGAATTGCATTAACCTCTACCTGGTGAGGTGGAAGCTTTCTGGGCTCCATTCTAGCACAAAAACAATGACAAATGTCATCTTACAAACAGAAAACATACTATCTCACCAAATCAACAATGTAGTTCTCATCATCTGTGACTCAGCTTGTGGACTCATTTCAACTATAGGGCTACAGTACTGTTTCCCAAATGTGGAAGTCTTTGAACAGTTGCAGTAGCAGATGAAGCCGCTGTAAATTCTGTACTATCCTATCACTCAGTGCTGACACTTTCCTGGCATTTGCACCAGTCTGGCAAAGGTTAGCTTGCTAAAAGGAGAGGTGTTGCTGCGCTAATAGTGTGAAACAGTGTGTGATTTTAAAAGACTGAATTACTAGTTCCAAGAAACAATAATTTTTGATTACATTATATCAAATATGAAAGCATCTGTGTCATAAGCAAAGTCGTTTTAGAACATAAATAAGCCAAGCTTGTTTTCAACATGTTAAACTGTTATTGTCTGCTAATAGGGTAATTATCTAGTCATGCTTTATATCAGTCCAGTAATAAAACACACATGCTGTTTGAGATGAGCTCCAATAGGTTATGGCTCTCAGGTAAGCCAGCCAAGTTCAAAGAGTAAAAAACAATACAGGCTTTATTCTCATAAGCTTTTTTTTTTTTTTTACAATGACTTAAACATGAGCTTTTAGTGATTCTATAACTGAACTCACATGATAGTAAAGCTCAGGAATGTATGATCAATCCATAAAGTCTGTTCATTTGTTGCATTTCTTCCTGTTGTTATACCCATAATAATGTGATTTCATTTGTAATGATAAAAGTTTGGGTTGAAATAAAATATGCTTAAACATATATGTTGTGAAATACTGGCCATACCTCCGAGCCCCTTGCAGTCTCTGGAGGCAATCTGTGGCCAATGGCTCTCGTTTGCGTGTCTCAATGAAACGCTGAGCATGTTTCAGCAGAGAGTTACTGGGAGAGAAGAGACCACAGCACAGCCACAGCAGCTGCCAGCCCTGCTCCACACTGTACCTGATTGAGAAAGAACATTTATACATGTTAACTTACCATAATAACGTAACAGTTATTTATTGATTATAAACTAATGCAATTATAAACATAGCATCTGAAATGGCATATATACCATAAACCGCATGTTTCACAGACTATCTAATGTCTAAAAGTGAAACAATGAATCCGTTCAATGAACCTGCTGCTTGTCCTGTACAACAGAGGAATTGCTGAATTGAATTATTTATTTGCCTTATTAATTCAATGTAGTCTCCCAAGTTTTATATGGTTTTATGGTTTCTAACACTAAAGTTTTCAATGTTTTTTTTTTTCTGAAAAACAGTCGTCACCTGAAACTCTGTAAAGTATGATTTTTTTGGTCCTGTGCTGAAAATGTAAAGACTGGATACATTGAAACTAACTGTATACAAGTGATCTAAAGTTTCTAGACATATAAGCTAGTTAAAAGATCAAACTTAAAAAAGAGGAAGCTTATTAAAAGAAAAAAACCCACTGATGGATAAAGACGTTAAAGGTTGCATAGTTCCCCCCTCACCGTCATTAAGGGCAAGCTGTCTTTGGTGCAACTACAATCCCAAAAGGAAAAATGTACAAAACTACTGAGAAACTGTGCCTCTGTCACATCTTTGTATCAAGTTCACAAGTCATTATGATTTCAACAGATATTCTAGTGCTGCCAAACGATTAATCGCATCCAAAATAAACGTTTTTGTTTACATAATATATGTGTGTACTGTGTATATTTATTATGAATATATAAATACACACACATACATGTATATGTTTAAGAATATATATATATATATATATATGATATAAATTATATGAATATAAATATATACATGTAAATACATGTAATTATTTTCCAAATATATGGTGTATGTGACGTGTGTGCATTTATATATACACATAATAAATAGTGTATGTAAACAAAAACTTTTATTTTGGATACGATTAATCGCGATGAATCATTTGACAGCACTACTCTTATTTATTGCTTGCATGTGCATTACCCTTCAAAAGTCTGGGGTCAGAAAGATTTTTTTTTTTTCAAATAATTAATACTTCTATTCCACAAACATGCATAAAATTGATCAAACGTGACAGTAAAGAATGTATGTTAATAAAATAGGAATAAAATACATCTGACATAATATTAAGGTTATAAAAGATTACTATTTAAAATAAACGCTGTTCTTTTGAACTTCGTATTCATCGAAGGATCCTGAAAATTGCATCAAAGTCTATTATAAAAAAGTATGTTTTTTGAAAACCAAATCAGCACATTATAATAATTCTGAATCATGTGACACTGAAGACTGGAGTAACATTAATATTTTACATTATTACTGTTTTTTTTTTTTTTTAAACTGGATTTCTGTTAAATAAATGCAGCCTCGGTGAGCATAAGAGACTTCTTTACAGACCCCAAACTTTTGTGGTAGTGTACAGGCATTCAATAGACAATGCAGTATTGGCTTTGAGCATGTAATGCTGTTTACCGGTTGTTATTGTTGGTCATTTGTTTCATGATCTGACAGTAGATCTCATCTCTGAGCTCCTCGTTTTCTGTAGGTGGGCCAAAGATCTGGTCTGTGAGTTCCATGGGGCTCTGGACCTGTCTTGTGGGGTAGTCACCCATGTATTTCAGAATAGGTGCACACCATTTAGTCAAGGAATCAGCACTTTCCTTGGTTGTATCCTACCTGGATAACCAGGTTAGCTGGTAAGTTTCACTTATGGATCAGTGCTTATGTAACCCTATATCAAACTACAACAGCTGCCATGTTCTACAGCTTTATGCATTATTACATTTAGATATGTATTAGGTAAATATAAGGGCTTAACTGCTACTGTAGCAATAAGCAATGTTCAAAGATATGAGTGCAATAAATGATAAACGTTTAAATATGTGTGGCAAAGGATATCAGTGAAGGCATTGCAGGCTAGTGGGGTTAAATCTGGATTCCCCACCAGTCTTTTCAGCAAGGGCTGTCTGATGGGTTCTCTGGAGTTGACCCACAGCTTCTCAGGTGCTGCATTCTTAGAGATCACCTGTCTGTGGACATCTTTGATGGGCTGCCTGTGACAATGACAAAAACAACAGGACATTCTTCTGTCATGTTTGCTTCTGGAACGCTTAAGAATTTAGTCAAATATTTGCTGCAAGTACCTGAAATATTCAACAGAGAAATCTTTTAGAGTTGAAGGAGCCACTCTTTCAGTCATGGCTCCTTTTACAGTGTTGTCTATGATGGTCCTTCTTTGATCTGGAGACAAGCTGATCAGGCTCTTAAAAAACGGAGCAAAAAGTCAGAATGCATTAGCTACCAACACAACTATGACAAATATTCCATAATATATAGACCTTTACAGATCTAAAGAACTTAGAACTCCATAGAAAACCACGAAAAAACATATTCAAGTTCTCACCAGGACTTCATTTGTCGGCTTCGTAAGAGTTGGAAGAATCAAGACAGCATCTGTCGGGACCGCACCAATTTCTCCTGTCCGCTCATTCTTACCCTTCAACCAGCCGCGGGCAACAGAAAACTCATCATCCTTAATGAGGTAGATGAGCTCCGCCTTCTTGAAGCTGAGAAATGTTTTATCATCTTGAAAACATCCAAACCATTTTTCATTAGACAAAAACAAGTCAAATCATAGATCATGAACAATCGAATAAAAAAAATGTATACAGCATATTTCCTCTTCGGACCTTGTCTGTTAACCTCCTGTAGGGTCATGGCATATTGTGAACGTTGTAACAGGCCTGCCAGGAACATGGCTACCAGATCTGAGATTTCGGTGGCCGTGATTGCATTCAGTGTGAAGTCTCCTTTCAGAGTCAGCAAACACACACATTTCCTTTCTCTGGAGGATGCAGGGAGAATATAGGGAATTTACATATTTTTGGGAAGGTATCACATATTTATTACATTCAAAAATATAATATTTTAACCTTGTGAATGACAAGACAACATGATAAACAGCCGACAAACATTAACTGGTGTCCAAATCACCTGATAGCGTTGACCCCGGTGAGCTCTGGGTAAGACAGCACCAAGAGAGTCTTTTCTCGTTCATCTAGGAACGTTATTCCCATTGAATTAATGGCAAAGATGAACTTGCTCTTTGGTAGAGGAGGACCTGAATATTGAAATGACAAATTTCATCTCATTTATCAAATTTTATAAAGTTTTTGCTAATATTATTCTGCATTAGTTGTGGAAATTATGTAATTTGCAACGTACATTACTGTTCAGAAAATTTGGGGTTGGTAAGATCTGTCAGTCATATATTGTCAGTCGATGGTACTCACGGCTTTGAGAGAAAAAAAAAAAAAAACATACACAGACAAATCCAAAAAAACCCTGTGGCTCGTGACGACACATTGAGGTCTAAAGAAACCAAACGATCCAATCGCAGACTTATAAGTGCATTACCACCACCTATCTCTCAAATGGACCATTGACACTATATCTACAATCTCAATTAGGAGTGTCAATGGTCCATTTGAGAGATAGGTAGCGGTAATGCACTTATAAGTCTGCGATCCACAGTAAAGCAAGAAGAAGAAGACGTGTCCGGCTGTTGTGTGAACAAGCTCAGGACAGTTGGACTGTGCGGCGGATCAGAGGTAAAAAAAATATATAAATACTGTTCAGTTTCTTGCGTCTTTAGACCTCAATGTATCGTCATGAGCCGCAGGGTTTAATTTGGATTTGTCTGTGTATGTTTTTTTTTTCTCTCAAAGCCATGAGTACCATTGACTGACATTATATGACTGACAGACTGCGACGGTTTGAGATAAAAATTTTGTTTGTGTTCTACTGAAGAAACAAAGTCACCTACATCTTGAATGCCCTTGGGGTAAGCAGATAAACATAAACGTTTGGGGTGAACTATCCCTTTAATTTTATGAAACTACAAGAATAATTTTTGTGCACAAAGAAAACAAAAATAACAACCAACAATTTATTCTCTTCCATGTCAGTCTTCGACACGCTTTCACAAGAGTAGGTTGACGAACAAAAAGTATTCTCGTAGCTTCATAAAGTTACGGTTGAACCACTGATGTCACATGGACTATTTTATTGATGTCCTTACTACCTTTCTGGGCCTTGAACATGTCAGTTGCATTACGGTCTATGGAGGGTCAGAAAGCTCTCGGATTTCATCAAAATATCTTAATTTGTGTTCTGAAGATTTACGGTTTTTACGAAGGTCTAACGGGTTTGGAGCATCATGAGGGTGAGTGATTAATGACAGAATTTTAATTTTTGGGTGAACTAACCCTTTAAAAGTACTTTTATATTTTAATTTATTGTAAACTGTAATTTATTCCACTGATGGCAAAGGCAGTGTCACATGACACTTCAGAAATCCTTCTAATGTGCTGATTTGGTGCTCAAGAAACAATTTGTATTATTATAAATGCTGAAACAAATATGCTGCTTTGTGGAAACCATTTTTTGATGAACAGAAAGTTCAAATAAACATTTATTTAGAGATGTAAAAACATTTTGTAATGGTCTTTTCTGTCATTTTTCATAGTTAAAAGTATTTAAAGTACTACTTTCTTTCAAAACTCTTACTGACCCCAAATTTTGAACAGTAGTGTAATACTCAGTGTAGTACATACCAGATAACTTGGCAACTTCAAAAAACTTGGAGAAGAGCATTGGCCACTTTTGACGAGCATAGTCAACCACCTCTGCTTTGACTTTATCAGGCTTGGTCCGAGATTTTATAAATGGGCCCTAACAAAAAGAGACAAATTCTTGTAAAATGCTTTGACTTTCAAACAGGTGGAAAGATTTATTACGTTTATTTTAACATAAGCAATAATAGAAATATCTGTACCTGCGCATGTGCTGTGTTGACCATCTGGGTCCACTTATCTTCTGACTTGGCCTCCAGTAGTTTGGAGTTAATGCACTCCTTAACTACAGTCCTAGTATTCTCCATACTCATGTCTGATCCAAACTGCACATAGAAGTGCTTTGCAGCAAGCGCAACAGTGTCTTCCTCCTGATACAAACACAAAGGTGAAATGCCATAGAATGAATGACATGATGTGGTCCACTACTGTGGGATAAGATCAGAAAAAAATTACTAATTTTATCTCAATAACCACTTTTATTGGACTCTTTCACCCACTGGATAAAGTAATCGTATCTGACTATGAATAAAACAATTCTACCTTGGTACTGGTAACGAGAAACTACTGAATTGGCTTGATGCTGAATTCACACTGCTAGAAAGTACAAGTCCATGACGATTGCTGTTTTAATCAGCACAACATATGAAAATTCACTGAATGCACCTTTAAAAACATTGAGATAACTGCCAAAAAATAAATACACATAAATAAATTAAAGGCATAGTCCACCCAAAATTAAAATTCTGCCATCATTTACTATCCCTCAAGTCATTCCAAACCTGTACGACTTTCTTCTGTGGAACACAAAAGAAGGCATTTTGAAGAATGTTGTTAACCAAACGGTTTCGGGTCCTATTGACTTCCATAGTATTTTTCTCTTAAGTCAATAAATCTATTGAAGTCAGTGGAATCCAAAACCGTTTGGTTGACAACATTCTTCAAAATACCTTATTTTGTGTTCCAAAGACAGAAATTCATACAAGTTTTGAATGACATGGGGGGGGGGGGGTAAATGATGACAATTTAATTTTTTGGTCAACTGATACCAAACATGGTCTTAAGCACACCTTCTCACACTGGTATTCTCCAGCTTTCAGGCCTCTGATGACCTGTCTGTAGATAATGTCTGTGCTGACGTTATCCTGGCTGCAGTCATGCCAAGGTGTGAAGATCTCTTTACGGAAGAAGAGACGCCAAGGGGCATGTTGCTCCTGCCCACCCTTCCTCTTCACTTCCTGCTCACACTGAGAGATGGCATCCATCACATGCTCACGGCCACTACCTAGGGACCACACCTAAAAAGAGGGCGCACAATACTATGTCTTAAATTCTAATAATACTGAAAATCTGACTCAAACTCTTAATTTGAGTGCGAGGGCTTCATACCTTGTCATATAAAGCTATGTAAAGTGAGAAGCCAAATGTGTCCTGAAGTTTGACTTTATGTGAGAGCATTTGGCAGACCTCTTTAGATGTAGAGGCAGAATCTACAGGCAAACTGATACTCTTGCCATCCATCATAGTTACTGAGATGCCAATGGGTTTCTTGGACTTGGTGGCCTGTGATTAAAGAGTGAGGACATGAATTATAGTTTCAAATCTATGGTAGACGTTTGTTACTGGACCATAGGAGAATAAAACCCAAGGGGTTTCTCAAATACAGCAATTTACTGCAACAATGCAACAGAAGTCATTACTTTCAATGAGCTGCCTTCATTATGATGATATTCAGAAGTGTATAATTTTATCTAAATGAGCAGTAGCAATGTAAACACTGGAACACGCACGATCCACGTCCTGAAAGCATTATTTAGAAATTCCCTTTCATTTTAAACAACGAGAAAACTGATTCCTTGTCCAAACTGACATCAAATTTTTAGCAGCAACAATTTTTAAAAGCTATGGCAGGTTGTTCAGTCCAAAAACACTGTATTTGTGAATGGGACATAACTGTCTTTACCTGGAGCTCCAGCCAGCTGGGAAGTCATTACTTTCAATGAGCTGCCTTCATTATGATGATATTCAGAAGTGTATAATTTTATCTAAATGAGCAGTAGCAATGTAAACACTGGAACACGCACGATCCACGTCCTGAAAGCATTATTTAGAAATTCCCTTTCATTTTAAACAACGAGAAAACTGATTCCTTGTCCAAACTGACATCAAATTTTTAGCAGCAACAATTTTTAAAAGCTATGGCAGGTTGTTCAGTCCAAAAACACTGTATTTGTGAATGGGACATAACTGTCTTTACCTGGAGCTCCAGCCAGCTGGGAGGCTCTGCACGCACTCCATTGGCAACAGTGCGCCTCAGTCGGTCAGCGCAGTAAGGCGCGTATCCCACAGGTCCAAAACGAAGAAAACTTTGCAGGTACTGTGAGGAGATGAGACAACACATTCAGGACTACATAATATAGAGACAATTTCAAACAAATTACTTCATAAAGAAATACTGAATCATGCATCAAAGAGTTTAATAAGGAAGACTGTCCTTTATTCACCTTGATGAAGCGCTCGGAGGGAGGAAAAATGCCCAAACAGATGCACAGGAGGATCCAGCCACGGAAGAAGCTACCCCGGTTTGGGTTCTCTTGGAGCTGCTTACAGATCTGGCAGTAGATTTCATCTCTAACAATGAAAGATATTAAGGACTTAGAAGCAGAAACATCTGACACTAAGCAATAGATGACTTATGGTTTTAAATAATTAACAACCTGAGGTCACGTCTGACAATGGCATATCCAACAATGATATGCAACTTTTCAAGAGATGTCATTGGCCGGTCCAGGGTGAGTCCATCTGGGTTCATTTCATCTTCTTCGCTAATAGTTTGCACAGTGGGTTGTTTGGGAACTTCAGTCCCACCCTCTGCCTTTACATGAAGAGTTAATGGGATTATAAAGATTACACATAGTTCATCTCTTTGTTGCATTTAAAATATGCTGTACTAATACAGTAATGCATTGGCTTTAAATAATTGTTTTAATGTTGCTTTTATTTTGACAAATAAGAAAAGGAATAAAGACTCATGAAAATTTAATTTCAACACATGTGAAAGGTTCTTAGAAATGTATTCATGATGGTTTCATATGGTTCTGAAAAACTTTTATGCCATTTTGCAGAACAGCTTCAATATTCTCAATTCTCTAAAAATGTGGTAAAACCATCAAGTAAAAAGTAAAAATTTTATTAAACCTAAATACATGTGACTGCACATATTTTAATAACATTTTTAAAACATTTGTTTTTACAATTATCAACTGATAAATTCCTGACTTTTTGACATTTTACAACCTGAACTAAACTTGTCTTGTCTTAAACAGCTCAAATGACTTGATTTAAGAATAAATGACTAAACATATAAAAAAAAAAATAATAATAATATTATATATATATATATATATATATATATATATATATATATATATATATATATTAGGGGTGTAATGGTACACCTCGGTTTTAATGTCACTGTTCGGTATGATTTCGGTTCAGGAAAAACTAAACTTTTTTTTAATAAACAGTGGTTTACTACAAGTTCTTTCTTTAAATACATTCAGTTATAGTTAAAATTTTCTTAGTGATACAAATCTACAAAAGTGATACAAATCTTAGATCTACCTCAGCTTATGCTTAAAACTACAGGGAGCCCTTTTACATTACAAGGTTACAATTAGGCCTAACAACTTAACCCAAACTTAAATTTAATTACTATTTATTTTTAAATAGATGATCAACATTCCACTTTAAAAGAAATCGTATGCAAACATGTAAATTGCACATAATGCAGTTTTTAAATTAACTTATAAATACTGGCTGTCATAGCATGTTTCATAACAGATTAATTTAAACATACATTAAATAATTAAGACTAACAGGTTTAGTCAAATATAATGAGTATATGGTGCAATATTTCACAAAATGCTCCTCTCTAGACTTAATTTCTCTAGTGAACTAACGAGCTGTGGACACTGATGACTTGCTGAGGTAAATTAAATGTTACGTGACATTTTATTTGTTGATGTCTTTCCGTGGTTGAAACACTGATTGACCAATTACTTGAGGCATGAGATGGTCAGTCATGTTTATTCGTGTTAAAACTAGTAGTAGCCTACAGAGGAAGGAGTGATCGCGTTCACTCGTGCTCCTCTCTGCACAAGTCTGTGGCGTGTTACGGCTCAGATACGGGAACCGGAGATAATCGCGGCCGCTCGAGTCAATGCTTGTGTTGGGTTTATACCAGCACGTTTCTCCAAGGCCACTTATGTCATGTCACAACAAAGACTGTCAAAACTTTTATTTGAATTTCCTGAAAAAAAATAAAAAAATATTTGTTCGGTATGCATGCAAAACCGAACCAAAAGACCCATACCGAAACGGTTCGGTACGAATACGTGTACTGTTACACCCCTAATATATATATATATATATATATATATATATATATATATATATATATATATATATATATATATATATATATATATATATAGATATAGATATATATATATATATATATATATATATATATATACACACATACACCTTTCAGAATCTGCAAAATGTTAATTATTTTACCAAAATAAGAGAGATCATACAAAATGCATGTTATTGTTTATTTAGTACTGACCTGAATAGGATATTTCATATAAAAGATGTTTACATATATTCCACAAGAGAAAATAATAGTTGAAGTTATAAGAATGACCCCGTTCAAAAGTTCACATACACTTTGTTTATTTGTTTATTTATTTGGATCCCCAAATAAGCTTCCACATTAGCTTCCACAATGTGGTTGCTAGTCTTCCTGGGGCCCATAAAAGTGCTGAAACGTGTATACAGTTAAAATACACAAATATAACATAAATAAATATAACATACATATAACATAACCATGTATGCATTTATCCACATATACACATTCACGCACATACAGCACTTGATTCTTAATACTGTGCTGTTACCTGAATGATCCACAGCTGTGTTTTCTTTTGTTTAGTGATAGTTGTTCATGAGTCCCTTGTTTGTCCTGAACAGTTAAACTGCCTGCTGTTCTTCAGAAAAATCCTTCAGGTCCCACAAATTCTTTGGTTTTCCAGCATTTTTGTGTATTTGAACCCTTTCCAACTATGACTGTATGATTTTGAGATTCATCTTTCCACACTGAGGACGACTGAGGGACTCATATGCAACTATTACAGAAGGTTCAAACGCTTACTGATGCTCCAGAAGGAAAACCCATGCATTAAGAGATTAACTTTTTTTAGAACTTTTGAACAGAATGAAGAGGAGTACATTTTTCTTGTTTTGCCTAAATACCATATTTTGTCATTTAGTACTGTCCTTCAGAAGCTACAGAAGATACTTACATGTTTTCCAGAAGACAAATTAAGTTAAATTTACCTTGATTTTCAAATTCAAAAAGTTTTCACGCCCTGAACAGCAGGCAGTTTAATTGTTCAGGACAAACAAGGGACTCATGAACAACTATCACTAAACAAAAAACACAGCTTTGGATCGTTCAGGTAACAACACAGTATTAAGAATCCAGTGTATGTAAACTTTTGAACGGGGTCATTCTTATAACTTCAACTATTATTTTCTCTTGTGGACGATATGCAAACTTTTTTTATGAGAAATATCTTATTCAGGTCAGTACTAAATAAACAATAACGTGCATTTTGTATGATCCCTCTTATTTTGGTAAAATAATTAACATTTTGCAGATTCTGAAAGGTGTATGTAAAGTTTTGACTTAAACTGTATATTTATATATAAATAACTTTTCCTATCTACTCATTTAATTAATCAAAACTAACAGAAAATGTCACATAATTGACCAATTTGCAACATTTACGTGTCTCACCTCTTCTGCTATAACAGATGGTTTTCTACTGGTTCTTCTGTTGGATTGAGGCCCCTCAGGAGCTGTGGAGATCCTTCTGTTTCGGGACATTACATCAGTGAAAGTTGAAGTCTTTCTGTTTTTTGGACCCTGCTCTGGTATGGCAGAGAGTTTGCGGTTTGGAACACCATCATCTTGGACAGATTTTTTGTTCCGGGCCAGTATGTCTGTAAAAGTTGAAGATTTTCTGTTGCGGGAAGCGTCTTCTGGAACTGTACTGAGTTTCCTGTTCGGAGAGTTTCTTGTATTTCTCATTCTCTGAAATAATGAGACATCAACATTTTCAGAAAAGGCTGCATTCCAAGATTCCATTTCTCTTCATTTTTTTTTTTTGGAGTTGCTAAAAGACCTGTATTGCTGGTCTAAGCTGGTCTCTCCAAGCTGGTGATCCAGCTAGTCTGACCCATTGTGTTTTTCAGCTGTAAAATATGTAATAAAAAGGAGCTTCCTCACCTGGTCCAGGCCCACCATATGGCTGAGGCGTCTGTCCTGTCTGGAGGCCACATCGTTCTGAAGAGAGCCCTCTGCAAAGGCTGGTCCTCTTCTGGAGACCCCCTGAGCCTTTGGTTCAGGAAGATCACCCATAAATCTCAAGATCATCCACCAAACTGTTAGTGAAGCCTGTGGAGAAGAAGAGAAGAGCAGTATTAAGCACCTACTGTTAATGTGACACATCAGAATAACATCATAAATCAACCAAAAGTTGGACAAAGTCAAAGGTGGCTTTACCAGGACATCATTCTCGTCCTCGTGGTAGAGCAGAGGCTGACGTAATCTCTGGCGAATGTGTGTGGGTGTGGCAGCACCCTGGAAGTCCATGGAAGCAAACTTGGAGAACGAGTACTCATCCAAATCATCATAGTCTTCCTCTGGAATCGCCATCATTGGAGTATCATCCAGATCCACCTCTTCAAGCACCACTCGCTTTCCCTCCAAGTCCTAAAAACCCAACGTTTCCAGGCAGTTTTTGGTTTTAATGTTATTGCTATCCAAACATTAACATTATGCTTTTTTGAGAAGTTTGATCTCTTACCTCAAAGCCCACAGGTGCCTGGCCCTCCTGTCCGGCAACCATGCTAGGCAAGAAGCCAAAGATATCATCCACCATTTCCTGGTCTGTGATGGATTCAAACGGTTCAGCCGCCTCTCTCTCTTTTTTCTGCCGCAGAATTTCATCAAGCCTCCTTTGCCTCTCTAGAGCAGCAAGTTCTTCTGCTCTACGTTCCTGAAGTGAGAGGGAAGCCTGCAAACAACAGAGACAGCAACAGATGAAGATGACATGCAGCCTGAGATATTTAGCAAACTGTCTTCTAAACATGGTGATTCTATCCATCAGAAAACTTCTTACATCTCTCTTCATCTTATTGACAGCTTTTCTGGCTAGAGTTCCTCTGGTGTAAGCCTGCAGAAGGATCACTGCCGCTCTCTTTCGTTTCCACTCCTTCCTTGCCAGGTAGCCACGAGTCTGAGCCTGAAGCAGAATAGTTGCTTGTCGCTTCTGTTTATACTGCCAGGTCATCTGACGAGAGCGTACTTGAGCCCGCAGACGGGCAAAACCCAACTGGACCTGCAGAAAGACAAGTGACACTCTACATGTACAAGCAATGACTATCAACTTTTAGAGTTTGTTCATCTGCAGTCAGAGGACAACGTACCACTCTGTATAGTTTTCTGACTTTGTGTCCTCGCCAGGTTTTCTGTATGGTCACAGCTGCTCTTCTCTTTCTAATGAACGCTTTCCTGCAAGAAAACAAAATGGCAACCAATGTGTGAAAACTTGGTTTGAGGGACGTGGGAGATTATCCTCAATCTTTTACCTGTGTTTATATCCTCTCATGACTTTCTGAATAACAAGTGCCTTCTCATTGAGAGCCCTGTCTCGTGCCAGTTCCAAAACAGTATCATGGAAATCCTGATGCAAAAAAGAATCACGTTGGAATGGATCTACTTTAAAAATGCTGTATTGGTACCTGTAAAATTCACCTCAGTACCTTCAGAAACACTTTAGTCTTGCCGATCTTCCAGTCCTCTTCAGTCAGAACGTTCTCACAGATGCTTTCACTGCATTTCTTGCCACTTTCCTTCAATATTACAGTTAATATTAACATTAATGGGTGCAATAATGCAAAAAAGTACTTCTTTATGCTTTTAATTAGCATTTTTTACTCATTTTCTATCTAAACAATACTGAAACAATATAAATTTACTTGAGAAGCATATTTAGGCTTAATTTAGAAGAACATTTTTAATATTCTTTAATACAAATGTATTTTGTCTAATGGCAAAATACACTGCCACACTTATAAAAGTGCTCTAATAGATTTTAGCCATTTTGCTCACTTCCGCTACTCTTAGCTACTGAATGGCTCACCCATAGCCACAAAACTCTGCAAAAAAAAAAAAATAATTTGTCAGCAAATGTCAACAAGGCAGAAAGGAAACTGAAAATCAAGACAGAACTACTCATAGGTACCACATAAAATGATCTTACTACCAAAATGTGATCACAGAAATAAGCCCTAAACTCTGCAGAACACAACAAAAGAGTGGCCTATCCTTTCTTAAGCCAACGAGAGGGTGCTCTTTGCCTCTCTGCTCTTTACATGCTGGTGTTTTCTGACATAGTGTTGGCTGACATGTCTTTTCGGAGGGTTAAGGATGAGGTTTTGGTGGCCATTGATGTGGCTGGACTAACTGTGTCAAACATAAGCAAAACGGCAAAAATTGCTTATAGAACCTTCAAGACCTGTTCCAATGTATATTACAGAAACCACTGCAACACTTAATTCATTTCAAACAACAGAGAAGCATCTCTCACAGTTTTGGGGTCACAAACACTGGACTTGAGCAGCACACGGTAACGCTCTAGAAACTCATCAAATGTGTGACGAATGGGATAGCCGGCCTTCCTAATGCGGATAGTCTCCATCATTCCAGAGTAGCGAAGTTGACGGATGCACAGTTCCCTGTCAAAGAGCTGAAACAAAGACAGAAAAGTGGGTCACTTAGAGAAAAGTGAGTCAATGGACAGAGAAAATGAACTGAACTTACCATAGGCTTCTTGAAGTCATTGGGTTTAATACAGCGAATAAAGAAAGGCTGGCAGGCAGTTAGAGTCTTCATTAAAGAGTCCAGCGACTGACGAAACTGCCCACATAATGTAGGCACACGTTTCTTTGTGTCTGTTGTTTGCTGAAGGAATAGCAAATCAAAGGTAATGCAAATGAAAATCCTTTTATCAGGTTGAATCGGCAGAAGAGTTGAAGTTTTTAAATAGTATTTATGACCTAAATGCCAGTGTAACACATTCGCCTTTAGCTGGTGTTAACATACCCGGAGTGAGTTTTTTGGTGTGACGATAATGTGGTTGGAACTAGTTTTTGCCTCTGTGGTGCTGAGTTCTTTGTGAAATATCTGCTTTAGTAGCTTATTGGATGATGTGTGTATTAGCTGGATGACATCATTACTCAGAGTATCTCTGTTCTTCTCAAGGAAACCTATATGCACAGTAAATTTCATTTTAGATATTTTTAAAGCCAAAAACTAATGTGAAAGTACATTGTGAGGAACTTTGATAGCCTCCATTACCTTTGCAGTCATAGTAGACAATTCCAGCAAAATGACGGATTCCAAACTGTGTGTCGTGATTGTTTTTGGGGGGCAAGTAGATTTCACTCTTCGCATGAACCTGATTCATTTTGTTAAGCATTGTAGCATCTGTGCCCTGGAGAAAATTAAAATATAAAATTAAAATATATACAGTTCACAACTGTATATAAATATTTATAGACTGTAATTACAGATATGCAGTTTTGAGATATCAATTGTCACACATAAAATGATTATGAATTATCAAAGAAAGGCTATATTTGTAAAAAAAAAGAAAAAGAAAATATATTTCAGAACCTTAGGGAAGAGACTCTCTTCATCAATAAGCGCGAGAACGTTCAGAGGCTTTATGGCCAGAACATCAAGCGTACATTGGTTGTCGTTAAATTCAATGTTGTTCCAAACGATGTCTTCACGGGCATATTCCTGTTGTTCAAGCTTGAAGACGTGTTTCACAAAGAACTGCTGAAGCTGCTCATTGGCAAAGTTGATGCAGAGCTGTTCAAAGCTGCAGGAATCACAGATAAGATTAAGATAGTTCACCTACAAATAATAGTAATCATTTACTCACCCTCATGTAGTTCCAAACCTCGTGAATTTTTGAAGAATTCAAAAAATGAAAGTGAATTTATAATGAAAGTGGAGTCATGTGCTACATTAATATATTTTATCCATTGGAACTTGTTTATTTTACAGCCCTAAAATCAGTTGATTGGGCAACAATAGCATCAAACGTCATTGGTATCTTGTGACCAATTGTCACTAACATTTCAAACTTCACGTGACACATGTAATGGGGTAATATTTATCATGAGATCTACAGTGAGAGGGAGTAAGATTTATTTTGGTCTGTTCTTCACACCATTATCATATGGCAACTGAAGACTGCAAACAACTTTTTTGATACGTTTATGATGTGTTTTTGTTTTTTGAGCTTAACAGCCCCAGTCTTCATTCACTTTCATAATTAAAAGGAAAAGAGCAGGTTATATATTCTTCAAAAATCCATGTTTTGTGTTCCACAGAAGTTTTGTAATGATATGAAAGACGACATGCATATATGACAAACCTGTTGTTGTTGAAGTTTTCAAAGCCAAAAATGTCCAACAAACCAATCGAAAGTCGGATGTGTTTGGGGTCATCAGAAGGAGGTTTGTAAATGGCACTGTTGATTTTCTCCACAATCCACAAAAACAGCCTTCCATAGATGGCCTGCACACAGAGAGATGATGAAAACTCTATACAAGGGTATGAACTGAAAACTGAAATGAAACAGTAATTGAAACTACATTCAGTTGAACAACCTTTACAAAGGCATTTCTGCCATCCACTGCTTGCGATGTGGTCAGTGGTTTAGTCACACTCTCCCTGTTGGTCATCAAAGAGCGTTGTGTCAAGCTCACATCCAGTGCATTTGGGGCCACCTGCAAAAAAATCAGATCTATGGGCTTGAGTGTGCTGCTCACAGACAAAATTGGTTTCTAAAATATATTTTTTAATTACCTCTAATAACTGTGCAGCCATTTTGAAATGTGTAGAGGAGAGAACATCACAGCTCTCAAGGTTGTTCATAATGGTTTCTTAAATATTGAAAATGGAAATAAAGCTCAAATAAGCATTCCCTCTAAAAAAACAGAAAGTTTTGTTCTAGTTTATGTCTCTTTATTACTACTCACCTTCAAAGTCTATATTCCCCAGGTGTAGGATGGCAGCAAGAAGCTTGTTAATTTCCCATGTGTCATTCTCTGTGAATGTCAGGATCTTCATTGCTGAACGGAAGCTGGCGTACTCGTTTATGTCGTCCCGTCCTTCGCATGTAGTGCACTGACCCTATAAGCCAACATAATCATGTTTAATGTAATGATACCCAAAATTGAAAAAATTAAATGTTTTGTTTATTCTTCATCATTTCATTCCACAGTTTATTTTAAGGAACACGAAATAACTTTGATGGTCCAAACCACACTGATTTTCCTTTACAACAGCACTGAGGCATATTTCAATCTTGTTTTGTGTTGCACAACTATCACTTTAATGTCAATTTATCCAACCTGTTCATTCTCACTCCAAAATGACTTTACTGTAACAAATGTAAAATACACATAGAAAGTGGGAGCATGGAGTTTATGATGATCAGTACCATGGTTAGATAGTTGTATTCTGCAGCATGTCCCAAAGACAGGATCTTCTTTTGGTCAGGAGGCATTCCCATGAGCATGCAGTAAAAGATGTGATAGTTTCTCTCTTGTGGGGCCTGTGCCAAAAATATGCCATTATTTATTTGGCAAATAAGCAGTTCTACATTTATTTTGCTGTATCTTCATCTGAAAGATTTCACATTATACCGTCTAATTATAATCTCATATGAGGATGGTTTACCTGTTGGCAAACACGTGATTTCTCGAGTAGGTACTGTTCAAAGCGGGCTCCCTCGATTGCTCCATTTTTATTGAAGTGGATGTCAATATATTTTCCAAAGCGGCTGGAGTTGTCATTGCGGATGGTTTTTGCATTACCAAAAGCTACAAAATAAGACTTGATGTAAATACTGAATTGCTTATCAGAGGAATTACAAAGTTGAGTGATGCAGGAGCATCCTATATGTTTCTTTATAAACATCTTTACCTTCTAAGATAGGGTTGGCTTCTAGAATCTGCTGCTCAATCCAGGAACGCTGCCCACTCACAGCCGCAAGAAACTGCAGCATGAGTTTGGTACTCTCTGTTTTTCCTGCTCCGGACTCCCCACTGACAAACACAACACATACAGACACTCTCAGAACACATCAAACAGATAATGCTGACAGAATGTATGACAGATGTTGGAATTGCCAACATACAGGTCCAGTTAGGTCTGGGTGTTTGTACAGCTGCCTATAACACATAAAACCTGCAATTTGCAGTACAATACTGCTATGAACTGAAACGGTTCACTCCACATAGAATATTCTGTTAGCTTCAAAAGGTACACTTTTTAAGAATGTTCAGGCCACTTTTTAAATATAATGAAATTGAGGACCGGATCATTCAAAAATGGGACAAAAAGCAAAATAAGTGTCATAAAAAATGTTTGAAATTTAGGTGGTTATTCACTGATAATATTTGCATCTACATATGCTTTGAAATGGGCTATAAAAGGGTATATTCAAGTCATATGGACCATTTTATGATAATTTTATTTTCATTTGTGATACCCTTCATCAGATAAACCACATTTTACTGTTGTGAATTAAACCATTAACATTAATAAATCATGTCAAATCAAGATGATTATAAAGAAAGTCAATGGTTTTGCAACGGCATGAGTAAATGGTGTCAGATTTTTGTACAAAACCAAAACGTTTTCAAATCAAACTACAAAATGTCAGTTTCAGCCAAGTATGAGTGACTGAAGGAGCCTAAAAATGGTTGATCAACATTTTAAAATGTGAATTAAACCATTAACATAAATAGTTAGATTAAGACAAGGATAAAAAAAAAAAAAAAAAGTTAAATGGGTTTTCAACGACATGTTCATTTTTTTTCACAACCAAAAGTTTAAAACTCCTAACCTAACCCTAACTACAAATTGTCAGTTTCTCCCAAGTATGAATGACTGAAAGACCTAATGATGCAGCACTGATCTTTGCGGTTCCGTCGCATGTTGAAGAAACAGCTGTCTGCGATGGCGAAGACATGCGGGGGGAGATCACCCAACCGCCGGTCTGTGTACATCTCCACCTGCTCTGGAGTGTAGATTGGCAGCAGCTGGTAAGGGTTCACTGCCACCAGAATCGACCCTGTGTATGTCTATCAAAACAAACAAACAAAAAACTGGTTTCAAGGTCTTTAAAAAAGATTACAAAAAGTCTCTGCGATTAAAATTTATTAAGCTTTTGCAGTTAGAAGAATAATACATTTATAATGAGATCTACAATATGTAATTGCCCATTTCATGAACTGTCCTTTAATATAGCTGGACTTCAGGGTGGAATATTGGATTTACTGTATTATGGGTACGTCATTGTTGTATAACAATATGATCCACTCATCAAACTTGGAACTGGCTGTTTCTATAGAAACAATCTTATTAAACAGGAAGAGCAAAGAACAGTTGGTGAATGAACTGAGGTTGGTGAATTGAGTGGACAATTGAATCCTTTTTTGGTTCACAGATCTTGAAAACTAGTATTTTAAATCATATATTTAAATGTATACATGATTAATCTAAAGTGGCGGTTAAAAACTCACATAGATTGTTCCTTCTTTGTAGCGCACTAGAAGGTTCCGTAACAGTCCAGCCTCATTTAGGTCACCCAGCCTTATCATATCATCCACACCGTTCACTGAGGTGGGATGCATGGGCTTCAGGGAGTTGTCCTTTTTAATCTTGTGCTCCTGGAAATCATGCCATAGAAGACATCAGCTATACTTCTACAGTAAAGAGCAGCAGGTAACCAAAACTGGTTGCATATATATTACCTTTCCCTCATCGTCGATGAGCTGAAGTTGCCCAGTATCTGAAAGTTGGACTTCAGCACCGATTTGGACCCCATCACTGCAGTCCACCCACACATAGTCTCCCTAAAGTGGTTGATCGATATTTTAAATTAAACCATTAACATTAATAACTGTGTATGCTAAATAAAGACAAAGGAACTGATGATTGTATACTTTACTTTAAATCTTCTTTAAGACAAAATGTTCATACTATGCCGACTTTCTGAACATGGACCATGGTAATACCATATTATCCTAACTTGGAGTACCATGGTATGATTAAAGTTATTATGCTGTGCCATTCTATTTATACATATATCAAACAATCGTGGTATTGGTACCATCAGCATTGTGTGTACCTGTACTTCGATATTTGCTCAACCCTAAACTAAAGGACAAACCATGATTAGATAAATCTATGGCATTATAGTCCAGGTTTACACATTAAATACAAATAAATCACATCTAATGCATCTATAATCTTATTTTTGGAATTCTAGGTCCTAAATTACAGGCCTAGAAACTGCATGTATGTTTACTGAATACAATTCCGATTATTAATTTGTATTAATGTTACATTAACTATCATTTAATATAAAATTAACCAAGAATAAAAAGTATCATGGGAACGCCACAGTAATTTCCGCCTCCAGATACTTCAAATAATTTACCTTCCTTAATACCACCATGACTGAGTCCTTTTGTCCCCCAGCCTGAATAATAGAGCAAAGTATAATTTTTTTTAGAATCAAATATTGCCAAGAAAAATTCATTAGTGCGTCTAACATACACGTACACATTACCTGAAGCACAATACAATAGTTTCATCTATTTATGCATAACAAAATAACAAAACCAAACCACTGAAACCATAAGAAATCCAATGTGAGCTACCTTTACTGGTGGATATTTGATGAAGGCTCCTGATCTAGGAGTATTCTTTGTCGCTCTTCTTTGAAGCCAGAACAGATCCCCACAGTGTGAGTGTTCGGTCAAAAGAAATGACCTCAGGTGTCTGCTCGGGAACAACAAGTGTTTATGATACTTTGACTTTGCACCCTGACGAACACATTCATAATGATAAACACAAGGAAGCTCTGCCCTCCCAATCAGAACAAAAAGAAAAAAGCTGTTATTAGAAGATGGTATAAATACCACAAAGCACACCAGAGAATATTAAGAAAATAAAGCTTCAAGATAAAGTGTTTTTTACAATAAACGCTAATAAAATTGCAACAGAATACACACTAGAGATGTAAATATCAATCTACAGAACAAAATTAAGACAAAGAAATAAATACAATATCACTAATCTGAACATTTTCAGTTGTATGTAACGCTTTTTTCTTTTTACAGTAAAGTGCTGAACCTTTGGACCCGCGTTTCAACATATGGAGGGCTGAGCTCTGATCATAAGAGGGCAATCAAGTTGTAAATAGCAGTGTCATAGTTACCCAGGGTGGAGCCATTCTGGAAAGTCATATTTGCATCGGGCAATACTAAATTTCATTGCAAGAACTCAGCGACTAGAGTTTATGTGGTGTGGTGTTTTCAGGTCACAGGCAGTTTATATAACAAGTTATTTCAACAGAGTTAATAGAATGAACCAAGTACAATATAAAGAATAAACCTTGTAGAGAATTTTTTTTTTTTTAAATGTATATCCTTGTCAGCTGAAAACATATTTGACCTTAACCTACAGAAAGAAATAAGATTAGATAAAATTGTTGGACTCTCACAATTAACGCATGAATGCTTACTGTAATATTTTTCTTCACACCATGAAGGTCATTAATTTGTTACACATTGTAGGAAATACTAATAACAAAATTCAAATAATACTAAGCTATTTCGAAGCTAGTTTGAAACATCAAAACTGTCTAGTAACATCCTTGATTTAGTGTAATTCATAAAGACTACTTAGTCATTTTTGAAAGATGAAAATGGTAGACATTTTACTACCATCTTCACATTATTAGATCAATGTGGAAAATGTTCTAACAATAATGAAAAGAGTACTAGTGAAAGAGCACGGCAGATTTCCTGCTGCATATCTGACGGTTCATTGGTTCCGTTGAAAAAAAAAAAAAAAGATCCCCAACAACTTCCTGTAACTCAAATTGTACATCATGGCACTAAGGATACTATGGTGATGGGGTGATTCCCAAAGAAAGCAAGAACTAATAAAATATACTTTGAAAGCAACGCAAGTCACTTTGGATAAAAGCATCTACAGTTGTGACTATATTCAAAATCTGACTTCTTAAGTTCTTTTATTTATGAAGTCTGATGAAGTGCATTTAGTACCAAATGTACTAACTAAAGATTATTTGTAAATGTATCCAGTTTTACTGCAGTAGCACATAACAGTACACACAGGAAAATAAAATAAAAAAAATTTAAAAAAAATTTACAAAACATCCAAATTATTATTCAAACCAGAACAACATTATATCTGTAAAACAGCACAAAAAAAAAGACTCAGTGAAAACCACGTCACGTCCATTAAGAACAATTTTCTTACACTGAAACATAAATCAATCCACACATTCATATAATATAAATTCACATAATTATACTGATTCTTTCAAGTACACATTTCACTGCTTTGTACTATCATCAGTAACTATAGCGCTTGAATGTTTACAGTGATGAAAAAACTTAGAAGGGTTAGAGGGAATTATATCTGGTTAGTACAAGACTATTATATTTTAATTGTGGACTTCATTTCTGGCTAATCTGGGAGCGATTAACTTTAACTTTAGTATTTAACGCACAAAAAAAATCCCACAGTTTCACCCATGTTACAAGGCACCAAAACATGGAAAGCTAGCACACTCCGGTGAGAATGTGCGCAGTGTGTACTTGGTGTGATTCAAACGAAATACAAAAGTTACATCTAGAAAACATGACCTTTCTGATCTTTAAAGTCCATTACAGAAAAAGAATTGCCTCTACAACTAAAAAAAAAAAAATTTAACAAAACGTTTCTTCTAAAATGAAATACTTAAGGGGAAATACAAAGAGCATTGGTTAACCAGGCTGCCTCATACTCAATGGACAGTCTGACAGTCCACAGTAAGCAGCAGTTCCTGTAAAAACAGTTTGATGTTTACGAGCATCTTTCTCTCTCTTTGAGACTGTAAAAGTAAGTAGATGATTGTGCACAGCAACCTGATAAATCATGACAGGTCCAGCTTTTGAAGAGCATTCCTGTGTTCGACTATGCTGAAGGACAAAGATTGATACCATGGAGTGGCATCTATGCCCGCTCCTTGCGCTTTAATTTGGAGCTCTTCTTGGGACTTCCGTTCTTGTTGAGCAGCTTCAGGACTCTGTCCTTATGGTCCAGTACTTTCATCATGGTGTCGCGAGCTTCAGCCACCTGATCCATCACAAGCTTGCAGCGCTGCATGTTCCCCTGGACAGAGTCAGGTCAAAAGGTCATGAATGCATTTACAGCAAAGTTGTTACGGGTTTTGGGCCAGTTGTTAAATATATGGGTCAAATTTTGCATCAAATTCAGGATTGTTGTTAAAGGGAAAGAAAATTGTGTTCCATGTTTGCATGTCACAATTCTTTGATACTTTTGTTCTTTCTTAAGGCGAGACACTACAGGTGAATAGGGTAAAAATTTTAACTAGCAGATATCACCATGAAACTTTCCCAGTTGATTACCTACATTAAGATTGGAGGAAGTCGTGGCCTAATGGTTAGTGAGTCGGCCTTGTAATCCAAAGGTTGCAGGTTCGAGTCTCCGGCCGGCAGGAATTGTAGGTGGGGGGAGTGAATGTCCAGCGCTCTCTCCACCCTCAATACCACGACTGAGGTGCCCTTGAGCAAGGCACCGAACCCCCAACTGCTCCCCGGGCGCTGCAGCATAAAATGGCTGCCCACTGCTCCGGGTGTATGTTCACGGTGTGTGTGTGTGTTCACTGCTGTGTGTGTGCACGTTGGATGGGTTAAATGCAGAGCACGAATTCCGAGTATGGGTCACCATACTTGGCTGAATGTCACTTCACTTCACTTCACTTCACTTAAGATGAGAAAAAAATGTATTACAAAGTTTCTGTAATTTTATGTTTAAATATGCAAATTAGGCATTATCTAATTAAATATGCGCTAATTTGCATATATTTAAAAAAACGAAATCTCAGAATTGGATAAAGCCAGGTTCAAAATTATTTTTTCATTGTGTTCACATATGAGATGGGAAAAAAATTACAGAGGGATTTATGGATATCTACTTTTGTTATCCTGTAAATCAGAATATACTGTCAATAGCCTTAAAAAATTTATTTTCGCCATGTTTTTTGGAATAAAATGTAATATAAATCAGGCTAGGAATAATATATTTACAAATCCCTCTGTAATTGTCTTCATAATATAACTAGGTACAAGACTGGAAAGTTTGGTGTATATAGGTGCTACTGAAGTGGAGATTTCGGACTTGGAGTATGAGAGAAAAGTCATTTTGAGAAAACGGGCTTTAAAGATTTATATTGTAAAAATCCACACATTTTTATATGAAAACATTGCTAACAAGCAAAACAACTGGCCAAGTAATTGTTTATAACAATGTAGACCATGAACAATGACAACTGAATAAAACAACATTGCCAAGTAAGACCTTCAACTAACCACAGAGAAGCACAAATACAGACACAAACTTATCATCAGAACTGCAACTCTAGTCATCTATGTCCATCGGAACACAAAGTTCACCCATGAGGGTTGAAAGCCTAGCTCTCCATGCCTGCACCATATGTAGGCCCCTCACCCCTCTCTTGCTGATGCCTTTTCAGCTTTTTAGCTGTGCTCAGAGTCTTTCTGCAACGTTTTACACTCTCAGACCGGATGGATTTGGCTTTTGTGATCCTCAGCATGTCGGTTTCCCTGATGGTGGTGACGGTAACGACAGTGCTTTCCAGCCAAAGCTTATCCATAATGGCAAGCATGGCAGAGGCCCCTCATTAAAAGTTGAAATGGCCATACTTGCAGCTGCCTCAACTCTACTCTTACCTACAAACACTGTTTTTGGACAGCGGGCCCAAATGACGGAGCTGAGGCACTCATTCGCATTTTGAGTGCCACCATGCTGCATGCGCTGCAGCAGGCTGTCACTTGACATGCGGTGGTATACAGGTATCAGCTTCTGGCCCACCTCCCGAGACAAAAAGTTTCCTGCATGAGTTTCTCCATTTTCCTCCGCTCTCCTATACCAACACCAGGACAGGTAGCACCTGGTGTGCAAGGGGACTTCGTCACAGGACATGCTATGGAGGAGACCACCCCAGATCTAATTTTTCATTTTCTCTATGGAACCCTGGTTATTTAAAATTGCCCCCCTGCAATAATTTTGTAATGTTTTACATTTTTTGGCCGTTAATTTTCCCAGACCCTTCCCCCCCAATTTGCGTTCAGCACTTAATTTTCGTAGTGCTGTGCCCATACGCTTATGGGCATGGTTGATGCATTCTAATTTTACTACCTCATGCCCAGGGTATGGGTTGAGGGATACCACCTCCCTGAATGCAGCACTGTCCCCATCTGACAGCATCTGAATGTATCTCAGCTGGTGGCGACTCACAGACCTGGCCCACATCCTCTTCGCTACCTCCTTGCTTGAGCCCCTAAAATTTTGTGCACAGTCATGCGTTTCTCTCCAGCTGTCAATTTCCTCATCTGTAATCTTTCCCTCATGTCTTGCAGCTTCTTAAAGGGCACAAGCATGGCAATAGGAGGATAGAACCTCAAAGTCGATCACCAGTCCCGTAAAAATATCGATGCACACCCCGATCCCATAGTGTGATGTGAACCCTCTTTTCTGCCAAGTGCCATCAAAAGACACACTGATATTTATCACCGCATCTGCATCCTCTCTCAGCAACTCTGCCACATCTGCATCAATATCTGCATAGGCCTGCCTGACCTGCTCCCTGGTCCTGTGAAGTGACTCAAGACCTCTCTCAATTTCTGCTGCTAAAATGAAATGTGTATTGTATCAATAACTGTTCATTTGTTTTGTTTTTATAGATACAGCACACAGAAATCTGTACTGTAAAAATAAAACTGACCACCGCAACACAACATAATGAATGAGATGGCACTTTATTCTATTCTTATAAATCTTATAAATAAATAAATATTTCATACAGTAATGTTATAATATGTTAGAAGGTGGTAACAGCCACACGTATTGGGCTATTTCTGACATTAGAAATTCTAAACCTCCCATCGACAGCTTACGTTCAGATGCGCTTCCCGAGGGCATTTCACTGGGTAATCCATCACTAACTTTCCTTTTCCCCCTTGTAAGTGACAACTGCTGTACTCTTTTCGATGATTGACGCGAAGTCATTTTCATTAATTCACTCAAAAGATCCCGCGGAAAGCTTAACCAAACAAGGACGAACCACTCTCATAATATAATAATTGGTCACCACTCTCATAATATAAATGTTTGTTTCAGCTTATTTCCGTTGTGTTGTGGCTTGTTTCCATTGTGTTCTGGAGATTTTGTTGTGTTGTGCACTACTGGGCCACCATAGGTAGGTAATGTTGAGATACTAACCTGTATGAGCTCATTAATGCGGTGCAGGTCATCGTCAGCTCCAGCTCTCTTCTTTGGGATGAGGCCTTCCTGCAGGGTTGTCAGCCGGCTGTACACGTCATGCTCCATGTTAGTCTGTGATCAAACAAGAAAGGAATTCATTAAAATGCTATCATTATGCAGCATTAACTGCATCAATAACAGGCAGTTAGCATAATATATTTGAAATATATAACACAGTGAAAGTCTAATTAAGCCACTGTAGAGACTTCTGGTGGAAATGAGACCATCAGCTGCAGAACCCACCAGCTGTAGCAGCTGTGCGGCACACAGGTGCACTTTCCAACCCTGAGCTCGACATGCTACTCCTCTCTGATTGGCCATGTCCTGAAGGCTTCCTTTCTTCTCCTCTGAGGAGACAGTAGTGAGATCGAGTGGTTTTGATTCATATAATATAACAATATTCAATACTATAATCAAAAAGAGCAAGGAAAAACTGAGCAAGCAGACAATGTTCAAAAGGTACTTACCTTTGACTTTGATGTCACTGTACCTCTGGAAGTGGTGATAGGCAGCCTTCCATGGGTTACGGTATTGGCGCAACAGAGTGAGGGGAGGTCTGGGGCGGACTGGGACATAACGAACACCGTCCTCATCTGCATTAATACAACCAATGTTACAACTGAACAAGTGTACACCCATTTTGGGGGGTATTACAAATGTACACTGCTAAACAATATCAAATGGAAATAATAAAAATAACACAATATACAAAATAATATTTAGTGCAAGTAAACTTTTCGAAGGAAACAGTGGGTCCTATTTATGATTTTGGACATTAGTTCATATTTATAAACCATTTCTAATGCTAAAGCAGGTAGATCAAATTTAAATCACATGTACATGTTGACAGCTTTGTTAAAAAAAATATATTCTAATGAATTTATGTGAATTTTCAAGTTCACTTAAAATTAAAGGTTGCTATTATGTTTTTAATGTTCGGTAAAAAAAAAAAAACAGTTTACAGTAATGGAGGCATCAGTATCAGTGAAACTGGCATTCAGTCATAACACTTATAAAAGGTAATTAAACATATTTATAATATACTGTTTTCAAAATATATTTATGATTACACATTTTATTGCCATTTTCAAAATCCTTTTACTGTTAGGTGCAATTAATCACAATTACATACACTTGTGTAATTATTTATTTTTAAACGATTAACAGTTTTTCATTTATCAGAAAGAATTACTCATTTAGTGGAATTTTACATGATCAGCTATTTTAATGTTTCTGACATGAATAACAATCAGTTTTGGGACTTTTGTAGCATGGTGCAGACTGCATCTATCAAATATTTGTTTAATGATTTCCAAAAGGTATATATATCCATGGATAATCTCACCAACATATTCCCTAGGTGGAGTCTCATGTCTTTCAGGTCTGTTTCCTGGAGCTCGGCAGCTAGCTCTCTCTTCGTCTGTGCTGTTGGTCTCCACCATCTCCGTCTCCTCAGTGGAGATCACATGCTGCTGTTTGCGGGGTTTTTTTCTTGGAGAGGCCCCAGGCAGGAGGTCTCCGGTTTGGGAAGATATGGCCAGGGTGGAGGCCAGGGAGAAGAGGGATGGAGCTGGACCTGTTGAAGAAGGAGCCATGGGCACTGCAAAAAAAAAAAAAAAAAGAGAACTCATAAATATATAGTAATGTCACTATTTTCTCATATTCCACCTTTATTATTTAGTGTTTCAAAATAACCTGATACTTCTTACACAATAATAAACTATATAAACTGCAATTGAAGTAATTTATTCCAAAATCATCAGGTACATCATTTTGTTTGATGGATATACAGTAAATAGAGTACCCACCCATGAAAAACAGCAGGAATGGTTAATTAAAAGGGTGGTTGATTGCGATTTCACTTTTTTAACATTAGTTAGTGTGTAATGTTGCTGTTTGAGCATAAACAATATCTGCAAAGTTACGACGCTGAAAGTTCAATGCAAATGAAGATATTGTCTTTTAAAATTATGGCAGTTTAATGCCCACAAAAACGGTTTGTAGGCACCACAACGAGTTACTTCCTGGATTTGTGACATCACAAGCCCTGATAAACACCGCCCCAGGGAACATGCAACAAGAGAAGAGAGTTTTTGCCATGCCGTCAAAACTAGGGGTGTGTGAAAAAAATCAATTCATATATGAATCTCAATTCTGTCTTCTAACTACTCTAATGAATTCACAAGATTCAAAATCAGTGTTCTAATCCTGTTTCTCAAGTCCCCCTGCTCTGCACATGCTCTAATCTGCATCTCTCTCTCATCTGGGGCCTCATTTATAAAATGTTGTGAACAAACCATCCTAAAATTGATCTTACAATCATTTCTCAAATATGCGTACGTCTGATTCATAAAATGAACGTACGTACAGAAAATGCACATAAGCGTTTCTTTCAGATGTAAAATTTATGAATCGCAAATGATCTTGAACTTGCACGCAAATTAATGGTTTCAGCTCTCTGCCTTGTAAACGACTCCTAATTAATGTCATTAACATGTAAAAGATCACCAGTCATCATCCAAATTCTTTAATTTAGAATAGCGGACTGAAAGAACAGCTTACACTTTCAAAAACCTGCAGTACTCCGACAAGAAAAAGTGTGTACGTCTGCTCAGACCCTGATGTGACACTAAGCACTTTTCCATGTCAAAGCCAGTTTTTACAAATATGAGCGTTGACGTGGATTTAACAGTACGCACACTCTACGATCAAATCGGAGCATACGCATGCTTTATAAATGAGGCCCCTGATCATCAACTCATCAGCTCCAATAAACTGTGTTCCAGTTATACACTTTGTGCATACACAGACAGATATTTTTCACATAGATATGAAAAGCGTTAAACATGGACGTGCATATGGTTGCCGCACTGTATTAAAACTTTAATCAGGATAAAACCATATTTTAAAAGCTAACATAAGCAGTAGCATTCACAATGTTACGACCTGAGTTTCTTGTATTTCCTGTGTGTGTGTGTGTGTGTGTGTGTGTTTCTCCCTTCCTCTCTCTTGTATGTCTGATCTCTGATAGGATGTCCACTGATTGGGGTGTACGATCGCCATTGGTGGGTTAGACGAGGCGTGGTCTTTATAAGGACGCCACCGGCATTCGTCGGGGAGCTCATTGTTGGTTCTGACACGTTTGGGTTGAGAGCTCCTGGATCCCTCCTCAGGCCGATGATCGAACTTATTTTCTTACTGTAGATCACGTTAATTCATTTTTAACGTTGTATTCTAAGACCGTGGAGCAAAGGGGTGTCCTGCCGTTTTGTTTTTGCTATTTGGTTTGGGTTCTGTTTTGTGTTAGGCAGTTAGGGAAGTAAAAATGTATTTTTACTTTTGATGTTCGATTAGGTTATTTATATATGTTATTTCTTTTCTATATTTGTTTTGTTTGTTATTTTGGCCTTCGGGACACTTTGAAGAAATGCTCCTGATTCCATTTGTGTGTATTAAATAAATGTAATAATTTTTCCAGCATCATGTATTTGTTTGATTATCGACCGCAGTGTATCGTGCCTGGGGATTCCATAACGACAACCCAGCTTTGTTATGCCCTGTTTAGAGACTATCTTTACTACCCCCAGACACAGGGCGTAACAACAAATAACAGCGTATCTAAAAGTATGAGACAACAACAAACAAAAAAAGCTACCAATAATAGCCGTGCTTGCACAGGTGCTGCGCTTTCCTCTTCACTAATATTCTCTGCATCTCATTTGGGCACAAATTAATAAATAATACTGATGGCGCCATTGTTTACAATACAACACCGGAGCACATGCAGCTGAGGTGAGGGGTGTGACGTTTAGAGGTGGTTTAGCCAATCACAACACACTGGGCCAGCTAACCAATCTGAGCCCATCGCGGATTTCTGTGGGAGGGGCTTCATAAAAACAGGAAATAATCGGAGCGTTCAAAGAAGAAGGGACACAGTACTGTAGTATATAGTTAAATTATGTGAAAAATAATGTGTTTTTTTTTTTTTTTTAACTAAGCATTAACACATGTTAGACTGCACCCCATAAACACAATCAAGCCTAGAATAAAACGAGTCAACCACCCCTTTAACCAATATCATAAGGTAAATTGTTTATAGCTTTTATGACTGTATAGGAATATGTGGACTCCTTTTTGACAAGCACTCCTACCTGCTTGTGAAGTGTCCATTGGCTCAGTTTCCTCCTTCACTTTAACCTCTGGAAGGGTGGAGATCAGGGCAGCAGTGCTGGTGGCCGCTGGCTGGGTGGGAGAAGCCACTGCATTGGCCATGGAGGCAGGCACAGGGGGAGTGACAGCCATGGCTGCAGGCAGGGCTGAAAGAACGGCAGTGGGCTGAGAGGGAGGTGTTGGAGCTGGTGGAGCCAGAAGGGTGGGAATGGCTTGTGAGTGATGCTGGGTAAGAGTGGACAGCGTCTGCTGCTCACCTCCGTGACTCGGAAGAGCCTCCACGGTTGCCATGACTGGGGGCGCCATTGCAACATGAAGATCAGATTTGGGCTTTACTCTAATTACAGAAAGAGCGGAACCACATTACACATTCAGATCTGCATGCATAAAACCAGTTTTAGACAATCAGATCACATGCACTGTTAACAGGGCTCCCACATTTGATTTTTCCAAAAGGAATTTTAAAAATCATTTTATAGCGATCACACCCAATTTCTTGTCATTTCCAGCAGAGGAAATACTACAGAACTGAACTAAGAAGAAATTTCCATGGATGTTTCATATCCTTGCTTAGACATAATAAAACAGAAATAGCAAAATATTGTTTCTTCAGGACTGTGACATACATTGGAGTGTAAATGATTAAAGCTGCAGTCCGTAAATTTTGCCTCTTTGTTGCCATCTCTGTTTGAAACCTGCAAGTGCAGTTATTTGCAGAATTATTTTCTTTACGTGTGTTGTGCGTCGGCGTGGATGAATCTAATGATTTGAGATGTATGTGTGGCTGTCAGTCACTGCACCGGTGTGGATACTGTACTTTGGAATCACAGAACCTAGCCTACGTCTTGGAACATATGACCCAAATAAGAATTTTCACCGGATATTGTCATCTGAACAAAGTAACAAGTCTGTCACTTTTGTTCTGACCAACTGAGGAAAAAAGCATTAATCGTGCTACCAATGATGATTAAATCTAACGATCGCTTAGCTCATATCACCGTTCAAATTATTATTATTATTATACTTTGTTCTCAAATTGTTATTGTTATTAACATCAGCATTGAGTGACTGTGTATATAGTGTGTATTTCCCACAAAAACCTACCAGTACCACTCAAAATAGAAAACATTTTTATAAGCTTACCGTTGTGAATAGGGCTAAGGTAAGGCAATAGTTTTGAACACTGGCTGGTTATGTACTTACTCAAAAATTGATTTCAGATTATTTTTAACCAAAAACAATTACGGACTGCAGCTTTAATGAAAAAGAGGAAAAATAATGTAGTTTGGTACTTTCTGGATTTTTCATTGGTGTGGGTTGTTGCACTCAAATGTAGGCAAAAAAATGCTTATTTGCAAGGACAAGGTTTAAGCAGACTAAATAATTGGGGACATTCTGTATATGCCACTAGAGAGTGATCAATTTTACTGGAAGGTTATGACATTGATTAAAAATTATCAGAAAGTAAAAAAAAAATTATAAATAAAAATATACATAGATTAATCGTTAACAAGAAGATCATAACATGCATTTAGAAAATAAATAGGGTGAATTTTCATTCTGAGGCCTGGAAATCACACTCATCCAGGACTGTGGGAACCCTGTGTTAGGAACATTATCTTTTGTCCTATTTTTATTAGGATAATGAAGGATCTTCAGGCAGGGCTTACCCCGCTGAGCGAGGGGATCCCGAGAGCCTTATCCCATTGTCCACTCGGCCAGCGTTATGCTCACTTGGCTGCGCTGGGATCAGACTTTTACGCACTGCCCTAGAAACACACCCCAAAAGCGGTCTTACACTATTTTATCAACATCTCTGTTTTTAAAGACGCAAACACATGATACTGGGTTACTTCTCAGGATGCCAGTAATGAGGGGGTGAATGAATTAAACTTTTCATATATGATGCATAGTTTGGCCCCTCAGTAGTTACCATACTATAAATACATATGATATGAAACAGTAATACAGGCTGTGGAATGAAAGCTGACTCACCCCTCATTCACAGGTTTTTTGCGAAGGATGCTAGGTCGGGGGGACGAGACAAGTGTGGGTGCACCTGTAGCCGCCCCCTGGGGGTGTGTCTGCACCATTGTAGTGACAGGTTGCGTGCCACTAAAAGTGCTCCCAATTGGATTTGTGACAAAAGCAGGACTTTCAGCCAAAACAACACCTGTATAACAAAACAGATTTCATAAAGCACAATAAGTGAGCAAGTAAAAATTCCCTCTTATATAATCCATTTTGATATTACCTAAAATTTATTTTATTTGGATTTAAAAAATAATAATTTTCCAAATCAAAGTTTCTGAATATGTTTGAAAGGAATGGGGCTTTGCTAAACTTACCTGGTGGTTTTGCTTCTGACTGTGGTTGTTGTGTGGCGACTGGAGCCTGCTGTACACTCTGGGTGCTGATTGGTGCATTGGCATGCAGTCCCTGAACTCCTATTGGTGCAGGCTGAATGCCCTGAGCAGTCATAGAGGCTGGTTGGATGTTCTGAGTGCTGATCTGGGCAGACTGCAGGCCGATGCGATCCACTGCCATCAGCTGCATGGGGTTCAAGTGCACAGTGGTGGCCACACCAACACCTGCCTGAGCAGGAAGAGCTGAGCTCTGAGCTGGAGCTGTGACTGAGGAATAAAGCAGAGTCTTGGTTGGAGGTCTAAGAAACATTTATGGCCTGTTCACACCTGGTCACTTCATGCGTTTTTGCTGATTGAATATCTACCATATATTCAATATCTGCAGATTTGTTAAAACCTTTCCAAAACGGTCTTTTTGCAAATTCATATCCATCTTTGCAAAATGGATATGAATCCAATTTTCAATTATAGAGATCGACCGATATATCAATTTACCGGTATTAAAGCATTTTACCATAATCAGATATCGGTTTTGTAATATCGGATTCACTGATAAATGGCAGCATCTTGTGGGTGTTTTGAGAATTGCGCGCAGGATCGCCATTGCAGTGTGTTGGCTCCAGCACGGCCACCGGCCAACTTTTAACAAGATTCACTTGTTTAAAACACCCTAAATTGTAGTAACATTTACTATATAACCATTATTTCGCTAATAAAGATCTAAATAAATACAACTCTATGGAAATTAATTATTTATTATCTCCGCAAGTGATCGCAGTTTGAGTATAGTTTTGTGTAAATGCATAGATAAACCACGCTGTCAGCAGGCATTTCATAATCTAGAAGGACAAAAACATTAATAATTCTGATATAACATTCCAGTTGAGAAATGCAATAAAATACAATGTTTTGTTTGTTATATTCCAATATTCCAGGGAATATTATTCAGTGAATTAACATTACGCAGTGAATTATTCTTGACTCTATAGGCCTATTAAACAGCTTATAAACCTACTAAAACTGTAGTTTAAAATTAAGTTGATATGACTCCTGTCCTTTATTTTCTCCATTTGAAAACATTAGACATTCTACATTTATTTTGCTTATTGTTAATATTAGTGTTATTGCTTTTTATAAATAAAATGATTTTTACTGTTGTAATATGAAGATTAAATTTAACATGAAAGACTGCTAATTTTCAACACTTTAAAAAACAAAAAGATGACTGAAAAGAGGAAAAACCAAAGTGAAGTATGGACTTACTTCACGCAGTCATTTACAGTAAATAAATATCGGTTCAGCATATCGGTTATAGGGCACATAAACATGCAAATAATTGGTATCGGTTTAAAAAAAATCTATATCGGTCGATCACTATTCAATTCCCGCGCTATATGCAAATTTAACAGAGTTCACGTCAACGAATGCAACAGATGAGCGCTGCATTTGATTCATTATCAGCTAATTTCAAGATCAAAAACCAGAATAGGAGAGAGTGCGGTGTCTCCACTGTAAAGATAAGTTAGTCTCACTACTTTTAATGAAGGTGATTGTGTGTTGAGTGAAACTGTGGACTGTGGTTCCCTGTAATTCCCCTACATAAGTGTCTTTCAGTTTCATTCGCGGCAATTTGCACGGAGGCTTTTTGAAGAGATACTCAGCTACTCATCCGTGGCAATGCATGTTGCATTAGCACTGTCATATCTGACTAAAACATATCATATAGCCTTTAACACATTCATTATTTTAACAAATTTACATATGTGGTTTAAACAACCAGATGCATTTACACTTGTCTAGTTTCATCTGGAATGCGGCCCAGACCACCTCCTGAATTGGTTTGAGCCATCGGATGTAAATCCGCCTCGAAAGCATTTCGAAGAGCATTTACACCTGATCTTTTCACAATTGGATAGCTATCCGATCAGAGAAATGCATGAAGTGACCAGGTGTAAATAGGCCCTTAGATATTAGCACAGAGTTTCTGGTATGTTGTGTTTACCTGGGTAAGGGCGGATGGTGGAGACCGAGCTGGTAATGGGGGTGTAGGTGTGGGTCAGAGGATACGGGGATGAGGGGTATGTCGGTAAGAAGTACTGAAACTGCACTGGCACTGAAGGCCTGCAGAAGAACACAAATGGTTAACATGACACAAGCTTCGTGACACAATTCACTGATAATTGACAACTGATTGTTTTGGTTTAGTTTAATTAATTGAGGGGTGTCCAATCTTACTCCTGAATGTGTTACATCCTGTAGATTTTTCCTGAAGACACCTTGGTGCAAGTGCATTTAATCTTGGTTGGAGCTAAACTCAGAACAGTGGTCCTCCAGGGGCAGGATTGGACACCACTCCCGATTCATTCACGATTAACTGCCAGAGCTTAACCATCACAAGAATAGTTTTTAGAGAAGTTTCACCTGTTATCGCTGCGAGCCTCCATGGTGACAGGGTTTGGAGAAGAACGATGACCTGGGATGGGAATCAGGTTGGTTCTTTCCCCAGGATACTCTGGCTGGATGCGTGGGGAAGTGTGGGCAATCGGTTGAGGAACCACTTTAGCTGGAGAGGCCAGAAACATTAAGTCAGTTCTATGTCCCCTAATAGTTGACCAAACGTTAGTCAGTGAGAAGAGGCTCGGTCGACCAAATTTGGATTGATTTGCATTGCTTATTATAATGGGTTCTAATGACTTTTGTCACACTGCTCGGATCTGGTGTAGACACGGGTTACATTAAACATTCTTTCTCAGCCCTGAAACTCAAACCTTTTTCTGATTTGATTCAGAATCTTTAAACAAATAGTAGCAATAATCTTGAATGCTATAAACACGTGAATGGGTTGTTCTTACCGACAGGGATGGCAGAGGTGGTCACAGCTGTAGCGTGGGAGGAGTGAGAGGCCATTGTCATGGTGACAATAGTGCTACTGGTCATTTGGGTATGTGGTGAAGAGCCTGTTTTGGGATACACAGAGTTTACACAAAGTTATGAAGCGCATGGAAACGTTTTGTCTTTGTGAATAACCATTGAGAAAAAAGTAACCTGTAGTGGTGGCTGATGAAGCAGTGTTGGTAGCTAAGATAGGAGCTACAGTGGCGGCGGCAACAGGGGTCACAGTGTTGAAGATTGGTTTCTGCAGACAAAACAAACCCCTCAAAGTTCATAAACGAGTAAAAGAAAGAATGTTGGTGGCCAGGAGTGGATTAAGGTGGTCAGGGGCCCCTAGGCTGCTCTTTATGTGAGGCCCCCACTTAATCATTATTAGTGATCGACCGATATTGATTTTTTTTATAACCGATACCGATACCAATTATTTGCATGTTTATGTGCCCGATAACCGATATACAGAACCGATATTTATTTACTGTTATAAAGTAAATAAATGACTGCGTGAAGTAAGTCCATACTTCACTTTGGTTTTTCCTCCTTTCAGTCATCTTAACAAAAAATGTTTTGAGAATTAGCAGTCTTTCATGCAGGGCTCTAGACTCATTCTTCCCACTGATCTCACTTTTGCGACTAACTTTCTCAGTTGGTCGCACGAGCACATAATTTGGTTGCAATTTGTTTTTTGTTTTTGTACATTTGATTAATCAATACATGCTGATGAACTTTTATCATAGTTTATAGTTATATGGTAATGAAAGTGTTCAACATTCAACTCGTTCTTTTTCATCTGTATTATTTGTGATTTAAATTTTGTGATCAGGAATTCCTCTTTTTGTGCGCTTTCATTTTCAAATTTATGATCTTGGTGTCAAATTTTACAAGAAAAGGTAATTGTCTGTTTTGCTTATATCTATACACCTTTAATTTTTTTAAGACTAAAACAAAAGATGGATTCATTGTTATTCTTAATTAAAAAGCACAACAACAATAAAACAGTACGTTGACAATGACATACTAGCTTACATAACATTTATTAACAAAAACGAATAAGAGGAGGCATGGCACAGGACACATCACATGCTGTACTAAATACCGAGTATATTACAGAATGTTTAGCAAACTCTGAGGAAGCAAATAAATATTAATATAATTTTTTTTTTAATTAAGGAAAGCCTCCATAGCGTAACGTGAGGTAAACAGCAAAGAAAACAAGCTTCTCAAAACGAAAACAAAAAGAAAAGTAAAACTAAACTGGCTGTTGCTGACAGGACTTGCATGTTTTTTCTACAAGAACACCAGCATGTTCACCTTCTCTGGTTTAAGAAGCGGTCTTTTACTTTAGTTTGAAAACAAAATCCTCCGTTGCACTCCGTCCGCTCCGTCTGCTGCGCGCACCTTCGCGCTCGTGCTGACGCGGCGAGTACAAACCAGGCTCTACCCACGAAGCGCTCGCGCTGAAAGCACCTCTCTTCACGTGATCAGTGAAATCTGACTCCTGCTATAATGTGCTGCGGCTCTGCAGCGCGCGCTGTATGAAGCAGACGCTTTGGAGCAGCGCAGACCAGGCACTCGTACAAATGCGACCACGTCAAATTTTAACTCGCAAAAAATTACCATTTTGGTCGAAGTCTAGAGCCCTGTCATGTTAAATTTAATCTTCGTATTACAACAATAAAAAACATTTTATTCATAAAAAGCTTTAGCAGCAACACTAATATTAGCAGTAAGCAAAATAAACATAGCATGTCTAATGTTTTCAAATGGAGAAAATAAATAAAGGACAGGAGTCATATCAACTTCATTTTTAACTACAGTTTTAGTAGGTTTATAAGATGTTTCATAGGCTAAAGAGTGAAGAATAATTCACTGGATAATGTTAATTCACGGAATAATATTCTCTGGAATATTGGAATATAACAAGCATTGTATTTTATTGCATTTCTCATGCTCTAAATTATGCTGCTGACAGCGCGGTTTATCTATGCATTTACACAGAACTATAGGCTACTCAAACTGCGATCGATTGCAGAGAATTTCCATAGAGTTGTATTAATTTAGATGTTTATAAATGAAATAATGATTATATATTAAGTGTTAATACAATTTAGGGTGCTTCAAAAAAGTGAATCTTGTTAAAAGTTACATGCAGTGGCCGAGCTGAGCATTTCTTAAGCATCAACCTCTGAGTGAACAGCAATATGAAGCGGCTTCACGAGACTAATGATGAGCATATAGACAACAGAGAGAGAATTAAATTCAATGCTTTTATTTCCAACATGCAATCATTCATGGCTGTATTATTTAATTCATGCAAAGTTACGTCTTTATTTGGAGAGGACTTGACGGATTATCTACGTGACTCCGACTTCACGAGACTAATAGACCACAGAGAGAGAATTCAATTCAGCGCTTTTATTTCCAACATGTTCTAATTCATGGCTGTGTTATTTCAGGCAAAGATATCTTTATAGGGACAGGGCTTGACAGAGTATCTTATTTATCATATTTCTTAGAGCCAAGTTGCATAAACTACATATCAGGCATTTATGTAATACATCTAATTTGTGCATTAATGACTGTAATATTAAAGGTGCCATAGAATGCATTGATACAGTATTTTTAAATTGTTCTCTGATATCTACACAGAAGGTATGTGGCTTAGGTAAGGGCAAAAAATCTCCAGAAACGATTTTACATGTCCATTTACAACCCTAGGATTTCTCCCTAGAATGAAACGGTCTGTTATTGGCTTATTTGGCAGGGTCATGAATAATAATGAGCTCTGCTCTGATTGGCTGTTTCACAGTACGGCTCATCAGCAAGAAGGAAGCACAGGGAGGAAAATATATATTTAAATACTTTCTCTCGCAGTTATATCGTCGGGTAATTATACTGTATTATAAAACGCGGGCATCAGGGAGCCGTTATTAATATGCGACGCATTGAAACGGCTTTTGAACGATCCATCGATCGCGTTATAGTTCACTTTCAAGAGACGCGATCACACAAACTATGTTTACATTATGGAGCAACAGTACTTACCACACATTTCACAAGATCAGATGCTTGTCAGTGGTGCTCAGGATCTGTAAGTCATTCGCCATCATCCTCATCTCTCCTTACTGAGAGTGAAATCTTATGTACTGTAACAGGCTACCGCTAGCAAGGAGCTAACCATGTCCCTTTAGTGGCTCGCGTTATTTGCTTTCTGTGCCTTTCTGAATACAGACACCAACCCATCCCTGCACTTCACACCCCCTGCACGGCCTGGAACATAACATTTATTGTGTTATTTTCGCTGTTGTCCGCGCTTGTTTATTTACAATACCTGCAGAGCTTCAAGTTCTGATGGTTCGGCCGGCTTAGAACAAGGGCGGGTTTATGCAAATGTTGGGGGCGTAGTGATCCCGACTGTTGCGTCACAGTCGGTGTTATGTTCTGATTCGCCTGTTTTTCAGTGGTCTTTTTTAATCACGAGATTTACATATGAAGGAGAAAACTATGGTGTTTGAGGCTCACTGTATGTCATTTCCATGTACAGAACTGTTATTATTTAAATATGCCAGGGTAAAGACAGTTTTTCATTCTATGGCACCTTTAACCCTTTAGGCGCCAGGGTTTTTTGGAAAAAATGCTGGATTTTGACATCAAGATTTCAAAAGCTTGTGGCTTGAAATGGCTTAAAGATAGAGATATACTGTAAATTAGAAAAATGTTGGGCATGACCGTAAGTTTATGTGGGGTGTAAATATACTCATCTAATTTGCATATTATGACGTCATCAGGGGCAGCCCTCTTGAATTTCATAATATTTAGGAAATAGTAGATATTGAATTGATGTTTGATTTTTTTGTTTGTTTTTTTGTCTTTTTCTCCTCATTCCAAATGATCAGAAAAGAGGAAACCAACAATAAAACAGGAGAAAGTACTAAATTATTACTATATTACTATACTATATAGTAGTAAAACGCATGTGAACAGTAGCCTACTTTTTGATCAGTTCATCAGTAATATTCAGGAAATAATAGATATTGAATGGATGTTTGAACTTATTTGCATGTTGTTGTTGTTTTTTTGTCTTTTTATCCTCATTCCAAATGATCAGGAAAAGAGGAAATCAACAGTAAAACAGGAGAAAGTAGTAAATAATTACTATATTACTGTGCCATAGTAAAATACATGTGCCTAGTTTTTGATCAGTTGACCAGCTATCTGTCCAATCAGGTATCTATGTGACAGTTTATAGTTCTTGAGAGTATGGTACCTCTGATTGTATGGCACAGCGCACAGACCTAAGTTACCCCAAACTGACTGCACCTGCACCTGTACTGTCTGCCGGCGGCGCTTGGAGCGCGCGCGATCAGAACAAACAGCGCAATCTGGCTGATCATCAGAGATCAACAGCTCTCCTATGGACACTAAGACCACGTCCACCCCTGCCACCCCCATCCCCGTTGGGCAAAGTGTTGAAATGATCACTTGTTTGTGCTTTGTGAACGATCGCGCCTTGCGCGCGGCACCATTGGAGAAGCGCGATCATTAGACGGCCGATCGTCATTTCCAAAAGGCAAATATTCCCCTTCAGAGTCAGAATCGGCGAATGACATTTGCAACACATCCTCACAGTACAACTTTTTATTAGCCGTTTGGCGATTTTCTCTCACAAATCTCACAATTTACTCACACCTATGAACTGAATTGCTTCCGCATCAATGACACGATAGCTCACTTACTCTGGTATTTCCTCGAACAATTTTGGTCTAGAATCGAAGTACTACATGTCTGCCATCTAGTGGAAGGGAATACAAATGAGCCATTACACCAGATTAGGAACTACTGCCCATTTCATGAAGTATGACGTCTTGTCGCAATTTTGCGACTTTGGCGCTTAGAGGGTTAAATAGTTTACTAACTACAACAAATCAAGTAGCTGCAGATGTGCTGCAATTGCGATCCTGCGTGCAATTCTCACCCACAAGATGGCGGTGTTTATCGGTGAATCCGATATTACAACACCGATATCCGGTTATGGAAAAATTCTTAAATATCGGGAAAATATCGGTAAATCGATATATCGGTCGATCTCTAATCATTATGCTTTACCAGAGAAATGGATTTAGTGCCATACATGGTCCACAAGCAAATAGTAAGGTGATAAACACACACATTGAGACAGCCAATCTCTATTTTGTGAGACTGTGGTGGGTGCACATTGGTTCCTCTAGGGGGCCAACAAGAGGGTTCATGAAACATTTTAAAGAAAAGAAATGTACAAAATGCGTTGTTTAGGGATGAGAAGAGTTAAGGGATCCTAGGTGTTAATTAAAATGTTTAATCATTTTAAACACATGTACCACATTTTGTATTATTACAATTTCATTCTTACTCAGAAATTGTGATTAACATTCACATTTAGTTTTCCAGGAAATGTTATCCTAACTGTTTTTATTATTTTAAAGATTTATATACCAAATATTATTCTAACAATAATTACTCTAATAATAATGATATTTAATTTTCAAACAAAAAATGTGGTAACACTTTATTTTAAGGTGTATTTGTTACACATTACATGTACTCATTGTTGCAGAGTCTGTGGTTTTACCACGGAATTGGGCTACTTTTAAACCAAAGCTGAGCTGTCTCATACCCTCTCGCTCACAAGCGCTTGTCAATGTGAGCATCTGTTGTTGCAGTGTCCACTATTTTGTTGTCATTGTTCGTCTCTTTATTTTTGTTTTCTACTGTGAAACAATGGCCCGGGACAGTGTTGCCGCCATGTGGAAAAACTGATTACTGCAAAATGACTTCAGTGTGCGTATGCGACCTGAGCATACAAAGTAAGAACGGTTACAAAAATCAGGTGTCTCTCGCATTCGCGTTAAAAAGTGAAGTATACTTTGGGCTTAATCCTAACACTAACCATATAGTAAGTACATGTAGTTAATATCACTCAGTACTTAGATGTGTAAAATTTAAACCTTAAAAGGGAGTGTAACCAAAAATAATATAACAAAAATGTAATTAAATATGATTTTGCAATTTAATAACAACATGCTGTCTTCATAATATCATGCCTTATATCTTTTCTAATACAGTATAAAAGCATCTATATACATGGGCCAATAAGTGGCTGCCTTTGTATTTTAGGAAGAGGTTGCCTTGCAGAAGATCATAATATATGGAGTCCTTGGCTTAAAAAGTTTGAAACCCTTGCTTTATATAAATAACTTTAGATCTTTAAGCTCATAGTAGGACTGACCTGTGTGACGGTGTGAGGCGGCTGAGCCTTCTGGGCTCCAATAGCTGGGTGGGAGGGAAGGGTGATGCGCGTGGCAGTGTCCCGGGGAGTAGGGGGACGCTGGATGTTGATGGTGGTTGGTGGAGGGTGAATGGTTACTGATCGCCTAAAAATGCAAATTCAAAATTATTGGAATAACAACAAACAATATGTTGACAGTATAATGATGTTATCAGTTAAAAGAGCAAAGAGATACAATAATTTACCCATGAACCATCTCTGCAGCATGTGTGACAGGGGTGTTGATGACTGGGGTCTGGGTTCTAGCAGCTGGGATGGGAGCCACCATAGTGGGCAGAACAGCAGTCGAGGTGGTTACTAAAGGTCGAGACTGTGAATATAGACACTGTGGGTAAATATAAAGAACTTTCAAGAACTAAAGAAAGATGCTGCAGATCTATGAACCAGAGTTTTTGAATATCCCTTTCACAACTGTGCAAACAGACAGCAACAGCAAATCTACTAAACAACAGGACCTGCTTGTGCATGTGTTTTTATGGCTTGCAAATATATACATATGGTTTTCTCTGTTGTAATGAACATTGTTGTTGCAAATTCTTATGATTAACGGGGTCATATGACAAAGCTAAAAATGTGTTTACGTGGTTTAAGGTTAAAAAACCCCCATTATTTTTCATGTACTGTACTGCCATGTATTGTTGCTGCTCCTCTGTGCACTACCTTTCTGAAACGCGTTGATTTTTACAAAGCTCATCTTTCTGAAAAGCAAGGTGTGCTCTGATTGGCCAGCGCGTTGTTACTGGCCAAATACCTCTAGCATGTGACAGAAATGTTACGCCCCTTACCATTTTTGGAAACACACAGCATCTCCCCGACATGGCAGCAGTAATGATACTACAGCGAGAATAAAAGTTACTCCTCCTTTTTTTACATTTGGGTGGTGTTATGAAAATCTTCCTACACAGTGATGTAGATTTGTTTAAATGAGGCATATATTTTTGTAGTTAAAGCAAGCTCTTGAACATTTTATGGGGCAGAAATTGTGAGTAAAAATATACTTTTTTTTTTAATCCTTATCCAATAAATCATGAACAACTGGAAAAGTCTTAGTGGCCTATGAATATCTTTGTGAACAATGGGAAGCCTTGGAGTCAAAAAGGTCAAGGCTCTAAACATGACATTTACTTTAAGTGCTGTTTAGTTGTATGTGATAAGTAAGTTGCGAAGCCTCTGCACCTGAATAGGCTGATGTATAATGTGCTGCACAGCTGCAGGTTGGCTAGGGCCTGTGTTTCCTCCTCCGGCTGGTCTGAGAACAGTAGGGCCTTTGGTTCTAGACATGACAGCTGCAGCAGCTGCGCCTGAAACACAAGCACAAATATTACACTATTACAGTAGGTTACAGTTCATGTCAAACAAACACAAACACACCAGAAAATTCACCTTCATCATAAAGGTGACGCGTGTCATTTATAGCATCAAACAAGTGCAAAAATAGCATTTGGAATCTATTTTAGCATGACTCTACTTGTGACATTATTATACAATTCAGCTCAGGGATGTAAATAAACACATTGATGTTTAAAAGGAAATTTTGCAATAGACTAGCTAACTACTGTAAAAGTAACAAATCCAGTGTGTAAATACACAATGTTATTCCAAAAGCCAAATTCAGTGCTAAATACAGTTGAAAACAGGTCATATACTTGTTTGCAATGCATTTTGATCATTGTACATTAAACTTTTGCATAAAATATGACAAGCACATGCAAAGTCTATATTGGGTAATATTCACTAATAACAACTGAATAAACAGTTAGTTCATACAGAAGCTAAACCTTATAGGAGAAAAATTAATAGCCTATTGTAAACAGAATACAGTCAACATATTATAACTAGAGGTTGGGTTAACTGAAATTTTCCAACATTAACCAAATTAATTTTGACAGACAAACAAGGAGGAACATAATTTAATCCTAGCATATCTAGCACATCAATTTTCATTTTACAATTATGATCTTTACATTGTAAAATGTTCCATGTGTCTTCACTCTCTTTCTTTCTTAGTGAGTGAATAGAATATGTTTCATATTTAGTAACTGTATTGCTTAAAATAATGACTTCTATCATTTGTGGGTACATTTAAATTTATGATTTGAGCATAAAAATATTAATGTGCAAAAAAAAAACACATTTTGGACCATGTTGATCCTGGATCAACATGGTCCAAAAACATAGACCTACCCCTACCCATAATTTATCCCTAAAATCAGAGGGAAATGATAGTTGAATAACAAGGGTGTAGAAACACCTAACTCTGGTTGTAAGGCTAAAATTGACATTTCCTGTAAACTTATCCCTCTGTTCTCATTGGTTGATTGGAATGTTATTCCAGGATCAACAAGGATGTTGATCCAGGAACATGTTGCACTTGGTGAAATCATGTTCACCCTGCTGGATTCTAGATGTAAAAATGAGCAAGTGACATTTTAAATAACAAAAGACATTTTTTCATATTTTCAATTCTGTCATCATTTACTCACCTTTGTGTATGGCTTACTTTCTCATGCAGAATACAAAAAATATTTTGACCGCTGGTAACCGAACAGATTTGGTGACCTTTGACTTCCATTTTAAACACCAAGACTTCTTAAAATATCTTATTTTGTGTTCTACAAAAAAAGTACCTTATACAGGTTTGGAACGACAAGAGGGAGAGTAAATGATGAACAGAATTTTATTTTGGATGAACTATCCCTTTATGCAATAATGCCAGTTTTGTATGAATGAAATTGCTGACCTCTGGGCAGATGAGAGGTGAAAGTGTGGGGAGGAACAGGAGATGCGATCTGTAGTGTGGGTGCACTGCCCCTGAAGATCTGCATGTTAGTGGCCATTAGTTGATGCAGGTTACTCTGTCCCTGGAGAAACATTATTTAATCGCAAAATGTTTGTTGCAATCAGCACACTGTGTGTAATCTAAAGAAACCTGTCCACAAGTAGTTCATAGTTGTGATAGTGCCCATACCTGCTGACCGCTGATGGTTGCCACTGGTATAGAGGCTGGAGCAATGCTGCTCTCAAGGGGAACTGTGATATGTCCAGACACTTTGGCTGGAACAGAAATATGACCTTGGCTACTGGCCGGGGCAGGTGCTATAGGACGACTGGGCATAGGAGGCTTCAGGCCAGCCTGCTGAATTAACAACAACAACAAAAAAATAGAAATCATTTGTGGGTTCAAGCTGCCTAAAAGTTAAGGTGATTCACAACTAGCATTTAAAGTACCCCAAAAAAAAGTGTGTGTGTGTAGATAGATAGTTAGATCATAATTCATATCACAATATTATGTGACATTGTGATTTAATAAGTAGAATTAGCTATGTCCCCATCTCTCTGAACAAAATGTCAGAATGAAGTTATAAATAGTACATTTTGATGGTACTGATCATTTCAAATAAGCACATAATATTTCAACAAAATCACAGGAGCAAAGAAAGTGAAATGACGTTACCTTCACTGATCCCTCGCTGACACTGGACTGCTGGCCCTGCAGTAGTTGGACTGATGGGGCAGCCACGGTTACAGGAGGGCTGGGCTGGATAGGCACATGCTGGGGCAGACCAGGAGGCTGGCCTAGAGCTTGGAATTGTGGGTAGGGCCTGACCACCACCGTTTCCTGCTTATCGTCACGAAACGATGCAATTCCACCTGCACTGCCGCTGCTGCTGCAAGGCGGAGGATCCTGAGAGTGATCCACTTCACGGCTGCTGTTCTCACTGCCTACTGCAACACATTATTTATAAGTAATGGTAAATATTATTACTGTAATTTTTCAGTTGTAATGTACAATTTTTTTTTTTTTTAATAAGCTCAAAATTCTGGCCAAACTGTGCAGCCCTACAAACAAGAACAGCAAACCTGGATTTATTTTATTTTATTTATTTATCATCACAACTGCAGTTAGTAACTGATGATGCTATGGATTTCTTGTAACAAGCGGGTTTGGTCAGCAGCATTAGTTCATTTTAGTTGTTAGTTTTTGCTATGGTATCAACCACAGGAACTTTGAGTTTGATAGTGACGACCCTATCAGTAGCGAAATGGTCTGGCCTCCTACCTGTTTGTGTGCCTAGGACGCTGCTGTCAGTAGACGTCTGACCCGGTCCAGCTCCAGGAGGCGGCAGTGCAGCTCTGGGAAACTGCTGAGAACTCATCGTGTGTCTATTATCTGTCAGAAAAGACCAATTACAGTTGAACAGTTTTAATATCTTCATGCACTAAAGTGCAAGGACAAATATCCCAATTCAAAAAGAACTGGAGCGTAGAGTGTGCTTTAGAGCAGAAGAGTGAACTCCTGCTTGTGGCCACTGTGCAGCAGAGTTTACTTACACTATAACGTTACTCTTATGTGTACTTTTCAAGCATGAAATCATGATTATGGTGTGTCTAACTAGTATTGACGTTAAGGTTTGAGACTCCAGCTTTAGAGTTCAGTATGGCACATATGATAGTTCATGTTTAGACACGGACCACAGTAATTATTTGCAAACGAAGCGCATGATCGAACAAAACCAACAGCAAACCACGGTCGATGCATTGCACATACCATACATTAATCTCCATTCGCTCTCTTTTACCAAGTAATATCCACCAGCACTTCAAATACAACACTCCTTATTAAGGCGCGATGAGCACTTGCTGATGGCAATACTAGTTACTTTTGGTGCATTAATGTTTACTTCATTAAAACGAAACAGGTTGCACGAGTAAATCATACAAACAGTCAACAAGCTTTGATAACAGAATAACGTTAGATGTTACAGATCAAAACAGGCGTTATTGCTGGTTGACAAAAGCTGTGAATCTGTTTATAAAGTCCAGGTTATATGCAGGAAGTATGGAGGTTCTTGGATGACAACAATATGGAAATGTAGTACAAATAAGACCTATGAGGGAAAAATAAGAAATATTGTAAATACTACCGTGTCTCTCTCTCTCTCTCTCTCTCTCTCTCTCTCCCTCACTCACACTCTCTCTCTCTCTCTCCCTCACTCTCTCTCTCTCTCTCTCTCTCTCTCTCTCTCTCTCTCTCTCTCTCTCTCTCTCTCTCTCTGTCTCTGAAGCTAGTCCCACTCCATAGTGTGAAAACTGCATCAACCAATAAGCACGAAATGGCGGACCGGCACAAACGATTTCAAAATAAAAACCCCATATGAGCAAAGAAAGGGACTTTGATATGAGCCCCAAGTTATTGTTTTTTTCCCTCTTATGTTTTTGGTCTTAATTTTTCTTAATGTTTGTGATGTACATTTACATTTGTCTTTCAAAAAAAAAAAAAAAAATGTGTGTAGAAATGTGTAGAAACAGAAAGGTAGACAAAACAATAAATAATAATCTATAATGTTCTATATGAAAATAAGTATATACAAAATGAAATTTGTAAGTAAATAAATAAAACATTGTTTGGGGAAATGCAAAAATATTAGATGAAATTTAATCTGAACACCACTGAATGCTCTCAAATTGATTTTTAATTCCATATTTCTAATTATTTTCAATCGTTAATTTCTCCTTCGTTTCTTTTTTATTTCATTTTCTCTTTCCTATTATCATGTTGCACAAAGGGAATAAAATAGAACAACAGAAATAAAGGAATGATTAAAGAAAAATAGGAATGGTCATCTTATTTACGTTCAGTTTATTTCTTAGGCCATTTCTTTCTTTTATTATTTTTGCACAATCTCCATAGATTGTGTAGCCTATATGTGTATAGTCTGGCTCTTTATTCCCTGCTTTCACATATATCTTTCTTAGCTTCCATCTGTTGTGTCTTGAAACTGTTAAAGAGTATTTCTATGAGTATAATGCAATGAGTAGCCTATATTGGGCACTGTTTTATATATTATATATTATTTATTATATTGCATTGTTTTTTTCTGTATAATTTCACAGGGGAAAGTAGACTGAGGTGAGCCAGTTGTTTTCTGTTGCTCTGTACGCTAGGCAAAAATTTGAGATCACATATTCCTAATTATTTTCAGGATGTCTCCCATCATCTTACAAAAAGCACCCATGACTTAAGGTTATATAGGATGCATATAAATGTTTTACCAATACATTTACAACATTTATTTATCTTTGCCAACAGATTCCTTCTCTATCATATACACTATATTGGCAAAAGTATTGGGTCAACCCCTTCTAATGAACAGGTTTGACTACTTTAGTAATTTCCATGAGTGCAAATCTTAATGTTTAAGCATATAATGATATTCTAGGGAATTGTGTGCTTCTAATTTTATAACAACAGTTTGGACAGGACCCTTTTCTATTATAAGTATGTGACAGTGCCTCTGTGTATAAGGCACGGTTCAAAAAGACATGATTGATTCAGTCAGTGTGGAAGAACTTGACTGGTCTGCAGAAAGACAAGTCCTAATCCCAGCTGAACACATCTGGTGTGACTTTAAATGCAGACCTTGAGCCGAAAACTCATCACCAAACACCAATGACTTGTACATAAGGGTACTGTCATTTTAGACACGTCCAAAACTGTTGCAACAGAGATGGAAATACAGTTTTTAAATACATGAATTATGCTTCCATCTTTGTTGCCACAGTTTTTGAAGTGCCTTCTTCTGTTCTAAAGAAGGGGGTATCCCAACACTTTTGTCCATATAGTATATACAAGTCACTATTGCGAATAAAATATTGGCTCATGTAATTTGAAAGTCTTTTAGTTTTAATTTTACTCAAATTTTAAAAAACGTCCCAACATTTCGAGAATTCGGGTTGTAAATTTGCTTATAATAATAAAATAAATACAATGATATGTACCGTATGAGATACATTTGTGTATGTAATTAGCCTAATAATAAATCAGTGTGCTGGCATTTTGTTTTTGCATTCACAAACAATTTAACGTTAGCAAACACAACAAGACAGCAAACTCAGTCAAAAGCAACAGTAGCAAAATAATGTTCTTGCACAAACTGACAAGTTGTTCACTGCTTCCCATATGTGACCCTGGCCCACAAAACTAGTCATAAGTAGCACAGGTATATTTGTAGCAATAGCCAGAAATACATTGTATAGGTCAAAATTATTGATTTTTTTTTTAATGGCAAAAAGTATTAGGATATTAAATAAAGATCATGTTCCATGAAGATATTTTGTAAATTTACTACCATAAATATGTCAAAACTTAATTTTTGATTAGTAATATGCATTGCTAATGACTTAATTTGGCCAAACTTTAAAGGCCATTTTCTCAATATTTCGATTGTTTTTTTTGCACCCTCAGATTCCAGATTTTCAAATAGCTGTATCTCAGTCAAATATTGTCCTAAACTAACAAACTATACATCAATGGAAAGCTTATTTATTCAGTTATTTATTGAGCTTATTTATTAAGTTGTAAAAAAAACACGACCCATATGATTGGTTTTGTGGCCCATGGTCACATCGGCATAAAATGAGTGACAGGCGAAAAGCACCTCAAATTCTACTGACTGTAAAAATAAAAACAAAAACAAAAAAAGTGCAATTTATTACATTTGTGCAAAATAAAATATTTCAGCATTAGATTAAGTGAATGTGTAGCCTATGTGTGAGTTTCTAACCTGTTTACTTATGAGATAAATTATTGTCATTCTGCTACATGTGTAAACATAAAGTGGAATGAAATGTCGTGTCTCGCAGGACCACGGTGCTACATACTAGTTAAACATAAGATAAACATACAACAATGCAAGTATAAGAAAAAAAAAAAAAAAAAAAAACAAGAAAAAAAAAACAATAGAGCGTCTGACTAGAGACAAAAATAGAGCATCTGACTATACATATACTATAAATACTATAACTACTGTACCTAGTTGCCTAGACATACACAAACTGAGACTGTACAAGAACTTTACATAAATACTGTACATGAAATTATGCAAAAGAGATATTTGTACATGAAATTGTGAGAATTTTTTTTTTTAAATATATTTTGTACATTAAATTGTTGTGCAGATTAAAGAGAGATTTTGTGGGAAGCAGCGCATAGTGCAAAAAGATTTGTAGTGCAATGCTCAACTAAACATTATTTTGTAGTGCAATGCTCAAGTAAACATTTTCTTATTGAGTCTTTGTAGCAGGGAGTGTTTATAGAAAGTGTCTAGTATGCGTATAGTGGGATGAGTGCGTTACTACAGGTGGTTTGTATAGCCCACTCACCTGTGTGTAGCACACTCAGAATTGCACTTAGGAAAAGTTGTCAAGAGTATTAATGAGTTTGGGGGTGGGGGGTGGGGGGAAGAGGGGGACAGGGAGATTGGAGTTAAGAGCTCTCACAGCCGGGGGAAGAAAGCTGTTGAGAAATCTGACAGAGCGAGCTTTGATACTCCGGTACCTTCTACCTGATGGTAGGAGCTGAAATAGGTTGTGGGAGGGGTGAGTGGGGTCTTTCACGATGCTGGAGGCCTTGCTGGAGCATTGTGCAAGGAAAATGTCCAGGATGGAGGGAAGAGGGGCACCGATGATCTTGTCACTGTCCGTTGTAGGGTCTTGCGGTCAGCAACACTGCAGTTCCCATACCAGACAGTGATGCAGGTGGTCAGCACACTCTCAATGGTGCCCCTGTAGAAAGTGGTGAGGATGGGTGGCGGGAGACTTGCCCTTTTCAGCCGGTGGAGAAAGTGGAGGCGCTGTTGCCCCTTCTTGTTGAGTGATGTGATGTTGGTGGTCCAGGTGAGATCCTCTGTGATGTGCACCCCCAGGAATTTAGTGCTGCCGACTCTCTCCACGGTTGAGCCGTCGATGGTCAGTGGGGGATGGTCAACAGAGTTTCTCCTGAAGTCCATCACAACCTCTTTTGTCTTACTCACATTTAGGGACAGGTTGTTAGCACCACACCATTTCGCCAGCTGTGCCACTTCCTCTCTGTAGAGCGTTTCATCGTTGTTGCTGATGAGGCCTACCACAGTTGTGTCATCAGTAAACTTGATGATGTGGTTGGAGCTGTACTTGGCAGTGCAGTTGTGAGTCAGCAGCGTGAAGAGCAGCGGGCTGAGCACACAGCCTTGTGGGGCACCTGTGCTCAGTGTGGTAGTGCTGGAGAAGTTGCAGCCGACACGGACTGACTGAGGTCTTGCAGTTAAAAAGTCCAGGATCCAATTACAGAGGGAGGTGTTAAGGCCCAGCAAGTTTAGTTTGTGGATGAGCTGTTGTGGGATTATAATGTTGAATGCTGAGCTGAAGTCGATGAACAGCATTCTTACATAAGAGTCTTTCTGTTCCAGGTGAGTAAGAGCTAGGAGGAGAGTGGTGGATATTGCATCGTCCGTGGAACGGTTTGGACGGTATGCAAACTGGAATGGGTCCAGTGTGTTTGGGAGACTGGATTTGATGTGATGCATGACTAACCTCTCAAAGCACTTCATCATGATTGGGGTCAGTGCTATGGGACGATAGTCATTCAGACAGGACACGGGTGACTTCTTTGGTACTGGAATTATGGAGGTGGATTTGAGACACGTGGGGACGACTGCCTGGCTCAGCGAGGTGTTGATGATGTCTGTTAGGACATCCATCAGCTGTGCAGCACAGTCTCTCAGTACACGTCCAGGTATGATGTCAGGGCCCGCAGCCTTTCGTGGGTTAATCCAGGACAGGGTCTTGTACCTGCTCGTTTGGAGATGTGAGTAGTTTCTGTGCAGGCGTGTCGTTCTCTATCTCAAATCGTGAGTAGAAGTGGTTGAGTGCATCTGGTAAGGATGTGTCATCGTCACTGGCCTGTGGTGGGGGCTTGTAGTCAGTGATGGTCTGAATGGCTTGCCACAGGGTCCGAGTGTCTTCACTGTCTGTGAAGTTGTTGTTGATTTTTTTAGCATATTGATGTTTTGCCTTCTTGATGCCATGAGACAGATTGGCTCTTGCTGTTTTGAGGGCTGCTTTGTCTCCTGATCTGAATGCTTCATCTCTGGTCTTTAGCAGCCCACGAACCTCTGCTGTCAACCATGGCTTCTGGTTGGCACGTGTGGTAATGGTCTTGGTGACAGTCACATCATCTATGCACTTTTTGATGTAAGCAGTCACAGTTTCAGTGTACTCCTGCAGGTCTGTGTGGTGTTTGGTACAAATAAAATCAGGAAGTCTGAGCATTGTGCGTGAGTGTCCTTTTATTTCCATGGTCAACTGACACATTATTATAGAAGTCCTAAAACAACGTTTACCATCAAATCTTTTTTGCACTTTAACTATAAGATAAGACAGCTGCTCCAAACCAACAGACAGTTGTCTTGCTGTACTGATTGAGAATTTCATTCAATGGGGCATTAAACATTTCAAAGTGTCATAATACATATTCTAAAACAAATGGTATAACAAAATATGATAAATCAAATGCAAGCGGCACATATATCTTTTCTAGCAGAGGTGCAGAGTGACTAGATTTAGGCCCCATTTTAAGGTCCATATTTTTACTCTATTTGTAGAAAGGTATTTTATGCTGTCCACCAGATGGCACAACTATACTGAATAATCAAACATTACTCGGCGCTACATTTCAACACCTACAAACATCAAGTTCCTTTAAATAGATCGATAATACCCTATATATATCCTATATATGTCCACAATTTTATTTAAAAAACAGTAGTTCAAATCCTGCAGAAGTAAACAGTATAGCAATTTATATAGTCATTAAAATGTAATAGTAAATTACCCTTGTGACATTTCACTATGTAGTAGTTATCGTAAAAATGTCAAAACATGGAAAAAGAATGGTTTACTGCCTTACAAGTTACATAAAGCATTACATATTCTGCAATTGCTAAAACTCATTGAAAGACTTTTTATTTTAGACTTAGTTACTCCATAAAAATTGTTGTAGGCCTATTTGTTTTCATAAGTTTTATTTATTTATTTATTATTTATTTATTTTTTATTCCTGACCTTGGAGTGTCAGTGGTATTAGCAATATTCAGTGTTCCAAAAATATCTCAAGTTGATTGGTGATGGAAATTTGGAGCAGAAAAACAAATGCTTCAGGTTTCCTGTCTGGCCCAAGTCCAGAAAAATTCCTACAGATTTTCAGAATGAAGCCATGCTAGTCATTCTCAATTCATTTCAATCCTGAAATAAAGGTGCAACCGAGCTTAAGGCTGACAAACAGCATCACACACTTTTATTTGATTTTCTTGAAATTATTCACTGTTCCCTCATAAGGATATTACAAAATAAACACAACTGTTATCAGTTTTTCCCCCCAATCATATCTTTTTATGTGAACCAGAGTCATGTGCTGATATTTTGTTTGTAATGAAGTCTGATTTTGGCATCAAGTCTTCCAACAAAATGGGTTATGGTCTAAACTATCAAGAGGGCTCCATTAAACTCTTTAACTACTATTTTTCTAAATGGCTTAAATGTAATTGCTTAATTTGATTAGCCCTCAATAGATTTCAGGATACAGTATTAAAAACTGCAATGGAGTAGATCTTTTGCAATTACATGTTCTTACTGTTTGACTTGCCAAAGAAAAATGGAAAAGGTATTGGTAATTTTCTGCCAGGACATTATCTAAGTTTACAGACCTATAGAACCTAACAACACATTTTAAAATACAGAATTTGTCTTCACATTTTTGTGAAATTTAGCACACAATTTAACAGTTACTACAGTTTACTCTGCTGTTCAAGCTGTTTGCCCCCTCTGAAATGTTCATGCTATATCTTGATATATTTGTCTGGGGCTGAAGCAATACCTCATGTTAGCGCAGATATATAAGCACATGTATAAGCAAATGCCCAGGACGGAGTTTAGGAGGTATACTAGACTGTTTTAGACCTGAAAAGTCCTAGTTGCATGGATAACAATCCCATGGCTTTAGCTTCATGTTACTAGCACACATATGGGGCATTACATCACAGGATACCCAGAATGTTTGGCAACACTGCTGTGCTCTCATGAGTCAAAACAGTTTTCCTGGATGAGAGCGAGGCTATTTCTGTCAGTCAAGTAAGGAGCTTCTTGCAAAAGCTCAGGCATGTGTTGGAACTATATTTGGATCAGTGGAATCTCCTTCTCTTAATCTTATCATTTAGTTTTTAATCATACAATTGGAGCATTGAATTAGTCACTGTACTGTATCCCACCAGTGTGTAATCTCTGGATTTTTCCATTAATGGCTTCACTTTTTAGCTGCTGCAAAATAGAGAGGGAGGTGATGGATGCCAGACATTTTCTTTTGCCCTACTTTTGCTGGCTGTATTTTAGCAACTATGAATTATTATCTAAAACTCCTGTTGGTAGCGTTGCTTAATGTATGTCTTTTGCGCAATCCTTGATTGCATATTAAAAATCCACTAAGATCCTGCACAATAAACAGTTAAAAACTCTTGTGTCACTACTGAAACATTAATGACTTAATTTGTCCTGTTGGTATCCAATGTGAAAGTATTGTATTAATGAATTCAATACGATTTTCTAAACTGTGGTAAAGGCCTGGAGAGGGTAGAAATCACAATTTAAAATGTGCAAGCATGATATGAGGACAGGGGGTTTGGTTATGCATTACACATGCTAGAGTGCAAACGTTCCAGAGTTTATGCAAGAATAAAACAATTTATTGTGAGTGAATGGTGCCCCTGTATCTGAATCCGAAAAAAAAGTATCCAACCATCACAAAACTACTCCACATGGCTCTCCTGGGTGTTAATAAAGGATTTCTGAAGCGAAACAATGCGTTAGTTTAAGAAAAATCTTGATTCTTCAAACTTTATAAACTGAATTGTGCAGCTTCCTGTCTCTCAAGCAGGCGTGCTCATGACAAGGCGGTCGAGCGTGTGACGTAGGCGTAACGAAGGGTTAATGTAATATCCGGGGAGAGAGTACAGATGCATAGAGGAGAAAGCATAACAAAACACCTGTCACAAACTTATTTAAACATCCAGGGTATCGACAACAAATGCACCATGTTAATCAAAACAGAGACAATTTACTTGTTCACATGGTTTTCCTGTGCTGTATACAAAACTTGGTTCTCGCGAGATTACACGCTTCTCCCTGGAGTTTACTCTTGCAAGACTACAGTCTTCTTTCCGGATCTTACATTTGCCTTTCGTTACGCCTACGACATACACTCAAACACCTTGTCGTGAACGCGCCTGCTTGAGAGACAGGAAATTGCACACTTTTACTGTGTCGCTGGGCCCAAATTCAAGGCAGGAGTGGCTCACAGAGAGCGCCTGCATATATCCCATACGCTTTACCAATGCTAACACTAGTAGCAGAGCAGTTTTTAGCGTCAGGGAATGAAGGTCAATGGACTGTAGTGGCTCAAAAGGAGGGTCCTTCAGAGACCTCAACACTGTGGGCAGATCCCATGTAGGGATGGTGATAGGGTGAGGCAGGTTGAGCCTCCTAGACCCCTTCAAAAAACGAGCAACTAGTTTGTTCCTGCCCACCGATTGGCCAGCTAAAGGAGCGTGAGAAGCTGCTATGGCTGCTACATCAACCTTGAGCATGGAAGGGGAATGATCCTTATCCAACAGCTTTTGCAGCAAGGAAAATATCATAAATATGTCGCAGGAAATTGGGTCTGCGCAGCGGGATGTTCACCAGGTGGGGAAGACAGACCATTTAAGGGCATAGAGTTGTCTCATAGACTGTGCTCTAGCCTGAGAGATTGTCATATCATTCTGTTCGCCTGAGAGAGTTGGTCCAGTTTCAGGGGAATGGACCATGGGCTGCCGAGAGCAGCCGAGACAGCTCTGCGAACCAGTGATGGTTCCTCCAGAGTGGGGCCACTAACAGAACCTTGTGTTTCTGTTCCCTGATCCGCCTGATTACCTGGATCAGGGCAATCGGGGGAAAAGCGTAAAGGAGGTTGGGCCATTCGTTGGCCAACACATTTGTTACAGAAGTATACCCAGAACACAGAGATGATAAGGATAGGGAGTTTATTTAACAACACCATAGGAAGTACTGGAATGCAGGTGAGTAAACTGTTAGATGATACTTGGGATGTAATGAATAGGAGAGTGATAGCAGACTTCGTCTCACAGGACCAGGATATCGTGGAAGGATGATGGGAGGAACCCACACACTCTAGTACGTCTGGAGTACACAGGGAAGAACGGAGGATGGAGACGAGGAGGACACGCTGGAGAGACACAGGAGGTAAGTACAAGGAACTAACACACTGAACATCTTACTTGGAATCTTTGTTGGAGTAGAGAATGAGTCCAATACGCATCAACGAGACCGGATGTAGGAGTGAGGTGATGAGTCTGCTTATAAAGCCAGCTTGATGAGTGTGCTGATGGGTGACAGGTGCATGTGATTAGTATTCAGGTGAGGGAGTGCGCTGGGATTGGCTGGTGTGAATCTCTGGCTGTTCTGTGTCAGCATTCCTGTCCTTCGAAAAATAAGTTGAGCAATGAGAGTTGTCTTCTGAGGCAAAGAGGTCGACCTCTGCCCTGCTGAAGATCTCCCAGATTTGTTGAACCATTTGTGGCTGGAGCATCCACTCTTCTGAGGGGACATTGGTCCGACATAGCATGTCTGCTCCTCGCTTCAACCTGTTTGGCACATGCGCTTCTCTCAGTTGAGCTGACCCCATTCCAAGAGGTGCTCTACCAGAATGAAGAGGCGCTTCGAGGAGAGACCGCCTTGGCGATTTATACAGGACACCACCGTCATGCTGTGCGAGTCGACTAAAACGTAGTGTCCGGCAGAAAGGTGTGAAGGCCCAAACATACTGCAAGCATTTCCAGGCAGTTGATGTAAAGCCGACCTTCCTCTTTTGACCAGTGGCCGAAAGTGAAAGTGAAAGTGACGTGACATACGGCCATGGTGACCCATACTTGGAATTTGTGCTCTGCATTTACCCATCCAAAGTGCACACACACAGCAGTGAACACACACAAACTGTGAAGACAAACCCGGAGCAGTGGGCAGCTATTTATGCTGCGGTGCCCGAGGAGCAGTTGGGGGATTGGTGCCTTGCTCAAGGGCACCTCAGTCGTGGTATTGAGGGTGGAGAGAGCGCTGGACATTCACTCCTCTCACCTACAATTCCTGCCAGCCCGAGACTCGAACTTTGGATTACAAGTCCAACTCTCTAACCATTAAGCCACGATTTCCCCGGTTTACCATTGCACAGCGCTCCCCAACCTGTGTTGGAAGCGTCTGTCGAGACCACCTTCCTTCTGCAGACCATTCCCAGGGGAACGCCCCATTCCATACACTGAGGGTGTTTCCAAGGGGCCAGAGCAGCTATGCAGGCCTGGTCCACCTTAATGTGGAGGCGTGGGATGGAACTAGTGGTTTCAACCAGTACTGAAGGGGCTGCATGCGAAGCAGGTCCAACTGAAATACTGGAGTCACGGAGGCCATGAGGCCCAGCATCCTCCGAAACACTTTGAGAGGGCAAGAGGCTCCAACTTTGAATGAGGCCGCAATCTGCTGAATGGCCAGAGCACGTTCTGGCGTGACTGCCGCCCTCATTTGGGTTGAGTCGAGAACTGTTCCCAGGAACGATATCCGTTGACTAGGGACAGCGTGCTCTTGGCAAAATTGACCTTGAGTCCTAGGCATTCTAAGTGGCTGAGGAGGAAGGATCTGTGAGATAGTAGCTCATCCTTCGACTGGGCCAGGATGAGCCAGTCGTCAAGGTAATTCAGAATACGGATTCCCATCTGTCTCAGTGGGGAAAGAGCCACATCCATGCACTTCGTAAAAGTGCGAGGAGCTAGAGACAGTCCGAAGGGGAGGACCATGTATTGATATGCCACTCCCTCGAAGGCGAATCTCAAGAATCTTCTGTGAAGGGGAGCTATCTGGATGTGAAAGTAGGCATCTTTCAGATCTAGTGAAAAGAACCAGTCCCCTGGACATACTTGCGAGAGGATCTGTTTCAATGTAATCATTCTGAACGCCCGTCTCATGAGTGCACGATTTAGGTGTCTGAGATCGAGGATGGGCCTTAACCGGCCATCCTTTTTGGGGATGAAGAAGTAACGGCTGTAGAAGCCTGACTCTGAGCTGGCGGAACCGTCTCTACAGCTCCTAACTTCATCACCTCGGAGCACAGGGCATGACCGTCCGTGGTCTGCTCTAAGGTGGGGACCACGACGCTGAATCGCGGGGGTCTTCAGTGAAGTAAAGTGAGTAGCCTTGTTTTATAATCCTCAAAACCCAATCTGACACTCCGGGGATGGCCTGCCAGTCTTGGGGTGACTGGAAGCAGCTGCATAACTGGAGCGCTTTGGCAAGAAGTGCCGCATTGCCTGGGATGACTTCTGCGCAGCAGTGAAGTGTTCTGCTAAACCCTCGACTGCAGGTCCAAACAGGCCAGTGTGTGTGACCAGGGAGTCGAGGAAGGGAACCTTATCCGCATCCTTGATCTCTGTAAGGGTCAACCATAGGTAGCGCTCGAGGCAGTCTGTCGTACCCTTTTTCTTCGGCGCCATCGACCGATATGAGGACGGATGAAGAGAAGGCACGTAGGCAGGCCGAGTAGGGGCGGGCCAACGTTTGGTGAGCTCATCGTGGACCTCTGGGAAAAATGGTGAAGCTAGTTGACGAGGGGCGCCCAAGCATGAAACGCACTCGTCATGACCATCAGTGACAGTAGTAGCGCGGCATTTGCAAAAATTTGCTCTTAGAAATTTGCTCTGATAGAATCGCCAGATGGTGGCAGGGGACCGGAAGGCCGCAGCTGCTGCAGACGCTGAGGGCGGCTGAGGAGCGGCGAAGTCAGCCGAGCAGGAAAGGGTCTTGATCCGCTGCGAGGCTTGTTCACGGTGAAGGCTTGAGTCTCGTAGAGCGAAGATCTTGCAGTCGTCACTGAAGGAGAAGAAATCTGAGGATCCTATGGCGAAATGCCTGCTTATAGCCAGATGGCCCCACCAATGGGTGGGCTCTGGTGGGATTCGTCGCCATAGGCTTGTGTAGCTCCTCTGCCGAGCCATTGGTTAGTTTTTTATTCACTGCACAAACCAATGGCTGTGCAGATACACTGCGTTACTGAAAAGGCCTCAGTCATCAGAAAAAAAGGAGTTTTCCCCCATAGCATCTTAGCAAACGCAGTACGAGTAAGGTATCGATAGGGAACAGGGTATGTCTGATCTTAGAATGCAGATTTAGTAGAGATCCATTAATGCCCTGTCAAGAGAAATTATAATTCTGTTTCTCATCTGTTTACCCTGGAAAAGTATTCAAAATCAGTGTCAGAAAAGGGATGATACCACTCTCAATCTTTGTTTCTGTATTTGTTCTTTAGTTCAGAGATGTAGATCATTCTGGCAGCTGCAGAAAACAAGACAACCATGCTTTAGAAGTATGTGTGACAAAATGTTTTTTTGTTTTTTACTTAAAAAAATTAACTTGTATCATTTAGTTATTTACTGAATTAAGCCTCTGGTAGTCCATGGGCATTTCAGGCAGTAAAACTTTTTTTTTTTTTAAATCAGAATAGTACAAGATTTTTGTGGCACTGGCTAGGTGAGTATAAAACAAAATTGTGGACAGGATTGAAAAGGCGTGGATTTAAGTTTTAAGCCACTTAGGGTATGTTTACACAGCAACGATGGAAAAAGAAAAAAAATGGAAAAGATTTTCCTTTGTGTTTTTTGCAAAGGCAGTTTTGCATACAGACAACAATGTTGTAGCCTATCCCTTGTTGGATCCATGAAAACGACTAAAAAATTACTGCCATAGGAATTTGAAACTGCAAAGCATTTTTTGTGGCTTCAATCTAAAACTAAGCTATGGTGCAGAAAAAGGCCATTAAGAATTTGTTATGCTTATTGTCTTCTGTCAATTTTGACCTCCAGAATCACAAGTGTAACTCCAAAATTAAGTACCAAAATGTAAAGTACAAACAGCAGCTTATTTACAAGTTTAAAAGGGTAGATGATATTTATACTTATACAGACATTGCCTAAATTCTTTGTTGTGTGTAGTAATTCACATTCGACAGGCCCCTCAAAAAAAAAAAAATTCCCGGCAGCAGAGCATTCTGGATTCTTCTGTGGCTCATATGTAGCAAATTGGCAACAAGACATAAATATCTATCCAACTCATCATGTGCATGTGGCATCTAATATGTATGTACTAAAGGTTATGCTGAGAGGGCACTTAGAAACAGCCATTTCTCCACATTTTCTCTCCCTGCCATGTGCAAACATGAGACGAGAGCATGTGCGCTACTAAATAAGTGACACTGTCCATCCTCACTTGTCAGCGTGTGACTGGGATTGAGCTCTTGTGAAACAGCATAGTGAACATTCCTGTCTACAGCATGCATCACATAGCAGTGCAAGGACCTTATCTGGGTTAACATGGTATGCTGTTACTGGGAAAAAAAAATCATCACATGCCGGGTAAATCAAACCGTGTCTGTGAATAAACATGTTTCAGTGAAAGCATGGAATTCTGAAGAGGTTTCTGACAAACACGAAAACATTTGAAAACCGATTGCTATTTCACAAGCCACTTCATAACACACAGACCTGGACGTAAATACAGGTTACGGATGCTTCACGATGACTAATTCATATTTGCAATGCTGCAACATAGACACTTTGAGTCTTTTGCCAGGTAATTTGAACACTTCATCAGTCTGACATTCATCAGGCATGTCTGACCTTCCTGTGGAGCTCTTGATATAAGTCGTTGGATGTTCTTTAGACTGGAGGCACAATAACAGATCATAATTAGGCTATCTTTAGAATAGAGTCACAGTGACAGAGATTAGAATTTGCCTCATCTAGTCTTTATTCCATCTTACATAAGGCCTTGTCTTTGTCAACCTGTCATTAAAGAACATGCTGGAGATGTAACATGATGTGTGTGAGAAATAAAAGACAAAATCAAGGTAAACATCACTATTGTGCACCATTTCCAATAAAACTGTGTAATATGAAAATATTTTTAGGGGTTTATCATACATAAAAGACTAACAGTGAAATCATCCAACGGAGCCTGCAATTTATTCCAAAAATGTTTCTATTAACGTCATTTTCATCGTTTTTTAACAATACAATATTTGAGGTGGAGTTGTGTTTTAAATTAAACCAAAATTATTTAGTGGTTATGTTATTTATTTATTTTATTCTTTGAGGTTGAAATTTTCATAATTTTCATAATAAAAGTAATTTCACGTTCTTCTGTTAAACCTAATATTTAAAGATTTTTAATCACAGCTGATTGCACAGAAACTTACATCACCCTAATACACCTCACTGTGACTAATAAGATAGCCATTCTGAGCTGAACATTGCATAAAACATGACAAAACAGCTGGGTGTCAGACTCAGATCCCTATGACAGGAAGATGATACTTTTGAACTTCCTGTTGCTCCACCTTTAGCACTCACTTTTCAAATGCATGTGTCTGAAAAGATTATCCTGACTCAGTAACACCACACCCTCCATTTGTGGAGCCCTTTTGTTCATTCGGGTTAGTAAAAAACAGCTAATCGGTGTGCAAAATTACAACACAAATTCCACTCCAAAGTGAGTTATTCTGTATATCAGTAAAAAATGTTTTTGAACTCCCTCAAATGCTTCAGTTATAGTCCTGAGTTTTCTTCCAGGAAATTACATGTCACAATATCCTGAATTTAAATAATTAAAAAACATAAGGCCTGGGCAGGCCTGATTGAGTTGCGTTAGTACTGTGTTGTTGCCACCGTTGCGCAGATCAGACAGAACCAACTGGTTGTTAACCAATTTGGTAACACTTTATTTCGATAGTCCACTTTAGACATTCTACTAGCAGTAAGTAACTTTGCAACTACATGTCAACTAGCAGTCATTAGAGTATTAGTAGACTGCCTGCTTAATATCTTCTAACACTTTATTTTGATTGGTCCACAACATACAACATACTGACTATTAGAAACTTTGCAAGTATATGTCAACTTACTCTACTAACCCTAAACCTACCCTATTGAGAGTTAGTAGACATGTAGTTGCAAATTAATGAGAATTAGTTGACATGTAGTTGACATGTAGTTACAAAGTTACTTATAGTTAGTAGAATGTCTAAAGTGGACTATCGAAATGAAGTGTAACCACCAATTCTATATGCTTTTGTTGAGCTCATCTGTTCACATTAATATAACTCATTTTTAAAATAATTGCACTTAGTAGCAAAATACATGGTGAAAAACTATACCCATGATGCTGTATAGAAATTCCACCAATAAGAGAGTCGCAGCAAGCAAAGCATACCAAAAAAGATCTTTAACTCTGTTCCAGATTGGTAGGCTATAATAAATGATCTGTGGGGTATTATGAGCTGAAACTTCACAGACATGTTCTGGGGTCACCCTAGACTTATATTATATCATATAAAAGAGGCATAATAGGATGCCTTTAAAATTAGACGGCCATAACCTTCTTTGGAAAGGAAAGGGGAAAGAGTTGGTGAGGGAACTTTATTCCATACACACTCCTGGAGGTTTTGGAATCTCAGCGAGTCTCCTTGGAAACTGATGGAAAACAACATTTGACTTATTGAATTGTTTTTCTAGGTATGTGTTACTAAGGTCCTTGACCAAGAACATGTTACTGACATCTTTGGAACATCTGTAAAGGCCAGTATTAACAATGTGCTTTTCATTTGCTGAGTTAGTGAGGCCATCACTGGAAAAAACTATTCTGAACACTGATGGGAACCATTTTTCATGATGGTTATCATACTTAACCTGTTAATGTATAGAGAAAGCATGAATGCATTTTGTTCTTCTGCAGGACACAAAAGAAGATATTTTGAACAACGTTTGGAACTAAACAACGTTGGAGCCTACTGACTTTCAGTTTATGGATAAACAAGAGATTTCTTAGAATATGTTCCACAGAGGAAAGAAAGTCATTCAGTAAGTAAATGATGACAATTTTCATTTTTGGGTGAACTGTCACTTATCAACTGACAATTCACTATGAACATCACCTATAGCAATAGGATTGCACTACATGTTCATCTGAAGAAACTGCAGATATCTTCAAGGCATTTACATTTTCAAATTGCAGATGTTTCTAGAATAGAATGTAATAGAATAGAATAGTCCCTGGTGGTTCCACTGAAATTTGGGGAGCCTGGGAAGCCTGCTAAAACAAGCAGAGTGCCAAGAATGACATTCCCCATGGAACAGCGTGAGATTTTAGTATGCACACTAACAGATGTTGAAGCTCTTAGTCCACCAATCTGACCTCTCACCTAGACAGAACACCAGAAATGAACAAGACTGTTCAAGTGAGACGAGAAGCTTTCAGTTACATAAAGACACAGTGGCATACAAATGATTTATAAGCCCAGCAACCTGCTGTTGCGCAAGGACAGTGATGGTTCTGGTAGTGGAAGGAGGTGACAGCTAACACACCAGGCCATTGGTTGACCTTGAAGTAGACTGGAGGAGTGAAACATTCCTTGCGTCTGTACTCCTTCAGCTGAGAAAAGTCACACTGATCTGTCACAAGTAAACCCATCGGCCAGGTATCTTGCAAAGCATTTATGGAATGCCAGCTCACACCTACTGAGGGAGGCATGTGAGGCAAAATATTTATCCTGAAAACAGAAACCCACTGAAGAACACACACAGTCCTCTTCTCAGTGGATTTATTTAACACTGTTAGGTGTCCTGCAGCGTTTAAGTAATCACGTTGCTCAGAGTGTGTTTGAGGATCATTGTATTAATGCATAGGCTACTACAAAGTAGTTTATCCTGAAACATTAATGCATTGAGTTGGCAGGCTGGAACCAACAGCAAAAAGGCTGCTCTTATACAGTGAATCATTTGTCTGCATTCTTTAGAAAACTATTTCAGAAATGCAGCTGATGAACAGAACTTGGGAGTCAACGTTCTTAAGAGATTAATGCTGCTGACAGAGCAGGGAGGAAAGGTGAAAATCTACCAGGCACATTTTTCATATAGGTTTGTGCATTATACAAGCCCACTCGCAATTAGATTAATTATGAAAAGTGAGACTTCTGCATGAGGCTCCAGTCTCTCAAAATCTTCCTGAAAAGACTCAAATACTCTTGAAGTTCAAACCCTGATCAACCTGTACTTTTCAAGTAACTCTGAAGACCTTGATTAGCTTGCTCGGGTGTATTTGATTAGAGTTGGGGCAAAACTTTGCAGAGCAGGGCTAGATTTGAGGAACCTTGCTCTTGAGGTTTTGTTGAGGTAAATAAGATCTAAATGATGCATGGTTTCTCATCTCTGGCTCTGGAGATCCTGGAGCTTAGCTCCAAAACTTATCAAACACACCTGAACAAGCTAATCAAGGTCTTCAGGATTACTAGAAAATTACAGGCAGGTAAGTTTGTTACTACATTCCGCAGGACCATGAAGGATGATAGTTGAGAAACCTTGCGATATTGTTTGAAACTGTGTTGAGATTAAAGTCTGCAAGTTTTCAGTATGAAAAATTCTCATTAAATTGTCTAGATGTGTTAGTAACGTAACTATTTAATATTGCTATACTCTTTAATATTGTATCAGCATTCTCATTTGGCTGATTTTATTTCTCCACATTAATTTTTTCTGAAGAAACATCCAAGACAAAACTGATAGTTTAAAGATATATAACTGAACTGAGAATTCCACTACGCCTCCTGAGTTATGAAAGATCAACATCTGAGGTATAGAATTTTCCCCTGGGTGCTGAAAAAAAAAGAACTGCATTTCAGCTCTTCTTATCTGACATGTCAGACATCTCTCTTCTTCCCCATTTGGAATGGAATGCTTTAACATGTTTTACTCTACCAGAGGGCAAATTCCTCTTGATGTTGAGCTATGAAGCTTTGAATCAATTTGGCTTGCAAAGTGTTCCAAACTGTTTAGACCCTTGTCTGGTTAGCTCTAATTTGCCTAAGGCAGATAAATGTCCTACCTTGCATCCGAATATGCCTATTTTCCTACTATATGATAGGTGAAAAACAGTGTATGAAAAGAGTACCATGTCTGAATTCATGGTAATCAAAACAGAAGGTGTAAATACCCAGATGACCTACTAGTTCCACCGAGATTCTAAAGAGCACATCTGATGCTATTAGAGTAAAGTTGTGAATAGTAGAGAAGCATTGTTTGTTTCACAGTGCTTGTTTCACCTCAAACGTAGTACCTACTCAGTAAGCAATTTTGGATTCACCTCTCAAGTTGAAAGCGAGCTCACAGAGGCCAAAATGATGTCTATGCAAAACCACAAAACAGTAGGCTACTGGTTACTTCCATAATTGTATTCTAAGCATTTGGTTAATCATTGTGTTTTCATTATAGCAGATTGGTCTGTGTTGCAAATTTTTTCCACGTCCTCCATTTTAACATTTGCGCGGTTGATGAGAGGAATGTTCTTTTCGCAGCTTTGAGAGCAAAGCTGGAATGTGGCCTCTCTTCATGAATCCTGCTTGCCAACAGTGAAGCAGGTGGCAGAATTGTTTTGCTGTTGTGAATAAGGCTCCCTTGTGCTCTAAAAGAAAGATGTCATTCATGCCAAAGAAGGGACACCATAAGGAGCAGCTTGCGTAGACTTGCACATGTGAAACATCTCAGGAGGACACACCACTCATACCTCCCTCTAAACACATCTGTCTTTTCCGTTAAGACAAAAAACCAGCCGACACGCTGTCTTTGTAAAGATATATATTAAAATTTTATTCAAATTACTGAAATGTTAAATGACATACAAAACAATTAACCCCATTCTTGAAGTTCACAGCAACATCCAAATATGGGTCAACCAGTTTGAACTGCGTATCTACATTTCACGCCGCTAATGCTCATATTTTATTATATAACTTAATCGTAATGCAAATCTTTGGCATGTTCACATTACTAAATACCAAAAAGTAAAATAATACACAAAATATATTAAATTCTCTCGTTTCAAAACAGCCCTTTCTGTAAACAGTCCAAGTAGTGAACAAAACAAGCATGACTCCACTACAAAGCATTGACCAGCAAGTGCATTGTACCAGAGCCTGTAGGAAAATAAAAGTAGCATTTAATGATAGCGAGAAAGGTTAAATTAACATGGTATGATAATTATTACCCACATAGATAAGACTGTTTGCTTTCACGGTAACCTTTTATATCGTTATCCCACCATAATGCAAGTGTAGTCTTGATTGAGAACAGGCAGAAAAATCTCTGTCTCAGAAATCAAGGCTAGTCACAGTCGCTACATTGGAGAACATTTGAGTCACAAAATCAAACTAGCGTCATATGCTTATAGTAGAACCAGCTACAGCAGCACTACACAAATAAACAGATCTAAAAAGAGGATGGTAGTCTAAATGCCAGTCGTTTTGAACAAGGCCAAAGGTCAGACTGCAGATAGCATTTTTCCTCTGAGCAGGGGCATTCCGCCACGGAGGAATGTGGGAAGATTAGCTCCAGCTTGTCTGCAAGGGAGTGGCAAGCGTGGTGGTGGCAGTTCTGGGTGCAAAATAATAATAATATGGCATCTGAAACATCAGCCCCCTGTCCCTCCTAAGGGTAACACTTCCCTAAGTGTCACTAAAAGAGCATGTACTCATCCCCAAAAGGAGGCTTCCCATTCCTCAACTTAAATCTGGAAACGAGAAGCGCCTGCTGTCAGTCAGTTATAGTAAGAACGCCAACTGTAATGATAATTTAGTCAAAGGGAGTGCTAGTAAAGGTATTTACCCAACTATTCTGGTAAATAGGTTCCAGGCCTCCAGGTTCAAACTGTATCTGGCCTCCTACAATCCAAACTATTCTTTTCTTTATATTTAAGGATGAAGCAGTTGCGATGGTACATCTACTATACATGGAGCACATAAAGTTAGAGATATATTTTATCTAGGAATATGGGATATGGTCTTACATGGGTCGGTATACTTAGTTGGTTAAAATAAAAAAAATAAAAACACCACTGCCCTTGGTTGTTCCTCAAATGAAAAGCAAATGCAAAAACAAAAGTTTCACAACAGTGGGATATTTCTTCCTATTTCTCCATTTTGTCACACAGTCAGCAGCAATACTCATAAATACAAAAGAACATATACAATGTGTTTATAAACACTTAAGATGTCTTGTGGTAGCTTTTTGGAGCTCTGTAGAGTACTGTCCAAGTACCTCAACATTCAGACCATACATCTCACAGTCCAGGTTGAGAGCCACCAGCTGAGATTGAATACTGTTCTTTAACGTGTGGAGGAACTGTCAGGAGAGCTCAGCTCTCCTCCACAGAGGATCAGTTTTAGGTTACTCCCACTATTCGTTCTTCGCTCTTTCTGATGCTTCAATGGTGAGCTCCTTCTCATAGCAAGCACAGGATTCTCTTGATGTGGTTGGTCCTCAGATGGACATCCAATGAGAATCTTCTGTGTGTAAGAACAGCAGGCAGCATCGAGCTGAACACCCTTTCATCTCAGATGAGAATCTCCACCATGTCGTTTTCAACAGCGCTGCTGATCTGGTTTGTGTGGAGAGCAGTGGAATCTGCAATGAAATACAAGATCTTCAGTTTTGTTGGCTAATGCCTGGAGAGCAAATGAGGGCGGAGGTTTTGCAAAACTTTGACTATGTTTTGTTTGAGTTCACTCCCCAATCGCTGCTTTGACATGGTGCTCAGGTTACTCTTTAACCACTCTGGTTCAAAAGGGCAAGTATGCACCATCATTACAGAAGTTCTAACCGTTAAGCATTGTCTTTGTCACCTGATACTACATATTAGAATTATGACATTGTGTGTCAATCAACAGAACTTATCAAACTACTCCAGAAATACCAAATACAGTAAGTGACACAAGAAAAGATGGGTTTATGCATGAGTTTACACACCAGGACTGGGAGCAATGGAAGATTGTGGAGCAGGTTCTGTTTTAGGGTTAGTCTCATCTGAAAGATCTTCACACTGGGTGCTGCTGTCTCGACACTGGGTTTTGTCTAGCGGATGGGGCAACGGGGGCAATGACGCGGCTGCCGTCTGGTCATCCGAGAGGCTCTTCCCTAAAAATCGCAGACGGAAAAGGAAACAGTTTAATTACCGGTTCCAACATAGGCATTCCACCACGCAAACATTTGCCATCCTGTAAACTCCCTTTACTATTCTGGAGGATCTATTCTAGAAAACAGCAAAATGCATTCCATTTCAAAAGATGTAGACTATTTCAAGAACACCGGCTAGTCGTAGCACTCATTTTATTTTGGCTGACACATTCTTGCTTGGCAACATTACTTCTTGGACGCTAAGTAAAGAAGCTGCCAGTTGTCCAGTTGAACGTGTATGTAATTTTTAGTTCAGATGTGTTACAGACATATAGCAGGGGTGTCCAATCCTGCTCCTGGAGGGTCAGCGTCCTGCAGAGTTTAGCTGCAACCCTAATTAAACACACTTGAACCATCTAATCTAGGTTTTCAGGATTGCTATAAACTTTCAAACTTTCAGGTTGGAGCTAAACTCTGCAGGATTGGAAACCACTGGCTATGGCTACTATGCTCACCTTTGGTTCGGGTGCTGATAGCTGTGGCAACCGTGTTGATGGAGGGAACAGATCGAGCAGGTCGTAGGCCTTGCGACTCAGGTCGGCCTTGCTCCCGTCGTGACCGCTGTTGCATGACCTTTATAATGGCATCCTTCTCCAAAAGTTGAGCATAAAGCGCCCGAATCCTGATAAAACAGATGCAGCATGGAGACTATTGGAAATTTTGTTAACAAATTTTTATTGACTTTCCAGTTGTGGATAGAGATAGTAATAGTGGACATACCGGTTTTCCATCTCCTGATGTCTGTGGTTAGGGGACGGCAGGTCCTCATTGAAGCTGCTATTGGGTGAATGGCGAGGTGAATGGTTGATGATTGTTGTATCCCTGAAAAGAGCATTACAGTTATACAAGAGTTTATACAAGCTTTATCTCAAATTAATTCCAATGTCCTGTCCTTTTAGGCAGGGCTTCTATCACTTGCTTTGATTCACCTCTGAGCTGCAGCAGTAGCAGCGGCATCCATGGCGAATTGACGCATCGTGCTCTCTTCAAGGTACTTCTGCTCCCAGCGGGTTATATCAGCCTCCAGGGCCAGAACCTGCTCCTCTTGCTCCCTCAGCTGCTGATGCAGAGATGACACGTTAAGGTCCGAGTAGGACCCAGGACTCGTTTGCTGGGCTTGAGACTGCCACTGAAAGAGAAAGGAAAAGTTTACTTGTTGAGGCCAAAACATTATTTTCTCACCAGTTTGGTGCACAAAAGATTGTCTCTTATTTCTTTTTTTTTTACCTGCTGTGCTCTCAGGCTCTTCAGCTCCTGCTCCAGTCTGGTCCTCAATCTCAACTCCAGTGCCTCCCTCTTCTCACATGCTGCCTGCAACTGTGCCAGGGCGCTCTGCATTCTCTCCACCTTCTCAACATAAGCTCTTTTCCTTCGTAACTCTTCTTCCAGCTGCCTATTTCGTGTCTGAGCGGACATCAGCGCTTGCTCCAAGGCTTCTCTGCGCCTCTTCCATTCTTCTCCTGAGACGTGCAGATTCTGCAGCTCTTTTTGCAGAAGTTCCCGCTCTCTAAGGTGTTCCTCATCTATGGAGAGAAAGAGACAGTCATTGTGAGAACTATGTACCACGACAACTTAATACAGTAAGGGTACAAGCAATGCTTGCTGTTCACTCATCATGCCTAGTTGTTACACAGGCCACAAAATGAATGACCATGCTGTAGGACTGGGGTGTGTCCAGAGCATTCTCTGGGCTGTAGTCTCATTCTAACCAATTCTCAGGGGATAAGCTTCCCACAAGAGTCTGGAACAAAAGAGGCATGCTTGATTTACACATGTCTGTCTGGGTTTGCAGGGGAGTGGCTGAGTTTCCGCGTGTCCTTTGACCTACACTGCAGACTGCTTTAGAATTCCCAGATTACAAAAGCAATTCAGTGAATTCCCATTTGGGATGCTGAATTCTGAAATACTCTATGATGACTTGGCTCACTGAAAAGGGACATACGAGAGCCCAGCTCACTTGTTTCTGGGTCACTTTGAATGCCTTGTGAGATGGAAAACAAATTAGACTGCAGTTAGTCTTCCATTCCGCTCCTACTCTGATTATACAACCCAAAACAAATGCCTTTGGATGGAATGCAGACTTCCTCTTATCCACTTACGCACACAGGCACGTCTTTGTACCAACTGAATATCTGGAATGCCTCTGAGGCAGGGAGTAAACATGTAAAGCAAACAGCTCCACAAGGTCATAAATGTTAACTTATACATCATTATAAGTAATTAGAAATGCTGAATCTTGGCTTGGACATGCTTATGTATTGGCTCACAAGAAATTTTAAACATTTAAACATCCATGCTTTTTGTTTGCACAAAACTTCTGTTTCAGACTTGGAGGTAAACTAATTTTAATACATAAAAATGAAAGATCACTTCATACATCTATCGTTGGGGAATAGAAAAAAAAAGGCCATTCCAAATGGGTCAAATCAAATACTGAACAACAACAACAACCTAATTGTTCAAAACAAATCTAATTTACCCTAACACAGCTCTAAATTCTTTAGCACTAATATGCCCAAAAATGGAGAGCCAGCGCATACCATCAGAATGGGTGCTTAGGGCCTCAGAAGCTGAACTAGTGGTGGGGGCTGTTGGAAAGCATTCCAGGAGGAAGGAATATCCCAAAATACCTGAAAATATTTCAGGAATCCAGGTCACATTTACTTCCAGTGTTAATAATGGTTGGGTGGTCAAATTCTGAAAGCAACTATCTGAGATGCAGAATACAGTGTGTACCCAACCAGCTATTCACTGAACCCTACATGGTACTTAATTTGGTCTTTTGCTATGGAACATTTCAGCTTAATAAGAAATACATTAAACCAAACAATTTGTCAGGAATCACATCAATGATAACCACACAGTGCATTATTGTCAGAGGAATGCATCATTATGCCTACAACATAAACATAAAAAGTCAGTGGTAACAGCTGGGGCTGCTCACATGGTTGACCGCACTGTCCGCACATTGGGAGAAAGATAATTTATAGTGAAGCAAAGGGGAATTCTTACTTTGCTCAACCAGTTTAGCGAAGGCATGCCGACTCTTGTCTTCAACTTCCATGGCTGCTCTCTGTTTGCTGGCTGTTTCCAGGCGGTCTAATGTGGGAGTCAAAAATTAGTATTTATTGCCTCATACCTAAACATGCAGCTCATATTTAAGACAATTACTCAGCTATGTGAACCGTCTTACCCCTGAGATCTCTGTTGAAGTCATGAAGTCGCTTGATCTCACTCTCAAGCTTGTTCCTCATGGTTTTCTCAAGGGCTTCTCTCTTTGCAGATCCCTTCATAAGAGTCTCATAGGCCTCCGATATCCTCTGAATCTCCTGTTCGAGCTGAAAGAGAGGGGAAAGGCATTTTAATATCTTTACCTAAAGGAACTCATCAGTTTCTGGTTCTCGTTCACTTTCACTGTATGGAAAAGAACAAGTTGGTCATTGTGCTAAGTATTATGCTAAGGACGGATGTCATACGGATTTGAAACAACATGACGGTGAGTATACCAGAGAATTTCCATTTTTGGGTCAACTATACAGTTTCATACACCTAAACATTATAAGACAATGATCAGAGAGCAAGAATGACAGATAGACAAAAACAATACAAAAGAGAAAGAGAGAGGAATGTGCTTGGCTGAGCTCATCCTGGTGCTTGCCTACAAGTGAATCACTCTCACAGAGCTCTTCAGCGACTGGGAATTGAATCAACATTCCAGAAAGAACACTTATGAGTCCCAGGTGTCTGTACATTCATCTCTCTACAGGGCGGGATGCCAAAGGCAAACATAGGGAACAAAGGAAAAGTGCGTGTTGAAGGCATCCCAGTCAGAGACAAGAACAGTACTTCACACTATATGCACCTGTATGGCATTTGTGACTCAGAAAATGGCTCATGAAAGAGCAAATTTTTCCACAACGGTTTAAACTGTCATTACAAAACTCTAAGATGGGAAATATCACTTATTTCCTTGAATCACAGTTCAAATTTTTACTTTAACACATTCATTTCATATAGGTAGTTAAATTCTTAAGCAGGACCCTGGGTGCCATGTGGGGTTCTGTTCAAGAGTGAAAGTGAAAGGGGCCATTCATTCAGGGAATCCACAGCTGTGGGATCTGGTTGTTGCTTTTTGCAGTCCAGTCCGTCAGCTGTGGGCTACGCAAAGCCCCTTCTCCATTCACGGACACAGAGATGAGTGAAGACATCTGCTTCTATTGGCATCCCATTGGAATCCTAACAAAGAGGGCAACAGAACAACACAGGGAGGCCTCCCCCTTTGGAGTTGTCTGATTTGCAATTTATCGCTTTGTATGAAGGCGACTTGATCTTCATAATCCACAGTTCTAATGCAGTTGCTCTGATTCCAAGAACTATGTGGAATCTAAAGTGAAATTCAATCTATGTTACGCTACTGAATGACATATGCAAGGCCCAGTAAACCTTTCCAGAACAAACACACAAACAAAATAAACCCGTTTTTTCCCCTTGTTCTGGCATGACACTCTGGTATTTAAGTGATGACATTATCACATTACAAAAAAATGCTTGGCATTGCAGGCATGGGTAAATTCAGTGTTGTTTCACATGCTAAATAAGTTACTGGGAATTTGAATTCAGTCACTAGGAATGAGTGCTTTTCAAATTAAATCGAAATCCTTGTGATCTTCTCCCTTGCATGCATTCCTACACGGCAAGAGGGCTAATCTCCTTAGGCAGCTAGAAGACACCAGCGCACAATGATTTCTTGTTTCCATATGCTTTGTAAGTCCTTTCTGAGATCAAAATCAAAGGCCACGGCTGCCTCTTTTGCATCAATGGCAAAATGTGGGGGTCATACCAAGAATATAACAGTTTTGGGAGGTTTCGGAACAAAGAGCCCTCTCTTACCTTCTGTAGCCTTGCTGCCTTCTCACTGTAGCTCTCCACTTCTCCTCTCAGTCTTTCGTTCTCTTTAATGAGCTGCTCTACTTGGCAGTTGTTCACCGGGATGCTGTATCCTCCAACAATGACATCCTGACCAGCAGGGGTCAACATGGGCAGGTCGCTATGGCGGGGCACTTGCGACTGGTTTGGAAATAACCTGATAGAGAAGAATATAAACAATTAGTATACCAAACCACCTACAATGTACCTATATGTAATATAAATGATCAAAATGTACCTGTGATGCTGTGAATGGAAAGGGGGAGGCTCTTTGTAAAACTGCCCATGTTCCTGTGAATGACTAAGCATATATCCAGGGGATCTGACCATGAAGGGGTATTCCGGGGGTGGACCACGTTGGTCTGGCTCATGCATCAACCTCTCATTTACAACAGGACCAGAGTGGTTATTAGAAAGCTGGGGGTAGCTATGCGATGAGCTCATGGGAATACTGTCATGGGAACAGTTCCTCTCCAGCGAGAGCTGCATGAGGTGTTCGCTGAGCGAGCGAGCATGTTCTAGCTTCATATCCCACATTCTCTCTTCCTGCTCGGCTCCTCCAACCACAACAGGGGTCTCCAGGCTGCCGTGCTGAAGCCCTACCTGACCTCTCTGGTAGGCCAGGTACTGTGAGTGAGCCTTTGCTTCCTCATAAGTAGGCAGCTCCTCTGTGTGGAGCTGATAGAGGTGGCAGATGGGACTCTCTGAATGCTGGTAGTCCCCCTGGTGCTCTTGGCCCTGGGGCTCTTGCCGGGTGGACAACTGGGGAGAAAGTGATTCCTCTTGCGTTAGGCTTTCCAGGGATGAACGAGGGCTTCCTGCACCTCCACCGCTGCTGCCTCCACGCAGAGCCTGCTGTTGGATGGCCAACAGAGTAGGATCAGTAGGGTTCCCATAACGGAGCTGCTCTTGAATCAGTCGGTGCAGCACCGTGCCTGACGAATCCTCTGCCGTTCTCATTTCAGTCTTTGTTTTGCAGATAGTAATCAATGATACTGTGTATGGAGAGTTTTTTGGGCTAGACTGTGAACCTGGTTTGAAAAAAATAAAAATAATAATTATATTATATAATTTAATTATATAATTATATATATATAATTAAAATAATGATTTAAAATGCAGTCCTTGCTATTGCTCATCTATATTGCAACACTCTACAACAGCAAACACCAGTGAGTGGTGCCTCACTCCACACATGCTTCTAGGCTGACTGCCTTTGCCTATAGCAACACCATGTTTACCCAAAATACCACTGGCACCATCCTACAACCCCCAACATGCACTGGGTTTCCTCTTAAGTTTATACATTTTGATTAGAATTAAAAGTGAAGGAAAATTGGGTAGGATCCAATAACTTTCCAAAGTTGCGAAAAGTATTTCCTGCTACAAAGACAAATTCCTGTCTAGTGTCTCACCTTTGTTTTACAATCACAACTGTAGTAGCAGACACATTGAAATATGCAAAATGGAGCATTATTATAAACAAGGGGATATTATACAAGTTGGTAAGTTCCTCTTTTTTACCTGAATGTGGCACCACAGATGTTGTATCTTCCACAAAACATTTATATATTCTACAAGTCAATAACGTTGGAGTTACAGCATATAGCTCACAAAGAAATTCATAAAATCCTATCGTGCACATTGTGTAAATAAACATTAAACAATATAAAATATATAAATATAAAAGCATCGTTCACTGCTAGACACCAAGCAATGTGTCATAAAAAGGACAGTTTACAACAACAAGCCACTTTAAAATGTTTTAAAAACTCACCGACTCACAATCGCATCACGACCAAAAGTTACGGACGACTTTCTGTACTCGTTTATCTGTTTAACGAAATAATCCTTAAGGAAATTCGTTGGGTACGGCTTTTATTTCCATGCGTATGTTTGAGCTGCGTGTGCGTCTGGAGAGCTCCTCCAGCAGACTGAGCTCAGGAGCGGTGGGGCTCAGCTAATAAATGACCGAGCTCCGATTGTTCACGGTCCCTGGAATGCGCGGAATGTGAAGGCTGCGAGTCCCTCGGGGATCAAAAGCAGTTCCGCTTGTCGCTCGGCCCGCCTCCTCTCGGCGAGCACAGGGAGCGGAGCGCGCTGCTGAAGGGGGGCAAGTGCGCGGGACAAGCGGAACTGCATTCACTCTCAGCCCTGTGCGAGCGTTTGTCCTGCTTCTTGAAGGCGTTTTTGTTTGTAACGGTGAGAGGAATGCAGTAAAAGTCGCAGAGATCTGTAACCTTTTTGTTCTGTTTTACTACGCTTTCTTTTGAAGTTTCAGTGCGCTCATTAATTATACTGGATTTATGTACACAAAATATCATGGAGAATTTGTACTTTTATGAATGTGTTAGTTTGACAGAGATGATTTTTCACTTTTCTGGTACCCACTTTCTATATTGTTATACTTGCCTGATTTGCAAGTCTTAAAGGGATAGTTAGCTTAAAATAAATAAATAAGCCTATATAACAATATAGGAAGTTTTTATTCACAATTTATTCAGCCTCATGTTCTTTTAAGCATGACTTCCTTCTATGGAACACAAAAGATGTTAGGCAGATTTGTAAGGACTAGTCACCATTCACTTGCATTGTATGGGGGAAAAAAGCTGTAAAGAAAGTGATACTGTGATTCTCTTTTTGAAGAAGAAAGTCATACACGTTTGGAACAACATTAGTGTGAGTTTTTAATTTTTGTGTGAACTATTCACACACCAAATGCTTTATAACAGAAGTGTTGTGAAGTATATGTGCTAAAAATATGTGACCCTGGAGCACAAAACCCATCATAAGTAGCACGAGTATATTTGTAGCAATAGTCAAAATACACTCATTTTTCTTTTATGCCAAAAATCATTAGGATATGAAGTAAAGATCATGTTCCATGAAGATATTTTGTAAATTTCCTATACCATAAATATATCAAAACTTAATTTTTGATTAGTAATATGCATTGCTAATGACTTCATTTGACAACTTTAAAGGCGATTTTCTCAATATTTTGAATTTTTTTGCACCCTCAGATTCCAGATTTTCAAATAGTTGTATCTCGGCCAAATATTGTCCTATCCTAACAAACCATACATCAGTGGAAAGTTTAATTATTCAGCTCTAAGTATAAATAGAAAATTACCTTTATGATTGGTTTTGTGGTCCAGGGTCACATATATGACAAGCAGCAGAACGAAACAGAAAATGCATAAGAGAAATATAGACCATGAGCCATTAGAGAATGGATTTGAAGGTTTTTGTTTGCTCTGGGCTGGTGAATGTTTAAGCCGTGGCCCGTGCCAGTTAATTGCTGAGTGTGTCTGTGTGGATGATGGGGAGGGGGTGTCTGTATATGCGTTTGAGGCATACTGCCAGCCAGCTGTCCATTGAGAGCAATCCTCTTCCACCCCTTAATCATGCCTCAGAAAGAGAGACGTATTGTTCTCTCTGAAGCAGACATTACAGGGGAGAGGTCTACCATCTGCTCGTATACCCTACACCTCCCTTACACACTTTACACAAACACTCTATTCACAAACACACACGCCTGACCACGTCTCACATAGCACACACCCTCATCTTATCACGCACCATACCACACATATGACAAATTTATTAATTGTAGCTCAAATTTTGGTGTACACACAAATATAATGACAAAATGAGATAACGCCAATGCTGTAGATGACAGATCTGTTCATAAAGAAACATAAAATTTAAGGTTTGTGTGTGATTAGCAAAATACGAACAACGTTTGAAGAATTCATTGCATCTACGACATACAGTTGTGTATTTATTAACGAAATGTCAGTATGTTATTTATTGTGAATTTGCAAATTTCATTCTACGTTTTCCTGAACATTGTATTTGGGGACATTTAGTTTGATTACAGGTATTCAAGTGAGAGAAGAGACATTAACTATGGCATTTCTGTTTTTAACTCTCCGGTTTCTGATGTGCTAATCATGTGTCACCTAATTTACTATTATCTGCATTTTTTATTAATAAAATAGATTAAAATCAAACAAACAAATCATTGAAATCATCAAAACATAACACAGAATCAGCATTAATCTGTTAATCGTGAAAACAATTACATTTAATCAGTTAAAAAGTATGGAACAAGCAAGATCCAATTCAAAATTTATGAGATTGGTTTATATATAATGTAATTTATTGGTGATAAATATAGAAACCTGGTTATATTTCAAACACATTTGGTTTATTTGTACTATATCATAACTCCTATTCTTCTATATCATGAATTCCATTCATTTTGTTTCAAAATTAAGTTGATTAGTTGAGATTAAAACTTTGTAATCCAAATGAATGAAAACTGTATATGCAACACTATATAATCTTTAATATCAGGCCTAAATATGTTTTGCAGATATGTGTTGAATACACCAGCACCTGCTCTGGAAAAGACACATTGGAAAGTTAGAAAGTCCCTGCATTTTGTGAGTGGCAGCTGTGTGTAAAAATCAAGCCTGCACTTGTTGAGTAGACAGTTGGACTCCATTCATATCACATGCACAGATCTGTTTCTCTTTTTATGGAAATATGCAAAGACATAAACACACTTTTTATTTAGAATTGTAAAAATAGTTCATTTGCATGGCAGTTGCAAAAACAGCAGGTCATGCTACTTTTTACATTTGCCTATTCACCAATTTAGATATCAATATGCTATTATTTTTCATTATTTTCTATTATTATTTAGTTCCAGGTGCAGCTATAAAATTATTATTATTTTTTTACAGTCAGAAACAAATTAGTATCAAATAGCTGCCATTGAGGGCTTTCATTGTGAACTATCAGTTATGTAGGCTTTAAACATTTGCATTGCTTTTCCACCATAAAGGTGAATGTCTAATATCTAGAAAGGCATTTTTCTTCAGAAAGAACAAGACTGAAGGTTAAGGAGAGGGGGGAAGATTGTCTCGCCATTGATTCTCTTTGTCTTCCTGGAGAGGGAGGAAATGGCCGCATTCCACACATTAGCATGTGCATTGGGGCCATTATGGGTGGGAAAAGAGGGTTGAGGAGGGGTTTTCTACTTAATTAGCCTTTTCTTTAAAAACAACACGTCTACATGCATGAGCTACTGCATGACAATGAGAGCTCTGTGTGCCTGTTTATATTGTGTGTGAGTGCTTTTTTAGACTTTGAACAAGTAGTCAAAATTACATAACAATCCTGGATTCTTCATTTCTTCTTTTTTTATATATTAAATAGATACAGTAACATTTGCAGACAATGACAGAAAGACAGGTCTACAATTGTATTTACAGACCCCAAAATTCACTTGTCTACAACATGAATTCTGCACCTGGCATCGAAGTTAAAGTGATAGTTCACCAAAAAATGAAAATTACTCCACGATTTACTTACCCTCAAGTCATCCTAGGTTTATATGACTTTCTTCTTTCAGACGAATACAATTAGAGTTATATTAAAAAAATGTCCTTGCTCTTCCAAGCTTAATAATAGCAGTAAATGGGTGTTGAAATTTTAAAGCAAAATAAAGTACATCCATCCATCATAAAAAAGTGCTCCACACGGCTCCAGAGGTTAATAAAGGCCTTCTGAAGTGAATCGATGTGTTTTTGTTAGAAAAAATAACTTAAAACTTCCGCTAACTGTCGTACGCAGGCTCACGAGAGAGTGGCGTTCCTGCAGATAATGTAGAACGTAGGTGTAGCGTAAGCTCTGGTGAGAATACAGCAAAGGAAAACCAGTCTCCTGGTGGCTTATATTGAAATCCTCCCACATTTTTCTATACAAATGCTCGGTTTGTACTTCTAACCTCTTAACACAAAAAAGATTGCTGGCGACCTCAGATTATGAAAGAAAAAAGTCATATACACCTGATGGCTCGAGGGTGAGTAAATCATGGGGCAATTTTCATTTTTGGGTGAACTATCCCTTTAAGCACAGATGAGCTTATTTGTTTTAATTGATCATTTAACATTATTATGGCACAAAGCAGTTTGAAAACACCATATAGTCCAGGTGCCCCCTTTCCCAGATTTTCTGACTTATTCCAACAAAACAGCAAAAGGCAGTAAGGACATATTTGCTAACCATATCTATAACCAACCACACATACACTGTCAAACCAAAAAATATTCAGACACCAGATATAATTTTTTGATATCTTTTTACTAGTGGGTGCAGGACAACATAGTTAATAAATGTAAGTGAGGATAGCAAAATAAAGTGAACTGTGACATTAAACCAAAACATTCTTCATACAGTAGACTACCAGTAAAATTTGGGATCATAAAAGATTCAAACACTTTGACCTGACCATGTTTCCTGAAGTGTTTTTTTTTCCTTTAATTGCTAATGAAACATTTTTACACCACAGACTAAACAGCATTAAGCATTTTTTCGTAATTGGTTGACCTAAATTGGTAGTATCTAATTGTGTACTTAAATTTAAGAGCTGAATCATTTTTGGGTGATTGTAATCCATTACATACATTTCTATCAAAGTTCTCTGACATTATCAAGATGAATTTGACACAGTTTAACTTTGAGTTCTTACCATTTTCTAAACTATAGCAAATAACTGTGATATAATATGAGAAATGTCTGAATAAATGTTGGTTTGACTGTATATTATCAGCGTCCTTCTGGTGTCAGAGCGTAGCTGCTGGGGCAGTAATCTCTATCGCTCTCATCACCTCAGCCATATTTCAACCAGCCCTTTTGGCCTTTCATTTGACTAACCAAATCCATCCTGGCCTGAGGGCCAGTAGACCACTAATGACCCGTCGACCCCTTTCGAAAAATCCTCTCCTCTTGCAAAGACAGCTGCTCACATCTTAAAATTACTGTCGAAAATGTGTAGTTGTCCATGACCACCACTGCTATATCATCTGTGACAGGTGAGGCCAGGCATACTGAGGGCTCTTGTCTCAGCCCTCTGGCTCTGTCATCTAAATCTTCCCCTCGTCAAGCGGAGCGACAGAGATTTCTTTCAAAGTGAGGTATGTTGTCGATGTTGTAGAAATCAGGGAATGGATCTTTTTGGTATTTGATGACTAAATGTTCCATAACGTGCACTGAAAAGAATCAGTTTTCTAGGTATCCAGGTGTGCATGCGGTGTAATAGTGGGGGTCGAGACCCAGGACGCTGTCACACGCTTGTGACGTCTGCTCTTTGACCGCTCGTTTGAGCTTTAAATGTCTCACTGACAGTGGCCTTCAAAGGCAGGTTGCAATTTTCTTCTCTACTTCACAGAACACAATGAAAGCTTTGGCCAGCACATCAGAGTCCACACAAAGAACAAAGGGCTGTTCATGTGCCTAGAGCACTGAACTACAATACAAACCTGACATTTACACTGAAAACACTCACAAGCTACAATCACTGTTCATTTTCCATTTCATTAAACACCGGTGTCAGGAATTCCTTAATGTGTCTTTATAAAATAACGGCCTTACAATAATTTAAGGTCAGTTGATATATGGTTTCAAAATTTTTATTAAAATTAAAATTTCAAAATTAATTCATTAATCTAGGACAAATTTTGTTCATAAATGTACTCTTTTTATTGTCTTTCAAATATAAACAAAATAAGATAATTGGAACAAACAACCAAGGAAGAAGGTGTAACAGACATATTGCCAATAATTTGACAGTAGGACAAGGCAAAAAAATTTATAAAAAAATAAAAATAAAATAAATAAATAAATATGAATAAAAATATAGAATTAAAATGAATCTAAATAAATAAATAAATAAGAGAGTTACATTATATAATAATTTCTTTATTTAATTCAACATGTTAGAAGAACTTGCCAGACATCAATGATTTCATAAATACTCTTGTTGATCATTAATTCATGGTCAGTTCATTAATTTTCATTCATACAACCTGAAATGATCAAATGTATTAGTTAATGTGAAAATTATCATTAACAAAATTAATAAATGCTTCAAAATAGTTTTATTTCAGGTTAGCTGTTGCATTAAACAGTATTAAGATTTAGAACCTTATTGTAAAGTGTTACCCATAATAAATACAAAAGCATTATCAAAATGTTACACCACAGGACATTTCAACGGCCGTAAAGTATTAATTAACCTTAAATCTTTAAACTGACAATTTGTAGTGCTTACCACCAAAAAAAAAAAAACTCTACTACCAGAATTACAGTGGAACAATCTAGAAACTGTGTTGGAAAAAGCTGTGTTAAAACCTGCCCTTGTGCCTAGCAGAGGGTCAGACATTCCATGATATCACTGTTGCGGAAAACTATTCCAATTTTCTATGGACCCAATTCCTCTGTTTGCAGCACTCAATAGATAAACAGCACTTGTTTATACCATAAACACAATCTCTTTAGCATGCACCAGATTCCATTCCCTCCGTTTTTGCTGACAATATTTAACCCTCATCATACACGGTTTAGTAAACACATTTACTAAATGTTAATTTTCTTTAAAAAGTTTTATTGTACTGAAAGAGTATATCAAATAATCATGCATTATTAAAATTATGTAAAAGCGCAGATTATTGTATAAACATTTCAAAAGTGCAACTATATGACTATATTTGTAAATATATAGGTATATATGCAGAGTTCAGTAAACGTCAGACGAAATAAGATTTCTGGTTGATTTTGCCGTTGTTTTATGTAAACAAAGCCTGAGGAACTCAGTAGCAGATGCACCTGTCACACGAACACCATATGGCACGTCTGGGAAGCAGGGCATTAGATCCACTCCCCAAACCCCCTCTGCTTCCTCTGCTTCCTCTCAAACACAAACACACACAGGGAAACACTCTTCTCAATTTCTACATAACTAGGAAAAAACTGCATTTATTGAAACAGGCCACAGAAGCCATCGCACAAGAACACTATTAACCTTCATGTTCCCTTGAGACTGACCTCTTGATTTTATGTTTGTTGTCCTCAAATATGTGTAAAAAATTTTATAATTCAAGCAAGAAAAGTCTGCACCATAACAAATTTTTGAAGTTAGGTTTTTTTTTTTTAGTTAGAAGTTAGAAGAAGAATAATGGAAGAACCATAGAAGAACCATTTCTGGGTTTCCCAGAAAAACTTTCCATGAACAGTTCACCATTCTTTTCTTAGTCTGAAGAATATTGTAATAGTCTAAAGAAAAATACACTATAGTGAAAAATACTAAAATGTATTTGAAAAACATTTTATTTCCTGTTAAGTACACTACAAATACATTCCTATGTACTTAATAAAATATCCTGCAATTGTTTCTTTGGTATACTTAAAGTCTGCTAAATTGGAACAACTACACCGTAAAAAAAAGTTGAGCCAACTTAAAATTTTAAGGCAACCAGCTTCAGCAGATTTTTGAGTTCTCAACTTGTTGTTTTAAGTTTATACAACAAAAAGTTGAGAATCTCCTACAAAAATAAGTTGAGAGAACTCAAAAATCTGCTGAAGCTGGCTGCCTTAAAATTTTAAGTTGGCTCAACTTTTTTTTTATATAGTGTAAATGCACTTGAATTTTGCAGAAGTAGTGCTGAAGTCCAACTAATGATACACTTTTGTATATTAGGTCACACTTTATATTAAGTGGCTTTAACTACTATGTACTTACATCAAAAAATAAGTGCAATGTATTTATTGTGGTCATATTGTATTAAAAAACACTTTTGCTGCTATTGAGGTGGGATACTGGTAAGGTTAGGGACAGGTTAAGGTGGTATGGATTTTAAGGGTGGGTGTAAGGGTTTAAAGGTGTAAGGGGTGGGGCAACAGTGTAATTATAAATGTAATTATAGAAATTAATTACAGATGTAACTACATATAGGAATTTTTTAAAATATAAGTACAATGTAAAACATTTAAATTAAAAATTTAATACAATGTACTTATTGTGTACATTGTATTAAATTTTTAATTTAAATGTAAGTACATAGTAGTTAAGGCCACCTAATATAAAGTGGGACTGTATATTTTACTGTGCTGAAGTGGAACTATTGCAAGTATACTTTTAAAGACCGATACTATTCAAAGATCATACAATCCTCATCGATAGTGACATTAAAATACATTTTAGGCTTAATATTAAGAAATGTGCATTGAGCACAAGTGATGCTCCAAATAAAGTGTAATACAAAATTTTATATCAGTAAGTCTCAAGTGATATGTCAGTAAATTTGTTAATAGATTTGAACTATACTTTGTATAAAAGAAATCTATTTAAAATATATTACTTTTTTATTAGGGTTTTTACACTATAAAGAACATTGTATAGTGAAAGAACCTATCAAGAAGGTTCTATGGATGTTTAAGGTTTTTTTTATAGAACCATTGATGGTTTATTTTTAAGAAACCCATTTGACAAGAGGTTGACAGTCAGAAATTCTTTGAAAATTTACAGATTTAGTCACATTTTATGGTGTCTCTGAAACCTTAGAATATAGGACCATTGCAAAATTTGAAATAGTTTGAAGCAAGTTTCCAAATATCAACACGGTAATTCAATATTATATATATATGTTTCTAAATTGTGCCCAGACACAACTAGAAATTAAAGGTTAACATCAACAAAACAGAGTTTAAACACTTAGCATTTTTTCAAGCACTTCTTTTGATGGCGAGGAATTGTTTGTGCCCAGTCAAGCAAACATCTGAGCCACTTCTGTTCCAAACTCCCCCTCCCCTTAATGTGTTTACCAACAGTCCCCCAACAGCTCTGAACGGTTTCCCCTCTTGACAGCACCTGTCCCCCTCAGAGCAGCTTTATGAATAAGAGGTATTCTCTCACTTTGTCTCCGCATTCCACACGGCTATTATGACGAGAGCAGGTGTAAAAGAGTCTGGGCTGGATAACGTTTCAGCTTCACATCAGGAGAGTCTTTCAGCCATCATAAGGGGGAATTGTTTAAGAAGCCTGCCACAGTTTGAACCTGGACCATATAAATATGCGTGTGTGTGTGTACTACCAAATAACAGCCTAGGGTTGATAGATTTTCTTTGAAAGAAATGTATCATTTTATTCATTAAGGACACATTAAATTAATCAAAAGTGAAAGAAAAGAGATTGATAATGTTACAAAAGATCTCTATTTCAAATAAATGCTGTTTTATTGAACTTTCAATTCCTCAAAGAATTCTGGAAAAAAAAAAAAATATATATATATATATTGCACAAAAATATGATGCAGCACAACCGTTTTAAAAATTGATAATAAGAGGAATGTTTCTTGAGCACCAAATTAGAGTGATTTCTGAAGGATCATGTGACACTGCAGACTGGAGTATAATGACAGCTGAAAATTCAGCTTTCCCATCACAGGAATAAAGTACATTTGAACTTCGAAAATGAAATTGTAATATAATTTTACAGTATTAATGATCAAATAAATGCAGAGAGAGTGAGGGAGGGAGGGAGGGAGGGAGGGATGGATGGATGGATGGATGGATGGATGGATGGATGGATGGATGGATGGATGGATGGATGGATGGATGGATGGATGGATGGATGGATGGATGGATGGATGGATGGATGGATGGATGGATGGATGGATGGATGGATGGATGGATGGATGGATGGATGGATGGATGGATGGATGGATGGATGGATGGATGGATGGATGCTACCGTTCAAAAGTTTGGCATCAGTAAGATTTTTTATGTTTTTAATGGATCAAAAATAAAGAAAAAAGAAATATTGTGAAATATTATTGCAATTTCTAATATTGGTTTCCTATTTTAATATACTTTATTTCTGTGATGCAGTGCTGAATTTTCATCGCCATTAATCCAGTCTTCAGTGTCACATCAGAAATCATTTTAATATGCTGATTTATTATCAGTGTTAAAACTGAAAAATAATTTTTGTAACCTGTAATACTTTTTTATTTGATTCTTTGATGAATAAAAATTTTAAAAGAACAGCATTTATCCAAAATAGAAATCTTTTCTAACAATATAAGTCTTTACTATCACTTTTTATCCATTTAATACATCCTTGCTGAATAAAAGTATTAATTTCTTAAAAGAAAGAAAACAATTACTTACCCCAAACCTTTGAATAGTAGTATATTCAGTGTATATTCATTATAGCTACATGTAAATAAACACATTTAGTTGACTAACTTTCAATGCATTTTTTAAAAATTAAATGCAGCTAAAATAAATTGTTTGCGACCACTTACCTTAAAAAATTTAGTATAATTTTTTTTTTCTTCAGTGTTGTAACACAAAATTTTGAATAAACACTGTTCTTTTTAACTTTTTATTTATCAAAGAATCCTGAAAAAGTATCACAGGTCCCAAAAATATCAAGCAGCACAACTGTTTCCAACATTGATTATAAATCAGCATATAATAATGAATTCTGAAGGATAATGTGACACTGAAGACTGGAGTAATGATGCTGAAAATACAGCTTTGATTCACAGGAATAAATGATATTTTAAAGTATATTAAAATAGAAAAATATTATTTTCAATTGCAATAATATTTCACAAAATATTAGTGTCTGAGCACAGACACTTTCAGCGAGTTCTCAATCAGATCTTTTTCTCATATTTAATTAATCCCATTGCTCATATGCGACATATGTCACATATACTCAACTTAGTGCCCCTATCTGATACAGCATTTAGCATTTTCTTCACTATGTGATAACGATCAAAAAGGATCAAGTCACATGTACACCAGGACACACGGGTACAAGAGCAGCAGATGGTCTGGAAACCTCCCCCATAGCTCAGATAAAGTTGTCTCTCTAGGCCATTCTGACTGGGGATTCATGGGTAGTCTCATCAACCATTGAAATTAGATGGATGCTTCTAAGCCTGAAGCCTAGTGACAAGACTTGCACACATATGGAGACACACATAGGCCAGGTGGTGAAAGCAGGATTGAAGGGATAGGGCCGGATAGGGCTGTGTATCTCACTGCCCAGCTGCTGACTGGAATCTCACAGTATTGTTGCAACATGATTGTTGTGGCGCCTTCTGCTTCTTTCTTTGTCTGCATATGGAGCCTGAGGAAGTTCTTCCCATAATTTGGCTTCAAAGGCTATTTCCTTAATAATGCTGAATGCTTATTAAAAACTGAAAGATTAATTTATCTGTAGTGTTTATATGAACATATAAGCATGTTTTCCATGACTGATGCCGCTTTTTATAATCAATATGTATATTTTTGGAGCAAATTAAATTAACATTAGATGAATAAATCCAAAAATTTGATCTTATCTTATGAAAATCAAATTGAATACACTTTTATTTAATAATCTGATGATCAATAGCATGTTTTGCATTGCCATATTTAGTAAACGGTATGGAATATATTGTTAAATAAATAAAATTGAGGTTCATTAAGAGATGTCTTGAAAGTTTACTGAATCAGCTGTTCTTGCACGGTTGGTTTTGCATGTTCTGAAAACCCCAAAATAGGTGACCTATAGCAAATACACCAATTATGTAGCTCACGCATATGTAAAAGATGTGACAGACAACCAGTTCATACAGCAAATATTAGCTAAACCTGTTCTTAAAATTCATTTGTGAGTCCTAAAGATTGAAGACCGTAAAACAGTACTGACAACTTCACTCAACCACATGTGACATTACATGTGAAACTGACAAGTTTGATCTTTTGAGCAACAAAAGACTGGAAAACCAAACACTGCATACAAAATCTGTTGCATAAAGCAAAGACGATGACTGCTTTGTAGCTTCAGTCAATGAACAGCTTGTAGTCATTTAGGTACCAATGAATTCTGAGCTGCACCAGATAATTGTAAAGCAGAATGTGGGCATCTGTATGAGATCAAATCAAAAAAAGTTGCAACATGATAATGATTCAATATAAGGACTTGAATCAACAACAGATTGTCTCCAACCAAGTTCCAGATTTCTGAAATGCACTACTGACAGGAATATTGTAAAATATAAATATATTTTCAAATATAATTTATTCCTTTGATGGCATTTATTCTAATTTATTCTAATATGCTGATTTGGTGTGCAAGAAAAATGTCTTATTATCAATTCTGAAAACGGTTGTCTTGCTTAATGTTTTTGGGTAAACAGTAATACATTGTTTTTCGAGATTGTTTAATGATAAAAAGTTCAAAAGAACAGAATTGAATTGAAATATTTTTTGTAATAATTTAAGAGTCTTTACTGTTAATTTTGATCAATTGAATGTGTCCTTGCAGAATAAAAGGGGAAAAAAATGCCCCAAATGTTTGTCTGTGTTTGAAGAATGCCTTTAACAATAAATCAACAAGATGTACAAAAACAATCATGCAAGCAGAATTTGAGAGAATTGAATGGCTTTGTTTTACTATGTAAAAAAAATAATACTTGTATATATTCCACGCAGACGCCTTATCAATAAGGAATTAAAAAATTGGTAACATTTTACTTAAAGCCTTTATGTGTAATGCATTATAAAGGGTTATCAGTGTAATCCTAATAGAAGACAAAGTTTTGGTATTGCATGTCAATAACCCCTATTGCCTGTGTGTTATATAAGCATTAGATTGTTGAATTAGGGTAGGAGGGCAAGGGGAATGGACTTTGGATACCCCTGGCTGCCCCCCAGCTCTGTCCTGCCTGTCCGTCTGCCTGTTTCTGGCACTTTGCTCCCATTGTCAGACACTTCCTGATGGGAGGTGCTTGGGGAGAGAGAGCTCAGTCAACTGCAAAGGAATGTGGGCAGAAATTACGGATGTTTCCTGGGATTTCAGAACATAATTCCTGCTATTTTCCAGCCAGGCATCTGGAGCGAGCACTTCCGGCTATACACGCATTTAACACACAAAACACACAGCCTGACCCCTGAAACCGTGTCGCTGGAAGTGAAGCAGACGCCTTTTAAAAAGAGGACATCAGGGGGGGTTGGGGGGGTGCAACAATGTACGTGCCTGAAACTTCATGGAGGTGGCTGCGAAATTCTGTTTTTAAGATACACTCATCAACAAAGAATCATAAATATTTAGTGCATCAAAATTTTAATGCTCAAATTAAGTGTGATTCAAGAAGAACATTTATACGCTAACGCAAGAAAAATGATGGCATGTCAACTGAGTTGTGTAACTGATTTGCATATTTGGATCGCAGTAGTCATCCAACTTGTGTATGAATATGACAATACAGATGTGACATAACACATATCCAAAAGTAACATGAGACACAAGAACCCCTTAAATAGACCTCCTTCACTTCCTTCCATTATATACACATCACAAAAGTTGAAGAACGAAAGCCGACTCACCTTTTAACATTAAAGAGTGTAATTACCATTTGACTGGGCAAGAGGAAATGGGGCTCCATACCCAGAGGCTGTGTTAAACTAGCCCAGCCAAAACCACATAAAACCAAAAAGGGAACAAGAGAAGGAGCGTAATCGCTCTATATACAGCAGCCGGACTGGAAGGACTCCATCAGGCCTTCACTTCCACTCAGTTACCTGAGACCACAGCTCACTCCTACTGCCATTCAGAACAATGTGCTAGCAAAGACACAAAGAGAGCAGGAGGAAACGTGTGGGAAAGAAAGAACAGAAAGGGGGAGAGAAACATGAGTTGGAATCAGAAAGTCATGTTGAAAGGCTTTCATTCAGACCACAGTACACATCCATATACAACAGGAGGCCAAAAGTCTGAGACCACATGAAAGATTTGGGATTATTGACATTTCAACCTGAAACTAAATATTAAGTTTAACAATTTTGAACATTTTAAGATTTTTAAGTGAATCAAATGGGAACATTCAAATATCCATATATTTCACAATTCTCACTATTGCATACTTGCATGTATATTACATATTGGCTGTTTATTAGTAATTCAAAATCACATATTAATGCCTTATTCTGCATGACCATATTTTAGATCCCTTAATCTTACCCCATACCTAAATTTAACAAGTACCTTACCAACTATAAGCAGCAAATGTGGAGTTTATTGAGGGAAAACTCTTAATTATATATATATATATATATATATATATATATATATATATATATATATATATATATATATATATATATATATAATGATAATTTAAATAAAATAAAAAAATTAAATTTACACATTTTAAAAGAACTCAAGCTTAACATGGCAATCAAGCAATATTGTGAATTAGTATTATTATTATTATTATTATTCAAAGTAACTGATTTATATTTTAATACATTTAACATTTAATTTATTTCTGTTATGGCAAAGCTGAATTTTCAGAAATCATTCTAATATGTTTCTTATTATTATAAATGTTGAAACCAGCTTAATATTTTTGTGAAAACCATGATACGTTTTTTTTAAATAATATAATTATTTTTAAAAAGTTTTTTTTTTGGAACAATAGTAGAAATACTATGTAAAAGTATTTCTTTATTGCATCATTGCTGAATAAAATAAAAGAAATGAATTCATTACCATCCACATTTATTTTTGTCAATATATTTTCCAAAACAGTTCCAAAGTACTCTTTGAAAGTATACAGGTGACGGACTAATTCTTGCCAACGTGAACATCTCTGTTTCTCCCACTGTCTGGACTACCTCCATCCAAACCTGAATTTCCACATTCTTGTCGTGGCAAATATCTGTTGCTCTTCAACTTTGGCTGATCTAGTGTGTAAATTGAGACGTGAGTGGTGCTGACATTGCCCTGGATTGGTTTTGTGTGTGTGTGTGTGTGTGTGTGTGTGTGCATGTTTATGTGGTTTATGAGGACACAAATTTGTATAATGACATGGGTATGACAGAGGTATTACAATATGAAGGTGGTTTATGAGGACACTGCCTATGTCCCCATAATCCAAAAGGCTTAAAAAAAACATACTAAATTGTGTTTTTTTTTTTTAAATCTAAAAATGCACAAAGTCTCCTGTGAGGGCTACATTTAGGTGTAGGGCGATAGCACACACAGTTTGTTCAGTATAAAAGCCATTACGCCTATGGAGAGTCCCCATAAACCACAAAAACCAACATGTGTGTGTGTGTGTGTGTGTGTGAGAGAGAGAAACAGAAAGAGACAAAAATAATAAGTAAAAGAGAGAAAAAAAGAACATAGGAGAGAGAAAGATAGAAACTCTCAGATTATGTGTGACTATTTTTACTTTATAGTGTCTATTTCTGCATTTCCCAGCATTCCAGTGATGCATCACAGAAGCTAAATAGGGAAGTCTGGAGTTTTAGACAAGGCGACTGCTTGTTTGGCACCCTGTACTGGCTTCTGCTCCAGGGCATAGCAGCATGCAGTGCATTTGTCAGGTGAGCATCTTTACATGATCAACATTCCTTTCCACACGTGAACTCACTGACATATACTCACACACTTAATCAAACAAGTCGAAAAACAATGTAAGATCTAATTAAATTACATAATCCTCATATGTTTTCAGTGAAAAGAAGAGTTTGCAGTATCTCAAATTCAGTTAATTTAGTAAATGCATCTCCACAGATATAGACTGAAATTAACGAATTCATTACATTAAATAGCAATTATGTAACAATACAAAAATGTAAAAAAGTACAAGGCTAAGTAATTAAATAGAAAAACAATGTGTCAAGGTGAAAAGTAGAGAGATATGAATAAAATCTGAATAGATCTGATAAAATCTGTAAGCAAACAAAGTCAATAACACAGAACATGGGAAGAATGGGCAATCTAGGTCATACAAAAATAAAAAGATATTTCTATATGGTGTATCCATTTTTAGGTTTGATTATTCCAATGTTTTGGTACTTTGGATTGCTAGTCTCTTATAAGCCACTTCATTTTCCCAAGCGTCCTTAACCGGCATAGCCATAGGTTACAGCCTGAGAAAACATATGAGCCAACTGAACAAACATCTTACTACTGACCACGAGAATGCACTGACTGACCCACCTCACCACTCTGCAAGTGGAGCTAAGGATGACATACCAGAAAGACACTGCAGATGGGCGGACAGTGATCAAAATGAGGAAATCCTATGCAAATGCACACACAGACACAGACACACACACAGACAGACACATACACACGTTTGGTTTTGTGAAAAGTGGGGACATCCCATAGGCGTAATGGTTTTTATACTGTACAAACTGTATATGCTACTGCCCTACACCTAAACTCAGCCCTCACAGGAGACTGTGCATTTTTACTTTCCCCCCAAAAAACTCACTCTGTATGATTTATAAGCGTTTTGAAAAGTGGAGACATGGGGCAATGTCCTCATAAGTCACCTTCATCTTGTAATACCTATGTCAAACCTGTGTCATTATACAAACTTATGTCCTCATTTGTCACAAAAACGTGCACACACACATACGCACACACATACACGTACATTGGGAACCAAAATGCCAGTAAGGTAAAAGGACTCATGGTAGGGCAGGACCGGTTACATCCTCCCATTGTTTGTGTGCATGAAAGTGTGTGTGTTGATCAGTAAAGGCGGGAGGGACATTTGACCTGCAGATAGCCCTCGTCAGGCGTGCAATGGAGCGGTTGATGTCATGCACAGGCCCAGAGCTTTCTCAGGACATGGGTGAGAGCAGAAGAGATAAGACTGACCTGACACCTGCTCATCAGACACGAGAAAGACTGAATCTCCATCACTGTTTTTGACAAATTCACTCTTATTCTTCATCTTTAGCTTAGTGTACTTACTTCAATAAAGGAATTTAAACCATTTTTGAACATTTTTAATTGCTACTCTCTTAGTTTAATCTGTATTGTTACTTAAATGTTATTTTACTGTTCAAAAGTTTTGCAGTTATTTTTTTTATTTAATTTATTTATTTATTTAAAAGATATTGCACTTTTATTCAGCAACCATGCATTAAATTGATCAGAAGTGACACTAAAATCTATTGCAAATAAATTCTTTTGAACTTTGTATTAATCAAACATTTAAAAAAACGTATCATGGTTTTCACAAAATATTGAGCAGCACAACTGTTTTATACTATGAAAATGTTAAGTATTAAATATGAAGTACTTGAGCACCAAATCAGCATGTTAGAATCATTTCTGAAGGATCATGTGACAGAAATGGAGCAATGCCTGCAGAAAAGAAATAAACATAATAACAAATAAAATCAAACGAATAAATTACATTTTTTAATACATTAGTCAACATTTGAAGTGGATCAAAAAAAGTTCAAAGATGTTGATCCACTTAAAATGTTGACTACAGTACACACACACACACACACACACACATACACATACACATACATATAGTCTTATCAATATAATAAGTCTTTGCATTCAAATCTCGAGTCAAGTCCCGAGTCAAAATAGGCAAGTCCAAGTCGAGTTGCAAGTCCTTAACTTTTAGCTTCAAGTCTTAAACAAATCATTAGTGCTCTTTGCCCAAATTAGTGTCTCAGTATTAATTACCATATCAAATTTATAATAATTTATATCAGGAAGTCGGGTAGAATATGTTTTACATTTAATGACTGGGTGCCCTTAGCAAAGCTACTCAAGTTCAATTTAGGGATTGTGGCAAAACAGGACAAGCAGTGAAAAAAAACAAAACTATTTTATTAGTAACAATAGCAAAGACAACATAATTTCATAGAAATAACAGCTGCAATACTTTGCATGTGTGCATAAGAAGAATATATGCTTCTAGGTGTTATATCTAAGCCAATGAGCCATTATTTGGATCCTCAATGAAACAGATTTAAAAACATGTGAGCAGAAACAACTGCTTTGAAAGAACTAGAAGAAATAACTGCTACCATACTTTACATGTGAGAGGAAACCTGCAATATGGATGCAGACAAACTCATGAAGACAGTCATTCAAAAATGCTGTGCTATCATTCTTTATAACTAAGAGTAACAAAACGTTAAATGTTAAGTTTATAATATGTATAGCTAAATTTAGGAGCTGAGCGCTATACAGACTGATTTACAACACGTGAATTCAATTATTTATTCCGAAAGAAATAAAAGTGAAACGAGTGCCTGGTGAAGAGGGAGAAAAATATATTAGTATTAGTATATTTTATAGTTATATACAGACTACAATTCACAAATAATTTTGTGAAAGAAACACTTCTTCAAATTATATTTTAAATGATCATTAGGCCAATTGCCGCTTTTTTCCCCTTCAAATTATAGTACATTTTTTTGCAATGATTAATTTTTAATCTAGCTTAAATCAAGGTTTTTCTAATAATTATTTTGCACCAAACTTTAAACCTTTAAAAAATAAGCAGGGTTACATTTTAACTCATCAGTTTGATCCTGGATTTAAGTAATATTTGCACCATAACTTTTAACTTAATGGAGGTTTAAATAAAATAAAATGCACATGCAATTAAAATATGACACTGATCTGATCATAAAGTCTTTCCGAGTCACAGGGCTCAAGTCCAAGTCAAGTCTCGAGTCATTGCTGTTAAAGTCTCAAGTCTTCTTTAATTATGTCGAGTCACAAGTCATCAAATTTGGGACTCGAGTCCGAGTCAAGTCCACACCCTGATACACATACACATATAAACTATAATAGTTGTTCAATTGTAATATTATTTCACAAAATTACAGCTTTCCTCTATTGATATGCAATAAAAAAAATATATAGTACACCTAAATAAAAATAATAGTTTTTTTATAGATAGATGCAGCCTTGGTGCACATCAAAAACATAAATACAATTTATATATTTGTTAATATCACTTATTTATATGTAGTAATGTTATTGGTACTTTACATTGCACAGTTTATCATTATACTAAGCTTACTCCAAATGCTATGACAAAACAAATGTACAGCTTTCTTCATTTAAATAAAACACACTAAAACTGAAGAAGAAAAAAAGATACAAAGACAGAGGGAAAGAGAGAACAAAACATGTCAGGAATGAGGCAACTTTGGAGAAGGGCCTCAAATATGATGAAAAACACATCTCTGTCTCCTCAAAGGAATGTGCTTCACCCTACTGCTATTTTACAATGAGCGCTCTGAATTTCAAAACTGTGAATGGTATGTGGATATAAGTACCAAGATGGCATGAAAAACACTGCATAAATTCAAATGACCCCATTTGTTGCTGCATTATAAAAGATCAAACAGGGCTGAATAAAAGAGAATCTGATTGGCCATTAACTCAGTAGGAGTTCACAGGCTTTGCTCCATGCCTGTAAGCACACATTAACATTTTCACTCCTATTGTATGGCCTCCTGCTGTCGTGCTGGATTCCACAAATGCCTCCATTTCTCCCTGTGGATCCACAGAGGCAGTGTGCTATCATTTCCTGCTTTTAGATGGATGAGATAAGAGTGTGTGTGACCTTCTGAATGGAATCGCTCTCCTCCCATCACCCCTGACCTCTTTTCCATCATAACGATGCAATTAATGAGCATCGACTCAGATCTGAGGGCAGATGTGCTTTGTGACCATAATCGGCAACATTCTTGGTTCGTTTACCCATCAGTAGACCGACATGAAACCTGAACACTTTTTTTCCTTTTTCCTGCACATTTTCTGCCCAGATTGCAGGGGAAAAATCTGTGCAGTTCTGTGAACTGCAATTAAATATTGTTAAATGAGTTAAATGGAGCTTATTGCTAGCTAAAACTATTTTTAAAATATCCAAAATATTTTTCTATATGTGCGGTATGGAGGAATATAGAATTTTGCGGAGCAGATTCTGTGAAGGCCTGACCATAAGTATAGATGGAGAAATTCCCAGGCCAAAAACAGAGCAGGGCACTATTTTTTGCATTCCTTGTTCTCTCCATCAACTATAATTCAGCATAAGCAACAGTATCCTCCCTAATGCAAGAACTTGAAAATATCAGCTGGAACAGTGATTGACCACATACCAGGTATGACAGCAATAAAAAAACTGGTCAACAGGGCTGATCATGACCCAATCTGCTGTTCTGATGATAGTAACCTTATATTACTCAAGAGGTAACATGGCAGTCTCCACCTTAAATAAACAACTTCATAATGCGCATGTACAACTTCTTGCGTTACTGTAGCAACAACATTTAAGGGGATTTAAGTAAGATTAGTTGAACAGTGTAAGAAAAGATGACTCCATCTGCAGTTTGAGATTTGCTTGAGAGTTTTTCTTACTCTCAACGTGATGCCTTTAACTGAACATTAAAATGAGAACCATCATCATTATAATTTTGGCTGGGCAAATTGCTGATGTAATGGAACTTGGCTTCAGTGGCTTCACTTATGAATTAAATCTCACTGTCCCACCACTGACTACGTTCGCAGCTGTCTTCCATATTAACCAAAGAACTACAGGTATGTAAAATCTTTGGTCAGACTCCGCCAGTGCGTAATTGTGACGAATGAAAATCAAGAGTGACGTAAAAGACTATTCAGCCTGAAGTCCTGTTCACACTAAGATGAGTATTTGGTGCAGACAGTTAATAAACATTAATCTAAATGCATCTGTTCAGGCAGACAGATTTGCATGTTGCAAATGCAACAGAATTTTTATTGCGAATAAGATGTTATTGTGATATTATTTAGAGGACAGAATTCTCAATTCTCAAACTCAATATATCGAGGGCTGCTCAAAACAAGTTGGCACGAGGAGAAAATCGTCAGTCGTTTACACAACACCCTCTGACTGCCTTGTGGAGCCAAGCCTACACCACAGGCCCAAATAAGAACAACTCTAGATCAGTCATTTTCTCACACACTGAAGCAAATCCACAAATTTACCCCAGGACATTTTTAAGGGGACTTCAAAACCAAAACATTTCTGAGTTTGCGTCAATCCTCCAAGAAAGAATGTAAACAGGCAATCCCTCCTGTAAGACCCTATCTGCAGTACACCAAGACCATACAGAGAAATCAGACTCCTGTGTGTACAACGTGCCTCGGTTATGACCCTCCAAAGTTGGCACACCCTCTCCTTGCACATTTCACATTCCTCAAACACAATCACACTTCCCCTCCACCTCTGCAGTTCTAGGAAAACAGCAAACGAGAATCCAGCACATTCTACTGCCAAAAGGACTATCATCTTAAGTTGGCAGGTCCAGATAAGAAGCACTAAGCCACTACTGCATAATAATGTAACCATTAAGAGGTAAAAAGGTCTATTTTGACAAAGACCTGAAGTTGAATTCTCTACAGGAAAAGGCTGTGAAAAAGTTTAAAATACATTGATATGCAGAAGATTGAAGGTGGTTAGAGGCCATTAGCTATTGCGGTGCAAGAATTTGGGAATGATGAATATTTCACATTCATGCAACACACCAACACGCATGGATTAAAGCAATAGTTCATGCAAAAATGAAACTTCTGCCATTATCTACTCACCCTCATTTCATTCCAAACCTATATGACTTTCTTCAGTGAAGCACCAAATGAGATATTTCGAAGAACGCTGTGGTTGCTCTTTTCCATGCAATTACAATGAGTTACAATGAGTACAAAGAGTTTTAAAGCTGCAAAAAGGACACAAAAACACCATAGAAGTAGTTTACAAAATTTGGAAAAAAGTCAGATGGGTTTGGAAAGATTTCAGGGTTAGTAAATGATGCCAGAATTTTTTTTCTAGGGCTTTCAGCATAGCACTTAACCCTAGGTTATCATCATTCTAAAACCTGCTTTTAACTCTGGATAGAGGAACATTTCACACTTTAGTAGAAAGTTTAGCCACGCTTTTTTACTCGGGGTTATGAAATTCTGCTCTGGAGCTTTTATGGTGTTATAGTCACATCTAGCCGTAGCATTTTAAGTGTGAACAGCCATTCTGTAAATTATTCCTTCACTTTAAAAAAATAAAGGTGCTTTACTATTCCATAGAAGAACCTTTTTTGTCTAAATGGTTCCATAAATAACCTTTAACATCTGAAGAACCTTTCTGTTTCACAAAAGGTTCTTTGTGGGGAAAGAAGGTTCTTCAGATTATAAAAAGGTAAGAAAGAGATGGTTATTTAAAGAAGCTTTGACTGAATGGTTATTTGTGGAACCAAAAATGGTTCTTCTATGGCATCGCTGTGTGTGTTTAAAGAGTTTTAAACTAAAGAGTATAAACTAAAGGTGTTTTCAAACCTGGCTCATTTGTTTGGAACTTAGTTTGGTTCACTTAGGCATATTATACATAAGAATCATGCTCAGATCCACACCAAAATAATCAGTCCAACATTGCCTGAACAAGTTGATCTTGGCCCGATTGAAAATGTGAACAGTTTTACTCACATGTGACATCATGTAGCATTATAACAATTTAAGTCCCGTTTTGGAACAAAGTAAACAATCTTCAGGATTGAAAACACCTAACTCATATTCTTGGACTTCACAGTAAAGCCATTTACCAAAATATGACTAAAACTCAATAAAAAAAATAACAGGCCCAAGCTTTCCACTTAGACTTCTTCCTGGAAAGGCAGCAGTTATGAGAAGGTTTGAATATGAATGACTTCTTCACCTCAGGCCCTAAAGCTGCAATTGATTCACAAATGAAGGTGTTCTCATCCTCATTTTCTGCTTTTGTCATTCCTAAAAACAAGGCAAAGGTCTCTCTCTCACACACACACACAATCAAGTCTATTGCTACCAACACAACAGAATTACACCGAAAATGCATTCTCACACACCCTGGGGTGTGTGTCCACTATTACATAAGATCTCAGAGCTGCATAGCTGAGAGATGGGCAGAGCAGAGATTGAATGCTGCCCTCAGAGCGCAACCCAATCTAATTATGACCAGTTTCCAACTGGCTGCCCTCATTAAAACTCAAAGAGGCTGTGACACAATACAGTTTTACATAACAGAGGTTATGGCCAGCCACAATGACAGGCTTATGGTGAGCCTGCATCATACAGTCCCACCTAAAAACAGAATGTAGGATAGAAAATATCCTGCCATATAATTATCTCGGAGTTAATAGAAATAGCAATTTCTGGATTGTTCTGCTACTGATTTGTGATGGTTTTTAAGTTTAAGTTACCCAAAATCCCACACAGAAATGTCATGCATAATAATAATAATAATACAAATAATACAAATTCTAGATTATAAATTTAGCATCGCACATACTCTGCGTTTATAGACAACGTTTTTCTCCTATAAAAACTGCTATTCACAAAAATTGTTTTCAAGCTACAGAATACTGTATGTGGAATGATAAATCCATGCACAACTGCGCATGACCTCAAAACAAACACATTTTATGTGACTACGTAAACATAAGAATAATAATATTTTGGTATTTTGTGTGGTGTTGGATAGGATGACTTTTTTTCCTTTCATGGAAAACAAATCGAAATGAAAAATATAGGCTTCTCTTTCCATATAATGAAAAGTACAGAAAGCATAATGATCACTGTCTGTCAAGTTCAATTAGAATTTTATTACAAGTTTAAGTTATACAAATATATTTAATCAGAAATTGAATACATGGCCCCTTGTATCTTAAATGAACAGACTTTCAAATAAATAAATAAATAAAGCAAAGTCGCATGATGCCCCTGGTCCCACACATACCTATCTCACTGCCATATTCATTATGCGAAGGGGTTTCTTCCTATACCTCACACACTGCAACACAGATACACAAGCTATGACCTGTTTCCACTGAACTTAGATCAGATAGCTAACCAGTTGCATAAATGTTTCCATCTGGCTGCTGTATAAGAAAGTGGCGGCACGCTTCAAACTAGGGTGAGAAGGCGGCACCATATCACCATCGATGGGACCAAAATAGGAACAGGCTAAATGAATGCTAGGCATGTTTTAAACGTGGCTAAAATGGTTGATGGCTTTGTCCATTGACTGCTTCGTGAAATGTGTAATAGAATAGATTTACTATCTCTGTTACATTCTGACCCCAGATAAGGGTGAGCAGTCAGTGCTGAATAACTTCCCCATGGACAAACTGATAAGGAATATATTGCTATATTCAGGGCAAAGGAGACTAAGTCTAGGATGAATTGACCATGGCAAATGAATGCTTGAATGGAGGTGCTCATAAGCAAGCTATTTGTGCGGAGGATCTCTGGCATTGTTCCTCACACTGAATCATGCTGATAAAACCCACCCCACATCTGTCTGTGAGACATTCAGAGAATCCTGAGGGCGTCTGGAGAGGTCTGGTGTGAGCTCTTGCCAGCCAGGCCTTTATTCCCTGTTCATGACAGAGATGAACAATGAGCTCCTCCATGCACAATCATTTACACAAACACACAGACTGTGGGCTGGAAGTGAGGCACGCTGCCCCCCGGAGGTTTCGCCAGGCTCTGGAATGTGAGATAAAGGCGTAAGCGCTGTACGGTCAGCAATAGCAATCGTGGGAAAGTGTCTCTTACTCCTCTTATCTCGTCAAGGAATGCAAGCTATCTGAGTGCGGCTATATGTAAAGGGTTTCAAAAGCAACAGATGCTTCCTGAAGAGACAAAAGGAAGAAAGAATTTTACTCTTGCTAGCAATTGTTGTACTTGGAAGGTTATTTCCAAGAACAAAAGCAAACAAGGACTAGTGAAACTGCTTTATTCTATTCATGCACATGTATTTTAGGAGTGCTCTACCAAAGAGTCAAACAAAACAATTTCACTTACGAAAGACTAGTCATTTTATTATTTCTTTGGAATGGATAAACCCTTCAGTGTGTGAAATATTAAATGGCAAAGGAAGTATTAAAATAACAAATATGATAAAATATAGAACATGTTAATTTTGTGACATGTCAATGTTTTCTTACAACTTCAAAACACCATATAATCATTCACGTTATTTATTAACATTTTTATTATTTTGTAAAAAGCAACTTCGAGTGTAACAGTTGTTGAACTTATAAATGAATATACTGTAATAAAATGTTATCTCTCCCCGAGTAGAAAGTACTACAGATTTTTATCAGTATCTGAGGTGTTTGTAGGAGTGATAAAAAGTATCATGTGCATACATTAGCTTGCAAATGCATGTCTTTATTGTTTGTATATTAAGCTCTTCAATAATTAACAAAACATTTACATAACTCATAATAATGCATACATGGTTTTATATTTATACTATTTATTTCTATTATATTTTCTTATTTATAAATTCGGGCCTATTTTTATCCATATTCTTTATGCATTAATGTAATTTCTAATGCAATTATTATTATTACATTTATTTCATTTCTGTATGGATCTCTATGAATGAAAGACATAGATAAGAATTATTGAGAATGAGAATTATTTGTAAAAGTCAAAGGTTATCAGTCAATATGGCTGTAACGGCACACTCAGATGGTTAAAAATAACTGCCCATTCACAGCATAACATACCCCATAGAAAAATATACAAGCTCAAGCACAAACCATAATGGACTGTAACAACCTCATTCATTTAGGGTGACCATAAGTCCTCTTTTTACCCGGCATGTGCTCGCCGGGATTTTTAAATGACCTGAAATGTCAGGGTTTTGGCTTTGTTTTCCTGAGAATGCTGAGAATTGTTTGCTCAGGCTGTGGATTCAAGATAATAATGTTGTAAATAATCTTCTGTTTCTTGCACAGACTGATCATTCCACTTCATAAGACCTCAATATATTATCAGGAGCCACTGGTATTAATCTGGTCTTGACTCTCATAAACCGGCAGCCATAGTTGGGCAATTTATGAATTGCCAAAAACAAACAGTTTCACCAAAAAAAAGTTCTACTGAAGAAAAAAAAGTCACCTACATCTTGGATGGCCTGAGAGTAAGTTAATTAACAGCAAGTGAACTATCCTTTTAAGCATGTATGTTTAATCTGTATGAAAAATATTATAAATGCACGTTGTTATTAAACAAAGGCTAGTATGTAATTTTGTTAAACTCAGTATAAAATTTAATACATTTCTTATGATGCCCAAACAATATATCTGAGTTTAGGTAACATTATGAAACATATGGAATAAATGCATGGTTAACTTTTAATTGACAATATTCGCTGTAGTTTTCTAAATGTTCGTCCAATTAAAACATTTTAGTTGAATGGACTATAACGGTAAAGGTTGAGCCAACTAAAAAATAACAATTCAAGTAACACTTTGAAGAGAGAAATTGAGTGAATGTAATCTGTGGAAGTTAGTTAATAATAATTACTTGTTTACAGTGCATGCTCTCTACAGTCCTCAAACGCTATATGTACCCGTGTTTGCATTGCTTTGACCATCCTCTGTAAATCCCACCTTCTCACATGCCATCATTGGTCGATTATGTGCGACGCCTGCATGCTATTGGCCAAACTACTTTTCAGTAGTCATTACCATTAGCAAGTATGGAAAACAAAGAGAAAGCACAGACAGTTTAGCCAATTTAGAAATCCTAGCCAGGACATGTTCAGGAAAAAGAGGACGTATGGTCACCCTATTTCATTAGCTGTACAAAACAGCTCACAATACATGGTGATACTGAACTTAGTCAGTATCAAGTTGCTGTGATCCTTTTCACGTCTGCAGTTACAATGCAACTCCAATTCCTGTGCAGACTGAAATGGCACTTTACTCTTTTTAGGAAGCTATTTCTTACACTAAATGTACGGAATGTGATGCATGAGTAAAGATACAACACATACACCTGTTAGAGTCACATTAGAAGCTCAGATATGCAAGCAAGCTACAATCAGGCATGAGATAAAGACGTCACAGTTCTAAGCGGTCAGTGATGTTTGTCTGTTTGCTTTGGATGCAGTTCTTCTACCATAACAAAAGCTTCACTGGCATGACGCTGTGTGCATTTTAAAGGCCAGCCATGACTTCACATCTGCAGTTTCACAAGCCTATGGTTACACCTCACATTTGCACATGTTTGTCTATTGGAAGCTATGTACTGGAACATTTTCTTGCTGAGGGTCAGGTCATGTTTGTGATACTTCTGCCTCTGAGGCCACATGACCTCAACTGATCTCATAGCTTAGTGGGACATGCAATTGGTTGGAACATTCATGGCATCTCTATTGCATTGCACAACAGAGCATCGTTTCATACACACAGCTCTTCACAAACATGATTAATAATGGTTGGTGAAATATGCTGCAGTAAAGGGATCATTCGGCCAAAAATATATTCACCTTCATGTTGTTCCAAAGTTGTATACACCCTGCTGAAAAAACAAGACACCATAACAAAATTGGTAATGGTTTTACCGGTTATAATGAATTGTATTGGTTTTAATGGAAACTGTAATGGACCCTGTGGGTTTCTACTGGTAATTGGGTAATTTATTGGTAATTTATTGGCTTGTTAAACCCAATAAATCCTAATGGAATATGTCCCAAAACACACACACGGAAAAAAAATGTTTTAATAGTTTTAATGGTTAAAAGTTGATGGTTTGTAATGTTTGTAATGGTATTTGTAGTGGAGACCATTATATATTTTTTGTAATGGTTCTATTGTTTTATTTTGTTTTTCCACCAGGGTATTTCTCCTTCTGTTGGAAAAAAAAAAAAAGTAGTTTCCTTCCTTCTGAAAAATAATTGTTTTAAATTCCACTTTCATTGTATGGACTAGAACTTTCACCAAAATATCTTCTTTTGTTTTAAGTCGAAGAAATAGTTACAAAGATTTGGAATGAAATGAGCGTGAGTAAATAAAGACAGAACTTTCATTTTTGGGTGAACTATGCCTTTAACACAAAAAAACCTCATGTTCTAACAAAGCAACAATTACTCAAATGAAATGCTAATGTTAAAAACTATTTCACATTTTAAAGTGACATTTGAGATTTTAATGTGTGTTTTGTGCACTACTAGAGTGCACCGTGGATGCTTGTGTACCTCAAGCCAGTTTCTGTGTGTGTTTGCTGTGAGACTGTGTCATTTTGGAAGTGGTCAATGGAAAATGTTAGTGTTCGTGTTATTTAAAGAAGTGGATAGGAGCACAAGTCACCTTGTGCCATGAATTATAACAGAAAGATCCACTTCACATTGGATCGATGCCATTATTATGGTCTTGTGGTAAAGAACAAAACAAGCCTGCTGGGCTACAAATGTCAGTTTTAAAGTTTTATTTTAAGACAAAAAAAAAAAAAAAAACTTCACTTGTGTGCCTTCTAATCAATAAATAAATAAATAAATAAAATAAAATAAAACTACAAAAATTAGTTTCTGTGATGAGTTTTTGTAAATAAATATTTGATCTGTTATACTTTAAGGAATTTTTGTGTAATTACACAAATATTTTTAGTAACAATATTCATTACAAATGTACAGACCAACATTGGGAATCATGATTGCGCCCTCTATTGGGTTGTAAAGGTAATAATATAATTTACTCACAGTCATGTCGTTCAAAACCTGCAGAACGTTGAGGGTCCAAACAACACTGAACTCCATTGACTTTCACTGTATGGAGAAAAAATAGAGATATTGTGTGTGTTCCACAGAAAGTAAGAAATATTTAGATTTAGAAGAACATGAGGCTAAATGAAGTGTAAATGAGTAAAGGATGATAGTTTACATTTTGGGTTGAACTATGCCTTTAGGTTAGAAACTAGACTTTCAAGAGCTTTATGACTGATTTCCATCTTACAAAAAGCCCATTCTGTGCAAAAGAATTACATTCTGAACGTTTTGACCTTTTAAAGCAACAGTTTTAGCTGTTCAAAACAAAATTATCAGGTGCATTCTTGGCCACAGTTCAACCATTAAGCAAGTCAAGCATTGATTAATCTGTCAGTTTGCCCTTGACTTTATCCAGGGCCCCAAGATTCATAAGATCCTTGCAATCAAAAATGCTTTTCCTCTGCAAGCAAAAGAGTAAACGTCCACATTGCCAAATTCCTCAGTGCTGTTTGTTGAGCTTTGCAGGCCTGGTATCCAGGGTTACGGAATTCCGATCGCAAAACCGCTGGATCGGAGCCCGGCAAAACATATTTCCAGCATTTGCTAATCTGAGGAAAGGAAGGAGCGAGAGAGAGAAAAAAAAAAAAGACATTCCAAAACAAATTAGATTTAGGATATTCCTATTCCCCCATTTCTGAAAGCGAGGGAGCACATGTCTCCCACTCAGTTTCACTCCGTTGGTAATATATGAGTCTGTGCACAGTAACAGCCTTTGGCTATTTCCATGTGCAGGATCCCACATGGATGACATTAACATTCCATGAGCTTTCTCATGTTGAACGTGTGCGTTGCTGTAGTTTGCTTGTGAGTGTGAATGTGTGTGTGTTGTAAACCGTCAGGTCTGGCGCAATCTGTGCATTCTTGGGGTGAAACTGTACTAAATCATTAAAGCAAGCTGTGATAGGCCACAAACATAGGTGGAGACTTGAGAGAAAGATTGTGTGTTTGACGTCAACTTTACATCTCTGCTGTGCAACACTGTTAAAGGATACGACCCCAGAGAATTTATCTGATCCCATCACATGGCCAAACAGCCTTTTCCCCGAAGCACAAAGTGACGAGGAAATAAAACCATTCACACAAACTCATCCACTCCCATAACAAACACAACTATGAAAACAAGCTCTTTTAATTTGACCCTTAAAACACACTCTTCACAACCATGTCAGTAGGTTTACAAAAAATATGTTTTTTATATATATGTTAGGTTAAACTGTATATAAATATTGATTGCATAATAAAGGAGAGTGAGAAAAAGGCACAGCAAAACAGAACGGATGTCTCAAGAGCTCAAAAAGATGATGGCGGTGGATGCAAGAGGCCATATGAAAGGTCAAAGCTCAAGGGAATAGGGAGTGTATATGTGGTCATTCCTTCACTAGTGCAATAATCATGGAGGTATTCAGCCCTTTTGGGACAAAAGTTGTTTGGCATTGCTTTGGTGTCATTTTTGCTGCACTGATCTTGTCCAATAATGTTGCAGCTTTTATGAATCCCGACTAGATGCCAAAACACATTCTTCTCAAATAGAAATGGCCATACAGATAGGTCATCACCTGTACATATCTCTGCAAGTTCAGACCAAGGCACTTAGTGGCCGTTTTGGGGGATGCCATCTTTGCCCAGGTATTTGGAGACGGTGTTGGCGTTTTCCTGCTTCATGCTCTGAATGTGGGCGGCCAGTCTCTGAAGCAGCTCTTGAGACCTTAGCGTTTCCTCCTCCAGAAGCCATTTGGAGATCTGGCGGAGTCCTGGAGGAAGAGGGAGGAAATGACCATTAAGGCTGTTGTGCAATGCTACCGTGTGCATGAATGACATGCATTCTTATAAAAGCAGTGTGTCAAAAACAAGAAAATTCTACTCAAGTATTATTTATAGTATCTCCATTGTGCCCATCTGGTGTATATTGTGTATATGGGTCAATGGTAAACAATAGTGTCAACAAAATATTTAAAAAATCTTGTTTAAAACATATCCCAAGGTCTTACAATTGAACTATTTGTATTCATGCTTGTTTCTTGTTTTGAAAAATATTCTTACATTTTATAACAAGATTTTAAGATTTCTCAAGGCAAAAACATTTTGTATTTAAATAAAGATCATGAATTTTAATTAATTAACCACAAGCAGTTAAGCAATTAACTTGCAATTAAGCAATTAACTTGACCGTTTTATTAAACCATTAAATTATCTCACATTTTAATTCATGAAGGTCTGCTGTATTTTTTTTTCATGTGGTGCATGTTGATTGCACCACATGACACTAGTTTGGAATGTCTTACTATGAATAAGTTTGGTGTTAAACTATTTTTTCCCCCTAAAAAATTAAATAAAAATTAGACAAATAACTTGTGTTTTTTCTTCACTTTGATACTAAGACTGTTGTATCACCCTGATATTTTTTTTAATTAATAGATGGAGACATCATGACATTGACCCATATCTCTATTACTGACCAAAGGCAGAAAGTTGTCTACCGAGCTGGAAGCTTGAGCCTCCTCTCCATTAACCGCCAGACTGAGAAGAGCTGCCATTCTGTGGGCTTTACGACTTGAAGATGAAGATGAGGCAGACGATGCAGAAGAGTGGGCCGGGGACACAGCCATCCTGCTCTCTTGTGATTGGCCATCAGGGCGACGAGGGGAAGTTCGTGACAGATTCTCAAGCTGTTTGAGGAGCGTCTGTATTTGTTCCTCATAGTGTGAAGCTCTTTCCTGCATCCGAGTCTCCATGGCCTGCAGCGCCTCCTGGTGTCTGCGGTGTACATCCTCATCAGATCTATGACAGCACATAACACAATAACATAATGCACTTACATGCATTACCATTCAAAAGTTTGGGTACAGCAATTTTATTTTTTCATTATGTATATTACATTTTGCATTAAATTGATCAAAAGCAACAGAAAAAACATTTATATAACATTTTTAAATGTTTTTGTAACAAACGTTTTACAAATGTTTTGTGTTTATTTTAAATAAATGCTGTTCAGCTTTATATTGATCACAGAACTTTGGGGAAAAAAGCAGCAGTGAACCGTTTTCAGCAGTGATAAAAAAAAAAAAAGTTTCTTGATCAGCATGTTACATTTTTGAAGGATCGTTCGACACTGATGAAATAATGGCAGCTGAAAATATAGCTTTGCAATTACAAGAATAAATGACATTTTATAATATGTTAAAAAGAAAACAGCAATAATATTTCACAGTGTTACTGTTTTACTGTATTTTTGATCAAATTAATGCAGCCTTCGTGCATCACAAAATGCACTAAGCATTCATGTAACCTGTTGCTATCAAATGAAGCAAGGAAACCTGAATTTTTGTACAAAGAGTTAACATGTCACACTTCTGCATAATTAAGGAGTGTTATGATTTAGTAAACAAAATCAAAAAGTTTTCCAAATTCTAAAACGTTCTGTTTACAGTATCTCAAATTGTCACAGTATGTGTTAAGATGAGTGAATTTTTTTTTTATGTTTTAGTAACATGTACCTGTTCTGAGCATTCTTGTTCTGATTTTGTAGCAACGCTCTCTCGTATTTGTCCTGCCAGGTCTGGTGGTTAGCCTCCATGCGAGCTCGCAGCTCAGTAATTTCCAGCCTCAGCTGTCTGTTTTCCTCCTCCAAACTGTTCAGAGATGACACATAGCTGTCTCTAAGATTCACCAGCTGTCCGTCACCACTCTAACAGACAAACAAAGAGAAAATGTGATTAGCAATGATGAAAGAATGCAAAACAGAAGAAATACAAATGAAAACAAATAATCTGCCTTGCGTCATAAATTCATCCCTCAGCTTGTAAGAAGTAACAAAAACTATTATTATAGTAAGTCTATGAAGCAAGGCATTGTTAAAGGTTAAAATACACAATCACGCAACTGATTCAAATTAATAGCGCCAAGACACAGTCAGACACAATTGTGTACAAAGTACACTTTCCAAGTTCATCAATCATAAACTCAGCTGCCTAAAACAGCCAGGGGAACTTAGCAAACCTTCAAGGGCCCCAGGATGGCTTAAAGTCTTTAAGTAAAAATTGTACTTCTATTACATAACAGTCAGTTCTTGAAACTTCTAAAATCATGTAGTTTCAATGAATAATGGTTAATTAATTGAATGTATTGACACTGTCAGATCTGTTAATGAAAGAAGCTGTATGAAAACAAGCAGTGTATTCATTATAATAGCAGAAATCATGGGGCCTTTGAATACTGGACAGTAGGAGGCCTTCGAGTTCAAAAGGTTGAGAACTCACTGTTGTTACAAACTGAGGGACCAATAATTGTTCAAATGATGTTAATGCAGATGCTATTAATACAGTCCTGAACATTATTTAACATTATTATGTACACATTTAAAGTAAAATGAAGGTTTACTGAGCAAAAGAATGAAACCTTAGGTGATCTTGACTCTACTCTCTCAAGAAGATCATTTAGATGCTGATTCTCAAGCTTTAGAGTTTCAAGCTGGACCTGTGTCACCTACAAAAACCAACATAACAGCCCATTCAGTTATTCATGATATAATAAACCAGTACTTCTCAACAGGCTTCTTCATATTGGGTGAGGAATAGCAGGTTTTTGGTGTTACCAATCTGGACAGGTTGTGAGTGTGTTTTGGTGAACCTTGAGTTCTGATGCCCGCCGCTCTGCTCGCTCCACTTCTGCCCGTAACTGTCGCTCAGTACTGGAGGCGGAGCCACTGAGTGTGGCAATGGTGATGTCACGCTGATGAAGTTCGCTGGTTAACTGAGACACCTCCTTCCTCATTCCCTCCAACTCCCCATAACGAGTCTGTTCAGCCCTTTCAAGCTCTGCACGCAACTATGGACACAAAGAGTTAAATTTGACCTAATATGGTCATCAGTAATTTGTACATAGATTTGTGATAAATCTAATAACTCTCATTGTCAATGAGACAGTTCAGTGTGTTCAAATAAATAAAGCTGGTCAACTGCACACTGATAATACATTAAACCTTAAACTGTAAAAAACATATTGCTTATTGTGCGTACACGTTTGATTTCAGCCGTACAGCGAGTGTGTTCCTCCTCCATCTGTTTCCACTCATTTTCTCGTCTGCTCATCTCTGCTTTATGCTTTCTCGTGCTCTCCAACCTGACAAAACAAAACAGAGTTCAAGGTTTATATTCCAGAATAAGCTTTCTATTGTTAGCTACTGCTGCTGTATATTGTCATGAAGAGACATTTCAAAAACATCTCACTTGTCTCGAAGTCTAATGACCTCAGCTTTCAGGTGATTCTCACAAGTTTGGGAACTGTTCAACTTGGCTGTGACTTTCTCCAGATCTTGTCTAAGGGAGGCCAAGTTTGGAGACAAACCGTGTGATGCTAAACATTCCTCTAGAGACCTATAAAAAGAGATAAGTGATTTGTAAAGCATGGTTGCATACTGACATTGATACCTAGCTAGCAAGATACTTTTGGACTGTTGTTAAATGACAAATCCTACAATAATATTTCTGTGTATGTAAGAACCGAATATTGAAAGGCAGATAATAATTTACCTAATGACTTGCTCTTTTGCTTGCAGAGTTAGGTTAAGTCGGGTTACTTCCCGCCGTAACTGCTGCTGCTGGATTCCTGTACTATGTACAAACTGATCCTGAGCATCTAGTGTAGCCTTCAGCTCCTCTCACTCTTCACTCAAAACCTGCAGAGAATAGCGTTACCATTATTCAATTATTTACATATTTGATATTAAATATAATTTAGTGCTTCGTTCAGCTATTAATGCTTCAGCTATTAAACCAGCACCTAATGCTGCCTTAAAGTCATGTTGGAAGAATTATATTATTAAGATGAGCTTTCAAAATATAAAATGAAAAGCAAAAAGTACTAAAAAATATATATTACTTCTATAACTGAAGTCTGAAGTTATATTTCGTGTGAGAAACAACCCAAATTTTATTTGGTGTGAGAAACAACCAAACATTTAAGTTTACCCAGTAATAACCTTTCCCTTCATGGACTGTTAACTGGAAAACTGTGGACAGTATCAACCTGATTAATTATTGAAGTTTTTAGGCTTCAAAAAGTGCATAAAGACCATTGAGCAGTTCAATCCAAGTCCTCTAAAGAAACACGATTGCTTTATTGGATGAACTGATTTAATTTAGGCTTTTATTTAAACATTGAACAGCATATAAACATGCATATAAACACTGAAATATGGTAAACATAAAGGAAGTATGCGTTCGAACTTCCGTTGACCATATTTGCTGTGCTCTATATGTGTGCGTAGATCAATGTTTATATGTGACTAAACTCTTTGATTCATATGGATCGCCTTTATGTCCTTGTTGAAGCTTTACATTTTTGATTTCATGGACTATCATTGGATGGACAAAAATGGAGAGTGAATATTTAAAAGTATTTTCATTTGTGTTCTGAAAATGAACAAAAGATTGGTTTTGTGACATCAAGAAAATGAATAAAACAATGAAAATCATTTTTGGGTGAACTAACGCTTTAAGCTCTCAGGTAGGAACTCCCCAGGAGGATATGAAGACAGCATATACCTCCTCTTCCTTTTGTTTCTTATGCCACACCACACAGTGTTCTAAATGTTCTAAACACCACACTCTGCACTATGTTCTAAAGTCCATCTCTACCTCTACTATTCTTGTGGATCTGGATCTAACGGTCCCCGTATGTGAGCTGCAGAGGGGCAGCTGACCTGCTGTTCCTTGATGGAGTCTTCCAGCTCATCCTGAAGCAGCCGAAGTCTCTCCAGTTCCAGTTCTTGTGTATGTAGGCTGTCCTGAGCCCTCTGCAGCTGAGAGCGGAGCCGTTGCAGTTCCCCCTGCTCCTGTGTCCGACCTACACCCTGAGACTGAGGCACGCACAATTTCTCACATATTAATATTAAAATACAACTCCTTGAAAGAACAGTGGTGAGCTCATAGATATGTATGAGCTACTTTAACCACAGCTTTATTAAAATGTCATGTTTAATTCAGTTATCAATCCTGGAATGAAATATTATTAACCATACAAATATTTAAAGCTTATAAATTATCAACATTACCAAAACTTTGCAGAACAAACTGCTGTACAAAATCTATTATTTAGTTTAGTTTTAGTAAAAAAGTAAAAACATCTGTTTAATCTATTATTTAGTTTAGTTTTAGTAAAAAAGTAAAAACATCTGTTTTGATGTGAAATCTTAAATGATTTAAACATAAGGATAATTTAGATATTGTTAGTAACATTTCAATATAAACACTTAATGACCTGAAGCAAGTTAGGTTTATTTGATTATCCATACATAATTTATTTTAGAATTATTTTTTTTAAATTTGAGTATCAAATATATAATACATCAGGGTTTTGTGAAACATTTATTTGTATATTATTGCTGTACTGCTTTGCACTATATGCAAAACTACAGAGCTTTGCTCACAAAACTAAGCATTTAAATATCATCTTACTAAAATATTATAAAAAGATATGGTGTGATAATTCATATTTATATACAGTTTTTGAAGTAATAAAATTCATAAAATTTTGGAATTCTGACAAGCTACCATAATCCATCTTACATTTTGGTCATATAAATATCAGATGAATATTTGGCTCAGTTGGGGCCTTGGAATAAAATTTATGCGTTTTTTTTTTCTTACTCTCCGTGATTTGAGCTCCTTATATTTGATTTGAGCCCTATATCGACTATATGAACCATAAACATTTTTTAAGCTTTTGTCTAAAGGGCCATTACACTGTTCCATTAAAAAATGAGGGAGAGGGTCACCTGGATGAGTGCAAACTGTTCAGCCAGGTTCTTCCTTTGCTCCTCCAGTGAAGTCACTTGTCTCTGATACTGCAGTCTTTGCTGTTCCCAATCTGCTGAACGCTGATGAAACTCCTGCATTCACAGAAATAAATGTTCAATGAACTTTAAAAAAACGTTTGAACTAAATTTATTAAACAATACTATATAAACAAAAATTAAGTCCACTTTATTTTTAGCCAGTCTCTGTACCTCCAACTTGATTTTGAGGCAGGACAGCTCCTCAGTCCTGTCCTCCTCTCTGCTCAACGCTCCTTCTCGTGCCTCCTTCAGATTCTTACGCTGTAGCTTTTCATAGCTGTGTTTCAATTTAGACAACTGTTGAGAGGAGTTAGTTGTTAATTATACTGAAAAAAAAAGTTGTAGTGACAAGCACGTGACAAGGAATAAAACACACTAAAGTGTGTTTGAGATAAATGCTGTGAGTATAACAATAATATATACAGCACTACTGCTAAGAAAAAAAAAAAAAGCTAATCATACTTCATCTTTTACATGCTGCAGCTGTTCTTCATACTTTACGACCAGCTCTTGTTTTCCAGCTTGCATCTCATCGAGCTGTTTCCCCAGCACTCGGATCTAGAGAACATAAGATCATGCTTATCAAAGCCAGTGTGAAATGCAGCTCAAAGATGACACCTAGTGAAACATAATCTCCTTACAACATAGATGGACAATGACTTTATTATATATGCATGATACGGTCAAGACGCTTTTATATGGTGATCCAAAAGTCTGAGATCACTTGTCAAAATATTTAGATTTTTTTTCCTGAATTAAACCATTTTTCATAATCACATTATCATTAACATCATGTAGTATTTGGTATATCCCATTTTTTGATGACAGCATAAACTCAACCTAAATAGTCACGATCACAAATTTACCTATTTGATTAATGAGCTACAAATAGTCTTATTTTATATATTTTTTAAACCATAATGTTTATTTCAGATTTTTCAAAATCTTTGTTTATGTTAAAATTTGAACACAAATTTTCAACATGATATCAGACTTTTGAAACATATGGAGTAAATAAATTTTAATAATATGTTATATAACATTACTGAATTTATATAATATCATACAATTTAAGGCAACATTAGATGCATGTACAGTGTTTCCCCTGCCATTAACTTAGGAGGGCGGCCCGCCCACCTTGAAGGTCAAGTTCATTTTATTTTCTCTATAGCGCCAGATCACAACAGAAGTCATTTAAAGTTACCTTTCCTATAGAACAGGTCTATACCTTGCGCGGTTTTGTTTACTACTCATACTAAAGCGTACGTGAGGCGTGCGGTGATATTAACATCTGCCGCCTCATTAAATGAGGACATAAATACACAAACAATATTTCCAGAACTGCTCTGAGAGTCACTTCATGAGCATTTGACCATTTCATTTGAGTAAAACTATCCTCACAGAAATGTAAAGGTATTCCCGGCAACCCGTCAATATAAAAGTTTCAGTTGTAGACATTGCTGCAGAAATCTATTCCTATTGTTCAGTAGAAAGTACGTAATAGACTACTAAAATGATTAAAACCTTATTTTTAAGGAATAATCATAAAATATGTCTTCAATGTTTTAATTGTAATATTAAATTCCCTTTATTTTCCAAAAAAAAAAAGAAAAAAAGATTTGTTTAATTTTCATTAATTAAAAGAAATTAAATGAATGTTTTTATGCTGGAAAAAAGTGGATCACCACTTCAAATGTTGACTACTGTATTATGATAATAGTGTCAAGATCTTAATATGTGATAATAGAAACCTATGCAAGAAATATTGACATAGCAGTTTAGAGCCAATTAAAACAATCAGTTTAGCTTTACAAACAACAGTCTTCACCTATCTAATATGGCACATAGGTACTGCTCAAACAGAAGCATTCAGTCTAGTCTAGTCTAGTCATGCAGGAAGACCCACGCCTTCATGCAGTTCACCTGCTGTAACCCCTTTTCCACTACCAACTTCAACATTTGGAAACCACCATCCTGGAGCTCCAGCAGGGACATCATCACCTCCCTCACCCTAAGCATCTGCCAGGGGTGAAGGCAGATCATGTGATGTTTGTGATTTTGCTGAGCCATTACATTTACAAAGAGATTTTACCATGGAAAGTGTAACAAAACCATCACAATCAGTTTAGTCCCTAGAAGATCCTGTAGCCTCATATTACAGTTAATTGTATTGAACGTGTTCTCAAGAATGCAGTCTGGAAAATCCTTGATCTCATATCTCACTAAGGTATTAATCGCATCAGCCAACAGACAGTTGACTTATAACTGTCTTTAAAAGTAACAAATTTGCTTCTTACAGCAGTTTGACACTCCAAACGAAAGTGTGAACATGTGAAGGTGAACAAGAGACAATACAATACCTCTGAGCTCCTCTTGTCGAGCAGAGCTCTGGCTGACTGGAGTTCCTCCAGAGTATTCTGCAGACGCAGCTCCATGGCTTGAACCTCAGCCTCCCATTCACGCACCATGATGTCAATCTGCCGCATCAGCTCCTGTAATTCCGGCTCGCAGGATGACAGGACAGAGCTGAGGAGATGAATGGCAGGAGGGAAAGTGTACACCCAAGTACTGCAAATATGCCTACTACAAATGTATAACACAAGGCACTTTTTTAATATGTGGATTGCTCAGAATTTGAATTCTACCATGTACCTGACATCATGATCACGGAGCGTGCTCAGAAATTCCTCCATTATTCCTCAGTGATCTTCCTTGTACATCCTTATTACAAAAGATCTGGACGGCATGGCTGAGAAAAAAATAATAATTCATGAGCAGAGATGATGGGTTTTGCATTCTGATCTAACGTTGTGTCTGCATAGGGGTTAGTTTCCAAGGGCAACTACAACTACAAATACCATTGGCGTGCTCTGATAGAATTGAGTTGATATATCAATTAGATCTCTGACATACTAAGGCTTCAATCTTTCTAGAATCAGGTATAACAGTATTTCATTGGTAAAAAAAAAAATGTTCACTTAAAATAGAATTAAGTAGCCGGTGGTGTTCCAATAATAACGAGGTATTACGTGCCGAGCTATTATTAGAAACTGAATATAATATGATATAATTACGTTGATAAGTGACTTTTTGGTATTTTTACACACCAGGCCTTACTGTTTTATTGGTTTGTTACTAATAAATCACTACTTAGCTAATATTAGCCTGTTAGAGTGGAGAAATAGTACGCGCATTTACTTACTTTACTGTGTTTGCACAGAAAGTGAATGTACACTATGATCTTTGAACTCGAGATAAATTTTGAGTTAAACTTATTTTCTTAAAATACAAATCTCACTTACAATTTCTGGGACACTTGACATCATGTTTGTCAGCTGGGGTTGTAAGAACAGTTAAACACGTGCCACAACCAAGAACATCAAAACACAACAGAACAGCCACTCTGCCTGCGCTTCCGCAGTGTCACGTGGTTCACAGTACGGCTTCTCATTGGACATGTTTGTACAGTATCCAACATACCCGGATTGGTGTGCTTGTAATTTGGGATAGAGTAGTGCATTTATATGCTATATTACTTTAAAACTTATTGAATATAACAGACTATATTTAGTTGTCACAAAAGCAAACACAATAACGATTTTTATTAGCTGTATGTGTTTTTTACACACGTTCATGAGCCATTTGCTTGCAACGAACCCGAATTATTGAACAGATTAAAGCACAGAAGTATAATGTGGTATGTATACATTTGGTTTTAAAGATTATTTGGTAACACTTTAGAATAATGGTTCGTTGTTAACAAGTAACTATGCAGGAAGTAATAGGTAGTACTACATTTACACTTAACTTAATGCTATTAACTAATAGAGAAGCAAGATTAACTAAGCAGTAGTATCAGGAGAAAGGTAGTTCCTTATTAGATATGTGATAAGTATTAAATAAAATTATCCACTTTGAGAACTACTTGTGAACTACGACCAATTAATAAACAATAACCAATTAATTACTAATCACAACAGTAACGTCTTAAAACTGAACAATTGGGTTTTTTTGTGGAAACTAATTTAGGAATATGATAGCTCCCAAATAATTTTAAATTTGTGACCTCTACTCTTACCAAAGGATGGATGTTCAAATATTTCAAATAAAAAACATAGAATAATAATAAAAACAATAATTCACTTAATTTTTAACAAATTAGGAAGTGATGCTGACAAGCTCATGATTGAATTAGTTCACAATTATGAACTCTGTTTTATGTGATTTGTGAAATTTTGGGGGGTCTCAAAAAATATTGACTGTGTTATTTTGACGTGCAATTTCAGTTTTGTGTAATGTGATCATCGTGGATTATTGTGTGTAAAATTGCAAAAATATAATTCATTCATGCATGACGGCGATTTAAACCTAATTCACTTCAATAAAGATAACTATACATGCTATTCTTGTCACAAATTCTTGTCTCGGTGCAAATTCATTCCACTCATGTTTGCATGTTAACTCAAAGATTCGTAGGAAAAATATAAACGTTGGATTCAACATTGGCCGTAGATATGCGCGCAATCCATTCTGCAGTTAGCATCATCATATAGCCACCATGGCAAAAAGAACACAAGGCAGTTTAATGGCACGACCGAATTACCTGCTGCAAGCCCTGTTAGCACACCTCCCGCCGGGATGACAACGCAAGAAGTAAGTCATTGTAGAGCCCTGCATTTCGGCCCTGGCCCGACGGGCCCCGACTTTTTTACGCCTCTAGGGCCGGGCTTCGGGCCAATTTCCACGTCATAGTTCAGACGCGGGCCGGGCCTCGGGCCTGTTTTGGGTTTCTCCTTATTTTTATATTGTAGACATCCATCGATTAGTGATGAAAAAAATTGCCGCGCTGGTGGAAACAACAGGAGACCGTGCTGCCGCGACTGAGAGCAGCTCGTTGGTGTTTAGTGTCCCGCAGCAGCAGCAGGTGCGCAAGTGACTTCAGCGCAGCTGAATAGTTCTGCGTTCAAATGCACGCAATAGACTAAAGCTTGCTGCAAAACCCCAGCAAACATAACCATGAATGTGCCTGTGGGAAATAGTAAGGAGATATTTGAATTATTTACTAATAAACTAATGTTTTCTGAGTCTGTGTCACAAGGATGAAGTTGCTGATCCTGACTCGCCGTCTCCTCATTAGACGCGCCTTTAGAGAGAAATGCATCTTTATTGATTATGATTAAGATTATAATAAAAGAGTTTTTGTTTTCGATTGTTTTATTTCGTTAAGTAATAATTTAAAGCTTTCTATAGATACAGGTGCTGGTCATAAAATTAGAATATCATCAAAAAGTTGATTTATTTCAGTAGGCTAATACCATTCAAAAAGTGAAACTTGTATATTAGATTCATTCATTACACACAGACTGATATATTTCAAATGTTTATTTCCTTTAATTTTGATGATTATAACTGACAACTAATGAAAGTCCCAAATTCAGTATCTCAGAAAATTTGAATATTGTGAAAATGCTCAATATTGAAGACACCTGGTGCCACACTCTAATCAGCTAATTAACTCAAAACACCTGCAAAAGCCTTTAAATGGTGTCTCAGTCTAGTTCTAGGCTACACAATCATGGGGAAGACTGCTGACTTGACAGTTGTCCAAAAGACGACCATTGACACCTTGCACAAGGAGGGCAACACACAAAAGGTCATTGCTAAAGAGGCTGGCTGTTCACAGAGCTCTGTGTCCAAGCACATTAATAGAGAGGCGAAGGGAAGGACAAGATGTGGTAGAAAAAAGTGTAAAAGCAATAGGGATAACCGCACCCTGGAGAGGATTGTGGAAAAAAAAAACCCATTAAAAAATGTGGGGGAGATTCACAAAGAGTGAACTGCAGCTGGAGTCAGTGCTTCAAGAACCACCACGCACAGACGTATGCAAGACATGGGTTTCAGCTGTCGCATTTCTTGTGTCAAGCCACTCTTGAACAAGAGACAGCGTCAGAAGCGTCTTGCCTGGGCTAAAGACAAAATGGACTGGACTGCTGCTGAGTGGTCCAAAGTTATGTTCTCTGATGAAAGTAAATTTTGCATTTCCTTTGGAAATCAAGGTCCCAGAGTCTGGAGGAAGAGAGGAGAGGCACATAATCCACGTTGCTTGAGGTCCAGTGTAAAGTTTCCACAGTCATTGATGGTTTGGGGTGCCATGTCATCTGCTGGTGTTGGTCCATTGTGTTTTCTGAGGTCCAAGGTCAACGCAGCCGTCTACCAGGAAGTTTTAGAGCACTTCATGCTTCCTGCTGCTGACCAACTTTATGGAGATGCAGATTTCATTTTCCAACAGGACTTGGCACCTGCACACACTGCCAAAGCTACCAGTACCTGGTTTAAGGACCATGGTATCCCTGTTCTTGATTGGCCAGCAAACTCGCCTGACCTTAACCCCATAGAAAACCTATGGGGCATTGTGAAGAGGAAGATGCAATACGCCAGACCCAACAATTCAGAAGAGCTGAAGGCCACTATCAGAGCAACATGGGCTCTCATAACACCTGAGCAGTGCCACAGACTGATCGACTCCATGCCACGCCGCATTGCTGCAGTAATCCAGGCCAAAGGAGCCCCAACTAAATATTGAGTGCTGTACATGCTCATACTTTTCATGTTCATACTTTTCAGTTGGCCAACATTTCTAAAGATCATTTTTTTGCATTGGTCTTAATTGATATTCTAATTTTCTGAGATACTGAATTTGGGACTTTCATTAGTTGTCAGTTATAATCATCAAAATTAAAGGAAATAAACATTTGAAATATATCAGTCTGTGTGTAATGAATGAATCTAATATACAAGTTTCACTTTTTGAATGGTATTACTGAAATGAATCAACTTTTTCATGATATTCTAATTTTATGACCAGCACCTGTATATTTATCATGTCTGCGAGGCATGTATTCGCTCAGCTTCAGTTCATTTTTGTGAAGCGCTCCTGTTCAAGACGGCAGAAAGCGCATCATGTTTGTTTTCTTTGTTTTATAAAAGAAAGAACTACCTTTTGTTGGTATTGTGAGTGCACAAATACAAGTAGGCCCTTTACAGGTCTGAATGATGTATTACTCTTACCTTTATCAAAAAAAAAAAATACGGCGTAGGCTATTTTAATTTGTTTCCACTGAAAACAATCCAAGTGTTTGTGCTCCGCACAAACTTAGATAGCCTATAGGCTAGCGCACATTATTATTATAGCGCAGGTTTAACGTTTAAACATTGTTATATGCCTGAACTGTTTTAGTATATCTATAGATTTTATTTTAGGCAAGTCGTGATGATAGCTATATGAGAAGGCTAAATTGATCAAACGATCATGCAGCTGGCCGCTTGGTCGTTACTTTAAAAAAAACAAAAAGGCTATTTAACGAACAAAAATGCTCCAAACATTTTTCTAAATTAACTAAACCGAAACAGTAGTATAAACTCGGGCCGGTAATTCTAATAAGCTGTCGGACGTGGGCCGGGCTAGGGCCTGAGAGTCTCGGGCCAGGGCCGGGCTAGGGCCTAAATTTGAGGCCCATACAGGGCTCTAAGTCATTGTAAGTCCAAAGTCCAATGATTGCAAGCGCATGAACCCATAGACCCCCCCCCCACAAAAAAAAAAGTCCACAGTATAGTTCAAAGACTCAAACATTACCTTGTCAGCTTGCAGGAACTACTAGTGACCTGGACCATTATTTTAAAGTGAGAAACACCTTAACCACTCAGTAATTACTAAGTAATTTAATAGGTTATTTAACATATTTAAATCTGACACATAGTGTACAGTCATAGGCTACATTTGTATGAGGCACTAGTGATATTTTAGCAGACACTGTGATCTGGAATATGTACTTTTGTGCTTCACACTATATAAATGCAGTCGATGCCTTCATTAAGGATGTGAATTGTTTTTGTCAAGAGAACATCATTATTTATTTTCAAGAAAAGTCCTCCTCGGCACTGTGGTCAGGCCAGCCGCCACGTTATTTTGTGGTGCGCGCATATACTAGGCGTTGCGGTAATAGCGAGTAAAACTCAGATCAAAGGAAAAGCGATCTCTGGCATTCATTCAGCCAGTTTCTCTTGTCAATGAATGAATGAATAAATACATTAATAAATAAAAATAATAAGTTTAAAACGGTCTGATATAAATAAATAAATAAATAAATAGACCAATTAATTTGAAAAAACAGTCTGATGAGAAAAAAAAGCCTTTTACAACTTGCATTTAACCCTTTTTTTAATCTGTAAATACACATAGTTATAAAATTAAAAACCCCTGTCTCCACAAAAAAAAACTCCGTTTCCACACGCTACTCCAAATATCATAAATGTACCTGTTCTGCCAGTGATTTTGGATGGCTCTAAAAAGGAAACTCCCTGTTTCCACAGAACAGTTTCAATTCAGATTAATAGTCCACTGCCCCAGGGTGTCACTCAACCAGTTTCAAGACGATCTGATGTTGCATTACATAATAAGAGCCTTCCAAAACTCATATTCTACCTGTTCTGCCTGTGATTTTGGATGGCTCTAAAAAGGAAACTCCCTGTTTCCACAGAACAGTTTCAATTCAGATTAATAGTCCACTGCCCCAGGGTGTCACTCAACCAGTTTCAAGACGATCTGATGTTGCATTACATAATAAGAGCCCTCCAAAACTCATAATCTACCTGTTCTGCCTGTGATTTTGCATAGCTCTAAAAAGGAAACTCACTGTTTCCACAGACCAGTTTCAATTCAGATTAATAGTCCACTACCCCACGGTGACACTCAACCAGTTTCAAAACGATCTGATGTTGCATTATAAAATAAAAGCCCTCCAAATCTGATATGCTACCTTTTCTGCCTGTGATTTTGCATAGCTCTAAAAAGGAAACTCCCTGTTTCCACAGACCAGTTTCAATTCAGATTAATAGTCCACTACCCCAGTGTGTCACTCAACCAGTTTCAAGACGATCTGATGTTGCATTACAAAATTAAAGCCCTCCAAAAACTCATATATGACCAATTTTGTCTTTCATTTTAAATGGCTCTAAAAAGGAAACTCCCTGTTTCCACAGACCAGTTTCAATTCAGATTAATAGTCCACTACCCCAGGGTGTCACTCAACCAGTTTCAAGACGATCTGATGTTGCATTACATAATAAGAGCCTTCCAAAACTCATATTCTACCTGTTCTGCCTGTGATTTTGGATGGCTCTAAAAAGGAAACTCCCTGTTTCCACAGAACAGTTTCAATTCAGATTAATAGTCCACTGCCCCAGGGTGTCACTCAACCAGTTTCAAGACGATCTGATGTTGCATTACATAATAAGAGCCCTCCAAAACTCATAATCTACCTGTTCTGCCTGTGATTTTGCATAGCTCTAAAAAGGAAACTCACTGTTTCCACAGACCAGTTTCAATTCAGATTAATAGTCCACTACCCCACGGTGACACTCAACCAGTTTCAAAACGATCTGATGTTGCATTATAAAATAAAAGCCCTCCAAATCTGATATGCTACCTTTTCTGCCTGTGATTTTGCATAGCTCTAAAAAGGAAACTCCCTGTTTCCACAGACCAGTTTCAATTCAGATTAATAGTCCACTACCCCAGTGTGTCACTCAACCAGTTTCAAGACGATCTGATGTTGCATTACAAAATTAAAGCCCTCCAAAAACTCATATATGACCAATTTTGTCTTTCATTTTAAATGGCTCTAAAAAGGAAACTCCCTGTTTCCACAGACCAGTTTCAATTCAGATTAATAGTCCACTACCCCAGTGTGTCACTCAACCAGTTTCAAAACGATCTGACGTTGCATTACAAAATTAAAGCCCTCCAAAAACTCATATATGACCAATTTTGTCTTTCATTTTAGATGGCTCTAAAAAGGAAACTCTCTGTTTCCACAGAGCAGTTTCAATTCAGATTAATAGTCCACTACCCCATGGTGTCACTCAACCAGTTTCAAGACGATCTGATGTTGCATTATAAAATAAAAGCCCTCCAAATCTCATATGCTACCTGTTCTGCCTGTGATTTTGGAGGGCGCTCTGGTTGAGTGTCACCGTGGGGTAGTGGACTATTAATCTGAATTGAAACTGGTCTGTGGAAACAGGGAGTTTCCTTTTTAGAGCTATGCAAAATCACAGGCAAAATTGGTCATATATGAGTTTTTGGGGGGCTTTTATTTTGTAACAGAAAATCAGACAGCCCTGACATTGGGCCAATGACATTCTGGAGTAGTGTACTATTAATCAAAAGTGAAACTTTTTTGTGGAGACAGGGAATTTTCTTTTTATAACTATGTGAATGTACAGTGGGGATCGAAAGTTTGGGAACCCCTTGCAGAATCTGTGAAAATGTGGATAATTTTATGAAAATAAGAGAGATCATACAAAATGCATGTTATTTTTTATTTAGTACTGTCCTGAGTAAGATATTTTCCATAAAAGATGTTTACATATAGTCCACAAGACAAAAAAATAGCTGAAATTATTAAAATAACCACATTCAAAAGTTTGGGAACCCTTGGTTCTTAATACTGTGTGTGGTTACCTGGATGATCTACGACTGTTTTTTTGTTTTGTGATGGTTATTCATGAGTCCCTTGTTTGTTCTGAACAGTTCAACTGAGCACTGTTCTTCAGAAAAATCCTCCAGGTCCTGCAGAATCTTCAGTTTTCCAGCATCTTTTGCATATTTTAACCCTTTCCAGCAGTAACTGTATGATTTTGAGATCCACCTTTTCACGCTGAGGATGATTGAGGGACTCAAACACAACAATTAAAAAAGGTTCAAACATTCACTGATGTTCCTGAAGGAAAGACGATGCATTAAGAGCCGGGGGTGAAAACTTTTTGAATTTGAAGATCAAGGTAAATTGTATTTCATTTGTCTTCCAGGAAACATGCAAGTATCTTCTGTCGTGTCAGAAGGGCAGTACCAAATGGAAAAATATGATATTTCAACAAAATAAGAAAAATTTGGACATCTTCATCCTGTTCAGAAGTTTTCACCCCCCGGCTCTTAATGCATCGTGTTTAATAAAAAAATATTAAATAAAATTAAATAAAAAATAACATGCATTTTGTATGATCTCTCTTATTTTGGTAAAATTATCCAAATTTTCACAGATTCTGCAAGGGATTCCCAAACTTTCGCATGCCACTGTACAGATAAACATGGTTATATGCAAATTCATGAAAGGCTTTTATTTTGTTATTTTTCATCAGAGAGTTATTTTCATATTATTTGGAAATTCTACATTTTACTCAACATTTGAAGTCATCTTCATTTTATCAGACCGTTTTTTTAAAAACATTTGTATTATTTAAAATGTATTTATTTATTCGTTTATTTATTCATTTATTTATTCATTACTGACAGAGAAACTGGCTGAATGAATGCCAGAGATCGCTTTTCCTTTGATCTGAGTTTTACTTGCTATTACTGAACTGACACAAACTAGAGCTCATAATTGTTAACTAATTCAATCACTTCCTAATTATTAACATTTTTTAAATGAATTATTATTTTTATTATTATTCTATGTTTTTATTTGAAATAAACGGAGAACATCTATCCTTTGGTAAGAGTAGTCCCAATTTTAAAATGTAGCCGACTTATTTTGGGGATATCACATTCATAAATTAGTTTCCACAAAAAAAAACAATTGTTCAATTTTAAGACGTTACTGTTGTGATTAGTAATTAATTGGTTATTCTTTATTAATTGGTCGTAGTTCACAAGTAGTTCTCAATGATTATATTTTTATTTAATAATTATCACATATCTAATAAGGAACTACCTTTCTCCTGATACTACTGCTTAGTTAATCTTGCTTCTCTATTAGTTAATAGCAAGTTAAGTGTAAATGTAGTACTACCTATTACTTCCTGCATAGTTACTTGTTAACAACGAACCATTATTCTAAAGTGTTACCGATTATTTTACACAAAGGTGTACATAACATAACTGATCTTTCTGCTCCTACCTGACAAGAAGAGCAGCTGTATAAACAGTCCGCAAAGGACTGTGGGTAATTTATTCGACCACGAGGTGTTGACATTTTATGATGGATCAACAGAGTCAGCTAGAGAATGCGAGAGCTTCAAAACATTAGTTCACCCACCGAGTATTGCACACGGATAACTTACCAAGGTGACAAATAGATAATACACGTCAGCTTTAATAATACATGAGTGTTTGCAAATACACGTGTTTTTTGTAAGAAGTTATGGATACAAAGTATGCAGCTTTTACTGTAATTTATATATGTACACAATTGCCATTATATAACTGTAACGTTAATTAAAAAGGTATTTTAAGTGTGTCGTGTACATCTGAACTAAATTCAGTGTGGAAAGTGCTCAACAATTGCATTGCTGTCTTGCAATATTGGATGAGGCTCATAAGAGGCGTTAACTGTTGTTTTGATGCGGTTCAGTAGTTTTACATTTTATATGTGAGGATATAGCGTAAGTATCAACATTTATTGTTGAACTGTAAGCGAAGGTGACTCTTTAGGTATTTATTGTCTCAGGGAGTGGTTTCCTCTGCACGTGGCTCGTTGGTCTAGGGGTATGATTCTCGCTTCGGGTGCGAGAGGTCCCGGGTTCAAATCCCGGACGAGCCCATTGTTTTCTTCGTTACTTTTTATGGTCTGTTTCCTCAGAGTAATAAGATAGTATATCTGCCCTAGCGAGTTTCCCAGTGAAAATGATAGAGCGTTTGGGCGAAATAGAGAGTACGTATGTAACGCTACGTAGTAACAACGTCACTGACTGGCGCGTGTAGATTCCTATGAAGGATACTAACAATATTTGCATCTAATGTCAACGAATAAAAGTAACTTCGACACAGTATTATAATTAAAATGGATATTTAGTTATGAAAAAGCTGCTGATAATATATAATCAGTAGACTTCAATTACTATGAATATCTTTGTTTCTGCAAGCGGCTCGTTGGTCTAGGGGTATGATTCTCGCTTTGGGTGCGAGAGGTCCCGGGTTCAAATCCCGGACGAGCCCGGTCTTTTACGATTATTGTTTTGTGAAAAAATATATTAATAGATTATAATACTGTAAATTATATATAGGCTACTAGCATATTAGCAAAAGCCTATTTGGTGGACTCTTATTGAATGTAATTGTAATATCACAAAATTAGAAATTAGCATATAAGTGCTCCTTGACCACAAAACCCCAGGCTTTCCATTGATGTATGGTTTGTTAGGATAGGATAGTATTTGGCTGAGATACAAATATTTGAAAATCTGGAATCTGAGGGGGTAAAAAAATCTAAATATTGAGAAAATCGCCTTTAAAATAGTCCAAATGAAGTCCTTAGCAATGCATATTAAATTTATAAAATATCTTCATGGAACATGATCTTTACTTAATATCCTAATGATTTTTAGCATAAAAGAAACATCGATCATTTTGACCCTTTGGCTATTGCTACGTGCTACTTATGATGGATATGGTTTTGCGGTCCAGGGTCACATTTCACAAATATTATAATTATTATATTACCTAATTGTATCGATTGAATTTCATTATGTGCTACAGTTCTCCCTCAGGGCTTTTCCCTTCTATCAAAGCAAGTTTTTCCTTTGCATTTCCTTGTATCATGAAACATGGAATTTCTGAACTTTCAGGAAATCTGAGGTAAACTGATTTCTGAAGAACTAGTCAGCTTTGCTTTGTGTGGCAATGGAACAGACATGTATCACCTCCCCCACGACTCCACAGCCACTTTAAAACACCAGGCGGTTATTCACACTGACAGCAGAGCCAGTTTGCTCTCATTCACACACCTATAATTCTCCGTCAGATGAGTTCATCTCCTGACAAAGATCTGTAGCAGTCCATACAGAGAACTGGATTACGAGTCATTCTCCTGTAAGTATATTTCTTGATTTCTTTCACTCAAAACTGAGGTTGATTTGCATTTTTGCTTGTGTTTCATTAAACTGTTTTAATACACAGCAAACAATTTTAGTTTTTTAATAAATACTTTGGCGTTGTCCAGTAAGGTGTCCAAACATCATTAAAACAAGATGAATTTAATTTAGAAACAACACTGTATAAGATATTGACATAATTTGAAACATGTTCAAAACTATTCTAATAAACCTTGAGTTTATTTTTATGAAAAGTTTAGTTAGCTTTAAGCTTAAAAATTAGCTTAATTTAGGGTGTTTTCCTTGAAAAAAAAACATGTATTTTATGCAGTATTGCTTTTTATGTACTTCTATTTTGTTTAATTGTGTTTAGATGTTTTCACTGGGGAAAAAACTAATTGAGTGATTTTTGCAGTGTGCTGGTTATTATGATAAAGATAGAACACACTGTTCAAATGGTTTGACACAAGTTGACTAAGGATGTTCTCATATAATCTTTTACCTGACCATCACTAACAAGACATCAAAACCAACTAAAAATATAACATTATTTAAGAGTATGCGTTGTTCTGGAATATTCTATAAATTGTATATTGTATTGGTGAAGTGAATTTGTAGATGTTCTCATGGTTGGAGAAAGCAGAGATCTTGCCATTCTTTCATGCAGTATTGTTTTGTCTGCATTAGTGCTCAGAGAGGGTTCAGAGGTCAACACTCAGAGGTCAAACTAAATTAATATTATATTCTGGACTAACAGGTGGCCTGCAGCATTAGATTAGAATACTATAAGGATGAATGGTCGGTGGGGGTCGATCTGGCCATGGCTTTGCCATCTGCTTCAAGATTTTAACTGTCACTTTTCTGTGCTTAAAGGGATAGTTCACACAAATCTGAAAGTTCTGTTATCATGCCGTTCTGCTTTCTAATGCAGTACATAAAAAAAACAACAACATTGGAATATGAATGGAGTATGTTTTAAAAGTTCCTTTTTTTCTTGTTTTTGCAGGTTACGCTAAACAATTTCCAGAAGACAGAACTACAACATCAGATTAAACACCAGTTCCAGTTTTCAGCCATGGTGCTGTTCGAGGATCAGGAATGTGGGGTCTGTTACCTGCATTACTCCCGCATAGACCGCGTTCCCAGAACTCTCCACTGCAACCACACATTCTGCACCCCCTGTCTGGAGACAATGGGGCTGCATTACAGCGGCCTGCGCACCATTCGCTGTCCCCTCTGTCGCCAGGTGACTTGTGTGGACCGAGGGCTCAGCTTGCAGGAGGCTCTTTTTGTCAATACCCAACTGTGGGACAATATTTGTGATGAGCAAGTTGAGGAAGAGGACGAGACAGAGCAGGAAAAGGAGGAAGAGGGTAAAAACACTAAGCAGGTGCTGCCCTCGTCACAGGCTGAATGGTGAGTGGGTCACTTTAACTTTATTCAAAAATGCTTTTAAAATGTAATTTAAACATATAATGATGACGTCTTTGACAAGTGTTTTTAATCTATTAATTAAATTTTTATTTTTTTGAGGGAAATAAAAAAAAAGAAAGTCAGATGGATGCAACTGTCCTGATGATTTAATTAAGAAAAAAGCCTTATTACAAGAATAAACTAATCAAAAAGAAAACATTATTAAGTAGTTTGGCATATGATTCTTATAGAAAAAAAAGCAGTGAAGCAGTGTTATTAAAATATTATTATTATTATTATTTATAACATTTATGTACATCAAATCAAAGTCATGTGGTGCAAACAATTTGCAAAAAAGGACTAAAAAATAGTAATATAAATATAATGATATAACAGAAAAGACCCTTGCATAACTGTGAAAAAATAATAATAATTTGACCATTTTATGAGATAGCAAGGTCTAAAATGTCATGTGGTGCGACCGCCCAAAAACTTAAATGATATTTGTACAAATGTTTGTTTCTTGAAAAATGTTCTTTTATTCATAATATGATGGATACACTCCTTAATTTTCATTGACCCGAGTACTTCAGTGACTGGTGACTAATGTGTAACATGCAACCAGATGCTAAAATTAATTTAAAGAGTCAAGTGAGCATTTTGAATCAGCAACCTCCATATCACCTGATTCAGTTTATAAGTAGCCAGAATACTAGCAGAAAACGGACACCGTTATGTGTGATTTTGTTAATAGAGCATTCGGTCTCAAATACCTGATCACTTTTTATACTTAATGAGAACCCCCAGATTGTCTTTGGCTGTAGCTAGAAAATAAGTCATGAGGACGAGAATGAATGCATTTGTGTTCCCATTCATACCTGACTTCCTCTTGTCTCTGGTTTTAGTCCAGTGCCAAAACACTACAGACCCAAATTCCGACTCCCAACTTTCCTGAAGAGAATGAGTTTTTCCAGGCACCCGGAAGAGAGGATTGTTCCCACCTGCAATGTGTGAGTCTTCATCATACTGTAATGATCAACAGCAGTTCAAAATGACATTTTATATGCAGTTTAGAAGATTAAGATAGTTCCCCAAAATCAAAATTCTGTCATTTACTCACCCTCAGGTTGCTCAGCTGAAACAAAATGTAACAACATATGGTAAGTAAATGATGACTGAATTTTCATTTTTGGGTGAACTATCACTTTAATAACATAAAAAGAATCAGTCAGAGATCATGTACACAAATATTATTGTGATAGCTGTATTTATCAAAAGGAAGGAATAAAGAAAACAATTGAACATTTTTCAGTTTTGCTAACTTTTACCTTTGTCTCTTAACACAGACAAATTATGTCATGGCGAAGGCTTTCATCAGAAGAGATTTTTTGAAAAGTGGAACAGACATCATAAACAAAGGATTAACAATAGAAACAATAGACTTTCACCATCTGTTTTGCTGCTGTCATTAAAAGTGTGCGCCATGTACTTATTACGCCTGGCATACTGAAAAAGCACGAGCAACAGTCGGTCCTGGACAAGGCTGTTTAAACAAACCCAATCCCCTCCATGTGCTTCTGCAACTGCATTTTCCATTTGAATAGCCACACGTCTGAATCCCGCTCCTCCATCTGAGGGGAACTTCTCATTAGATATTCCACCCTTAATCCGTCCCAGCTGCTGAGGCCGGATTTGTTTCAGCTGTCCCTAGAGAGAGACAGGGTCCCAGATGCGAAACAAGACTTTCTAAGCAGATGGCATCTTCCCCGTGAAACATCACCCCCATGTCTCAAATGGACTCTTTTAAGTCATTAGAAGCTTTGTTATTTATAGAATTTATAAATGATTGTAAATAAAAAATTCTGATTGCTAAATGTTGTTGGTTTCTTTTTAAACAGCACTGTTTTACATGGCTATCTAGAGCAGGGTGCCTCAAACGTTTGAATACCAAGGACCCCAAATATGACATTCCCCCTCTGAGGGACCTCCATCTAATTTTTTTATCTAAAGACGCATTTGTGACATAAATGTCATTGTAAAGAAAATGTTGTTTTCAAAGAATAAAAAGAAAAAGAAAGAATAAAATAAATGCAATACTACGACTTTTGAAAAGGCAAATTAAATATTATAATATGAAATTAAATTTAATAAACATGTTAAAAATTATTGCAATACAAATTTATGCCAAAATAAAAATCGTTTAATTTCACTCGTTGAGCTCATTTTTGATGATGATTGAGGTCTTGATGAGGAGATGATTGAGGTTTTCAATGATGATTGAGGTCATAGGGTAAGCGATTTAAATAAAATAACTTTCATCTTCAACTAGATCAACGGGTTGATGCATAAGTATATTCCATACTGTTGGCATATGGTGATATTCACTGTAGTGAGTCTGCAACTGATCAAAAACACAAAGAATGGAATCACTCAGCCGCGTCAATGGATTATATATGCTTTTCATTAAACATCTGTCATCTTTTATGTGTAATTTCTGAAAGAGTTTTGACTATTTTGGTTTACCAAAGTTTCTCATCTTACAATCAGCAAATACAGTATCTTTATAAACAGACCTGCATGTGCCATTTTCTGAGAAAATCTATAATGTTGCACAGAAATAGTCATTTGCTAAACTCAAGCAATATAGAACTGCAATAAATGATACAGAAATAAACTGGGGGAAAAAAATTCTAAACATTTAAAAAGAATTCTTGACGTGAATTCCTGGAAAGTTAAAGAATAATATTATACTAGACCTATATTTGTTTTTCCTCAGAAGGCTTCACGAGCCGATAGCTCAGCCAAAACAAAGATGTAAAATGATTATTACGCTATTATCATATCTGATAACAGATTCTTCTACTACAGAAATCTCCATGCGCTATCAAATGACTATCTATGAGTCAATCCACCAGTGTGACTGTGCTGCTGCTTTACAGGCTCCTATATAGATAACTGCTGATTTATGAATCACACTGACAGTTGTTCAGAAGTTAAACAGAAAATTTTCTCACAGTTTCAATAAAGACTGTGAACTAGTTTCACCTACACCTAAACCTGTTTGCAGATAAATATTGGATTAAGCTTTGACCTGTTTTGACAAGTCCTGAAAGGCTTTCACGTGTAAAATTATACAGCCTAATTTGACAGTTATAACTTAAGGCTCTTTCCTGAGGTTTACTATCCTTGAGAAGACAACCTAAAAAAAGCTAGCTTCCTGTATGGATATTATGCTTACATTTAGAAAAAGATTACTGTATGAACACCTGTACGAAATATAGGATAGGATAATTAAAACTGTTTGTGTGTACACACACACACACACACACACACATATATATATATATATATATATATATATATATATATATATATATATATATGCAAAACCAGTCTTAAGTCGCTGGGGTATATTTGTAGCAATAGCCAAAAATACATTGTATGGGTCAAAATTACAGATTTTTCTTTTATGCCAAAAATCATTAGGATATTAAGTAAAGATCATGTTCCATGAAGATATTTTGTAAATTTCCTACCGTAAATATATCAAACCTTTATTTTTGATTAGTAATATGCATTGCTAAGAACTTCATTTAGACAAGTTTAAAGGCAATTTTCTCAATTTTGAAAAATTGACCCTTATGACTGGTTTTGTGGTGCAGGGTCACATATACACTTGAAGAGAGAATACACACACACACACACACACACACACACACACACACACACACACATGTTGGGTTTCCATGTTTTATGGGGACATCCCATAGGCGCAATGGTTTTTATACTGTACAAACTGTATGTGCTATTGCCCTACACCAACCCTACACCTAAACTTAGCCCTCACAGGAAACATGCTGCATTTTTAGATTTTCAAAAAACTTTATGCTGTATGATTTATAAGCTTGTTTCCTCATGGGGACCAAAAACTGTCCCCACAAGATTAAGATTTACTGGTATTACTATCCTTGTGGGGACATTTGGTCCCCAGGACGTGATGAATACCAGGTGCACACACACACACACACACACACACACACACACACACACACACACACACACACACACACACACACACACACACACACACACACACACACACACACCATAGACTGTAAAAATAATACACACACATATACGCTGGTGTCCTCGTGGGTCCAGGAAGGGAGCGTTGAGGGATCGAGTACCGCACCCGTGAGACGGCTGATGGGCCAGGATGCCGGGCCGTATAACCCCTGGAAGCGCCGCAGGCCAAAGGAGGACGAAGCCGCTAAACAAAGAACCGGACTCCGCCCCTTAACTGGACCCTTCCTTTCAGAACACTGCCCTCCTTCACAAACCCCGCAGAACGAGGACACCAGATTCCATGTTTATTTTGGATACATTATTATTTTGTTTAATAAAAGCCTCTCGGAGGCCTGACGCCACACCCACTGTGTCTGTCGTTTGCTCTTCCCGCCACAATATATATATATATATATGTATATGTGTGTGTTTGTTGACAAGTCCTGCAAAGGTTTCACGTGTAAAATTATACAGCCTAATTTGTTAGCTATAACTTAAGGCTCTTTCCTGAGGTTTAATATTCTTTAGAAGACAACCTAATAAAAGCTAGCTTCCTGTATGGATATTATGTTTACATTTAAAAAGTCAATAGAGATTATGTATGAAAACCTGTATGAAATATAGCATAGGATAATTAAAAATGTTTGTGTAAATGTACACACACACAAACACTTTTAATTATCCTACTTGTTTTCAATATATACTTGAAGAGAGAATATAGTGCCCTCCATAAGTATTGGAACAGTAAAGACAAAATTACTTTGTTGGCTGTGGAGTCAAGACATTTACAAATATGATTAAAAGATGAATATGAGACAAAACTACAGAATGTCACATTTTATTATTAGCCGTTTAAACACGTTTTACCAAATAAAAAGAACAGCACTTTTAGAGTTCATCCCACTCATTGATTATTGGGACAGTTGAACATAAGGCAGATATAAAAGAATAAAAGCTATTATTTAGTTGCAGATCCCTTGCGCACAATCACAGCAGTGAGTCTGTGACCCATAGACATCACCAGACTCTTGGACTCATCCATACTTTTCCCAGCCTTTAATGCAGCCAATTCCAATTGTTGCTTGTTTTGGGGAGTTTCTGCCTTTACTCTTCTCTTCAGCTGGTGAAATTCATGTTCAATCGGATTTAAATCTGGAGATTGACTTGGACAATCTAAGACTTTCCATTTCTTTGCCCTTATAAATTCCTTGACTGAACTGACAGGGCGTGTTGGGTCATTGTCCTGATGCAATATGAAGCACTTCCCAATGAATCTGGTGGCATTTTCTTGAATATTGGTAGACAAGATGGTTTTGTACCCTTCCAAATTCATTCTGCTACTGTCATCATAATTTTAAGTCATCAGTAAAGTTGAAAGGGCCTGTTTCAGAGGCAGCCATGCATCCCCATGCCATGACACCACCTCCACCATGCTTTACAGATGAGGCTGTATGCTTGGGATCATTTGCAGTTCCCTTTTTTTCTCTACATTTTTGCTTTCCCATCACTTAGATAAAGGTTCATCTTTGTCTCATCGGTCCATAAACACAGTTCCAAAACTCTTCTGGCTCACCTTTGTGCTTTTTTGCAAACTCTAATCTTGCCTTTCTATTTTTGGTGCTGGTCAGAGGTTTGCATCCTGCTGTGTAGTATCTGTAATTCTGTGTCAAAGTCTCCTGAGGACAGTAGATTGTCAGAGCTTCACCTCAGCTTTCTGGAAGTTGTTGATGATTTTACAAACATGTTTTTTAGGGTTCATTTTCACATATTTTATGATTTGTCTGTCATCAACTACTGTTGTTTTCTCAGCAGTCAAGAAATTGTTGGTTGCTGGTGGTTTCCAAACTCTTGATTTCTCCATGCCCTTTGTTTTTGCTATAGCTCTAATTGACTTCCTCTTTTCTTTTAGCATCCAAATTGCTTGCTTTTCTCTCAAAGTCAGCTCCCTCATCTTCATCCTGGTTTGTGTGTGTCATCATCGAATGCAAGATTCAGAATACAGAAGTAATGGATATAACTGATACGACACATTCCCTGCTTTTAATATCTGAAGAATTAATGCAACAGGACACAGCTGATCACTTAGAAAGACCTGTGAGGCAACTGTTCCAATACTTATGCTCACATCAGATAGAGGGATGAAACTCTAAAAGTGCTGATCTTCTTAGCTGGTAAAACATCTATGTGTTGAATCACCCAATAATAAAATGTGACATTCTGTAGTTTTGTCTCATATTCATCTTTTAATCATATTTGTCAATGTCTTGACTCCACAGCCAACAGAGCAATTTTGATTTTACTGTTCCAATACTTTTGGAGGGCACTGTATATATATATATATATATATATATATATATATATATATATATGTACACACACAAACAAATTAGAAAAATAAAAATAGTCGATATACATTTTTTTGGTAATAAGACACTTTTATTGATTTTACTGATTTGACCAACATGCTAGATTTCTATACAGTGTGAATGGTAAAGCTAGCTCTGAATCAATCAGGCTGGCTCCACTGAGCTAAAACATATACACAGGGAATGGTTGCACCCTTAAAAGCATAACTCAACTCACGCACAGACATTCACCCAAGGCTGATGTAGCGTTGTGTCGATCACAATGACTACCGGTAGTACAGGTACACTGATGATATGATTTCATACAAGGCGCGTATCTGCACCCCATTAAATTCAAATGAGAACCTCTTTTCAGAAGACAGAAAACAAAATGTAAACAAAACCAATAAATACCCCCTTCCAGCTTCCATTAAGTGATATCTTTCTGAACCTCTCTGTGATGTGAGAAAGCATTGGCACAGACCAATCTGATCTTCCCTTTAAGATTCCAAACTATCCAAAAGCAGAAAGCAAAGGGTTTGATATGAGTCAATCATTTCAGTGGAGTTCACCTTCCATTCCAATTAAATGCTGCTGGATTTAGTATGAAAAGAAATTCACTTGGATTTGGGGTGCTGATGTCATGTTCTTCCACTCACAATTCCTCGATGTCACTAATAGCTAGTCTAGACTCGTATCTGGCGTCATGTGAAGCAAATTTACAAATAGTTTATCTGTACAGTGACCCTTGAGGGATTTTCACAGAGATGTAAGCTACAGTTTGAACTCTAAAGTGGTTTCAGGGACAGACGTTTGACAGAAATTTTGAAACATTTACATCTTCCTTTCTTGAAAAAGTGCATTTAGGATTCACATGAAATACATTTCAAATAAACTGATACACTACACAATGTGTGTCCCCCTGGTCAGTGCACTACAATTTACTGGCCCAAAGAGCAGCTGTAGACATGAGTGGGTTTCTACACAAGGCAAACACTATAATGCTGCATAATGCTAATTCTTAAAAGTGAACTACAGTTATTTTTTGGAGGAATGTCCCATCTTTGCATTTCTGATATTAAAGCCTGTTTGAAAACGACAGCTGATATATTTACAATAGAATTAGACTGTTTGATGAATCAGTGTGGAAACTGCCAGCGTGCAAACAAATGATTCCAATCAATAAATTATGAATGAACAAGTTTAGATGCATGATTTGCTCCTCTGTCATGTTCATAGTCTTGCGACTATCTGCAATACACTAAATGCCCTAATTTAGTTAAAGAATAAAAAGGATTCCACCAAAGAAAGAGAATCCTTTCTTGTTATCAGGATGTTTGCACAAGCTGTTTGCTTTCATTGTGAACAGGAAATTCTGAAGAAAATATGCTGTAAACATTCAATAAACCGTGTAATTAAGACATGAACTGTACATAAACAGATTTTAAAAATAAAATAAAATCACACATAATTTGGAAAGGTTTTAAAGGATCTGAAATGACACATTTACACAAACTCACTTGGCCTGAAACATAAAATTTCAAGTTCTATCACAGCAAGAAAAAAGGCTAAAATAAGTTGATTTCACAAACTGCATCGAGTCAGATAAAACATACGCATTCACATAATCTTGTGCACAGTAGCCAGCAGGATTGAGATGATACTTTTAAAAATGGCTAACATGCATGTTTTCCGTATTTTGTGGGTTATTAGTTGTCTGAATTGCCCTCTTGCTTTTGAAATCCTGCTTTTTATGGCAAAATTATAGAATTTATTGTCTGCATCTGTTTTAGTACTCATCCTTGTATACAAAAATACAAAACAAAGAAAAAATCTACCTCTCTACATTTTCAAAAAGTATATATGTTGGACATAGTCTACATTTTTGTTGATTTTTGCCCTTTACTTTTCGAATTTTTAGGATTTTTGGCAATTTTGTTACTAAAGTATACTATTTTACAATTGAAATTGATGTAACACTGATTCCAACCAGTTACTAAAGTCAGATGGGAAGGCCAAATATCCAATCTGAAAACACAACTGGAAGCTAACCAAGAGGAAGCAACACAACAAGCATGTGGTGTAGATGATACTGTAAATCAGATGTGAGCTATTAACAGGAACATCCGCCCTCAGTAGTTGGAGGCTCCTGTGGTTTGTCCAATTTAATGTCAATCACTGGAGATTGCTGTTAAGGAATAAAAACTTCAATACATCAAAAAAGTACATCAAACAATGAATGTGAACATAAAAGGTGAAAAGAATTCAACTATAAGCAAAACGATAGCATTTTTTTGTGGGAGACTGGTCATAGTTAAGTCTTGTGATCTGTAATGCTTTGCTTTAAATTAAGATTCATATTTAATATTAAATTTTATGATAATTTATAAAACGAATATATAAAGATGTAATGAGCAGGAACCTAAGTAGGCCTATTGTGTGTTGACGTCTGCCAGCAGAGGGGACGCGTGCCATCTAGTGGCCTTTTTCCGAAATGCAAGATAACGCTTGCAGCGATTCTTGAGAAGTGTTTTTCCTTGCTAACATAAAAGAATTTCAAATGAATGTTAAATGGAGTTCCTGAGAGGTATGTGGTTTTAGTGGGGCTTTTATGCGTGTTCAGTCATACCAGCTGCTCCTGTTACGCTGATTCTCAGAAATGTAACGTGCTCATGTTTGCATTCATGAACAAATGTCGAAGTGGTGAGTGATCTGATAGTTTGGTTAATTGCGTCCGCGTAAAATAATTTGTTTAATTAGTTTAACTGAACATTAAGCCTCATTCATATACTTTTGGGATATAACACCAAGTCAAAGCTTAAAATACAGTGATCCTGAGCTAAACGTTCTCTCTTTTCCACAAGAGATATGTTTCTTTTAGAGAAAACAGTGTAGTCAGTGTTCAAAATGCGTTAAAGCCTCGGTGTTTACACTGGGTTATACTGTGTTTCATTTCCCCAAAGTGCAATTAAGGTATAGGCTACTGCGTGAATATTAATTGGGTCACACAGACGTTGCTCTGTAACCTCCCGAGAGCAAGTAACATAATACATATTCATCATGACTTTCTCCATAGTATGTTTAGTTACTTATTGAATTAATTAGCACACACCCCAAAATGTTTCTGCCAATAAGATTGTGTTTATGTGATTATGTAACACATTATACAGTTCACCCCAAAATGAAAATTCTATCATCAATTGCTCACCCTCATGTCATTCCAATCCCATAACAATTAATTAATCTTTGAAACACAAATTAGTACACTGAACTAACCCTTCAAGTTTGCTTTAAAAATCTTGAACTTCAATTGTGAAGTTTGTAACTCAAAGGCAGACGTGCTCCTAAAGAACGAGTAGCCTTGACTGACGAGTGGTCTCAAACTCAATTCCTGGAGGGCCACTGTTCTGCAGAGTTTAGCTCCAATCAACTCCAAATCACAACTGCTTGGAAGTTTCTAGTAATCCTGAAGACTTTGATTAGCTGGATCAGGTGTGTTTGATTAGGGTTGGAGCTAAACTGTGCAGAGCTGTGGCCCTCCAGGATTTGAGTTTGAGACCAATGGACTAAACAAGGGGTGTCAAATTCAGTTCCTGGATGGCCGTAGCCCTGCAGCGTTTAGCTGCAACCCTGCTCCAACACACAAACCATGTAGTTTTCAAATAAGCTAGAAGGATCTGATCAGCTGGATCAGGTTTGTTTAATTAGGGCTGCATCTAAACTCTGCAGGGTTCTGGCCCTCCAGGAATTGGGTTCGACACCCCTGAACTAAACTGAACACAGGAAAATGTGTTAATGAACTATTATGACCCTTTTTACAGGATCTAATGCAAGTCTACTGTGTCCCCAGAATGTGTCTGTTAAGTTTTATCTCAAAATACCACACAGATCATTTATTATAATTATTTTGAAAACACACTGTTTCCGTGCATGTATCTTTAAATGCAAATGAGCTGCTGCTCCCCGCCCCTTTTCAAAAATAGGGCTGTGCCTTTACAGCTGGTACCTACTCTGCTAAAAAAACATCTGTTTGGTTTTGATCATCATGTCTATCACGCTGAAATCATGCATTTTAAAGCCATATTAGTTTATAAAATTCTGATATACTGTTTTCTGAGCATTCGAAACACGCACACAGAAAGCGTCTGTAACATGACATGTGAGTACTAAACTTGTGCTTAAATTGTCAAATGCACACAGTGTAATATACAGTACCTATACTGCTGTCTACGCTGTTCATATGACCCAAAGAATAAAATTAAAACCTGAAAATTACTCACTGCTCTGGACTTCTATAGCTGTAATAAGAAGACATTTCTTACTAGAATGCTGCTTCTAAATGCTCTAGCGTGAAGATAAACATATGGCAGATTGTGTGGCTCACTCTGGACGGGGTCTCTGCTAATATGGCAGTGTCCGTCAACAGCCGTGGGCAGGGCTCATAAAAAGTGCTGTCACATTTTACAGATTCTGCAAATGGCTTGTTCTGAGACACTGCTTATGATTTATGGGGATTAGAAAAAAAGGAGTGGGTGGGTTTTTATCATTATGTTGGTTGTGTAAACACTACCAACACATTTATGTTCAAACAACGTGTAAAAGTGAATTTGTTTGTGTGGGGGCAGTCATGGCCTAATGGATAGAGAGTCGGACTTGTAACCCCAAGGTTGCGGGTTCGAGTTTCAGGTCCGAAAGGGATTGTAGCTGGGGGGAGTGAATGTCCAGCGGTCCACCCTTGAGCAAAGCACCGAACCCCCAACTGCTGCAGGCTCTGCTGCATAAATGGCTGCCTACTGTTCCTGGTGTGTGTTCATGGTGTGTGTGTGTGTGTTTGCTCACAACTCACTGCTGTGTGTGTGTGCGCGCAGTTGGATGGGTTAAATGCAGAGCACAAATGCAGAGTATGGGTCGCCACACGTCACATCCTTTCCTTTCCTGTTTTTTTTTTTTTTTCTTGAATTTATGGTGGCTGACCGGCTTGTACAACCCAAGTTTAGATCTAGTAAAAACCATGTTCCACAACACTATATTTTCAATATAGTGCAGGGATACATCATATTACTCTGGATCAATTTTAACTTTGTTTTATCGTACCTCCAAACAAAGTTATACCTGCGGGCAACCAACTGGGAATGAAGGGTTTGGATACTACATTTTAAAGTTGTCTCACCAGCATCAGGGCACATGATCAGATTGCATTTCAAGCTGTAATATTCTCTTCAAATTATATTTACAGACATAACTGTATTTATAATGAAATGACCTAAAGTACCTCTACTGCACACAAGTGGACACACATTTTATGCCTCTATTTTGTTCTCCATGACTGCATGGATACTCAGTGCCGTAATATCTCAATGGCTCTTTGCTATTATGACTGTACATATGCAAACATACACCTCAAGCATAGAACACAATATAGATACTCTGCACCTCTAACAGGCCCAAAAAACAAACAGAAAGAGGACACCTTGTGCCATTCAAACTTACTGGATTGGAAATTTATCCTATTCTGCTGCAAAAATATTCACACAGATAATGAAGAGAGAAATGTTTCTTGTTACCATAGCAATAGACTTTCCACTGCCACTAATAACAAGTGAATGTGGCAGAAAACGTAATGAGAGGAAAATAAATTAGCCTCAGAGTGGAACAAGGCCAATATTTGAATTTCATGGTGGAAATGACCTGAATGAGTAATCGAGAAGTATACCCACCAAAATCTCACATTTGTAAATTAGACTTTACTCTGTCAAACAAATGAGACAAAATAAATTAATATTTAGCTATCAACCGACACAACTGTGCACTAGGATCACTTAGAATAGTTCAGCTCTATGCTGATACACAGTTATTGTACAATGACTACTGCTTACTTGAAGTACTTTGGAACTTTCTAATGTCAATACAACTTTAAAAGGAAGGTTAAAACGCAATTGTTAAAGTCAAAGGCTGTGCATCCCATCCAGCAACAGGATTTTGGTGTAATAAGTCAGAAGATAGGCAAGCAATGCAGATGTGTGCATGGACAGGTTATATTGCTGTACATGGACTTATGTTACATGCAAAACTATGCAAAGTAAAAGATCTAGTAAACATGACCTACTTTGTAACAAAGCTAAAAATGGTAACTGACAATCACCATGTGTTATTTGTGATGAGGTATTAGCTGCTGAGATTGAGTATTAATTTTTTGTTTGTTTTTATTTAATATATATATTATTTTAAATTATGTATTTATTATTAGTTGTTTGTTTACTCTTGTTCTATAAACAGTTTTCTTACCATGTTAATGAACCAATGTTTTAGGAACGATATGGAGACATTAAAGACATTTTAACTTAAAACGTCTGGCCAAAATACCAGTCCATAATTTATAATAATGCTTCCTCCAGTGAAAAAGTATCCCCCCTGTCACCCTCTCACATCAAAATCCACCAACATATTTTAAATGATTTGGATTGTTTTTGCTTGTAAATGGTGCTTGATCTGTGCATATTTCTCTCCTGATTCAGACAACTTTTTGAATGGAGAAATCAATATTATGGATCGAGGACTTTTAGTCGGAACTGTTTGAAGTTAAAAGCAACTTGATGAATTTGTTTATTACAGCTTTTCAGTTGACAAGATGTTAACTGATGGACTGGAGGCTATTACTTGTGGATTATTATGTTGTTATGTTATCAGTTGTTTGGACTCTCATTCTGACGGCACCCATTCACTGCAGTAGATCCATTGGTGAGCAAGTGATGTTATGCTAAATCTCTCCAAATGTGTTCTGTCAAATTATGGCCTGAGGGTGAGTAACTCTTCAGAAAATGTTTATTTTTGGGGCAAACTACCTCAGAACAAGCCGCTATCAACAGATATTTTAGAATATCTTAGTGACCATGCAGGTTCTTTCATAAAAGAGGGGTTTTCTAAAGGCCTCATATCCTTGCATGCACACTTCTTCCCCCCCAAAAATTGTAATTATAATTAGTATTATCTTACACAATTATCTGTAACAATTTACAATAAGATTTCATCTGTTACCATTAGAAAGAATAATAAATACTGTAAAAAAAAAAGTTATTGCATATTGTTAGTTAATGACATTTAATGCATTAACTAATGCTAACTAATGGGCCCTTTTTGTAAAGCGATACTAGTTTGTCTTGTTTTAAAGGATGTCTCAAGGACATAAGAACTTGTGTCAAGATACTGGACAACAAAATAGTAATCAGAGCTGGATACTTAAGGAGGCTTATGACTTCTGACAATCTGCTGTATGCATTAGTCATAACAAATCTTAAAGGAAATTAAAATAGAACAGAGGGGCTGTCAATCATTGAGCAATTACAAAGGTTTGTGACACACAGCGAATGTCAGTAAACTGTTTTATGACATAGGCTGACCTTGTGTCAGTATCTGGAGTCTGACTAGACTGATATGAGCCAGAGCTCTAAAGCCTGAGGGATGATGGGAAACTCTTGCAATACAACACAGAATTGTAACCTCATGCTGCTTGCACATGCACCTCAACTCTTTGCGCACTGCATTGTGTCTATATCAGTGATTCTCAGCTTGTGGGTTATAAAAACATGTGGCATAGGGTCACAGAAAAGAGGGGGAAACAATACTATTTATATATGCAAATAACTGTAAAATCAAACTTAGACGAGAAAAAATTAGTATGCCTTTAAAAACCTTTCATAGTAAAGCAAGACATATTTTTTGACTGATGCAAACATGGAAGTGTCTTGTGACACAACCTGATCCTCAAAAATCATTAACAAAACTATACAAGCCAAAACTCATTTTTGGCCACCTCATTCTAGAAATATTGTTTTTTGGTAATAAAATAAAAAACAAAAAAGAGGAATCTAATATAAGCTAGGGGAATGTTTGTGTTCACATGCAATGTTTGGATTGTGCCAGAATGTGTCCTGTATGATACTACTGCCTGAATGTTAAATTATATACTGAATGTTAAAATTATTATTTTTAATTAACTTTAATGTTTGATTCTAGGATTTTTTTCTGTTTACTTTGGTAAAATATTCATTGAAAAATTTGGGTCCTGAAGCAAAACCAGTTGAAAGCCACTCCTGCTTATGGTGAACATTTCTATGAGTACAGTATTAAACAAGCAATAGAACAGTCAAGACAAGAGCGTGACAGCAAGTACATGCATCTGATTTTGCATCTGTGCCAGAACAAGAAGCAGCTGTTCTTATAATATGATGACTTCAACTTCTACCTCTATTTATGGTGCCTTGATCAGTTACAATACTTAAATGACATAAACGTCATAGTGTGTAGCATGCCCTCTTTTTGAAACCTGTACACAAATCTACATCACTGTTGGAAGATTTGCATAACACCGCCCAAATGTATACGCAACGAAACAAGGCGTAACTTTTATTCTCACTGTAGTTGTGGAGACGCTAACATTTTCATCACTCTTGAGGTATTTGACCAATCACAACGTACTGGATAGCTGGCCAATCAGAGCACACCACGCTTTTCAGAATGATGAGCTTTGTAAAAATCAACGTGTTTCAGAAAGGCAGGGCAGAGAGGAGCAACAATAATGTATAGTACATGGAAAATAATGTGTTTTCTTTTTTAAAACAAACAGTGTAAACACATTGCATTACACCAAATACATAAAATAATGTTATTTTTCGCATCATGATATGACCCCTTTGGTAAAAATGCTACATAAAATCCTGTACGAGATAAAACAAGTACGTGAAGTAGTACCTATTGATGGGGCTGTACACAAGACAAAAAGAGCAGGGAAACAATGTGCTAGAGGTCATATGTAAGAGAACTAAAACTCAGTCAGTTCTTGCTGATTTATATATGATTAAATGTGAAGTAGGGTGCAGCAGAGTAACCTGATTACATACTAGTGCACTACATTTAGACACTGGATCTGAGTTGTTGAATTGTTTTGGTTTTGAGCTCACTGAAAGGATACTGCCTTCTTTGCTTGTCTCCTGCATGTTCTCCATTCCTGGAAGGGCAGCTGCCACACGTCGAAACAGCTGCAGGAGAAAAGAGAGAATGCTGTTAGTGACTTCAGAACACTGACAGTAACCAGAACACTTCATACAAAAAAGTTGCCTGTTAAGTCAGCGGGTAGTGAGATATGCTCTGCAACCATTTTAAAAGTCATTTTAGAAGAAAATGCAATTGGGCAAAGTATTGGGTATTGACAAAAGGGGAAAACATTTCCACACAAATTAACAGTAACAGGTTCAACTGGTCACATGAATTTGCTGAGATGACCAACAGAACACTGCTTGCTTTGAAACAGAGTAAGTAAATATCAGCAGTATTCAACATTTTTTGGTTATTTCCTTTATGTGGTATACTTTACACAGAGTCAAAAATACTTGGAATAGTCTTGCCATGGCCCTGTGTCATACTGTGCAGCCGTCTGGCAGAAAACATGAGCTGAACCATTTTTAAACCTGTAAAAAAACGATTTGGAGCACAGTGGACTTTCTCTGGTGCATGGAAGCAGACCTGCCCTGTTATATATAGTATTAGATATGAAGATCTCATGCAACTACTTCTTTTCAGAATCATAAATGTAACAGACTAAAACACCTGCTGACCTTTAAAGCGGACTCTGTGTAGAAGATTATAAAGGGACAGCAAAAAGCACTTAGTCTGGCTGTGCCTTCTGAAACTTGCAATGCATCGCTGGCATACTGCTCCTAGCAGGGCAATTAATGGCCCACCACACACCTCCATTACAGCCATCCTCTATAAAGGGCTGTTCCCAGAAGCTATATGAGGCTATACCGCAATGATATATAGCCCCACTCACTCCCAATCATATCAAACAGGGCAGTTAGCTTATGTAGCCAACACCACCCCTCTCATTTCATGCCATCAATCACAATGGACGAGCCACAGGGAAATGGGACACACTGGACCATTAAGCAGAAAGGGTCAGAAAAAAAAGACTCATTTTGTTAACTACCTTCAGGTCATTGTTTTTGACAGGAAAGACAGAGAGAGCCATAATCTAGCTGAGACAAAAACAAAACACGGACAGGCCCATGTGTCCATACGGTGTCACATTTGTCATTTTACAAATCAGCTGTTGGCATAACACAACAGTGTAAGTGATAGCTAACATATTTATGTACAACCACTTTTGCAATTTTATGTCCTCTCTCATTCATCTTTTTGTCTCTCTTTAGTTGCCTGTTCTTCAAAGCAATACTTGTGTTTTCTTGGGGATTCTAATACTAAATGGAGGACAATCAGTTTTAAATATAGCTACCTATAACGAAAACCTAATAGAAAACTTGCTACATTTAAAAATAAATAAATAACTTAATTTCCTTAATATTTTGTACTGTTTTTACAAATTATAGTGTCCCCAAAATAATGTTTTAGGAGGTTTGTTAGTTTTAGCTCACTTATGGATACAAATTTTTCCTCAAAATACAGTTAAGTAGCTCCACACACGTAAACACACTTCACTGCATGTAAAAAAAAAACATTGTTGAGCATTATTATTTACGCAAGAGTTCAATTTCATCCTGGAAAGGATCTGATAACCCGCAATTCTTCAATCAATGTTTGAGTCATTATTTTGCAATTACCTCTGTGAGGTAAACAGTTTAACTAATGTTGCTGTTATTGGAGAAATAAATAAGAAAATTTCAGTGTTGATCGTAATCTCAGATGCTCCAGACAACACAAGCCTGCAAGCAAACACATACTCCAGTCAACCACACACACATACATGCACAACAATGTAAAGGCTTGGAAATTATCTCAGTTTGTAATGGAGACTGGAAAAAGTCAGCTTTTCTGTTAGTCAGCTGTTAATGCAAAGTATTAATATAGTTCAATATTAGGACAATGAATTATGAATAATAATATTTATTTCATTTAATTCAGTATATATATATATATATATATACAGTGGGTAGGAAAGTATTCAGACCCCCTTAAATTTTTCACTCTTTGTTATATTGCAGCCATTTGCTAAAATCATTTAAGTTCATTTTTTTTCCTCATTAATGTACACACAGCACCCCATATTGACAGAAAAACACAGAATTGTTGACATTTTTGCAGATTTATTAAAAAAGAAAAACTGAAATATCACATGGTCCTAAGTATTCAGACCCTTTGCTCAGTATTTAGTAGAAGCACCCTTTTGATCTAATACAGCCATGAGTCTTTTTGGGAAAGATGCAACAAATTTTTCACACCTGGATTTGGGGATCCTCTGCCATTCCTCCTTGCAGATCCTCTCTAGTTCTGTCAGGTTGGATGGTAAACGTTGGTGGACAGCCATTTTTAGGTCTCTACAGAGATGCTCAATTGGGTTTAAGTCAGGGCTCTGGCTGGGCCATTCAAGAACAGTCACGGAGTTGTTGTGAAGCCACTCCTTCGTTATTTTAGCTGTGTGCTTAGGATCATTGTCTTGTTGGAAGGTAAACCTTCGGCCCAGTCTGAGGTCCTGAGCACTCTGGAGAAGGTTTTCGTCCAGGATATCCCTGTACTTGGCCGCATTCATCTTTCCTTCGATTGCAACCAGTCGTCCTGTCCCTGCAGCTGAAAAACACCCCCACAGCATGATGCTGCCACCACCATGCTTCACTGTTGGGACTGTATTGGACAGGTGATGAGCAGTGCCTGGTTTTCTCCACACATACCGCTTAGAATTAAGGCCAAAAAGTTCTATCTTGGTCTCATCAGACCAGAGAATCTTATTTGTCACCATCTTGTGGTGCTTCAGGTGTTTTTTTGTGTCTTGCACTGAGGAGAGGCTTCCGTCGGGCCACTCTGCCATAAAGCCCCGACTGGTGGAGGGCTGCAGTGATGGTTGACTTTCTACAACTTTCTCCCATCTCCCGACTGCATCTCTGGAGCTCAGCCACAGTGATCTTTGGGTTCTTCTTTACCTCTCTCACCAAGGCTCTTCTCCCCCGATAGCTCAGTTTGGCCGGACGGCCAGCTCTAGGAAGGGTTCCGGTTGTCCCAAACGTCTTCCATTTAAGGATTATGGAGGCCACTGTGCTCTTAGGAACCTTAAGTGCAGCAGAAATATTTTTGTAACCTTGGCCAGATCTGTGCCTTGCCACAATTCTGTCTCTGAGCTCTTCAGGCAGTTCATTTGACCTCATGATTCTCATTTGCTCTGACATGCACTGTGAGCTGTAAGGTCTTATATAGACAGGTGTGTGGCTTTCCTAATCAAGTCCAGTCAGTATAATCAAACACAGCTGGACTCAAATGAAGGTGTAGAACCATCTCAAGAATGATCCGAAGAAATGGACAGCACCTGAGTTAAATATATGAGTGTCACAGCAAAGGGTCTGAATACTTAGGACCATGTGATATTTCAGTTTTTCTTTTTTAATAAATCTGCAAAAATGTCAACAATTCTGTGTTTTTCTGTCAATATGGGGTGCTGTGTGTACATTAATGAGGAAAAAAAATGAACTTAAATGATTTTAGCAAATGGCTGCAATATAACAAAGAGCGAAAAATTTAAGGGGGTCTGAATACTTTCCGTACCCACTGTGTGTATATATATATATATATATACACTCACCTAAAGGATTATTAGGAACACCTGTTCAATTTCTCATTAATGCAATTATCTAATCAACCAATCACATGGCAGTTGCTTCAATGCATTTAGGGGTGTGGTCCTGGTCAAGACAATCTCCTGAACTCCAAACTGAATGTCAGAATGGGAAAGAAAGGTGATTTAAGCAATTTTGAGCGTGGCATGGTTGTTGGTGCCAGACGGGCCGGTCTGAGTATTTCACAATCTGCTCAGTTACTGGAATTTTCACGCACAACCATTTCTAGGGTTTACAAAGAATGGTGTGAAAAGGGAAAAACATCCAGTATGCAGCAGTCCTGTGGGCGAAAATGCCTTGTTGATGCTAGAGGTCAGAGGAGAATGGGCCGACTGATTCAAGCTGATAGAAGAGCAACTTTGACTGAAATAACCACTCGTTACAACCGAGGTATGCAGCAAAGCATTTGTGAAGCCACAACACGCACAACCTTGAGGCGGATGGGCTACAACAGCAGAAGACCCCACCGGGTACCACTCATCTCCACTACAAATAGGAAAAAGAGGCTACAATTTGCACGAGCTCACCAAAATTGGACGGTTGAAGACTGGAAAAATGTTGCCTGGTCTGATGAGTCTCGACTTCTGTTGAGACATTCAGATGGTAGAGTCAGAATTTGGCGTAAAAAGAATGAGAACATGGATCCATCATGCCTTGTTACCACTGTGCAGGCTGGTGGTGGTGGTGTAATGGTGTGGGGGATGTTTTCTTGGCACACTTTAGGCCCCTTAGTGCCAATTGGGCATCGTTTAAATGCCACGGCCTACCTGAGCATTGTTTCTGACCATGTCCATCCCTTTATGACCACCATGTACTCATCCTGTGATGGCTACTTCCAGCAGGATAATGCACCATGTCACAAAGCTCGAATCATTTCAAATTGGTTTCTTGAACATGACAATGAGTTCACTGTACTAAAATGGCCCCCACAGTCACCAGATCTCAACCCAATAGAGCATCTTTGGGATGTGGTGGAACGGGAGCTTCGTGCCCTGGATGTGCATCCCACAAATCTCCATCAACTGCAAGATGCTATCCTATCAATATGGGCCAACATGTCTAAAGAATGCTTTCAGCACCTTGTTGAATCAATGCCACGTAGAATTAAGGCAGTTCTGAAGGCGAAAGGGGGTCAAACACAGTATTAGTATGGTGTTCCTAATAATCCTTTAGGTGAGTATATATATATATATATATATATAGATATATATATATATATATATATATATATACATATATATATATAAATGAAACCTTTTCAAGATTACCTTGAGGCACTGTTGACTATTTTATAACATCACATATCACATCTCTATCAATAAAGTCCTCCTAAAAGAAGCACAGTTAGTAAGAAACTATTGTATTTTACTAATAACTCGTTTGGCTCTGTTCGAAGGCGGTCACATTTTTCTTCCCTCCCTCCCTATCCTGAACTTCCCTGCTTGCTCTCTAGTATTGTCCTGTCCTTCTTAAGAGACTCTCGCTGCACTATTTACAAAACCGAAATTATGGATCTGATCAACTGGTCTCTTAACGCAATTGACACCATCTTCTCGACTAGGAAAGCGGGATCTGGAGAACCGGAATGTCCCGCTGTGACGTTTGCTGCTGGCTACACGATGGACGCATGGGAGAGATGGCGGGTCGTGTGTCTGGCGGCTCTCTCCGTGGAGGACATTGAAGACATCTTCTTATTCGGAACAATGATAACTGGGTTTCTGCTATTTGGATTAGGCGTTGCCCTAAATTATCAGAAAATTAAGGAGACGGGACTGGCTATCCAAAACCTCTCAAGGCTGCCCGTCATGATGGAGGCTGTAGGCAGAGCGGTCGCCTCTGAAACAGAGGCGATTAACCGCAATATGGATTCGATCACGGCTAAGCTCTCGGCTTTGGAAAGGAAAATTGATGGACAAGGAGATCAGAATGGACAATGAGAATAGCTGTGAAACTGGAAGACAGCTGTTCGCCCAAAGACAAAACAATCTTATCTCTTTCCGGCTTCCCACAACAGAACGGCTTGGCAAGGCCGCTCTGGTATCAACTCTCCTGTGAATACTGCAGGGAGACGCTCTTTCTTCCATTCCCTCCCCCCATCAAACACCTTGTTATTGTCGGGCGCTTGTGCTCTGTCCAAGGTCGTTTCCATGGCAATTGCTATGTCGCATCACAACCTGCGAACTGAGTCGACTGGTTTGGAGTGCTGGCGAAACGGATTTCAAGGCATACGAACTCACACGAACTTACACATACACACACTCATACACCTCCCTACCCCCCATCCCACGCCTTCGTCGCTTCATCCTGTCAGTGATAACGGGTCTGTGTGTTTGCGCTGTAATGGCTGCTGGCCGGATGGCTGTTTCGTCTGAACTAGGATTACTATGCAAGTTATGTTCTTGTGTTGACTGTGCTCTATGCTGAGGTTTTTGTCTGTTCTCACACTGCACTCTCGTTCAGGAGCGTAGTGTGAGGACAATTTTTTTCTCCTCTCTTTCCTCATGTTATGCTGTATTTCTTCTTCTTTATTGCATTTCGTTGCCTTGTACCTACATGTGCAATGACAATAAATTGAATCCAATCCAATCCAATCCAATAACACAACCCTTGACAAAAAGAAAGCAAAGCTTGGTCATTCTAACTGAAGAGAGACAGGACGACTGAACGACTGGAGCAGTCTGTGATCCAGTCAGACAGAGCTGACACATACACAAACAAAAACACACACACTTTAGCCCACACAACACACACTGTGTGCTGTACGCACTTCCGGCTCTCAGAGACAGAGAAAGCACAGCAGTGCTCCACGTCACATCTGATCTCTCCAACCTCAGTGCTTAGTCATCCTGAATCATGCTTTCAACTGCACCTCAGAAGAGAAATCAGAACGAACGCAGAGCATTTCTCACACCTACATGCTGTGGCCGTTCTTTCCACTGACAGAGCGAGGTGTTGAGGTAAAACTCACCTGTTTGACATTGTAGCCTGTCTTGGCACTGGTCTCGATAAACATCACACTCAGCTCCTTGGCCCGCTGCTCACCTTCCTCAATCGTGATTTGCCTGTGAAAAGGTTGAAGATTTTTATTCATGAGTTTATTTATAAAATATTATTGAACTGTGATGACCCCTGCTGAAAAAACATGAATTTCCATTCTGGTTTATGATACTGGACCAACACAGCCATGCTGATCACCAACAAAAAATATTTTTGGATTATACTGCTAAAATAGTTAGGAAGCCTAGTGGGGACCAAGGTTTTGCTGGTTACCAGATGGTTAGCCAGTTAGCCCTATCTATCTATCTATCTATCTATCTATCTATCTATCTATCTATCTATCTATCTATCTATCTATCTATCTATCTGTCTATCTGTCTATCTATCTATCTATCTATCTATCTATCTATCTATCTATCTATCTATCTATCTATCTCTTTCTTTCTTCCACTCAGTTATAGTTTAGAGCTTAGAGAATCTATATTCATTATAAAAATGCACTTAATTATAATAATAATAATAATAATAATAAACTTTATTTTCTATAGCGCCTTTAAATGGAGATCTCAAAGCACTTTACAACAACAGATAAAACCATACACAATAAAAAGATCAAAAACAAAAACACTACAAATAAAACAATATAAAAATAATACATTACTCTTTAGAGTAATACAAATGTTTAATTAAAAGCTACCCTAAAAAAATGAGTTTTAAGGCGAGATTTAAAAGTGCTAAGAGTTTTAGCTTGCCTTATCTCAATAGGTAAAGAATTCCACAGTTTTGGAGCTAATGAAGAAAAAGCCCTATCGCCCATCAATCTTAAACGGGTTAAAGGAACACTAAGAAGACCAGTTTCAGATGAGCGAAGGTCACGTGTTGGAGTATAAGGAATTAAAAGCTCAGACAAATATTGTGGTGCCAACCCATGTAAAGCCTTGTAAGTGAGCATCAAAATTTTAAAATCAACCCTAAAACTAACAGGAAGCCAATGCAAAGACTCCAAGACCGGTGTAATATGATCTCTCATCCTAGTTCTAGTAAGAATTCTAGCAGCCGAGTTTTGCACTACCTGCAATTTGTTTAGGGTAGCTTTTGACACCCCAGCCAACAAGGCATTACAATAATCAATCCGGGTAAACACAAAAGTGTTAATCAACCTCTCAGCAACAGGAAAGGACAACATTGGACGTAGTCTCGCAATATTTCTAAGATGAAAAAAGGATGTTTTAACAGTGCTTTGAACATGTGGTTCAAAAGTTAGATTGGAATCGAAAATAACCCCCAAATTCTTTAGTTTTGTTTTAAACTCCATAGTTGAACCATCAATGGACAAAGTAACCGACCCAGCTTTACGTAATTGGTGGGGTGAACCAATAAGCATAACCTCAGTTTTTTCACTGTTAAGACAAAGAAAGTTTTGTGACATCCATTCTTTTATCTTAGAAATACATGTGGAAAGAAAATCAACAGACACAGTGTCATTAGGTTTAGTATGTATGTAAATCTGAGTATCATCTGCATAAAGGTGAAATTTTAGACCAAGAGATCTCAAAAGCTGACCAAGTGTAAAAATATAGATGTTAAAAAGCAAGGGGCCCAAAATTGATCCCTGAGGGACTCCTGATTGCACTACACCAATTTTAGACCTAAATCCACCCATGGAAACAAATTGCTTACGATCAGAGAGGTAGGACTTAAACCAATTAAGTGCAATATCAGAGACCCCAAAAACAGTTTCTAGACGAGTAATTAAAACCGAATGATCTACAGTGTCAAAAGCGGCACTGAGATCAAGAAGGATTAAGATTGAAAGATAACCAGAATCTGAAGCAATTAACAAATCGTTAGTAACCTTGACCAGTGCTGTTTCAGTACTATAGAATTTGCGGAAGCCAGATTGCAAAGGTTCAAAAAGATTGTTTTCAGTCAAATGAGAAATTAACTGAGAAGCAACCACTCGCTCCAAAATTTTAACAAGAAAGGGAAGATTGGATATGGGACGAAAATTTGAAAGGTTTTCATAATCAATGTTTGTCTTCTTTGGTACTGGGGTAACTGCAGCAATTTTAAAAGTTGGCGGGACAACCCCAGTACACAAAGAGTCATTTATAATGCTCAAAACAACAGGACACAAGGAAGCAAAACATGACTGAAACAGACTAGTAGGTATAGGATCAAGTAAAGAAGTGACTGGCTTCATTTGAGAAACCTCCTTTTGAAGAGAGTATGAATCAAGTGTACAAAAATTTGAGATAACAGTACCAGCATAAAAAACATTAACAGAAGATGACGACGATGAAGTAGAAGCACAAATACCCTTGCGTACATTATCAATCTTAGTAGCAAAAAAGTCAAGAAACTTATTACAAAGATGAGTTGAAGCAGTAACATGTAAAGAACTATTACACTTCAGCAATTTGTTAATAGAGTTAAACAGTTGTCTCGGATTTCTCTGGTTGTCATCAATCATCTTAGAAAAATAATTCGATCTAACAGAAACAATTCTAGCCTTATACTCTTGTAAACAATCTTTCCAAGCTTCATAATTAACAGTCAAACCAGAAAGACGCCACTTCCGCTCCATTTTACGACAAGATGTCTTCATCATACGCAAATCGTCATTATACCAAGGAGCAGGACGTACATATGAAACAGAACGTGACTTTTGAGGAGCAAACGTATCCAGGCCAGACAGGAGAACAGAATTTAACATGGAAACCTTTGTCTCTAATGGATCAGATGAAGAGAAACTACTTAAAGAGGAATCAATGAAAACAGAAAAATCAGAAACCTCAATTGATCTCCATTTCCGATATGTCACAATACGAGAAGAGGAGATATTGGCACCAGGTAAGTACAGATCAAAAAAGATTGCCAGATGGTCAGACAATCCTAAATCAACAGTAGACAACTGAGACACAAGAGATCCACTTGAAATCACCAGGTCTAAAATATGTCCTTTGTTATGTGTAAAACAGTCAACAAACTGATTCAAGTCAAAGCACTCCAGTAAAGACAAAAAGTCTTTTGTTAATGCAGAATCTTTTTTGTCCATGTGGATGTTAAAATCCCCCTGAATGAGAGTTCTCTCAAATTTGAGGCACAAATAGGACAGCAGCTCTGCAAATTCAGGTAAAAAGTCTTTGTTTGCCTTAGGAGGCCGATAGACTGTAACTATAGCAGTAGAGAGGGACTCAGATGTAGTCAGAACGAGGCATTCAAATGAATTGAACAAAGGAGCAGCTACAGGACTTAAACTGTATCGTTGATTATACAGCACAATGATACCCCCACCTCTACCAGAGGATCGCGGGAGATCAAATAACCCGTAGCCAGCAGGAGTAAGTTCATTAAAAAGAAGACCATCCGACTGCTTATGCCATGTTTCAACCAGACATAGAATGTCCAGTTTTTTTTCCACAATGATGTCAGATAAAGTCACAGCTTTGTTGTTAACGGAACGAGCATTAAAAAACGCCGATTTCAACAGGCACGGGGACTCAGAAAATGCCCGAGATGTCTCTTTATATATAGGCACAGACAGGTTGTTATAGTTAATCCCAGTAGGTCTGTACAGCAGCCTTTGAGGTTTACGAAAAAATGTTGGATAGGAGACAACATCAGATAGATGTGCAAAACTGCGCCTTGAAGAGCGATGGATGTAGCGTTTACGCCGGAGAATTCCAACATCTCCGCAGATTGTGTAAATGTCATTTGTCAAATGATAGTTACGCTTTAGTTTCAACAGCTGACAGACAGTGTACCTTAAAGCCATGCAGGAGGAATCCACACTAACAGCAGCCTCGCAGCAGTGTAAATCCAGAGCAGGGCAACAGGAAAGTTGGTTCCAGTAACTCAGAAATATGAGCAATAATCCAACGCGTGAGGCGTAGTTCCACATCGCCGTAAAGCAAGACGACACAACGGTCTTCCAAGCTCCAAAACCGTTATCACACAAAACCATCAGCAGTAGTAGCAAATAATAACAAACAAAACGGGAGAAAGGAGCGGCAGCCAAACGCGCCAGCGTACCCCTTCAACCGGAAGTCCAATTATACAATTTTAGATTGAAAAAATTGGGTCTTCAGGGAAAAAATTGGCTCAAGAACAACAGCGTCCAGAAAATAGATTTTATATCAGATTTTGTGCGCCAGCTGAGCAACAGCCATTTAGATGAATGGTAATGGGCTGAAGAATACTTTCTCCAGACCTCCTTGGTCGAGAGACAAGCATACCAATGTCAAAAACACAACACATGGTGGTGAGCAGCTACTGGTCTTGGCAGGAGGGATTCCACGAAGAAGAGAGGCCACATTACCAGGACTATACATGAGTAATCATTCTCCCAGTAATGGCAACCACTATCACGAAACTGCCCAGCCTTGACAGTAGCCCAACAAGATATATGAACAGCAATAATGGAAATGTGGTTTTTGATAAAGTGGTTAGAGGGTCACAGATTATGGCTGGAGTATTATCAGACAGCACAGGCTGAGACTGAGACAATGTCATCAGTCATTGCCTCCCTACCCTCATCTCTGCTAACTCTAATTAATTGATGTTGAAACTGATTAACTGCACAAAGGGAAGGCTCATTAATTAAGCCTCATTTGTATGACACACTTGTGGCATTAATCCATGGCTATGACTATGGAGCTTGTTTATGTGTGTATGTGACAGAGTTTGCGAGGGGCTGAGAGAAATGAGTAAGCTGAAGAGGTGACTAGCTGTGTCTCAGAGCAGTGAGACGTGAATAGGACATGCTGTATTTAAACCACTGAGCTTTGTCTGCTGGGACAGCTGTGATGTAACCACCCAAACTTTTGTTCTCTTCACAGACAGGAGCTCAGAGGCATTTGTGAGTTTACTTAACTCATGAATTGCATTCTTGGCTCACTGCTTCTCAAAGTATACAGCTCATCCTCTGAAAATGGTAACCCCAAGACTTGCTATTGTATAATTACTGTGATACTGAATTAAATTACATTATTTGATCGAAACACTCTAAATAGAATTCAATTTAAGTACTGTAAATTATAAAACTTGGGCAGGACAGATCCTTATGGTACTCCATACTTTACTGGTGATAATTGAGATGACTCTCCATTTAAATGAACAAAGTGGTAGCGATCGGACAGGTAGGATCTAAACCATCTTAAAGCCTGCCCTTGAATACCAGTATAGTTTTGTAATCGATCTATGAGTATGTCATGGTCTATAGTGTCGAACGCAGCACTAAGATCAAGTAATACTAGCAGTGAGATGCAGCCTTGGTCTGAAGCAAGAAGCAAGTCATTTGTAATTTTAACAAGTGCAGTTTCTGTACTATGGTGAGGCCTGAAACCTGACAGAAATTCTTCATAAAGATAAATTTTTTGCAAGTAGGAACACAATTGAGCCGACAACTTTTTCTAAAATTTTAGAAATAAACGGAAGATGTGAAATGGGTCTGTAATTTGCCAGTTCATTAGAATCTAGTTGTGGTTTCTTAATAAGAGGATTAATAACCACCAGCTTGAATGGTTTTGGTACTTGACCTAAAGATAACGATGAGTTAATGATATTGAGAAGCGGTTCTTCTGCTTCAGGTAACAACTCTTTCAGTAGTTTAGTGGGCACAGGATCTAATAAACATGTTGTTGGTTTAGATGCACTGATCAGTTTATTTAGCTCGTCCTGTCCTATAGTTATAAAGCACTGCAGTTTTTCTTTGGGTGCGATGAATGAAGCTGAAATACTAGATGCAGTAGAATCTACATTTTATATTGTATTTCTGATGTTATCTATTTTATCAGTAAAGAAATTCATAAAGTCATTACTATTAAACTGTGAGGGAATATTTAGATCGGGTGGTGTCTGTTTATTTGTTAATCTAGCCACTGTGCTAAATAAGAACCTTGGATTGTTTTGGTTATTATCTATGAGTTTGCGGATATGCTCTACCCTGGCAGCTTTTAGAGCCTGTCTATAGCTGGACATACTGTTTTTCCACACAATTCTAAAAACTTCCAAGTTAGTTTTTCTCCATTTGCGCTCAAGATTATGAGTTTCTTTCTTGAGAGAATGGGTATAACTGTTGTACCATGGCGCAGTACGTTTTTCTCTAACCTTTTTCAATTTGAGGGGGGCAACAGCTTCTAATGTATTAGAGAAGATAGTGCTCATGTTGCTAGTCATTTCGTCTTGTTCATGTGTATTTATGGGTACACAGAGCAGTTGAGATAAATCAGGCAGGTTATTTGTGAATCTGTCTTTGGTGGCCGCCCAGTGTTAATTATAAAACTAAATTGTTGTAAATATTTTTTCTCTTATCATTTGGATAACCCCACTGAACATTACATTTTAACTGGTAAAAAAAAAAAAACATTCTACCTAAATTTAGGTAATAAAAATAAAATAAAAAATATTGACTGTCTGTACAGTGTTTTTGTTTTATTGCTTTATGCATTTTCCTTTCAATTTCTGTTACACTCAGTTATGCTGTGACATGTTCCCCTTTAAAAATAATATAAATATATGCACATATATGTGTGTATACACACACACACACACACACACACAACCATTCAAAGGTTTAGGGCAGTAAGAATGATTGATTGATTGATTGATTTGATTTTTTTTTATAAATTAATACTTTTATTTGGGATACATTAAACTGATCAGTAAATATGTTACAAAAGATTTCCATTTTAAATAATTTCCTTTCCTGAATAATCCTGAAAAACTTTTTTTAATGTAAGAAATGTTGCCAAATCAGCAAATTAGATTCACCAAAATCAGCATATTTGATTGATTTCTAAAGAATCATGTGACACTGAAGAGTGGAGTATTGTTTTTATTGTATTTAAGATAAAATGCAGCCTTGGCGAGCATAAGATACTTTCAAAAATGGTATTTTAAACAAATATGGTTTTCAGTGGTCGATTCTTACAGTATTTATTTATTATTAATTACACAATATGGCGATTAAGGTAGGTGGGTTCGAGTCTCAGGTCTGGCAGGGATTGTAGGTGGGGGGAGTGAATGTCCAGCACTCTCTCCACCCTCAATACCACGACTGAGGTGAGACCCTTGAGCAAGGCACCAAACACCCAACTGCTCCCCGGGCGCCGCAGCATAAATGGCTGCCCACTGCTCTGGGTGTGTGTTCATGGTGTGTGTGTTTATTCACTACTCACTGCTGTGTGTGCACTTGGAGGGGTTAAATGCAGAGCACAAATTCCGAGTATGGCTCACCATACTTAGCCACACATCACGTCCTTCCTTTCCCTTCACTTCCTTGCCCTTAGTTAATTGAATTAATTGCATATCAAATTTGGCTGAGAAATTACCCCAAAAGATCATTTAAAGTCATTATTGTGTTAAATAAGAAAACTAAAAATTATAAAAAGAAGATCCTGAATATATACACAAATAAATTAAATCTGATTTATTATGAGCTTCAAGAATTTTTATTCTATTGCCACTTTTATTCTATTGCCACCTTGACTTCTGTCGCAGAGATAACATGGTCTCTTCAGAGATGCAGTCCTCTATTCATCCATGGCAGAACTACAGTATGAAGGTAGTTTTCTTTTTTCAAAGCAACTATGACAATTAAAGAACTTGATGGATATGAACATCAGATATGGTTTGATGTGGTTTTGTTTCATGATCAAAGTCCCTCCAAACAGCACAGATGTGTTTTTGAGCCCTTTTCTTTTAAAGAGTGTGAAACTGCTTTTCACTTTTCAATCAAAACCCTCAGGGAAGGCAAAGGGTGACAGCAGAAAAACTGATAAAATGTAAGAGACACCTTTTTTTTTCTTTACATCTAAATAAAATAAGTGACTTCAGGAAATCAAAGCAAGGACTCCAAACCTGACCCTGAAGTCTGTCTCTGTCTGATGAATGTGCTTTTGAAGTCCCTCAGTAGCCACAAGCTAAATATTTTGATATTCATGTCACAAAAAGAATGATGGGATTAAGAAGAGGACGTGTAGCACAAGTTATAAATGCTGATAGAGCAGAATGACTTGTCAGCCTTAATTTCCTGCCTTCTCTGCTGAATCTTCTGGTCATAAATGTTTTATCCGGTGCTATCTTAGGCTCACAGAAACAGCACATGCAGGTTTAGCATGCATGCGTCACTGAGTTCATATCTGACTACATTGAAAAAGTTATTGTGATTACATTCAGGAGTCCTCACTTCACTAAGTCATTTGCTTTTATCTCTAACTCTATAAAATGGCGAAAAAGCATTCAGTACTGCTGTCTGTACATACGGTACATCTGGACCTTGAAATAGTTGATTAATGTGTCTGTCAAATATTTGCTGTCAAACCCATGCTTTTCTACATAACACGTTTTTTTTTTTTTTCAAGTGGATAGTAAATTGATTGTGTTTGACACTTTAGATTAATGTACAGTATACGTTGGGTTGAACACGTCTCTTTTCGTTTGTTATTGGCTCAAGGGTAGGTAATCTCAGCTGACATCAAGTAGGGTGTCTGGAAGAGCGTAGTACCATCTGTTCCTCTGAGAGAGCAAGCATCCTCTGGACAGAAATTCATATACATTAAATTATATTAGAATTTACATATTTATATTTTGAATTTAAATGGAAGTAAGGAAATCTCACTTTTTGTAGTTAACATAGTCAATAATAATTTGCTTAGATTTGATTAGTGACCTAGAAATTGTGCAAAATCTAAACTACCTCGTATTTTGTCATAACATTTCATTCATTGTCAAAAATCAAACTAATTTCCAGAATTAATGAATTATATACATATACTAAATACAGCATGTGATGTACAGTGTGTATCTAAATACTGTATGTGATATGTGTGCATATATTGCATGTATATTCAAAATTATATAAATTATATATACACACATACCGCAGCAAATGTTCTGACAGGTTGCTCACTCCTGATTTATTACTGGGTGCCATGGCAACAGTCTGACCCAAGGTTTTTAATATCTTTCCTGTGCGCAGAGACACTCACTGATTACACTGTGGCAGAGGATCCGCCTCCAGTCGTATAACTGCCTCAGTCGTCCAATCGTGATTGTAGATCCAGAATCACAACAGGAGCAGTTGGCAAAGAGCATCTATAGAACACTACTAATACCGTATTATAAGGTGCACGTGAAGTTAACAGCACATTGTCACCAGTAGCAGGGCTCGCAAAATTTCAAAATCCATGGTAGCCCTTCGGGCAGGTACTCCTCAGATTTTGGTAGTCCGAAAATTAATTTAACTAGACCAAATAAAATAAATACCATAAATGTCAATCAAAAACATTTTCAATACACAAATATCAACGAATATCAAGGAAAGAGTTTTATTTTACTATTTACAAGGTATCTGCAGAATTCTTAAAAATCTATTTAAGGCAATTTGAAAATTTATTTCTTACACCATTTAACGTTTTTAAAACTGTCTAAGGCCTTAAAAACTCTTCAATTTAGTTGTATCAAATTTAAGGACCCGTGGGAGCAATGTTCCCTCTAATTTTTTTTTTCTTGCTCAGCAAAACTTTTCTCTTTTGGGCAATACACTGCAGTTCAAAAATTTGGATCAATAAAGTTTTTTTAAAGAGGTTTATTTTGCTCATCAAGGCTGTATCTATTTGATAAAAAAAATACTGAATATTATTTGACAAAATAATATTGTGAAATATTATTGCAATTTCAAATAAATGTTTTCTATTTTAATATACTTTAAAATGTAATTAATTCCTGTGAAGCAAAGCAGTATTTTCAGAGTCACATGATCCTTTAGAAATCATTCTAATATGCAGATTTTTAATCAATGTTGGAAACAGTTGTACTGCTTTTTTATTTGTTTAATACGGGTTTAATATTATAAAAATAATATTTTTTTGGGACCTGTGATATTTAAAAAAAATAAAGTTAAAAAGAACAGTGTTTAGTCAAAATAGAGATTTTGTGTTGCAATATAAACTATTCAAACTTTTGGGGGTCAGAATTTTTTTCTTTCTTTTTTAAAGATACTTTAAAAAAGTTTAAAGAAAGTTAAATAAGCTTTATTCAGCAAGGATGTGTTAAATGGATAAAATTGATAGTAAAGACTTCTATTGTTAGAAAATATTTCTATTTTGAATAAATGCTATTCTTTTAAACTTTTTATTAATCAAAGAAAAAAATATGAAGCAGCACAACAGTTTCAACACTGATAATAAATCAGCATATTATAATGATATCTGAAGGATCATGGGACACTGAAGGCTGGAGTAATGATGCTGAAAATGATCACAGGAATAAATGCTATTTTAAAGCATAGGTATTAAAATAGGAAACCAATATTAGAAATTACAATAATATTTCACTATATCACAGTTTTTCCTGTATTTTTTAAATGAATACAGCTTTGATGAGCAAGAGACTCAAAGTCAAAAACCTGATAAATAACTGATCTTGTTTTTGAGTCTATAATATAGGCCTAACATATATTATCAAAACTATTTAAACTGATAGAATAGAATAGAATAGAATAGAATAGAATAGAAACTGAAGCAAAACTTAAGCTGAGATCTGTAAGTTAAATAAAAAAAAAAAAACATGAACATGAATTTTTCTATAGCTGTCTAAACATCGTTATGAAGTACAGTTTGTACAATACTCTTGTGTGTGACTGTATGTCTCAGAGTTTTGTTACCGTTCTTTGCCCATCCTCCGCTATTTCCAGCACTTAATCAAGCCACTCTCCTTTAATACATGAGGACGTTTTATTTCACATGTCATTGCGTTTGCGTTGGCTCTCGTGTTGAGCGCACTTCGACCATTGAAGTATTCAGTTTCTACAGCGACTCATTTGGTGCATCGTTCTCTATGAAACCTGTAAACCGCATTCACCGGTCCTAACTCGTGACATCAGCTCTATAGCGGTTTGCCCGAGCATTGCTACTCTTTCCCTTTTACTGGCGGCATTCAATCAAATGGCTTCCCAACTCATTTTTGTGTGCACGAGGCATATTAATTTTTTTGTGCGCGGCCGCGGTGGAAGAAGAGTGCGCTCAGTTTAGAGGGAACACTGCCTGGGAGCCCTGTATTTAAGGTAGCCCGTTGGGCAGGGCAGTGATATATTTTGGTAGACCGACTGGAAAACGCAATAGCCCCGGGACGTCGGGCTAGCGATTTTGCGAGCCCTGAGTAGTAGTACAGTATGTCTAACGTCATAGCATTCATATTTAACGGAACTAATGTCCAAGATGCTAGGCCCTGCTAAACCTTTCACTTCCTCTGGCACAAAAACTACATGGCACTTTCTGCAGGGCGCAAACACTTTAATCCTCTCCAGGGCATCGTGCCACCGTTATACAAATCCCACAGTGTCTGTCTTCACAACAACTAATTCAGTATCATCTACTGCTCTAAAGCCAGTCTTATCTAGTAATGTCAAACAGCCTAAATCTAGTCTCATTCGATAGGCAAAATTCAACTATGTTACAACAGAAGTCATGAGAAATTTTAAACATTTATTTTTACACAATGCAAATCTATGAAATATTAAAATATATATTTTTGATAAAACTGTATTTTCACACCGTATTGCCCACAACTGCCACTCACTGGATATTTTCTCTTTTTCGGACCATTCTCTGTAAACCCTAGAGACGGTTGTGCGTGAAAATCCCAGTAGATCAGCAGTTTTTTAAATAGAGACCAGCCCGTCTGGCACCAACAACCATTCCACGTTCAAAGTCATTTAAATCCCCTTTCTTCCCCATTCTGATGCTCGGTTTGAACTTCAGCAAGTCGTCTTCACCACATCTAGATGCCTAAATGCATTGAGTTGCTGCCATGTAATTGGCTGATTAGCAATTTGTGTTACCAAGCAATTGAACAGGTGTACCTAATAAAGTGGCCGGTGGGTGTATGTATTCTATTCTGTTCTGTTCTATTCCATTCCATTCTATTGTATTCTATTCTGTTTCAATGGAAGGAAAATCTGATCGTTTACAAAAAAGATCACATGATCATGTCTACATTTGATTAGTAATGAAGAAATAGTGCAGAATCTTTAATAATTTTGATTTATTTGATGTCTTAACATTTCTTTGTATTAAAAATTTTGGTCACACTTTATTTTAAGGTCCAATTCTCGTTATTAACAAACCATTAACTACAACTTTTGCCTCAATAAACTCCTAATTTGCTGCTTATTAATAGTTTTGTTAAGTTTACGTATTGGGTAGGTTTAGGGATGTAGAATATGGTCATGCAGAATATGTCCTTTATAAGCACCAATAAACAGCCAATATGTTAATAATAGGTATGCTAATAAGCAACTAGTTAATAGTGAGAATTGGTCCCTATACTAAAGTGTTACCAAAATTTACCAAAAGTCTATAGAAGGAATAAGTCTTATAGTCTAAAAAAACAAATATGGGTGCGAATCACTGATAAACAATTTTAGTTTTCTGGGTGAACTTTCCCTTTAAAATGCTCGAAAATGCTTGAAAATGTTTGGTAGCTCAGAAACAGGCTGTGCAGATTGTGTCTCAGTTTGTGTTAGAGAGCAGTGAGAGACTCTGTAGTTGGACTGGACAATAACTGCCCGTCAGAGAACTCAGGACGAAAGGGCACGCTGATGTTGCATAAAAAAGGTGAATGTCACCTTTGAACCAAATTAACCTAATTCTTGATAGGCAATGAGATGTCAAACAAAGCATACTAAACTCAATTTACAAAATGAACTAAATGTACAGGCTGAGATAATGAGAGCTGATGGGTGTTTCATCTTAGCACAGAACTACTGTAACTGCCTCCATTATGAGCCTGTTACTCTGTTCCTGCAGCCCCCTCCACCTGACACATTCCTTCAGTCGTCAGGGAAACAAATCCTGCATAAACGCTCATATTAAAACACCTTACAATACAAAGAGTTCAGCTCTACCTCAGCATGCCTTATTGATCCCCATGGTGACTTATTACAAACAATCAGAGTTTCTTTCAAAAACATATTTCCTGCTAAGTGACATGTTTACTCTCTGACCTCATGAACAAAAAATATATTGTGAAACATATGCATTACAAAGTGACACATTTAAGCTTTAAATAAATGCACTCTTGACCACATGCATTATTAGAAACATTCTTCATATAACAGATCATCTAGATTAAACTTTAAAGGAAAACACCACCTTTTTTCCATATTCTAATATGTTCTTCCCTCAACTTAGATGAGTTGATACATACATCTCCTGTCTCAGTGCGTGCACTCAATCACTGTATCGAGCGGCGCCACTATGCTAGCGTTTAGCTTAGCACCATTCATTCCTTAGGATCCAAACAGGGATTAATTTAGAAGCCACCAAACACTTCCATGTTTTCCCTATTAAAAGACAGTTACATGAGTTACACGAGGAAGTATGGTGACACAAAATAAAACGTGGCGATTTTCTAAGCGGATAAAAATGCTAACTATAATGTATGGCGGAAGAGCACTTCGCAGCACTTCGACCTCGGCGCAGTAATATCATCTCTCCTGAAAACTCCCCCTCCGCACTTCGACCTCAGGAGTGATGATATTACTGTAACTGTCTTTAAATAGGGAAAACATGGAAGTGTTTGGTGGCTTCTGTTTGGTGGATTCATCCCTGTTTGGATCCTAAGGAATGAATGGTGCTAAGCTAAATGCTAGCATAGTTGCGCCGCTCGATACAGTGATTGAGTGCACGCACTGAGACAGGAGAGGTGCGTATCAACTCGTCTAAGTTGAAGGAAGAACATATTTGAATATGGAAAAACGGTGGCGTTTTCCTTTAAGTACATACACAATGACAGGATCTAAGTAGTTAGGATCTAACTAGAATTGCAAATGGCTCTATATCATATAAATACATTATAGTAAAATGCAATGATAAAAGAAAGTTTACTTAAACACCAAATCTGCATATTAGAATGATTTCTGAAGGATTTACGATAAAGTGACCTGCAGACTAGAGTAATGGCTTCTGATAATTCAGCTTTGCCATACCAGTAATAAATTACATTTAATAATTTTAATTTGTAATATTCACAATATTACTGTTTCAAATAAAGGCAATAAAGAGTCGCCTCAAAAGCCACACTGCATTAGATAACAAATTGTCAGACCAAGTGGTATCTGCAAACAGATAAACAATCAAGTTCTCAGGTTTACTGCCATAACTGCTCTTGCTTCTAAAAAACTGTTCTGTTTCTAAAAATTGTTTTGTTGTTTCAAAGTCTCTTAAGACCGAGAGCTGTGAATTAGTATGGATAACCTGCTCTTTGCTCAGGAGGTTCAATGGAGGATGAAAACTATAGAGGCAAGTTATTATTGAACAAAAAGAGAGGAAAACATTGACCTCCCTCTGGGACACAGTTAGAGAGAGAGGAAAACGACAAAAGAGAGAGAGACTGAGCTGCATTTTATCCCTGAGCTCCCACGTCTCTGAAGGACTGAGTAAGTGAAGCATGAAATGCCCATTTCTTACAGAAGTTTAATTTGTTTGATGGCATATTTTTCTGATCTGTTAGCTACACTGTAAAAAAAAAAAAAGAAGTTGAGCCAACTTAAAATTTAAGGCAACCAGCTTCAGCAGATTTTTGAGTTCTCTCAACTTGTTTTAAGTTTATACTACAAAAAGTTGAGAATCTCCTACAAAAATAACTTGAGAACTCAAAATCTGCTGAACCTGGTTGCCTTAAAATTTTACAAGCTGCTGGTAATTTACATTACAGTCAAGTTATTTAAAAATAGTAATGATCTAAACAACAACAAAAAGTAACTTATTACACTGAAACTATTCAAGGGGGAAATATTTTTTAAATACAAAAGAAAAAAGCAACTATGTGATTTATTTTTTTCAGTCAGAGTAATATTTATCTGAGATTTCAAATAGTGTAACAATATTAACTTGAACATACATGACCATTCAAACTTTTGAGGTCAGCAAGATTTTGGAATGTTTCCGAATACAGTAAAATAGTCATATTTTGAAATATCATTACAGTTTAAAATGACTTGATTTCTATTTGAATATATTTTAAAATGCAATTTATTCCTTTGATGGCACAGTTAAATTATCCTTCAGAAATCATTCCTATATGTTGATTTGATGCTTAAGAAACATTTCTCATCACCAATGTTAAAAGTATCATGCTTCTTATTTTTGTAAAAACTGTGGTACTTTTTTCCAGGATTCTTTCAAGATGAATATAAATTTCAGAAGAACAGCATTGATTTGAAACAGAAATGTCTTTATTGTCACTTTTGATCAATTTAATGAATCCTTGCTGAATAAAAGTAAAAAAAAAAAAATCTTGCTGACCCCACACTTTTGCATGGTATTGAATATATTCCCACTAAATACAGAACGCCAAATTATACCATATAATTGAGTCAATAGCAGTGATGAAAAGCTTAAAATCTTAAATGGAGAAGGTGAATAATTTAAATGAACCATCCCAACGAATCAATTCACTAAGAATAATTATACTTCTCAACACTATATACACTCAACTCACTCAGCCATGTGCACAAATATATAACAGTAATGTAGCATTCTGCCACACTATATTGTAACAGGTTGGGGGGGGGGGTAGCTTGTTATTTTAAAACTTAATTGTAAGTTAATACTAGTTAGTGTAGTAAAGCATCACTACATTGACTTAGTTACCATCCAACACTCTCAGGGAGAGATCATTTTAGGGCAAACCTTCTCTGAACAATGTGTTATTTTTGCATTGCTTTCTTTACCTCTTATCTTTCACACAAATACGGTTTGTTTTCAAGTTATCCGTCATCCTGCATTCCCACAAATCTGAAGTGAGAATAAGGCTTCCTTTTGGTTTTTCAGAGAATCTCTTTAATGAAACTGTCAGCTTCGATTCACACGCTGGTGAGTGAAGCAGCCTTGTTAAGCAGCTTAATAATAAAAGCATGTGAGAAAGATTGAGAGTGAGACAACTCACCTCTTATCTGCCAGATCTGTTTTATTGCCCACCAGCATGATGATGACATCACTTCCTCTCTCCGTTCTCACATCATCGATCCATTTGGAAGTTTGCTGGAATGAATTCACATCTATATAAAGAAAAACAGAGACAGAAGGTGGTAACTACTTTGTAGGGCAAATACTGAAATAATCTAGATTTTGGATTCTACAATTCTACAATTAATATTTTTAATGTATTAAAAATTATTTGTGTGCCATTCCGTAAAGCGAAAGAGAAAGAGAATGATCCACCTGTACCCTTCTGAATATTTTTAAGTATTGTTTTAAGTTCACCTTAATATTTTTAATATTCCATAATTGTTAATAAAAGTTTAATTAAAAACAATCTGATAATCTGCAGTTTAGGCTAGAATACTACATTGTAATGTTAAATGGCTATAATTGCTACTTTTATGCCCAGAAATTGAGGGGGAAAAAAATCCATTTTAATGAAGCATCAGTATCAGTGATACTGCCCTTCACTCATAGTACTTAGTAAAAATATGCAATAAAATTTATAAATAAAATATTGAATTATATTAAAATAATATCTTTATGTTGTTTCCACATTAATCTGTACAGTATATTATACATGAAAATATTTATATTTCAACAAATTTAAACATTAAGTGCAGTTAATTAGAGAAACCTGTGAAATTAATCAGGTATTTATTTAACTAATCAACAGCCGAAACATATTTATAATTTGTGTTGATAATATCATCACTATTTCCATTAATACCTTGGTTGGAGGGTAAATTATTTTAAACATTTTTAAGTTGAATTTTTTTTATTTTATATATTTTTATTATTATTAAATGTATATGGGGTTGAGCATATATAATTTCTTACCTTCTTACAAAATGCAGTGAATATATTCCAGATATTGTGCACCACTGTGTGCTATTGTCATATTGTTGAAATATTCAATAAGGTTTTATTATGGCAGTTATACCTGTTTATGTGCAGCCTGACTTCCGTGAACCTGCTTCTGCTTCAAGGTGAAACTGACTTTGGCTGCTTTACCAATAAAATCAAGCTTTGTGTTTCCTGTTTATACCAACAAAGCTGTGCGCACCGCTAACTCGGTCTCTAAAAGTCACAGTGGGGCTTACGAACAATAAAACTGTCATCTTTTTATTATGAAAAATAACCTACAGCTGCTTCTTATATATTTGGGGTTGAATCTATCTGGTTATAGTGTTAAACAAGGCTAGACCTTTACTGACAGAAAATAATCACTGATCACATCTCAAATTGACAAATCGGGCAGCTGTAATCATGTTAACCGCTTTGATTTTTTGGCTCTTGGTAATATATTTCAGAGCTAAAGGATGTTTGATCATTAAAGTTACACTCACTTGTGATGTCATACACCACCACAGCTACGGTGGAGTCTCTTATATAGCTCGGAATGAGGCTCCTGAAACGTTCCTGGCCTGCTGTGTCCCACAACTGCAATCGAACCTGCAAGTCAGAGACCCCCAACTGAACAGTCAAATTATTCAGCCTCTCAAACACACATATAGACACAATTACATAAACACGTGCAGAGCCAAGCTAGGAGCTTGATCAATATGACCTTATAAAACCACAGCAAACTGCTCTGCTGAAGGTCATGGAATCATTTCTGGGTTATAAACTCCAGACATCTCTAGAGGATACGATCTATTTTCTTGATACATGAGCTTCCAGCCATATACTAAAACTGTCAGGAATTCAGCTGGTATAATAAAAAAGCTTTGGAGATTCAATATGGTTCATTAAAACTCTTCTCTTTTGACATGGAATAAAAAACACTGCTGTACTGCTGTATTAGAACATGCTAGACTGCTTACCGTTCTGTCCTCCAAATACATGGTTTTTGACAGGAAGTCGATTCCAATTGTCGCCTGTTATGACAGAAGGAAAACATTATGTAAGAACAAAATGAAATCAGATGCTGAAATTGAGTGGAAATATGGCTGTTTTCAGGCAAGTTGCAAATCTAAAGGCGTTCTAGATATCGTCCCGAGAATCAGAAGATGCTGTCTAGATTAAAACAGACAGCCGTTACGTTCTGCCTGTCAGTTTGATGATGGTAATAACTGCTATACATGATCACTCTGTTCTGGGACCTGCCTCTCTTTATGATATATTATACACATACGAGTTAAATGTATGTCTGTTCACTGTACCATATTGGGTATCTGCCAATATGAAGTATTTCACTGTTGTCTATATTACACAAAATTTGCTAATCTTGTATATTAATAGCAATTCTGAATGTTTATTTCTCTTATTTTTTACATTTATTTATACTTTTGGTATTATCTAATGCTCCCTTAAGGTTAATTTTTAAAAACACTAACAACTTAATGACACTTTAATGATAAGGAAATCTTAATATATTTTTTTCATACTTTAAACCTGCTGATTGTAATTTGTGTTGCATATAATAACTTGTAGCATGTAAAGTGACTGATTTAACATTTTAGGGTTTCATTTTTTCAATTAATTGAATTTATCTTATGTGTGTGTGTGTGTGTGTGTGTGTGTGTGCGTAGCCATTTGGACAAATTATAAGGTATAAAAATAAGGTATTTTGTCATTTTTGGTACTCAACATTTTGCTAATAACTTAATTTTGTAGGAATAAAATTCCTACATGAAAAACATAATAGTCACCAAATAATTCTGAATAAATCCCACAACAGACCCTCTGATTTCCTTAATGCTTGTTTGTGTTTTAATATTTGTGTTTTACTTGATATTCTCAACCAATCACCACATAGAATTTAAATGTAGAGATGGGCTGCCAACATTATTGTAAGATAAAATGATGCACTGGCTCAGGCCACCTCACATCTGCATTGGTGAGATTACTTGAACACCTATAGAATGAAAGTGCCTTCTGTCGTTGAAAGCTAATTCATTCTCCACTGGTGCTTTTATTGCAATAAGAGTGCAGTCGATTGTGTCGATTACATTTGTAAAACCAGTGATTGCTGTAAATTGCTTTTTGAGTGTGTCTGTTGAATTCAACATGCACCACGTTTTTAAAATCCTCTGTTCAATTTGCAAAAAAAAAAAAAAAAAAAGCCAACTATGCAGAGATTACATATGCTTGGGTGGACATTTGCATAAATGGTATATACACTATTATGCTAAATTTGTTGTTTATTAATCCAGATGCATTTTACGGAGGTGTTTTGTGCTTTTATCTGGATGGCTCCTGGTCTCCTCAGTTTTAGCTCCCTGTGGGCAGCTGCTGGATCGATAGGGGTCCATAGATCAGTGAGATCTGAGGAAAACATCATGGATGTCTGCAGTACAGAGGACTGGCCTTTCTGTGTGTGATTCAGTTTGATTGTGATAAGTGTAACATTTCTATGGCACAAAAGAGCAGATAAGGACAACTAGCCACCACTGAAGAGCCAAGCCTCAAGAATGAATCTTATTAAATGCAATGTTTCAAATAAACATTCAAAGATTCGTTGCAATTTATTTCAGATTAGATATTTATTAGCCAAATCAAATTTATTTGCATAGCAATTTTCACAATGCAAACGGTTTCAAAAAATTTATCAAGATGTTAATATTTATAATATCTTATTCCCTTAATGCCATAGTCACATTTAGCTGATTAGAGCTGGGCGATAATATAGCTTACATTTTGCAATGATACAAGCAATTGAGATATGCTATATAGAAGGCTATACTGTATATAGCTTCATTTGAGTGTAATGTATATACAGTGCCCTCCACTAATATTGGCACCCTTGGTAAATATGAGCAAAGGCGGCTGTGAAAATAAATCTGCATTGTTTATCCTTTTGATCTTTCATTAAAAAAAATCATAAAATTCCAACCTATCATTGAAGTAAAACATTTGAAAGTGGGGGGAAAATCTCATTGTGACATAAATGCTTTCTCTGGTTCATGTTGGTCACAATTATTGGCACCCAATTATTGTAATGTCCTTTTCCCAGAGTAACAGCTCTGAGTTTTCTCCTATAATGCCTGAAGAGTTTGGAGAACACCTGATAAGAGATCAGAGACCATTTTCTTCATACAGAATCTCTCCAGATCCTTCAGATTCACAGCTCCATGTTAATACTTCTCTTCAGTTCACCTCACTCATTTTCTGTAGGGTTCAGGTCAGCGACTGGGACAGCCATGGTAAAAGATTAATTTTGTGCTCAGTGACGCATTTTTGTGTTTATTTTGATGTTTGTTTTGGATTGTTGTCCTGGTGGAAGATCCAAACACGGCCCATTATAAGATTTCTAAAAGAGGCAGTCAGGTTTAGATTTTTTTATCTGTTGGTATTTGATAGAATCCATGATGCCATGCATCTGAACAAGATGTTCAGGACCTCTGGCAGAAAAACAGGCCCACGACATTAAAGATCCAGCAGTATATTTAACCATCGACATGGGGTACTTTTTTTTATCCCTGTTTGTACTAAACTCGTCTGGTGGGTTTGCTGCCAAAAAGCTATTTTTTCAGTTTCATCTGACCATAGAAGCCAGTGCTATTTGAAGTTCCAGTCGTGTCTGACAACTGAATTAGCTGGAGTTTGTTTTTGGATGAGTGAGGAGAATTTTCCTTGAAACCCTCCCGAACAATATGTGGTGATATAGGGGATGTGTGATATATATATTTTTTTAGGTTTCTGACCCCAAGATTCAACTAATCTCTACAATTCTACAGCTGTGATCCTTGGAGAGTCTTTGGCCACTCAAACACTCCTCCTCACCGTGCATTATGACGGTATAGACATGTCCTCTTCCAGGCAGATTTTTAACATCTTTAGTTGATTGGAACCTCTTAATTATTACCCTGATGGTGGAAATGGGGATTTTCAATGCTTTAACTCTTTTCTTACAGCCACTTTCTATTTTGTGATGCTCAATCTTGTTCTGCACATCAGAACTATATTTTTAGGTTTTACTCTACAATTACAATCCTTGTTAGGATAGGACAATATTTGGCTGAGATACAACTATTTGAAAATCTGGAATCTGAGGGTGCAAAAAATCAAAATATTGAGAAAATCACCTTTAAAGTTGTCCAAATGAAGTTCTTAGCAATGCATATTACTAATCAAAAATGAAGGTTTGATATATTTATGGTAGGAAATTTACAAGATATCTTCATGGAACATGATCTTTACTTAATATCCTAATGATTTTTGGCATAAAAGAAAAATCAATCATTTTGACCCACACAATGCATTTTTGACTATTGCTACAAATATACCCCAGCGACTTAAGACTGGATTTGAGGTCCAGGGTCACATATAAGTGCTGTGACAAATCCTGGTTAGTCTAGTATCTGGACTATTAATTGACAGTTTCATACAAATCACAATGTCATGTGTTTGTGAATCTACAACTTATGATATGTGAGACTAAAAACAACAGTTTGTCCCTCAATTCATTTGCACACAGCTGGTCATCAGCATCATGATCACGCATCTGTTTCTGTAGCGATGCCAGCCCACTGTGCTGTCTTCAAAACAGGAGCAGTGAGCTCTTTCACCCTGCCACTCTGTTTCTTTTTCTTCTGTTTTAAGTTTCAGTGTGGGTTTCTCTTTCTCTCTCTCTTGCTCTACTTTCGGAACATAAAAGAGATAATAAATCATTGTGAATTAAAAATAACCTTCAATTTAATATATCAAATTTTAAGCTAACGTTTCAGACACTATTTTTTATATTACACATGAGGCATATAATGTGCTTTTCTTAGCTTATTCCAGTGATTCCTGCACTGCTATTTACCGCCTCCACTGAATCTAGTGAAAAGAAATTATATTTTATTCAAATTGCTGTCAAAATTGAATGTAAAGAGAGATGAAAAGAGCTGGGTGCTGCAAAATAAAATGAAGACAACTCTGGTTGCTATTGCTTTTCATTAGAGTCTGATTCATTAACCAGTGACTCATATGAACTGGTTCTTTTAAGAAATCGGTCAAAAATGACTTATAAATGTACAAGTTATCAAAAAGAGAAAAACCTCTATGAACCATATTATGAGAACCTCATGTTGTTCCAAAATTGTATGATATTCTTTCTTCTGTGTAAGATCTTTTGAAAAATGGCTTTTTTCATGCAATGCAAGTCAATGGGGTCCCATATTATTCGGACTCCCAACATTTTTCAAAATGTTTTCTTCTGTGTTAAAATTATGGAAAAACTAAATTCTGGTTTATGCTTCGTGCAGGCTTCAAAACATACATATTAAAAGGGATTTCTGTGACAAAAATAAAAAAGAAACCTCCCGTGTCAAGATGAAAACCCAAAAGGTGTTGAGCTTTTCAAGGAAAGAAGGCGAGAAAGAGAGAGAGAAAAAAAAGTGACGCCGATGTTAAATATAGAAACTTGCACAGCTAGAGGAGTGCTCGCACAAAGAGATCCAGAATGAATTATTCATAAACATTTTTAATTATTAAGCTTCACACACATCAGCTTTAAAACACAGTGTGGTTTCCAGCACAACTCCTCAAAAGCCTCAGAGGAAAAAGGTGTTCAGATAAGAAAAGGGAAATTGAATTCCTGTAACTACTAAAATTCCAATAAATAAAGTGTAACTGGCAAATAAAACTGTGACAAGCACACAAACAAAAGTTGTTGCTTGAGGTATCAAATGAGGAAGAAGCTAATTATAAGTCTTTACATAGACCTCCAATACACTGCTCAGACAATACTGTCAGACAGTCGGTGACCTGAATTATGCCTATTAAGAATATTAGCATGAATATAGACTATAATGAACATACAAATCTAAAACATTATGAAAAAGCATCCATCATAGCCGATATCGCACAGCAGACGGCACATGCCTTTAGACAAAGTACACCAGTTTCCAGGGCCCCTAGGGAGGGTGGCAGGAGTTTGATTGGAATCGAACGCCAATTAAAACTCCACCAGAAGAGAAATTAGCCACACTAATCTGCTCCACAAAGCACCACCTTGAGTGAATGTCAGGCCAAATCCTGTTTATCTGTTTATCTTTCTATTTGCATTTAATCAAAGCATAAATTTTAAGAATGCAACATGCCCCAGGTGAGCAGACTCAAAGCATGCTGGGAGCTTAGCTGCATACAAAGTGCCTGTCTGACTGAGATTGTACAGTCAAAGCCTCCAAATCACATTACGAAGAATGGAAAGCTGACCTGTAGATGAACATTTGTCAAATTCTACAGAATCAAATCTAGGCCTATGACTGAGTTGGTATTTATCTGTAGTTTTAGACCTTGGCGAATTGCCCGTTTGGCATCGATACCCCTGTACCCTGAAGACAAATGACATGCAGTGGTCTAAAGCATTTCATTAAGGCATATTGATTGGAATGTAACAGCTCAATGCGGGACCTGAAGGGATGACGTCATTCAGTCGGCCTGATGAACAATCTGAGACACGTTAAGCGATCGCATGGGCTAATGTTGGGGCATCTGGTCAATATCAGGAAGGCTTTAACGTGTTTACATTATACAACTACATTCATTGCCTTCAATATGTGACAGGATTCTCAAGGCTACGTAGGGGAGGGGCGGAAATAACAACGGTGCACTAACCATTAATCATCTTCCTGGCAAGACAAGACAAGATGATGGTATGATGGTTGATGGTTTTTTAGTGATCCAAGTCATAGAATGTCAGGTAAGAAGAAGCATCTGGGCTTGTTTATCTATTTATTGAAGACAACTTCAATAAAGCAAGAACAGATGCTACTGTATAAATCTTAACTAGTGGAGTCAACCATCTTGTAAATCTCAGTATATTTAGGTCTTTTTTTATGTTACTAGTACTTTACTTACTAGGAAAGGCGTGTGAATTTGTTGCAGGAATTCATGCACAGCTATTCAAAGGCTATAATTCTATTTCTATTAAGTTGTTCTCAATGATAGCACACAACATACAGTGTGATCTGTGTAGTATGATTTACTAAAGACTGACTCTTATGAATTGTTTTTTATAATGAATCGGACAAAATAAATCACAAGTGATCAGTTTGACAGACTTATCCATTAGAGGGTTGTTTGAAATTAATCTTGCCTCGCTTACAAATAATTACCAAATCCAACTCAAAATGAACTCAGAACTTATATTGTATTATTTGTCCTTTTTAAAGGGATAGATCACCCAATAATGAAAATTCTGTCATTAATTACTCACCCTCCCATTGTTCCAAATCCGTAAGATTAAGATATTTTTTATGAAATCCGAGATTATGAAATACCACCATGTTTAAGGCCCATAAAGGTAAGTAAGGGTCTCGTTAAAATAGTCCATGTGGCATTAGTGGTTCAACCGTAATTTTTGAAGCTATGAGAATACTTTTTCGCTCAAAGAAAACAAAAATAATGATTTTATTCAACAATTTCATCTCTCCCATTTCAGTCTTCTATGTGCGTGCGTACCACGATGCACAAAAAGTATTTTCGTATAGCTTTGTAAAATTAAGGTTGAACCATTGATGTCACATGGACTATTTTAACGATGTCCTTACTACGTTTCTGGGCCTTGAACGTGGTAGTTGTGTTGCTGTCTATGGAGGGTCAGAAAGCTCTCGGATTTAATCAAATTAATTATGTGTAATTATGTAATTATGTGTAAATAATGTGTAAAATCTTAATTTGTGTTCTGAAGATGAACGAAGGTCTAATGGGTTTGGAACGACATGAGGGTGAGTAATTAACGACAGAATTTTCATTTTTGGGTGAACTATCCCTTTAAAGGAATTTAAAAAATTATATATTTGTGAGACTAATATTACTGACTTTATATGACAATGTGTATTTAAAGATTAACCTCCATACAGCAGAGTTTTAATAAATTGTCTCTAAATGGAAAAAAAAGTTACAAAATGTATTTTTTGTTGTTGTTGTGATTATAGTTTATAGCATTATTGAAAATATAGTTGGGACAAAATATGGTAATGAGAGGGGAAGTATTGTCTCATGCTGCTGCTTCTAAAAAAAGAATCCCACAGGAGCATTTTGTCATTTAATTTTCTCTCTCTGGACCTTTTCCAAATCCTAGTGTGCTGCCTTGTTGGCTACTGCCTATGTAGGCAGTTACCTACTATGCATTCTAACTGAATCTCAATGACAGATTTGGAATGTGACATATAGACCTTAATTACGTTTAAACTCCATTTTGAATTTAACACAGCTGAAAACAAGGCTGTGAAAACAAAACAATGAATACAGGTCCTAGATCATGTAATTTTCTCAACTTTCAAAATGGTTTCATGGAATTTTTGTCTACTGAAAGGTTGTTTTTTTTTCTCAGAAATACTTTTTGTAAGCTGAAAAATCAGTATGTTGTTAAGCAACAGAACAATCCATTGAACACACTGTACTTCTATCCCTCACAGCCTCGTTTTCCTTCCTGGCAATAATTCAATATACCGCTACCCTGAATAAGGTGAAATAATGTAGAAATAATTTTTATCAATATGTTCCAGTGCAAAATTATTATGATCAAAAAAAAAATTCCACACAAGCTTGTCGAAATGCATTATGAGACTGCATTCGCTACAAAAGACACATGTAATGCTGTCCTAGAATTTGGAAAAAACAAAGTTGCTTACTTTTTAGAGTAGCCCTCATATCAAGAGTGTGCCTATGTTGCTGTCTACAGAGGCAGCTCACTAGTTTTTGAACCAGATCCTCTGTCTTCTCTGCTCCCTGGTTGTGCTGAGCAGAAAACAGTCACACTCCAGTGCCCCGTGTTGAGTGGCAGCTCAGTCAGGCGGTGCAGCACAGCTCTCCCGCTGGACCTTGAGTAGCATGTCCAAATCTCACTCTATCTGCAGCCAAACGGCCATCACAGCAAAACAACCACAAACTCAGCAAATCAAGCTGAATATCTAACAGGCAGTCAGTCTCTGCTTCATTTGTTTTTCGTTCACTTAATACTCTTCTAAATTCATTGCTCTGTTTCTTACCCCCACTTTATCTGTATTCAAATCAATTATACGATAAAGTTGCCAAGTTTGATGATGTTCCTTATTCCCTCGGCTCACTTAAAATTGAAGAACTATGCTAGAACCAGGGCAGAAAGTGTCATTGCGGCATTTTCTGGATGACTTAAAGCCCCAGTGAAACATGTAGCGTGTGTTTAATACAGCTGACTGTTCAGCCCCTTCTAATGAAGAGCGAAGGTCTCAAGAGCCCCACTAAAGAGAGAAGACCTGAAACCTCCTGCTGCGCTGCACTGTGCCTCACTCGATCAAACAATGTAGGGCTCATAGAATTAGGCATTTCTAATTAATACTGTAAAAACATACATAAACTCATACATTCACTGCAAACTAGGTTCAGGGTTTGGCTGCTTAAATCCTGTAACTAACTGTTTCTCAATTCACAGTCATTTGCAATAATCATGTATTTTATGTAACTTTTGAGCGGTTAAAAAATAATGTGTTTTTCCCGAAACACTATTCACATAGCACATTGGAAAAATTTGCTCACAGAATACATCTCCCTAGAATATTTTTCACCTCCTTACAATACTTCGGAACCACAACACTCCAGATCAGACCTCTTTCAACTTTTACAAATGTGACACGCTGATTCTGATTATTTATTTACCCGCATATTATTATACATATTTATACAAGGTTTTAGTAATACTACGAGTGTTTTCATTATTACTATTATTTTTATTAATATCTTAGAAACATTGAGCTGTTGATGGAATGATGTTTTGTATAAGGACGGTAACGGTTTAATGAAGATCATAACACTAAATATACTTAAAATATATAACTAAATCAGATTTGCCCCCAACATATACCATACGTTTTTAATGCACCGCATGCTGAATTTAATGCACCACACTCCTTCTTTTAATGCACCACCTCAGCTTAGACATATATACATATAGTTATCTCATCGTGAATGAGAGGAGAGAAGGAAGAAAAAAATAAAAAAATAAAAATAAATTAATAAAAATACACTGACACATAAGTTAGAATAGGTGTGGTATGTGTTGGGTATATGCCATTATTACATTATTATTACTATTGTTACTATTATTATTACTTTTATCTCTATTGATATTACAGTTGCCGTCATCACAGAATATTGTTATCATCACCATTTTTAGTATTTTCATTATTATTATTATTATTTTTATGCATGTTAATATTACTTAAATACTACTACTATTATTCAGATTGTCATGACTGTTTGCTTTCATCGCTGTTATTGTCATTGCTGTTTTTTTTGTGTTTTGTGTTCACCATATGTTGTATGTTTTGCACTCCTACTAATAAAAAAAATAATTAAAAAAAATTAAAAAATGATGTGTTTTGTAGACGAACATTGATTTGCTTGTGCTTCGGCCCTGCTCCTCTGCGTGGATGAATGTGGTTTGATGTACTTATAGATGTACTTGGAAGAAGCATCAGTTCCAATAAATCGAAGATCCAGGTTGATTTACTTCAGAAGCTGTATGTGCCAGCCAAGCAACTACCATTGAAATAAACAGGAATGGCACAATGAATAACGCAACAATTGTTTCTTTTGTTTCTAAGGAATTTTAAGAGAAACAAGTTGATACTTGAATATAAACGAGAACGCAACCTTATTTATGACAGAGCAACCTCTGAGCAATACAATTTTCCTCTGGGCTATATTGTTATGATTCTTTGATGCTTTTATACATCACCAACATAAACGGCAAACAACAATTTTGAAATAATGAGATTAAATTCCTAAACAGAGGAGTATGTGTCTGGTAGCTGAGGTCTGTATAGGGAAATACAGGAGCTTTTGTTCTAAATGGTCGTTTTCTACTCAAATGTCTCTCTAAACGTTGATGTAATACAGACTCAGACAGCAATGAACCTACATGAGATGGAAAGTCATAAATATGCAGATGTGCCTATCTCATTTTGCATAGAGCAGAAGACTGACAGATGATAGGAGTCAGGGTGATGCTCTCTGCTTTTCTGGCATATGCTATCATGAAAGCCCACTGCCAGACATCTTAAGGTCAATCTCAATGTTGAGAAGCAGCTTGATTTGAGCTTATTCAAGAATATGTAAATTAGAAAAGCGCTCGTGTCCCTTCCTCTCTCCAGTGTAACTGTAGTGAGCATCAGCTCATTAAGATGCCTTTTACTTCTCAAAGGTGACACTGATGAGGCAGTATATTTTATTCATATGCAAATGACACAAGAAACTGTTTGGTTTCAGTCAGATTCAATTGTTATCAATGAACCTCCTCAAGCAAGAAAAATGACTGCATGGCCAAAGTCTTTAATGGCTGTGTGAAACGAGAATCTGGAATCTCAGCTTCATTAAGAGCCTGTGATCCCTCATGTAAAAATAAGGATTCGAGGAAGGAATTTGACAAAAAAAATTATATGTGGAATTTCTCGCTATGCCAGTGATGACACAAAAGTAAAGGTTTTTGTTCTGAAGAGGCTTTTTAAAGAAACACTACATGACACATATACATATGAATAGGATATATATATATATATGTGTGTGTATATAATCATGTGTGTATGTATGTATATATATATATATATATATATATATATATGACTCTGGGATCTAATTTAGAAATGTGCCAAATTATTAAAAATACCACTAGCATTGCTTGAATTGTTTTATATTAATAGATAACGGAACACAAAGCATTTTACTAAGAATGAACATGCGGTGCAAAACAGCGCTCTGGATTTGAGATTCCAGAATCTATCATCTCGTCAGAAAGCACAACACAGTCTGTTCATAAAGCACGCGTGTAATCTTATTACAGCTTGACACTGTAGTGCTACAGCATGCTTAGTTTGGTTTATGACACAAACATAGTATTATCGTTACACACATTGTGAAAGTGCAGATCAGAGGGCTGCTTAGAGCTTAACTCTATATTCTGGCATTTTGTGAAATATTAAGCTACTATGCACTGTCAGTGTGGAGGAAAACTGTAAGCGTCTAATTTTTAATCATTTACACTGTAAATTTATATAACAAGATATTACCAATAGAGTGAATACATAACATTATTTATGAGATGAGGTTTCCATTTGGCATAGAAATGAATGTACCCCATGCCCTACTAAAGTTTAAATGCCATTTTATGAAAAATTGCTGAAGTTTTAACTCATTTGTGGACACAGTGTTAGTGCATCAGAATGGGGAGGATATAAAGAAAGAAAGGCAAGATCAAGGCCAGAGAGACTTCAGACAGCCGTCATCATGCATATGTTTCAGACGGTTGGACTATTGTGACAACCTGTAGTGCACTAAAGCTGTGACTCAGCTCAAATACAAGAACATCTAAATAGACACATGCCTACAGAGCATTTCAGCCTGAAAAACATTATCCATTCGCATCATTTCACTGTCCTTCAGGTTTTATGGGTTATAAACCATGTAGATAAGTGGAATGGAAGTCTAATACAAAGTCTTAAGACATTTGGTCATAACAGTAGTTTGACAGAACACACATGGCTGATTTTTCATTTATGGGCACTTTTGACTACTAGAAGTACTTTGACGACTTGACCACTTTGTGAAAAAAAGTTAACTGTCCTCCAAAAAGCTTGGTGTGAACGTAATGACAGGAGTATTGATTCTGTGTTACAAAAAATGCAAATTGTACACAATAATACCAAATGAGTTGATGTGATAATGATCTGAGAAGTCAGAAGGAGAATCGCACCACAAGGCAATAATGGTGTATAACAGGTTATTTATAATAAGGTTATTAATAAAACAGTAGTTTTGTTTTATTATCAATAAAATAAAAGCTATAACTTTTAGGTACAAAAACAGCACCAACTCCCCATTATAACAATTTAGGATAGAGTTTTATTGTTTGCAGTGCTAACAATAACAGTTTAACTTCACTCACACACATAATACATCTACTAGTGCTGACTAGTGATTTTTATAAGTGTGTTATAGTGCAGGGAAGCTATGTGCTATGGGACACGGATGAATTAGAGCATTTCTGGCAAATTTCTGGCAAAATTAACAAAATATAAAAAATATTCATATTAAAAATACAAAAAAATGAGCAATATATATATATATATATATATATATATATATATATATATATATATATATATATATATATATATATATATATATATATTGATCATAACGCCCACCGCTAATATGCAGTGTATAATCAGTTCATACGGTGTCATATGAAACTGACCATACATGTACGCTGTTGCTAATTCATATGAGATTGGAGATGCATATACAGTAGGATGAATAATCAAATTTCACAAATGTGTTTCTGTGATTTACTAACCACACAATCATGTCGAACGTTTATAATCAGTTTGGAAGAATTGTCTTCACAAATGAAAGACTGAACTCGGCCCATTTTGTTTTCTGAAGACTGTGCGAAATGACTCGTTGATGCTGCACAATAAGGGGAGGGACACATTGAGTTCTCTGAGTGACAGAATGACAAGGATGTCATGCGGCCCGCCAGCTGCCTACCTGATACGTGTTGTCAAAGCTGTCATACATGAAGCGTGTGATCAGGGAAGTCTTCCCCACTGTAAGAGAACAAAGAGAAGAGAAACATTCAAATAGAAGCCATTTGAAAGCAGACGGCGACTGAGGAAGCCAGTGATGCCTGCCTGGGCTTACTGGATTGATTTGCAAACTGTGGGCTGCCAACTGCGCTAACTGAAACCTCTGCCAAGAGATCTAATCATTCAATTGGAGACTAACCCAGAAGGTCGTCAGTGACGTTATGGAACCATTGAAAATTATTGCATTAGGACTACAGTTTTTAAAAGAGAGTGTCCAAAAGGGGGTTCTTGCAGTGATGCCATAGAAAGAACCATTTTTGGTTGCTAAATAAACCTTTCAGTGAACAGTTCACTATAAAGAACCTTTTGTGTGATGTTAAAGGTTTTTTATAGAACCACGGGTGCCAATAGAGAACCTAAACTATCTCAGATTTAAAGATCAAAAAGGATTTCTTTTGAGGTAAGAATAGACTCGATTTGTCATCAGCTGTCACAGGAGACACAGAAATTGCTAAATCTTCCAGAGCAGCACATAACGGTGTTTTATTTTCACATCTATATTTCATGAATGGTAATGTGGTGAAGCCCCTTCATGCAAGCAATCAAAAAGGTATTAAAAGGTAGATTATTTAGATTTTACTTCTTTTGAGGCAGGTTTATTAAATATAGGGCAGAAAACAGTTTAAAATATCCCAGTAATAGCATCACAGAACCTAAACTCAGATATGAGACTGCAGTAAAAACATCAGCACAACTTCATCTGCCCTGCTGACCTGAGATTCCCCTGAGAAAACAACCCCCAAGAAAATATACCTGTGTAGATAAATGGATGAATTTACCCACACCCACACATCCACACAGAAAATAACTGAGCTACAGATCAAATAAAGGAGAGCAGGATTTCTCATGGCTGAGAAGTCTTCGCAGCGAGTTGACTGGAGGCTGCAGGTCACAAGTCATTTAAATGCTAATTTTCCCTAAGACACTGATCTGTCTCCGTTTAAAAGCGAGGAGGATCTAAATTAATGGGGCTCATAAGGCTTTATCTAATGCTTTTGAGTAAATACTGAATTATGGTTTGGGCTATGCCCCCTTCCCTCCCCATCAAACGAACCGTGATTATTGAGAGCAGACGAAGGCACTGGATGGAAGACGTTTGTACAAATTGGGAGTGCTTGAGGAGAGAGAGCCAGTCTTCCCTGCTATAGCTGACGCTGAGAGGCAGACGCTAACATATATCAGCTCCTACTGCATCAAGACCAATGGGAATAGAACATCCACTTACATTTGCTTTGCTAGAGCTGCAAATTTAGGTTGAAAAACTGGTCATTGGATTTATTTTCTCTAGGAAATACTATAAATACTGGTGGGGAATTCGTGGCCTTATGGTTAGAGAGTCGGACTCGTAATCCAAAGGTTGCGGGTTCGAGTCTCGGGCCGGCAGGGATTGTAGGTGGGGGGAGTGAATGTCCAGCCCTCTCTCCACCCTCAATACCACGACTGAGGTGCCCTTGAGCAAGGCACCGAACCTCCAACTGCTCCCCGGGCGCATAAATGACTGCCCACTGCTCCGGGTGTGTGCGTGCGTGTGTGTGTGTGTGTGTGTGTGTGTACACGTTGGATGGGTTAAATGCAGAGCACGAATTCCGAGTATGGGTCACCATACTTGGCCGTATGTCACTTCACTTCACTATAAAACAGTTTGGGATTGGTAAGATTTTTCATGTTTCTTTAAGAAGCCTTTTAAGCTCATCAAGGCTCCATTTATTTGATCAAATATAAAGTAAAATCAGCAATACTGTGAAATGCTATTATAATTTAAAATAACTGTTTTCTGATTAATGTATTTTAAAATTAAAATGAGTCCTGTGATGCAAAGCTGAATTTTCATCAGCCGTTATTCAAGTCTTCAGTGTCACACTATCCTTCAGAAATCATTCTAATATACTGATTTGATGCTCATGAAACGTTATTATCATCTATGTTGAAAACAGTTGCTCTGCTTAATGTTTTTTTTGTGGAAACCAAGATACACTTTTTCAGGATTCTTTGATGAATAAATAGATCAAAAGAACAGCATTTATTTGAAGTCTTTTGATCAACTGAATACTTGCTGAAGAAATATTAATTTCTTAACAGAAAAAAATGATCCTAAACTTTTTTAAAGTAGTGTAGTCTCCTCAGAATCCACCAAATGGAATGCTCGAACTCTGTTCCTAATAGACAGAGTGGTGGGTGTCTAATTTTAGTCCTGTTAAATATTTAATATCATGTCATTTAGTGGAGCAGAGGGCATCCACCATTTTTCAGTTAATCACCTATTCCAGACAGCAGAGCTATAGCTGGACATAGGGCTTAGAGCTTAGACTTTACTGTGATAGATTGGATTTGGTGCTTTGACTCCACTAAGAGCGCCCATTAGAGGCACAATCAGATAATGGATACAGGATAAGGAAATGGAAATGGGAAGGAAGAGACTAAAGCATGTTGAAAAATGTAAGGGTAAGCTGGCGGTTTAATGGGAGAAACTGCAGATAGAATAAATTAGAAATAGAATTTTGCCTTGTATCTTTAAACCACATAAATACTGCTAACAGTACATTACACAAAGTGTTCAATGCTGCACAGAGAAATCATACATGCATTTACATAGAAATTACTCTGCCATTCAAACGTTTGGGCTCAAACAGCTTCAGCTCTGCATCCAAGGAATAATTACATTTTAAAATATATTAAAACAGAAAACAAGTAAAAAAAAAAAATTGTAATAATATTTCACAATATTACTGTATTTTTGATCAAATACAGCTAATAATGCAAAGTAACAAATGTGTAGAGTCTCGTAAATAAGAATTGCATTTGTTTTTAATATGAAATTAAGAATACAGTACCATGATTATTATGATAAATGAATGAATCAATGAATCTGTATTTTATGTTGCATACACATGCAGTGTCCAAAAATACAAGTAAAAATGGGCATTGGTAAGTTCATCACAATACAATATTTTTCACAATACAAAAAAATTTCTGACCTTCTGAATTTCTGATGTAACTTAACTGTTACAATTAACAATTAAGATGTATCAAATAAAAATATCTACAATAGAAAACTTCTAACAACTTTTGTCTATATCTAGAATTCCTATTTTTACCTTTGGAACACTGCGAGGTTGCAAAACATGGAAAAAATTGCTGAATTTGATCAAATAATTTTTATTTATTTCTGAATGAACTATTACTTAAAATTTTGTTGAGAAGACTATAATGGGCTATTTAATGGCAGGACAACCTACTCTAAATGAATTGACATAAAGGTGCAACTGTATCTTATTTCCTGTGCAGCGGAAATACCTCTTCAACTGCTTTTTTTTTTCTTTTTAGCTAACACAATATTGAATATGCTTGTATCAAAACTGACTTTCAAAAATATGCCCACCCTGAGAACCATTCATCATCTCTGCTTCTTCTAAATCTAAATCTTATTAAAGAACTATACTGATAAAATATGAACGCAAGCGACAGCGGAGGCTTCTGGTACAGAGATTCTGGTCTTTGATTTCTCTTTAACGCACACTCGAGGCGCTGCCTGATAAATGTTAGCAGACACACCAAGAACTCCAAGAATTGAATTTAAAACAGCTTTATTTCATCACTATTATATATTCATGACAAATCCACTCATGTATGCTGATAAAAATCCTCAGTACTAATGTTGTGAAACCGCGTTTCTGGAGAGAAACAGTCTAAACTATGTAAAATGCCACAGACAATCTATCAGCAATATCAATTATGAAAGCTTATGCTTATCAGTCTGGCTAATTAACTTTATTTTAGGCACTTTTTTGTATCTGTAATTAGTGCTTCAGATAATTAGCATGCATTATTTAGCAGCATCTTAGCATGGCTGAAAATACAGGGGCCCTAATCTCTTATTTTTTCAAGATTCTATTTTAATCTTAAAAATCACATTTAATCAATTGAATTAATAAAATAATCAAATTTTCCCCTAAATTCTAAATCAAACGACAATGTACTGTAACAATCCCTTTACAACACATAATATAAGCTCACATTTTACTACTTTACTATGGTAATATATTCATGTTATGTGGTTATTCATGTGTGGTAGTGAAGATGTTTGAACTTCTCTGTATGTATTTAACAATAGTTTATCAGATTTAATGGTAAAATCTCATGAGCCCAACCCATGAACATTATGCACATTCAAGTACATGTAGCAGACAAAACTGTTCCACTCCCTCACATAGATACACAAAAACGTCATATTTCTTTCACAGTTTAATAATCACAGTCACTACACTGTTTCGGGATGTGATTTTCATTAATTGTATAGGCCTACTTTTGATATATTTGCAAAATTCCGTGACATTCTGAATTACACAGTGAATTCTATTTTTATGACTGCATTCCATGATTCCGTCCATGCTCCATCTGTTTACACCATCACACCACAGTAATGTAATGAAATCAAACTACATAGTGACAAAGGACATTGTGCAGAAGTGCAGCAGAAAGCAAACAAACAGCAAAAAAGTTGCTGATGTATCTATAATGACACCTGCTCATCTCTCCTATTGCATCTCTGTCTGTCAGGTGCATGCTGATCTTTCATCTCAGGAAAGCTCATGCTTTGCTGCAAATTCTCTGAATCATCACTCTCAGCACAGGTTGAAGGGGGATAAAAACACATGGAGAACAATTAGAGAGCCATTAGCCAGAGAGGTTGTTCAATCTGTAGTTAACAGCACAGGGTGCAAGGCTTTAAAAGAGAATGGAGGAGTACAGAATGATCTACTGACAATGGCAACATGTCTCTTTCTGTGTGTTCATCTCTCTACTGCTGGTCCACAAACTTGAATTTTCTGACTGGCATGTCAGACATTGGTGGCCTCCATGCATGCTCTGAGCCATTATAATAAAAATAAAAAAATAGTTTTTTTTATTTTGTCATCATTTACTCACCCTTGTTGTTCCAAACCTGTATAACTTTCTTCTGCGGTTAAGTAAAATGGCAGAATTTTCATTTTTGGGTGAACTATCCCCAAAGTCTGTCTAAATCTCTCTTCCAAATCCATTTTACATCTGTAATGTAACATGTTAAAGTAAAACGGGATATTCAATGAGGAAAACAAATAGAACGGAGCTTTTGTCCATGAGGATATACAGTATAATGGAGCTACAGTATATTGCTAACATATGTTGCTTGGAAAAAAACTGTCAGAATAGACAGATTTTTAGCTTCTACCATCTAACAGCATAGGGGCCAAAGGGGTCATGTTAACTACTCAAACTCTGGCCCCTTGGTCGCTCGTAACAGTCCTAAAAAGTGAGAGTACCGTCAGTGCTGTGAGTCTTGCTGGAAAGGAATCTGCGGCACAGCTCTCATTTAATTTCTCAAATTCTGCATGTTTGCTTTAATGAATGTCTGGAGAAACAGGGCTTTCAGCAGATTTGTGCTGCAGGCTCATGAATCAAATGAAAAAAATATACCATGTATGTTCATGTTCAGGAAGATACATAATTCATAGGTTATATATAGGGGAGACCAGGAATGGTTGTAACACTTCTTGCAGTAACTTCTCCTCCAGCTCAGTGATTTTATTCATGATTTGTTACATGTTGATGCAATTTTCTGCTAATCACTCAGGGTGGGTTTAAGCAAAATCTTATAGCACAATGAGTCATTTCCATGATATACAGTATATAAAGTTATAATATCACAGCATAGATACTTTTGCTGAAATTACGATACCAGCATTTTAAATACCACTGAATTTTAACAGTTCACAAAACCAATTTCAGTATCACAGAAAAAACTAATACTAGCCTGATTAGAGTAAAGAAATGTTCTCAAGCCTAAAGACAAGTAAATAGCAAAAAAAAAGGAAAAAAAGAAAGTAAAAAATTACTAGCAATATAGCACAAATAAAGAAAATTAGTTTAAATTTTGTATGTTTTGTTAATCGAATTTACACATTTTTTATATTATTTAAGTTGTTTTTTATTAGCCCCATCCTCACATCCAGTCCATTACTTTTCATATTGGGTGAGCTATCATGTTATATATCATATACATGTGCATCTCAATAAATTAGAATGTCGTGGAAAAGTTCATTTATTTCAGTAATTCAACTCAAATTGTGAAATAAATAAATTCAATGCACACAGACTGAAGTAGTCTTAAGTCTAGAACCTTAAGTCTTTGGTTCTTTTAATTGTGATAATTTAGGCTCACATTTAACAAAAACCCACCAATTCACTCAAAAAATTAGAATACTTCACAAGACCAATAAAAAAACATTTTTAGTGAATTGTTGGCCTTCTGGAAAGTATGTTCATTTACTGTATATGTACTCAATACTTGGTAGGGGCTCCTTTTGCTTTAATTACTGCCTCAATTTGGCGTGTCATGGAGTTGATCAGTTTGTGGCACTGCTGAGGTAGTATGGAAGCCCAGGTTACTTTGATAGCGGCCTTCAGGTCATCTGCATTGTTGGGTCTGGTGTCTCTCATCTTCCTCTTGACAATACCCCATAGATTCTCTATGGGGTTCAGGTCAGGCGAGTTTGCTGGCCAATCAAGCACAGTAACACCATGGCCATTGAACCAGCTTTTGGTACCTTTGGCAGTGTGGGCAGGTGCCAAGTCCTGCTGGAAAATGAAATCAGCATCTCCATAAAGCTTGTCAGCAGAAGGAAGCATGAAGTGCTCTAAAATTTCCTGGTAGATGGCTGCGTTGACTGTGGACTTCAGAAAAAACAGTGGACCAACACCAGCAGATGACATGGCAGCCCAAATCATCACTGACTGTGGAAACTTCACACTGGACTTCAAGCAACATGGATTCTGTGCCTCTTCACTCTTCCTCCAGACTCTGGGACCTTGATATCCAAATGAAATGCAAAATTTACTTTCATCTGAAAAGACGACTTTGGACCACTGAGCAACAGTCCAGTTCTTTTTCTCCACAGCCCAGGTAAGACGCTTCTGACGTTGTCTCTGGTTCAGAAGTGGCTTGTTAGCCCTTTTCCTGAAGACATCTGAACGTGGTGACTCTTGATGCACCGACTCCAGCTTCAGTCCACTCCTTGTGAAGCTCTCACAAGTGTTTGCTTGTGGACCTTTTCCTACCCAAATTCTTCCTTCCAGTCAACTTTGCATTTAATATGCTTTGATACAGCACTCTGTAAACAGCCACAACTTTCAGTAATGACCCTCTGTGACTTACACTCTTTGTGGAGGGTGTCAATGTTCATCCTCTGGATCATTGCCAAGTCAGCAGTCTTCTCCATTATTGTAGTTTCAAAGAACAAGAGATAACCGGAATTTATACTGTAGGGATGGTAATTTATTCAAACTCAAATGTAAATATTCTAATATTTTGAGATACTGATTTTTGACTTTCATCAGCTGTAAGCTCTTATCATCAAAATTAAAACAAAAAAACTTTTGAAATGTTTTACTTTACATGCAATGAATCTAAAATATATGAAACTTTCACTTTTTGAAATAACTTACAAGAAAAAATTTACTTTTTCACGACATTCTAATTAATTGAGATGCACCTGTATATTAAACAAATCTGATGACTTAGGTGGCATAAGTTCTGTCATTTAACGTTCATTAGCCTAAATGCAAATTATAAAAATATATTTTTTATAATGCAAATTATAAAATATATACTTTTTCCCCCTGTATGTCTATGATATTTGTACACACAGACTTACAACTTATACTCTCAAATCAGAAGGGTGACCAACAAGTATGATTGTGATTTTATCCCTTCAGCTAATTTCTAAATGGTAGGAAATGCTGTGTTTTCGCTCACCATGCTTTACAACAATCCCTGTGCTCTTTGTTTTGTGTTGTATGAGTGTGTTAGTGCCAATTTATAGTTTTCTGCTAGAACAGTGTCACATGTGTTTTTATACATAGCAAATGAAGGCCTCCCGGTTGTGGTGATCAATGTCCCCAAAAAAACATCTAACCTTCGCTCTCCATGATCCCTTTTCAGCCCAGCTTCCACCCACCTTTAGCGCAAAACTGTTTCATCTTGACATTTGGACAAATCAATATTTTTTCTTCAGGGCCTGAGACCTATTGATTGCCATTAAACTCTAATTAATGTGGAGAGGTGCACTGGTCTCCCTCAGACACTGAGAATAAAGAGCGGCCTTTTGTACACTTATCCCTGGATACCAGCCACTACATGAGACTCAGAAGAAGCCCCAGTCGCTGGCTGACCTAACCCTGCTATGTACAAAACCTTAGTTTTGTAAAGAACCGTCGATACATCAGCATCAAAGCCGCATCACATCTAATGATTGCTAACATGGTCATGAAATTTGCATATGCAAATGTATCTCCCGTGGAACTCCATTAATTAGGCTTGGGTGTTGCCACGATGAGGCTAGGCATTGTTTATTGTGATTTGCTGGTTTTCACAGTACAGCATAAGGTGCATGATTCTAATCCCCCGCTGTTAAACGTCGACCATAAAGAGCGGTGGATCGACTTCTAATTTGCTTATGTTACAAGCCAGCTTTAGCAACAATACTGGGTGCAGTAATTACCTTGATCTAAAGCCTCTCTAGAGGTAACTCTTTTTTGAGAGTTTGAATGCAAAAGCTTCTCTGTTTGTGCAAGGGGTTCTTATCTCAAGGTGTACACCTTAATATTCGGGTTAGCTGAATGTCCTTTGTATGCTACAAGAACAAAAACACACTTTAATGGGCACTACAAGAAGCTTTTGCTGGATGCACTGCATCTGATCCAAACACCCCCTGGGAGGTCACTAGCCATCAATTATACAGTGTTGTCAAAGACAGCTTAATATGCACAAGTGCAGTGCTTGAAGTCACACAATCGAGCAATTAACAGGTTTCTCCTTTAATCAGGAGTGCCCCCTATCTGTCTGTTCAAAGGCACTACGGTGGGGGTTGCCATCATGAGGCCCAATTAAAACCAGTATATGAACAACTGCTGCCCCTAAAAAGCTGTTACTAGGCGTCTGAACCTGCAGGGCCCACACACCTCTAGACTGTCGGATTAAAGCCTTGCACAGTGCGGCTCAAATGAGGAGATGGAAAGGAACAGAAACCTCATGATAAAGGTCAAACTTATACCTTCTGGACAAGCAGCCAAACAGAGAGAACACCGATACACTTCAGAGAAAAAAGAAAAACCCCTTTATGGGATTTTTAATTACCATAATGATGTTTTTGGGTCAATTAAAAATAAGAGTATACACAAGAAAAATAAATACATAAGTAATAATTAAAAAAGCAAATTATGTGCCACTTTCTTATATTCATTATATTTCATATGGTTATCATTTTCAGGAACAGTTTAATTTTTAAGCCTCAACCAAGTAAAAAGTATTAACATATTTCCCTACAAGATTAATATGTGACTAATTAATTATTATTTTTAAATTATTTTTTTTATTTTATAAATTACTTCAGATTTTTAAATATTTAAAATAATAATTTTAAATATAATTATTTATAAATATCATTACGCTTTTGGAGTCACACCACGTGACATTTTACAATCTTAACTAATCTTGCCATGTTATAATAAATCTGATATTTTAAGAAACTTGACAATCGTGAACTGTATGTGTCGTCATATAATACAGTTTGCTGTTGTTTTTTCCCTGCATACTGGTCACATGACTTTTTTTTAGGTATGAGGCCTTAGAATGAACAATGAACTGTATTTTAATTAAAAAAATATATAAAGTAGACAAAAAAAAAGAGTGTCATGTCTTTGACCCTTTTGCTTTTATGATTCAAATTCCAATATTATCTAGTGCCTAATTAAAACATGGTAGTTGACTAAAAAGTCTGTCTGGGTTATTTCTTCAGAGTTTCAGGCTGTGCGGTGAAGATGACATGCTAAACAGCATCAGCCCACACATCTTTACTGTGGCCTGCTGCCGAGAAAAACACAGTAAGTTTTCTTTTAAGGTTGTGCAACTTTTCTTTCACCAATAGACAGATTAATGGTAAAGGTAATTGGAGAAGCTAATTAAAATTTTCTGCACATATGGCACCTGAAAGGATGGCTTTAATTTCTTTTATCCATGAACACTTCTGTTAAAACATCATTATTTGTCTACATCATTAACTTCAAGTGATCTTAAAATTAACTAAATATTACCTGTTTCATATGTAACTTCAATGCTATAATAGTAAATTGCATCAAACTGAACTGGACCAACTTCTATTTTGAAGCATGCTGACCTATGAAGAGGTCAAAGCTCCAGCTTTACATGCTAGCAGTTTAGTCGAAAGATAAGCTTTTAGTACACCAAGGCTGTTGCTGCGCATTTAAGAGGTCGTTCACACAGGACATGTTCTTGCATGCAAAATCAGCCAGAAATGGAGGAATGGAACATAATGCAGGCGTCTCAAGATGCGTTAAAATTTTTAATGCAACTTTCGTTTACACCTTGTTACAGTGTAATTATACATTTAAGTACTGAGTAATATTAATTAACTACATTTAATATTTACTTACTATAGGGTCAGGGTTAGGATTAGGGTTTGGCTTATGGTTACTTGCATGTAATTATGCAGAATTTGTTGTTGTTATAATAGTAAGTACATGTAACGTGTAACAAGGACACCTTAAAATAAAGTGTTACCCAAATTTCACAAATTAAAAGACAGTAATAAACATAACAATGTCCACTGACATAAGATAATTAATTCTAGGTCAACGGACCCAATGGAAACATGGACCGGGTAAGGGTCACTGACAAATAAAAGTGTCTATGAAAAAAAGGAAATGAAAAAAAAAAATCATTCAAAATATATTTTCTGTATTCGTGATGGTTTCATATGGTAAAAAAATGCCTCTAAAAATGTAATATGGTGTAACATCTAGTAAAATGCAATAACATTTTATTAATATATTAATTACATATAACTCCTTACACCTTGAATAAATCTGTGTATTGTAATAATTATTTTCCAATAAGTTTTTAAATATATTTTTACAGGGTGAAAAAGTATTTTTTTCAAATATCATGAATTTGAAATTCATCAATATCATTGCATTTTTAATTACATCATTGATTTATAAAAGAATAAAGCCATAATCAGTTTGCAAGCTAGTCTCTGATGAAAAGCATCTATAGCCGATTTGGCCGGTCCAGCATGAACAGATGCACGTTCTCTCTGAAGGTGACGCTTACCAGCTCCAAAACAATGATATCTCTCAGCAGTGATCCCTCACTACAGCGTGCCAAAGAGAAATGGCTCCTGCGTTACCCTCTGGGGCATTGCCATCATGCAATCCCACTGAGAAAGAGAGCCAATCAGAGCCCAGCGCCACGCCCTGGGACTGTTTCCCGCTTGCCAAGAGATGGATAAAAATAAACGACAGCCGGGCGGCCGTCTTGGCCCAGCCTCCTCCACACGACACTGGGACGTGAGCCCAACACACCGGAAAGAAACATACAGCATCAAAAATTCATTAGAGAGAACAGGAGAGAAGAGGAGGAGAAGAGTGATGGGGCTAAAAGAAACAGAGGGAGTGAAAGTGGGATGTCAGTCGAGATGGTAGATATGGATGTTTGTTGTGTTTGGTGTTGACTTGAGAGCTGTGAATGTGCAGAGACCACCAAACAGATCTAGATAGATCGATCGATAGATATGTATGTACATGTATATATATTAGTGCTGTCAAACGATTAATCGTGATTAATCTCATCCATAATAAAAGTTTTTGTTTACATAATATATGTGTGTGTACTGTGTATATTTATTATGTATAGACAAAATTGCTCTGTTGGCTGTGGAGTCAAGACATTTGCAAATATGATTAAAAGATGAATATGAGACAAAACTACAGAATGTCACATTTTATTATTAGCCGTTTCAACACATACATGTTTTATCAAATAATAAGAACAGCACTTTTATAGTTCATCCCACTCAATGATGTGTGCATAAGTATTGGAACAGTTGAACATAAGGCAGATATAAAACATTAAATGCTATTATTTAGTTGCAGATCCCTTGCGCACAATCACAGCAGTGAGTCTGTGACCCATAGACATCACCAGACTCTTGGACTCATCCTTTGAAATACTTTTCCCAGCCTTTAATGCAGCCAGTTCCAATTGTTGCTTGTTTTGGGGAGTTTCTGCCTTTACTCTTCTCTTCAGCTGGTGAAATTCATGTTCAATCGGATTTAAATCTGGAGATTCTTAGACTTTCCATTTCTTTGCCCTTATAAATTCCTTGACCGAACTGGCAGGGTGTTTTGGGTCATTGTCCTGATGCAATATGAAGCACTTCCCAATGAATCTGGTGGCATTTTCTTGAATATTGGTAGGCAAGATGGTTTTGTACCCTTCCAAATTCATTCTGCTACTGTCATCATATATTAAGTCATCAGTAAAGTTAAGAGAGCCTGTTCCAGAGACAGCCATGCATCCCCATGCCATGACACCACCTCCACCATGCTTTACAGATGAGGCTGTATGCTTGGGATCATTTGCAGTTCCACAGTTTTGCTTTCCCATAACTTAGATAAAGGATCATCTTTGTCTCATCGGTCCATAAACACAGTTCCAAAACTCTTCTGGCTCACCTTTGTGCTTTTTGCAAACTCTAATCTTGCCTTTCTATTTTTGGTGCTGGTCAGAGGTTTGCATCCTGCTGTGTAGCATCTGTAATTCTGTGTCAAAGTCTCCGGTCCCACTTTATATTAGGTGGCCTTAACTACTACGTACTTACATTTAAATTAATAATTTGATACAATGTACTTATTGTGTACATACATGTATTTACATTGTACTTATATTTAAAAATATACCTATATGTAGTTACATCTGTAATTAATTTCTGTAATTACATTTATAATTACACTGTTGACCCATCCCTTACACCTTAACCCACCCTTAAACCTACCCATACCACCAAACCTGTCCCTAACCTTACCCGTATCCCACCTTAATAGCAGCAAAAATGTTTTGCAATACAATATGACCACAATAAGTTCATTGTACTTATTTTTGATGTAAATACATAGTAGTTAAGGCCACCTAATATAAAGTGTGACCAAGTCTCCTGAGGACAGTAGATTGTCAGAGCATCACCCCAGCTTTCTGGAAGTTGTTGGTGATTTTACAGACACTCTTTTATGGTTAATTTTCACAGCTTTTATGATTTGTCTGTCATCAACTACTGTTGTTTTCTCAGCCGATCAGGTAGTTGTTGGTTGCTGGTGGTTTCCAAACTCTTGATTTCTCCATGCACTTTGTTTTTGCTATAGCTCTAATTGACTTCCTCTTTTCTTTTAGCATCCAAATTGCTTTCTTTTCTCTCAAAGTCAGCTCCCTCATCTTCATCCTGGTTTGTGTGTGTCATCATAGAATGCAAGATTCAGAATACAGAAGTAATAGATATAACTGATACGATACATTCCCTGCTTTTAATATCTGAAGAATTAATGCAACAGGACACAGCTGATCACTTAGAAAGACCTGTGAGGCAACTGTTCCAATACTTATGCTCACATCAGATAGAGGGATGAAACTCTAAAAGTGCTGAACTTCATAGCTGGTAAAACGTGACATTCTGTAGTTTTGTCTCATATTCATCTTTTAATCATATTTGTAAATGTCTTGATTCCACAGCCAACAGAGCAATTTTGACTTTACTGTTCCAATACTTTTGGAGGGCACTGTATATAATCACACACACATGCATGTATATATTTATTATTAGAATCAATAGGTTGAATGACTAATTGAGTGACTCACTCATTAATAATCACACTTGTTTTGTTCCTGAATGATTCAGCATTCTTTAACAAATTGGTAGAATGAATGTAAACCTTGAATGTCAATGAAAATTAGTAAAGATTTCAGTAGTTTAGCTCGAATAGAACCCATGATAGTAGGTTTCTACCAGTATTTTGTTTCAAAAGTCTAGTTTCAGAGGGTTTGTTTTAAGCCACCCCAAAAATCAGCCAGAGGGCAACTATTGTGCACCCATTCACCTTCACTGGCTTGCCAGTGAGATGACTCAATATCATCCAAAGAAAAATGTACTGTCTGTAAAGACAGCAGACAAAGAAGAGAAACGACATTAGATTAGGATCCGGCAGTGCAGTGGGTTTGCTCTTAAAAGCTCTAGCAAGTCATGTTTGCATAATTAACTCAGCAATCAGGAAGCTCACAGTGTGTTCTACTGAAATTATCTTTACCATCCAGTCAGACATGAACAATGAGCAACAGACAATGAGCTGTTCCCTATTCTTTCCAGAGAGAAAAATATATGCAATTTTCTATAAGCATTTTGTCTATAAGCATCAATTTTCAGCTTCTTTTAAAGAAATTAAAAGTGAAGAGTGTTATTTTTGTCTTATGTTAAAACAGAGACAACATTCATAGGTGGATTCCAAAACAGGTCAGCATAGTCTGTTGAATAAAGGTCTGATTTTGGTCTGTTTATTGATGGGTCAGTATTTGAGAAATTCAATTCCATTTGGTGATCCTTGTGGCACAGCCGCACAGAAATCCAACACTTCAATTTTACATAAGTAGATTATGTATCACTGCTATGTTTTCTTCCCAACTTATAATAGAATTTCAACCCTACTTGCTTTCTGGACTTTAGTCTGGATTTTTACTCATTCCCTTTGTCCCAGAAATAATCCCAGATTTTCAGGCTCTTCTTTTGATGTACTGTGAGGGTATCAGTGAGCAGGATTTGGAGGACTACTTTATGTAATCCTCTTTCTGCAAAAGGAATTCATGGAATGAGTAAGAAATTTCTCCATCTATGCCCCTTAATGGTTCTCTCAGAAATCAAATTAAGCCTGAAGACACTCCTCTTTAGAAGATTCACCTCCTGTAAAATTCATAATATGCTTATTTTACATTAAACAAAATCACTACAGTGCCCTCCACTAATATTGGCACCCTTGGTAAATATGAGCAAAGGCAGCTGTGAAAATAAATCTGCATTGTTTGTCCTTTTTATCTTTCATTCAAAAAATTCACAAAATTCCAACCTATCACTGAAATAAAACAATTGAAAGTGGGGGGAAAATGTCACTGTGAAATAATTTCTCTGGTTCATGTTGGCCACAATTATTGGCACCCGATTATTGCAACGTCCTTTTCCGAGGGTAACAGCTCTGAGTTTTCTCCTATAATGCCTGAAGAGTTTGGAGAACACCTGATAAGAGATCAGAGACCATTTTCTTCATACAGAATCTCTCCAGATCCTTCAGATTCACAGCTCCATGTTAATACTTCTCTTCAGTTCACCTCACTCATTTTCTGTAGGGTTCAGGTCAGCGGACTGGGACAGCCATGGTAAAAGATTAATTTTGTGCTCAGTGACCCATTTTTGTGTTTATTTTGATGTTTGTTTTGGATTGTTGTCCTGGTGGAAGATCCAAACACGGCCCATTATAAGATTTCTAACAGAGGCAGTCAGGTTTAGATTTTTTTATCTGTTGGTATTTGATAGAATCCATGATGCCATGCATCTGAACAAGATGTTCAGGACCTCTGGCAGAAAAACAGGCCCACGACATTAAAGATCCAGCAGTATATTTAACCATCGACATGGGGTACTTTTTTATCCCTGTTTGTACTAAACTCGTCTGGTGGGTTTGCTGCCAAAAAGCTATTTTTTCAGTTTCATCTGACCATAGAAGCCAGTGCTATTTGAAGTTCCAGTCGTGTCTGACAACTGAATTAGCTGGAGTTTGTTTTTGGATGAGTGAGGAGAATTTTCCTTGAAACCCTCCCGAACAATATGTGGTGATATAGGGGATGTGTGATATATATATGTTTTTAGGTTTCTGACCCCAAGACTCAACTAATCTCTACAATTCTACAGCTGTGATCCTTGGAGAGTCTTTGGCCACTCAAACACTCCTCCTCACCATGCATTATGACGGTATAGACATGTCCTCTTCCAGGCAGATTTTTAACATCTTTAGTTGATTGGAACCTCTTAATTATTACCCTGATGGTGGAAATGGGGATTTTCAATGTTTTAACTCTTTTCTTACAGCCACTTTCTATTTTGTGATGCTCAATCTTGTTCTGCACATCAGAACTATATTCTTAGGTTTTACTCCTTGTGATGGATGAATTTGGCCTTTGTGTTCCTCATATTTATAATCCTGTGGGACAGGAAGTCATGGCTGGACAATTTTATGCTCCTAGTCACCCTGGTGCGCTAAAAAATGTAAATATGAATGGGAATATATTTCACAGATATTTTACTCATAAGAATTTCTAGGGGTGCCAATAATTGTGGCAAACATTCATTGGAGAAAAACATTTATTTCATCATGAGATTTTCTCCCCACTTTCAATTGTTTTACTTCAATGATTTTTAGAATTTTTAGAATTTTGTGAATCTTTTTGAGTGAAAGATCAAAAGGATAAACAATGCAGATTTATTTTCACAGCCGCCTTTGCTAATATTTATCAAGGGTGCCAATATTAGTGGAGGGCACTGTATATAACAATTTTCAACAGTCACCAATAGTGATCTGATCTAGTACTTTGACAGTATTGAGACTGTAATTATTGTAGGATTCTCAAGGCCTTAGCTCAATATCTTGTATGAGCTAAAATCCAAAAGCCAGAGCAAGACATGAGTTTTCTGGTATCTTAAAATAAGGTTTGATGCTGGTGGAACAGCAAAGCCTTGTTGCTTGCCAGTAAAATTTAATTAGCTAAGCTGGTCGACCACCATGGTTTTTCTGGTGGTGCTGGTTGACCAAGGAAGTGCTGCTGGTTACTCACTCTTATGTCACTTTCTTTCTTCTGAGGAACATAAAAGAAGTTATTTTGAAAAAAAAATAATAATAAATAATAATAATAATAATACAGTGGAAGTCAGTGTGCTCCAATGTTGTTTGGTTTCCAATGATTATCAAAATATATTATTTTCTGTTCTGCAGAAGAAAGAAAGCCTAAGACGACTAGCTGGTTTTAGCAAATTTACGGAATGTATGGAAGCAGAATTAAAATGAATTAAAATGAAAATAAATTCATATAACCTTATAAATGTCATTTTTAATAAGATAAAAGGAAAGTCAGGACAAACAAGGCTTGAAAACTGTGTTTAAAAGTTCTTTGTTTGAAGGGTTGAAGGATTTATATGTATTACAAATAAAATTTGTGACTTTCAAGGTGGAAGAAACTTTCAATTCAGTAAATTTCCTGTCCTTTCAATTCAGCTTTCTTTGAAAAGTGGCCAAATCAATTCAAATTTCAACAAATTAATTAAAAGAAATGTATTCGTTATTTTACAAATTTTGCCCAACTCTGCTGACCAGCAACCCAGAACAGGACATAACTCTCAAAATTTGTGACTGTTGCCCAAGTATAATTTTCTTAATCTTTACTTCTCCACCGCTTATTTGTGCATCTCCAACAGTACACTGCCATTCAAGTTACAGATCAATATTGTAAATACAACAGACATCAGACACTGGTCTTTGTAAAAGGCAAACAAAGATGAGATCAGGACCCTTTACTCTACTGCAAATGACTCTCAGCTGAACCATTCACTCTCCACAAGCACGGCCTAATGAAGTGTTTTACCTCCATGGTATAAGGGCAAGGCGCACCCCAACAAACACGCACCACAGCAGTGACAACGGATTTGAAATATATGACTCCAGAGGGGGTTGTAATTGCCTTGAGAGTGAAGATGGGAGTCATATGTCTGCCATTTGAGACCAGTCAGCCAGGAGAGGCTGGCTTAATGTTTCAATGTTTAAATTAGATTCCCTTCAACCACGGTGACTGCCTGACTGAAAACTGAAAGACTCGGTAAAGTCTAACCCTTGAAGCGTGTCCAATGAGATCAGGTGAGCATGAAACTTTCCTGCTGACACCAGCAGTGCTCTGATAAAGCAAAGTGGCCACAACATGCAAAGCTTACATAAAGAACAACAACCAGCACAAGTCAGTGCATCACTGTCTGGAACACAACATTCATTACTTTACAAATGTAAATAATGTAACCCATGTTCTGATGGTAAAACTCAACAACTAAAACAAGGACAATACATACCACAATTCTGCAAGAATACACAGAAACTAGCCCCTCAAATCACAATGTCCCATGTTGTGCTACTATGGCTAAATAGTGTTAGTAGTTAACTCATAGAATGTGTGGAAGATAAATGTGGTAACTGCATAATTTGGTGGGCATTCTCCATTGATAGCTTCTCAAAAATAGCAGAGTATTTTGATGAAAACAGTTTTTTGCATATAAAAATATAGAAATACACGTAGGCAAAAGTTCTATAAACAACAATTTAATATTGTGTATCTTTCATTTTAGACACAATTTTTGTCTATTTTTGACAACAAAAATAGTTTTTACACTACAAATATGAAACTGAATAACATTGAATGCAAGATAAAAATCACAGATTTGCAATAGAAATAGCAAACATGTTGGTCATTAGTGACCTTTATCAATGACTAATTTGATAGTACTAATAGTAATTTTTTAATTTTTTGCCATTCTGGATTATTAATTTTTACGTCTTGGTGCTATTTTTAACAATTAACCTGCATTTAAGAATCTCTGAAAAAATTCACTACAACTAAATGTGATACAGCAAAAAGTCATACCATATATGCACTCTCAAATGAGATTTAAGAGTGTACAAGCTGAGCAACTCTCATTGAGATGAATGAAAATGCTATTATTATAGATATATAGGTATTCTAGACCTCCTTATGCTAGAAAGGCCAAACCAGAAGACACAACACCATCATTAACCAGACATGTACAAATGTTTACCTTTTTTAAAGAGACGGGGAGAGAGAGGGCAGAGGAGCATTTCTACTCCCACTGAAGCTGAATTATTGATCTTCCCTCATTTTAAATTTGGCAGCAGAAGTGGGCACACATTTAATTAACATGGGCAAACTGATCCGTAAGAGGTTTGAGCTAAAGAACACCTAAACTGCGCACAGCACAACCCTGCTGAGTGTGTCATGCATAAAGGACACATTCCAAGGGCATGAGACGGGAAAGATTAGATATGAAAGGCGTTTTTCTTTCCTTCTTTTCTGTCTAATAAAACTCAAAATCGTCATGTCCTTTTTCATTCTACTCTAACTGACGACAGCAAAAATATCTGACAGGTTATTGACATGAATCAAATTACAGGATACGTCCTAGACAGGGTGGAAATTATACGGAGAACTTGCGCCAGGCTCTGCGGAGCGATTCTAGCCCTCCTCCATATCTCTGGAGTCCGTGCGTCATAGAAAGTGACGTCCCGTTCAGTGCAGCGGTGCTGAATATTGCATCTCTGTCTCCTACTCTTTTTTTTCTTCTTCTACTTCTCGTATGTCTTTTTTATACTTCCTCTCCGAACTCTCTAGCGCTAACTCTAGTCTTGTCTAGTTTATGCAGTGACTCACTGCTGTTGAACTAAGCTCCGTCTGTTAGAATCACCCCTGCAGCCAAGACCCTGTAAATGGCCTCCTTGTGTAACGGTGGTCTCCTCGCCCCCAGCGGAGCCTCCCCATCTGTGCTGAATGCATCTCCGTCTGCAGCCCGACAGCTCTCTGACCGGGGCACACCACCTACAGCTCTTTATCGAGGTAACAAGGTGGATGAAGGTCAGTCAGAACGCTCTGAGCTTTCCTCTCTCATTGACTAAGTGTGACTATCATTTATAATACTTGAGCATTGAGCACTACTTTAAAATGGTTTGTTTCAACTTAAACATTATTCACTTAACAGTTGCTTATCAAGTATTAATTTGTAATTATTGTTTTTATCATTTGCTATACAAATGTGTGGTGTAATAAATGTACTTTTTATCACTTATTGCCATTAAAATATTGTATAAACATGTTTTTAGTTAAATAAATTTACACAAAGCAGGTTATTTATTCATATCATATTCATAATATTAGACTGGTTTAAGAGTGTTTTTTTTATTATTAGTTTATTTAGTTGGTCTAAAATCAGTAAACCAGAATGACCTGACCAGGAAAACCATCTTATGATGGTTTAAGTTGTTTTTTGTTTATTTTTACTTCAATTTATTATTATTTATTGCTATTAAAATATTGTACAAATGTATTTAAATCAATAAATGTACACATAGCAGGCTGCTGGTAGTACTTTATTATTATTATTCATATCATACTCATTATCTTAGCTTAAGAGTGGTTTATAAATATAAGCTTTTTTAGTCTAATATCAGTCTACCAGTTGCTCTAAATTCAGCAAAGCAGTCCAGCCTGGCCAGGAAAACTATCTTAGAATGTCTTAAGTCATTTGTTCTCCAGCAAGGCTGCCTAAGGTGGTTTGATTAAGCCAGTCTAAGTGGTCTCCCAGCAAAGCCAGTCTGGTGTTCATCTAGATTAGTTGGTCCAAAACACTCCTCAACACAGGATGCTCACCATCTTGTGTTCAGGCCTCAAGTGAAGTGCACCGGTTGTTCTATATGTGCAACAAAATTCCCAAACAGCAAGTCAATCAACTAATTATTCAGCTGTAATTGGTGTCAGAGGCCCGTCAATATCAGCAGCCAGCAGAAGCAGCCGAGTCACGCCTCACATTAATCATGTGTTCATAATCATTGACTGCTGCTCCGAGAACCATAAACCCTCAGAGTACTGACTGACAAGGCTGCCAACTTCTGCCATCGCACAGATCCCAGTTTGAGAAGGAAATCATCCAGGTAGCATTTTAATTAATCATGGCATTAAAGGGATAGTTCACACAAAAATGAAATTTCAGTCATTAATTACTCAAAACAAAGTTTAATTTAATTTAGTTTAACCATCCCTTTAAAACATGTTGCTTTAATAGAAAACAGATGTCCAAAAAACAAACAATTGTACAAGACTTCACTGAACTTCTCTGATGTGATGAGATCTATTTCAGTTCAACCACTTTTTTTTTGTCAAGACTGGTTTAAAAATACATTTCAAAACAAAACATTAAAAAGAAAAAGTGCATACGAGTTCTTTCTTGTGGGTCACTGCTAAAAAGCAGCTCACTGAAAGGCACATCAGTCTATGCCACTAGTGCGTGAGCACACAATTTGTCATTGAGGTGCATAAAAACTGAAGAGCACCCTTAAAGTTGCAGCATGCTGATCTAGGGAATTCAATTACATAATCATGTACATTGAAAGAATAATAGCTGGTCTATTAGCCTCACTAATAATGAACGAGGGAAAAACAGATTGCAGCTGCCATTCAGTTCTTTCTTCATTAGGCCTGGGGAAGAAGGCACCACCAAGGCAAATAAAAAGAGAAGAAAACCCCAGTTTAACAGTGAAAAAACAAGACCGCTTGCTCCTCTAAGGGAAACCTTGCACTGAATGCATTATCATGGATTAAAAGGAAGAAAATGAAGGCTGAGGGAGACTGTGAATGCGTACTTTGATATTCAGCTTCATGTGGAGAAATAATAAACATTCTTCTTTGCAGTTGTCTCTAGTTGATTCCTTGCTAACAGTCCCAGTTGGTTTTAGAGTGTGTTAATTACCCATAGTCAATCTGAACCATCGAGGCAGTTTAGCACAGCTGTGACTCAATCTTACACACACACACACCTTTATGAGGCACATCTGATAATGAGTACAGACACAGAATGGGGTGATGAAAAGAGGATGTGTTCCCATTTCTTGTACACAGCTTTTTTTTCTTACTGCAGTTTAAAACTTCCCAGAGGAATATTGGTCTTTCAAAGCTTGGGCTTCTAAATTGTGGTTAACTTTGTCTTGGATGTTTTTCCTAAAATAAAAATAGACACTACTATGACAAATGTTGACATACAGTAAAAACAACAGAGATATGAAAATAATAAATATTACACAGCTCTAATATTTTGAGTGTGAAAGAATGAAATGAGTTGAATTTATATTATGAGATTTTATGAGATTACCAGTATATCATAATTAATTATTACAAATAAGTTTGTGGATGGTAAGATTTTTTTTATGCTGACCAAGACTGCATTTATTTGATTAAAATTCCAGTAAAATAGTTATATTGTTATTGTTACAACGGTAATATAATTAGTTTTAAAATGTCTATTTTAATATTTTGTAATGAATTCATGTGATTCAGCAGCAATTCCTCCAGTCTTTGCCACGTTATCCTATAGAATTTTACAATATCCTTCAGATTCGGTGCTCAGATATAAAAAATTCTTATAATTACCAATGCTGAAAACAGTTTTTGCTGCTTAATATTTTTGCTGAAACCGTGACACTTTTTTGTTGTTGTTGATAAATATACGTTTAAAAGAACAGAAATGATAAAAGTCTTTACAGCTGCTTTTGATCAATTTAATGCATCCTTGGTGAATAAAGTATTAATTTCTTTTAAAAATATGTTCCTGGCTTCAGACTTTTGAATTTTTTGAAGACCATTCTTCATCCCATTTTCCATGTTTTTTTCTTGTAGGGATTACATACAGTCAGGATAGATTAGTCAACAACTATTTTCTCTCAACAAATTTCTGAGGTGCAAAGGAAATGTAGTTGTCGGTTGGATACTCCACAGTAGCACCGCACCTCACTGTGCCTGGAGTGAGGAAAAGAGAGTTCATCAGACTGTCTGGAGTGTCAGAGAAAGAAAACAAAGAAGGTGAGCACAGGGCAGGCCCTGCTGACTTACTGATGGAGGGCTGATCTAGGGAAGCCAGATGAACGAGAAACTAAACATCAGCAGCCTGCTGGATTCACTGGAGTGAGACAGAGCTCCATGCTGGGAAAATGACACTTTTCCTCAACAATGACAGCAGCTCTGGGATACTGCTCAGCCATCTGAAAAATTCTCATTTTGACGACGCCTATCCAAAAGCTTGGCTGTAATGGCTAAAATTCTGTCCATTTTGTATATTGGTTTGTCTTATTTTCAAATAACAAAAAATTCTATGTTGCTTTATTACTTTGCCTCTTTACAAAAATGCCTCCAAATATCCCAAGAGAGAACATCCTTTTAAAATGCATTTGCTATTAGTGTAAAAAGCATTAAAATTGTGTTGCAGTTGTGCTGAACTTACACACACACAAAACTTTACAAAATTATAATAAAACATACTGACTTCCTGATTTTCTGTATTTAACCAGATTTTTCCACCCTGAGAAGTATGTATGTCCCTTGTGATTTGCAAAAATCTGAGAAAATCTAGGTGGGGGTGACTGTATTACGATTACAAAATAAACTTAAATTACAAAACAAACTTTTGAATGTATTCTTAAATTATTTCAATACTTCTGTCATCACTGCATGAGCTTACAGCACTATCTACCACATGTACGTGTTTCAGAGTGAAGCGCGGCACTGTGTTCTTCTACATGAGCGCAGCTCATGATCTGATGCTTTCAGTGTCTTGGAGTGGTTCTGTTAAATGCTGCTCTACGTGGACTGCATCTCTGCAAGCACTGTGGGTTTGGGTCATTTACAGTGAGTGATTACTACACTGAGTGAAGTTAACCTGTGGCAAATTCAATTGAATGGGTGTGATTTGGAAAGGCACACGTCTTAAAAGGTCTAATAGCTGATAATGCATATCAGAGCAAAAACCAAGCCCCGGGGTCAAAAGAACAGTCTGTAGAGCTCAGAAACAAGTTTGTGTCAAGCCACACATCTGGGGAAGAGTTCAGAAAAAAATTCTGCTTCACTGAAGGGTCACAAATGCATGTAGTCTCTGTTACCCTTAATGGAAGAAGTTTGAAACAACCAGGATTCTTCTTAGAGCTGGCCTCCTGGCCAAACTGAGCAATTGATGGAGAAGGGCTTTGGTTAGAGTGGTGATGAAGAACCAGATGGTTACTCTAGTTGAGTTCCATGATCATATATGCAAATTGGAGAAACTTACAGAAGGGCAAACATCACTGCAACACTCCACCGGTCTGGGTTTAATGGCGGTGTGGCCAAATTCAACCCTCTCCTCAGTAAAGACACATGAAAACACATTTGTAATTTGCAGAAAAACACCTAAAGGACCCTCAGACTGTGAGAAACAAGATTCTCTGGTCTGATGAACCTCAATTCTAAGCATCATGTTTGAAGGAAACCAGCACTGCTCAACACCTGCAGAGTACCATCCCAAAAGTAAAGTGTGCTGGTTTTTTTATTTTTTTGAAGGGGTATGAATACTTTTGCAAGGCACTGTATAATGTGCATTTGAATACACAACAACCACCCACCTTCCCAAATTTGTAATAAAAACTGTTTAGAAATCTATTGTCAAAAAAGAAAAGCTTTAAGGTCTCCCTATGGATTTCTGCCAAAAATAAAAGTCCTATGGTTTAACATTTGAAAACAAAGAAATTACAATTATTATTATTATTATTATTATATACTCATTTTATTATTTTACAGCACAATGATAATATTTATCATTGTTCTGCATTGATTTATTTTATTTTCCAAAAATTAATACATAAACTGATGATAAACAATAATAATTATAATTATTATTGTTATTATTATTATCTAGTCATATTGAATGGGTTCCATAAAATCAATAGAATGTGGCCTAAGGCCTAAAATCAATAGAATGTGGCACTTCGGACAACTGAAGTGGAGAACGAACGAACAAACAAACAATTTATGTGTACTACACAGAAGCACAGTAAAACTGGAGCTCTTAACTAAAGTTTAATGAAATTTTAAGTTCATTAAAATGAACAAAAAATAGTTTGAGATCAAACAATAATTGGCAGACCACCTGCAGTTACCACCACAAACCCCCTTTTAAAGATTTTTGATTGAAAAAATACTTCTAACCTTGGACCATCATGGAAACATTCAGTGCTCATGAAATCCACTAACAGTGAAGAAAAGAGGTTAAACCATCACATTCACTGATTTGCACGCAGACATATTGCGGCTCATTTTAATTATGTTTCATAAATTCACTCGCCTCTCCCTATATTGTACATTCCTGCAATTACATTATGCAGAGAGAGATTTATGATCCCCAGCACACTTTAATATCCAGCTTTCCAGCAAATATTTTAATAAATGCTTGCGTATCTGTCTTAAACGATGATGTTAAATCAACAGAGTTTATTTCAGCACTTATTGCTGACTTTATCGAAAAGTAATACTACGAGATTTCATCAAACATGAATGTTTTTACATCCATATTCTGATAAAAAATTCAAACCTAAGATGTTCTATAACCACACAGTAAAGACATATAAAAGTCAACAGTGCCTTTAGATTTTGATGGTATGTACAAGGCCATATAACGTCTGTCTCCAGACAGCAGCACCAGAACTGTGGCATACAAGAAAAAAGAGAGGTACATCTTGCGATCAATTACCGGCCGTTACTTGGCAGCTGAGTCAATCAATAGCAGATCAAAGCTGCCAGGGATCCGTTTCCTTCAATCCATCAGACAGGAAGATAACTGTAGGATGGAGCAATGAGATGTGAAATGAAGAAGACAGGGTTATCTCTAGATCCAGCCAATGTTAATCCTGGCCTTCTAGCAGTTTTTACTTCCTATGGCACTAAAAAAAAAACATGCACACATGCATTCCCTCCGCTTTCACGAGCCAAGAGCTTTTTCACAATGCAGGTATATTGATAAAACATTTAGAAGTCTTCACATTGGAGCTTCTTTGTATTGTAGATAGGACGGCTCTTTTAACTCTGCGTCTCGCCAACCCGGCCTTCCAGTTTCAGTCTCTACTGCAGAATGAAATGTCAGGGCTCTATTCACGATAAAATGAGCTTGGCTTGGCATTCAGCACCAAATGTATTTGCACCGCCAGAATAATTCAGTGTTGCAAAAATGATATACAAACAACAAAAGACTCAAAAAGAATAACAAACACATGCCTGAGGATTCGCAGGTCCAACCCTCTGTTCTCCCCCTGCCTAACATACAAATTCTCAACACTCTGTGCCCTTGCAGTCATTTTAATTTTAAGAAGCAGGTTGGTGAATTATTGCCAGCAGTGAGCTGGGAGTTCTTCCTGTTCAGGCTAACAGTCCAGCAGCGCTGTGCTGCTTTATCAGCACAACTCAAGCAGTGTCTCTAGGGCACCTGATAGGACTTACAGACTGACCCCATAATGTATCACTGAGTTTGGGGGAGTTTGTCACATGGCTTGAATGGAAGTCTCGACTGCATTTCTCCAGGCCTAAAAACTTCTGACTTCACTGCATCACGAGTAAAGTGAATGCAAAAGAAGAAAAAAAGAAAGTCCAAAGCACTTTGCACAAATGACAAGCCCCTGCGCTAATAATGAGTTTGACTTTCAATGACAGAGTTTAATGTATGCTAGGTAAATAGGTAGGTAGGTACATAACCATCTATCCATCAAAAAAAGAAAAGGAAAAAAGAATAGCATTTTTGGAAACAGAGATCTTTTTGTAATATTATAGATGTCTTTGTTATCAATTGAATCCATCCTTAGTGAATAAATGTATTAATTTATTTCAAATAAATACAAGAATAGAATAGAATAGAATAGAATAGAATAGAATAGAAGCTAAATCCAATCTTGGATAAAAGAATAGCTGAATTCTTATTTGTGCATGATTTTACCTAGCAGTACAAACTTGACAGTGGTAGCAAATATAAATACCTTGTGCATATAATCCATACTAAGTATTTTATGCATTTATATAAACCATCCTATATAAACCAACATTACTTATTTCAGGTACTGAAAATAACAAACCTCAAATCAGTCTTTTTACCACTCCCTATTACTAAGGCATGATATTTAATCAATATTTGACCAATAAAAAGCTTTATTAATTATATGTGGACTATAAATGCTAAAACAACATGCACACACACACACACACACACACGTTTGTTTCTGTGAAATGTGGGGATTTTCCATAGACTACTATTACTTTTATACTAACCAAACCATATTTTCTATCCCCTAACAACCCAACCCTAACCCTAAACCTATCCCTTACAGAAAACCTGTTTGCACTGTTACACTTTCAGATAAACGCTAATCCCACAATGTCAAAAATTTCAGGTTTTACTATACTTGTGGGGACATTTGGTCCTCACAGTGTAGCATAAACAAGTACACACACACACACACACAAGATTTGTTCATGCACATAATGAGGATAAGAAGGTAAATTAGTATTTTGGTCTTCCATTCCATTTAATACAGCCTCAAATATCTAAAATTGTCTGACTGGTCCAGCTAGGATGCAATAGGTAGGCTAGCCCATCCACCCCTTCTTGCCCATAGCATTTACCTCAAAATTTACAGCCTCAGGACGCCTCCACAGAAAGCCTCACCCTGGTTATGCAGTTCCTGACCTCAATCTCAGGATCAATACTCTGCTCCACAATGGGCTTGGTCAGCAACTGGCTTTAAAGCAACAGCTCAACCAAAACATTGTGCAATTATTTACACACAGTCACGCCTTACCACATCTGTATGACTTTTTTGTTCTGTGGAGCACATAAGGAGAAGCTTAGCAGATTATCAAAGATGCTCTTTTTATTTACATCTGGCTTCAAAAGACAAACTGTACGGATTATATGGTGCTTTTACATATTTGTTGAAGCTTGATAGCATCCGTCCACATTGTATAGGAAACAAAGTAGCACCTCAGACGTAATGTGGATATGACCACACTGCACACATCAAATGCAGCACATTCAAAACTATTACTAAACTCATTATTATTCATTATGCATTGTACTGAAGTAAAACTTAATTGGGCATATTTGCCATCTGCAAAATTAACAAGTGCCAGAACTTGGGTTCAGCTGCCAATGAGACAAGAAAGGCTAATGCCCTGCCATTCTCTCCCTGCAATGTAGAGTTGCAAGAGAAAATCTCCAGAAGTGCACTTAGTTCAACCAGGCATGTGTAAATTCCATAACTTTGTTTAATCTCATAAGGTCGACTCACAGGTGTGTATAAACATTTTTCTGTGAAATACTGGGAAGAGGGAGTTGCTAATGGCTTCCAGTAACATCAATCCTGCACACAGGCGTCTGAATGCCTTGACATCTTTCCAAGATAACTCACGAAGATCCTATAAATAAAACCAGTAATCATACATTTATGGAGCTCATTGCCTCTACTTAGTGATCGCCTGTTCTTTGAAAAATAAATGACTGTTTTCGTTCTCAGTATGGAAGGGAGAAGCAAAGAAATGTGTTTAAGGTCAAGCTGACCTTATCAAGTACAAAAACATAAGGGAGTACATTGCTGTGAAATAAATTTTGATGCATTCCATTTAAGATTATTTTTTATGAGGTGAGAAGAAAAAATGCCTTTGGTTTTCTTTTTTTTTCTGTGCTACATGTTTGGCCCTTTGTTATTGTGCTGTAAGAAAGATTTTCAATATAGATTTTCAAAAATATAATGTTCAAATAACTCATAAACATCTATTTGGAAGTAATCTCGCTTTCAGGCAAGTCAGTTCACTTGGTGGCCAATGCCCTGAACAGCTATTGTCTACAACTAAACAAAATTATAAAAATGCACATGCATTATTATTATTATAACAACTGTATGTATTTTGTACACTATGCAGTTTCAATAGAGAGGATGACTGGAGTCCAGTGCAGCTCATTGACTGGATGCTATTATACCACAAAAATAACACAAGCCTGCTGTAATGTAAGTTTATAATGTGTTATCAGATTCAACTGAATACAAGGCAACTAAAAAAAGCCATATTGATCCTAGACAGACATAAAAAATGAGGAAGACTTTTTAGAGGCCATTTTGCTCAAATGATACAGAGTATAAAATAACAAAATGAGCCAGAGTGGGGAGGGCGGTAAAGAAAAAAATATTAAAGGGAAAGTAAGAGAAAAAAAAAGAAAAGACAGGAAACAATGAACAACAGAAAGAGAGCAGAGGAGACAAAGAAAACTTGCTTGTGAATCTCATTAGGATGCAAGAGGGCATCTATGAACATTAAAGAGAGTGCTGTGTAAGAGAGAGAGAGAGAGAGAGAGAGAGAGAAAGGCTTGTAGTACTGGCAAAGCTAACCCATCACCAAGGGGTGATTTATAAATAGAGAGCTTTCAATTTCCATTCCATGAGAAGATGCAAAAAAAATCTAAAGATATGCAGAGAAAATTAAACTAAAAAGATCAAAGATCAGTGAGAATATGGAAGGCTGTAAGTGATCATTTTGAAAAGTTTGCTTTTATGCATGCATGGTGGTCCTGACACACTGCATACCACGTTTAATCACATTCCTGAATGTGCTACTCTTAGAAAAAAAAAAATCAAAGCTAAATGGTTTTTACCTGATATGATGGTGGACCAAATCAGAGCTACACAGATGTGGAGGAGACCACTAGTTAAAAAGCTTTCTATTTTTGATATTATTTTATGAGAAATATTTTAATAAATATTATGATTTTTGTAATATTATCATCAACAACAAATTAAATGTATTTAAATTATTCAGCATGAGTTGAGAGTGTTCCAACGATCATCTTGTAATAAAAGAGAAACAAAAAATCCTGACTTTTAATACAAACAAGTTCACATGGACGAGTGAAGTAATGCAACATTAAAAAAAAAACTGATTACTCAAGATTACTGGATGCACTGTACACTATCCTTCAAAAGTTTGGGGTCAGAAACTTGCTTTTTTTAATGTTTTTTAAAAGAAGTGCTTACCAAGGTTGCATTTATTTAATCAAAAATACAGTGAAAATAGTAATATTGTGAAATATTATTACAATTCGAAATAACTTTTTCAATTTTAATACATTTTAAAATATAATTTATTGCCATTACTACAGCCTTCAGTGTCACTTGATAATTCAGAAATCATTCTAATATGCTGATTTGGTGCTCAAGAAACATTATACACTGTATTTTTATCAACGTTGAGAACCATGCTACGTTTTCCCCCAGGATTTCTTAATGAATAAAAATGTCAAAAAAAGACAATTTATTTAAAAGAGAAATCTTTTGTAACATCATACATATCTTTATTGTTTCTTTTGATCACTTTCATGAATCTTTGCTGAAAAAAAGTATTACTTTCTTTCAAAAAATGACTTAGTAGTGTATATGTTTTAGTTATTACCACAGCACATTAAGAGCTCTCGAGGGAGATGGGGAGAACTAATATGGCTATAAAGTGGAATTAATAAGATAAGCGCAATCATAATCCATTCAAAAGATGTCCTTTAAAATTTTGAGTTGAACACAATTCATAGTCTTTCAGATCATCGTGACATTTAAACATGAATGTGGCAGCTCTGGCACTGCTGAAAGCAACAAGGCAAGTTTTAAACTATTGTATCATGTAAATAAAACCTCAGGCTAACTGTCAGTTTGGTAGATAATGCAATGTGTGGCTGTACTATAAACCCTCTGGACCAGACGTTCTGAGATCAAACAGCTGGTTACATACACCACCAACTAAGTTCATTAGTTTGAATGTTCTTCAACGCAGTAGAAAAAAGAAGCTGATCTTGTTCATATGATGCCTTCATCACATCTGAAGAACAGGTAAAATCAAGTGACAAGGAAATTCAGGAAGGTTAGGTTTAATTCTGCGATTATCTTAAAAATCTTGGGGAAACGTCAGAGCGAATCAATAGACAGAATAGATTAGATTTCTTGTGGTACGCGCTAACCCTGACCTGCTGTGTGAGTGTACAGCATTACTGGTTTCATTTTCTCTGAACACTGTTGCCTGGAGACATGCTGATTGACGCATTTGCTCGCTCTCTGAGGGTGTCTATGAGCCGATCCAAGCCTGTGCTACTGGCTCAATGAATCAGCAAAGTTATGTGGGCATCATTCACAGTAATCTGTACTATAATCAACTCAAGCCAGTCAACTTCACTGAGTGTTGACTAATAATCCAAACCAATAAACAGCCGATATTTTGGAAGGATGTATGTGGGATAACAAACTGCAGACTGCCTACTGGTTAGGCAACTATGAGTAAATGTGAGTAATCAGAATGACACACTCTCACAATAGCCTGTTTCATTATTCTGAGACAGGAAGTTGGCCGGAGATCATTTCCTCGATGTGCACATACTTCACAGACCACAGAATTACAAAATCGGACTTGCCGACTTAATTCACTAGCCAAAAGGTATTTAACTAAATATGTTAATTTCCCAATGTCCACACCGGAAATACAGATGAATTTGCAAGAAATATACACAGATTCATTCTGCACTCATTCAATATTAAACATTATGAATATTATCTCCTCTATTATTTTCTATGTGCCAAGTAGACAAAAATTGAGGGGTTAGTATGATTTTTCTTGTTGTTGTTGTTGATTAAATAAATGAATTTATCCAGCAAGGATACATTAATTTAAAGTCACAGACTTATGTCATCAAAGTATTTTTTAAAAATTGTACTTTTCATTTTACCACAAAATAATAAGGATTTTCAACATTGATAAATTGATGATGCTGAAAATTCAGCTTTACCAGCACAATAATAAATTACATTTTAAAATATATTCATGTATATATTTTTTAAATATATTATGTATATATTTATATATATTTATTTCATTATATATTTATATTTAGTCATTTAGCAGATGCTTTTATCCAAAGCGACTTACCAATGAGGACAAACGAAGCAATCAAAATCAACAAAAGAGCAATGATATGCAAGTGCTATGACAAGTCTCAGTTAGCCTAACGCAGTACATGTAACAAGGTTTTTTTTAAATAATATAATAAATAAAAATATATATATATATATATATATAATTCTTATGAGATTTTTCATTTTAACCAAGTAGTATTACTTTTTTATTATATAATTCTGAAAAATACACTTCTCATAAGCAGTCTGTTCAGAGTGCATTCTTGCTGTTCAAATCTTTCAGACTGCTAGTAAAGACTCCCATACTCCATTGTGTGAAGACGACAAGCACCACTGGGATTCTTAACGCCACCAACATAATACAGAACTCCCACATGACACTCCTTCAGACAACTGTAACAGAGCTCTGTGGGCTGGAACATGGTGACTGCGCACTGTTTTTTCTCTCTCTCTCTCTCTCTCTGCCATTTCAGTTTCCCTCAGCCCGGTCCATGCCATTAATAAATCATGGCCTCTGATCAGCCAGGTTTCACGACTGCAATTAAATTCAACATGCAGCAAGTGAGGAAACTGAGCCAACATGGAGCTGCATTTGCCCAGCTTAAATATGGCTGGAACCAGGAAGACAGAAAAAAAAACCAAGACATAAAAGATTTCAGAAGTGGCAAAGTGTGTGCTGCAGCATGATAACGCTCCACTATCTTCCTCATAGTGACTGGAGACGTGTTCAGAGTCCTACATTCTCTACGACCCCAACCAGGAAGCTAAAGTCAGAACAGCTCTCATGTGTCCTGCGGCGGGAGTTAGAATAGGGGGGGCTTGGGAGACGAGGGGTATTCAGCACCTTGGACAGCTTCTCGCAAAGCCTTCCCAATCCAGAGCCATTTAAATAACATATATGAGGAGCAGCATTCTCCTTTCCACACTTTGGATTATCTTCATTCATGCAGTCCCAATACTTCTTCACTATCTCCGTTTCCACATTGCATCTATCCACTCACTAAATTTTCCTTTCCCTTCACTTTTAATATCTCAATCGAGTAATCACCCACATCTGCGTAACAAAATGCTGTCTTTGCAAACCGACCACTCAAAGTGCAGATAGGAGTTGCATATATTTCAAGCACTGATTACTGGTAATGACTATGCATTTGCAATGTGTGTGGTAATTAAGAAATACGCTGACATTAGCAGGCTTGAGCTGGAAAACATTATACTTTACACTCAAAGGAATATATGTTTATACACATTTGGCAGATAGGTGAAATGCGCACTCAACAGCATTCAACTTGCAGTGTTTGTGTGCACTGGCATCAGACCCCAGGGAATTGGTCTAATGCATAGTGATATGCAAATATGTTCTAGTTTTGAATCTTAGGAGCCATATTTGGTTCAAAAGCTGCAGTGGAGGTGAAGAATAGCAGTAAATACTACCTAACTGTATGCTTTGTTCCTGACTCAAAGCTATCAGAAGACTTGGAACATATTGTACAAGTCATATGGACTACTTGTATGGTGCTTTACTTGAGCACTTTTTCGATATTGACCTCCCATGGTCACAATGAAATGTCATTGTATGAGAAATATCTATGTGAATTTGTATTCCAATGGTTTTACACGGAAGAAATTAAATGAAATATGTATAATTTTTATCTTTTCGTCATCTATTTTGAATGTTTTGAGATTCAAAATCAAACCAAATCAAGAGATTCCTAAATAAATCAACTAAATCAAGATTCCTAAAAGGGATAGGTCACACAACGAATTGTGCACCCTCATGTTAATCCAAACTTGTATGAGTTTCTTTCTTCAGTGGAACACAAAAGAACATATAATTCAAATCAATGGGAAAGGCAAAAATCCATATAATGCAAGTCAATGTCCAAAACAGCATTAAACCCGTTTTTCATTGTATAGCCAAAAAACACTGTGGAACATACAAGTCACAAACAAGTGAGTAAATGATTAAAATTTTTAAAGTAGCACAATACTGAACATGTTTCATCTAGGTTGTATAGCAGGCTCCAAACTAGAATCCATTAATGTGTGGTGTACATTTCAATAATGCATTGACATTCTAATGAGAACTTTTTTTTATCTCTGTTCAGATGTGTGCTGATGCACATAGATAGGGCAAAAAGAGCCATAAAGAAGAATTGAAGAGAAAAATCAATACCATGTCTCAAATTGATCTACAAATGGTTGCATTAAGTGTCTCTAAAGGAAATAAGAGGCAGAGAGAAAGAACATGTGGAATGAAACATTGCTGCCCATCCTCAACATCAACAACATACATAATAATTAAATAAAATAACAAGAATAATAATTTATTAACCAAAGTGCAACACGGCTGATACTGTCAGATAGAGGAAAAGGTACACTGTTTGTTTACTGTTGTTATCAGTGATAGTGGCTAACACACACTTCACTGTCTATGCTGGTCAATACAAATCCTCTCAGCTTATCTCTCCCTTAAGTCACAGGCAACACATTAAAGCCTTTCGGCAGTAATTGCAGCTGTCTTGCAGGCTTTCAATAACTGGATGGCTCGGAATATAAGCCAGCACATCACCTGTTTCAAAAAGGACTGTGTTTAAGCATGTCATGATTGACAGACAAAAGGCTTTTAAGCTCTATGATGTACCGAAAATCCTTTACCTAATTTTACCTAATTAAAACTGCTGGTAAATCCCATTGTGCTATATTATCACCAGATCATGCATTCAGTCTTCTTGGCAACTTCTTGTCTTTCAATTAGCACTGATATTTTTTTTTTTGGGGGGGGGGGGTTACTGGTCATAGATCAGTCATTGATCTGAGATCAATCATCTTTTTAAGTGAAAAAAAAAAGATTTGTGAATAATTTTCGAAAACTCAGGTTCGTACGCTCAGATCAATGAGGCCTACGATCATTTATCTCCAAAAATAAATACAAAATGTCCTAATAAAACAAGAAATAAAAACAAGAAACAAAACGAGCTGATAAAAAGATAATATACCATAACAAGAAATTCATAAGAAATTATTTGTAGGCCGTTCGTTTTGACTGGGAACACTACAAGTTTAGCATAGTTGGGGTGGGGTGGGGGGAGGGGTCTCAAGTATATAAATTATACTGTAAATATATATTAAGTTAAATTTAAAACAGATTCATTAATTACCAGATTAATTCAAATTAATTAGAAAATTTAAGAATAAAATAAAATAAAAATTCTGGGCAATTTAATAATTTCTTCAGCAAGGACATTACATTTATCAAATGTATCACAGTTATCACCAAAAGCACTGAAAGCAACACAACTGTTTTTAACATTAATAATAGGAAATGTTTTTTGAGCACCAAACCAGGATAATTAAATCATTTCTGAAGGATCATTTGACACTGACGACTGCAGTAATGGCTACTGAAAATTCAGCTTCAAGAGTCAGTTTTAAAATATATTCAAATATAAAAGTTATTTTAAATTGTAATAATATTTCACAATATAACTATTTTTTCACTGTATTTGTGCATGAGCATAAAAGCCAAACATTTTAAAACATTTAACTTTTAAACCGTACAGTGAGCATATGTAAACATTCTCTCTAATTTTACAGAAGAAAATGTGGAATTCTTTGCAGTGAGAAAATCTCTGCAGCCGCAGCCTAACAAGTTGAGAGTTTATGGAAGTAATGACTGGAACAGATCCACAAGCTGATACACATTCTGCGTGGATCAACAACACCCGGAGAAATCCTCAAAAAGCCGTGAGGAGGGTCTTTTTGCTACTTCACAACATCTCTGAAAGGCTTCAGATGGAGACAACAAAATAAAGCCAGGATCAGAATCCCTGGAGAGAGGCAGTGCCTCCGTACCACGGCAGCATCCATTGTTTACTCTCACAGTGTGAATCATACTCTCCGCAGCGCAATCCCAGTCTTAAATCCCACAGATCTGAGGACAGCTAAGACATTCTGGAGGCTTAATTCATCTGGTAGGAGGTTTTGAATGACGACAGGGGGCTGAGTTGATCTGCTAAACATTAACTTACCTACCTCCTCACATCACTCACAATGCTAGGACTCATTCAACTATACCAATGGATAACTGACCTAGTCATCACTGTCAACACAGAGAAACAATACCAGGCAGAGTCTGCAGGCTGCAGCTACACAAGTTCTCTCAGTGGCACACACTGGGTGTGTCTCAACATCCAGATTATTTATTTATTTATTCATTCTGTTTTGTAAGTGCACAAGCTACATTTTACACAACGCTGGAGTCTGCCAATGGGCCTTTGTGAAACTTTTATGCCATTTTAATTGTACATTATTAAAAACACCAAAGACTTTAGACGTTTGACTGCAGCACATAACCCATCACTGTTAAAATTCATGAAATCCAGATATTTACAACAATAGTTTCTATTTTTCACATTAAAAGAAGCATTAAGCCAGTATTTTGAAATAAAAATTTATTAAATAGCTTCAAATAGCTTTAAGTCTTTAAACTTGATAATCAGTTGAACTGACACTTAATAAATTTCAATAAATGACCCATTTGCCATTTCAGCAATAAATATCTTAAGGAAACAAATACAACAACCACAGAAAGGCTGATAATTTAATAACGGAGTGATTATTTCCTCGAAAAAAATAACTTTAATAAAATTCATTATGTGAATCTCATAACATATGAGATCCACTGGCCTATGAATCTGACGTTTAATACAATTTCTTCATCATGTTCAAGTCAAGCAGGTGTACACAGACGCCTGTACATAATCAATAATAATGCTTTATTACTAAAACTTCCCTTGCTAATTCCAATATGACACTCACCGCTTTGCTCTCCAAGAAAGACGAGTTTGAATTTCCTTAAAGGGTTTCCAAAGTCATTACCCACAGACATGTTTGAGGGCTTGTTTTTTAACAGCGTCTTCCCACCGGTGTGAATGTCTGGATGGGGCAGCGCGATGGGAAAAGCGGCGCTCCTGTGCGTTTGGAAACGGGAATGCTGCACTGGATCGGCTGTCAGGCTGGGTAGCTACTGCGCATGCGCGGCCTCACCTCTCTCTCTCTCCCCCTCTCCCTCTCTCAGACTAGACGTAATGCTGTATCAACCCACTGAGCGTGATGTCATGCTGTATCGGAGGCTCTCTGTTTTTGATTATATACAGGTCCTTCTCAAAAAATTAGCATATTGTGATAAAGTTCATTATTTTCTGTAATGTACTGATAAACATTAGACTTTCATATATTTTAGATTCATTACAACACAATTGAAGTAGTTCAAGCCTTTTATTGTTTTAATATTGATGATTTTGGCATACAGCTCATGAAAACCCAAAATTCCTATCTCAAAAAATTAGCATATTTCATCCGACCAATAAAAGAAAAGTGTTTTTAATACAAAAAAAGTCAACCTTCAAATAATTATGTTCAGTTATGCATTCAATACTTGGTCGGGAATCCTTTTGCAGAAATGACTGCTTCAATGCGGCGTGGCATGGAGGCAATCAGCCTGTGGCACTGCTGAGGTGTTATGGAGGCCCAGGATGCTTCGATAGCGGCCTTAAGCTCATCCAGAGTGTTGGGTCTTGCGTCTCTCAACTTTCTCTTCACAATATCCCACAGATTCTCTATGGGGTTCAGGTCAGGAGAGTTGGCAGGCCAATTGAGCACAGTAATACCATGGTCAGTAAACCATTTACCAGTGGTTTTGGCACTGTGAGCAGGTGCCAGGTCGTGCTGAAAAATGAAATCTTCATCTCCATAAAGCTTTTCAGCAGATGGAAGCATGAAGTGCTCCAAAATCTCCTGATAGCTAGCTGCATTGACCCTGCCCTTGATAAAACACAGTGGACCAACACCAGCATCACTGACTGTGGGTACTTGACACTGGACTTCAGGCATTTTGGCATTTCCCTCTCCCCAGTCTTCCTCCAGACTCTGGCACCTTGATTTCCGAATGACATGCAAAATTTGCTTTCATCCGAAAAAAGTACTTTGGACCACTGAGCAACAGTCCAGTGCTGCTTCTCTGTAGCCCAGGTCAGGCGCTTCTGCCGCTGTTTCTGGTTCAAAAGTGGCTTGACCTGGGGAATGCGGCACCTGTAGCCCATTTCCTGCACACGCCTGTACACGGTGGCTCTGGATGTTTCTACTCCAGACTCAGTCCACTGCTTCCGCAGGTCCCCCAAGGTCTGGAATCGGTCCTTCTCCACAATCTTCCTCAGGGTCCGGTCACCTCTTCTCGTTGTGCTGCGTTTTCTGCCACACTTTTTCCTTCCCACAGACTTCCCACTGAGGTGCCTTGATACAGCACTCTGGGAACAGCCTATTCGTTCAGAAATTTCTTTCTGTGTCTTACCCTCTTGCTTGAGGGTGTCAATGATGGCCTTCTGGACAGCAGTCAGGTCGGCAGTCTTACCCATGATTGCGGTTTTGAGTAATGAACCAGGCTGGGAGTTTTTAAAAGCCTCAGGAATCTTTTGCAGGTGTTTAGAGTTAATTAGTTGATTCAGATGATTAGGTTAATAGCTCGTTTAGAGAACCTTTTCATGATATGCTAATTTTTTTGGATGAGCTTAAGGCCGCTATCGAAGCATCCTGGGCCTCCATAACACCTCAGCAGTGCCACAGGCTGATTGCCTCCATGCCACGCCGCATTGAAGCAGTCATTTCTGCAAAAGGATTCCCGACCAAGTATTTAGTGCATAACTGAACATAATTATTTGAAGGTTGACTTTTTTTTGTATTAAAAACACTTTTCTTTTATTGGTCGGATGAAATATGCTAATTTTTTGAGATAGGAATTTTGGGTTTTCATGAGCTGTATGCCAAAATCATCAATATTAAAACAATAAAAGGCTTGAACTACTTCAGTTGTGTTGTAATGAATCTAAAATATATGAAAGTCTAATGTTTATCAGTACATTACAGAAAATAATGAACTTTATCACAATATGCTAATTTTTTGAGAAGGACCTGTATATAGATCTGTCTATGTTATTACGGTCAAATCTTGGCACTGCTTGATTTATTTGTTATTTGGCTGGTGCCTGGGGTTGAGTAGTGGTTAAATCTCAGAGCTGGTAATCTAAAATCTGCTTGTGTGATCAGTAATTCCCAACCAGGGGTACTGTATGTGTACCTAGGGAGTACTTAAATGGGTTCCAGGGGGTAGGCTACTTGGAAAGAATTCCCAATTTGCTAATAAAAGAGCAAATTAATAGATTACAATAACTAACCAATTTCTAATCATTTATAATTGTGCAAGTTTGGTGAATTTGTTTACATAACTTAGTAACTTTAATGATATTAATGATAATGTTAAATAATATCCAGTATAATATCAGATGAAATTTGACAACCCCCAGATGCAATATGTGCATCTCCTAAAATATTTACTACATTGTGAGCTTCATAAATTTTGTCCATATATGTAGAGGAAAAAGAGCTGTGCCACAGTGTTCTTTTAGTCCAAACAACATGTAGAAAGCATGGGTTTGCAAATCATAATTGTGACTTTCTCATAATTTACATAAAAAAATTATATTATGATATAAAAGTTGATATTATGAGATATTAAGTCGTCATCATGAGATGAAGTGTCAAAATTGCAAGATAAAGTCAATTATGACAAAAAGTCAAAAATATGAAATGAAGTCAATTATGACTAGTAAATTATGACAAAATTTCAAAATTATGACATTGAAATTAAGTCATAATGATTAGATAAAAAGTCAAAATTATGACAAACTGAAAATAAATCATAATTAGTAGATAAAAGACACAATTATGACAAAATGTTGATTTTTTTTTTCTTATGTAGCAGAAATTGGCTTTCATTAAAGATCAGCCAAATGGCAAAATGAAAAAGCAACAAATTGTGAACAAATTTTTATATTTGAAATAACTTATACATTGGTAAATAAATGTTACATACTGAATAATAAAGACTTATCAGAAAGTCACCATTCATTACTCCAAGCAGCAATAAAAAAAAGCATATTGTCATTTGTATTAAGAACCGTGGCAAAAAAAAAAGTATGCACAAAGTGTATAATAAAACGGCAATATCAAGTATAAAAATATATATTTTACAAACATCTGATGCCTATTTTAAAAATGTCTTCACATTTGAAAGTAACATTTTAAATATGCTCAGGCTACTATCATAATTTGAAGCTACACACCTCTACTCACACACAGTTTGATATTCGACACACTCGTGTATCTGTGTGCATTAGGGTATAAAGAGCACCCCACATCCTTCACATAGTCTTCAAATACAAATGGACCAAAAAAAAAAACATTTTGAATCATTATCAAATTGTGTATTAACCAAAGATAAGGACAATATATAGATATTTCTCTTAAGTTTTGCGACTTCCCCAAAAGTGCCACAATCCTAAATAACCTGTTGATGAGAACTGTGGCTTTGAGTATTATAAATTGTTTTGAGCACTATATGTAGTTAATTATTACCACCAAAAAAACTGTGAAGGTGGAAAATCCCTGAATCTGTCCAGTTATGGCCCTGCTTACATGCAGGTGGAAATAAATACCCAAGAAGTGAGTGTACAATTTGAGAAATGTCCAAACTGAATTCATCACATTTCCAGCTAGGTGTTGGAAGGAGGGGTTTCTGACAAGAAATATCCAGGGGCTCAACTCACTGAGAAGGTTCTCAAAAGTGAGCTGCGATGGGTTAAGGCAAAGTTGAGGCATCACAGGGGTCCCTCTGGCTTATTCTCTAAGCTGTACTCTCTGGCCCGCTGCATTTTCCAGCCAATAAATGCCAGGAGCGCAATGCCTAATGTCTTATAGCCCATCTGCAGTCCTAGATACCTGCAACAAGTCATCATGATCATCATCAATGCTACTAATTAGCTGATTAACACTAATTAGCATAGTCTGCTTTCTGTTTTAGCCTTGTTTTATTGATTATATGCAGAGTGTATGTTTGTTTAAACTCACTTCATTCAAAATCTACCAATATTTGATGCAAATGTACCTTCATAATGCATTTAGGTCAAGAGAACATATTCTTACCTGTTTCTAAAGAGGTTGTTGTCATAGTAACCACATCCTTGCTTTTTCCCACAAGCAACTTTCCACCAGATACACGTGGAGTCTATGGTCATCCCAAACAGAGCTGGAGCTGGCAGCCAGGCTAAGCAAAGAGAAAAATGAATCATTTTACTACAAATGTAAGTAAATATATAAACTATTCTCTAAAATACCAAAAAGGCATAGATAGTTTGTAATAATATTCTCAGATTTAGGAACTGTAGCAGAGATTGATTAATTGATTTTACCCCTCACACAATAGCTATGTTGTTATATGACCAGAAGGGGGCGCTACATTACTTACAGTATTGCAACTGCACTTGAAAAGTGTCCTTATCTGAGACTCATTTACACTGATTTACACTGTCCACTGTTCTCTATTCCTCTCTGTGTATTATCTCTTATCTTGTTTTAAGGATCTTTCAGGATACATTTTAGGGAAATATGTTTTTCTATATACTTATTGCAGTCTGCAATTATATTTCACAATAAATAAATTAATAATAAAAAAAAAGAAAAAAAAAGATGTTTTGGTATTTTACTTACTCAGAACCCTCAGAAGCAGAAACTGAACCCCAATAGCAAAGGACTTTTCTTCTGAAGGAACTGACCTGTAGATAAAGACAGAATGAGTAAAATAAGATACAAAAACTTTATCTTGAGATTTCTTATATTTTAAGTTCTCACACTAAATGCAGTGTTTTGGTGTTTGTATGTTGGCATGTTTGCTTCTCACCTGAGCACCATCATGTAGATGGGGTTGTGTGTTAGGCTGGCAATAAGTCCGGCCAGAGATATAAGGAGCATTACAGGCAGGAGATAGTGAGGGCAGGTATTGGCACAAGGGCCAGGCTTGGCCGTGGCCACACCAGGAATACACTGGCAGTTATTATACATCTGTGTGTGGAAGGATATTGGATATTAGAAGATTTTGCCATTTATTAGTAGACCAAACATTCAGGCACCAAAAACTGATTGAATGAAAAATATTTGTCACCATAATTATTTGTAGTTGAGAAACACACACACACACACACACACACACACACACACATAAAATCTACAGGTCTGCTTAAGTCACAGAGAGCAGGAAAAATTAAATTAAATTAAATTTTAGAAATGATTAAAAAAACTAAAACCAACTAATTTATAATGAATGAATGAATAAGTAAATAAATAAATAAATAGGCCTTTTTCACGAGGAGAAAATGCTTTCCATTGTTTTTATGTAAAAGGCTATGTATTAAAATACAAAATATGAAACCAATTCACCTGTCACAAGATGTCAAAAACTAGACAAGGTAAAAGGAAATCTGACCCAGACTTCAATAAATACAGGTTCACATGCTTTGTTGCATAACAATATAAAAAAAACAATAATACAATAATTAATCAATTTCACTGTTTCTTACAATTTTCTTTACTTTTGCACAATTAAATGTGGGTTAGCAAAACCAGCTGAGAAACCCTGCATTAGTGCTTACATTCATTACAAACATTATTACAAGTGATAATTAAAGAGAACAGAAACTTACAGTGTTTAATTGATACAGCTAATACTAACACTTATAATGCTTGCCTTGTGCTCTATTGACTTCCAATGACAGTGTCCTCGATTGCCTGCTTTGCTAAATTCAAAGAAGCAAGGGAGTCCAGACCCAAGTCTATTTATCACTATAATTACCTCCTGCTATGATATGTACTGTCATATAGAATAATTCATCATCAGTTGCTGCTCCTGTAAGTCTCTTTCTGGGCAATTATACAGAAGCTTTAACACTCGAAAGTCCCCAAAGCAGTTCCTCCAGGAAGTATTAGTAATTAGGGATTGATTGGACTCAACCCATTGATCTCTAACAGACCATGACCAGTCATTTGCTCAGTGTCCCTAGTACAACAGAGACTCATGTTGAGCTGCTATCCGGCTTCAGTAATGAGCTAAGTAAAGGTCTAGATTGACAGATCTATGCAGTGGCTCTGCTCTGGTTTGAGATAATGGTATGGAAATTTCATGACCAATTTCTGTTTTGGTTGTCAGATTTATTTACCTGGACTCTGTATGGGTTTTTGGGATCCATGGTGTAGTTTGTGCAGCCAGCATGGCAGGGTGAGATGTATTCAATATTGTTTTCCCCACACACTGGGTTAAAGGCGCTGCTGGGACAGGAGCAATTGGCACCACAGGACGGTTGAGGCCAGCTGGGAAGATTGACACAATTTAGCTTCTACTTGCAGAATACAGAAACATTTTATAAATTGGTAATCTTAAAGAATTATGATATTACTCATTACTTTTCTTTTCTTACATAGAACAATAAAAGAGATATTTTGATAAGGTCTTTTAATATAAAAGTAAATGGGGACTGCGGTTGTCAAGCTTCAAAAGTACAAAACAAGCACCATATGCAACATGGTCCATATGATTATATTTTGAGTCTTATAAGTCTTTATTAACCGAAAATATTGATATGCTTATAGTTGACCTTTGCATGTTAATGAGAAATTGATTAAAAGATTGTTTCAATGAATTAGGTGATTGAGTTCATAAACCTTGTCTGAATGATTTGTTCATGAATCAAACTGATTCGGTTCTCAAATTCAATGATCCAGTCATATTAGGTAACATCTCACTGGACTGGAATATTATCAGTCAGTGATGAAAATTTCATATTGTTCGTCACAAAGTTATTGTATAACTCCAGGAGATTGGAATATAGCACAAAAGTGGTATGGACTACTGTTTTTATGATAGTTTCATGCTGCTTTGTCGTCTCAATTTTGAAGTTTTCCTTTATTGTAATTTTATTGGAATAATTGACCGATACAATATTCATATTTCATCTTTTGTGTTCCTTGAAAGAATTAATAATTGTTTGGTGACAACATTAGAGCAAGTAAACAATGAACTGCTCCTTTAACATCCAGACAGAGTCAAGTCTAAAAAGAACATTGGTCAGGGTTCAGGATGTAGACCATTTAACGGAGTAAACCTTACAGTGTGTAACTGTTCTCACACAATAATGACACAATAATAGGAATATGTTCATAAAGTTCATGGCACATTATCAAGTCACTAGAGTTTCCATTTGAACACACAGTGTTCTAGAGAAACAGGTATTTCCTTTCCTCCCAGCTGGCACAGTAAAAGTGTTCGGATATGTAGGACACACAGGATATTGTACGATGATCTGAACTCAAGCTCCGAGTACAAGAGCTATTCTCAATGACTCGTGCCCCATGCTGTTTACCCCCTGTGTGCTCGCTCAATTGATTATACAGTATTACACTGGAAGTTGATCTGGACCTGAAGATACATACATTCACTAGAACATGGCCTGAATCCAAACACTGACAGAAGACAAAGAACAGGCTTAGCTTAACAGTGTTTTTAGGGTCTGTGAGGACCGGTTGTCTTTTAAATATACCCTGTTTATAGATACTACTATAAAGATTTTTATAGTATTTTATTTAACTTTTCTATTATTTATTTAACTTTTTATGGCCTCTATATCTATCTATCTACATATAATACATATTTACTCTATACTTTCAAATGCCAGAAACAAAATATATTTCCAATCTTAAAATACATTTAAAAATATATATATTTCTAGACAATACAAGCAGGCTTTATTTAGAAAAAGGCTTTATTTACTGAAGTGTAATATATGTATAGTATATACAAATATTTTAAATTCTATTTAGCAATATATTTTGGTCTTTTTTGTGTGTGTATTTTGAAAAATTGATCTTTAGTAATGGAAAGTGTTTCTGTATGTCAAACAGTAGAGCATGCAGCTAACCACACTCATTCGGGGGATACATGTATACTTGTATACAATAAAATGTATACTTGGAAGGCAATGTAAAGTGTTTTGGAAGAGTCAGCCAAATGCATAACTTTAGGATAAGGGAAATTGGCAAAAATGTACTTATCACAATGCCTTTAAGCAAGACAGTTAAGCTCAAGTTTCTCCAGAAGGACTGTCTGTGCAATCAGTCTTCAGAGAGTTAATTATTTAAACAGAATATTCCAAAAACATGGAATCAATCAAACAAATGAGAACACTCTGTTTTGTGGTTTCTCACCTACCCAGGCCAGACCTGACTTATTTATTTATTTAACTCTATCTAGGAATGTAAAAAAAAAAAGAAAAAGAAAAATCCGCAAGAGTCAGCTAAATCAAAAGAACATGCTGTTAAACTCACCCATTTATGGCATAAACACCTGCAACATCTTGTGTGGGGCAGCCCATGAAGAAGAGGGGTATACAGCAGAAGATGGAGATAGTGAGCATTACAACAGAGAAGCGTGGAATGGCTCTGAACGACAACGCCCAGCGTTTCATGATCAGACCCCCGAGCACCATCCCCACAGCAATGGACGGCAAGTTTAAAGCACCTGAGAGAAAACAGATTTATTCACAAATAAGTGATCTTCCTTAGTATGAAAACACTGGATCTATGCCAAATACAATACTGTACACAGCAATGTCTGGGACTAGTGCCATATTTCTCCGAAAACTGTACTCATATGTAATGTATTCTATTTAATTATGTTGACTGACCAATAAGAAGGCTGCTGTAGGCCACAGAGGTACTGTACTGCCGCTCAAGAAATTTGTTGAGGAAGGTGGCAATTCCAGCGATTACGGAGGAGAAACAGCATTGGGTCAGAACCAGCAGCATGAAGACAGGACTCAGCAGCAGCCTAACGAACATCTTAGGGAACACTGCAAAAATACAATTCCAATTTAACCTTTTGTAATACTTTAGTATAGGGACCAATTCTCACTATTAACTAGTTGCTTATTAGCATACCTATTATTAACATATTGACTGTTTATTAGTACTTATAAAGCACATATTCTGAATGACCATATTCTACATACCAAATCAGACTCAGTACCTTAAAAATACCTGACTAACTATTAATAAACAGCAAATTAGGAGTTTATTGAGGCAAAAGTAATAGTTAATGGTTTGTTGATAGCGATAATTGGACCTTAAAATAAAGTGTGACCAACCTGTATGAGCATATGTCCTATATACACCATATCCACTACATGGACAAAAGTACTGGGACACCTGACCATTATACAAACAGAGACTTTAATGACATTGGATTCTAAATGCATATGGAGTTGGTCCCACTTTTGCAGCTTTAACAGCTTCTGGGAAGGCTTTCCGTTAGATTTTGGAGTGTATGTGTGGGATTTTTTGCCCATTCATACAGTAGAGAATTTGAGAGGTCAGGCACTGATTTGATGAGAAGGCTTGGCTCACAATCTCCGTTCCAGTTGATTCCAGCTTGTCTGATGGGGTTGAGGTCAGAGCTCAGTCAAGTTCTTCCACACCAAACTCATCCAACCATGTCTTTATGGTCATGCTGGAATAGAAAAGTGGCAATGTTCTTCTGGCATTTGCCAAACTCAGACTCACCCATCAGACCAACCAGAGAAGTGTGTTTTGTTACTTCACAGAACAGGTTTCCACTGCTCCAGAGTCCAGTGGTGGTGTGCTTTACACCACTCCATCCAGCGTTCCACTGAGCTCTTCAGAACAACCCATTTTTTCCCTCCACTAAAGTTTAAAAATGCAGACTGCATGGCTAGATGCTCGATTTTATACACCTGTGACAATTGGTCTGATTGTAACACCTGAATTCAGTAATTAAGAGGTCTGTCCCAATACTTTTGTACATATAGCCTAGTGTATGTGCGTGTGAGTGTGTGTACCTGGTATTCCCTACATTATGGGGACCAAATGTCCCCACAAGTATTGCAATACCAGTAGATTTTGACCTTGGGGGACATTTTTTAGGAAACAAGCTTATGTGAAGTTTTTTGAAAATCTAAAAACACAGAAAAATTTGTGTGAAGGGTATGTTTAGGGTAAGGGGATAGAAAATACATTTTGTACAGTTTAAAAAACATGTCTATAGAATGTCCCCATAAAAACCTGGAAACCAATGTGTGTATTTGAACTTAATCTAAACACACTTAAAAATAAAAAAATTGTTTGACCAAGTGAACAACTATTATGAAACAAGATATTGTCTTGAATACACTTGAATGAACACATGATCATGCATAAACCAGCTGCTTACAAATCATGCCCTGGAGGCCAGTATATTCATAAGAACGAGTCAGATCCTGTTACATTAACAACCTGAGCATGATGTATGACTCAAGAGACAAGACATTGACAAACAGCACACGTACGACTCTACAACAGGCACAGGACTGCAGAAATTTTACTTGTCATAGTCAACTTTATTTCTTAATTGTAGGTAAAGTAATTAAATAGCTATAACTATACAAATAAAATGGCCTTACTACTCTAATACTAATGGGTAAGTCTCATAACGAATCAATTAGAGCGGACTCACTTTTAAAGAAATCCAGCATGGAGCCCTCTGTCTTCTTGGGGTCTTCTTTTATGATGTCACCTTCCAATTCAAAAGGCTGCAAAAGAAGATTTTCAAATTGGTCTGTTTATTTTGTAAAAAAGTATTTTTACAGAAATGAATTATTCATCTGCTTACATTTTTGAACCAAGAAAGGCTTTCGTTGCTTATTCTATCACTTTTTTTACATTTTTAAAAGAAGATATGGTGATGAGATTTCAGGAATATGGTAACAGCCTCAGCTTCTCACTGTGAATGTAGAAGTATTGCCTACTGCATATCAGATTCAAAAAACATGGTGTACTAGTTTCACATTGTCAAACACACAGATTATCTAAATTGATCGTGACAGAATGGCAGCTAGTTGTATTATTGGGATTTCTTCATAAAAAACTGTCAGTAGAGAAGGAAAATCCAAAATAACCATCAGTAAGCTCAGTGAGACAAACATGCTAAAGAAGAGCAAAAATAAAGGTTTATATACCGACTTTTTTGAATGGATTAGATTGGATTAATGAATGGATAATAGAGGATGATTACAAACTTTGTTGCACCTAATGAACTACCACCACTTTCAGACAGAAGATCTGTCACGCTGATAGTGTTGACACAATAGACATATTTTGCTCATCACGCATATGATAAATGTAGTAGTCATTTTTTTTTCTGCTGTGGTTAGCTTAGACATGATTTAATTGAGGGAAATTACCTAATGTTCTAAAACATGTTTTTAGAGTTTGGGTGATGGAGATATGATGGTTGTGACACAGAAAATTTATACTTTCTGCAAGGATGCATTAAACTGATCAAAAGTCAAAAAAAGAAAAAGCAAAGAAAAGTTGTTCTATTATGTGACACTGAAGACTGGAGTGATGGCTGCTGAAAAGTCAGCTTTGCCATAACAGGAATAAATACATTTTAAAGTATAGAAAAATAAAAAAAAAACAGTTATTTTAAAATGTAATGATATTAGACAATATTTACTGCATTTTTGATCAAATGTCTCAAGAATCAGTGCCATACATATATGATAATTTGTTATATGTATATATACAAAAGTGAGATTAACCTTCTCTACATGAAGTGCTCTGGGAAAGAAGAAGTAAGGGATTGAGGTGAGAGCAAGACCTCCAGAAGTGATGAGCAGACCCAACCACCATGCACCAACGAATCGAGGGTCAGTAGGGGTCAACTCCAATGCCTCCCCTAGACGAAAGAAACAGCATATTATTAAATGTAATAATATAAAGAAAAGGAATAATTTCTTGCTGTGATTTAAAAGGTAAACAAACCTGTGCTGGCTCTGTCCACATCCACATAAATCCGCAAAACCATAGATCCCAGGAGGTATCCAAAGGACGGCCCAAACACTGACACAGCAAAGAGAATAGCTGCAACGTGCAACAACAGAAACCTCATTAATCTTTACAATTCTTTAAAGTTCAAATAACATTATGAAAAACATGAAAAAAATGTACCAATATAGAGAGCAGAATTCCGAATTCCTGCAAAGTCATCTATATAAGATATTCCAAAAGGTTGGATGGGGACAGAACCGATTCCAAACAGCAGCTGGGCCGTAGCCATTAACACCCAAAATTTACTGGTGTCCACAAGCTTCCGTGAATCCTCCTGACCACAAGCCTCAGCACCCGTTGAATTCGCATGCAAATAACACATGTCCTGTTTGCTCGCTGTGGGATTGAGACAAAGAAATACACCATATTCATCCTAACCACCAGTTCACATCATCCATCCAAATATCTGTGTTTAGTAACTTTCAGAAAGGTTTACTGGAATGATGAAAAAAAAAAATGCATTTTAAGTGTGAACTTGAGGAGTGAAGGTGCTCCTGACGGTTAATTGTTCATCATTTCGTCACCTCATAATGTTTCAAACTTTTATTAACACAAATGGAGTTAAGTATATTGTCCAAATTGCTCTTATCTAATGATGTCAAACGATTAATTGTGATTAATCGCATCTAAAATAAAATGTGTGTTTAATATAATATATGCATGTACTGTGTATATTTATTATGCATATATAAATACACAAAGATGTATGTATATATCTAAGAAAAATATGCTGTGTTTATATATTAAATAAATGTATATATAATATAAATTATGAATATAAATATATACATATTTTCAAAATAGTTTCTGTAAGTGTGTGCATTTATACATACTAAATGTACACAGCACACACGCATACATTATGTAAACAATTTTTTTTTATGTTGGATGCAATTAATTGCGATGAATCGTTTGAGAGCACTACTCTTATCCATACAACAAAGTGGATGTAGACCATAAACAGACAAGACACCATTCACTTTAATTGTATGCAAATAAGAAGCTTGGAGCATCTACGATACAACTCCTTTTGTTTTAGACAAAACAGGTTTGGAGCGTCATGAAGGTGAGTAAAAGAAAAAAAATGAGTGAGACATGCATTTAAGGTCTTATGTAAGTGGCTGCATATTTCATTTAAGCTTTGCATAGCATTACAATGTGTATGGTCAAACGACAGTTTCTACAGGAAGAAGCAGGGGAAGTGAGAGAATGAAGCAAAAATAAAAGGTCCAAGGAAGCCAAGTGAGATAACGGTTATCTCTTGGAGTAAATCCCGTTGATTTGCTCTTCAGAGAGAAATCAGGCAGCTTTATCTTAACAGTATTTCCCTGTTACTTTGTCCTCATCTCTTTCCCTTTTTCTCTCTATCCGTTCCCTTTTCAATTTCAAACCGTTTATTTCTTCATGATTTTTTTCCTCAAACTAATGCTAAACCCTGTCTAAGAAGGGAGACTCGGGTCAAAATGGAGTCTCTCTGCAGCAACTTCCTGTAGACCTGCCTACCCTGTTATGTCTAAGCTGATGTTTATCATCCAGCTGTGTTATTTTAGATCCCCTCTTTGTTGTGTCTGGTTTTCTTCAAAGTGTCCTGAGCCTTTTTAAATGAATATGGTGATATTATCATTTTGATGAGCTTAGAGTCTTAGAGTCCTTTACTCTGGGGCATGAAACAATATTAACATGCAGAAAAAAAACAAACTAAGACAGAAAATGAGAAGAAAAAGAATGCTGAGCTCATTCCAAGAGATGTGTAAGATTTCCAAATACATTCACATTCATTGGTTTCATATGGTTCTATCGAGATGAATAAGGATGCTAATGGCTTGAATGACACTTACCATGCAGGACAGAGTCAAAGGTGTAGGGCTGAGACAGGAAGTGAGGTAGAGCTAAGATCATGGCACTGATGGACATTAGCAGACCGCCCAGTCCAATGAATCGAGGTCGGTGAACCCGACTACCCATGTAACTAACAAACACTATAAACACTGTGTTCCCTACCTAATAAAAAAAGAAAGAAAAACAAGTCACATTCATTTGGTATTACACATATATATTCCTAATATACAGTATTCAGCCCCTTGTTGACCAGCATTCATTTTGATCTGAGCATAATCATCTTCTGTTTGATTACGGGTAATTTGTAACTAACTGCATGATTCCTACTGTACATTTCTGCCATAGTCACCACTAATAACCCACTACTAAATATAATGTAGAAACTTAAAATTTTCTGTAAAGCTACTTTGGAACGATTTGTATTGTGAAAAGTGCTATACAAATAAACTTGAATTGAATTGAATAGAACAGAAAGCTGGTCTGGATTAACCATTATACTGTTAATTTCATGATTCATTAATATAAAAATACCTCGCATATGACATAATTAGGGATGCATATAACAATTGGTTTATTAGCCAATATTGGCTACCTGTGGCACACCTATGGATTGGATATTATGTTGTACATGTGTTGTTTCACTTAAGCAAGCCACAGATGACACAGATGTTTGTGATGTGACCAGTACCTCATGGAGGGAAGAGATGGTTCCTGAGGAGAGGCTGTCCAGGCCATAGCGTCTCTCGATTGTGGTGATGGTGCTCTTGAAGTAAGAGCTATACAAGAGCTGAGTGAGCTGGAGCAGGCCATGACACAACACAAAGACCTACAGGAAGAGAGAGCAACAAAGTGTACAAGAACTGTCAGACATTATAGGGTTACGATTACAGTGTACCAATTATAATTTTCAAGTGTACTAAAAAATCTCATATGATTAAAAGAACTTGATGTTCTATAATCTAAACAGGAGCATTCATCAGTATGTTGTTACTGTGTCACATGGGAGTTTATTTATTTTATTAACTTTTTTATAAAGCACATTTGGAGTTGAACAACTCCCTAAAATTAGAGCTCCCTTCCCAATCTCTAAAGACAGTGAGATCTGGGACTTTGATCTTCACTGCCTCACCTTAAGGTTAACCACACTGATTTCACAATATATCTAAACTCACTTGTGTTTGGTTTGTAACATGTCCCTAATCACAAAAAAAGGGAAAAGGCCATACAGTTTATTCCAAACCATATAGAGCTCCTAAAAACACCTTCAAGATTTACACAGTTGTCTTCATGCGGCTATTAAAAGCAGCCATCACCCCAAAAGCTCCTTATTGTGCAAATAAGTGATAAAACAAAGATGGTACATAAAATGGAAAATTGGGAGCAGTGGTGTCTCTGCTTTCCATTAGTATGTGGCACTTTTATTACTTTATCTTTTTTTCCCTTTCCATTCAATTTTCTTTTAATGCAATCAAAATGTCATCTCAAACTTCCGGTGAAAATAACACTTCTCTAACCATTTAGTCCAGTGGCTCCCAAACACATTCCTGGAGCCTCCACAACACTGCACATTTTGCATGTTCTTGGTTAAGGAGACATTTAAAATGTCTATTGTTGGGGTGGCTCCAGGAACATGGTTGGGAACCACTGATTTACACCAATTAAACCCCACCCTTTTACGATTTACTGCAACCTCAAATCATTTTTACTGCATTTTTAGCGCAACACTCACATTTAAAAATCCAACCAACCTTTTTTGATAATCAAAATCTGGTAGAAAACTTCAGTTTTATCACAAGTTGCTTAAGTAACTATAGGGTGTGGCCAGGGGCAGAGTTAGGGGTGGAGCCACGTGGACATCGGCATTATCTGAAAACTGATTGGCTCTTTAAGGAAGCCTTAAAGGGTTAGTTCACCCAGAAATTAAAATTCTGTCATTAATTACTTACCCTCATGTCATTCCAAACCTTACTGAAAGTAAACGACACTGATTACATTAACCACTGATGTCACATGGACTATTTTACAGATCCCTTGCTATGTTTCTGGACAGGGGAACATTGCAGTTGCATTGCTGTCTATGGAGGGTCAGAAAGCTCTCAGATTTTATCAAAAAAATCTTAATTTGTGTTCCGTAATTTAACTTACGGGTTTGGAACGACATGAGGGTGAGTAATTAATGACAGAATTTTCATTTTTGGGTGAACTCCACCCCAAAACTAAAATGTTGTCATTAATCACTTACCTCCATGTCGTTCCAAACCTGTAAAAGCTTCGTTCTTCTTCGGAACACAACACAAAAATATATTTTGGATGAAAACCGGGAGGCTTGTGACTGTTCCATTGACTGCCAAAGAATTAACACTGTCAAGTATGAAAGAATACTTTTTGTATGCAAAGAAAACAAAAATAATGACTATTCAACGATTTGTGTTCTCTGCGTCACCACAGCGGCATTTTGGAGGAGACGAATTGTTGAATAAAGTGGTTATTTTTGTTTTCTTTGCGTACAAAAAGTATTCTTGTAGCTTTGTAAAATTACGGTTGAACCACTAACGGCAGATGGAGTATTTTGATGATGTCTTTCATACTTTTCTGGGCCTTGACAGTGTTAATTACTTGGCCGTCAATGGGACAGTCACAAGCCTCCCGCTTTTCATCCAAAATATCTTAATTTGTGTTCCGAAGACGAACGAAGCTTTTAGGGGTTTGGAACGACATGGGGGTAAGTGATTAATGACAAAATTTTCGTTTTGGGGTGGAGTAACCCTTTAAGATTACTGGTTAGGGGCAGCCAAATACTCCAATGCAAAAAGAATCTACACAACAAAACTTATTGAACTTAATTGAAATGTGTAATTTCTGTCCCACTAGTGGCACCAAATGGAATTCCAACCTTTTCTAACATTGGTTTATGTGCCGGGATTTTGTTTTGCTTGTTTGTCTAACCAGTGCCAGACAGCAGGAGAGTTTGAAAATTTTGCAATTCTGTTTGGTGCCACTAGCGGAAAACTAATGGCAAAAATTACCTTTAAATCAGAAAGTTAACAAAACCCTCATAACTTAATATCCATCATAACCCTCATAAACAAAATGTTTGTATAACTAATCTCAGTATTGTTTTTTTTTTGCACAGTACACTGCAATACCTGTCCTTTTTATACATCTATATCTATATTTTCTATATTTTAAATAAACACCTAATTTATATAGGGATTAAATCAAAAATTTCCAACTCTAGGTTAACCGAGATAGAGATATGGTGCTCTTTTTCTTTGTTGAAATATATGTAATATTAATTAATAATCCTCCCAGCAAATGTTTGAAGAAAGAAATCAAGAATTCCTTGTTTTTTTTAGATGCATACTACATAACACAGCATAAAAAGGCTAAAGCAGAGAGATAGTCATGTTTACTTGTTGTACTGGTTGGCAAATACACTGATAGTAATGTTTGTCTAGAGAGCAGAATTTGTTCACCTCTCTCTCGAGAGAGGCTCTTGGCGATAAGCCAGAAACGCAGTGGAGATAAAAGCTCATAAACTGGAAGGTTTCCCTGTTTGTGTATGAGAGAAAGATAGCTGCTCCCATATGATATAATGCTTTTTTTGTGCCCAAGATGTGATGAACGCAAGCAGAGAAACGTTCACAGAGGTCTCAGAGGCATGAAGCAATCTGATGGGGCATGTAGAGATCTGGACTGGATTTCCTAAACAAACACAAGACATAAATCCCTCTCCTCCACTCCTCAGCTCTCAACCATTGCAGGCCAAAGCACTATGCTTTCTGACGGCTTCTAGAACAGCTAATGCTCCCATTAAATCTTCAGCTTTATGGTTTGTTAGCACACATAATAGCTGCTTTGGACACAGTTGCTACGATTTCTCTCTTGTTTTTCGGTGAATGGGCTTTTAATTATGGAAATATTTTTGATGGGCTGTGCCCACTCAAGCAGCCCAAATAAATGCCTTTGTTAGATGTTTGAATGGCAGCTCTGTGCCTCTTTCTGCACCAGTGCCAGTTTCACATTCGGTTCAGCTCGAATTATTCGACACGCTTCAGCCATGTCTGGAACCTTTCACGTATTATGTTACAGGGAGGCTCAAGCAGATTGCTCTTTTTATTGTTTTCTTAAGGCTCTCTGATAAACTAACACTATGAGCAATCTGCCTCCAGAGGCCATTACTCAAGAAGTGTCCCTGAGGTACAGTAGGTGTACTATAATCAGGCCATGTTACTGTATTGCTGGATAATGGGTGTTAACAAAAGTGCAAGCAATGGCATATGCACAGAATAACTTGACACGTTCCTACGCAAATTACAGCTGGCAGGTTCATCGGTGTGTAATTCTCCACAAGCCATAAATCTTTTGCAGGACTGGCACACATTTGATCACTCACTGCGTCGTGAATGACTATTACAAAGTAGCCTTAGGTAAGCACAAAGCAAGCTGAAATATTTGTTTTGTATTAAAGCAATGTGTGAATTGTTTTTGGAATTTTGTAAGAATAATTCAAATATAAAACAATCCTGCCATATGTGAGAGAAAATTGTTGTCAGACATTTGTCATTCTGTTACCTCAAGCATTTAAGCCCTGGCAGGCTGCTTTATGCGTTCTAGGAAATTAGGGGAAAAAAAAGAATCAAATGCTTTTTCATAGAGGCATCGGCTTTTCATGTACTCTTTATCATATTCGTCTGTAAAACAGTGGATCTCAGCCGTTTTGTCCAACAAAATATCTGAATATGTCCCTCATATTGTGCATAATATTTCATTTGGCATGTTGAAATTATTAACAGAAACTGGGTCAATATACCGAATGATATTAATTAACCACAAATATTGTTAAAGTTTCAAGAATCACATGTTTTTTGTTTAGTTTTGTTTTTTAAACAATATTTTAAAAATATTGCATTTAGTTTACACCTTGATTTTATGCAAGTTATTTTTTTTTTTAGCAGGTTATCATTATTAAGAAAAAACCCGGGCCCCATGTTAAGATCAAGTGCTGGAAAATATAGTTTTACAGCATGATTTAAAGGAATAGTTCACCCAAAAATGAAAATTCTGTCATCATTTACTCGCCCTCATGTCATTCCAAAGAAGATATTTTGAAGACTGCTGGTAATCAAACAGTTGATGGTCCCCATTGACTTCCATAGCATTTATTTCCCTACCAACAACAATTTGGCTCTCCAAAATTCTTCAGAATATCTACTTTTGTGTTCAACATAAGAAAGAAACTCGTACAGGTTTGGAATGACACAAATTATGACAAAATTTTCATTTTCGGGTGAACTATTCCTATAAGATAAGAAGCAAAATATATGATACTTTTGTTGTCAGATTTGACTGCATTATATTACTGACAAACAGATTTAGAGATGTTGGTCAATTCAAAATTTTATTTCCCTATTCAAGAAAATAGCAAATTGTTTGTCTATTGCCAAAACAGAAAGAACAAGATGACCGCTGAGTGAACTTAATTATGCACCTTTAGGGGACTTTGATAGAATGCCATTAGTTTTTAATCAGCAGTGCATTTTAATGATGTTTGAATTACATTGACATCATAGATCTGGCCTAATGTTTTTAGGACACAGTGAGTGATTAAACTCCACAGATAGAAAACCAGTGATGAAAGATTCGATGAACGTGCTGAAAAGCAGTTCCTGTCATCTGTCCAGAACTGGACCTCCCCCCCCTCTTTAGTAGCTATTGTGCTGCATGAAGAGCCCTGCTGAGTAAAGAGAATCAGGGGAAAAACTGACTTTGAAGTTTGATGTTTTACATGCATCTCTGTACTGCTATCACGTGTTACAGGAGCCATTAAGCAGACATTTTCGGATTTCCTCAGGATATAAAGCTTAAACAGTCAAAAAGTACAATCCCAATGTTCCAATCATTTTTGTCCATCCTGTGCACCACAGCCACAAAAATAACACGACATTCAGACGCTGTTTCACTTTGGGTTGAAACAAATTCTATATTCTATTTCCCTTTCTATATTCTATTCATTTTACAAGAAAACATTTAGTGATGACAAGCATAATTTATTAATGACTACAAATAATCATATCTCTCAAGTCCAGGTTTGAGAAAACAATGAACTTGCTAGCTATGTCTGTATTCATGGATTTTCACATTGAATGGCTTCATAGAAAATCTTGCAAATGGGACACTGAATAAGTTGTCAGCAACGATTCAATGAAATCAAGTGAAAAAATCTGGAGGAGCTGGTCCACCCTAATGCAATACAGATTCAGCCAATCTTTTTCCTAGTAAAGAGTAAATGAACCTTTGCGTTGTGCATACTGCCAAGAGCAAATCAGTTGATGGTAGAATAAATGGAAAAATGCTAGATCAATGTGACAGTCTTATTTAATATTTTACTTATTTCAACAACTGCAATCTTACAATGACCTGTAGCCCAAATAAACAACACTCCCTCTCTGCAATTTCTAATGACAAGCTCAACAAAAATTGTTTTTTGAAAACCCATCCTGCATTTAAATAAAATAAGGTGGCTTAACAGCTAAGATTATTCTGTTATGTAACATGGTAATAGAGAAAAGTTAAAAAAGAGCTAAATAGTCAAAAAGTACAAAATATTTGAATGCAAAACAACAAAAATGTCAAAACTGCATGTCATATATCAGCATTACCTGTCAGTTCAAATGAGTTTAAATCTAAAAAAGGGGGGTTTAAGGATTGTAAACAGGCCAAGTACACTGAACAGCATGTTCTACACCTTCTTTCAACATACGTCATCACTGCCTGACTCACCCAGATGAACAAAATACATATGCAAAACCTGTCCATTTAACATGTGCAGTTATGCCTAATTGGTCACACAGACACAAACTCAATCCATTTAGACATACCTGTAAACTCTCACACCCTTATTGCAAACATATCAAGTCAAGGAGAAGCAGAAGTTTTAGCAGCAGCTTAGTTGATTTTGGAGAGTGTATGAAGCTTCTCTCTACTTGTACTCTCATTCCCTAAAAATAAATGTCCACAACAAAAGATAGTTCCTAATAAGGGGGCAAAAAGGAATTCCATAGAATGGCGTTAGGAAAACTACGCAGACACTTCTGCATCTGTGTCCTGTCAAACTGGCTATTGTAATTCCAAACAACCATCTTCATTGGAATCGTTTCTGCTTAAGGTTGTTGTAAAGTGCCAACAATTTTCACAAATACACAAACCAGATCTGAAGTAGGTGTGAAACACTTAGGTGAGCAAATTTTCTTCTTGTATAATATGACCAACAACCTTTGGACTGGCTTGTCAGAGGTGATTCGGAGACAGTTCCTTTAGGTGGAGGAATGAGCAGGTATGAGTCTAAAGGATTTATGCAACTCCAGAGAAACTCAGATGGAATTTCCTATAATGCCTAATTGTAAAGTCAACCGATCACCGTGAATTTGAAATGCAACAAGCAAACAATAGGTACAACCCGAATTCTGGAAATGTTGGGACGTTTTTTTAAATTTGAATAAAATTAAAACATCCATCCATCCATCCATCTTCTTCCGCTTATCCGGGGCCGGGTCGCGGGGGCAGCAGTCTAAGCAGAGATGCCCAGACTTCCCTCTCCCTAGACACTTCCTCCAGCTCTTCCGGGGGGACACCGAGGCGTTCCCAGGCCAGCCAGGAGACATAGTCTCTCCAGCGTGTCCTAGGTCTTCCCCGGGGTCTCCTCCCAGTGGGACGCGCCCGGAACGCCTTCCCGGGAAGGCGTCCAGGAGGCATCCGGAACAGATGCCCGAGCCACCTCAGCTGACCCCTCTCAATGTGAAGGAGCAGCGGCTCTTCGGGGGTTCGCCCGGTATGGCGCAGCCGGGGCCCCACCCTGGAGCCAGGCCCGGGGTTGGGGCTCGTATGCGAGCGCCTGGTGGCCTGGCCTCCCCCCATGGGGTCCGGCCGGGCTCAGCCTGAAGGAGCGACGTGGGGCCACCTTCCCGTGGGCTCACCACCTGCAGGAGAGACCGTAAGGGGCCGGTGCTAAGAGGATCGGGCGGCAATCGAAGGCGGGGGCCTAGACAACCCGATCCCTGGACACAGAAGCTAGCTCTAGGGACGTGGAAAATTAAAACAAAGACTTTCAAATCACGAGCCAATATTTTATTCACAATAGAACATAAATGTTTAAATGGAGAAATTTTAAACTTTTATCCACTAAATGAGCTCATTGCAAATTTGATGCCTGCTACAGGTCTCAAAACAGGGGCAACAAAGGGCTGAAAAAGCAAGATATTTTGAAAAGATTCAGCTGGGAGAACATCTAGCAACTAACTAAAGCCGGGCTCACACTGTGCAATTTTTAATAGTCTTTCGCGATTGTTGCTTGTCACACTGTACGAACATGATCCACATGTCAGACTGTAGGATCTCAGTTGTCTTAATATCAGACTGCACGACAGTCAAGACGCGACAAAAACGGACGTACTCAAGAAGACTTGTCCGGAGTTTTACGTCATCAATACGTGACCCGCGTTCTCTCGCTATAATGGTAGCTAGCAAACAACAGCAACGTGTAGCGTTAGTTTTATTAATTACATGCCTTAATGTTAAAAAAAACCCCGAAAAAGACGACGTGTGTGGAGCAAGTCATGGCTGGGCAAAAGAGGAAAAAACACTGTCAGAAAAATTTATCGCAACGGCCATTAATCGGCTGTCGGTGAACATGTCAAACCAGCGATCTAGACAACCGATTTTAGCCTAGGATTATAGGAATCTTTTAGGATTTTAGGATTTTCAAAATTTGTCTCAGAGGACCAAATCGTGGCCAAAATCGCACAGTGTGAGCCGGGCTTAAGTTAATTGACATTTGGTCTGTAACATGATTAGCTATAAAAGGGATGTGTTAGAGAGGCAGAGTCTCTCAGAAATAAAGATGGGCAGAGGCTCCCCAATCTGTGAAAGAGTGTGTAGAAAGATTGTGGAATACTTTAAAAACAACGTTCCTCAATGTCAAATTGCAAAGGCTTTGCAAATCTCATCATCTACAGTGCATAACATCATTAAAAGACTTAGATAAACTGGAGAAATCTCTGTGCGTAAGGGACAAGGCCGAAGACCTTTGTTGGATGCCCGTGGTCTTCGAGCCCTCAGATGACACTGCATCACTCATCGGCATGATTCTGTCATTGACATTACTAAATGGGCCCATGAATACTTCCAGAAACCACTGTTGGTAAACACAATCTGCCGTGCCATCTGCAGATGACAATTAAAGCTCTATCATGCAAAAAGGAAGTCATATGTGAACATGGTCCAGAAGAAGTGGAAAAGTGTTCTATCGTCAGAAAAGTTCAAATTTGAAATTCTTGTTGGAAATCACAGACGTCGTTTCAGCAGGACAATGCAAAACCACATACTGCAGCTATTACAACAGCATGGCTTTGTGGTTAGAGGTGTCTGGGAGCTGAATTGGCATGCCTGCAGTCCAGATCTTTCACCTATAGGGAACATTTGGCGTATCATTAAACAAAAAATACGTCAAAGATGACCACGAACTCTTCAGCAGCTGGAAACTTATATCAGGCAAGAATGGGACCAAATTCCAACACCAAAACTCCAGAAACTCATAACCTAGATGCCCAGATGTCTTCAAACTGTTCTGAAAAGAAGAGGAGATGCTACATCATGGTAAACATGCCCCCATCCCAACTATTTTGAGACCTGTAGCAGGCATCAAATTTGAAATGAGCTCATTTTGTGCATAACATTGTAAAATTTCTCAGTTTAAACATTTGTTATGCTATCTATGTTCTATTGTGAATAAAATATTGGCTCATGTGATTTGAAATTATTTTAGTTTTCATTTTATTCAAAAAAAAAAAAAAAAACGTCCCAACACGGAATTCGGGTTGTATGTTTACATGCACTAATTTTCTATTTGAGATTCTGCAGTCCGGTTCATATTTCGGGTATACATGTGCATTAGATGTGTATTCTGAACAAAGCTGTGACAATGTGACATTTGAGCTAACTGTTACTTTTGACTTGCTGACAAGTCAAGAGTGTCAAGAGTTCTTTAAGCAATATTTAGTCAAATCAGTCTCCTTTACTGATCAGTTCATAAGATGTAAATAAAGATATGCACATTTGTAAGTAGTGAACCATATGTAAACAGATTATTTCATTAAACGGCTCTTTTAAACATGCGAATCATGCAGGCGTGCAAGGTATGTGTGAATCTGATTGAGAAGATAGTTGCATTCAAGCGTTTATATGCATAGTTTTTTCTCTATTGACTGGATTGTTTTAGGTCTACACCACCCTTTTCAATTCAATCAAAATTTAATTTAGATTCAGCTCAGTCGAATTGATTTAGATGTTTACATGAAGGCTTTTCAATCCTACTGAGGCACGAGTCCAATTACTAATGGATCATTTGGGTGCATGTAAACATAGTTAATGATGGTCAAGATCTGTGTATCATGGTAAAAGAAAAACAAAATACTCCTTGGGAAAATGAACAGATATCAATTACAAATAAATCCATGATTCTCTGGCAAAGCCAAGATGAAATAGTTTTGACACCACAACAGTCTGTGGTCAGGGTGATCTTTATCCAAACAATTTCCAAACACAAAAACATCTCAATTAAACATTATATGCATGTAAAACAATGTGTGAGATGAGAGAACCATATTTTGTCTAATATCCCCCACATTCCACAGACATTTCTTTTAGAGTAAAGTGGGAATGAATGCAGTTAATGCTGTACTCCAACTAAGCATTGCTTCTGGCAAGCCATCTGACATACACTATTGCCCCCTGGGCCGAGGTCTTCATCCTGACCTGCTAATCCCTCCACAGCTGCTTCAAGATAATCTGCACTGACAGCCTCAATCAGGAAAACCTGTTTCAGCTGTCAAACACCTTGAATTAAACATCCAGGGTTTCAAACAAACTGAGCTTTACAAATGAAAGACAGAAAATATACCAGCATGAAACTCCAATGAACTGTTTACTATATTCACAATGCAGATGAGCAGAGGATACAGGATTGGAAACAGCACTACTTTATAACCCTAAAGAGGAGCACACATTGTATTGGTGGTTTGATTTATAAGTTAAATATATTATTAGATGCTATTAATAACATTAAAGGTTTCTTCCTCTGTTTTTTTTTTTAAGGACTGTGAACTAATAAAACACAAAGCTCTATTATAAGCACGCACGAGTGAGTGTGTTAAAGACAAAAGTTCAGGTTCCAAGTCCAAAGACAATAAAAATCATGACAGCAATAAATAATAATATAATGTACCTCCACTGTCACGTCACTATCACCAGAGCAACAACAGCAAGTGCACTGCAAATTGCTTTTTTTAAAGCGTCTAAAGAGATTGTTAAAATATATATAGAGAGAGAAAAATATGCTTCTACTAAATGACAGTGAATGAAAATAATAATACTTAACTTGAACAAATTAAATTAATATATTAAACTAAAAATTATTGTATGAATACTGGATCAGCATAACCTAATAATATTCACCAAAAATAATAATAATTTACCTTTATGTTACAAAACAACGCTGGCTTGGGTTTCTTTATGTCTTTGGCGTATATGTCCATGTTTTCCTATAAAAGGTGAAGTTGGTTGTTAGGCTTGTTTCGACAAGGTTGAACTAGACGCGTTTCCACATCGGTGATCGTCTATGGGGGATTATATGACCACTATCAGTGATGTCACGAGCCCCGCCCATTGCTCACAGACTCCGCCCACTGCTCCACGCGCGATTGTTTTGATGATAGTTATCTATCTCTCCCTCTCCCTCTCTCTCACTCACACACACCCCATATATCAGCAACGGATTTTATTTCCTCATATTACACGGACTTACTGCACACTCGGTAAGGAATCTGTGCAAAGACGTATCATAAACAGTGTAAATCATTTAACTGGATTCAGTTTAATGACACCGGAGGAGAACAGGAGTAGCCTACTTTTGCTTTTCTATTTGTAAGCATGGCGTTACTTCACTGAATTTACAGGTGTAACAATGATATTTGACATACGTTTTTCTTAACCGTTTTTAAAATAACGTTATCTATGATCAAATTCCATATTTTAAAATAATATGCATTTTAAAATATGATGAAAATAGGGACGTTTAAGATGAGTATACGCTTAAACCAGTGATCTGTTTGAACAGATATAGGCTAGCCCATATAAAACGTGTAGAAATTGTATTAAAATGATAAAACTGTTTGTACATGTACACAATAAGCTACATTAATTATATGTTACGCATTATTGAAGTATAATAATGCTGATTAAACAGTAGTAGGCCTACGTCTTGTTTACTCAGGATTTTATTTGTTAATTTAACTAAAACATACACATATGGCAAAACTGACCCAAATAATGGCATTAATAGGCTATAATACAACACCTGAACGCCTGCAATATAAATCCAAAAACCTTATACTGTTTATTAAGGGAGTTAAGACAAAATTGTTGCTATTTGCATGTTATAATCATTTAGTTCTGTCTTAAGGACTTGGCATTAATAATTACATAGTAGCTGTCTTTGTGAGTTTTAATTTGAAGTGGTCTGTGCATCAGTGTGCTTCAATAGTTTTTAATGGCACTTTCAAATAAAGTCTCAATGAACTCCTGAATCAGGATATTACATGCAGACGCCTCACAGTTGCAGAAGCACGAGTTATTTACAGTGACATTCCAAAGCACAATTAAGGCTTGGAGATGTTGTGCTGTATGCCTACTCTTTGGCTAACGGAATAAAAACTCGCAGTGTAATTATGACCAAACCAAAGTCCAATACTCCTACTCTAATGCTTGCTGTGTCATACTGACGCTCATGACCGAAGCCCATGTGTGAGTCTCTGTCCATTACTGCACTCTAAGGTCAAAGTCCTATAACCTGATACAAAGCATAAGATATTTTCTGTATAGCAAGATATATTGAAAAATGTATTCTTTAATTTTACCTTTAGAGGTTTTGAATTTTCTATTGGCCTTCCCCTGGGTCTCAAGTCTCCATTGTGCTAATGTACTTGTTCTGTAGTCAAGTGAAGTGATATTTTCACCTTTATTTATATAGCGTTTTTTAAAATGCAAATTGTGACAAAGCACTGCACAATATCAAAAAAGGAAAATAATGTGTCAATAAGTTTAAATAGTGTCTTTGCAATCAGGTCGACGATATCGCTGGAAATGAAGCGTCCCCAACTAAGCAAGCCAGAGGCGACAGCGGCAAGGAACAAAAACTCCATCGGTGACAGAATGGAGAAAAAACCTTGGGAGAAACCAGGCTCAGTCGGGGGGCCAATTCTCCTCTGGCCAAACAAACCAGCAGTTCAGTTCCAAACTGCAGCAAGTCAGATTGAATGGGCTCAGCTGGTTCCAGTGGTCTTTTCCGATGGCTGTCTAAGTGGCGGGGTCCTCAATGGGGATCTGTCTCTGGCATTCATCCAGGTGTCTGGCCTCTGCCTATGATCAGGGACACATACGTCATCTCCCGGCGCTGATCCTCCATCTCAGGTGTTCGGTCATCTCAGATCATGTAATGGTTGGATCCAGACTGAAGTTCTGTAATTCCTAGAAACGGAGAGACAAGCAGAGACATGATTAGCGTAGCTGCTGTTCCATCTAAGCAAAAATAAATTGTTCAACCCAAGCTAAAAAATAATAATAATGTAAGTCTGATCAGATATAACTGCAGTACAAGATTATAAAATGCATTATGTGAATGCTTGGCTAAAGAGATGTGTCTTTAATCTAGATTTAAACAGAGAGAGTGTATCTGAACCCCGAATGTTATCAGGAAGGCTATTCCAGAGTTTGGGAGCCAAATGTGAAAAGGCTCTACCTCCTTTAGTGGACTTTGCTATCCTAGGTACTACCAAAAGTCCAGAGTTTTGCAACCTTAGAGAGCGGGTTGGATTGTAGAGTGGTAGAAGACAAGTTAGGTACGCAGGTGCTAAACCATTTAGGGCCTTATAGGCAAGTAATAATATTTTGTAAATGATACGGAACTGAATAGGTAGCCAGTGCAGAGACTGTAAAATTGGAGTAATATGATCATATTTTCTTGACCTGGTAAAAACTCTAGCCGCTGCATTTTGGACTATCTGTAGCTTGTTTATTGAAGATGCAGGACAACCACCTAGCAGTGCATTACAATAGTCCAGTCTAGAGGTCATGAATGCATGAACTAGCTTTTCTGCATCAGAAACAGGTAGCGTGTTTCGAAGCTTGGCAATGTTTCTAAGATGGAAGAATGCTGTTTTTGTAACATGGGAAATATGATTTTCAAAGGACAAGTTGCTGTCAAAAATAACACCCAGATTTTTGACTTTAGAGGACGTAACAGTACATCCGTCTAGTTGCAAATTATAATCCACGAGATTCTGTGTACTGTTTTTTGGTCCAATAAGTAGTATCTCTGTCTTATCTTAATTTAATAGGAGGAAATTATTGGTCATCCAATCTTTTACACTTTTTACACAATCTATTAGCTTAGATAGTTGAGAAGTTTCATCTGGTCTTGTTGAGATATGTAGTTGAGTATCATCAGCATAGCAATGAAAACTTATCCCGTGTTTTCTAATAATATTTCCAAGGGGCAACATATAAATTGAAAATAGCAGAGGACCTAGGACGGATCCTTGTGGTACTCCATACTTTACTGGTGATAATTGAGATGACTCCCCATTTAAATGAACAAAGTGGTAGCGATCGGACAGGTAGGATCTAAACCATCTTAAAGCCTGTCCTCGAATACCAATATAGTTTTGTAATCAATCTATGAGTGTGTCATGGTCTATAGTGTCAAACGCAGCACTAAGATCAAGTAATACTAGCAGTGAGGTGCAGCCTTGATCTGAAGCAAGTAGTAAGTCATTCGTAATTTTAACAAGTGCAGTTTCTGTACTATGATTGGGCCTGAAACCTGATTGAAATTCTTCATAGAGATAATTTTTTTGCAAAAAGGAGCATAATTGAGTAGACACAACTTTTTCTAACATTTTTGACATAAACGGAACATTTGAAATGGGTCTGTAATTTGCCAGTTCATTAGAATCTAGTTGTGGTTTCTTAATAAGAGGCATAATAACCACCAGCTTGAATGGTTTTGGTACGTGACCTAAAGATAACGATGAGTTAATAATATTGAGAAGCGGTTCTTCTGCTACAGGTAACAACTCTTTCAGTAGTTTAGTGGGCACAGGATCTAATAAACATGTTGTTGGTTTAGATGCACTGATCAGTTTATTTAGCTCTTCCTGTCCTATAGTTATAAAGCACTGCAGTTTTTCTTTGGGTGCGATGAATGAAGCTGAAATACTAGATGCAGTAGAATCTACATTTTATATTGTATTTCTGATGTTATCTATTTTATCAGTAAAGAAATTCATAAAGTCATTACTATTAAACTGTGAGGGAATATTTAGATCGGGTGGTGTCTGTTTATTTGTTAATCTAGCCACTGTGCTAAATAAGAACCTTGGATTGTTTTGGTTATTATCTATGATTTTGCGGATATGCTCTGCCCTGGCAGCTTTTAGAGCCTGTCTATAGCTGGACATACTGTTTTTCCACGCAATTCTAAAAACTTCTAATTTAGTTTTTCTCCATTTGCGCTCAAGATAACGAGTTTCTTTCTTGAGAGAATGGGTATAACTGTTGTACCATGGCGCAGTACATTTTTCTCTAACCTTTTTCAATTTGAGGGGGGCAACAGCTTCTAATGTATTAGAGAAGATAGTGCCCATGTTGCTAGTTATTTCTTCTAGTTCATGTGTATTTATGGGTACACAGAGCAGTTGAGATAAATCAGGCAGGTTATTTGTGAATCGGTCTTTGGTGGCTGGAACAATAGTTCTGCCCGGACGATAACGCAGAGCCATATAATTAATATCAGTAATACGCAGCATGCACGATACAAGGAAATGATCAGTAACATCGTCACTTTGAGGTACGATATCTATATTGGTAAGATCAAGTCCATGCGATATAATTAAATCTAGCGTATGATTAAAACGATGAGTGTGCCCGGTGACGTTTTGCTTGACTCCAAAAGAGTTTATTAGGTCAGTAAACAAGTCCTAACGCATCATTTGTATTATCAACGCGAATGTTAAAATCTCTGACAATTAGCAGTTTATCGACATTAACTAATAGATCTGAGAGGAAATATGCTAATTATTTTAGGAAATCTGTATATGGCCCTGGCGGTCTATACACAGTAGCCAGAGCAAGAGATAGGAGAGTGTAACATTAAGCAGAAGTAGTTTGAATGAGTTAAACCTCCTGTATCCTGTTTTCTGAGTAACATTGAGAATATCACTATATATTGTTGCCACACCGCCGCCACGACCAGTCTGATATCTTGGAAACGAGTAAGAGTTGGCACAAGAGATCTCACTGAAGTGGCCATAAATGTTACATCACAGCTACGTCTCGTTAAAATTCATTGTTGTAACATTGTTCTTTTCTGACAAGTTTCCAAGAAGTACTTAGACTTCCATTATGACAGAGCTATTCACTTCAAGGGGTAGTTTACCCCAAAACAAAAGTCATTTACTTTTGGTACACTTGGTTCCAAACCTGACTCATTTTCTTCTGCGGAGCACAATAAAACAAAAGTCAGTGGGGTCTATGTTGTTTGGACGTCAGCATTTTTCTAAATATCATAGTTTGTGTTCCGCAGGAAGAAAAAAAAAATTGATAGCTCACTCAAAATGAAAATTCTATCAATTGCTCACCCTCAGGTTTTGCTCATCTTGAAGATATTTTAATGAAACCTGAGATTTTTGTCCCTCGGTTCAAAGTCAATCCCCCTAAAAGTATCATGCTTCAAAAAGTTTATAAAACACTGTAAAAGTAATCCATTTAATTAAAGTTTAATTAGTCTTCTGAAGAGACACCGCCACTTTAAATGATGAACAGATTTAATTGCAGTGCTGCAGCAGAGTGAGTTTATTGCTCTTCTATTTAGATAATTTCACCTCTTAATGGTGTTTTTCACTGTACTGGTCGAGCTAATGGTTTGATATATGTGGCTGATTGATAGCCTGCAGTATAGGCCAAAGTTATTCAGTATAATGCAAATTCTGTTATACAGCAGTTTCACTGTATAGATCATTTTAGCATTTATATTTCAGATAAATCAATGTTTGCACTGATAAATATGTATTAAACTTTTGATGCTCTTTTGTGTTATTGTTTTTAGAGTTGCTAGGCATCACCAAAAAGTACATGCAGATCCAGTAGCTACAGCAGCAGGGAAACAAGGAAGGATTATAGTTGCCATATTAGCAGCTTACTACCGTTTCTGGACAGTGTGATTCTCTTCCCTCTGTTCAAGAGAGGCCATTGAGGGGACCCAAAATACCATCCTGATAAAATTATGTTGGCAATCAGAGAGCATTCATAAATACAGCAACAAGCAGTAATTTTTGGGGCCAAGTACGTCAGATGCAAAGTGACAAGCTAAGCAAGCATGGCAGGGAGCAAACTTATTATTTGCCAACATCTGCTTCTGCCGTCATTTACTCAGCAGTATTATTAAAGCTAATTAAATGATATTAAATAACACCAAAAATATTACAATACTAATATTCTTTCAATAAAAAAAAAAAAAAAAAAAAAAGTTTCAGCCTAACATTCATATTTATGTAAAAATGGAACACTTCTGACCTGCATTTCTAAAAAATATATAAAAATGTCACTTCCTTACAAAAACTTCTTGTTGTCAAATGGGTAAAACCTAGTGGTTTGAAGGATAGTGATAAAATAAAGTTTTAAAATTATTAAGTTAATATTTTGAGAATTTCTTCTTTTTTTTACATATTACACTGAACGGAATTTTAGTGGGTGCCTTCTGTATATCATGGTAAAAAAAATATATTTTTTACTCAAAAACAACAAAAACAAACTAAAAAGACATTATAATGGGGAATTAGGGAAAAATAAGTTCCATTACCCTTATTTTTGATGCTTGAAAACACTTTTCCTCATTGACCAATAAACACTGATCAACACTTAAAGCACATCAAATATGGCAAACGCAAGCTCCATTGTATTTGGTTGAGCAAGAACCAAAAGTTTTTTTTTTACCTTGGATTTCTTGAACGATCTCTTTATGAATATTTAAAAGACTGAACGTTTTGGGGAATGGACTTTTAATGAAGAGACAAAAATCTCTCAGTTTTCATAAAAAAAATAAAAAATAAAAAAAAGTGTTTCAAAGATGAACGAAAGCCTTGAGTCTGGAATGACACGAAGGTGTGTAAATGACAGATTTTTGATTTTTCATTCAACAATGGAGACAGTCATTGTAGTGTAATTGTAGAGCTCCATTAAAATGAAATGCTACACCAACAACAACACTGAAATTGGCATCATATGATAGAGAATAGAACCAACATTCAAGTGATCATCTACTTACTAACAAAATTAATAATTTTTGAAAAAGCTTATTGTAAGGTAGTACCTGAACAAAAGGCTAACACTCCTCACGGTGCCTTCTTTTGAAATCTTACCATGGAAAAAGAAAGGAGTGGTTATGAAAATTCAGGCCAGTTATACAAGATACATTAATGTTTTCTAAAGAAACATTGTCTAACCTTTTATATTGCGACATTTACATCCAGAGTACACAGAGAGCAGGTCACAGATGGTGTCAGCAAGTGATGTCTGAGCATGTTGTGCTTGTCAAGTTGTACGTAGATAGGCGAGCATGCATTTATACAAGTTAAAGAAACATTTGTTGAACATATTTTGCCATTAGCGAAGATTAAACTGTATATTATACAGAATAAAGCATGTCAGAACCAGGGAAAGAAAAACCATCTCTGAATAGCATGATCATTTTTCTAAACCACTACCCCAATTGAAGATTAAGCATATTCAGCCTTCAAAAAAAAGTGACTTTCCATTACACAATTACATAAAACGGGAAACGTTTAGGTTTTACCCTCTTTGTGGGTGCAACAAGCCAACAGATGTTTTTTTCTTTGCATGACATCAAAAACAATAAAAATAAACAAGTTATCATCATAGCTTTAGCACTTCTAATATTTCTTTACAATTTTTTATACAATGTGTACTTCTTTTATATCAAAATGCCATCAGAAATGCAGTGAAACGTAGCATCATGCATTTAATAAAAACATTTGAAATTGCTAACTTTCAGCTATGAAAAAATATACTTCACTGATAAAATTACAATGAATAAAGATTGCACAAATATGTAGTCTGCCAGACCACAAATTACTGATAGCCTTTTGGCTGCTCTCTCAAGATAAACATTTGCACAAAGTTATTACGTATTAAAAGCACAACACTTATCATGACACCAGAGTAGGGTGGAACTATTGCAAAATTGTTCCATTCAGAATAGTTCACAACAGCTTTGATCACTAAAATTAGATGCTTGTATCAAGTATTAAGAGGGGGTGAAAAAGTTTGCATATAGGTTTAAAACCATCCTCCAGAACAAATCATGCATTGAAGGCGACATACACAAACACTAAAACTGAGATCCCATTTTATTTAGAGGCCTCATTTAATTGATAGGTATGAATTCAGTTTACACAAAACCATTTAAAAATGTCAACATGCAGTGATCACAAGGATAGAAAGAAGAGCCTATAGATGGAGAAGGAAGGATTTGAAAATGGTGTCTAGGCTGTACACTTCAAATATTCACAGTGACTCATGTTTCTTTTCTTGTCCATGTATTCATACGGATTTAAACATACAAGGAAGGCATTGTTCTGACACAGAACAGTCAAACATCAAAAGCTTTAGGAATTTGAATAAAAACCCTGTACCAAAGTCCAGTTTGACTTGCAGGATCCCCGACATGCTGCTTCAAACCTCCATGAACACCTCATAATTTAAGGAGGTAAAGCTGTAGGGCTCCACCATCTTTAGTCCCAAAACGAAAAAAAAAAAACTTTTTCTGAATCTAGTTTACGTACCAATTGCCATGCTCAGGATGAGGCATTTTTTCTGCACATTTAATGCTGCGGAGACTTGTTCTGTCTTTTTAAAACAAATAAATGCAGTGGAGATGAAGCTCCTCTCACTGAAGTCTTTGAAAATCTATGTACAGATTACTCCGAGCAATATTTAAAAAGTCCAAAAGGAAAATCACCGTACATTTAGGTCAGTTTCTTGTCATTTCTATTATTATAAAAAAGAAAAAAAGGCTTCTTCGTGAAACAAAGAGAACAGCAGCTACCTGTGGACACCCTAATATCAGCATTCCAAACAAGTGTGGATATTGATATTCATGAGAATCAGAAATAGTCCTTGATATTCACGCAGCTGTGATATACAAATGATACGGACCTCCAAACCAAGCCACATTTCATATCGCACGAAACAAAAGCACTTTACAAAATGGCTAGTTTTCTTATAAAGTAAGGCACTGCATTAGCTTTCACTCTCTGGAATAGTGCTGTTCAACAACTCAGCTGATTTGAGCGTGTTTAGACGTAGGCCCCTAAAGCTGCGTGGAACTCAGTGAGGCATTGGACGAGCTGTTGGAATTTTGGTCTCTCCTCCGGATCCAAGGCCCAGCAACAGGCCATCACTGCAAATCTGAAACAGAGAACATCTTCATATAAACAAAACATTTACTTTTATCAGATCGGTCACTGACGAAGCCGTAGCAGATTGATCAAAGAAGAAAATCTGGTCTGACGAAACTTATTGATCTTGATTACACTTGACAGCAGCAACCTTCGAAAACGTCTTGAGTGAAAGTTGAGATCGGCTTATCGCTCAGTTTCTATTCAGGCTTTCCAACATACAAGGCAAGCTGCAGAACACATTCATCACTTATTCCCTGGAGGGAGAGTGCGAGGCTGTGATCCAATGCTGATTAGCCTTTCCTGCGTTCTCTAAACTGTGTTCCGGTGAGTGCGCATAAGACAATAAATCTTGCTGTGTTTGGGTCACTGACATGGTCAACAGCGCTCGTTGCTTTGTAATTCCTGGCTGGTCCGGTCACCACGGCTCCAGTTCCCTAGCTATTGCAGGATGCCGATAAGGTTCCGATTGTGCGGACTTCTTGTATTCGGATCAAACTGTCTATTTCATTTTCTAAAGGTTCCCTTGAAATGAATCAAGATTTAAGAAAGCTGTTGTTACTGATACTTTGGGAGCACTGCCAGTCACTAAGTAAGTTTACAAGAGTTTATTTATTTGGCAATATTAACTCTACACGTTATTTAAAAAAATACATTTATTCTGAAATTGATTCAAATACAGCAGCTAAATGTCTGTACCAAACTCACAGTTCATCGGGGCAGTTGATGGGTTGTGCTATTCTGTAGCCGTCCTTCAGATAGGCAGCCATCTCGAAGGGGTCGATGTCAACATAAGGAGTCTGTCCCAAGGTCATCAGTTCCCACAAAGTAACCCCAAAAGCCCACTGTAAGGAAGCAACACACAAGAGCTCAGAGCAGGCTGAGTGACACACAATGACTGAAACAGAAAGATGATCCTTCCCTTTCGACAAGTGATGAGATCACTTGAGCCGGACGTTATTTAGTAAACAAACAGATAGTGTTTGCAGATCAGTATTTGAATGCAGAAAGACATTCCTATTAGAATCTTCGTATAGGACATACGGGAAGCGTCTTGGAGAGTTTCACAGATGATTGGGGGGGGGGGGGGGGGGGGGTCATAATAAATATAAGACAACGTTTCTAAAAATGCTGTTTTTAAAGATTCATGTTCACAACATCTTTAAGAACCATTTATTAGCACTATTTTTAAATCAAAACATTAATAAACATTTCAAAATATAATCCTTAGTTATTACAAATTTGTTGATTTTAAGTCGTTTTATTATTATTATCCATTTATATTAATATAAAATTATATTTATTCATTTAAAACTGGTCAAATAAATAATTATTGGCTTCTCTGCATCTGTCAGAATTTTAAATATCATTGCATTACTTAAAATAATTTATAAAACGGAGAAACATGACAAATCATGTTTCCAAAAGAAAAAAAAAAGTGCCCTATCTGGATTTGTTTGAGCCATGAGGTCCCCGTTAGGCCATTTTAGGGCCACTGGAAGTATTCTGGAAACAAAGCATTCCAGTAACACAAAAGAAGGAAATGTGGATTCTTTCCATTGATTTTGGACACAATCACAGCTTGTTCACTGAAACATTTAAGATGCTTCAAATCTAATAAATAAGCAGCCATGCCCATTTAACATGCATAAAGATGTTTGTTCTACATCATTAGCTATGAAACAAACTGAAGTGCAAATTAGTGTAATTACAGCTCTTGTTATAAATAATGTTCAAGTCAATCTAGCTGAGTAGATGCGTCAATAATCTTGGATATAAAAAGCAATACGACTATAAAAAGCTGCATTACTTTCAGACTTTACAACCAGTTCTATACGTGTCTTCCCTTCAGGGAGATGTGTTGGAAAATGCTAAACAGTAAAAGTACTGTTCAAAAAATTATGTTTGCGCTTGAGGGCAACACACACTTGACTGCAGAATGTGCTTGAAATTAATCCTCCCTATTCATTAGAAGACAATCGTGCCCATCATGCCCTTATTTTTTTTAAAGTAAAGAAATCTCCTGCGTATCCTAGTAAATCAGTAAATTTCCATACCAGGCCACTGCTCATCACCAGCTCCTATTATGATTAACAATGCTTTAATAATTGTTCCTGGCATGATGGCAGCACCAGACACTATTGTTCTGTTGGATTGAAAGGATGCAGAGGTCAGATCGCTGACAGGTTTTGGCCCAGTGTGTCATTTATGAGGCAGCCAGGCAGCGTTCAGTCCTTCCTGACTGTCTAGGGTGGGTTGTTTCCTTGGCACTTTGAGTGAGACAGACGGGAACGTACAGTGTGTTGCCAGACAAACACAATTTTCTCCCCCATTCACTTTTCTCAGAAATGCAAAAATGCTCCAGGGTTGAGTTTGGTTAAAAGGATAGGTCACCCAAAAATACAAATTCAGTCCTCGTTTACTCACTTTTACATTGTTTTGACCCATACATTTTTTCCAAGGGAGATATTAGGATATTTTTCACAAAACGAGACATTACTGTTCCTCCACTGAAAGTCCATTACACCAAAACTTTGATTCTTCACAAGCTTCAACAAGACATTATAAAACTAATCAATGTAAATAGAGTGGTTTAATCCGTATTTTCTTGATGCACAAGATTAGCGGTTCTTGCATAATACACAAGAACAAAACTCACTGGTTTTCACGCGTCAAGAAAGTATGTTTGAGCTTCCTTTACCATATTTGATGTGCTCCATGTATGTGCATTGATCAATATTTATGTGTGAATAAATGCCCAAGTTAAATTTGTTTATCATATAAAGTGATCGTGTCTTTTCAGAAGACTTCATAGTTGTTGTTTTTTTGTTTTTTTTTTTACAATGTCTTTATGAACTCTGTGAAGCATTAAAGTTCTGGTGTAATGGTCTTTCAATAGAGCAACAGAACACATTCATTTGCTTCCAAGATAAACAAAAGTCTTTGGAGTTTGGAACAACATGAGAGTAAATAAATGGTGATAATTTCGTTTGAGTGAACTCTCCCTTTACCTTGCACTGTGCACATATGCAGACTTGCGAAATTCTGAAATTTGATTGTACACCTATTACATGACTATTATTCTGAATATAAACACATTAGGGAAATTCAAATGCGTGTTAACTGTGATACTGCTGAATGCAGCTGACAATACAGGCCTCAACAAGTCCATGGGCACCTGAAGCATGATTACTGTAATTGTCAGCAGTAACAATGCATGATAGAGCAGACCGTATGACGTCAAAGAAGTTAAGAAATGTTAAATCCGTTACCAGGATCTGGGACACAATTACGAATCTTAAAAATGATAGCAATTTTAACAGTGCCATAACAAAATACCATAAGGGTACAACATTCTTTTATAGGCAAATCATCCATAGGAAGAGAAAAACAATACATTAGAGAACACCTGCTGCTGGTATGAAACAAAATATTATGAGTGCATGTTACAGTCTGTTGCAAAAAAGGCATAAAGAAGCAGCGACTCTTACCACATCACTGGCACTAGAGAAGTCATTGTTAAGCAAACTCTCCAAAGCCATCCAGCGAACAGGTCGGTTCTCATTGTCCCCGAGGCAGTGATAGTCCATGGGGAAGAGATCACGAGCCAGCGCGTTGTCTGTGATCTTCACTTGCATACTATTATCAATTCTACAAAAATAAATAAGTGAATAATTTAAAAAAACTAAATCGTCAAAAAAAAAAACATACACATACATATATACACACACAAACATACATACATGCTACTGCAAATGGATGAAAAAGAATACATGGAGAGAATAAAAAAAAATAAAATGCTTTACGCTTAAATATTTTTCTCTTAATTATTTGGCAATTATCTATGAAAAATGCGATAATGCACATCTGAACAGTCATTATCATAACAATTGCAATAATGACTATTTGACTTTACTTTTTTTTTTATAGCCAATGCCAATATGTAACACTTGGTGAAGCTTTATACTGATGTGTGAAGGACAGTTGATTTAAAATGGTAAATAGTGGGAGAACATGAGTTCAAATGGCACTTACACACAGTTTCTGGCAGCCAGGTCTTTGTGAATAACCTCTCTCCGTGCCAGATAACTCATCCCACATGAAATCTGTATTGCCATGTGGACCAGGTCTTGTTGAGAGATGGCCTGTGGGTAACACAAGAGAGAGAGAAAGTGGACTAAATGGTTGTGACCAATAAGAAATTTTAAAGGTCTCTATGAGTCTAAAAAAAAGTTGTATCTTTTTATTAAGAGAGGTCCAGCAAGAGAAAGCAAAAGACACAAAAAGTGAGACGCATGACAAGTGTGTAAACAGATGCGTGCGTGTTCACCTCTTAGGAAACCAGACTTGATGGAGCAACAAGTTCCTCTGCTGAATGTCATTTGGTAGTGACGTCTGATGTAAATGACAGTTACCTCACTAAACGTATACATCCTCTGCCCCTAGACGCATAGCCACACACTAACACTCTTTAGAGGGAGTGTCTCAACTGCAGGCATCCTTGTATAATCTATCTCCAGTCAGGCACAACAAGAAACCCTGGGTGCTAACTGACAAGGTCATAACCATAATGACTGGCTTTTCAGATGAACTATACACAAGGCTTTAGAACAAAATAATTGCAGTGTATGACAAACTCAGGTGTCAGATGAGTTCGATGGTGCATGCTCATTCCTGTTTGTTCAGTGTGAATTTGGTTAGAGTGATTGGACTGAAATGTTTACTCAAGAGAGAATACATGTCAAACATGTAGAAGGTAGGGATGGTCAATAAGTGTCTTTTTAAATCTCAACCTTTTCTTTTTAGCTGTCAAGCCTTACAGGGGATCGATTTAGACACGTAACTTTTCTGAGAGGGTGTGCCAGCAGTTAACAGCAAGTGTGTGTGTGTCTGTCAACATGCTAAACCCCTCTTTGAGAAGACAAGATTCCAATTTATTCCCATTTGCAAATCACTCAAGAGCAATGGTTTAGTTAGAAATGCACAGATATTAAAATACTAATAAGCTGATAATTATTTTATAACCAATACAGAATAAATGTCCAATGTTGCAGTGTAAAAAAAAAAAAAAGATAAAAACAAAAAGCTTTTCTAAAATGCTACAAGTGAATTTAGGCATCATGCTGAAAATGTTTAATGTGTTACAAATAAATCAAGCATAAAACTTGAGATATTATTTTAACCTGGTGAAATGTAAATGACAAGGGGCACAAAACTATATTAGTTTCTTTTTTTCTTTTAAATCCATCTAATTGGACCATAGAACGGGACTCTCAAAGCCTTGACATCTGGGTATCCGGAGATAAGTCAGTAATTTCGAGTAAAATCACAGGCTTCACTTATCCCGTGCGAATGCACCACACGAAATTCAGATGTGGGGGGGTAATTTCAAAAATCACACAAGGTCCCCAGATAATACTAATCCCGTGCGAATAGGGTTTAAGATTCAGTTCAGGTGAGAGGTGAAAATTTTGGCAGTAAATACTAAAATAAATCATCCACTTTAAATGCCAAAATGCAGGGTATTAACTATAGCATGGGTAGTTTACATGATATATGTTTTTCCAAAAAAAGACAATTGTGCATTGAGGCAGGAAGTATAACAACACCGCCACAACAAGCTTGGTCTTAAAGAGGAAAAATTGATATCTTAAAAGCACCCATTTAACCATTTTAAGACTACACTAGTCTGATTGATCGAATATATGTAATCTTGTCTTTGAAGAGGGTTCAGTGGCAGCTGAATGAAAGACCGCCCAGGGTTAACATCACAAAGGCTCGATTGTGAACAGTAAACTACTGTAAAGCACCTATCATAGAAAGTTCACTCGATGTTGACAGAGGATCTGCACAATGAATTCACTGTTTAGAAGCAAGCAATTAAATCGGGATAATCTGAACACACCAGGTGTTCTGCTGGAGGGTCTCTAATATAAACACCTGCCTTAGACTGATTTACAGCTAACAGCAGGAGTCGTCTCATTATGCTACTTAGCATTAGCTGAATTCACACTGCTCAAAAATCACTCGCTGTGCAAATGTCGATGCAGTTTAAATGTTGCATGTTAAATAAAACAATCAGTAAAGTAAGTGTGCTGTTTTTTTCAACTAAATTAATATCAGAGCAATGAAGGAGTGCTCTGATATCAATCAAACTCAAAATGTCACAAATGTCACTTAAAAATAATATAAAAATACATTTTGTGGAAGTCTTACCTGTGGGTTGTTGGCCTCAGCAAGCTTACATTGGCGCAGGAAAAGCTTAAGATGTCCCCAGTTCATATAGGGCAATAGGACCATGGGCTTCTCACCATCTTCTATACACACATGGCTGATGGGTAACAGGTTCCTAAGAGTGAATAGACCAAAAAAATAAAAAAATAGGTTAAGATCTCAAACACATTTCTGCAGAAAGACAAAACAAGTGCACAACTACACATTTAATGAGTGGGGGAAACAATTAAAACAAGAATTAGAGAAATTACTTCCTGTTATTAGATTCCCACTAGCAATGATACACAAAGTAGACAGGAAGTGACATGTTACCCTGAGGTACTTGGTGTGTACATGACTATTTCCACCAGCAATTCATTTCGGACGAGGAAAAATTAAAGTCACTGGCTGCGCTGACCATTTAACCTCAGACACGGGTCTGCGTGACTGCAAAGCTCGGAAAGCTCAGGACAGGATATGGGTCCGAGCCCATCCCAAAAGGCAACCAAGCGGGAAACAGAAAAATCTAAACAGAATGTTTGACCTCAGAGCTGTTGTAATGCTGCTATATTAATATCAGGAAATTATTAATAAAGATGAAGTAATATTAAATATTATGTGAAGTGATACTAATTGATAAACACCAGAATTAATTACAAAATTTGTATTCAGTTTAAAATTTAATTTTCATTGCAGTTCATGTCAAAAGTATATTAATTTTGTTAGTATTTTATTCAGCAGTTTTCATCAATAAATAAATAAAAACCAATGGCCAATAAATGGCCAATAAATGGCTAATATTTATATTTATATATTAAATTACACACATACATACAGTCATGGCCAAAAATATCGGCACCCCTGCAATTCTGTCAGAAAATTGTTGCAGTTGCAAATGTTTTGGTACTCATTTTTGTTGTTGTTTGCATTGGAACAACAAAAAAAAAACAAAAACAAAAGAAAAGTCAAATCTGATACAATTCCACACGGAACCCAAAAAGTGCACTGGACAAAATTATTAGCACCCTTAACTTAATATTTGTTAGCACCCCCTTTGGTAAAAATAACTGAAATCAATCGCTTCCTGTAACCATGAATGAGTTTCTTACACATCTATACTGGAATTTTGGACCACTCTTCTTTTGCAAACTGCTCCAGGTCATTAAGATTTGAAGGATGCCTTCTCCCAACTGCTGTTTTGAGATCTCTCCACAGGTGTTCTATGGGATTCAGATCTAGACTCACTGCTGGCCATTTCAGAACTCTCCAGCGCTTTGTTTGTAACCATTTCTGAGTGTGCTTTTTGAAGTGTATTTCGGGTCATTGTCCTTCTGGAAGACCCATGACCTCTAGTGGAGACGCAGCTTTCTGACAATGACCACTACGTTGTGCCCCAAAATTCTTTGGTAAGATTTTATGATACCTTTCACACAGTCAAGGCATCCAGTGCCAGAAGCAGCAAAGCAACCCCAAAACATCTTTGAACCTCCACCATGTTTGACTGTAGGGACTGTGTTATTTTCTTTGAAGGCATCATTTTTTTTCTGTAAACAGTACCATGATGTCCTTTACCAAAAAGCTCTACTTTGTCTCATCTGTTCACAGTACGTTCTCCCAGAAGGATTGTGGTTTTGTCACATAAGTTTTGGCAAACTCCAGTCTTGCATTTTTATGCCTTTGTGTAAGCAGTGGTATCCTCCTGGGTCTCCCTTTTCATTCAGATGGCGACGGATAGTGCGAGCTGACACTGTTGTACCCGGTGTCTGCAGATCAGCTTGAATTTGTTTGGAAGGTAATCGGGGTTCTTTATTCACCATTCCAACAATCCTTTGTTGTAATTTTTCATTAATTTTGCTCTTCCGTCCACATCCAGGGAGGTTAGCTACAGTGCCATGGGCTGTAAACCTCTTGATGACATTGCGCACAGTGGACACAGGAACATTAAGATCTGGAGATGGACTTGTAGCCTTGGGATTGTCCATGTTTTCCCACAATTTTTTCTCTCAAATCCACAGACAACTCTTTTTAATTCTTTCTTTTCTCCATGCTCAGTGTGACACACAACACAAAGGTTGAGTCAACTTTTCTCCATTTTAACTGGTTGCAAGTGTGATTACTATATTGCCCACACCTGTTACTTGCCACAGGTGTGTCTAAATACAAATTACAGGAGCATCACATGCTTGAAAAGCAATTATTTCTTACAAATTTGACAAGGTGCCAATAATTTTGTCTAGTCCATATTTGAGTTGTGTGAAATTTTATCAAGTTTGACTTTTCTTCTCTGTTTTTTGTGTTGTTGCAGTGCAAACAAAAAGAATAAACAAGAATACCAAAACATTTGCAATCAGAACAGTTTTCTGAGAGAAGTGTTGCATTTTCTGAAAGAATTGCAAGGGTGCACATATACATACGCACGCGATTAATTTTTTCAGTTTAACGCGTTAAAAATATTTAACGCCATTAACACAGGGGCGGGGCTAGTGTTGGCCACCCCGCTCACAACTGCTGCCTCGGTCTCTTTTTTTCTTGCCAAGAAGTGCATTTATTTAGTCACAGAACGTCTTTACAAGCACATCAAAAAGGAGACGTTTCAGACGTGCACGACTCCTCAGCGCCAGGCGCAAGTCAAACGAGCACGGAAAACGATACTGTACTCCGCGAGCGCTCTTCAATTATAATGTGAAGTGACATTCAGCCAAGTATGGTGACCCATACTCGGAATTCGTGCTCTGCATTTTAACCCATTCAACGTGCACACACACAGCAGTGAACACACACACACCGTGAACACACACCCGGAGCTGTGGCAACGGTGCGTGCTGTAGCCTTTATCATTTCATATCAAAGCACGAAAGAAATGATGTGCATGCAATGTTGTGGTCAGTTAATTCATGAGGGTGATTAAAGCTGCCTTAAAACCGTGCATGCATGTGTTATATGTTATATATGAGTCACATTTAAGAACATGTCTCTGAAAGGGTTTTCAAAACTGTCCTGGAGCAGCCCAGCACTGTCAAAAAAAAAAAAAAAAAAAAAAAAAAAAAAAAAAAAAGAGGAAATACATTTTTCTAGCTTTAAGGATTCATCTATATTAATTTAGAATTCAGTGTTTGATAACTTTATTCAATTTCTGTATATGTCGTACTTGCTGAAGGGCACAGGTCGCTAAATATGACATTTGTTATAATGCAGGGCTCGCAAAATCGCTAGCCCGATGTCCCGGGGCTATTGTGTTTTCCAGTCGGGCTACTAAAATGTATCACTGCCCTGCCCGACGGGCTACCTTAAATACAAGTCTCCCACGCAGTGTTCCCTCTAAGCTGAGCATGCGCGCATGACCGCGCTCTTCTTCCACCGCGGCCGCGCAGAAGAGCACATTGACTGCACATTGACATCATCCTCAGAAGACACATATGTTTACTACATAATGCGTATTATGTCAGGTCAGGCTATTATCTAAAATGAAAAAGTATCTTTAAAACAGAAAGAAAAAAAATGTCTGACCCCAAACTTTTGAAGTTTATACTGTAACACAAAATCTCTATTTTGACTAACACTGTTCTTTTTAACTTTATTATTTTTTTTTTTTTTTAAATATCACAGGTCCCAAAAAATACAGTATAATAAATAAATAAAAGAGCAGTACAACTGTTTCCAACATTGATTAAAAATCAGCATATTAGAATGATTTCTAAAGGATCATGTGACACTGAAAATACTGCTTTGCTTCACAGGAATTAATTACATTTTAAAGTATATTAAAATAGAAATATTTCACAATATTATTTTGTGAAATAATATTCAGTATTTTATCAAATAGATGAAAACAGCCTTGATGAGCAAAATAAACCTAAACGTTTGAACTGCAGTGTATTGTACAGTAAAAATGTTTTCTCAGGTAAAATGAACATCATTTAGTTACATCAAGGGTCAAATCAAATATAAATAGCACATTAAAGTGAAGTTACACACTTTATTTGTGCGCGTGCTGTACAGGTCTGGTATAAAGAATGCTTTTGCTCAGGTGCCGAAATGTCTGCCCAATAGAGAAAAGTTTTGCTCAGCAAGAAAAAAAATTAGAGGGAACATTGCTCCCACGGGTCCTTAAATTTGATCCAAACTAAATTGAAGAGTTTTTAAGGCCGTAGACAGTTTTAAAAACGTTAAATGGTATAAATTAAATAGATTTTTAATAATTCTGCAGATACCTTGTAAATAGTAAAATTAAACTCTTTCCTTGATATTCATTGATATTTGTGTTTTGAAAACGTTTTTGACATTTATGGTCTAGTTCAATTAATTTTCGGGCTACCAAAATCTGAAGAGTATCTGCCCGAAGGACTACCAGGGATTTAGAAATTTTGCGAGCCCTGTAATGGGTTTATGTGAAGATTGATTAAAGTTCACTTAACTTAGAAGTTATTTTATTAAAGTCTAATAAATATTCAAATTGATAGCTCTCAATTATACTGTAATGTTGAATGGCTAGAGTCAATAGGTAAATATTAGGGAAAAAAATAATTTTATAGAGGCAGTCAGTCAGATTGGTATCACCTTCAGTCATAAAAGAAGATGCCATTAAACAAATATTAAAAATATACCGTCTTTATGTTGTTTCTACATTAACTTGAAGGTTAAATGTGAAATTATTGCAATAGAAAGGTATATTTAAAAAGTTTTAAAAATGTATTTAAATCAACTGACAGCACTTTTATTTTGGCATCACAACAATATAATGTACAAAAAAAAAAATTTTTAACGTTCAGTAAAGAATTTACCAACAATTAGTTTTTTTTTTTTTTTTTTAAAAGATCAACTTTACACTTAAGACTCACTTCAAGTTACTCTGAAATACAAATTACTGATAAATTTCTAATATCGGTTGACATTAGATAACCAATATGGTACCAGTAAGCCTATATGTTAGCGTATATAAAATGTCCAGCCTTGGATCCAGAACTGGATTTGCTCAAATCTTTTTGAAACACCGGAGAACAACTAGTCACTGGATTTGTGAAGTGTATTTTAGTGATGTATTTACACTATTTTTTGTCTTAATGTGCATTGCAATTACATCACAAAATTATTTATAAGAATAGTCCATCAGAAATGCAGAATGTCTAAAAAAACCACATTCATTTCTATGAAGGAAACTTGGTAAACAAGAATGCGCTAATGAAGAACGAACCCAGAGGAAGACAGTAATTCACACAGCAGAGGAAGTGTGTAGATTAGTAGTCATAGAAGTGTCATAGCTGCAACTGTGGTCATCATATTGCGGTCACAAAATTCAAACATTACACAACATGCTTCTACTGTGGACAAGGTCATTTACCTTTCATGAAAGTATGGTAATTTATATTTATATACACAAGTATATTATGTCATCATTTTCGAAACCTCTAATCAGCATGTGTGTTTGATGACTTTACGGGGATTTTTTTTTATGTGAAGTGAAATTCTATAGGTATTCCGTACTCAATGTAAGAAACAGTGATAAGGTCCCTGTGATTCAAAGCACATCTATGGCAAGCTTTATTCAAGCTTTATTTATCCATCCATGGCAGGATTAATATTGATAATTAAAGAAAAATGCTATAATGGGAGAATGACAGCAGATTTTGCAATAGAGCAAAGTTCTTCAAGCCTCAAGAACACAGCACATGGTGGCTGTAACTCACCTGTGGTGAAGGCCCCGTAGTTTACAGCTTTCTGTAAGCATCATGGTCACCTGTACCTCTGAGGCGTGATCTGCACAGTAAATTCAAGAACAAAGAGTCAGGGATGTGTGATACAAACCTGGAGAACCCAATTGTGAGGGAAACTTGACAAAGTCTTCTCATCCCTCCACACACCAATCAAAAAGTAAACCCTAAAAGATCTGGGAAAAAGCCAGGTCATAAATATCAATCAGCACTAAAGGATATATTTTAACATTTAGTCAAATTCATTAGCTATGTTTCCACCCAACTCATTTTGGTACATAAAAAATAAAAACACCAAGATGTGCATAAATTCTAAAAATGTGCATTAAAAACCTATGCACTCAACTAAATAGGATACATTTCTTATCCTGTATAAAAAACATGCGCATAAACTACGATGGAAACACTTTTACCGAATAAATTTTAATGCGCATCAAAACAAGACGTTACTTTGCGATGGGACAGGACCATCCAACGGACCGATCTCATTGTACAGCATCCGAAATTCTAGTTTTGTCATTCTAAAATGCTTGAGCAAAGTCTCGTCAAAGTGCTTCTTTATAATAAACTCCCAGAACTGTGTTCCCAGCAGGTGAAAATAAGATCGAATGTCTGCTTTTCGTCTGTACGCTCTGAAGCTCGTAATTTATTGTATACAAAAATTATTATACACAGTGCCTTCTCTAACTGCAGTAGTGTTGTCACGATACTGGAATTTCTAACTTCGATACGATACCTTGAAAAATATCGATACTCGATACCATTTTCGATACCACGGTGAAAAAAACTACCACAATATTAAGGGGGTAATTTTTTTAATTTAAAGATAAATGTAACAAGTCGAGAACATGTGGTATATTTTACATGAACAAAAAAATGTCTTGAGGTACTGCATTTGTTGATTTATTTATTAATCTTAGTCAAATATTAATTGAAACTAACGTTTACTAATACATGTACTAATTAAAATCCAAAGTCCTATTTGTTGATATTCTCATTTGCTTCATAACCAAAATATTTCCAGATATAGGGCCCTATGAAGTCCGTTTTATTTTTCCCCAAATTCCGTTTTATTTTTTTCTACATTCAATTTTTTCCATTTAAATTTTTTTGGATTCCGTTTTTTTTTCGTTTGAATTTTTCTGGACTCTTTTTTTTTTTTAATGGTCAACTTAAATGCTATTAATCTAAAAGCATGTCTAATTCATTAAAATCATGAAAATTATACAATTTAACATTTAATTTATTAAAAGTGTAACAAAAATGACACGTTTAGGGCCGTATGAAATGTTTTATTTTTTTCTCACCTTATGTTTTATTGTTACCAAATTCTGTGTTTTAGCCTGTCTATTATTTGAATGCATACAAAGAATTTTTATTTATTCTTACAGTAGCCTTATGAAATGTGTTTTCCCCCTCAGAAATTCTGTGTTGTGTATTTAAATTTTACTGGATATCAGATGAAGGCATAAAACAATTTTAATTAATTTATATTTGAATTAATGAAAATTAAACATTTACATTTTTTGCAAATGAAGGGGATTTACTATTAAAATTAAAATATTTTGTGATTATTTCTTTAAAAAAATTAACAGTAGTAGTAAGTAGTAGTATTATATACATTCTACTAAATAATAGTAATATAGCCTATTTCTGGCACACGGTCTTTAATAGGCTAAGTTAAACCGAACTTTTATTTTGACGGGTTTCCGTGAATACTTCTAAAGTTCTGTGTGTGTATGATATGATGCTAGTTTTACTCAAATTAAATGGTAAATGCTGGTAAAGTGCCTTTCAGATCAGTTCTGGAGATATTGTTGATGTATTTATGTCCTCATTGAGACGGCAGACACTGACATCACCGCGAACGCCACATTAGTAAACACAACCGCACGTGCAGCACATTCACACAGAGACGCGCAGAACATGCAGGATTCATATTTAAATCCACTTTTGCATCTTAATATTTACAGATACTAGTCCATATCGCGATTTGATTTAAGTGTAATGACCTACTTTTGATTAATTCATCCAAACTTTGACAAATTCCGTGACATTCCGCGTTAAACTGTAAATTCCGTTTTTATGACTGGATTCCGTGCGCGTTCTCTGCATCGCGGAGATCATAGATCCCTACAGATAGCGCTCCTGCTGTGTTCTTTAACAACCAGAGCAGTCATCCTTCCATTCACTTCACTTGTGCTATTTAACCAGAGCGAAGGAGACGAGTGCGGTCACGTGTGGTGCTTGTCCACGCGCCTTTGGAGAGAAGTGAAAGTGACAGCTCGGCTAGTATCGGTGTATCGATACTTCGGGAAATTAATATTGGTACCGTTCAGATATTTCAGTATCGATATTTATCGAAATATCGATATTTTTGACAACACTAAACTGCAGCAAATGTTAATTTTTCTTCGTGACATTTAGCGCAAGTTAATCAAGTGACGATTTTGTTCTCTTCAACTCCCTGGATGGAAACGGTGCTTATTCGCAAATTCTTTATGCGATATTCCAATTTTGCGGATAAATTTAATTTGTAACTTTGGATTGAAACATAGCTACTGTCAAATTAAAAAGGATTGTCATTATTCCCTTAAACTTATAATCACACTTTTTCTGCTTTTTTCCATGCAATTACAATGAATAGAAACTATAGATTTAAAAAAAAACTACTTCTATGATGCATTTGTCAGCATTTTTGGAGTCACAATACTTTATTTTTAGATTCGCCATTTGAGTTCCAAAGAAGAAAGTAAGCCATACAGTTTTGTAATGAAATGTGTGTAAGAAAATAAGAGACATTAAAAAGAACATTAAATCAAGTGAACGATCTGTTGGATCTTATTTAATCTGTTTTGCCCCATCAGGCAAGTCCTTGTTAGTAAAAGGTGCATGTAAGTCCTGAACAATCCTCCACCTTGCACTTGAGAATGTTTGATTGCTTTAAAAGCAGCCTAACTCCTTTCAGCCAGTCTCAGATTGCTGGCTGAGTGAACACATTTAGAATGAGTTCACAGAGGTCTGGTTTTATCTTGGAGCACAGCTTTTGACGGATGCTTGGAGAGTATGTGTAGTGTATTATTTCCTGTCCCTTGGGCAAGGGCCGGAGTGGAAACCGAACAGTTTGGCACAGCAGAGGCTGGTACAGTGGCATTGTCTGGTGGTTGGCACCAGTCCTGCACTGGATAAACAGGGCACAAGGGCAAACGAAGCGGTGACCAGTGTGACGGGAAGTGCTTAAGTTTCTCATGGCATTTCATTTTCTAGAGAAACGGATGTCATAACTGAAAAGTATATTATCAATATTTCAAAACAATCAATTTTTATTATTTTATTATGAACTTTGGAACTTCACAAATAGGCTCATTATCACAAACAATCCCAAATGATTTTCCTGAGAAAAGAGTTCTTTTCAATCTTGTTGGGAAAGTTTTTTTAAATGGTTCATTTTAGAATATTGTACTCTAGGAACATAACAAATGAGAGTTAAGAGAGAGGATTTACCTTTCACTGCTTTCACAAAGACTTGTTTCTCTTTGCTTGGGTCCTTCTCGTCAAGCAAGACTCCATGAAAAATGCGGCCAAAGGTCCCTGAGGATCAAAAAAAAAAAAAAAGTCACTTTAGGAAAACAGCCAACATTGTGAAATCTCCATCTCAGGTAATCGAAATATACACAGTCTGTAATACAGATTGTATCACATAAGGCTGGCCAATATATAATAATGATTTTTACATATATACACACACACACACAAAATAATTACCTTAAAATGCCCCTATTATGGATTTTTTAAAATTACCTTTCATGCAGTGTAACACAGCTCTAAGTGAATGAAAACATCCTGCAAAGTTTTAAATCTGAAAGTGTACCGTGTATAAAGTTATTGTCTCTCAAAAGAAAGAGTCGACTCTGAATCATTGAAACGAGTCGCTGTTAAAACGAATCCCAAGCAGTTTCATGTTGACGTCAACATGAAACATTAGCATATCACCTTCCCACTAGTTACTTTTCGTGTTGGTCTGAATGAAAATGCAAATTGATTCTTTGCCACTAGGTGCTGCTTTTGGAGCATAACGGTTTCCCCAGTAATGCTGTACACAAAGCAGCACTGCTTTTACAAACGCTGCTTTATCAGGCATTACAGGCAAGATTTAAACTAATCGTTTGGGAGTCGTAGAGCAAACAAGGTAAAAATATATGCATATTATAAGACAAAGAAAGTGTTTTTTGACCTTTCATGCATGTCAACCTGTTGTTGGGGACTCCCAAATCCAAAATATGAACCTTTCATTACCCATAATAGGGGCACTTTAAGCAACATGTTAAGCACTTTTTTTGGCAAGTAAACAGGCTGTCAGACAAATTTTGCGATCCCTCCCATGCAACTCACAAACATGACATGTTTAATACAATCCCTGATTTAAACTTCAGTTGCAAAAACTAGAGTAAGTTAGTTTGTGTGAACGGATTCACAGAAATGAATCCGTTTCAATGAACAGTGTTAGGGTTAGAGGACTGCATTTTCATTCATATATTTTAAATATCATGAAAAGACAAAAGCTAATTCGTAGTTTGCTATATGTCCTCCGCTTCTAGTTTCGCTGCATCTTTGGGATAAATCAACGTGCCAACTTTTGCACAGCAGGTCTGAACAGGTATCCTGGATGACCTCTGAGAGTAAACATAGCATGGATTTATCAGCAGGCGCAGGACAGTCCTCACCTTTCCACTGTTGTTCTACAAACAGTTGGACATAGCTGCAGTTCCCATACGCTCAGATGACACCATGTAATGGATCAGTGCATCTTGCAGAGCAGTAGACTTAGGGGTAGTGTTACTAATGCTAGGGGCCAGCACCACATTGTCTATTACTTTTCCTTCTTATCTGATCCTTATCTCCTCTCTTGCTGCCATGCTTGTTATAACATGCCACTTTATCTCAAGCCAGCTTGCTGACGTAGATGCCCGCTTTAATTCCTGCTTGTAATTACCGATGAGTTGTCTTTATTTAAATAGGAACACTAATGAATACAAGCATATCATGACCAATAGTGTCAAAAGAGCTTTAGGAAAAAGGGTCACAACATTTTGGGAAATAAAGTTATGTAAAGTGTGATAGTGCACATTTTACTTGTACCTGTAAAAACAAAAGTACTGAGCAAAACAACAACATGTTCCATGGCTGGTGTGTTTCTTGGTTGCAATGCAGAACTTCTAACCTTCCAACAAAAAAAAAAAAAAAAAAAAAAAAAAAAAAAAAAAAAAAAAAAAAAAAGAGTATACACATTGCATTATACATTATGCAACCAGCTGGGTTTCCGTTTCAGTGGAGTTTATGATAAACTGGTTAAGTGGAAGAATAACTGCAGTCACACTTGAGACGAGCATGATCATTATACTGGACATCAGGGGGAAATTCTTGGTAGTAAGACGTCTTTAATGGTTACTTAATGTTTTGTCAAGAAACTAAGCACTGAATGTTCTAAGACGCAACATGCACTCTGTTTTACAATGAAAAGGCAAAGTTGCCCAGATCTGGAATGGCACAGACCTTACATCATTACACACAAAATGTACTTTATCCAAGTACGTGAACACCGATGCAAGATTGCTGCGTTCTGAAAAGTTCACGAGTCTGTTAAAGGAACACTTCACTTTTTTTGAAAATAGGCTCATTTTACAACTCCCCTCTCCGGGTCTGGTGGTAGCACTTTTAGCTTAGCATAGATCATAGAATCGGATTAGACAATTAGCATCTCACTCAAAAATTACCAAAGACTTTTGATAATTTTCATATTTAAAGCTTTACTTTTCTGCAAAGCAAAGTTCATTGATTATTACGCCGGAATGAGAGTATAGTTCCTAGCCATATCGGCCTAGAAAATCGGAACTTTGCTGCCGTACCATGGGTGCAGCAGGCGCAATGATATTACGCAGCGTCTGAAAGTAGTCCCCAACTAGATCGGCCTAGAAAATGCCAACTTTTTTATTTTCCGTTGGTCTTAGTACATGACAGTGTTAATTTCGTTGGTCATAATTTCATCATTTTTTTCCACTGACGACAACGAGACGATAACGAATGAAAACTCTTTTTGAATGACAAAAATTATGACGTAAATCTATTGACATTAGATTTACGTCACATCCAGTAAACACAGCTGTGAACGTAAACAGCAGGGAGAACGTGTATACATTGCATCCGTCACCGTGCATTCGGTTTTAAAGGGATAGCAGCCTAATTTAGTTGCTATTGTCCGAGTCATTGATGTTAATCAAGCAACAAAAGAAAGACATACAATCACTCACTGCTCTTGACTGAAAAACTTTAGTAGCCCTAAAGATTAATCTAAATTTATTTATAGAAATAAATATGTCTGCTTGAAAGAATGAAGAATATGGTAAGTTGTTATAAAGAATGCATAATTAGCCTATATAACCATTGGTATTTCATTAAATAAATGATCTTGTTCTTTATGAGAAGTGGTTTTATTTAATTTTAACAAAAAGGCATGTTGTGTCTCACTGCAGTTAAATTGCAGTCTATCGTGAAAAAAACAAAACAATATCAAACCTATGAGTTTGGAAATTTTAGAGAAATGCTTAATAAATGCACTGTAACTAAACCCCTTAGATTTTAGCCGACTAAATTTACTGTAGATTTAGTCGACTAAATTCTTATGATATTTAGTTTAGACTAAAACTAAAAACAATTCAGATGACTTAAATATGACTAAAACTAAAGGGCATTTTAGTCAAAAAGACTATGACTAAAACAATCAAAATTTGCTGTCAAAATTAACACTGGTATACGATGTAACAAGTCAAGTTTTAAATAGGAAAATTATCAAAACTCTTTGGTCACTTTTGAGCGAGATGCTAATGGTCCAATTCGATTCAACGATCTATACTAAGCTAAGCTAAAAGTGCTACTGCCAGACCCGGAGATCGCCTGAATGGATTCAAAAACAGTACAACTCAACTGTTTAACTCTAGGGGAGTTGTAAAATGAGCCTATTTTCAAAAAAAAGTGGAGTGTTCCTTTTAAAGTTAGACATCCCTAGCTCTCCTTGGGGCGTTCAATAGAGAAGTAGCAAAGCGGTCATTCAAATGTTTTCAATCAATCAGTTGATTTAGTTCACAGAACACAGTCAATGCCCTGCATTCAACTAGATAACTACATACTTACAGCTCAGTGGAAATTAATTTGAAGTAATATAATGATTATATAGGCTAAGTTTTATTTTTTATTTTAAGATTATGAGTGATTATGATATTTTTTCCAGTGTAAATTTAGCATAAATGCATATAAATTCCTGGGGCAAAATACACATTATCATACAATAAATGTGTTAAATTGGATGGCAAAATGTGTGTTCATGAGCTCTACATGTTATTTGCAGATTATATGTCCCTGTAAAAACACAAAAACCCTCAAAACAGAGAAAACATTAAAAATGCTCTTAGCATGTTTCATAATGTATTGTATTCCACACAGTAATGAAAACATGAAGAATTCTGATGTCTCATTCAAAGTGGACTTAAAACAATGTATTTTCTGATTTGTTTGTTACTTTTACTGTTTAATTACACCAGTGAACTTGTTCGTTACGCTTTAGCCTAATAACACCTAAACCTTATAAAACTGTAGTTTAAAACTCATGATTACATTTATGCAAAGGATTACATGTCCCTTGTCATTTATGTTCTCCATTTGAAAATTCAGTATACTGTTAATATCATTATTGCTGCTTCTATTATTATTAAACATGGTTTAAAAACTGTTAACATGTCGATTTCGTTCCATGCTTCATTAAAAGCTAATCGCATGGTTTTACAAGATGTTTGATCCACTTTTATGATACTTTCAAGTTGCTTATTTTGTCATTCTAGAGCTTGACAGCCCTCATTTCTCATTCACCCTCATTATATGGAAAATGGTAGCAAGGGTATTTTCCGAAAATTAGCTTTGTGTTGCACAAAAGACAAATTAATACGGTTTGGGACAGCAAAAGGATACACAGACAATTTTTGCCTTTTTGATTAAAAGGAGCCATGCTCTTGTGTTTCTGGCCATGGTATTAGAACAAAGCAAATGCAGAAAATATTTAATAAGTAAAAAGAACCTTGAAATTTGCGCTTTGCATAATGCCATTTAAATAAAAAGTATTGAGCTGGTCATAAAAAAAAAAAACACAAAAGCAAATGGCCCTTCAAAAAGGATTAATCTGACATTCCCCCAAATGTCCAATAAAATTGGTTTAATCAGATTAACCAGCTTTAGTTTGCCAAGTCAGCACTTTAAACACAACACAATAACCCCTTATAAATAATAAATCAGCTTCATCAAGCTTGTGGGCACACGTACAAAATGAAAGTCTCACTGATGAAAAAAAAAAATGCTACGGGGGGAATTAAAGCATTGAGATTTTGCAAGAACGCAAGTCAAATAAGGCGCGTTCTTGACGCCGTTTTGTTTATGTTTTATAGTTTATGTGACTAATGACATTTGTGTCAACATCATCTGTGCAAGCCCAGAGCTGTGCTGGCACAAGGCCCAGCAGAGAGCTTTTCTGTTTGGACTCCAATTTAGTGCTTGAGTGCAGATTTCCCGCTGGAGCACAGCTCTTGTGTGATCCAACAAAATTATTTTGCAGGGGGAAGTGTCTAACCTCAAACTGAGCAGCCAAATGACGCGTTTGTTTGCCATGATGCAATTTCAGCTGAACTGAAAAAGAACCACTATTAGAAAGATGGAAGTCTCAATGGAACAGATGTGGACAGAGTACTAAGAATCGAGTCTTTCAAATGCACAGTATTAACCTGCTGTGGTTTCCATGTGCGTCTATGGGGCTTGTGGGATTAGATACCTTCATGCAAGACGTCTCTGAGTGTGACTCTCTCTCTGGAGATGGCGATGTCTTTGACCTTTGCCTTGGCCTCAACGAGAGTGACGCTTCTCAAGTCGTTCTTCTCTATCCGCAGCGAGGGACAACCTTCAAATTACACACACAGAAATGTCACCATTAAAATAAGTGTTAACAATTCACCTCAGAATTAATTAAAAGTATATTGCAGACAAATCAAAACAAAGACAATTCAGAGAATGACAGAGGTTTGCAGTGTTATTTTAACAACTGGAAGTATTTAAACGCTTCATCAATTAAGTAAAACCCCAGCTTTGCCAAAGGCAAACACTGCAGTGTCACTCTTGCACAACATGTTTTGGTGTGTAACTGATTTTATCTCACTGTTATACAGAGTCAATTGTATTAGATGTTTAGAGAAAGCTGAGTGTTTTATTCTGTCGTTTAGCTACAGTGTTCTTTAAATACACAAGAACATCCCAAAAAAAGGTCAAAATGTACTTTGAGCACAAATACCAGTACATAAGGCTGTTTAAATGTGGTTGTTTATCCTGATAAAAACATTGTGTATCCTCATGTGTTGTTTTTAGGTTTACATGTCTGATTGAACAATTTTCCTGTTTATATTCAATACGTCACTGTGCCTTGCGGTAAACATTATCGTAGTGATTATATAAATACAGTTGATTATGAACAGAACAAAGTGTAAATATATCACTTTTCACTAACAATACACAATAGCCAGTGTTCTGATTCATTTGGACTACATTTCTCCACTCATACTAAATGTGCATGATGCTGCCCCCAAGTGGTTATTATGGGTAACTAATGTAAAACTGCTAACATTCCTTAAAGTCTATTCAAAATGTATTAAAATAGAAAAGTTTTCAATTGCAATATTTAACAGTATTACTATTTTACTGTATTTTTGATTAAATAATTGCAGTCTTGGTGACGCTTAGTTTTAAAAACATTCCAAAATCTTGGTAAAGACTAAACTTTTCAACAGTAGTGTAGGCAAAAAGTGCAGTTGATTGTAGACATTGATTTCCAGGTTTTTTTTTTCAAAACTATGTTTAACAGAAAAAAATAAAAATCATACAGGTTTGAAACAACATAAGGGTGAATAAACGATGACAATTTTCATTTTTGGGTGAACTAATTTACCATGACTATCTGATTTTCCTTCTCGTCATGCAAATGAGAACATGTCTTTGCACTTTGCACCACTGTATTACAGTATAAACCAATGAACGAGCTTGGTGAAGACCAGCAAGAACAAAATGGTGATGGTGAAGAAGAAACCAGGTTAAAGGTAGGTGGTTAGTGAACACGATTAAGTCATGATTCCCTGTTGCTCTCTCTATCTGCTTCACAGCAGCAGAACTTACTTTTGGTTTCGTGCGAGGGGGCACCAGGGTGAGGGAAGGAGGCGCCTGCAAGTTGGAGCATGGGTGCAGTGCCAGTATGAGCATCTGATAGAAAAAGGAAGGGGTGGAGGGAGGACAGAGTGAGAGAACAAAAAAAAGAAAGATGGAGAGAGGTATATAAAGGATGGATAATCATAGCAGGTAGATGGTGCCTGAGCTATTCCACACACAAGAACAAGAGTGAGACAAGAAAACACATGGTATAAGTATGACACAGTGCACCAAGCATGTAAGACCACTAGGAGGCGCTACACACAATGGGAGTACACAGCCTGGGCAAAATGGAGCAGATAAATATCGCCCAAAACTGTTGACACCAAATGTTTTAAAGTACTTAGCTGCATCTAAAAAGCTTACTATTGAGTATGTACTGCACCTGATGAAGAACTTACTTCTAGACCATTCTGTATGCATGCGTGTACATATAAAAACAATTGAGACACATTTATAAATGCTGGAATATGCTATATCGCCATTTCCTGCCATTTATTAATATAACTTCTCTCCTGAGGCAGAATTTTTTTGCCTACCGTTTTTTTATGTATGCTGTGTATTTGGACATTTTACTAATTTGACATTGCTTTTCACATACTGTACAGTAGGGAAGTAGCCATATTCAGATACAGGGAGTGAAAACAGTTGGTTAAAATGAAAATGCATTATTTGCATTTCCATCAAGTAATGTTTGTTCTAAATAAAAAATTGACATTTCCATATCTAATTAAAAGACACAGACATTTATTTTGTTACTTAAGTGTCTAAATATTTTCTGGGGCCACTGTGAATATAAAACCAATGGGATCACCTGGCAAACTTCAACTAATAAGAAGTTTAAGGGAGGTTATCAACCCACCTTTCAGTTCTGCCTGAACAGCTAACTAATTTTAGCCCAATCCGGTCATTTGAGGGAAAGGAGAAACTCACCCACTATGAAAACAGTGACCATGTTTTAAAAAAGCAGAAACTTCCTGTTGATTTGGTCTTATTTGCATCCTAAGTTGGAAAAGGGGTGGAAGTGGTCAAGTTCTCGTGGTGGAAAAAAATAATTAAAAGACAATTTAAGTGTGAAGAAATGACTCTGAAATGGCACTACTGAATGACACCGAAGGATTGAGCAAATACCAAGAGACTTTTGTACTATTCTGAGGGGACGTGATGACTTTACAAGTACGATACGCAAGAAACATTTGTACTCATTTCGATCACACAAAAACAATTAATGCTGGAGTCACTGCTGTACTAAACTTAAGAACAAAAATGTGTGCGCCTGGTTGTACCAACCTTATGATTCCAGTTTAGCTAATTTGATCATTTGTTTCCAATTTTCTCATTTATAAAGGAATGCACATTTGCTGTGAACAGGGCAAGACAAGTTGCAGCCAGAGGTGTGAAATTTAGCTGTGGGGAGCAAAGCATCCTGCTGGTGTATATCTACTCTTTGAGCTGCTACTTCTGGTAAAGAGACGGCTTTCTGACATTTTAAACATGGAAGAGGAGTGCAGATGGTTACGGCAGATGGTTGAGATGTTTGAGAGAGTTGCTGAACTGAGGTCAGGGGTGAGAGACATGGTATGGTCGTAGTCTTACTTGTGACAGGTGTAGCGTTGTTGGGGGTGTCTGCCCTCAGGTACTGGGTGGTCTGGGTGGAAGGCTGAGACAGACCCTGAGAGCTTCCACTGTCGCTGACGCTAAAAGATTTAGAGAGAAGTAATTAATTACTTTAGGAATTGAAAACAAACCGGTCTTTCATTTTAAATGGTTTCACAGCCTCCTTTATGATGAACTCATCTGTTTTTTCAGAAGGTGTAGGGTTTTATCTGGCCCTAAACCCCAGTGCATTTAAAAACTAAGTGCTGTGTAATTGTCACAATTAAAGCCATTAGACTTCCACTCCAAAGGTTAAACACTGAAGCCCCTGGAGAAAGACCTAAAATGCTGCAGGTTTAACCTGCCTCCTGAAACTCATTGAACCTAATCATGATCTAATGTCACAGACTCATCATCATCATCATCACCACCATTATTAAACAGTTCTGGTTTCTTCTAGTCTACTACTTGAGCTGTGGAGCAAAAACAATCCACCGGTAGAAAACGGAGTCTGAGCACATTCTTGTTCTAACTGAACATTCAAACACAGAAGTGCATGCATACACATACACACCTGTCATCCATTTCCACTCTCTTCATGCTGTGGAGGTGTAACACAGCAAGGATGATGGCTACCAGGAAGATGACGATGCAGCACACACACACACTGATGTAGAAAACTCGTGTGGATGTGGTGGGAGCATTTGAACTGCTCGCTAAGACCAAAAGAGAGGAGAGAGTTTATAAGAGCAGAGTGAAAATTGTCTCATTGTAGAACCACATTTACAAAAAAGGCCAAACAATAAATCACAAATACTCACGGTCTATTCTAGGTATGGTGGTGTTTGGGAATGGCAGAGTTTTTGGGGGCTCTGGCTGCTCAATTCCTGTAAAGTAAAACAATAAGGGAAAAGATCAGCAAATGCCAAAAATTGATTTGTCTTGTGAGATTCATCCAAACAAATGAACTGGTTAATTGTGGTCTCATTTATGTTTGGTTTGTAAATTGTTGCCAGGGCAGTAAAATCTCACGCCTGCCACAGAAAGTGTAAGGGTGCTTTCAGACCTGTAGATTGTTTGCTTTGTAATTTGTTACATTTTCTTCTTGGTTCGGTTCGCTTTCACACGGCAACATTGCAAGGCATACCAAAATGTGTTTATGCAAGTCACATGTGAGTAAAACTGTCCTCTTATTGGCCAGAGTTCACTTGTTTACGTTCCTCTGCGTCATTCATCAAGATGGATTGACAAGTTTGCTCCACGGGCTTATTGCGGCTTTATAGCTGCCCTGGCAAACGCAAAACGAATGTAGCCGTCATATATATATATATATATATATATATATATATATATATATATATATATATATATATATATATATATATATATATATATATGGACAGCATTCTTGTAATGCGCGGAGAAGAGTAATTAATTACACAACATTTTAATATGAAGAGGTGCTCTTTGGTTTTCAGCTGCAATAACAAATACTCTCACTAACAAAATCAAAGTTTTTCCCAAATTCTCACTTGCATTCACAAAATAATTTGTTTCATTTATATAGTGCTTTTCTGGGTACTCAAAGCGCTTGACTGCTAGACACAAAAGACACTGACTGCTGCTTTTTATATAATATATTTCCCGTTATGAATTATGATAACGCTTGGTTCGTTGGGTCGGATTGCTTTCTCACCACAAACGAACCGCTCCAGGGTTCGTTTGAAAGCGTGCCGAGACCACCTCTTCAAGCAGGTCTCGGTACGCTTGTTTGGTCTGCTTTTGGTGCGCACCCGAGCACGATTACTGCTTTCTCACCTGCCCAAACGAACCGCACCAAGAGGGAAAACGAACTCGTGCGATTCAACCAAACTAAATGAGGCAGGTGTGAAAGCACCCTAAAGACACACAATATCTTCTTGAGCGCCATATACACACGCTGACCCAGTTATTCCACAAGGGAGCGGAAATTGGGGCATACACAAACTCTTTTTCTTTTCCAGCAGCTAATTTGGCTCATGTGCTTCAAATAAGCGGAGAATAAATTCACTGGCTATTTCCTCTAGGGAAGCATATGACAGAAAGCTTGTGCTATTATCATATTTGCAGTCTCTGGCAATCTGAAACCTGACACACAATCTGCCAAACACACAAAACCTACAGCTTACAGAAAAAAATAAATAAAAAAATGCGAAGTGACAAAAAAAACAAAAAAAAAACAAAAAAAAACACTAAGATCTTAAGAAACCCATGTATTGGAGGCTATAAGGTGTATGAAAAGATCTTACTTCGGTAACACATTTTCCTTCGTTTGAAGTTGAGCACTGTGAAGTTGTTGGCTGGTGTAGTCAGGTTTAACTGCACCGTTAGCACAGCCTCTCCATCAGCCTTTCCAGAGCAGAAAAGATCCACTCTGAACACTGGAGTGACACACAAAATGTATATTTACTATATTAAATACTTAGTTACTCTATTACATTACTAATAACAGTTGTAAACAATGAATGCAGGGCCTCATTTTTAACTTTTAAAAAGGGAATGAGCTGCTTTTATGCTGGTGAATTAGCGTTTGCCCGAATCCTACTAAACTACATGAGAAGACCAATTAAACACCAATACAAATGTTTGGCACAAAGATTCGGTCCGATTTGTGTACTGTTCAGACAATCCGAATAAATGTCAGACAGGTTGAATTCAAGTGCAAAATAACTCTCTGACAGTAGGTGGTGCAAAAAGTATTGATGTGTTTTTAAAGAGCCATTTAGATTTTGGATTCACTATTGTGTTTATTAGGCAACACCAAGATGAGCCAGTTCAGGATTATTCCTCTGCTATTCACTGTCGCCACTAAGTAACCAGTGGTTTAATGTAACTGCAGCGGCTCTGGGCATGTGACCAAAAGTATGAATCGTATAGGCTGGTCAGATTTTTGCAGTGCAATGGAAAAGAGATTTTAACACCTCCCTGTGAAAAAAAATAAATAAATAAATAAAAATAAATAATAAACTGCATTGACAGCATGTGAATGTTAACGCCGGTTAATTCAAATTAAAATGCTTATCGCACTATGTCTTGTGTGCACAGGCCTTACAGAAATTAAGAGTAGATAAAACCTTAAAAAAAGCAGTGGGTTCTTAAGTTGTGATATATAAACTATTCAACAATAAAAGTCTGACAAGAATAATTTTTCCAATAGTTAACAGGCCTTTTTAATGTGAAGACCTTTAAACATGTAAAGGTAAAGAAAAAATAGACTGTTTTAGATATCAACAGCACCTTTTCCCTTGAAAATACAACATATGATGGAAAAAAGAAAAGAAAGAAAAATTATTCACTCACCCGAACGAGTACGCGGGACCTCCCCCTGAGCAGAGATGTTGCTCTGAGGTTGATCCATGGCTGAAGTGTTTTCCACTTGAAACCCTAACCTGTAGTCCACCTAGAAAGGAGACAAGGATTGCGGGAAATAATTAACTGACGCCAAACTTTTGAATGGTAGTGAACATAGGATGCATGAACTCTGCCAACCTTGCTGCTGGAGTGCCATGTGAAATGTAGGCTGTTAGTGTCACTGGGCACGGGCAGGATGAAGGAAAGGGCATAATGATTTACCACATCATCCCTTACATAGTATAATTCAGCATCAAGACCTGCAGAGAGAGAGTTTTAATTAAAATGATAAAACTGATCAGGACTGACAGAATTTAAACAGTTAAACATCTTTTCACGTTCACACAACTACCCTGCCTCAAGAGAGGAGTAAAATAGAGTTTCATAATGCAAGACTCCATCTCTGCTATCATATAAACTCTGTATTTCTCTGTATTTATAAAAAAACATCCTATGTGCTCATTTAGGCTTAATGTATTCCACAGCGCCTGGAAGTATATGGTGCAAGAGGAAACCATGGCAACAATACATAAAATACATTCTTTCAGTGTGGTGAACAACCACTGTCTGACATAGTTCCACTTCCTTGCAGGATCTGGAGAAAGATCTGGATCCATTATAACACAGAGGGCAGGTATGAGCCACTGAAATATGACTGCAATTTCCAATGAGGAGGATATGATTTATAACAGGCTCAAGTGTTCATGTTGATATTCTAGAATGTTTCCCATTAAACTGATGGGACCTTTGAAACCACCAAGACTGCCGCCCAAGTTTTGACCACAGTTCATTCCTCTCTCTCTCTATCCTGCCCATTTAGAAGCACTTGGAATGGTTTTCACCCTTTATACCAAGAACAATATCCTCAGCTGCCACCTCCACCATACAGTGAAGGGAAAATGTTTGAGTGTAGTATGTTTATGTTTAAGGACTTCACCCCTCAAAGCAAAACATCTCTGCTTTCCCCTGCTTGGCCTCCATTTTCTAACGACTCTGTAATATAAACAGTGTTTCCTTCCCGGCAACATTCCTGCGAGAGACTCGACCTGAAATGCCTTTCTCCTAGGCAGCACACAGCACCTGCGATCCCAGTTATACTGTATCCAGCCTCCAATGAACAGCTGGAGAGTGGCAGTGACGATGAACACAAGAGCGAAATGAGACACAGAGATGTGTGAAGTTGACTGACAGCTGGAATCTTCTGCCATGCCTTGGAGCAAACCTTATCATGACTGAAAGGCCCTGTTGTGGCTGACTGGAGCCTGTCAGTCTGTCATGTGGTCTGCACAAACACAAGGGGGATGGGAGTACGTGTACATATACCCTTTCTAAAACATAACTTCTCAAACAACAGTAGATAATGTTTTTTGGGGCTAAAATGTTTAGATGATCTAGATGCATACCATTAGAGACACCATAAAAATCAATATACACTACTGCTGTTCAAAGCTTTTTTTTTTTTGTTTTGTTTTTTAAAATTTATAATTTTATTTGTACTGCATAATATTTTCTGCAAAAATAATAACAAATTTTTTCATAAATCTTTCATGAATCGAAAGTCCAAAAGAATAGCATTTATTTAAAATAAAAATGTTTTGTAACAGTATAAAAATATATTTTCTGACACTTAATCAATTTAATGAATCCTTGCTGGAAAAAAAAGAAAAGAAAAATGAAAAAAAGAAAAGAACAAAAACTTAAGGTGCTAACCAAATACTTTTTTTTTTGAGAATTGATTAGATAAAAGTTTCAAATAGGAATAAACAAATCAATTTTTTTTTTTGCCTGTTGGCACATATTCACTATTCATTCAGCTTAGTTGAGAAGCAGAAGTAGTTTTGATGAAAGTTTTGATAAATATTTTTTGATAGATAATCTGAACTGATGAATTGTCCACAATAAAATGGGAAACGTATTGGAGCAAATAGGGTGCATTTTGATTTCATATAGACTTAAAGGGTTCAAAGAGAAATTAATTCAAACCATTTCTTGACAATCTCATGTCCACTTCAGTAAAGCCTTTAAGATCCAAAAATCTCACCTTTTCCTGCCAAAACAGAGACATTCAGCACCAGCTATACAGAAGCATTAAATTATCATTTTATATCAAATGATAGTTTGAGAACAGATCTCATCCCTCCAGTGATATGAGGCTGCCCACCTATGGCGCAAATAGGCTGTGTGGCCCCCAAAACAGACACATTCAAGATGCAGGAGTCCTCAAAGTTCAGACAGACATCCCGACTGACATAATCCTCTGAGCTCAGAGGAAAAGAAAATCAGCCAGCTGTGAGAGACTACTGGGCGTGACTTATACTACAGATATACCCACAGACTTGAGACTAATTAACGTTCCCATGTCTTGCACCGTGTCCCCTGTCTGGACCTACTTTTGTCCCCACTGCCTTGATACCCCTTAAAAATTTGTTTTAGCCATGCGAGTAGTAGACTCTCATAACCAGACCACTGACTGGTGATCACTGTAGCTTATTCTGGCCGTGAATCTTCTGCCAAAAATAGATCTAAAATATTTATTTTTTTAAAGGTTTAAAATAGATTAAAAAAAAATCAATAAAACAAAATAAAACACCTTATTATTCAATAAACTGAATAAATGTGTGTCCCTTTACTTTTAAGAACTTGCATAGAACCAACCAGATGGGAACTGGAAATTTCAGCCAACTTTTGCCATTTTTGTAAGTAATGTGCATTAAATGGTCAGTGAACCGACTGTGGATGGTCTGTGCCATCTGAGGCTGAGACTAAATGACCAGAGGCAGGAAGAGCTGAAAGTTATAATAAAAAAAAAAAAAAAAAAAAAAAGATAGTAGGGACATTCAAGAAATTCCTTCTTTCTCTCAATCTCTGGCACTAAAATGATTATACATTGAGAAAGGAATATGCAGGAGAAAAAGCCTTAGCTCAGTCATAGACTAAACCCACAAAACAGTGGATGTAGAGGGTGTTGAAGTTCATGGGTCAAATGTGCTCAACCCTCTGACCAGAGGTTTCAAAAAGAAAGCAGGAGGTTGTTTGAAAACAGTTTCCTGAGTGGTATAAAGTGCTCCCACCCTTGAAGAACTGGTCCCTTGCAGGATGATTAGGATGAATTAGTTTATTATAGCATATGTGCAGCCTGTGTTTCTAAGCTTGTTTATTTGTGACTCTGTGGCGACCATTTTTTCATTTTTCCATCTTTCTTTTTTTTATGCTCAAGTAACAAGTTTGTTTCAAAAGAGCTGTGGTTAACCATACGTCTTGAAAAAAAAAAAAAAAAAAAAAAAAACTGGCTTCCACTTGATGCAAAACGAAATCTTTGCATCCCCCTCACGGCAGTACCCTGTAATGTCTTTTTATGTAGCTTCAAAAACCCTTTCATGGTTCAATTACTTCCACTCTGAAAAAGCAAAGACTAGGGAGAAAACGTGTCCACGGGCAAGACGTCGATACAGGATTATGTCAGTGAATCTTGCTCAAAGAGCTTGCCAAAGATCCAGCACTGTATGGGAGCCATCTTGGGAAAAAAAATAAAAATAAAGACATGGCAGAATTGGGAAATGCAAAGAGAACAGGCAAGATTTAAAATGCTTATATAAATCAGAGTGATGCGTCAATAACTCCTAGAAAAAAAACACTATGGTGTGTACTAGTTATGATGTAACAACTTCAAAACATAATAAGAATTTGTGGTTTTTTAAATGTGGTCTCACAAGAAGACTTTTCTGTTTTGAACACTAAGCACAGAATAAATCTGAAGTCATAGACAATACATGAATGAAAAGCAATGATTTACATCCATGTCATTCCCCACAGCCAAAGGTATAGACTTGCGGTTTTGGATTTCTTGGCCTCTGGAGATCACATTTCTGTCTTCAGAAAGGCAAAAAAAAAAAAAAAACAGCCAGGAGAAGAGGTAAGCACAGGTAGAACAAAGAGGCTCCTGTATTCAGGGTCCGATTTATCCTCAATCCCTTAGTGCACAGGACATAACAGTAGCCAAGCTCCGAGAGGGAGCGGGACCGCAGGGGAGAGCGGCTGTTATGTATTGATCAAGTTCTAGCGTAACAAACCAAGTAAGAACTCGACAAGCAGATACAACCTTCAGTTAACAAGCAGGCTTGAAGTATGCTAAGTATTTGAAAAGCTTGATTTTAGAATCTTAATTTTGGATTGCAAACCCTGGAGTGCTATATCCAATTGGCCGCTATGACACGCTGTACAATTTTGACCCTGGACCACAAAACCAGTCTTAATTTTTCGAAATTGAGATTTATACATCATCTGAAAGCAGAATAAATAAGCTTTCCGTTGATGCATGGTTTGTTAGGATCAGACAACATTTGGCCGAGATACAACTATTTGAAAATCTGGAATCTGAGGGTGCAAAAAAATCTAAATATTGAGAAAATCGCCTTTAAAGTTGTCAAATGAAGTTCTTAGCAATGCATATTACTAATCAAAAGAGAAGTTATACATTTATGGTAAGAAATTTACAAAATATCTTCATGGAACATGAGCTTTACTTCATATACCAATGTTTTTTGGCATAAAAGAAAAATCAATAATTTTGACCCATACAATGTATTTTTGGCTATTGCAACAAATATACCCCAGCGACTTAAGACTGGTTTTGTGGTCCAGGATCACAATTTATTATATAACTATGTAACTTGTTACATAATTTTAGTTGATTCCCAGTTTGTTTCCATTTTTATGTATGTTATTTATTAACAATTTATTTGAGTCACACACAAAAAAAGTAAATATTGCCAAAGTTACTTAAAGTAAATTAAAGCATATAGATAAGTTACACTTCTGTTCAAAAGTTTGAGGTTAGTACAATTTTTTTTTTAAAAGATACTTTTATTTAGCAATGCATTAAAAGGGCATCAAAAGATCAAAAGTGACAGATCAAAAAGTGATCAAAAGTGACTTTCCACAGTGCTGCTTAACAACTGTTTTTAATACTGATAAGAAATGTTTCTTAAGCACTAATTTATCATACCGGAAGGATTTCTAACGGATCTTAAAAAATTAAAAACTGAAAAAAAAAAAAACTGCTGTGCTGTCACTGGAACAAAATGCATGTTAAAATATATTAAAATGGAGAAGAATTTTTTTTTTTTACAATACTACTGTTTTTTTGTGCTGTGTTCAATGCATCGAGGACGTTGTATTGTCAGAGATTTGACACAGCTGTCCCTGTAATGCATGTGAATATCTATTTATCTAATCTAGAGAGACATGTCCTGAGCATGTACAGACTCAACATAGAGACCGGCAGACACAGACAGACCTGGCTACCAAAAGACGACCGGCTATGTCCCCACTGCACAGGAAATGAAGTGGAAACAGAACTGCACTTCCTGACATCCTGCCCTAAATATGCACAAATTAGGGACACTTTCTATCCCCATTTCACAACTCACCACAAAGACTTCCATCAGAATTCAAACATGGACAAACTCCCATACCTGCTAGGAGAAAGCCCAGCAAGCTCAAACCTAAAATTACAAAGCAGAACACCCAATAATGCGTGTAGGGCAGAATTAGGCCGTTTCCCATTGATTATAAATAAAATAAATATAAATATAATATTATATATTTATATAAATATAAATAAAAAAGATCCCTCAAATTCTGGATGCATCTAAAATCAAGTCTCACAGAATCGCTACATTTTAAAGCACTACAAACTAGGGCTGCACGATATATAGTTTCAGCATCGATATCGCGATGTGCACATCTGCGATAGTCACATCGCAGGATGTGCGATTTTTAGTATACTGATCTCGTTATTTATACTGATCGTTTTCGCGACAGCTGTAGCGTCACTCCGCCCCGCGCTGTCTACACTGGACGCGACAAATCGACCGTTGCAAATCCTTTGAACTTTGTGTCATTACATCATAAAAAGAATGAGGGATTTACTCGCAGGGATTTGCGCTGTCACGCCGCATCCAGTGTAGACAGAATCACTGATTATTTCTATCTAATTTTGTCTACAATTTCTATTGTACTTTGTCGCGCTGCTTGCGTCCGGTGTAGACACAGTGAGAACCACGCAGATGCACGTTAACACTCAATTCCGTTCACTTCCTGAAATGATACATACGCGCGAAACTGTCAAAATGCATGTTTCTGCAAGCATCTTTGTAAACACAGTTGCTTATTCAACCAGTATACCGGAATACTGTTAGAATTACCGTTAGAATACTGTTAGAAAAATATAAAGCGCTGTTTATCTATTTTATATCTTTGTTCTATTATATTTATCTATGTTTGTAATTTGTTTATTTTTCTATGCTGATTTACTCACCTACAAAATCACCCCAATCATTGATTTTTTTTTTTTTTTTTTTCAAATAACGTTAGAGCTTTTTAAGTCATCTGGTGTTGTTGTTTTGTTTTTTTCATATCGCAATATATAATCGCAGAAATACAAAATATCGCAATGTGTGTTTTTTCAAATATCGTGCAGCCCTACTACAAACCCAAGAACTGAACCCCGTAAAGAGTCACTCAGTCAGCTGGTTCTGAGGCTTATTAAGCTGACTAACTCTACTATCACTAACCAGTCTCAAACCAGCACTGATTCCTGACCAAGTACAGGCTCAGTGAGCACAAACTAGCCATCGAGACCGGCAGACACAGAAAGAGCAAAGAGTGTGTGCTCACTGTGAGACAGGAGAGATCCAGACAGAGACACACTTCATACTTCAGTTCACGGTTACCAATTTAAATCAATCAGAGACGTATACATCAACAAATTCACAAACATCATAAAGAACTTTACAGCCATGACTACTGAAGAGGAACAAATAAAGATTATACTAGGAGAGGGACAGACAGCAGCACTGGCTGCGAGATACGTGTGGACGTGCCACAGCAGATGAATGTACATGTGTGCAATATTTGTATTATGTCTGACCTCAGTGTGTTTCCCTACGGTCCACCACAGTGACCCTCAGCCTGTGTGTGTTTGTATGTTAAACACTGTGGTATGAAATATTCATGCGTGTGGCTCATGCGCAAAACACGTGCAAACGTCTGTGAGTGACAGTGACGGGGCTGGGTCACAAAAATAATTTACTAATGTACAAACTACGCTTTTAATGTGATCCAAGTTCTTTTGTATTGAAATGTAGTAATAAGTCATGTTCAATTATAATTTCCCTAGATAATTGTTGCATATCAGGCACTTCGCTTTGACAGGGCAGCGCAGGCGAGCAGGACAGATAGCTACTATTCATTCATACGACATTCATTTGTGGCCACTGTCCAGTTTTCATTAATTTGTTCCCTAGAAAACACATGAATTTAAATGCGGGAGCAGTTTATGTAACTAATTCTTAATTCATGGCCACAAAATCTTTCATTTCCCCCCACGTTTACCACAGTAAGAGATGCGAAAACAGTGATTAAAACAACAATAAAACAATAAAATAAACCTGTGAACCTAGAGGGTGAGACAGTGAGGATTTGGATAAAGAAACAATAAATATTAAATTCGTGACCATTGCGACGATGTTTTAAAATAAAATAACGAGCACCATGAAACCATTTAAAAAGGCGCATTCAGTGGTCTCCGTGACAGAATATGAAACAGCCCACAATATAATGATCCCGTGCATAACTACGTTTGATCATTATTCTCTTCATTTTATCAAATGATCATAATCACATCCATTCATTTTACGATCCTGCTACTAGCCTTTTATTTAGACTAAAAACCCCTTTCATTCGGCTAAGGAAGCTGGCGTTTTGAGTAGCATTTTCACATCCTGTCATGCCGGTGACTATATGCTACTGCAATAGATGCATTTTGCAGTATTAATTTACGATTAATCGATTAATTAATTGTTCATTTAAACGACAATCGATTGTGGAAATGATCTAAAATTGACATCCCTAATTCTATTATTTTGATATTTTCATTATTATATTTCTCCACATATATTTCAAGCTTTGGCAATATTGTATTTTTTACAGTCATGCCAATAAAGCAATATTGAATTGAAAAAAAAAATTGAGAGAGAGAGAGGCTGTGTATGTATGAGTTACCACCGTTTTGCCGTGTTTCTCTATGAACAGTGAAGCTGTGGCTTTAATTGATTTAGAAACGATGATGTTACCAGCTCCTTTGTTGAGAAAGATAATGTAGCTCGAGCGATTAAGCCGTTTTATTGATAAAAAGTTGTTTTGAGCGCCAAAAAGAATGTCTGTGTGCACATGCGAAACATGATCTGTGCGAGTGACTAAACATTTGTGCGTGAGGTACAGTAAAGACAGCGCATTAGTTTAGAACTCTTCTAATTTTTATTTTTTAAATGTAGAGTGTGTTGATTTGTGCAATGATAACCTACCAGCAATGTTAAGATTATTTTAATAAATTAGAATGACTACATTATTATTTAAGGGCTTAAAAAAAATCAAGATGCAAACAAGAATATTACAATAACAGAATATTGTACCTGGTATACAATACAAGAATAACAGAATATTGTACCTGGTATACAATACAAGAATAACAGAATATTGTGCCTGGTGGGGAGAGCCCAATGTAACATATGCCATAACCTATATTGTAACGTGCCTGCTCTGCAGATAGTTAGCAACAGCCCTATAGTATGCTAACAGCTGTTTTACTAAATTCTTCTGAGGTGAAGTTTCAGTGCAGTCCCATATTGTGATATGTATCGTATCGTAGCCTCTATATCATATCGTGACTTTGCTGGTGATACACAGCCCTACTGTTTTTATTGTATTTTATTCCAAAAATAAAAAAAAATGCAACCTTGGTGACCATGAGACTTTTTAATGACAGTGCCCATCGGTCACATTGCTCTCAAAGAGAAAAAAAAAAATAAAAATACTGATTGACTACCAACTATAACCAATCAGAAAACTACATTTGAACAAGTAAATGACTATTTTTCCATTTAGAAAGAACGAACGAAAGAAATATGAGAATGTAAAACACTAAATGTTACAGCTACAATACTATGCAACTACAAGCAGCCTGTAAAACATATGATGGACCAGTGCAAGCCAAAAAAAAAAAAAAAAAAAAATCACCAGCATACAATAACAATAGGGTGGATTGGACATGATTGCGGCCACACACACACACACACGAGCCAGTAGGCCAGAATGTGTGGACATTTGTAATGAGAGCTATGTATGCACAGTTCAAGGTTCACAGGATGCACAGGGGTGTGGAAAAAAGGGCAGAGGGGTCAAACTAAATCTAAAGAGAGTGGTAGAACATCCAAAATAAGGAGATCTGGAGACTCATGATCATCAAGAACGTCAGCATGGCTGCTATATTGGAGACCCTCGAATGTAAGAGTTCAGACAGATGGTCAGGAGGGTAATCAGTGTAATACCAAACAGGTGTGGGCTAAAAGTAAATGATAAACTAGCAGGCAGGCAGAACCAGAGTGCAACACTGCAATGGACAGAAAAACACATTCAGATGTGACTGTAGGATTTCCAGGCTACCTTTCATAAAGCTGAATGCGTTGTTCATAATAAACTGAACTGGACGGGGTGGGACAGAACGGCAGCAAGCCCAGCAGAAGTGGCAGTAGTGTCACAACTTAGACGGCTGGTGAAAATAACCCCAAATATGATGAAGTGTAGGAAGGACAGGTCTCCCAGCAGAGGTCTGACCTTTGGAGGAACTGCAATTATATCACACACACTCTCTCCCCTGTGAAATTTCAAAGGGGTTCTGCTGGTGTTGATAGCCTGAGGTCTCACTAGCATAACAAATGAAAGAAGATTAATTTTCCACACTTCAGAAAAGTCAGCTTCACCAAGAGACTACATTCAGACAGCCTATTTAAGACGGAACCAAGACACGAGTGCATTCATTTTTATCCATTCCACTGCGAACCCATCAAAAATGCAAACCATATACATGACTTCACACATCAACGTTGAGTTCTATAGATGAACATGTCTTTTCATGCAATGGAATGTCCTATAGCGGGAGACAGGATCTGACAAAAGATTAACACAACCTCATATTCTAGAAATATTCTCATCTGCTTGTGTGATGACAATCAACTAGTTTTCCACATTTTCTGAGCAAAGTGGTGGTGCTCATCCACCGATGCCATGGCACTATGATGTGGTGTTTTTTTATCGTTGCCATGTCTTGCTGATGCAAATCAAGTGTCCGGCATGCCACAGCTTCTATGACATCCTGGTCTCTAGATGTGGTTTAAGTCGCTCTTGCAATGTCTTTCAAGTCTATGGGATTCTTTTGCCCGTTTAATTGTCTACCAGGTGAGAATCACAAGTCTGATCACTTAGCCACACAAATTTGTGTGCATTAAACAATCACGTACTGTCTTTATGAACAGTCTGAATCAAAGTTTTGGTGTAATGGACAGTCAATGGAAGGACATACACCTCTCAGGTTTCATTAAAAATATCTTCATTTGTGTTTCCAAGATGAACTAAAGTCTTAAATGACATGAGGATGAAAATAACGGAATTTCCATTTTTGTGTGAACTGTCCCTTTTACTTTATGGTAACTAAGACAACCACCAATAACAACCCAAAGTTGAAAGTAATATTTTTATTCATATTTTTAGCACAGAAAATCTTTGCTTCTGAATATTTCTACAGTTCTAACAGTATACTTCAAACTGTGTAAGACCAGGGTTGTCAACAACAACTTGTTATATATTAGTTAAACCATTTCCTTAATTTACTATGCTCCCTAAAAAGAAAAAAAAAAGAGTTATGTTATAGCTTGTAAGGAATGAAAGATAGAGACAAATTCAGATAAATATTTAAATTTCAAACCACTGTGACTGCATTATTAACTGAACAAATTTATTTTTTTACACTTTAAACAGCCTACCATATATTCTAAAACAGAAAAAGTTTCAAACAAGAGTAAAGAGAGAACAGACTAGTGTACAATTAAATAATAGGTTGAGTCATGGAAAAAATAAAATAAAATAAAAAAGGAAAAAGGGCCTACCCCCCCCATTTAGTGCGGCAGTTCGAATAGACAAGCATACAAATGAGAATACTACTGCCAGTCCTTCCTATTCTATTCATGGACTCCTTTTGTAATAGCTCCCTGCTCGTCTTTCAGCTTGCCTTGAAAGCTTTCTTCAACCTCTTTTGTAGCTTTGGGCACATGTTCAAGTCAAGTGACTCGGGCAAAGCACAAGAATCTTTCAATGATGGCATACTTTGCCCTGTTATTTTAGAAGCAGCTGTAAGGCATCTTTAATGGGGAATGATTTTACTTGATACAGGCTGTGGTTTCAGGCTTGGTGGCATTCCAGTCATCCATTATCTCTTCTACCATCACTAGTGAAAATTTGATATGGAGTGCTGAGCAAAGGGCAGAAAAATCCTATAATATAGCGCCCACTTTCCACTATTTCTGCGATGCTCTCTACAGATCCCTAATGGATCTTCCATTTACCGCAGGCAAAAAAAGTAGTACACGCACAGAAAACTAAATGCAATTGATGCATTAAGTGAAACAACCTTTGGAATGAATTGACAGTAAATAATCTTTTGTAATTTAATTAGCATCTTGTCATTTATAAGTAAAATAGACTTTTATTTTAATCCCAATTTGGCCACAACAGATGAGCAACATGGGTGCGTGGGAGGCACAGGAAGCCCCAGGTGCTTCAGCAGGGATATAATAAGTGTCTGGTGACCAAAGCTCCCTGAACTCGTTTTTTTTGTGCGCTATTGAGACTCCGTACTTTTGGCTTTCATATTGCAAAAAGTTTTCAATAATTGTTGCCATGTTTAAAACATTTGGCCTAACAGACTGTTTTCCACTGACATTTGCAGTTATACAAAGAAAAGTTCTAATAAATAGCCTATAAAGAATTTAGAGAGCTTCTTTGGATTTGATGCAGCTAGATCTATGGCAGAAAGGTCAACCAGGTGTTTTATAGGTTCACATTTTGGGCCCAATGTTTGCAGTGTTCTGGGAACAAACTTTTGGCCTCAGACATACAGAGTTGAAGTCACACTTTAAACGCAGACAGATTTGCTTCAGAGGGCAGTAACAAGTAACGGCGCAGAAAGTATTCCAACTGGAACTACCATTTGTCAGTTTTCGCCGCACACTCAGCCTTTATTTCATTACAGTACACCATGTCATCACACTGAAAAATTGAAACAGGCCATCAGTTTAAGGTCACCTACATTCTTTACTAATGAAACACTGTAGATATCATCATCTGAAAAGTGTTTGTTCCATTCCAAATGCTCACGGAGGTAATAGATAAAAGCAACTGTGATGATTAACATCAAACAAGATTACAAAGACAAATCCTAAGGCTATTCTTCAATCCAGAAACAAGCGCTCCTCAAAGTAATGGAACGTAAAGTTACGTATATTATATTACATTCGTTTTTAAACATGTTTATAGGCACCACATCATAGAGCTTTCAGTCTTTGGCTCCCAAGCAGAAACCTTTAGGAGCCAAATGGCCTTTTTAGATGAAAAATTATAGATAAACATGTTCAGAAGTCTTCAATTCATTGAGTCCAGCTTGTTTAGGCCTACCTTTTAACAACCATCACTTCTATGTGCTAGAGAAGTTTTAGTAAAACTATAACTAAAGACAAACTAAAAGTTAGACAAAATACATTTTTTATAGTTGTGATTATAAATTTGGCTTATTTTAATTTGTTCCATATAAATAGCACTGCTTTGCAAGAATATTTAAAAAGTAACCAATACTATTTTTAAAGTCTTTGAATTTTTAGAATAACATTAATTTCTTAGATCCAACACATGAATATGTATCTTTATTTGCATTGTGTATGTAACAACCAGTCAGAAAATAGACTTATAAGATTGAAAAACCTAAAGTACACATCTCAGTAAGAGTTCCAGATTCATCTCACAACTGACTCAAAGACTTAATTCATATGCATAATTTGTTCACAAATAACAAAATTTTCCTGGGACTGTTAATAATGGAGCCCTGAGGTGGTCTAAACGATACTGCTCAGTGTTGCCAAGCACACTCTTGTTTTTCAGTCTGCGAGTTGAAGTGACAGCAACAGAGTTACATGTCCTTGAGAATAAGTTAACATTGAAAATGCTTCATCTGCATTCAAAACACTTCAGTTAAAGGTCTGAGGGTCAATGTGAGGCCCAAATGCACAGAACCACCAGAATTAGCATATCATCAAAGCACTACAAGTATAAAATGTTTCTTCATTTTAAGTCCACTCACGTATTCTCACGGCTGGACTTCACTACAGGTTCTTTGATCAGTTTTAAGCAGTGACAATCCTTTCTTTTAGTGTCCCATCACCGGTTTCAGCTCTCCGCTCATTATTGAACATTAGTTTCCTGCAGGCCTGCTTTTCCTGAGGCCAGGATCTGAGGGATCACTTGGACGGCTAGGCTGGAGTCTGTGGAAAGTGCATTGTTTTGAAGAGACAAGTTCCAGATTGTCATGGCTGAGCTGTGGCAACTCAGTAATGAATCTTGCTTGGTGCTCAAAAGGAGTCAGTGCCAGTCATTAATTACAACCACATGAGCCAGTCCTACTACAGCTGCCACCGCAGTCAAGCAAACAGAGCTTGTTCCGTAAGAGGTATCCTCAGAACTCTCCGCCTTCACTGGAACAACATGGCAGTACAGCTGCTGCTTAAGTAAACAATCTTCTACGGGTATGATACGAACAAGGGAGGGTTCGCTTACTCATATGAGAGGAAGGCCAAGCTGGTTTATAGCTGCAACACAGTACAACAGAGTTGAGAACTAAAAACACTGTGATACAACTGGCAATACCAATGTGTTGCACTGTCATAAACACAAATTTTTTGCAGACTCAGATTTCAAACCTTTCATTAAACAGTTGTACATACGTGCATCTGCAATATGCAGGAAACCTGTCAGCTCAAGCAATACATCTATAATGTTCTTACTTTTCATTGTATATGATGAAATATAGCAGAGAGTGGGGTGATTTGAGTCTGCGGGGAAGTTGAGCCACCCCTTTTTTCTAGACAACCATAAACCAAATTGGTGATGTGACCAATATATGAAGAGCCATCCATGAAATACTTGGTAACTATATTTAGGTTCAAAACCCATTTTTTTGCTGTTCAGAATTATTACTTTATTGTTGAAGGACTCATAGTTCTTGTGTCTGAACAATAACAGACAAATCTGAAAAAAATATCACGTGTGTTTGTGCTTTAGAAAGTTATAATATGAAGCTATACTGTTAGCATCATGTTAGTTCCAAACTGTTGGATGATACAAGTTTATTAAAATGGTAGGAGTCGGGTAATTTGAGCCAAAAGCCCTGAGGTAAGCTGATCACTCCTTAAGTATTATTGTACTATATTTCTAAGTTACATTTCATTAAATTTAGACCAAACATTTTTGATTTCGTTCCTGTTCATTCCGTGTTGAATTTTGTTTTTCTTCTGAAAATTTACATAGGCCTTGTTTATGAAAATTGCCCATTGAAGTTATGAAATTGTATTTCCCTGCACAAGGCTCCAGTCCATCACAAGGCTCACAAATAGATTAAGAAGTAATTTGTATTGAATTTCTCTTCTTATTGCATGAGCTGAAAATGTTTTACTTCGGCATAATAAGTGACTCAACTTACCCTCTCCCTAGGCTTAATATATACCTCACTGGGATCAAGTTGAGCAAAGAAACCCCTTTTCATTTGGAAAGCCATGTTTTGAGAGAAGTTTAAGATTCAAAGTGATTATTCCCAAAGATGCACCATATCCTGAAATTTATTTACAAAAGTTGGACCCATCACTGCCATGTGCTCACTTCAAGCACTCACCACAAAATAAAAAATATCACAGTTTGAATATTGTTGTTTTCTTTAAATTACTTTCTAAGATCTGAGGTAAATTACGAATGGTCTTTTTTATTATGGCTGTTAAAGTCAAGCAAAATAATATTCAAACTCAAATGAAACCTTCACTAAAACACAACCAGGCTGCCAGTCACAACGTCGCAGACATAGAAGTCCTTCCAGAAATAGAATCCCTTGTCGATTACTGCATATTTCCATCGTAGTTAGTATTAGTAATGAAATAGCGAAAAACTATTTAACATAAATGTGCTTTCTAACTAGCCCTCAAGTTTTGTGGTGAGTCAGTGGACACACTTCATTAAATGAGATCACACTATAAATTCAGTCTCATGTCCATTCTTGCTGTTTTTTCTGAGTGTCAGGATCAACCCTGCATAAACACATTGATTTAAATCAGCAACTCACTCACCTCCCTTTCACGCTGCCATGGAAACTACTGATAAAAGGGCCAGGCCAAATACCTCAACCTCTTGAGGTCTCTCCTAATATGGAGTCAGAGGAGAAAGCCTCCTGAAGATAAAGACAAAGGCCAACATCTCCAAGAGATGTAACCTTTCCTTTTGACAAGAGTTAGGCAGTGATATTGAGGTTTTTGGTAAGTGGAGAACACTCCTCAAGACTGGTTTGCACTATGATACCAGCGAGATGAAGACTGCTCTGGAAAAACACCAAAGAGAAGTCGTCAAATAGCCCATCACAAGAGTAGCCCTGCAGAGAATGATTCTCCAGGGGTTTGTATCATTTGAGCATGCAGCTCAGATCTTTGTTCCAAGACAGAAACTCACTTGGCTAGAGGAACTATACAAGAAACTGTAACAAAATTAAGCTGCTACATTTCTCAAGTTGTCAAAAAATTTACTTTTTATTAAAATCACTGGACTATAAATTTGATCATGCGACTTTTGTGGATATATTTGCCAGAGTTACTTCCTGTTTTTACAACTGATGAAGGTCTTAAGCTTTTTATAGTCCAGTGATTTTAATAAAAAGTACTTTTTTGGAACGTTTTAAACACCTGGATGGTTTAGTGATGAATCTACACAGACCGATTTCTCAAGTTTCTTGTGGACTAGCCGAATATGTCAAAGTGTTCAGAACCTCTCTGAAGTTTTGCTTGTAGACCTTGCAAAAACCTAGGTATCATCATGAATTAACCAAGTATTATAAAAATATGAATCTAATAGCGAACCCATGAACTGAATTTGTTGGTGTCATGCTATACCATTTGATCTACAGGAAAGCTTGTTATTCCACATTTCACCCAAGAAAAAAATACTAGTAATAGTTCATCCTTTGAGGTTTTCACCAAAACCATTTAACTTTTAATCTCATAGGTATCAGACACGGTAAACAAAGAACTGCAAACCAGCAAACAACCATTTTACATGATCTAATCAATTTCCAGTCATGCACTTTTTCTTAAATTAAAAGGTCATGTTTTACTCTGAAATACATTATTATTATAATACAGACGTCAAACTGAGTGAATGCATTTAACTGAAACACAGCAACCTAAACCCTTAAAAGAGCTGCAACCATCTGTCTGATGCATCTATTCAAGGCGTTTCCACTTTTTACAGGAGAAAAATGTTTCATAGGCAGCAAGTTTACATCGTAAATCAGAGTGGATGTGTTCCGTGACCTAAACATTCCATGTATTGCCATATACTGTACAGGGCCATCTAATGATCCCCCAAAATAACTCAGACACAAGAGGGCTGACGCTGTCTGTTAGCAATGAAGAGCTGGATAGTTGAGATTTTTCATCCCTGTGGTGGTGGGACTCTGAAGGAGAGAGTGAAAGCTTTCTCTCTTTACTATAACAGCATGAGGCTGGATGAGGCAGTGATGTCACAGGGGAAAGCCATAGATCCTTACAAGGGAGAAAAATTCAAAAAATCATTGTGGTAAACAAAGCTTTTTAAAAAATATTTACCTCATTGAAAAGTATCTTTACTTCTCACCCTCTTTCACTGCTTCTCTGATACTTTGAGATGACCGTGCTTAACATATACTCTGCTCATCAGCACTGACTTTATACTGATCTCCACAACCAATTACTTATAAAATTTCATTATAGTCATGAGATCAATAAGGTGAATTCAATTATATTTTTCTCAGGCAGCACATGACAGCCAAAAACAAAACATCAATTCAGCAAAAACTGACTCTGAAATAGAAAACAAGTGTTTTAGCAACCACCATCAAAACACGGCTTTCACCAGCAGTCTCCATAAGAAGCAGTCTCCAGTGCGTTTACTTTCATGCTATACGGAGTGAACTCAAGGATCTGAGAGGGCAGATTGTGATACGAATGTAAATATCACATCAAACATTGCCTTTCATCATTTGCAGTAATCAGCAGTGAGATCTCCTTTCACATACATCAGAGTCACTATAGAACATGCATAGGATGAGGTTATTTGCAGTGACATAGTTCTAAAGCAGAAAAAAAGAGAGGGGAGGGGGACAAGATTAAGATCTGTGAAAAGAATTACAGAACTCCTGAAAGCTCAGACAGGAAATGACAAGAGCATGACAGAAAAAGCAAACAAGACGATAGAAATAAGAGCTAATGTAGAAAGTGGAGACAATAACTTTCAATGTAAGTGAACCATCTTCAATTTGAGAAAAACAGAAAATAGAAGTTTTTAAAATTGTAATTTCTATTCCAAGATTGCAGAGAAAGGATGCAAACACTACACTATTGATTATGGAAAGGATATGATTCTTTGTGATAATTGTGTGTAAAATTTTCACTAATTTACTTTATTGGTTTATCTATTTTCCCCAAAATATTCGTGAAAGTTTTACAAAAAATATTGGAACGAGAATGTAAATATAATATCAATAACCACTAGTCCACCACCAGTCCTAAAAAATTGAAGCATTTGTTTTCAAAATGTTAGCGATATTGAGGAAATTTAGGCATTGCCACAAAATTTTACTACAAAGAGAAAACTGAGACGTAAATGGATTCAAAGCACTAAAAAAAATGGCATCCATTACCACAACCATAAACTTTTAAGTTAAGTATTCCTGTGAGTCATAGAACAGGATCTCTGAACCACATCAGTGGTAATCAGACTCCTGTGCAGAACAGTGGACATCTGATTCTCTGAGGCACTGGCAGTGCAAAACTACAGGCTGCTGATGTCCCTGTTATAAATGCATTCAGGGACTTCTCCTGCTTAGAGCTCCATGTTTACAATGGCCCTCAGTCTACTGCAGCATAACAAGGTGGTTTTGATTCCAAGATGGGCAGCACCCATTGTTGAACCAGACAGAGAGGGGGGAAAAAAATCATGTTAAGAAAGAAAGACAGTGATTTGTAGGCGAAATTAATGAATACATTCCGAGTAGGTTTAAGGATCCCAGAATGCACAAAAAAGTGGCACACAGCACCAGAAGAGCGAAGGGGCAAATGACATTATGAGAAGTATTTTTTTTTTTTTAAAGAGCAGCTCTATTCCCCTAAAATAAATTTTAAAGAGCTTCATTCCAGCGCCCAACACAAGACAAATACCAGAGCACCCCACATAAACCTACAGGCAACATTTTGATGACAATAACCTGATATAATCAAAGAGTGTAAAAGCCCACCATAAAGTTCATCAATCATCACTGAGGAGACACAGCAATGCAGAGCACCCAGAAAGAGGCACTCATAGCTATGAGCTCTGTTCCCAAAGCCAGTCGTGACAAAAAATATGCAGGTCAGCTTTACAGTGGATAACAGAGGTATGAAACCAGAAGGGGACAATCATCTTTCAAACCTGTTTGCATTTCAGAAAAGCCAACTAAACCCCAGGGCTCGCAAAATTTCTAAATCCCTGGTAGTCCTTCGGGCAGGTACTCTTCAGATTTTGGTAGCCCAAAAATTAATTGAACTAGCCCAAATAAAATAAAGACCATAAATGTCAATCAAAAACATTTTCAATACACAAATATCAATGAATAAAGGAAAGAGTTTTATTTTACTATTTACATGGTATCTGCAGAATTCTTAAAAATCAATTTAAGGCATTTCTTATACCATTTAACATATTTAAAAACTCTTCAATTTAGTTTGTATCAAATTTAAGGACCCGTGGGAGCAATGTTCCCTCAAATTTTTTTTCTTGCCGAGCAAAACTTTTCTCTATTGGGCAGACATTTCGGGCACCTGAGCAAAAGCATTCTTTATACCAGACCTGTACAGCACGCGCACAAATAAAGTGTGTAACTTCACTTTAATGTGCTATTTATATTTGATTTGACCCTTGATGTAACTAAATGATGTTCATTTTACCTGAGAAAACATTTTTACTGTACAATACACTGCAGTTCAAACGTTTGGATCAATAAAGTTTTTTAAAGAGGTTTATTTTGCTCATCAAGGCTGTATCTATTTGAAAAAAATACTGAATATTATTTCAATTTAAAATAATTGTTTTCTATTTTAATATACTTTAAAATGTAATTAATTCCTGTGAAGCAAAGCAGTATTTTCAGAGTCACATGATCCTTTAGAAATCATTCTAATATGCTGATTTTTAATCAATGTTGGAAACAGTTGTACTGCTTTTTTATTTTTTTATACGGTATTTTTGGGACCTGTGATATAAAAAATAAATAAATAAAAAAAAAAAAAAAAAAAAGTTAAAAAGAACAGTGTTTAGTCAAAATAGAGATTTTGTATTACAATATAAACTATTCAAAATTTTGGGGGTCAGAATTTTTTTCTTTTTTAAAGATACTTTAAAAAGTTTAAAGAAAGTTAAATAAGCTTTATTCAGCAAGGATGTGTTAAATGGATAAAATTGATAGTAAAGACTTCTATTGTTAGAAAATATTTCTATTTTGAATAAATGCTGTTCTTTTAAACTTTTTATTAATCAAAGAAAAAAATATGAAGCAGCACAACAGTTTCAACACTGATAATAAATCAGCATATTATAATGATATCTGAAGGATCATGGGACACTGAAGGCTGGAGTAATGATGCTGAAAATGATCACAGGAATAAATGCTATTTTAAAGCATAGGTATTAAAATAGGAAACCAATATTAGAAATTACTATAATATTTCACTATATCGCAGTTTTTCCTGTATTTTTTAAATGAATACAGCCTTGATGAGCAAGAGACTCAAAGTCAAAAACCTGATAAATAACTGATCTTGTTTTTTGAGTCTATAATATAGGCCTAACATATATTATCAAAACTATTTAAACTGATAGAATAGAATAGAATAGAAACTGAAGCAAAACTTAAGCTGAGATCTGTAAGTTAAATAAAAAAAAAAAAACATGAACATGAATTCTTCTATAGCTGTCTAAACATCGTTATGAAGTACAGTTTGTACAATACTCTTGTGTGTGACTGTATGTCTCAGAGTTTTGTTACCGTTCTTTGCCCATCCTCCGCTATTTCCAGCACTTAATCAAGCCACTCTTCTTTAATACATGAGGACGTTTTATTTCACATGTCATTGCGTTTGCGTTGGCTCTCGTGTTGAGCGCACTTCGACCATTGAAGTATTCAGTTTCTACAGCGACTCATTTGGTGCATCGTTCTCTATGAAACCTGTAAACCGCATTCACCGGTCCTAACTCGTGACATCAGCTCTATAGCGGTTTGCCCGAGCATTGCTACTCTTTCCCTTTTACTGGCGGCATTTAATCAAATGGCTTCCCAACTCATTTTTGTGTGCGCGAGGCACATTATTTCTTCTGCGCGGCCGCGGTGGAAGAAGAGCGCGCTTAGCTAAGAGGGAACACTGCGTGGGAGCCCTGTATTTAATGTAGCCCGTCGGGCAGGGCAGTGATACATTTTGGTAGCCCGACTGGAATAGCCCAGGGACGTCGGGCTAGCGATTTTGCGAGCCCTGAACCTACATAGTGCCTTCACATTTGGATTCTTGTTACCAACATTCAAAGAAAACCCTTACCATTTTAATTACCTTTGGTGAATTTAAACAAAATATTATGTACAATAGGTTTAAGTTATATTCTTTAAATATATTAACATTGTATCAGCCCTCAATCATGCTGTTTTTAGATACCAGAATCAGCCATTAATATACCAACATTGGTCAAAAACTCAACATGTCTTGAACATCTGGTTATCTTACATCATTTACAAAATTCAAAGCATTCAAATGTAAAAAGTTTAAGTACTGCCTCATTTGAAACCTTATACTCCATATGGCAACATTCAGAGTTCAAGCTTTCAAGCTAAATGCTACAGCATTTGCATCACATTACATAAACGCCACATATAATTTCCGTTTTATTTTCAGTCTAATAGAAATTGCTCTAAATTTGAGCTGAAAGGGTAAACCCTCAAAACAAGTTCAAACAAGGCTGCTTCAAATGCCCTTGTCTCCGCTTCCTCTTTCCAGCAGGAAATTGATGCTCCAGCCCCCAACCCTTTCATTAACTACGCTTTGACATTAGCAATGATAATGACTGCTTATAGGCCCAGTCACAAATACCCGGCAATTAACAACCACTAATCAGTTCCCACTGCATTAATCACAGTGGTGCTGAATCAAAAATCTACTCTGAATACAAACATATCAAGGGCATTCCAAAGCCTTTTATCTTCAATAACAATGAATAAATGCATTAAATTATACAGAGTACAAAACATCTTGTTTGGCCCTTTAGTCTGGAAAGAGGACTATATTCTGCACAAATTTAACATTTAGGCAGAGCCATTAAGTCATAAACACATAAACAACTGTATGTTCTTAACTAACTGCCTAATTATACATATAGTTTTCCATTAGGCTTAAGAGAGTACGGGAAATGTATGAAAATGCACTCTCTTGCATTTAACCCTATAAAGCCTACTGTATCATATTTGATGCATGAATTTCTAAGGCCTCTAAATTACCAACATGATCAAAGCTTTGCTGAAAACCCTGCTGTACAAAATCTTCTACATGACCGCTACTCTCTAATAGATCGTAGGCATTTTAATATAATTCTAAAAACAACCTGTGGTTTAAAGAAAATCATGTAGAAATATGAGTATCAAATACATACAACAGGCTTTTGATTAAATTTATTTGTACATAAAATAAAAAATAAACATTATTTGTACTCAATCAGCATTGTATTGGACCCCCAAAAATACATTGTAAATTATTATTTGATAATAAAACTAGACATTGAAATGTCACCATACTAAGACATATTATTGAGAGATATAGAGTGAAAACAATGCATTTTATTTTTATGCAAGTAGTCTGCTATAACTTTATAAAATGATCTGATTCTCATTGCAAGCTTAAAGAATTGGATTAAGTACTTTTGGCTATACAAATATCAACAGCGGCAACAAAATGCTTCCCAGGGTTAAATGTGCATTGAATTCACATTTAAAGTGTTTACTGACTGGTCTGACAAAGCATAAAGAACTTCTAAGGAAAAATCCATTGTGTGGCTTTTGTGTCAACTAATTCTGACACACACCAATGAGAATGAATGACTCAAATCAGCTCATACACCTCTGCATGCGAGTCATATAAACCTCATAATTAACACAAGCATGGGAAGCATTGGAATACACTTAGAAAACTTTCTAGCAACCAGTTTCGACCGAATGATAAACCCAATGGCCTTCCATTCCTGTTGAATAGCATGCTGAATTATAACCTCACAAAACTACTTTCACGTGTGCATTTTGTAACATGATATTAGCGATTTTCTTAAAAATAAACTGAGGTTACAAGGACGCTGTGGATTGTTTTGGCCTATCAAAGCTAACATATGGAGAACAAACCAACTACAACAAAGTTTTAGCAGTTTGTGAGCATGTTTGAAACAACTTGTGTACGTCTGGACACTAAACACACACAAGAGTTAGCTTTTAGTAGTTAGTTAGAGGCAATTAAGTTATTTTGACAGAGTGCCAAAAACTTCTAGTGCCAAGCAAAACTTTGGATAGAGCAGGAATATAGTTGAGCAGACGAAGAAATAAAGTGTCACGGAGTGACTAGAGGCAGGCGGAACCTTTGTGCGGGAAGATGTTTCCCTGCCGGAACTGTACCGGTGTAACACCTGGCCGGTTCCGGTTGTCCCGTGAGTTGTGAGTAAACGGGTGATTAGATGAGGAAATGAGTGTCAGGTGTGTGATGAGAGGGTGGCGATCGGCGATTGAGACACGTAATTGAGATGTGGATTATAAAAAGGCATGGTGGTGGGTAAGCAGGAGATAAGAGGAGGAAACCAGTGCGAGTGAGAGATCGCGAGGAGAGGAAGTGGGGCAGGGACGGCTCTTTGCAGGCTGTTGATCAGAGGAAACATTGATGCTGAAAAGGAGGACTTTGGAGATTGAAGGACGGATGTACACATGTTATCTTTTGGAACGAGCTAAGTACCATCCTACCCGTTTATATTGCTTTATAAAGCTTTGTGTTTCTCCATGGATGTGATGGTCAGATGATTGCTGGCCAGTAACTAAGTTTTCTGATGTGCTAATTTCTCCAAGCCAGTGTGCTTGTGGTCGTCCATCTCTCTCTCCCGCTGTCTTACTGCCTGCCGTTTTCCATCTTTTGTCATCTTGGGTCGACCAAATGTATTGAAGACGAGGGTTTGAAAACTAAACATCATGTTGATTTGATTCTTCCCAAGCGAATACTGTTGGCTGTTATCCATCCTCTCGATTGTCCCTGGGTTACAGCGCTATTGAAGACTGAGGCGTTTGGTCGGAGCTACGAGCAGAGGCCCTAGTTTACTGTGAGTGTGTGGATTGCAGTGTGTGTTGGACAATTACACGTGTGAAGTCTTCGAGTGCTTTATTTAATACACGAGTGTGGGGAGTAAAGTCTGCCTTTGTTCGTGCCTTTGACCTGTTGGATCGCCTCACTCGAGGGGCGTTGGGTCTCGCTAACCAGTGCTTGTGGAGTGTATTATACAGAGCTGTGAGTTATCTGCACCTTCTATCCTCTGTTTGAGTCCAGTGAAGAGCCTGCTGAAGCTGTGAGTTATACGTACCCTCCACCCTCTGTCTGAGTCCAATGAAGGGCCTGCTAAAGCTGTGAGTTATACGTACCCTCCATCCTCTGCCTGAGTCCATTGAAGAGCATGCTAAAGCCGTGAGTTATACGTGCCCTCTATCCTCTGTCTGAGTCCAGTGAAGAGCCTGCTCAAGCTGTGAGTTATACGTGCCTTCTATCCTCTGTCTGAGTCCAGTGAAGAGCCTGCTCAAGCTGTGAGTTATACGTGCCTTCTATCCTCTGTCTGAGTTCATTGTAGAGCCTGCTCCAGCTGTGAGTTATACATACCCTCCATCCTCTGCCTGAGTCCAATGAAGAGCCTGCTCAAGCTGTGAGTTATACGTGCCTTCTATCCTCTGTCTGAGTTCATTGTAGAGCCTGCTCAAGCGGTGAGTTATCTGCACCTTCTATCCTCTGTCTGAGTCCAGTGAAGAGCCTGCTGAAGCTGTGAGTTATATGTACCCTCCATCCTCTGCCTGAGTCCATTGAAGAGCATGCTAAAGCTGTGAGTTATACATACCCTCTATTCTCTGTCTGAGTCCAGCAAAGAACTTGCTAAAGCTGAGAGTTACACGTACCTTCTATCCTCTGTCTGAGTCCAACCAAGAGCCTGCTAAAGCTCGAAGAACCTGCTAAAGCTGAGAGTTACACGTACCTTCTATTCTCTGTCTGAGCCCAGCAAAGAGCCTGTAAAAGCTGTGTTATACTAACCCTCCATACTTTGTCTGAGTCCAGCAAAGAACTTGCTAAAGCTGAGAGTTACATGTACCTTCTATCCTCTGTCTGAGTCCAGCAAAGAGCCTGCTAAAGCTGTGAGTTATACGAACCCCCCATTCTCTGTCTGAGTCCCACCAAGAGCCTGCTAAAGCTCAAAGAACCTGCTAAAGCGGAGAGTTACACGTACCTTTTATCCTCTGCCTGAGTCCAGCGACGAGCCTGTGAAGTTGAGTTATACGAATCCTCATCCTTTGTCTGAGTCCAGCAAAGAACCTGCTAAAACTGTGAGTTAAATGAACCCTCCATCCTCTGTTTGATTCCAGCGAAGAGCTTGGTAAAGCTGTGAGTTATACTAACCCTCTATCCTTTGTCTGAGTCCAGCGAAGAGTCTGCTAAGGCTTGGAGAACCTGATAAAGCTGTGAGTTCTACGTACTTCCCATTCTCTGGCTGAGTTATTCCTCTCTCGCTGTCTTGGCCTGCTTCGAAGAGGATTCTAGGAAGACGGAGTGGATCGAGTGCCATTTTATCTTAAAAATACTTTTAATTCAATAAAGACGAACTTTGTATCTTTTATCTGATTGTCTGGTCTGGTGGTGTTCTCTGCTAGCTCCTTGAGGTGGTACGGTTCAGAGGGGCGGTGTAGAAAGGTCCGGTCGCCTGCCCCGGCCTGTGACAGATTTGGCGCAGTCGGCAGGGTTCCACCTTGAGTTGAGCGACCAGAGACCCCCCGATGGCAGACGAAGATTTGCCGGCGGGCCGGCCTCAAGTTACGCCTATTTTTATGGGGGCTCCCTGGGCCCAGAGGTATGGGGGACCAGGTTCGGAATTGAGCTTATCAGAATGGAAGGCCCAGGTCGAGTACCTGGCGGGACTTCAGGGGCTAAGTGCCCCACAGAAGTTACAGTTCGTTCTGAATTCACTTGAAGGCGAGGCCAAGAGAGAGGTGCAGGCTGCACCTGAAGAGATTCGAGCTACGGCCCAAGCCATTTTTGATTTCTTGGCCGGGCAGTATGGCGATGCCACTCCAGTAGCTGTCCTCCGGACTCAGTTTTTTAATTGTAAACAGGGACCCCGGCAACCTCTACGGGCCTTCGCTCTACGATTGCGGGAGCAGTTTACTAGGCTGAAGGGGAGGCGTGATCATGGTCTGGGAGGAGAGGAGACTCTGTTGCGGGACCAATTTCTCCTGGGGCTCCGGGAAGGCCCTGTTCGTCAGAGCTTGCGGGTGCAGCTCCGCCGGGACCCCGGGCTGACGTTTGAGGATTTGCGGAGAGAAGCCTTGGCTCTGGAGTTGGACCATGCGGAGACTGCGGATTCCTCCGTTTGCATGGCCGCCAGTGGAACAAGTGACCCTTCCCCTTTGGGGCTGTCCGATTGGAGGCACACCTTACGTGCTGACCTTATGAAGGATGTCCGTGAACAAATGACCGAGTTGTCCAAGACCCTTCTGGAGGAGTTCCGCCGGGAACGGCCTCCTCTGACTTTACCCCGGGAACGTTCTTACTCGGATGGGAGTCGAGACCCAGGAAGAAGCCCATTCCAGCCTGCCGGCCCTAGATTCCAGTGGGACGAACAGGGTCGCCCGATTTGTAATGGTTGTGGAGAATCTGGACATTATCGTCGCCAGTGCGGCTCTCGCCGCAGTTCACAGGGGGGTTTTTAGAGTTGCCGGCTACTGTGGGTCAAGTGGCCGGGACCCCCTTGATGGACCCTTCATCTCCTGGCTTCAGAGATAGTTTAGTCGGGCATTGCCCCCTTGTGGAGATTCAGGTGAACGGCGTTAAAGTCCGGTGTCTAGTGGACACCGGGTCCCAAGTTACTCTATTCTCCGAAAGCCTGTCTAAAGAACTGTTCAGTGCCCAATGGTTACAGGGGGCAGAGGCTCCTTGGCTTACCCTGCGAGGGGCAAATGGTTTGGACATCCCCTACATTGGATACCTGGTCACAGACTTTGAGATCCATGGGGTCACCGTGCCGCAGAAGGGGGTTGTGGTGGTTCGAGACCCTTGCTTGGGGGCGCATCGAGCCCTCTTGGGCATGAATGTCATAATGGATTGTTGGGAGGAATTGTTTCAAGCTAGGCCCACTCGAGCCGCTCCGCCAGCCGAGAAATGGGAATGGAAACGTATTGTTGCTGATTGTCGCCGGATCCACACGGCCAGTTCCCAAAGAGACCGTGAGGATACCGGCCGGGTGGCTTGTCGATATACCCTGTCTATCCCGGCTCGGAGTGAGGCTGTTATTTGGGCCCGGTTGCCTGCTCGGGCCTATGGACCGGAGGATTGGGTCCTTGTCGAGCCCCATTGGGATTGTCAGAGCGTGGAGGTGGCTCGAGGACTGGCCGTGGTCCATCGGGGCCGAGTGTCTGTGAGAGTACGGAACGTGAATCCTTATCCCGTTAACCTGTACCGCCATCAACGACTGGCCCGAGTTACTTCAGTGAGCCCCCAACAAGTGAGAGAAGGTGGGGAGGTTAGCTTCTGTCAAGTGAGCTCTACGGTGGTCGAAGTGGCCCTGAGGCGAGTGGACCAGCCTACGAGTCTTTCTGGAGAGGGGATGCCGGCTCATCTTCAGGGAGAATCCCTGCGAGGAGAGGGGCTGGAAGAGAGTCATACTCAACAGCTCCAGGATTTTCTGGCGAAATGGCAGCACGTATTTTCTACACACGATGAGGATTATGGTCGTACTGATGTTGTAAAACATCAGATTCCTACCGGTGATGCCGCACCAAGTCGGGAGCGGTATCGTCCGGTGCCGCCAACTCTCTACTCTGAGGTTCGTACCCTGTTGCGGGGGATGTTGGAGAAGGGGATTATTCGGGAGAGTAGTAGCCCTTGGGCAGCTCCTATCGTCTTGGTACGAAAGAAGACTGGAGCCTGGAGGTTCTGTGTGGACTATCGTAAATTGAACCAAGTAACTAAGAAGGACGCCTTCCCGCTACCGCGGATTGAGGACTCTCTTACCAGCCTGACTCGAGCCGCCTGGTATTCTACATTAGATCTTGCCAGCGGGTACTGGCAGGTGCAGGTGGAGGAGGGGGATCGGGAAAAGACCGCATTTACTACCCCCTTCGGGCTCTTTGAATGGGACCGGATGCCGTTCGGCCTTTGCAATGCTCCAGCCACATTCCAGCGGCTGATGCAGCGGTGTCTGGGCGGCCAGTTGGTGGACACCACGTTAGTATATCTAGATGATGTCATAGTTTATTCCCCAGACTTTGGATCCCACCTCCAGCATCTGGAACAGGTGTTTCGGGCAATGGAAAAGTACGGGCTTAAGTTACAACCAGAGAAATGTCAACTGTTCCGAAAAGAAGTGAAATTTCTGGGCCACTGTGTAGGTGCCTCTGGAGTGTCTGTGGATCCTGAAAAGGTGTCGGTCGTTCAAGGATGGGACCCACCCAAAACAGTGCGACAAGTGAGATCTTTCTTGGGCTTCGTGGGGTATTATCGGCGGTTTATTAAAAATTTTTCGAAGATCGCTAAGCCGTTAAATCAGCTCCTCGCGGGCTCAGGTCGTCCCCGTGGCCGGGGGTCTCCTCTTGTCGCTTGGGACTCCGCTTGCGATGCCGCCTTTCAGAGGCTCAAGCAAGAGCTGTTACAGGCTCCCATCCTGGCATATGCGGATTTCACCCAGCCCTTCGTCCTGTATACTGATGCCAGTAACATTGGCCTGGGAGCCGTGTTGGCCCAGCGGCAGCAGGGAATGGAGCGAGTTATAGCTTACGCAAGCCGAAGTCTTCACCCCGCCGAACGAAACGATTCTAACTACAGCTCCTTTAAAATCGAACTGCTGGCCATGAAGTGGGCCATGTGTGAAAAGTTTAAGGATTACCTGTGGGGAGCCAAGGTGTTCGTAGTAACTGATAACAATCCCCTGGTTCACTTGCGGACAGCCAAGTTGGGGGCAGTCGAACAACGGTGGGTAGCGCAACTGGCCAATTATGACTATCAACTTCAGTATCGACCGGGCCGGGAACACACTAATGCCGATGTGCTGTCCAGACTCCCGGAGGTCGAGGCCCGTGGTCCTCCGTTGGTGCCTTCTATTGGACACCAGGGGGAGCTCATGGTAGGAGCTGTGGAAGCACCTGGTTCCCATTTAGAGGAAGCCCCCGCTAGTTGGGGCTGGGATCCGCAGCGATGGAAGGAACGGCAGGAAGAGGATGTTGGTCTAGGGGCGATACGGTCCTGGTTGGTACAGGGGTTATGGCCTGAGGTGGCAGAAAGACGGGCCCAGACATGGGTAGTGAGAAAACTCCTCGGGCAGTGGGAGAGGCTCTGTCTGAGAGATGGGGTGGTTTGTCGGTCCATCCAAGACCCAGTGACGCATGACGCTGTGTGTCAGGTGGTGGTACCCGAGGGTCAGATCCAGGCCTTGTTACAAGCTTACCACACCCAGTTGGGACATCAAGGGCAGGAGAGGACGGTGTCCCTGCTGCGGAGGTATTTCTACTGGCCAGGGATGGAGACGTCCGTGAAGTCGTTCATTCGGAAATGTCAGCGTTGCACGCTCTTTAAAGCTAGACAGGAGGTGCGAGCTCCACTGGTCCCCATGCGGCCCAAGGCCCCTTTGCACATTGTGGCTATGGACTTTTTGACGTTGGGTCGACCGACGGATCGCTTCCAGAATATCCTGGTGGTAACTGACCTGTTCACGAAATATGCTTGGGCCATTCCGACTCTGGACCAGACAGCTATTACGACTGCAAACGCTCTGTGGAGGACGGTGTTCCAACCGTTTGGGTGCCCAGAGACCCTGCATTCAGATCAAGGGCCAAATTTTGAATCCAAGGTTGTCCAGGAATTGTGTCGACTTTATGGGTGTAGGAAGACTCACACCACGCCATACCATCCTCAGGGTAACGGGGGGTGTGAGCGGTTTAACCAGACCTTGCTGGGCTTACTGGGGACGCTGGACACGGACCATCAGAGTAACTGGGTTGATAGTCTTCCCGCCCTGGTACAGGCCTACAACAATAGTGTACATAGCACCACCGGGTATGCTCCAACTTACCTGATGTTTGGGAGACACGTGCGTCTACCCATGGATTTACTATTGGGAACGGCTGTGGCTGGAGAGACTGGGAGTCTGACTGATTGGGTAGGCAGACATCATCAACAACTCCACTCGGCGTATGAACAGGTCACTGACCGAATCAACGTAGCCGCTGCCAAAAACAAGCGGTTGTATGACCGGACGGCACGGGAGGCTCCGTTACTGCCCGGAGAGAGAGTTTTGGTACGGGACAATCGGCGCCAAGGGAAGGGTAAACTTAGTGACCGGTGGGAGGCCCTGCCTTATGTGGTGCAACGTCAACAACGCCCCGACCAGCCGGTTTACAGTATCCGCCCTGAGGGAACGTCGGGCCCAGAGCGGGTTTTACATCGGAACTTACTCCGCCCCTGTCCGAACTATCCGAGGCCTACAGTGGAGGTTCCAACAGTCCCTGTGGCCCCTAGGCCACCCTTAGTGGGGTGGGCAGTGGTTCCGAGGGGCCCGAACATCGAGCCAAGAGGGGTGGATCCCGCTTCACCACCGAGACGTTCCCAACGGGATAATAGGGGACAGCCCCCAGAGAGGTATGGGGATTGGGTGTCGGAACCCAGTTCTAGGGACTAGAACGGACTGGTGGGGGAGGATGTCACGGAGTGACTAGAGGCAGGCGGAACCTTTGTGCGGGAAGATGTTTCCCTGCCGGAACTGTACCGGTGTAACACCTGGCCGGTTCCGGTTGTCCCGTGAGTTGTGAGTAAACGGGTGATTAGATGAGGAAATGAGTGTCAGGTGTGTGATGAGAGGGTGGCGATCGGCGATTGAGACACGTAATTGAGATGTGGATTATAAAAAGGCATGGTGGTGGGTAAGCAGGAGATAAGAGGAGGAAACCAGTGCGAGTGAGAGATCGCGAGGAGAGGAAGTGGGGCAGGGACGGCTCTTTGCAGGCTGTTGATCAGAGGAAACATTGATGCTGAAAAGGAGGACTTTGGAGATTGAAGGACGGATGTACACATGTTATCTTTTGGAACGAGCTAAGTACCATCCTACCCGTTTATATTGCTTTATAAAGCTTTGTGTTTCTCCATGGATGTGATGGTCAGATGATTGCTGGCCAGTAACTAAGTTTTCTGATGTGCTAATTTCTCCAAGCCAGTGTGCTTGTGGTCGTCCATCTCTCTCTCCCGCTGTCTTACTGCCTGCCGTTTTCCATCTTTTGTCATCTTGGGTCGACCAAATGTATTGAAGACGAGGGTTTGAAAACTAAACATCATGTTGATTTGATTCTTCCCAAGCGAATACTGTTGGCTGTTATCCATCCTCTCGATTGTCCCTGGGTTACAGCGCTATTGAAGACTGAGGCGTTTGGTCGGAGCTACGAGCAGAGGCCCTAGTTTACTGTGAGTGTGTGGATTGCAGTGTGTGTTGGACAATTACACGTGTGAAGTCTTCGAGTGCTTTATTTAATACACGAGTGTGGGGAGTAAAGTCTGCCTTTGTTCGTGCCTTTGACCTGTTGGATCGCCTCACTCGAGGGGCGTTGGGTCTCGCTAACCAGTGCTTGTGGAGTGTATTATACAGAGCTGTGAGTTATCTGCACCTTCTATCCTCTGTTTGAGTCCAGTGAAGAGCCTGCTGAAGCTGTGAGTTATACGTACCCTCCACCCTCTGTCTGAGTCCAATGAAGGGCCTGCTAAAGCTGTGAGTTATACGTACCCTCCATCCTCTGCCTGAGTCCATTGAAGAGCATGCTAAAGCCGTGAGTTATACGTGCCCTCTATCCTCTGTCTGAGTCCAGTGAAGAGCCTGCTCAAGCTGTGAGTTATACGTGCCTTCTATCCTCTGTCTGAGTCCAGTGAAGAGCCTGCTCAAGCTGTGAGTTATACGTGCCTTCTATCCTCTGTCTGAGTTCATTGTAGAGCCTGCTCCAGCTGTGAGTTATACATACCCTCCATCCTCTGCCTGAGTCCAATGAAGAGCCTGCTCAAGCTGTGAGTTATACGTGCCTTCTATCCTCTGTCTGAGTTCATTGTAGAGCCTGCTCAAGCGGTGAGTTATCTGCACCTTCTATCCTCTGTCTGAGTCCAGTGAAGAGCCTGCTGAAGCTGTGAGTTATATGTACCCTCCATCCTCTGCCTGAGTCCATTGAAGAGCATGCTAAAGCTGTGAGTTATACATACCCTCTATTCTCTGTCTGAGTCCAGCAAAGAACTTGCTAAAGCTGAGAGTTACACGTACCTTCTATCCTCTGTCTGAGTCCAACCAAGAGCCTGCTAAAGCTCGAAGAACCTGCTAAAGCTGAGAGTTACACGTACCTTCTATTCTCTGTCTGAGCCCAGCAAAGAGCCTGTAAAAGCTGTGTTATACTAACCCTCCATACTTTGTCTGAGTCCAGCAAAGAACTTGCTAAAGCTGAGAGTTACATGTACCTTCTATCCTCTGTCTGAGTCCAGCAAAGAGCCTGCTAAAGCTGTGAGTTATACGAACCCCCCATTCTCTGTCTGAGTCCCACCAAGAGCCTGCTAAAGCTCAAAGAACCTGCTAAAGCGGAGAGTTACACGTACCTTTTATCCTCTGCCTGAGTCCAGCGACGAGCCTGTGAAGTTGAGTTATACGAATCCTCATCCTTTGTCTGAGTCCAGCAAAGAACCTGCTAAAACTGTGAGTTAAATGAACCCTCCATCCTCTGTTTGATTCCAGCGAAGAGCTTGGTAAAGCTGTGAGTTATACTAACCCTCTATCCTTTGTCTGAGTCCAGCGAAGAGTCTGCTAAGGCTTGGAGAACCTGATAAAGCTGTGAGTTCTACGTACTTCCCATTCTCTGGCTGAGTTATTCCTCTCTCGCTGTCTTGGCCTGCTTCGAAGAGGATTCTAGGAAGACGGAGTGGATCGAGTGCCATTTTATCTTAAAAATACTTTTAATTCAATAAAGACGAACTTTGTATCTTTTATCTGATTGTCTGGTCTGGTGGTGTTCTCTGCTAGCTCCTTGAGGTGGTACGGTTCAGAGGGGCGGTGTAGAAAGGTCCGGTCGCCTGCCCCGGCCTGTGACAAAAGTATACGCACCCAGGAGTTTCTTGACCTCTTCCTCGCTCATGAAGACGTTCACATTCGGCCTGTTGTTATTGTTTATGCCCGGTGCATTGCTCGGGTTGGCGAGGCATCGGGCCCCTTCGAGAAGCAGGAGGAGAAAGAAACCCCCTAGTCTCCACAGTACTGTATGCGGCCAGCCCCGGGACACCGCCGACGCCGCGCCTCCACCGGAGCCCCGCGCTGGCGGAAACATCACAACCCACCGTCGCGTCAAAAAGTCTCTGCGATCGAACTACGCCACGGAACCTCATCCAAAGCTCGAGCTACTTCTTCCCGAGGGCGACATGCTACTAGGTTTGATGACGGCGCACTCTGTCGACCCCTCACCCGCCGCCGATAGCAGTCCAGCTAACTTCTGTTAGCTCGCGCTCAATCTCAGTGGCGGGACCAGTTGGACATTAAACATTACATTAAACACACACCACCCCATGAGCGCGCCCGTAAACGTCGGTGCGTGCGCGCGCGCACTAGTTTTAAATGACCCCCCACCCGCCGCAATCTCAGTTTTCATTGAAGAAAGGGGCGGTTGGGGAGAGAGAGAGGGAGAGGGAGGGGGTCATTTAAAACTAGTGCGCGCACGCACCGACGTTTACGGGCGCGCTCATGGGGTGGTGTGTGTTTAATGTAATAATAATAATACAGGCAGGTGACAACTTTGAGCTTTTGCCTAGGCCAGTTACTGCCTGTTGAATCAGTTTAATTTCAAACTCATCTTTGAAGTATTTTTACTCTTCAAGTGTCTGTACTTTATCAGTGTTTTTCTTTAGAAAACTTTTACTTCACAACATTCCAAAGCATGATATTGTACTTTTTACTGTACTATGTTTCATAAAAAATATAATTTAATACTCAAAAAAAAAGTAATTCTAAGTTTTACTTGAGTACAAGAAAGTACTATTTTAAATGTATAATTTTAAATGTTCTTAAGTATTAAAGGTTTACTTTACTTTTATTTATGAAATGTAGTGCAGTAAAAAGTACAAGATTATATGTTTGGTATGTAGTGCAGTAAAAGTTTTCCAACGAAAAACACTCTTTTTTAAATTTAGTAAAGTAAAAATACTTCACTAGACCTACTGTCCACCTCTGTTTTCAACCAAAGTGAAAGATAAGAAACAAAAGTATCTAAATGTTTCATTGTATCTCCTACATTAAAATGTATAAAGTTCAAATGTAATGTGGCTCTGTACATCAACAGTGTTTTTTTTTTCTTTTTGATTGTTTTAAAATGCAGCCATATCAAAGTATGCAATAAAGGTTATATTAAAATAGCACTTTATTACACAGGCTACTTAAATAGCAACACTAGTTTTATGGCATATACAGTGAGGGATCTGTGACCTGAAAAGAGCTGAAGATATATATCTTAAACATAATATATCTGAAATTAATAATAATATCACTTTAATTTTATTTCATCCCTATATTTCTCTAATGATGTCACTAAGAATAATTATTTGATACATTTCTGATGGATGTACAAGAACCTTTGTATCAGTTGGTTTCCTTAAATTGCAAATAGTTGTTTGTAATATGCAAAGAAACCATCATAAAGCTCATTATAGACTTTATCCCATTTATAAGATTTTGTTCTCTGTTTGTACACATTGTCTCATGCACTGAGCTGGTCTCTGCTTGCGCAACCTCATACTTATGCACTTTTTATAGAACATGATTAGTATTTTGAGTATTTTGTATATACATATTTATAGACATATTGCTATTTGCACTTCTGCACTCTCAAAATAAAGGAACAAAAGCTGTCACTGGGGCGGTGAAAAAGCTACACATTTGTACCTAAAGGGTCCCTATTGATACTTGCACATATTAGAACCTAAAGGGTACATATCAGTACCTAAAAGTTACAAAAGTGTACCTTTTTGAAAAGATACCACCCCAGTGACAGCTTTTGTACCTTTTTTTCTGAGATTGTGGTCAGAGCTAACCACATTTCATTGGCTCTATTTGTAGCTGTACTTTGCACAATGACAATAAAGCTGAATCCAATCTAATCTAATCTAATGGCATAAATGCAGTAACTTCAGTCCCATCCTTTGTGTAAATGCTTTCTTCAAAGACACAATGAGATAGACCAGGGACCATCTTACGGACTGTATGGATCGTAGACTTGAAGTTTAGTGAGCAACATCCATGATATTTCACAAAGCCAGACAAACTGTTTCAGAAAATTTTGCCTTATAAAAGGAAGAGCCTTAGGATTTTTTTTTTTTACAACATAGCGACACCTTGTGGCAATTTAGGGTCTAGCATAACCTCATCGGTAATTTATCCTAAAACTCAGAATCTGTTTTTTGGATAAGAATGCCCACCACTAAAGTTTATCAGTTAAAAATCCTAACATATTTTTCTCCAGTTTCATATTACCCCCTTCCACCCGAGGCTTTATTTTTTCCTTAAAAAGTGAAGAGACCATGAAGTTTTAACATTTTTATTATTAAAATATTCAACTACAAAAACAGACTATAAACACTATTTACATGGTAGCTAGCAGACAGTTTTCCTTTACACAAACAGAAACAATGGTATGACATTTTTTCCCAGTATTTTGTGTGATCTTGCTGTAGGAGAGAACCAGGCTTGAATGAATGGTTGAACGAAAATACTTGTAGATTTTGGAGACTGAACAGGCAATAATTAAAAAACAAAAATTCCCTGAGGGACTTGACGGCCACTACATGTCAATATCACATACTATTTACATTTGAGGTATGCTATTTGATGCAGATAATTCCTAAATCATATGTCAAGGTCATCTACAGATCTCGGCACGTATTCTTCTAAGAATCCTCTCAGAGAGCTCCTAATTCATTAAGATCCTAATTCAAGGGCTGCACTTGTTGCTAGGTATGACACATTCTTCTGAAGACTGTGATTGGTTGCCCAAGAAGAAAAAAAAGAACACTTAAATAGGGTCTATTATAAGCCTTCACTTTGAAATTACAGTTATATAAATATATATATATGTATATATATATACACACACACACAACAATTTATTAGACCACCTGTCATAATAAAGTGAGAAAACAAATATTCTAGGAATCTGTCAAAAACTTTTTCAAAACTGAAAATTGTCATTTATTGGGCAAATAATCTGAAACAACTAAATAGTCTTCTATTATTCTAGTATTCACACATAATAACACAAAAACCCTATATTTTATTTTATTTTATATGGCCTCCATTCACCTTGATAACAGCTTGCATTCTTGCTGCCATTGTTTTTATGTACTTTTCCACAGTTTCTGTTGTTACTGACTTCCAAATAGTTTCTGGTTGTTCCCAAAGACTTGCTTTTGATGAAACATTTGTTTGAGCTATCGTTGAATCCCTTAAATCCCAACAATAATTATATTTTAGCATTAGAAATGCTATTGTGACTAAAGAGCTCACATATACTGGTGGATAAATCATGATAGAAACATAAAAAATTATTTTGGCAATCATCAATATTGTTAGTTTACATTGGGTGGTGGTCTAATAAATTTATTAAGCACTGTATATATAGTTGTATAGTTGTCATGTCTCTAATAAGACGGGTAACAAACATGATCCCTGCATGATCTAATCTAGCATCTTAAGTAAACTGTCATCCATTGTCTAAAACACATTTCTTTTTTGAATTTTGTCACTCTTTGTCGCTACTCTTTGCACTAAGAATTTTCATGAATACGGCCCTGGAGCTGTAAATGAACAAATATACATCCATAGGACAATGTAGCCAATGAAAGGTGACCAGTGATGCAAGAAAGGGTGAACAATGAAGGTAATGACGGCATCCTCATTTAAACTAAGACTGAGAGAAGCAGTTATTCCCCAAAGTTGTCATCGGTTCAGCGTCCTAAAACAGAGAAAAAAACACATTCAGTATGTGACAATATGGTTGTGTCCATTTCTATAAGAGATATAAAATATACTCACCACTATTGTTGTTGTTTTTGAGTTCTTCTGTCTGATGAGAGAGGAAAAAAAGCTTGTTTAAAGGTTGTCTTAATTCCATGATGTAAACTGTGCCGTCATTTCCACCACGTTTACATCCACTGTACAGTAGAACCAGGAAGAACTGTGTATATGGTTTATACGTACTTGGAGTCTTAGGCAGTACTTTCTTAGGCAGCAACGGCTCACAGATCTCTCTAAAACAAACATCCTGCTGAACTTTATATGTCCTTTTGTACCTGAGGGTGAAAACAGGTACTCAGCAAAAATAAATACAACAACTGGATTAGACTGGAGCAAAACAGAACAATAGACATATGCAGACAGCAGACACTTACAAATAATGGCAGACACCATCCTCCCACACGGGCACACTCTTTGTTTCGGAGTAAAGGCGAGTACATGGGTGAGGTACTCGCTGACAATCTGAACGAAAATATAGAAAAGGTGGAGTTGACTAAAGATCTTATTACAGGAAAAGCTACTAAAGATTTTGTGAAACGATAGATTATCTTTTTTCAGACTGATGCTTTTAAAATTACTTTGGTGAGATACAGATTCTGGTGTCTAGGTGGTGGGATAATAAATAAATAATAAACTAAAACAATAATAAATAAACTCAAGTTTAATTCTAATTTATTAGGGATTCATTGGTTTGTGTTTACATGCTTGTGAATGAACAGATGTGGTTATACTAACATAGCTCACACCGTCTGCCCTTGAAACCAACGGCACAGTTGCAGCTGAACGACTCGTTGATCTGCGCACATGTTCCACCATTCTGGCAGGGCTGAGCTCTGCAGTCTTGGGATGACTCTGAAATTTAATGAAATGTTTTTGGATACAAACACATAAACACAATGCTTTGCTACATGCAAAGTTTAAACATTGGCAAGCTTGCAGCTTTTTCATGTTTTGGTTTATTTAGCTGCCCTTTTAAATACACAATCACATGCACATAAATATGCATTTTTAAACAGCTACAAGTCACTTTTTGGGGGCTGAAACCATAATAGATTGCTGATAGATGTGGTTTGTTTATGGTGACTGTCATGCTGCGGATTATTCAGAATACATGCAGTGGTATTCTGCCACAGTCTCTCTTTCAGCTGGGACCAATTACTGAGTTTGAATACCACCAACTGTTAAAACATTCTCCTGTTTTAAGAACCACGAAGTCCCAATCTGAAGTTAATCAACAATTTTCACATGTCTAACAATAATCTTTATAGAGTTTTATTGAAAGATTACCTACCAGATATACTCTTTGTAGCTTCTTCAGGAATTTCCAGAGCTAGACTTATCTTATTGGTGGTTTCTTCCATCTTTTCTAATGTGATTGGAGGTTCAGGCTCTGTTTGAAAGAAACAATGGCAGAAATTGAAAAATCAAGTTAAATAAAAACTGGAGTTTTCAAATTGTTTATGTAAGGGATCCCTTCCTAAAATGTCAAGGCAGTCTTTTCATATATAGTGACACATTTACAATTTTTAAAAAACGTTAAGCATAATAGTGTAAATACCATATTATGTTGCTTTATGCTGCCTTTTTCCCTCAAAATTAATTAATTTGAAAATTAGTTAATTTTGAAGTGCATTGTAGGCTACTAAAACCACATCAACTTATATATATATATATATATATATATATATATATATATATATATATATATATATATATATATATATATATATATATATATATAACCATATATATATATATATATATATAACCATATATATATATATATATATATATATATATATATATATATATATATATATATATATATATATATACTCTTCCGTCATATATATAAACCTGAAGAGAAACAAAAAAAATCTATTAAAATTAATATATTTATTTAGTGCTTTCATAGAAAAATATAATTTCAGAGCAATTTTCCAGAATATATTGACTTGTAATAATCACAATTAATCTCATTGGTTTGATTGACTATCTTCAGGAGAATGAAAGTAATAATATGGTAAATGTGATAAAAATGATTGTATTTATTAGCCTCAGTTAAAATGTTAACTATAACAACCCTAAAAAACATTTGGTAAAATAGTTTTTTCTCAAGTTTCCTACTTTGAAACCACTTGAATAAAACACACATTTATTTATTTAGCAGATTTGTTCATCTAAAATAATTAAAAACAACAACAGTTTAAAATTATAATGCATTACCATTATATATGAAATAATTACTGACTTGTGCGGTGTCTGATGGTTTTTTGTGGAAGGTTGGTAAATTTAGCTGTAATTCTCCCTCTTCCGTCAATTAGCTCTGTATATCTGAAAGAGAAAACAAACACACAGAGCTCATTATTCTATGGCTTCCTAGCATTGCGTTCATAACCGCATAGTTGCATCTGTACCTTTGTGGCTCTTCAAGGAGTTCTGTGTGGTCATCTGTGCCTCCATCTTGAACTTGTGTCAAGGTCTGTCCTGTCTGGGAGTCCTGTCCTCCCTTAGGTCTGTCACCTCTGCTTTGGCCCTTTGGAACTGGTACTGTGCAATACAAGATACACAGATAGGTCACCAGGACAAAGACATCTTGACAATTAAATATCGGCGACTCACGTGTGGTGAAGGCTAGGTGTTGAGGGACGCTCTGAATGTTGTCCTGGCCCATTTTGCGCACAGCAGTGAGGGCAAGTCGGTAATGTTGTCCTGGAGTGAGGTCTTGTAGTGCATAAGTCCCTAAACTTCCATCAGGTAGGTAGCGGCTACGGGTGCTCAGGCCGCGAGTAATATTGACCACAAAACCGTCTGGAAGATTCCGAGGATGATGGTCCCATGTGATTCGAGCAGAGGTGGTGGTGATGTGGGAGAGTGAAAGGTTCTGAGGTGGAAGCGGTCCTGATGGAGAGAATAGTATAATGTGCTGTTACTTACTACAGAGGTGCATGTGTTTGTAACACAGAGCTGAAGAGATACTCACTGGTCCAGAAGTGCAGTGGCCCAGCAGATTTGCTAGTTGATGGCAGGTCTTCAGGGCGCAAACCACTCTGTGCGACTACATCTACTGTGTACATCTGACCTGGGAGCAATGTGCTGTGGGTTACACACAACTAATCAGTAAAATATGTGTTTTTCATTTTCATATTTTAAACCTTTATATTATCTCAGAACATTGTATTAAATGATGCAACTAAATTGCAGAAACTGGAAACGACTACAAAAAAAAGAAAAAAGAAAAGAAGAATTTCTTTTGGAGGGCTGAAATCAGTGATGTATAATTGGAACTTCTCCGATGACACATTTTAACCAAGTCAGGGTTTATTTCGTGAATATGAGAAAAAACTACAGAATGTCACATTTTATTATCAGCTGTTTCAACACATACATGTTTTACCAGCTAAGAAGTTCAGCACTTTTAGAGTTTCATCCCCCTATCTGATGTGAGCATAAGTATTGGAACAGTTGCCTCACAGGTCTTTCTAAGTGATCAGCTGTGTCCTGTTGCATTAATTCTTCAGATATTAAAAGCAGAGAATGTGTCGTATCAGTTATATCTATTACTTCTGTATTCTGAATCTTGCATTCGATGATGACACACACAAACCAGGATGAAGATGAGGGAGCTGACTTTGAGAGAAAAGCAAGCAATTTGGATGCTAAAAGAAAAGAGGAAGTCAATTAGAGCTATAGTAAAAACAAAGGGCATGGAGAAATCAAGAGTTTGGAAACCACCACCAACCAACAACTACCTGATCGGCTGAGAAAACAACAGTAGTTGATGACAGACAAATCATAAAAGCTGTGAAAATGAACCATAAAAGACGTGTCTGTAAAATCATCAACAACTTCCAGAAAGCTGAAGTGAAGCTCTGACAATCTACTGTCCTCAGGAGACTTTGACACAGAATTACAGATGCTACACAGCAAGATGCAAACCTCTGACCAGCACCAAAAATAGAAAGGCAAGATTAGAGTTTGCAAAAAAGCACAAAGGTGAGCCAGAAGAGTTTTGGAACTGTGTTTATGGACCGATGAGACCAAGATGAACTTTTATCTAAGTGATGGGAAAGCAAAAATGTGGAACTGCAAATGATCCCAAGCATACAGCCTCATCTGTAAAGCATGGTGGAGGTGGTGTCATGGCATGGGCATGCATGGCTGCCTCTAGAATAGGCCCTCTCAACTTTACTGATGACTTAATATATGATGACAGTAGCAGAATGAATTTGGAAGGGTACAAAACCATCTTGCCTACCAATATTCAAGAAAATGCCACCAGATTCATTGGGAAGTGCTTCATCAGGACAATGACCAAAACACCTTGTCAGTTCAGTCAAGGAATTTATAAGGGCAAAGAAATGGAAAGTCTTAGATTGCCCACGTCAATCTCCAGATATAAATCCGATTGAACATGAATTTCACCAGCTGAAGAGGAGAGTAAAGGCAGAATCTCCCCAAAACAAGCAACAATTGGAATTGGAATTGAGTCCAAGAGTCTGGTGATGTCTATGGGTCACAGACTCACTGCTGTGATTGTGCGCAAGGGATCTGCAACTAAATAATAGCTTTTATTCTTTTATATCTGCCTTATGTTCAACTGTTCCAATACTTATGCTCACATCAATGAGTGGGATGAACTCTAAAAGTGTTGTTCTTTTTATTTGGTAAAGCATGTATGTGTTGAAACGGCTAATAATAAAATGTGACATTCTGTAGTTTTGTCTCAAATTCATCTTTTAATCATATTTGTAAATGTCTTGACTTCACAGGCAACAGAACAATTTTGTCTTTAATGTTCCAATACTTATGGAGGGCATTGTATATGAGTAGAAACTACAACACGAGGTACACATATCAGCAGATTGTACACACTTCACTGTGAATGAATGAATGAATGAATGAATGAATGAATGAATGATGCATTTATATAGCGCCTTATTGTGTATTGCTGTACACCCAAAGCGCTTTACAATCATGTGGGGGGTCTCTCCTCAACCACCACCAGTGTGCAGCATCCACTTGAATGATGCGACGGCTGCCACACTACAACGGCGCCAGTGCGCTCACCACACACCAGCTACAGGTGGAGAGGAGAGAGAGTCATAGAGCCAATCAAGTGGATGGGGATTATTAGGAGGCCATGATAGACAAGGGCCAGTAGAGGGAATTTGGCCAGGACACCGGGGTTACACCCCTACTCTTTTACGAGAAGTGCCATGGGATTTTTAAATGACCACAGAGAGTCAGGACCTCGGTTTAACGTCTCATCCGAAAGACTGTGACCAAAAATGATGTTGGAGTAGCAATATATAAAATTCCTTCACCTGGAATATCAAGAGGCGGCTTGTTGCAAAAGAAATGTACTATGATTGCTTTCATAGACCTTAGTCAGAATAGCTCCATATTTAATTTTTGACAGCAATGAAAACGAGTCTATAGGGATTGAAGTGCCATTGCAAAGACTGTCTATTTATCACAGTCTCATTTTTGATCCATGCTAAATTCAATATAACTTTTTAACCTGACTAAAATCTGTGTGAGAACACAGTACCCTGAATAGCACAAAGAGTACCATTACCCAAATGTTTTGGCTAAATGAAAACTTTAATATTGGTTTTAGTTAAAAAATTAAAAATAAAATTAATTAACAAATTAAATTAAAAATAAAATAAATTTGCATCACCAATGTGTTACATGTCTGTGTTTTATCCTGTGACCTAGGCTGTATCCGAAATCGCCCCCTATACCCTCAAATAGTGCACTATTTGAGGGGACGGCCATTTTAAGTGGTGTTCGAAACTTTAGTGGATGTTCTCGAGTGCACTCATTCAATCCCACAATGCACCGCAAAAACGAGTGTACAACCGATGTACACTCAACGGCTAGAGAATCCCCAGAATGCACTGTGAGAGTCGCGCGCCGAATCAATTCCCGCGTCTCGCCAGAAGATGGCGCCCGCAGCTGAATCCATTCATTGATTTTAGAAGCGCTCGTCCACGGCGTAATACAGTGGAATACAACAAAGGTACAAAATTAATTGTAAATTGACTATTAGGGTTTATACATAATTTCCATGACAGAGTTCAAGATAAATCCTTCAATCTTACTATTGGAGATGCCCGTTTCGAATGATTATTTAACAGGAAGCAAACTATGCAAAAGCGGCAGTTCTTCCGGTGCATTCAGTGTCCGAATTCACTCACTCGTTTTCATTCACTCCTTCAAGTGAACTATGGCTGTGTCCAAATTCAGGGTCTGCATCCTCCTTAGGATCCTTCCTACCCGGTTGAAGGAAGAGGGATCCTCCGACGTCCGCAAAACCCGGAAGTCGGTGTTTGTGAATTTGGACAGCCTACCCTTCTTTCAGTTCCCTCCCTTACCCGTTGCTCATATCCTGTCGCCTAGCAACCGTGACAGCGCCAAGCAAGAAGCGGGAAAATGGACAAACAAAGAGTTATTCTCCTCATTTTAATTATTTTGGAAGAAATAAAGCAATTAAATAAATTAAATACTTTCTTTGCTTGTTGTCGGAGAGTTTTTTATATCAGACTACAAGACAGTCACATCCAGGTAAGCCATTATAGCCTATTTTTATTTGTTTTAAGTATTCTACTAATTTCTCCTACAAATTCATTGAGCCGAAGCATAAACTTTAGCTTGTTTTGTCAGAGAAACTCCTCTCCCACTCCGCTACCGCTCGCTTCGTCCGCCATTACGCTCTGCCGAAAAGAATTATGGGATAGGTAGGACGGGAAAGGATCCACCACACCCATCCTTCCAATTCGGGGAAAAGGAGGACGTATTTGTGGGCCGCATTTGAAGGATCCTACGAATTTGGACAGCCTTCGTCGCGGCGCTGTGACGTAACATCCTTCAAATGAGTACTCCGAAGGATGCAGACCCTGAATTTGGACACAGCCTATATGAGTGGACTAATGTAGGGAATAGTGAATGAGGGTATAGGGGGCGATTTCGGATACAGCTCTAGTTTTGCCAATTCTGTTTAATTAGTTATTGAGTTCACCTGTTGAGTCCTCGTTATCTGCACTATATTAGTTCCTGTCTTTTGAGTTTGAGTTTGTCGGTTATTGTTGATGTCTACATGTTGGTGCAGCCCGCTTCTAAGATTTCCTTGTATCCTCTCCTTGAACTATTATTAAATGTGTGAATTTAGATGTTTCTCCTTCGTCGTGAGCCTTCCTCTGCACAACACGTAACACAATGAACTTGCTTGTTTCCCTTTTCCCATTTTTTTATTACATTTAGGGTTATGTACCTATTACTACTACTTACTTTAGAGCAAATTGAGATTATGTTAGAGTCAGTATATTAAATGTTAATATATTAAACGTTAGGCTAATAATATGCCTATTAATAATATTATTATAATTTTATCCTTTAAACTTTAAAACTTAAATATGTACACGGGTGAACCGTTTACAATAAGAGTTCTCACATGTATTTACAGAAAAGGTGATTTTTTTTTCAAACTGCCGCCAAAAATGACGTGTCCCGGAAATTGCCGCTTTCGCACAATCTCTAAAAGTTATATTCACTACAGAACCCACTCATCCCAAAAAATGAACTAAACTAACTGTTTATATGTAAAGAAAACAATACTCTAATACTCTTCCAGTTTAACGCAAGAGTGGAACCTTTGATACTTTTGTTCAGCTCTGAGGTAAGTAAGCTCAAATTCTATCATCATGTACTCACATGTCTTGAACTCAAACCATCATGAATTTCTTCCGTGAAACACAAAAGGTGATTTTTAAAAGGTATATGTAAATTATATTGAGCTGTGCATTTCTTAACTATTAAACTGTTAAAGGAACAGTTTTTTTGGAAATAGGCTCATTTTCCAACATCCCTAGAGTAATACAGATGTGTTTTACCGTTTTTGAATCCATTCAGCCGATCGCGGGGTCTGGCGGTCCCAAAATTAGCATAGCTTAGCATAAATCATTGAATCCGATTAGACCATTAGCATCTCATTATAAAATGACTAAAGAGTTTCGATATTTTTTCTATTTAAAACTCGACTCTTCTGTAGTTGCATCGTGTACTAAGACTGGCGGAAAATGCAAAGTTGTGATTTTCTAGGCTGATATGTCTAGGAACTATACTGTCATTCCGGCGTAATAATCAAGGAATTTTGCTGCCGTACCATGGGTGCAGCAGGCGCAATGATATTACGCAGCGCCTGCTAATAGTATAACGTGACCACCTGTTTGCACAGGGAGCGTGCCTTGCAACCATGGAGACATTAGTAAGAGACGATTTAGAAAACATTTCCTTTGGTACAGAACCTGAACCATATCTGTTTGAACCTGAATACACAGAAGACGAACTTTTACAGCATGAAAGACAGGAAAGTTTGGAAAGTGTAGCTGAACAGTCCATGGCAGAAGAGGGGAGGAGAGCTGATTCAAACTGGTGGTGCAAGTGTGGGGCTTGCCAGCCCATGCCGACCGAAAGTGAGTGCCTGTGCTGTAGCGAGTGGGACCAGGTGTTGCCATCGATGGCAAGGGTTGATCTACCTGATGAGGAAGTGGCATGTATCGCAACATCCGAGGACCTCTTAGTAATGCTGCATCCTGCAGTGGTCGAATTTTTTTTCCGGTTTGACAAAATAAACTGGAAAAAACGTCCCATGCCGAGTGGACCTGACGGACAGCTGTCGCTAGAGTAAGTGATTTCTGCAATCATTACAATGCATGACTGCAAGATATAGAATGCGTACTGTCAGTATGCATTTTCAAACTTATATTCATGATGTGCTATTTCTACTACACAAACATAGTGCCGGTGACTTTGAAAGTTACCTAGATGGGAACTTCTTTCAGGCGCTGCGTAATATCATTGCGCCTGCTGCACCCATGGTACGGCAGCAAAATTCCTTGATTATTACGCCGGAATGAGAGCATAGTTCCTAGCCATATCAGCCTAGAAAATCACAACTTTTCATTTTCCGCCAGTCTTAGTACACGATGCAACTACAGAAGAGTCAAGTTTTAAATAGGAAAAATATCGAAACTCTTTAGTCATTTTATAATGAGATGCTAATGGTCTAATCGGATTCAATGATTTATGCTAAGCTATGCTAATTTTGGGACCGCCAGGCCCCGCGATCGGCTGAATGGATTCAAAAACGGTAATACACATCTGTATTACTCTAGGGATGTTGGAAAATGAGCCTATTTCCAAAAAAAGTGGAGTGTTCCTTTAATTAAAGTTAACAGGCAGGCACGAGATGTAATTGTGCAAATCACCCATTGTGCAAATGTTTAAAAATTCACATTTTCTTGTTTTATGATGTGTTGATAGCCACTTTACACACTTCAAGTGCACCTTCGAAATCTCCTACTTCTAGGTCCAGAGATTCATTATTATGACACATTATTTGGCTGTATGGTAAGGGGGGAAATATATGGTTATTCATGTGCTCAGGACTTGTAAATATGACATTTCTGACTACACTTGAAAGCTGCAACAGACTAGATGGGCCAATTATGAGATCATTCTCTTAAGACTATGCAAACTATTTTCAGACTTTTCTTTTTCTGTGTCATCATGACTGACCTGAAGGAGTACTCTGTGACGCTGCTATTGAGCACGGCTGTGCGAGGTCCGCTACCATCTGCAGGCACCAGAGACACCCGAACCTGACTGATCGCTCCATGGCGGCCAACATGCACCAGCCACCGCATCCATACCTGAGAGGATGACACATTCACTACCTCCAGCTGTTCCACCTTACGTGGCCCTGCAACAGAACAGGAGAAGAAAGAGTATGTGAGTGAATACTTTACATGTACATGTTAGTTTAGCACTATTATTGTGTAAAAATTGAGAATTAATCGCACTCTTTTTTTCTTTTGGCACAAATAACATTCATAATTTTTATTTACGGAGTTAAATAAACATGGAAAAAAAGTGTATATATATATATATATATATATATATATATATATATATACACTCCTGCTGTCACATTGTGCTAAGGAAACAGGATGTGACAATCACCATATAGGTACAGAAGAAAAATTGGGAGCTCTCACTAGTGCGGATGAGAGCGAAAGCTGGCTGACTTATGTCATTGCTGTTGGTGTTGCGTTTGACGGAGAACGTGGAGATGTTATAAAGCTGTCCGGGGTTCAGGCCCTGTAGTACATAGGTAGAATGCTGCTTCTCCAGGAAGTCTGTCTTCCTTGGTACACGACCAATAGGAGCAAAGGCAACAGCAAAGCCGCTGATTAAATTCTGAGTGGCATCTGACTGATCCCAGCGTAACTCGACTTCATTTTCTTCTACCCGCAACACATGCAGGCCAGATGGAGGCAACAGGTCTGGGAACAGTAAAAGTATTATAAATAAATCAAATACCCTCTAAACCAGTGATTCTTAGCTAGTGGGCTGCGGCAAACCTCAGCAAACCTCAAATGGGGCCCCAAGATGTCTTAAAATTATTTAAAATAAAAACAAATAAACATATCTCTTATTTTAATTCACCCCCTCAACAACTTCATTTTTTTTTAAGTATGAGGTAGCTTAATGATTTCTAGATAAAATGTCCATGGTGTTTTAACATTCTATATTTAGCACATGAGACCATGATCCGCACTCACAAAAATAATCTTCTTTTTAACATTTATTTTACATACATCACCAATGTCAAAACACAAAAGTTTCGGCTCAAGGCCTTCTTCAGTGTGTTGAGCAGTTTAATCCCTCCATCCACTTTTTTTAAATCATTAATTCTATTGACGTCAGCATTCATTAGCCAATGTTCAATTACAAACACATGTGTTCCATTTAAATACTGGACAATTTCCATTTGTATACAAATCATCACATCCACCCATTCACTACATATAGCTACCCATGACTAGAACATGAAATTATATGGGGTCCCATATTTATCCCTATTGTACAATCAAACAGTCTAATACATAAACAATCACCAGCATCTACTACCCGAATTAAATTTCATCAGAAGTACATTGTCATAAATAATAATTGATTTTCACACTGTACTCAAAATATACTCCACAAAATGTTAAAGATATGTTAGGGTTTTAAGATTTTAAATTTTTCTTGCTAGAAATTGTAAAATTAAATAAATTAATTAAACTCTATTATTAATATAAATTAATGTTAATTAATAATATACAATTTTGGTTCATTTTAGTTGTGGAAACCTGTTAGCCTTCATGGGGGCTCTTCAAATATTGTTGTGAACATTTGAAATTAAAAAGGTTGAAAGCCACTGCTCTAAACTATGATAGGGAAATTTGTTATGAATGCAGTACATGCATACCAAATACATACCAAAGAATGCACATATTTTAAGTTTGAAGTAACAAACGTCCCATATCTCTGAATAATTAATAAATTCCCTGGAAGCAATTTAACAAATCACTTTGCCAGTAAAAACACAAACTCTGAATTCCATTCTATCTTAATATCTAGTTTCTTTTCTAAATAGCCTCCACATAAAATGAATGGATATGGGTTGATTTTGAATAATGGAAGATCAGGAGCTGACCTCTCTCACAGTCTCTCCCTGTGTGGCCCACCCTGCAGGCGCAGCTGTAGTTCCCCCTTCTATCACTCCAACAGACGCCTCGGTTCCCGCACGGCTGCAGTACACACGGGTTCTCCACTAGACAGCAACAGAGGACCAATTGAGACCTTACATTGAAAGCACCCTGTCTGACAAACGTACAGAACTAATATAACGACTTCAGACTTCCAGAAAGTGGAAGGGTACACAGATTCACTGACAGTTTTAATTTTATTCACATCAAGACAAATCTTTTAAGTTTGTGAGGATTTTGATTAATTCAGATCAGTGTAACATAGCAGAAGGCAGACTTTTTTTTGTCAGAGGCAACTTTTTCTCTCATAGTTCCCTCAATGTCAGTTACAATCTTGATACTTCTTGTTTTTTCTTTAATTTGTTATGTTTTGTACACTTTTTCAGGAGTAATATTTAATAATGTTCGACATACATGTCTGGCAGCGGCCTCCAACATAACCCTCTTTACACACACACAGGTGGTTCCTCCTGTAGCATCGGCATACACCTCCATTTAAGCAAGGATTTGGCTCACATCCATCCTGTTCTGCAGTACAAACACACATTTGTGTCATAAGATGGAAAATCCTTCATTTTGAGAGGTGGGCTGTTTGTTAGAGATAAAGTAGGTATGAAGTGTTTGTGTGTATCAAATTAGATTTAGTGTAAGTCAGAATCAAGGGGAAAGCAGATTACGCAGAATGACAAAAACAGTTGCAGATGCAAGCTGGAAAATGAGTTGGGAATCAAGGTTCAACAAAAACAGGTTTGTTTTTCGTTCTATAGTTACCATATTGTAGCACATCTTTGTGTAAGATATTGAGTTTAGATTATTGCTATATAAGCTACAAGCACAATTTTATGTTTGCAAAGGCCCTGTCTGTTTTCAGGTAGATGCTTCATAAATCCACACTAAGGCTGCAAAAACAGTTTCTATAAAAAGTATAGTTTTGATGTTTTACACCATCACAGATAACTGGGATTTTTTTGACACTGATCAACAGACAAATATTCTTTAATGTAAAAAAAAAACAGTTTTCTACAGATTGGTTATAAGAGTTATTACTCACAAACTAATGTTTTGCATAAGTACACAAGTGTTTGAGTTTAGCAGATGCACCTTTGTGAGCAATTACAGCCTTGAGTCTGTGTGAATAACATTAGATTTGCACATCTGGTCACTGCAGTTTTTCTCCATTCAGGTTACATGGAGACTGAGTGTACGGCCTTTTTCCAAGCCAACCCGGTAGGTTTCTTCCAGACTCCATCAGGTTTTCCTTCTTGATTTCTGAGTATTTTGCTGCATTCATTTCTTTTAGTCATTCTGCATTGATGAATCTTAACCATGTTTTACACAAATTAGGGAAGGTGTTTTTCAGATTATACTGTGTTAACTTGGCCAAAAATTGTTCTGTTCTGTCAGGACCATTATCGTAAAGGATGATTGACAATTAGCATACAGTTTGGTTTGGCGGTATGGTTCTGTTCTGGGCAAGAACTCCCTGTGCATCCATGCAGCCTGGCATGGGTGAGAGCAGGGAGAGCAGCGATAACCCTCTTAGGGTAATCAGAACAGAACCAACATAAATGTATTGCATATATAATTTATGTTCAATAATTTAATGTAAACATTTTAGAAATGAGTCTGATTCAAAGGGGAATCAGAAGGCCAAATTAGGGATGGAGGAGGGTAATTAGCTATTGAGCAACATGAAGCTGCTGATAATACTGAAGTACCTTATATATGGGTGCTGTGATAGGTGTCATATTCCTATAGGTAGATGTGGATCAGCCGAGAGTCAGCTGACGTGAGCTTGACTAACGTGATCTGCCAGAACTAACGCTACGCTTGATTTTTGGTCTCATCAGACCATGGAACCTTCTAGCTGGTGGAACTCTCCCACATGCCTTGTAGAAGACTGTAGCAGAGCTGTCCTATGCCACTCACCCATAAAATTCTGACTGGTACTCAGATGCATTCGGGCAACAGTTCTCTGCTCAGCCTTGATCATTTTAGATTCTAAATCTTCTGCACTTCAACTCAATTTTGAAGGCATAGATCATCTATGCCACAATGGCCTGGATTTGTTTTACATTTGACAAAGTCACTTGGATCTGCTTGGCATGTTTCTTTTCACCAGAAAATTGACTCACCAGAAATTGGACATTTCAGATAGAAGTGTATTTACATTATAATCAATTGAAACCCCTTAGCTACACTCAATTAATCTTAATTTAGCCATTCATGTCACTTTTAAACCAATTGGCTGCCTCAGTGATTTAGTTCATATTAAAAGACTGTCAAACTTATGAGAACCATTCTTGTTTTTTTTTTGTATTTACTTAAAGTCATATTGATCACATTTTGAAAGAGTCTTTTTCTTTTGATCAGTGGGGAAAAAAGTCTACTGTGATTTAAGGCTGTAAAACAACAAAACAGTCCATAGTTAACATATTGATGTTACCTATCTCACAGTCCTGTCCGGCATAGCCCTGCTGGCAGTGACAGAAGTAAGAACCAGGCTGATCCTCACATGTACCTCCGTGCTTACATGGCTCGGAAAGGCATTCATCAATATCTGTCAAAACATTCACAGAAATCTAAACTCAAGCCATGTTTTACACAATGATGAGCTGTCAAAATCTCTAATATCATAATGTCAATATGACATAAGATAGAGAATTAAGAATAAGCAAGAGATATGCAGTGTGTTACCTGTTTGACAGCGCTGGCCACTAAAACCATCTTCACATTCACACAGGTAGGAGGCTACCCTATCACGACAAGTTCCCCCATTCATACATGGCTGAGACAAACACTCGTTTATCTCTGGAAAAATAAAGGAGATGATGAGAGTCATTCATGTCCAAATCCTAGCGCACTGGAAGCATTTAACAAATCATGAAAACGCATATATAAACAAAATCCACACACTTACATAAACAGACACACATTTTGTGTACAAGGCATAATACTGCATGTTGTTGATCAGAAAAAGCTTATTGTAGAGCCCATCTTTGGTTTGGTGTTTGAACTGAGATTCACACAGAATCAAAAATTCACACAAATACCATAGCAGAAACCCAAATCTGCATGCAAGTCCATCAACAACAGTTCTCAAGATGAACAGAAATCCAGGTATTTGGATTTCTCCTCGTCTCACTGTGTACTTGGACTGTTTATTTCAAGTGATACAAATGATGTAGTAGCTCCTGTTGCCAGAGCAGCATCATGCTTTATGTCCCACAGAGAGACCGCAGAATTGTTTTGTGTTTAAGAACTCTGAACTGTATACCAAGGCCTGACTACTTTCTGTTAGCACTCTGACACACTACACAAACTTTATGTTGGTTTCAAACTGCAATTTGTTTTACAGTGTTTCTACTTGTTTGACGTTTTGTAGGCTCATCAGCTCTTCTTCCCAGCATTCCAAACCAACCAACCATTTTGGAATGTTGGTTTCAGGGTGGGACAGCCTTGGGCAAACTTTGAACAACAAGGGTTTTGAATCTCCACTAACCTTCACAGACTGGAGGCTGGCTCCAGGACCCCTGGCTGCTGCAGATACTCTGGGTGGCCCTGGGAAGGGGAGTGTAGCCTGGGTGGCATGCATACAGAGCCATGGAGCCCGGGGCAGTGGAGGAATACTGCACCTCTGCATGCTTGACTTTCACAGGGGGGCCACAGTCCAGACCTGCAGTGTGCACAGAGTATAATTATGACATATCATATAAACAAACAGACTGTTGGCAATGAGTCAGGTTTGTTAAACAATTAGAAAATTTACAATAATCATATCATGATAAATTTGGACAATATAATTATTCACTATCATATTTATGGATGTTACATTGATATTAGATACTAATATAAATTCCTTTTACAATGTATAAGCTATTTGCTATTTAAAAAAAAAAAAGAAACGAAATGCACAGAAGCCGATTACATAATTCTAACTGGGAAAAAACATAATCTAACTAAGGCTGAAGAATTTAATTTAGTTAGTTAATTAAACACAGTGACAAAGCCCTACACTGCAAAACAGAATGCCAGAAACACTACGAAACAAAATGAGCAGTGGCAGCAGCAGTTATTTGTTTCTTTCTACAAAATAAATTATTGCTTTTCCCGAAAACATAAAGAACCAACTGGTTTCACTTTACCTAATACACATGGCCACATTTACAGCTATGAGCAGATTCATAAATAGAGAGAAGCTGTAAAAACATCATTTTTGTGAAATGTTTTAGGTGACAAGGGGATGGTATTTCATCCTATCATGGAACAGCAGGACACAAATTTAACCGCACCTTGTGGAGAACCTTGTAGAATCAATAGTAACACGGAGGCCTGTAACAGCAGAGTTATAACTCCTGTTCAGGGAGAGAGTATCAAATGCACTGAGGACTTTATCCAACTTCATCTCTGGGGAGGTGACACTCAACCCAGCTTTACTGCAGGAACTGGCACCTGCTGCTTCGTCCTGGCATCATCTGAATGAAGATAGACGACTGCTGTTCTCCGCCTAACATGCATATCAGTTACCCCTAAATGAATGAATAGTGACTACTGCAAAGAGCTGTGTGAGCTCCTGATTCCTGTCGTGTTGGCAAACAGCTCAGTCTACTTCAGAGGTAAAACAGAGTTTGATTACCCTGCAAAGTCGGATTGGATCCTCTGTTGATCTCGCAGTGTCTTCCTACGAAGGATGGGGAGCACTCACATTTGTATTTACCAATGTAGTGGAAACATGTTCCGCCATTCAGGCAGGGACTGGAAGCACAAGGATCTGGCTTTCCTAAACATAAAACAGAAGATATTTTAAAACAGTTGTACAGTTCCGTGTACACATGTGCATTTAGTGTGCGCTTGCATATTTATTTGAGAAAGAAAACATGGCCATGTGTGCGTCAAAACGAGGTCAACATGTGTGAGAAATCATTGATCATTACAGTAGCACTGAGAAAGAGAAACAGCTTTTCATGCATGTGCCAGAGCAAGTTGTTTTTCCTTCATGTGAGGAATCCAAGTGTTGAACAAACTCCAGAAAATTGGATCATTACACAAGGCCAAACAGTTGCACAACTCTAATGTTGGACAAAGTTGGGATAATGAAAATCCAGAGATGAAAAGCTTCTTGGCTTTGAAGAGCTTTTTTCTTTGTGCAGTTTTATGTGTGTGCGGAAATGCCATTTTATAAACATGAAGAAAAGTCGATTATACTCTTCTTCTTTGACCAGAAAAGAGAAGAGGAAGGGTGACTAAGAACTGTAACATCCCTTGGGTGCTCACTGTCGGCTGGCAATTTAACATTGCACACTTACGGCACTTTCATGGCAAACACGACATGAAAAGATTGTTGGATCTTGTAGGTTTGCACTGCACAATATCAGAAGGATCAGGCCCTTACTAATGGAGCAAGCTGCACAACTTCTTGTCCAGGCCCCTGCCATTTCTAGGCTGGACTACTGCAATGGTCTTCTGGGTGGACTTCAATCATGCACAATCAAACCTCTACAAATTATGCAGCGACACGATTGGTCTTCAATGAGCCCAAAAGGGCCCACGTCACACCTCTCTTTATCTCCCTGCACTGGCTACCGGTTGCAGCTCGCATCAAGTTCAAGACATTGCATATAGAACAGCCACAGGCTCAGCATCCGCCTGCTTCCACTACGAATCTACATTCCCTCCAGAAGTCTGAGATGTACTAGTGAGTGACGCCTTGTGGTACCATCACAGAGAGACACAAAATCACTTTCCAGAACATTTATGTTCACCGTTCCTGGCTGATGGAATAATCTTCCCACCCCTATCTGCCGATTCCCTGACAATTTTCAAAGACAGCTGAAAACTCATCTCTTTCGTCACCATCTGACTTCATCCTACAAAAAAAAAAACAAACAAACAAAAAAAACCTATGCTTCTCTTTACTTAATCCCCAGCCTAGCTTGTACTTATTTGAACAATGTCTGAAACTTGGTATTACGAGCACTTCCTGTGTCTATTTGCCTCTTTATGATGATTCGCTTGATGTATTCCCCAATTGTAAGTCGCTTTGGATAAAAGTGTCTCCTAAATGAATAAATGTAATGTAAATGTAAAAGATAAGTGAATCACAGATGAATGGACCTTTCAAACCAAAAAGAAAACTGACGAAAACGTAAATTCATGCCGCTACAGTAGAAGGTGCAACATGAACGTATATTTTACTAAAGTATACATTAAACCAATCATTTTGCAAACCTGGAATTTTCTTATACAAGTCTACTATATTGCAGTACTTTTGTTTAAAGGTGGGGTAAGCGATTTCTGGAAGCCAATGTTGATATTTGAAATCACCAAAACAAACACGCCCCTACCCCAAAAGGGTCTCGGCCCTATTTTGATAGCTCCGCCCCACATATACTTAGCCTACGCAACCCAGGCAACGATTAGTTCTGTGAAACAAAGCAAAACCAATGTTACACTGTGTCTACACCGGATGCGAGCAGTGCGACAAAATACTATAGAAGTCATTACAATCAGTGATGCTGTCTATACTGGATGCTGCGTGGCGCGACAAATCTCAGACAGAAAACTGCTGCTGTGTTCTATTTATGACGTGCTGACACAAATTTCAAATGATTTTCAACGGTCGCTTTATCGCGTCCAGTGTAGGCAGACTTTAGCTGTTGCGGTGCACCGCGTCCGGTGTAGACACGGTGTTACTAACCTATTGAGAAGAACCAAAGCAACCTTGGTGTCCGATCGCAGGCCTTCCGCTACTTGAGTTCTCTCCAGCGCTGGAAAGCTGATCCGATATTTACACGGGCTTACTTCTTGCCTTATCATTCCGCAGACGTTTATCCGTCTTTTTGCTTTTTATCCGTCATCACTATCTTTCTGTCGCTTGGCTTGGCTGTTCACTGAACGCTCTCCCCTCCACATCATGAGTAGACACGCCCCTTACTGCTGATTGGCTACAAGTTTATTTTGGTACTCAGCCCCGACTCGGTTTTCTAAAGCGTTTTTGAAAAATTACATACCCCACCTTTAATGCTTATCAAACTAATAAGACTCTTTAAACAACATGACCAAAATTTAATTAACGTATTTACAATCACACCATAAAACCACTAATTGCAAGAAATGCTATATACATACCCACTTCACAGTGTTTCCCTGTGAAACGGTAGGGACAGACACATTGGTAGCTGTCAGCTTCTTCTTTACAAGAGCCTCCATTACGACAGGGACTAGAGGCACAGATACTTAATCTGACTGAGGAAAAAAATTAAATAAAAATGCTGTATGTACCGGCAAGTAAGCAAAAAGACTTCTGCAAAACAGATATGTGGTGCATTACACAATATGATGCACAATAATTGGACGTCTACCTTTTAATATGTGTGCGAGGACAAAATGTTAACACGTAGAGCAGATGTAACATACCTCTTTCGCAATGCTTGCCTCTGTAGCCATGCTTGCACTCACAAATATAGCCTCCATCTCTCTCATAGCAATAGCCTCCATTCTGACACGGTGAGGAATCGCAGGCTGATCGGGGCTGTACTGAAAAACACACACACCAGCTTCACCACGTTTCTTCACAGCAAGTGATCTTTTTTTAACGCTCACTAGTAACTTTAATTTGAGTGTGTTGGAATGATTTCATTTAAATGCACACCGCAGCATAGATCCTCTGTGTATTTCAAATACCAAGTTGAAACATTACCTTCACATTATGTCAACATGCAAATAAATCTTTATTTTCTCATTTACTCAACATAACGCCTTAACTGCTTTGGGGACTTTTGCCACCCTGAAAACCTGGCACAGTATTTGTTAATTTGTCATGGAGACCATGGCTTGCACATGGCTTCAAGTTTCTCCAGGGCTCTTACCATATGGGTAGAAGTCCTTGTGATCAAAGTCAACACCAGTTTGGCAGGTGCAGAGGTATGTGCCGCCATACTCTAAGCATGGACCTCCATCCGGACATGGTCGGTTGTTACTACAAGGTGTTTGTGTTACCTCTAAGGAGTAAAAAAAAACAACTGCAGAAATTAGTTGTTATACAAATATGTGTGCAGTACTACTACTTTTGGAATACTTTGTTGGAAACAATGTTGCCCACACTTTTTAAATGGATACAGTCTTTTCTGGTGATCAATACGGTATGTATTGTGATTGTCAGACACTTTTAGTGCTTTTGTTAGAATAAAAGATTGCTCGCACTCTTCAATTGGATACAGTTTTTTCTGTTGGTCAATAAATAAAGGACCTTTTAGTGCTTTTCCATCATGAGCATCTATATGCTCCATCCACAATGCATTTATATGCATTTACTGCATATAAAATGGACATCTCATACCTATAATTTGATAACGTCTTTGGAACTCTTTGAAAAAGCTAATTCTGTATTTGTTTGCATTTAATACATACCAAACTGACAGTAGAGTCCAGTGAAGCCTGTTGGACATTCACAGGTGCCATTCACATCAACACAAACCCCTCCGTTCTGACAGGGACACTCCTCTGTAGGGATTTAAGTGTGATGTAAAGAGAACAGAAAGAGACAGATAAAGAGACACGTTTGAAAGGAGCTCAGGATGCTATTCTGGATAAGTAAACATTCTAACAATTGTACAGTGTTACTCTTTCTTTACATTAGTCAAATTTGAACAAAGTGTAAATTCAGTGGAAGCATGTGTGGGAATGTTACATTGTGTGTGTGTGTGTGCATGAGCGTAGTTTAGCGCAGTGTGCTGTCGTGGGATTTGTTGTACTGTTGTACATTATAAACTTGTACCTTGGGTCAGTCTTTCCCATAATTTTCCCACACAGTTCATAGTGCTGGATGACTGTAAGTCAGTATTCTGTAAAGCTTAAGACTTTTTATTTTCCTCTTCCCTCTAATTGCAGCAGTGGATCAAAGTAACTTGCTGTATCACTGTTAAATTGCTTCCTTTTGAAGTCCAGGGGGCTTGCACGAGGGTGCTATTTTTTCCTGATAATATGTAGCATGTTTTTGATCAAATTGTGTGACCTTAGGGGCAATTAATAGGTTGTTAATTTGCTGGAGCCTTTTTCATTTGTCGGGTCGGTCTCTTTGATCTCAGTGTTCCATTAGACACTGTCTGTGAGCTTCTACCTTCTCTTTTTGAGAGATCTGCATGACATTTTCCACTACGCATTCCAAGTGAGCCGGGCAGGAAGGTATTCTGGAGATTTAGGAGCATCTATATAAGAGTTGATGGTTATTTCAGCTCCAGGTGGACGAGTAGGATGAATTTGCTAGAGCTCACAATGTGCTTTTAAATCTATAGGGGCACAAAGTGTGCAGTGTATACAGTGATCCTGGGAGCAGGGATAACACACTGACTGACATTGACTAAACGACATAAAGCAGAATATGAGGATGTTGCACCTCATATCATCTTCATAACTTGAGTCTTTGGAGATTTGTGTTGGATGTTAGAGCATCCAAAGAGATCTCACCTACTTTGTTGCAGGGAAGTGAATTCCAAACATTAGGACTGTCTCATAAAACAGAGGCCCTTTTAAGTCTAGACAAGAGCCCTTCCTCTTGTTGGTAAAGTAGTAAAAAGTGCCATAAAGCAATTATTTACAACATCAAGCGATTTGCTGCAAGGTCTGAGCAGTAAACTGGGTGAGGTTGTGTAGGTTTGGATAATTATGCTCATCTATCACGGCTGCATAGTCTTCCTCAGGCAGTGCTTCAAATTCCTGTGGGATAGTGGTGTCTGCCTTGTTCTCCTCTGTGCCATGTTCCTGCACAGTTACTTAAGAAGAGTAGCTACTATGCATTAAACTATGAGAATACTGTACCTTCACAGTCGTCACCGTAGAAACCTGGGCTGCAGGTGCAGTTGTAGTTTCCAGTGCCAATATACTCGCAGATTTGACGCTTTTCACAATTCTCTCCATCGCAGGAAACTGTTAGCAAAATATTATGCGTGATGACCTTTTGAAAGGGAGATAAAACTTGGCAGGAACTTGAACAAGTTCAGCTGAACAACTGACCTATGACTTACCTGTCTGATTTGCAGCATCAGTAGAAGAGGAATTTTCCATGACAACTAACTCTGTTTAGGGCAAAATATATATAAAAAAACACATTATAGTATATTCTGGAGGTATTACTTGGGCAGCATGATCTAATACATTAACAAACATTAAACAAGTGATATATCTTAAATGAAACTACAACCAATCCACATTGGTGGTAGGTCATTTCACTTCTACCTCAGACAAGAGCTGACCAAGCATCTGATAACTATGGTGACATTATTTGCAAACAAATCAGTTCAATTAATCAGACACGTCATCTAAAACCACAGTTGGAAAACTTTTTGAGAAAAGCCATGCATTGGACATTGGAGAAGTGCAAGCTTCTTATTGATACTGGAGTGAAGCTTTTTTTTCATGAACAGACAAGAGTTGACCAAGCACCTGGTAACGATGAGATGAGGCTGACATTATTTGCAGTTCAATTAGTCAGACATGTGGTCTGAAGCCATAGTTATCCCAGAGTGTTCCCTCCTCTTTATTTATTTTATTTTTTTCCATTTCATTGTGTCAGTCCCAGTTGGAAAATGTTACAGCTAGCCAAATATAAAGTGGAAAGTAGGTGGCTGGCTGTGTAAACATCTTCTATCATTAAACATTTTTCCCATTGCAAAGGGAAACAAAAACAAAGGATAATATGTTGGCTGGCATTTACAAAGTAATATGGTGGGTTGAACTCGAGAGAAAATGCACACCTGTCTCACAGTGGCTTCCAGTGAAGTTTGTTGTACAGGTGCAGGTGTAGTTATTCACCAGGTCTTCACACACACCTCCATTGAAACATGGCATGGATGCACATTCACTGATATCTGGATTCCAAAACACAAGATTCATGTCAACGTAGGGAATAATTTGTCAGCGTGAGAAAGGCAGTCCTTAGAGCAGCTTGGTTTTGATTGTATCAATATCTTAAGATATCTCAATATCTTGAGAATGTATGAAAGTTCATGCAGGTGTACAGTTCATTGACCAGGTGTCTAGTATTAACAGTAATTCTGGTCTCATGTAGAAACAAGGGTTCAAGATATGCAAAGGCCAGCGGTTTAATTGCCAGAGTGCTTCCCAACTGGGCTTGCATTTCATCAATAACCTCCATTGTGGGAAGCCCAATTTGTTAAGCAGGGTAATCATGTCAGTGCTTTTTCCTAAAAAGTCATATCAAGGTCTACTCAGAGAACTCTGAATATTTGGAACATAAAACCTGACCCAAAATAAAAACACAGGGAAAGAATCAAAGTAACTGATAATATATTTCCATTTACTAGTTGCCCTTAAAAGTTCTGTACTATAGCAGTCTTCATGAAGTCTGTCTAGATAACACCATCTGTCAAATGAATAAATGCGGGCCTAATGCGGAAAAAAGGAAATGCTCCCTGGAGAAAGTCATGGCCTTTCAGTGACACTCCCAATATCCATGCTCACCTGACTCGCATAGGAACCCAGTGTAACCTGCTTGGCACACACAGGTGAAGTTGCCGACACCCTGTATGCACTGTGCTCCATTGAGGCATGGGGTCTCTTGGCACTCGTCTATGTCTGCAGGCAATAAACACACACACACACACACTGGATATTTATTCAGCTGATTAATATATCCTCCACACCGTTCCCCTCACTCTGAAACTATGCACTTCTGGCTGTGAAAGGTATTAGAGGTTTGATACATCTCTGCAGGCTGGACTGTGGGAACGAGAAGGAGGTTGAAGCCAGCAGAGCGCTAAGGGAGGAGGGGAGGACAAAATCACAGAGGAGAGAGGCCACAGCATGAAAAGAAGAGCTTACTGAATTCAAAACTCACATACATTTTCACTCGCTATTTTAGTCCTCATTGGATAACTTTTTGAGAAGAACCACACATTGAACATTGTAGAAATACAAGCTTATTTTTGATATTGGAGCAAAGTTTTCTTTTCCTGAACTACATGCATAATTGAAATTGAAGTCTGATAATTGAAGAATTGGGTATTTACCTGTCTCACATGTTGTCCCAATGAATCCCACTGGACATAAGCAGATGAAGTGGTTGATCTTGTCCACACATGTGCCTCCATTCTGACAGGGGTATGAAGAGCACTCATCAACCTCTATCAAAACACACAAAAGAACAACAAATATGACGTGACTTTTATTAGATGTGCACACAGGAATGAAAACATGAGGGAATCCTAAAGTGCAGGGGGTGAAGGAAAAGGTAATAATTTGACCAAAGTAAAACGTTGGACGAACTCTACTGTATGCGTATTACATACAGATGTGGCCAGGGGAAATTCTCTCCCTTAGGTTGTCCCCCTGGCTTGCAGGGTGGAATTCTACTTTTACAAGCTGACTTTCTCTTTCCTGGCGAGGAAGAACACAAAGGATGAGTACGAGTTGTGAGGGATGGAAGGATTTCATCATTCGTTTACCCATCTGGCACCTGCGTCCAGTGAAGCCAGCCAAACACGAGCAAGTGAAAGAGGGATTTCCAGTGATGCAGTCGTCAATGCAGCGGCCACCATTTTGACAGGGCCTTAAGTTAGCACAGACCGAAGCTGAGGAGCACAATGGAAAAGAGTCTGAGCAGACTGATATTTTCCTGTTTGTACTGTCCATAATGTTTTCTAATTTGTTGGATACACTGATTCTTTTATTCCTTTCCTTTGGTGGCATACCTGAGTCATTGCAGCTGCCCACTTGCACCTGAGAATCATCAATACGAAAGACCCAACGACCAGGATAGCCCACATTTGTGGTGGTTTCAACTTCAACAATGTCATCTGTCCGAGAGCCAGGGATATTGAAATAGCGCCTCCCATCGCCAGCATTAAAACCTGCCTAGGAAGAGAGTGGAAGTGGGGGAACGTTCTCTCAGGGTGAATTCTATTACATTTTAATATCACTTAAGTAATTTCAGTCGAAACTAAAAACCAACATGAGTAAAGGCAATGACCTTACCTGTGCAGCTATGCCTCCCAAGCCTGCTAGGTCACCACCACTGGTAGCATGCATCCCTGTTGTCCAAGAAATATTGTGGTACTGGAAAATGGTGAAGGAGAGCTCACCATCTGTGATGAGAACTACTTGAAATGTATTAACCTTTAGAGAAGAACAGAGAGAAAGTTAGGTACCACAACCAGTATTCAGAATTTTAAGTTACTTGTTAGACCAGATTTTCTTAACTCTGGCCCTTGAGGTCCACTGTCCTGCAGAGTTTAATTTTGATCAGGGATCAACTCTCCTAGACAGTAGACCTCGAGGGCCAGACCTGATAAACCATGTGTTAGATAGAGGAAACATAATAAAAAAGGACATGAAATTGGTACCGGAGTTATTGAGCTGCCACCAAAAAATGTGACTTGATGCCAGGTTGCAATCAGCACCCATGTAGTGCCAAACATAGGGAACTCAGGAAAGTAACGATTAATGTCTGCAGTGGCTCTTCTCAGGATGGCAGGATCTTTGCTCTCTCGGTAAAAAACTTTTCCTGCCCGTCGGTTGTCTACATCTGCCCAGAACGGAGCCACCACTCTGCGGTCTCCAGCAATGGGGAATGCCACAGGGGTGAACTGGGACACCTCCCTCAGGAAAGACACCAGGCCATTGTTGTTGACCTTGAAGACACAGAAAAGAAGAGCAAGTACATGCTCAAGGTTAGCAGAGTCAGCACACAAAGCTTCTTTCAGCTCACCTTCCTGGCACTCATTCCCAGATTCCACTGCTGAAGCATTACCACACCATGAGCTGCATGTTTGGACATTCACTTTCTGAGTTGCACAAATAACATATTTCATCTCCATGAAATTCTTTCCACACTCAAGTATACCTGACGACAGGTTGGTTCACTCAGGAGTACTGCAGGGTCAAGAAGTCGTAGACCAACAAAAATCCAATGATTTTACAAGGACTTTTCAAGCAGAACTTTTAAAGGACAATTCAGTTTCTTGTAGTGACTCTTGAGGTAGATATTGCGAAGGGCCTGGAACAGTAATCGGCTGTCTATGATGTATGGAACATGCTGACTGGGAATAAGCGGAGACAGGCTGAGGTGTCCAGCAGTGTGTTGACACATGAGAGTGAGCAGTAGCATTGCAGGATGAAAGAGTGAGGCAGGCTCCTGTGGCAGATGTATCCATTTCCCATCAGGGAACAGACAGCTGCCTTGTTCAGCCAGACATCCACGTCTTGCAGCTGAGAAAACCGGAACAATTTTCAGACGCACACACAAATTCTGACACACCTGCCCTGGCTCTTGTCCACTAGAAGTGGTTTTAGAGGGTGAGGCCTTTATAACTGCCTCTAAAGTAACCACAGATCCCAGCACTTGCTTTGCTGACCACTGGCTTTACTCTGTTGACTGAGTCTACTCCTGTGATGAATGTCCAGCCAGACTGACATTGAAGAAATCTTAAGAGTGTATTCACAGGGCCACAGTGTTATCCAACTGATATGAATATGCATGCAAATTCACTAAACTGGCCAATAGGGGTGTGTGAAATTATTCCATAGCTTTCTGCTTCTCCGTTTTGGTGGAGGTTTTGCAAACAAGCTTTCCTCAATAGTTCTCCAGTGGAAAGACCTTTCTGCCCCATATCAGATTGTCACAGCACAGAGCAACAGAGTTACAATTAGAGAGTGTATCTAATGCTAACTTATGCTAGTCAGTTTGCACCTGCACAGTCGCACCCCTCTCCAGGTGTTCACTCCCCAGTACCAACTTCCCTGTCCCTTCATTTCACTGATCTGTGCCCAGTTCTGGCAGCAGCAACAGCAACAAAGGCAATGTCAGACACATGGCCTTTCTTCTCCCCTCCCCATGCGTATGGAAACCATAATTCGGAGGCCTTTGCTGTAAAAACAGTAGAGGAAGTTTTGTTTGGCCTGACTCGGGTGCTTGGTTAATTGGCCGACCGCAGTCTTCCCCTCTCTGCATCAGTGTGCTGTGGCAAGAGTGTGGTTAACATAGAGAAGCAGAGTGAAGCCTGCAGGGCCACAACTCTGGGGTCACTGAAAGGAGCCCTGTGAGAGCAGAAGAATGAAAGAAAAGACAAAGAGAGAGAAGCTAGAGAAATGGAAAAGATGGAGGGATGGAAAGTGCAGGCACAGTTCACTGACAGATACAAACCCTTGACAGGAACCAAAGTGTGATTTAGAGTAAATGTTTCACAGATGACCAAATCACTTGAGAATGGGCTGCAGTACTAAACCATTGCATGCTAATGATATAAGCAGCAAACTGGGAAAAGAGAGTTGTACAGCAGTACAATAGGGACAGCAGTGTTTTCACCAGTGCAAGCAGTGGAGAGCTAGTAGCAACAGTGAGCGGAGGTAATGAATGGAAATTGCTTACCTTGCTGCTAAATTAGCAGCGGAAATCTCACTAAGCACTACATTAGCGATTATTCTCTTGATCTATTTGTAGCATCTGGAAGAGGTTAAACTAGCTGCTTTTTTTCATGTTCTAATATCTTATTAAAAGTGGGATGTATTCATTTGATCTAACCACAGACTAGAAGTGAATAAAAGCAATCATAATTTAGTTTAAACAGGTTAGCTTTCTAAGATGTAAAATTCAGTTAGGTGTAAATAAAAAAAACAAACAAAAAAAAAAAACACCTTTGATGAAGTGGATCACATTTGCGTAAACATGCTGTCAACATTTACAAAATAATTTATTAGTATACAAGTAATGTTCTTATTTGTTTTGTTTTCTTTTTGTTCTACTCTTATATTTGTAGGTCTATATGGTGACACTTCTGTGACCAAGTTATTTTTGGGTTATTCTTCACCGAATAAATCGCAAGTTTTCCTAGATTGGTTTTGTTGAGTCAAGTAATTTTAATACTAAAATAAATTTTCCCCTGGGAAAAGGGATGCCAAAACAAATCCCTTCATAAAAAGGTGCCCAAAGTTCAGCTTGGCAAAACATTGAATTTTGACATGGGAACTTTTACTTGCTCTTCCTAGTGTTTGTATGTTTGACCTTGTCTCCTCTTGCTCCACACCCTTGTGCGGTTGTGGTGGGTTTCTTTATCATGACTGGCATTCCACAGAATGCCAAACCATGACCCTCTGTATGGCACAGCACTCACACATATCTTATAATAATATACAAAAATTTTCTCTATTCTTGGAAAAATAACTTAAACCGGTACAGAAAAATTAATTTCAGTGGCTGCCCTTATTGAATCAAGTCCAAATATTAGCTCAAAGCTTAGCATAACATATGACTTATCTTGACATAAAGCATTACACGCTAAGCTACCCAGCTTCTAACAAAATCACACATATGTCCTCACACACTTAGCTAATATTTGGGCTACTTAAGTGAGGAGGAGGAGGAGAGGAGCAAAGAGGATAGAGAGAGATAAAGAGAAAAATCCCTCAAGGTTGAAGATTCCCTTTCTATAGTTGCGCAAACATGAAGTGTTGAAGTGCTGAGGATGAACTTTAGCAGATGTTCTCTCAGTGTGCCATGAAACCTCAAATATTTCTGTCCCCATCATTTTCCCTCTTCTGCTTTAACTCAACTATTGGATGAACAATTCTATGCCTAAAACAATTATAAACATCCTTTTTATAGCTTCCCATACAAACAACTTGTTGAGAGGTTTCTTAACTTGAGGTCCCTGAAAATCAGTTATGGTGTTCTGTTCCCCATAAAAACTTACACCAGTTTCATTCAGAATAATTTCAAACTTTGTTTTTTGCATTTGCTTTGGAAGTCCATGTCATGCTAGCCTTGGATCTCATCCTTCCTACTCTTCATCCCAATCATTCATAAGGTTAGTTAATTGAGGGCCTGTGTTGTTTGGCATCCCTAAGACACTTTACAGATGCATCTGGGTTCTGTTAAAGGGATCTTGCCTTTCTTCAATAGAGCAGCTGGACAGGTCCATTGGAAAGACCCTTGAACTTGTTATCTGAGACTGAAGAAGAGGAGGAAGAGGGAAGGGTGAGGGTAAATGAGGGGAGAGGTCGCAGCCACATGTGAAATCTCTCAGACCCAAACAAAAGCACACAATTGTGGAACAAGAACAAGCACATTTTGGACAATTCTGGGCTAATAAAATCTCAAGCAGAGAAGGCATATCACTGTGGGACTTTGCCCATCCCTGGAAGTCCTGGATGTCAAAGAACCGGCTTTCATAATTCCTGACAGTGAGACTCAAATATAGGTAAACAGCATGTGAACAAATCCCTGTTTTTTACAGTAAAAAATACCATGCTTGAAAGTCAAGCTTTAAGCTGAGGGAAAGCTTTTTGGGGGTTTACTTATTATAAACGAAGAGAGAGTGAATGAGAAAAAGTGAGAAGGATGACTGGAGGTGGACAAAAAGAGTAGGTCAGAAAGTTAAATATGCAATAGCAGGCAGTACTGATCCTTCTTTTCGCTTTAGGGAAGCTCTTACAGTAATACCCTGAGACAACTCTCAAGAACAACCTCAAATTGTTTGGTTCAAGAGCTTTTCTGTTTTTTCAAGGCCTGAAGGCTTGGAATGCCCTCCCGGAAGAAATTATCCATGAGGATCTCTCCTTGTGTACCCTTCAAAATCTCACCTGTTCAAAAGCAGCTCCCTTGCGGAAGAGATCCACATGTGGCTATAGCGTGCAATAAAACTGAAGTGTATTGATTTTGGTTCAAGCAGCTTGAGTGCCATACAGAAATTATGATAGCAGTTTTAATACAGCAGTCTCAATGCACCAGTGACTTGCAAAATCTTACTCCGATCGACCTGCAGTTCCCTCCCAGTTTGTACTCGGTGCACCCTTTCTGTAGTTACCACCCATAACTCTACCTTCAGTCGTCTCCTGCTCTATTACATTGAGGTAATCTAATTTTGATCTTCACTGCTATCCGCAGCAGGTCTTATCTTGTCTTCATTTCACATTAATATTTACATTGTGCTCTGAGATATGAGGTACCACTCAGGGTGACGCGCAGATGCATCACAAGTTAAACTAGGTTCTGTAGACAACCATGCACTGTTTCAGCAAGCTGCATTGGCCAGGACGTCTAAGTGACTTCATGACTTTAAAATAGGAACCACAATATTGCACCTCAAATTTGTGAGGGCACAGTTGTTTGAATGTCATGTAGTGGCTAGGAGAGAGACTGGTTGTGTGGCATGTCTGCTCTGTCAGTTGTCCGCTGCATTGGGATTGTGATCTCATTCATCCATTTGCTTGTAGCCCAGTCTGGAAACCTAGCCTCTGTCACCATGGTACCTCGGCCAGGCTGGGCAGGGTGTTGGGGATGGAAAGTTAGTTGTAAAGATGGGTGCCCTGGGTGGAGCAGCATATTTTGGGAGGCAATGCGACTGGGATGCTGCATCAAAACAGATGGTGTCGACTTACGAGGATGGAGCTTCCTCTGCGCTGAATTTGAAAATGTACATGACACAGATGAAAGCCCCGCTCACCCAACCAAACGCAGGACGCAGCTATGATCAAAGAACCGAGACCTGTTAGAGCACTTGCCACACTTGTTTTCTATCACTGGTTCTCCTCATGACAGTCATTCTTCTTGTTTCTTTTCTCCCCCTCACTCTCTCAAACCACAGTTTAAGCAGATGTGTTGCAGCAGCAATATATACTGTCATCTCTTCACTAAAAAAAACATCCAGTAGTTTAGTCACTGTGCCATGTGTGACATGTTAAAACTTTGTGGTGCAGAGATTCATTATCCAATCTCAAGCTGTAAGACCTGCCTCTATTTCCCTCAAAGCTTCTGAATGAAATACCTGATTCTCCTGCACAAGACTCACACATTTCAAACATACAATCTATACTCACATAGAGTCCAGTGTGCCATTCTCCGAAGAAAGGGAAAGCCACAGAGATCGCTACCAGTCCTGATCCTCCATCATCTTGCTCGATGGTCTGGGAGTCACCCTCATCCTGGCCAAATGGGTAGAATTCCTCCAGGGGTACAGCCGGCTCCACGCCATGAAGCAAAATAAGAAGCATGCACATGGAGAGCACCAGTCTCCTCAGCCACCCCATGACCTTGTCTGCAGAGGGATGGAGAGGAGAGGACTAAGATCCAGGACACTCAGAGAGGGCAACAAAACAACTCTAAACCCCAGTGTCAAATGTTCAACCAATGATACTCCTTGTCTTTCTTCTCCCTGTTTCTGTAATTTTCCTCTTTTGGTTTCTAATTCCACCCTTTGTTTCCTCTCAGATCTTCTCGCAGCCCTGGTACTTGGGCTGTTGGTCTATAACAAGGGGGTAGATTCCTTGCATTCTGCGTGCTGCTGGGTGCTCAAGAGCTGCTGTGCTCCGTGCCGCTCACTGAAATGAACAGAGTGAGAGAGAGAAAGAAGGAGAGGGAGCAGAGTGATTCGGCTCTATTTTTTTTTTTTTTTTTTTTACAATCCAGTGACTTGGTCCCTGATGGTTAGTTTAGAAATATCCTCAATAAAACCTCTATTCTGCCTGCCAAAGGAGTTCTTTCAGACCCAGCCCCACCCCCCCAGGGATTCACTACCTTGCATGATTAAGAACTCTTATCCAATAGCTGAGGAGAGACCGGTAACTGGATAAGCACTGGGTGGAGCTATGGTAATCAAAGGGCTGCTTTAAAGAGACTCTGACAGGGCACTCTTCTTCTGCTCTTAACTTTTGCTGAGAAATACCCTTCCCTAGAAGAACATGTCTCAGTGTGGTACACACTACCACATGGCAGTGTAAGAGTTCCAGAAGTTGGGATGTCATAGTGCATTCCTTGTATATTGTACACAAGATGTCTGTTCGAAAGGAGGAAAATATACAAAAGCTTCTTGGTTTGGACTAGAGCTTTACTGAAAGATTTCTTACTCTCTGAAAATCAAATTTCCTCCAAATTAATCATACAAGGCAAGATTTCAAATATTTGAAATGTGCTTGAAACTCCCCTAAAATAAAATGAGATTCTTTTTACCCAGGGGGTCATTAGTGGCGGGAATCAAATCTTGGAGGCAGAACATCACAAAGATTCTTTTATAGGTAGTTATAGCTTATTTGCACACATCATAAACTAGAGCAATTATCCAAAATACGCCAAAGCCAACTGACAGCAATTCTTCAGACCACAAAGATCAAGCTCATTTTTATTTTTCTTGTTTGTATGGTTTTATTGACTTATGAAAATTACTTTGTGATGAAACAAATCAGTTTTCTAATCAGTAGTGATTATGAAATAGAAATTGTTTTAACACCCATAATAAAATAAACACCATATGGAAACAATAATATGAAAACAGCATTTGAAGGTAAGATATATGATTCATTTTCTGTCCTGATTCACTCTAGCTGTAATTTAGCTGATTGGTACTAACTAAAACAAGATGATTTTATTCTCTAAATGGTAGTATGTTTAAATAATGATCACAGCAATCATGTAAGCTACAAAGTAGCAAGAAAAGAGCATACATTTGTGGTTTGCAAAACAGTTTAGGGGAACTAGGGTGTAATATTTAAGGTAGGTATAGATGTTTAAAAGTGTGTGGTGTAGAATTGAGACTGTACTTAATGCTCTAAGATGAACAGGGATAGTCTTAAGGTAGATTTATGGTCAGTTTCAACAGTTTGCTGCACAAATCCTTAAAACAATTTGGCAATTGAGAAGCATTTGGTGAAACAGTGATCTCTTTGTTTCTTGTTATTAGGTTCTTATGGTGTGGATCAGGATTACTTAAAAGTATTTGTGCAAATGTAGTCCAACAATTCTCTCTGAGACCAGTGATTTTGTTTGTTTTTAAATCTAAAGTATGTGTGAAGTATGTGTGTGTGTGTGTGCAACATTTCATTACGCATAAGTCCATTCATGTTAGCACAGGCCCTGTTTCATTGGTTATAGGCCTTTGAGAGACTACAAACATGTTTGGTAACAAAAAGCTGTCAGTTGGTCACCATGGGCTGAATTCCCAAACCACTACAGTTTTTAGAGCCCCAGTCTCAGCATCTGCTTCATATACGCTTGCCTCCTCTTCATCTCCTGCTCCAACTGTTCTTTCAGTGTGCAAACCTGAAAAACACAGAACTGTCAAGTTTTCATTAAAGGCTTCTTACTATTGAAAGTGATGTAAATGTCACTATTACAATACATCAAATTTTTATAGCTTTTTCTCAAACCTGTTCCTCCAAGCAGTGGACCCTCTGGCGGTGAGCTTTCTCTCGAGCCTCCAGTGCTCTCTCTGCTTGCTGCTGGGAGTCCCTCATCCGTTCGGTCTCCAGGTCCAGCTCTTGCCTGTGGCGAGCTGTCACTTCCAGGAGCCTCTGGGAGTGAGTCTGCTCCAAGATAGAGATCTGTGACTGCAGAGACAACACATAACATCCTGTCACAGGCAAATCCAATACAAAAACAATAAGAGCTTGAAAAACGAACATGACACATGACCAAGTAATGTTATTATGGTCAGATTTCAAAAGGTGAGAGTACTAGATGCCGATCCATGTATTATGAACTTCTTGATATTCATAAGTATGTCTATCACCTGTATCGTGTGAATTTCTGCCTGTGTCTCGCTTAAATCTTGCTCTAGATTTCGGATCTTTTGTTCTTGCTGTTCTCTCTCACGCTCAGCATGCAATACCTCTGCCCCCTTCCTTTGGCGATTCTTTTCTACCTGCACACAACACATGCATGCACACAAAATGCATGCAAAGGATAGAAATCTGTTGTGAGATACTGTCACATGCTGTACATTTATGTAGGAGGATCATTTTATGTTTCACAAGATTGGCAAGTCATTAGCAAACACACACAAACACTCCTAAACAAACCCTCATACAAACGTACCGCAACCGATAATACTAAGAATAGAATAGGGTACAGACAAGGCACTCTGATTAGTTTGAACAAATTAAGCATCACAAGTCAGTGACATAAACAACAAACCATTGAAAGTCATTATGTTTGGCTGTGCATGCTATTTATAACAGCATGATGTACCTTCTCCAGGGTACGCTTTAGAGAGGACCTGTCTTTTTCCAGACGGAGCAGTGTCCTCTCCAGTTCAACTTTCTCTCCCTGTAGCCGATGTGCAGTGGTCTGCAGGATAGCCACCTGCTCCTGAAGCTGATCCTTTTCTCCCTGCAAGAGTGCATAGCTCTCTTGCACCTCCTGCTTAGCCTGTTGCCTCTGTCTCACAGCCTAATGAATTAGAAGAGATGTAGAATAGACACCATCTACATGACTGGCCCGACCAGAACTGGTGTAAATAAACGTGGTTTTCTGCACTAGAATGTTTCATGTCTGGGGCAGGAACTCAGATTAACAAAAAAGAGACAGCTTTGACTGTATTTTTGTCTCGTTTAGATATGGTGTCATGTGCAAGAGTATAAGAACCTTGAATTTCACTCAACTGACAATAACAAAAATCTCTTTGTCAGTTCTTCATGGCGATGATGGTGTAGTTGGTTATATTTTATTAGAATTTTGTTTGATTGCATTTTATTTTTAATTTTGTGTTTTTACAGACACAGAGTGACAGACAGAGAAAAAGGGTGCATATTACTGACAGCAATATGCGAGACAGAAACCCTTGCCAACATTTCCGCCTATATCGCTTGAAATGCAAAACATGTTCCTGGATTTGTTTGATGTATGTGCCTCCAAGGACCAAATTATTTTAACAAGATCACCCAAAAATAAAAAATTCTGTCATCATTTACTTACCTTCATGTCATTACAAACCCATAAGATTTTGATTCATCTTCTAAACACAATGAAGATAAATATAGTAAACAGAAGCTGAGCCATACTTGTATGAAAAGCAACAAGGTTTTTTCGTGTGTCAAGCATGCACATTTGTGCTTCCAATTGCTATATTTGACATGCTCTATGTATTTGCACTGATCAATGTTTATATGTGAATAAAAATAATAAAATCTATTCATATAAAGCAATCATGTCTCTTAAGAATACTTAGATTAAACCACTTGATTCATGTGGATTTTATTAACTTTTCTAAGCACCAAGATTTGGTGAAGTGATCTTTCTATGGAAGGACAGAAATCTCTTCGAAGATGAAGATGAACAAAAGTCTTACGGGTTTGGAACAACATGAGGGTGAGTAAATGATCACAAATTTTTTATTTTGGGAGAACTAACCCTTTAAAATACTGTGTAAACCGTAAGAGTGTGTGTGTGCGCTTAACCTCCTGCAGGCCTCGTGTCTGTTTGTCCAGTTCAGAGACCCTGAGTTCAGACTCTTCCTGGCTTCTCTGCAGGATCTGTAGTCTCTCACTCAAGCCATGATTTTGCTTCCTACTGTTTGTCAGAGCCTCCCGTGTCTTATCCAACCTTTCCTGTGCACATATAACACACACAGACAAGTATGAACAGGCATCAATCCACACATGCATAATCACACACACACATCCAGTTTTAATGAGGAGGCTGTTCTTCTCCTCACTACTACCAGTGTCCTGTCTTTTTACCGTTTTTCCCCACTCTTTCCCAACTCTCGGATCACTTTTTATTGGCATGAGCTGGCAGGTCTCAAGCAAACTAAAAAAGATTTACACTGAGGCTGCAGTGTTTTTGTTTGTACAGCATCTTTAAAACAGACTCATACTAAGCCTTAAAAGCCCTCCAGAGGAGCTGGAGAAAATTAATGAGTTCAGTCCAGCATTTTAATGCACCGTCATCCAGCACCTTCAGGGAACAGGCGGCAGCAAAGGTAAATACAAAAAAAAATCCAAATCTGGAAACGTTATGGAACCACAGCATAAATCACTTCACATTGTGGCCATGCAAGTAAGATGAACTGTTAGGTTTCAATTAAATCTGTACATAAACTTGAGGTGAATTGAGATCAAAACAGATTGTGGCTTAATCACAATGAACTTAATAAGGTTGTTTGTGAGTTCATGATGAAGAAAAATGATTGACAGTGTTTTAATAAAGCCTCAATAGAGAATTTGCTTAAACATGTTTGAAGTTCAATCTTGTTGAGATGTTAAAGCTTGTCTTCTGTCTTGCTCTTGTAGCACTTGTGTACTGTTAGTAGTATGGTCAGTTAACTGCTAGTAAGTCAGACTGCAAACTAATGCACGTTATAAAACTCATGCTAACCTGCAGCATCTTCCGGTCATGTTCGCTGGCTGTGAGAGCTCGCTGCAGCTGCGCGGCCTGATCCTGTGCTGCTCCTGTAGTAGCATTGCTCTCAGTCAAGGATGCAGCCATGGACTGCAGTTTCTCTCTCAACTGGCTCTCCTGCAGTTCTGTGTGTGCCAAGGCAGTTGCCAACCTCTCACCCTCAACCTACAATGGAACAACAGTGCTGCATTATATTACTCAAATATGACTGATGTCTTTTTAGACACAGCACAAACCTATACAAACCTTCAGGAGGGCAGCACGCTCTTCACTGTCTCCCAGTTCTCTGCGGAGGTTGTTGAGGCGTTCCTGCAGTGAACTGACTTCCGACTCTGTCTCTGTGGCTCGGAGCTGGGCACGCTGCAGCTCTCCCTCCAACCCCCGGCGTGTAAGTTCCAGCCTGGCAGCTCGAGCTTTCGTGGCCTCACAGGTCTCCTTCATACGGCGACGCTCAGCCTCCAGACTTTCTTCAGAGGCCTGGGAGCGCTCCAGCTTGTCCTGAATACAACAGTATATTTATACTGATAATGTTACTACTGGAGGTGCAACTCGTCAAAGATTTTTATTGTGGACACTTGATAATTCCTGTTTGTTATATCTGACTATGGTGCTGGGAAAGAAAGTTGGTGCACCACTTGGAATCCAGAAGTAAATATCCCATTAAATGTTGTCATAGTCAGTGTTGGGGGTAACACATTACAAGTAATGCAAGTTGCATAATCAAATTACTTTAAGTAACTAGTAAAGTATTGAATTACATTTTTTAATTTAGAAGGAAGTATCTGATTTACTTTTTGAAATAACCAGTTACTTTGTTTTCCATCTGAGAGCTTTCATGTTGCCATGTTGAGAGTGCAGAGGCATTGTGCGCTGTGTGAACATGATGCTAATCTAGTTCTTGATTAAATATGAACATGTATTTACTCATCTTATCTGCACAAAAACAGATTTAGTATTCCTCAAAATGAAGAAAAAGTAAAATGCAAATTCAGAATATTATACAAACCTGCAATAATTAAATATATAAATACAAATATAATTTATGTATTTAATCCTATTTTATTAACCAATGTCTTTGCTACTGACCTTCGATGATCCAGTTCAACCATACTAAGCAAAAATGACACATTTGTGTTTCATTTTTGTTATTGCTGAAGTGTTGAACTTTCTTCTCTTGCGTTATATTCTTCATGCAATTTGTTTGAGCTGCGCCCTCTACTGTACAATCATGAATTTACATTTCCTTCAGCCTGAGGCGTATTCATTTCACTTTTGTGCAACTTTTTATAGTAAAAATAGCGCTGTCAATCAATTTAAAAAAATAGCTAATTAATCGCACATTTTTCTGAAATTAATCGCAATTAATCCCACCTAACATTAAAGTTTTTAAAATACTTTTATATTGCAATAGTGACTAGTGCTGTCAAACGATTAACCGCGATTAATCGCATCCAAAATAAGTTTTTGTTTACATAATATATGTGTGTACTGTGTATATTTATTATGTATATATAAATACAAACACATGCATGTATGTATTTTAAAAATATTTACACGTATATACATTTATATATTTATATTCTTATATTTTATGTTACACATAAGTATATTTAATATATAAACATAACATATCTTTCTTAAATATATACATGCGTGTGTTTGTATTTATATATACATAATATACACAGTATACACAAATATACTGTGTATACTGTACACAGTATATTTATTATATACACCGTATACACAAATATACTTATTATAAATATATTATGTAAACAAAAACGTTTATTCTGAATGCGATTAATCGTTTGACAGCACCTATAATTTTGCATTCAATCTTCAATTTAAAGTACAAACAACAAAGACAGTATTTTTTTTATATTTGTTTAATGGCATCTTGTTTTATGACTGAAGGCCAGTATCACTGATACCAATACTGTTTTTTCTATAAAATTGCCCCCCCCCCCCCCCCCCCCCAATATTTACCTATTGACTATAGCCATTCAACATTACAGTATAATTGAGAGATATCAATTTTAACATTTATTAGACTTTTAAAAAATTACTTCTAATTTAAGTGAACTTGTCACTTAAAACAGTCTTCATCTAAGCCCATTATAATAAATGTCATATTTACCCAGTGTTGGGAAGGTTACTTTGGAAATGTAATAGGTTACAGATTACAAGTTACCCTACTTAAAATGCAATACCCTACTTAAAAGTAGTGTAACGTTTCAATTACTTTATTAAAGTAATGTAACTGATTACATTTGATTACTTTTCTAATGTTTTCAACTGTTAATCATTTTCAAACATGTAAACCAGGCAGGGTTAACTTTACAGTAGTACTCAACACAGATTACTGTCAGATTTTCAAAATCCTTCATCACTTGAATCAAGTGTTACAGAAGCAGACGTCACACTCGAGATATAAGAACAGGTAAGGTTTATTTGGCAGATGAGCAATGGCAGGAGAATGTAGCTGTGAGCATCAGATGCAGAGATGTAGAATGAGGAGATGGGAATCTCACTGAACCGTGGTGTTTTCGGACAGGAGCTCATGGATGATCGGGAGCCACACACCTCGACACTTCGTTGTGAAGCTCCAGGGAGGACAGACAGGGATCCAGGACACGGATGGACACAACACTCGGAGGAAACACAAGAGGTAAGTTCACTGGCAGGTAAGTAACAGGTAGGTCGCTGAGATAACATTAAGGAGTCCACTTCACAAGAACGAGACCGGACGTTATACTGTTGTGAGGTGTGTGGTTATATGTAGTGACTTGATGAGGTGATGATGATGTGCAGGTGTGCTCATTAGAACTCGGGTGAGGGTGCTCGCTGTGATTGGCTGGAGTGAGAGCCTGGTCGATCTGTGACATTACCCCCCTCTCCACGGCCCGCTCCAGATGGCCGAAAGCCCCGACGTCGTGGTGGCCTTCCTCTTCCTCTGGGAGCTGGACGGTCAGGATGGGTCGTATGGAATTCCTCCAGTAATGTTGGGTCCAAGATGTCATCTCTGGGGACCCATGATCTCTCCTCTGGGCCATAATCTTCCCAGTCCACTAGGTCATCCAAGCGGCCACCACGGCGCTGGGAGTCCAAGATCTCCTTCACCTTGTATATTGCTCCGTCCTCCAGAATTAATGGGAGAGGGGGTTCCTCACTCGGACCAGGCTCTGTGGAGGGAGAAACAGGAGAGTGGTAAGGTTTCAGGAGTGACACGTGAAAGGTAGAATTGATACGATAATGTGGGGGTAACTGCAACTGAAAGGTGACCGGGTTGACTTGTTTCACAATGGTGAAGGGACCAACATATCTGGGACTCAGCTTCTTGCAGGGCAGGCGCAGCTTGATGTCCCTCTTTGACAGCCAGACCTTCTGTCCCGGTTGGTATTGCGGGGCTTTGGACCTGCGAAGGTCCGCTGTCATCTTGCGCCTGCGTACTGCGCGCTGGAGCTGATGGTGAGCATCGTCCTAGACCCTCTCGCTCTCCCGGAACCAGTAGTCCACTGCAGGCACTTCCGAAGGTTCCCCTGACCAAGGGAATAATGGTGGCTGGTAGCCGAGCACGCACTGGAAGGGAGTGAGAGTCCAGTAGCAGCTTGACGCAATGAGTTCTGGGCGTACTCGGCCCAGCCAATGAACTGGTTCCAGGAGTCCTGATGGCTGTGGCAGAAGGTTCGCAGGAAGCGGCCGATCTCCTGGATCTTCCTCTCCATCTGCCCGTTGGTCTGGGAATGGTAATCTGACGACAGACTCACGGTCACATCTAGGAATTTAAAAAAGCCCTTCCAAACTCTGGAAACAAATTGTGGACCACGATCCGACACAATGTCTTCGGGAATGCCAAAATACCTGAATACATGATTGAAGAGGAGTTCCGCCGTCTCCATGGTGGTGGGCAGACCTTTAACCTGTTAACGTTTACCAGAGCGACGGAGCACTGAAGCGTTTTTTCCCCACTAGTTTAATGTTTATGAATGAATTTAACGTGAAAGAATATCATTAATCTTGGCAAACTATATATCATTCTGAAAGTCTAAGCCATCACGACAGATCGCTGTTTTTCGATGGAAAGCTTATAAGGAATGTATTTGCTACATTTGTGTAAGGAGTACACATCAAAACATGCAGAATACAAAAACAAGCAGTACGTACCAGATTCATTGTAATAACGAGTCACAAACGCGTCCACTGCTGAAATCCCAGTTTAGTTAGAGAGGTAAGGGTCCACAGAACAACATCCCAGTGAGCACTTTTAGTCCAGCGAAACAATAACGTTGTAATAAGGATGAATATTCCTTTATTTACATTTCATTTCTTCGGGAGAGTTATTGTTTGCGTCTGTTATGGAATAGATTACGCTCAAAAACAGCGTCTTGGTGGTAAAAAAAACAACACGGTGTTGTAGCATACAGTTTTACAAACAGAATGAGATCGTCCACGGAAAAAAAATTCTCAGATAAGCGGGGAATGTGGCCGTATCTGCATGATTATCATATGTATGGACGCACATCAGCGTGTTTATTACCGACTCTATGACGGCTATCATTGTGATTCATTGATCAGCTATTATTGATTATATGGCCCATCTGTATGATTATCATCTGTATGGAAGCACATCAGCGTGCGATTACTGACTGTATGACCATGTCATGAATATGTATAATGACTAAAATAGTTTGTATAATTCTGCAATACTGCAATTCTGTTGGTTATTTTTCCTCAAACAGAGGGGCTGGGGGGACTATAAATATTTTCAGAAAAAATATTGCAGGAATCTCATTTTCATGGTATCTTCTTCAAATTTGAAATATAAACTCATGAGACACGTGGCTTTCAACCCATTACTTTTCTGGATTGCTCCAGGATTTATTTCATGTATTTGTATATGGAATAAAAAAACATTCAGTGTGGAAAAACATTTTACAAGGCACGTCAGTGTCTATAACTTTTTATCTTTTTGAGCATTATCAACTCTGGACGATGGATAGTAAAGCCTAGAGTGTCTTCTTTCCAAAGATACCTAATTTGTTTGTGTAGCACACTTTGTCAGGAACTGTTACCGTTTTAATTTAGGTAGGTTATTTTCATCTGTGAGGCCCCAAATGGGGGGGGGGGGGGGGGGGGGGGCGAAGGTTAACAGGTTAAGGGGAAGCAGTCGACAGGACTTGGAGAATCGATCCACAATTACTAAGATACAAGTATTTCCGTCCGATGCTGGCAGGTCGGTGACGAAGTCCACTCCCAGATGTGACCATGGACGATTGAGAACGGGCAGCAGGAGGAGTTTGCCTGCTGGTAAGTGGCGAGGGCTTTTGGACATGGCACACTTCGCGCATGCCTGAACGAACCTTCTCACATCCCTAGCCATGCTGGGCCACCAGTATCGATCTTTCAAAACGAGAGGGTACTGTTGGTCCCTGGGTGGCCAGTGCCAAGAGAATCGTGAGCAGAGCGGATGATGGAAGTGCTTTGTAGTCTGGGAATATATTGTTTACCAGGAGGGCAGCCCGGCGGAGTGGCGGTGGAGGCATTGGCAGGAGTGGCTGGTTCTGAGCTCCACTGGATGGGGCAGGTGAAGATCTTTTCTGGGATGATTGTTTCAGGAACTTCGTCGATTTCTTCAGTAGCGTGAATGCGGAACAGGGCATCTGCTTTGATATTACGGGATCCTGGACGGTACGAGATTGAAAAATTTAAACGGGTGAAGAAGAGGGCCCAACGTGCCTGACGGGGGTTGAGTCGTTTAGCCTCTCTCAGGTATTGCAGATTCTTATGATCTGTTAGGACAGTGAAAGGATGTTGAGCACCCTCCAGCCAATGCCTCCATTCCTCAAGGGCGAGCTTGATAGCCAAGAGTTCCCGATTGCCGATGTCATAATTATTTTCCGCCGGGCTGAACTTTTTGGAAAAGAAGGCACATGGATGGAGCTTGGCCAGGTTCCCCTGCTGCTGAGAAAGCACGGCTCCTATTCCAGAAGTGGAGGCATCGACCTCCACAATGAAGGGTTTCTGGGGGTCAGGATGCACGAGGATAGGAGCGTGGGTAAAGGCTCCCTTGAACCTCTCGAAGGCCTCTGTTGCAGCTGGAGTCCAGGACAGAGACTTGGGCCTATTTCTGAGCAGGTTGGTGAGGGGACTGGTAATGGTGCTGTAATCCTGGATGAATCTTCTATAAAAATTGGCAAAGCCTAAGAACCTCTGGAGCTCTTTGATAGTGGAGGGTACCGGCCAGGTTCGGATGGCCTCCACCTTCCCCTCGTCCATTCGCATGCCACCACTGTCGATGATATAACCCATGAAATGCACGGAGGGTTGATGGAATTAACATTTCTCGGCTTTGAGGAATAGATGAAATTTCCTGAGTTGTTGTAAGACCTCCGCAACGTGGTGGCGATGTTCAGCCAAGCTCCGGGAGTAGATGAGGATGTCATCGATGTAGACGAACCTGTGGAGATAATCCCGGAGCACCTCGTGCATGAAATCCTGGAATATGGAGGGGGTGTTGACAAGGCCATACGGCATTACCAGATATTCGTAGTGACCGGTGGGTGTAACGAAGGCTGTCTTCCACTCGTCCCCCTCGCGTATCCGGATGAGATTGTACGAGCTGCGGAGGTCTAGTTTCGTGAAAATGGTGGCACCTCGAAGATGTTCCAGGGCTGCTGGGACGAGAGGAAGGGGATAACGAAACTTCACAATGATCTTGTTAAGAGCCCGGTAGTCTATGCAAGGCCGCAAGCCTCCGTCCTTCTTGGCCACAAAGAAAAAGCTCGAAGCAGCAGGGGAGGTAGACGGACGGATGTAACCTTGCTTTAAAGCCTCGTCGATATACTCCTCCATGGCCTTCTGCTCTGGAAATGATAGTGGGTAAATTCTACCATTGGGTACTGGCTCACCCGGCAAAAGATCGATCGCACAGTCCCATGGCCGATGAGGAGGTAGTTTTGACGCCTTCTTCAGGCTGAACACGTCACTGAAGGGGGCATAACAGGCTGGGATGTCAACAGATTGTTTCTCGACTGGAATTTCTACGGTAGTGGAATTCACAGGGATCTTGGAAATAACTTGGTTGAGTGGTTGTGGTCTCACATTGGGTGCCCCACTTCAGGACCTCCCCGGTGCGCCAATAGATGTGGGGTTCATCCTGCACCAACCAGGGGTGCCCGAGGATGATGTCCGTGTGCGCTCCCTCCAGAACCGATAGGGTGATGTTTTCCTCATGTACTTGTCCAAACCTTATATGAACCGGACCAGCACTATATCGAACGGTGGTTCGTCCAATGGGTTTCCCGGTTATCGAATGGATCTGGTAGATTGGTTTGGTTGGCAACGGTCGGGAGTTTGAGTTGGCGGCAGAGGCTCCCGGAGATGAAGTTATGGATGAAGAATGGATACATAAGAGGCAGTAAGCAATACTTCAGCCGTGAGTGGCTTCATATTCTGAGAGATAGGTTGAATGGCACTCACCAAGAGTTGCGGTGGGCGAACGGGGCAGGTCGATCTAATATGCCCACCCTTTCCACAGTACAGGCAAAGCCCTTCTTGTAGTCGCCTCTGCAGCTTGTGATCGGTAAGGTGAGTACGATCTGTTTGCATGGGTTCTGGGTTGGGTTCTGGAGGAAGGCTAGCCTCTGGGTGGCGAAAGGGAGGAGAATAACGGGCTAATGATGGTTGGTCGGTGAAACAGGATTGCATGCGTGTGGAAACATGGATAGATTGCTGAATTTACTTCTCCAATCCACAGGAGTCATCCAAGTTAGCTAGTTGCAACCGCAATCTGGGCTCTAGACCTTGATGGAAAGTGAAGAGTAGGGCTCTCTCGTTCCATCCACTAGCTGCCGCCAGGGTCCTAAACTGCAGGGTATAATCATGGATGGAATTGGTACCCTGGCGGAGATGATAGAGCCGATCGCTAATGGATGGATCCCCATCTACTCGCCCGAACACTTCACGAAAGTGGGCGGTGAAACTCTGATAAGATTGAGTTACTGGACCTGACTGAGAGAAAATAGTTTCAGCCCACTGTAATGCCTTGCCGGAGAGAAGTGATACTATAAAGGCGATCTTAGATTTTTCTGACGGGTACAGATGCGGTTGCATGTCGGTATTTAACGAGCATTGTAGAAGGAACCCGTTGCACTCCTCCGCCACACCAGAGAAGGGCGCTGGTCTGGCCATGGGACTGTAGATCATAGGCGGAGAAGAAGCTGTGGTTCCAGTGACTGGGCTGATCGGAGGTGCTGGCAGTGATGCTGGGGCAAGAACTCGTCGGAGGTGATCCACGAGCTCCTGAAACGGATCCGGGTTGCTCATCTTAACCTTCTGTGTTGGTCCGGTCTTCTGTTACAGAAGCAGACGTCACACTCGAGATATAAGAACAGGTAAGGTTTATTTGGCAGATGAGCAATGGCAGAAGAATGTAGCGGTGAGTATCAGATGCAGAGATGTAGAATGAGGAGATGGGAATCTCACTGAACCGTGGTGTTTTCGGACAGGAGCTCGTGGATGATCGGGAACCACACACCTCGACGCTTCATCGTGAAGCTCCAGGGAGGACAGACAGGGATCCAGGACACGGATGGACACAACACTCGGAGGAAACACAAGAGGTAAGTTCACAGGCAGGTAAGTAACAGGTAGGTCGCTGAGATAACATTCAAGAGTTCACTTCACAAGAACGAGACCGGACGGTATACTGTTGTGAGGTGTGTGGTTATATGGAGTGACTTGATGAGGTGATGATGATGTGCAGGTGTATTCAGAACTCGGGTGAGGGTGCTCGCTGTGATTGGCTGGAGTGAGAGCCTGGTCGATCTGTGACATCAAGATTATAATAATTTAATTTTAAAGGAGACATTGGATGCAAAATATCTTCATTTGCATATAAATGTGTCTTAGCAATGTGTGGACACAACCACCCTAAAATAATAAAAATTAACTTTTTTTTTAATCCCCCAAAAACCTAAACAGTCTTAATTATCAAGCCATTTTGATTTTGGAGTGAATAACCAGCTCTTCCACCTTCAATACCACGACTGAGGTGAGACCCTTGAGCGAGACACTGAACCCCCGACTCTTCTCCGGGCGCCACAGCAATATGGCTGCCCACTGCTCCGGGTGTGTGTTCACTGCTGTGTGTGTGTGCACTTGGATGGGTTAAATGCAGAGCACAACTTCACTCCACTTTCACTATATTTGCTTATGTCTGGCTGTGCAAATCATTTTACTCCAGACTGCTTTCTAAATGAGGGAGAATTCAAGGCAGGTTTTGTTAAAAAGTTAAAACTCAAGGATGGATCAGTACCTATTGTTCATGATCCAGCTCCACCTCCAGAAGTAGTAAGTCTCACACTTTATATATTTTATGATTATTTGCGAATCGCCTTTGCTCTTCCACAGAAGAGAGGGGCAGGGTGAGCAGAGCTCATTAGCATGTAAAGAGATATGCACCAAAATGAGTCGCTGTGAACAGAGCTGTTTTTGACAAGGTAAAAAGAGTGGGCATCCTATCCCCTTCGAAGCACAGCCACCACAAAATCAGACTTACTTTAAAATCATTCTGAGGTTAAATACAGATTTAAAATCATAACAAGAAATAGGTTAATAAACAGTTAATCTTAAAAAAAATAAAGCATTTACATAAACCCATATAGGAATTATATATAGTTATCAGATAAGCATGTTATAAACTCCTGAAACATTGGTGTTTCATATTTTAGAGCAGTCACTGCAATTTATGAAAGAAATCAATTAAATCTGCATGTGGGAGTGTGTGTGAAAAAATCAGATGTAACCCCCTTTGTAATCCTTAACATTTTCATAACTGTAATTTAATTACATTTTTTCTTAGTAACTGTAACTAATTACTTTTATTTTGTAATTAAATTACTTAATTCTGTTACATGTAACTAGTTACTCCCCAACACTGTATTTACCTGTGCCCTTCTGCAGAAATATACAGAAATTGAAACTGAAGTTATCAAACACTAAATACTAAATTAAATATAGATGAATCCTTAAAGCTATAAAAGTTATTTTTTTCTCTTTTTTTCTTTCTTTGTCATTTGATTAATAGACATGACATTAGCTGGTTATTAGGTTATTTTACTTTACTTACTTACTTTACTTTTGTCATTTAGCAGACGCTTTTGTCCAAAGCGACTTACAAATAAGAAAAAGTAACTAAAACTAAAAAGTTACAACTCTATAAATACTATCTACCCACATATTTAAGAAAATAAAGAAATTAAATAAAATTGACATGCATATAACAAAAACATTTCAATAGTAAACATATCAATGAAAAAATTTAATAAAAAGCTACCATATTTTGGCTCCTATTTCTTTAAGAGCTGCCGCTGCCGAACGTGACGCAGATCTGACACGTATCATATTTTCTCTCAACTCTTTTTACCATTTCTGACATACTTCATGTCATAAAGTCTCTATTAATGAGCTGACGAGTTGAATCGGGTGCGTTAGATGAGGGAGACTGGGCTGCTCCAGGACAGTTTGGAAAACCATTTCATAGACACGTTCTTAAATGTTACTCATATAAAATCTATTACATCTTTTACAGGCACGCACAGTTTTAAGGCAGCTTTAACTGCCTTTTTGGTAACTTCATGACGTAGATGCATCATGACGTATGCATGCACGTAGTTCATTTAGCGCTTTGATATGAAATGATACAGGCTACAGCGCGCACTGGCACATTTGTGCGTGCAGTAGAAGAGCACTCGCTGCGAGCACCTCACTGTTTCCACACTCGTTTGACTCGCGCCTGGCGCTGGAGTGTGGAGGGGCGTCTGAAATGTCTCCCGTTTGATGTGGTCATAAAGACGCTCTGCGACTGAATAAATGCACTTCTTGTCAAGAGAAAAGGTGACAGAAACAGTTGTGAGTGGGGTGGCCAACCCTAGCTCCGTCTCTACGGTAATTGCGTTAAATATTTTTATCGCGTTAAACTGAAAAAATTTATCGCCTGCGTTAACGCGCTAATTTTGACACCACTAATTAAACAAGTAAGCCCTGCCCAGATTTAAAAAGTAACTCAAAAGTAACGTAACACATTACTTTCCATAAAAAGTATATAAGTAACATAATTAGTTACTTTTTTAGGGAGTAACGCAATATTGTAATGCATAACTTTTAAAAGTAATTTTCCCCAACACTGGTGATGGAGTAAAAAAAAAACCTTTTTTTCCCCTTTTTTTTAATGATAACACTTACATTTTTCAAGACAGACCTACAGCACCATGAGTTTAATGTGTTCTTCTTTTAAAAATTAGTTTAAAGAGATGATAAAAATGAAAATTCCATCATTAATTACTCACCCTCATGTCGTTCCAAACCTAAGATCTTCACTTCGGAACACAAATTAAGATATTTTTGATGAAATCCGAGAGCTTTCTCACCCTGCATAGACCGCAACAGAACTACCACATTCAAGGCCCAGAAACGTAGTATGGGCATTGTTAAAATAGTCCATGTGACATCAGTGGTTCAACCGTAATTTTATGAAACTACAAGAATACTTTTTATGCGCAAGGGAAACAAAAATAACGACTTTTTAATTCGTGTTCCGAAGATGAACGAAGGTCTTACGGGTTTGGAATGACATGAGGGTGAGTAATTAATTACAGAATTTAAATTTTTGGGTGAACTAACCCTTTATCTCCTGTTCTGAAAAGTGGCCTGAAAACTGTTGTAAACAACTATGTAAACCATCTTTGTGTTAGTGTAGAACGTATGAGTGTTAACCTTCAGTGCTTTAGCTTCTGCCTCAGTTATCTGTTGGCTGTTCTTCATTTTGGCCAACTCTTCACTCATAATCCTGTTCTGTAATTCCCCACGCTGAACTGCCTCATCCCGTAAGGCGAGTGATGCTTGTGTCCCCTCTAAATGCTTGGCCAGCTCACTCTTTCCTGGCAAACATAAACACATATGATAATCAAAAACAGAGCCACAAACTGGTCATCACTAAGTAGCGTGTACCCAAGTATCAGGCTAGAATTCGCTCTTACCCTCCTCCAGCTCTCTGATAGATTGTTTCAGCATCTGTATACGTGTGTTGCCTCTTTCCTGACTGGCTTGCAGGCTTTCTACCTGCTTGCTGAGACTATGCACCTGTGCTTGAGCCTCATCCTACAATCATACATTCAGACAGAAAAAAAAGGATGTTCATGTTCTTATGTTTGTTATTGATACACCTTGTGTCATTTCAGATCCTCCATTTGTGTGTCCCTCACTTTTTCTGTGGAAACTAGTTTTGTCTATGGCATAAATGGTCATTTTCAAAACAAAAACATTTCTAAGGTCAAATCCTACAAATCTTGTTTTTTTTGGGGGGGGGGGGGGGGGGGTGAACGTGTTAACTATGTGTCCAGTTTATGTTTTAAATTGTTCATCCAAAAATGTTGCTCAAAATCTGTATGACTTTGTCTTCTGTGGAACACAAAAGGAGAAACTGTGAAGAATGTAGCAGTTATTGTTCAGTGTAGTTACAATGAATGGACACAGAAGGTTCAAAAGAATGCAAAACAACTATAAAATATTGTAAATACAGGCCATGTTTATATGAGCTTTTTCTGAACGACAGATTAAAATTTAAGCCATTATTCACTGAAAATCTTGACTTCCACCCTAGCTCTCCTTGGCATTTTCATATGAGTTCATAAAATGCCAGCATTGCCGAATTAGTGAATTCTTTTAAGTTGGATCTTTTCAAAGAATTGGTTGATCCAGTTCACAAAAACAGCCTGAATGATTCATTCACAAATCAGACCGATTTGTGTTCTACTCAGTTCTGATTCAATAATTCAGGTGCAGCAGTTAACAATTCACGGAAGGAGAAATCTAGCATAATTATACTAGTATAGCTGTGTGGACTATTTTTATGATGCCTTTGTGGCAATGTAGAGGTGTCAGGTACCCGCTCTCTCTGTGTGTCCCTGAGCTCTTGCTGGAAGTTACGTAGCAAATTGTGAACTGAGCCCAAATCCAGTTCTCCATCTTCTCCGCGGGAGGGGGACAAAGAACACACCAGCAATCCACTTGCCCCAGGCTCATCTGACATGGGTTCACCTGAGGGTTTACACAGAAGATTTTATTTGATTCTTCTCACAAGTAACTTAGAACGCCATGTAAGTAAGAGCAGCACATTGTTTAATAACCTTTAGATTTTAAGAAAAGATTCCTTTGTAATATAAGAGTGGTGATCTCCTTGACCTTTAACTAACCTTTGCTACAGAGTCCCGATTCATTATTGGACTGAGAATGCATTACCTTTCACAGGTGATCGAGTTCTCCATGGTGAGGAACTCCGTCCGCGTTCCCCAGGTGCAGGTGAACGTCTTCCACGTCCACTTCCAAGTGTATGTCTCAGGGTAGAACTGAGAACATTCAACCTGTGCTCAAGATCTCTCCGTATGGCGTCATTCTGTCCCAGCTGCTCTTCCAGCCCTTGGGCCTGGGCCTCTGCTAGACTCACCTTCAGCCCAAGCTCCCTGAGCTGGGCCTGGGCTTCCTGCAATGCCCCCTCCAAGCGACCAACCTCCTCACGCTGCTTCACTTGGCTCTCCTGAAGATTGGCATCCTGTTGCTGCTGCAACTCTTTCTCCTGGCGCTGCACTTCTTCCAGTTCTGCTACACGCCGCTGCAAGCCTGCAGCCTTTTCACACACAGATCAGTTCTAATCGTTTAAGTTTGCTACTGCATGTGTGTGTGGATTCTGTATTTATGCCAGTTTGTTTGTTGTACCTCCTTCAGAGCTGCCTCTCTGCCAGCATCACTTTCCAGTACTCTTTGTCTGAGAGTAAAGGTCTCTTTTCTCATTTCCTCCTCTCTATGCTCTTCCTGGGTCAGTCTGGCCTGCATGTCACTCAACTCTTGCCCTTGTTGAGTGCACTGACCCTCTAATGTCTTCACCTGCTCAGACACATGCTTTTTTATTTTTTATAAAAAAACAGTTGCATTGTATGCAAAAATCTAGACAGCTGAACAGCTAGATAGTATATGACTAGACTAACAACAAATTAACCTGAAAAATGTTGACCTGCTGATATTTAGAATAATGTTAAGGCACTGACTATAAAAGAAAAACTGGTCATACTTTATTTTAAGGTCCAATTCTCACTATTAACAAACCATTAACTACGAATTTTGCCTCAATGAACTCCTAATTTGCTGCTTATTAATAGTTAGTAAGGTAGTTGTTAAGTTTAGGTATTGGGCAGAATTAGGGATGTAGAATATGGTCATTCAGTATAGGAATATGTCCTTTATAAGTACTACTAAACAGCCAATATGTTAATAATAGGTATGCTAATAAGCAACTAGTTAATAGTGAGAATCAGTCCCTATACTAAAATGTTACCAAAAAACTTTTAATTTCTTGGGCCCTGACCTGTCTGCGCAGTTCCTGCAGTTCCCTGCGTGCCTGCAAGCGAGATTTCTCAAGTTCACGCATGTTGGTTCTCAGCTTCAACGCCTCCTGCTGGAGGGAGGATTTACATTCTTCTAACACTGCCAGCCTCTGATCCTTTTCTTCTCCCACTCGCTTCAAACTGATAAAAAAAAGAAAAAGAAAAACAAGGACGATTAATACATTTTAATGAAGCAAATTCCTTGTCCCATAAAGAAACTGAGCCTTACAGGGAATGTTTGACATCCCAAAAAGACATTTGTACACCTTTGCTGATATTTAAGTTATACTATATAGTTATACTACTATTTTAGACTGTTTAATTACTTTGTTTTTGTTTATGCTCACTCACATATCTCAGTGTTGATCTGATGTTACATAGCCAAGCCAACAGGGGACAGGTATGTAATACAAAAGGTATCAACATTTCAAAAAAGTCCAATTTGCTATACCTGTTGTTTTCAAACTCAGCTCTCTTCACAGCTGTTCGGAGTTCATGATTGGAAGCCTGGATGGCCTCTTTCTCTCTCACAACATCTCCTAAAGCTCTCTTCAGTTCCAAGCCCTCACGCCGCTGGGCGTCCCTGTCCTGCAAACATTCCCTCAGCTCTCGGTGGGCCTCGATCAGTTCCTTACGGCCAGAGTCCCTGCTCTCCTCCACCTCACTCAGTTCCCTTCTCAAACGCTCCACCTGAAAGAGACAGAGGGAAAGATTAAACGAAGCCAAATTCTGTAAATAGAAGAGGAGTGATGGGTTATGGTTTGACTGCAATGGTGTAACTTTATCTATCTAAAATAAAGTCCATTTAAATCACTCAAGTGTGGTGATGTGACACCACAGAGGGAGTGAAGATTTCTAACAGTCAAAACGTGGCACTGTTTTGCTGAGGACAATTCAACTTCATTTTCCATGAGATGAATGAAATGGAAACACAGCCTATTAGTAAAATTCCACGGCCTTGTTCCATTAAGTCTCTCAAAGCATGTGAGGATCAGACTCATCCAAAGAGTTCTGCCCTCCTTTCAGCGCCGGATTTCAGGGCACATTCTCGTTTGCACTTAAAAATGTGTTTTAAGTGCATATAAAATGGTTCAAATTTTCATAAGCTTTCATCAGATATGCTCAGGGTGAAACTCCTCGCCCATGTAAACACAGGAATATGACCCACATTCTGGTAATTGCTTGGCTACAGCTAATCATTTTACGGTGCATTTTTTCCCCAAAATGCAGCCAGAATGAAGAGAGAAAGAGGGAGAAGAAAAACAGAGAAAGACAGGACAGGCTCCAAAGACTGCCACACACAGCAGCGATGATGAGAAACATTAGCAGTGTGTACAAGCCTGTGTAGATGCTGCTGTGTTAAAGAGAAATGTGTGTGTGTTTATGTGTGTGTTTAAGTTCAGTGGCCACACAAGAAGTTTTCTTCTCATAAATCTTAATGTAAAAGAAAAGTCCATGCCAAGCCCACACTGGTTTAATTAATTGATTGGGGGGTTGGGTTAGTAGGACAGTGTTGGGTTTGAGATGACCTCTGTTTAAGAGTTGGGGGCGGTGTTTCCATAGAGACGACTTTCATTACAGAACAGGAAAAAATAAACTTCTGAACTTCACCTGCTTATTTGTGACTGCACATTTTCCTTTTCATATCATAGAGAGAGCCTTCGCTTTCCCCTCCCCTGTCTTTTATCGTTCCCTCTCACCACTGGTAGTTTGTCATTGTCTGACCAGGGCAAGCTGGAGGAGGTTTAGTGAAAATAATCAAACAGGAGGAGAGAATCCATCTTGGTGAGTAGATAGCTTCACCTAGAGATGAAGTCCTCATCACAGCCACTGGAGTAACATATCACTCTGGGTGCCTGGAGATAGATTGTTCAAACTCTGTGGCCTGAGGTAAGTGCAGAGGTCAATTCCAAAGGTTGACCTTGAGCCTGAAAGGCAGAAGTGTACACACACAGATACAAACTGGTGGCACCTGGAGCATGCTCAATACACATTAACCAATGCCAAGTTCAACATAAGTGTGTGCTAAATGGCGCTCCCAAGACTGCCCCTGGTAGGTACAAGTTAGTCTCCAACAGGCCTTATGTTGCCTCACGGCCCAACATAAACTAACTCACCTCCTAACTTATATAACTTTGGTTATGCCTATTTGGCACTGGCACAAACTCAATTTTTACTGCTCTCCTGGGCTATAGGTTTTTTGTGTTCTGGATGATAAATTTGTTTCTGTGACTTAACAACTGGAATGTAAAGTCTCGGGTTGTGTGACCTCTTGCTGAGACTCCTGCCTCTGCATAGAAAGCTCTCTGATCTGGTCATTTAAGCTGCGCTCCGAAACTTCACGGGAACTCAGAGACTCCTCAAAATGTGACCGTAGGTCCTGAAGCTCTGCCTGCAACCCTAAAACTGTGTCCTACAGTGAGAAAGGGAGAGACAAAAATGAATACAATAATGTGATGCATGAAATTTCACTTGATTAATATATTTACCCAGAATCATTTTTCTGTAGTTAACAATGTCCTTTTAAAGCTGACTTTTTAAAATTATATATATATAATTTTTTTTTTTTTTTTTGCCATAACATGAAGATAATTATAAGCTTATTATATGAGACAGAGTTCTGACATACACTATACATTTTTCAAAATGCATAAAACAATGGATGAGAATTTCAAATCACAAATAATTCAATAATGAAATAATGTTCCATGCACATTATGAACTTACATATTCTTACAACTTTAATCCACTCTTCAATGATTAAATTTCACCAGACAGAAATGCAAATGAACAATAAACTGTTTATTTTCATAATTTACTGAGAAACACATGCTGCACTATGGAACAGTGTGTGAATGTGTTCTTTAGCTCCAAACAGATTGTGGATTTTAATATCACATTTAATAAATGTGTTAAAAAATGCATGCACAGTTAATCTCATGCATTAATGTGTTAACTTTGCAGCCCTAATCTAATAAAGACAAAACATGATCCACAGACATATTTGGATTTATTATACCTTGTCCTGCTCCTGTTTGCTCAGGAAGTCTCTACGCATACGATCCTTTTCAAGGGCAGCTGTCTCTATGTCACGCTTGAGGGTAATTATGCGCTCAGCAAGAGTAGCCTTCTCTGCCTCCTTCTCAGATAGAACCTGCCAATCAAGAACAGTCAAAGCAGTAGAACCAACTTACAGTGATGCCATCTGCCCCATGTTCTGACTGCAGATGGTTTAAGGCTATACGGGGCAACAGACATGCCTTTTGATCAGATTGAAAGGAAGTTGTCAAAAGGTTTTGGATGTGTTCCTGTGAGACACAAATACACACACACCTGCTGTTTATGGCTTTCGGCCTGCAGCAGGGATTCTGTACAGTGCTGCTGCAGCTTAGCCAGTTCTTCCTGCAGCTGTTGCTGAACTCTGCGACTCTGCATGCGCAGTGCCTCACACTCAGCCCGCAGCTGTGACTCTGCCTGCTCCCTCTGCGCACACAACTCCGCACGCATGCGCTCCTGAGATACACAAGACAGGTGCATGTGTTATAAGCATCCAAATACTCTCTTGAACCTCAGGAGAGTTTTACAGTTTAGGGTTATTGCATTTCAATTGCATCTTCTGCCAGAATTTCTCTGATAGTCCTAAATCTATGGCAGTATACATGTCAAAAACAAACACACAATGAATACAGAGTTGTGTTGCATGCTGGGTATAGCAATTCACTCTATGGCAATTTATTGTCAGCCACTTCCAGTTATTTTAACTATACAAAACTCTAACTGTTATGCTGCTTGAATTAATTATTATCATATTGAAAACACTTTGGTTTGAAGTGCAAATGGTTTCATGTTTTACCGTTTACTGCACTTTGTTACTCTTGTAGTTATTTACCTAATGTATAACAGCTAATGAATGAGAAGTCTTGCACATTCACAGAAAACTGCCACTTCCACATTGAAAAATAAAGTGGATAATGCCATATTCTGGTAATAATCCATTGTGAAACTTGCATCAGTGCAGGTTTGCGGGCTCAGCAAAAGGGCACATAGCAACTGCATAGGATTTTAAAATATACATTTTTGGATGTGCACATGACAGCCCTTGCAACTTGGAATTTACTCATTTTCTTGATGCCTCAAAAGCCTGTAGATTAATATGCATCAGCCTAGAAATATGACTTAAAAGATGACTCATTTGTATGAAAAAAAAAACAAAAAAAACTTTAGAACCAAATCAAATGAATTATAAATTTAATTGATTTGCTGTCAAACCAAAGATTTATACTCCTAGCAATAGCACATCAAGTGTTAGGGACAGTGACTTTATCTCAAAATTTCAGTGATACCTTGTGCTTTCGCTCAGTATGCAGTTGTTCCTGATGGCTTTGCTGTGTGGTAATGAGGGTCTGTTGTGCGATTCTCTCGGCCTGAGCAAGCTTCAACTCTAAAGCCTGTTTTTCCTGCAAAGCCCGGGACACTTGCTGCTCTAGTTCACTGTGAACATTAGACAGCTCACCTGTGCAAAGGAAACAGCAAGTATATACACAAAGGAGAAACATGCTTTGTACTGAAAATATACACTGGAGACACACTGAGCTCTAACATGCTGGAAACATTAAATTATAATGCTCTTTGGAATCATCATTAAACAATATATAGTGACAGCACCAGCACATAAATAGTACAGTGTGGATGCTATCTGTGAAGGGACTTCGTTAAGCTCTAGAGAGAACCTCGGCAGACCTCTCAGCTGTTCCCCAGTCCGGGGATAAAATATGGGCCCCTTGTGGACTATAGCTGGGGCCCAATGGCCAGTGGGTTCAGCCAAGTCAACGAGAGAGGAATAGAGGCTCCCTGAAGAGACACTCACGCGTCAAAGTCTCGTTAGCCTGCTGTAGACTAGCATTCTCTCCCTCTAGCCTAGCCCGGTCAGCCTCTAGCATCGAGGCCAGTTCCTGCCTGTCCAACAGGCCTGACTCTAGAGACTCTCTCTCAGCCCTGAGCAAAAGAAAAAGGAAGAGAGAATACAAAGAAAAATAGGTTGTGTTATGTGAAGCTAATGAACATCTTTAAATGGTTGTTTCTTTAGCTAACATCATTCAAGACAGATGAGTTGATGTTCTCAAGATGATTTACACAGCAAAACACAGGATTAACCTCACAGTGATTCTCTCACAGAAAAGACTTAGTGAAACTAGGAAGAGTTACATGATTGAAAAGGCCCAATTGATAATTACTCAAAAAACTAGCTGAAAATACAGGTGTTTTACTTTGCCTGCCAACCTTGAACTCCAACATAAATACAAACACTTAGCCCATATAAACACATTAATACACCAAATCCTACTCGCAGTAAAACACTAACACACATTGACTCACCGCAGAACGGCCAGGTCTTGGGCCAGGGCCTTGGATTTACGTTGCTCTGAGGTGAGCTGCACTGTGAGATTGGCTTTGTCTCTTGCCAGTTCATCTCTCTCTTTGCAAGTCTTCTTTAGCGAGGCAGCACTCAGCTCGATTTCTCTACGACATGTGTTCAACTGTTCCTGCAGGGCTTGCTTCTGCTTACTGACCTACACAAATCACACACATGTACATGGAAGCATATATTTGAATGCTTACATATACCCAGGGTTTTCTGATAGTAGATCAACATCAGGATTATGAATCAAGTACTCAGATGATGTCTAATGATGTCCAAACACGTGAGATCCTAGATTATGCCAGTAACTGACCTCTTAGGAACAGCAGGCTGTCCAAATATTTTCCTGATATGTTAAAACTTTCCCCACTGAGCCTGCACTAAACCATTTGCTAGCAAACCAAAGGAAATTTTATTTCACTTTTCTGCCAAGCAGGTCTACTGAAAAAGCAGCAAATGAAATGGACAAGGATATGTTGCAAATAATGTACTGTACTTATAATTTACAACATATCTTCAAGACTGTGTAAAAATTGAGATTACATTAAGATCCAGTGATTTATGATAACACTACAATTTTAACATAGTGACACCTCAGTAAAACATGACTATAGGTGTAGACAAAAGAGCAGATGAATTCCACACTGTCTGTTGCAAAGCTGCGAGCAGACAGATCAAGCTTGTGATTTACAACTTTTTTCACTCATTCTCTCTCACTCTGATACTACCCGTCTGTAATATCTATCTCTCCAGTCTTCCTGTCCTTCATTTGTACTCGAGATCCCCTTTGCCTCCCCCATTCTATTCCTTTGCCACTCATAAAACACACGCTTGGGCCAAGATTCATAATGGAACTCTTGGAGGAAGGTGTTGAGTACCACGGCAGATGGGTCCAATATCTTCCCTTGGCTTTTTAATGTGACAACAAGACCCATCAGAGCACAGCTGAGAGCTGTGAATCATGCTGGGTAATGGGGCACACGCCCCCTCATTTTGTGACTGACCTGGGTGTGTTGCTCCAGGGCTGAACTTTTCTCCCTCTGTAGGAGGTTGTACTCTGCATCCTGGGTCACTCGGCTCTCTTGAAGGTGAATGTGTGAGGCCTCCAGAGCACGCTTCTTTGTCGTGAGGTCTAACAGCTCCTGCTGAAGTCGAGCTAGCTCTTCTCTGGCTGCTGCTCTCTCTAGGTCTGCGTCCCGTTTGCGTTCGCCAAGCTCTGCCTTTTCGGCCTCGACCTGGCAGAAGATAGGTCAAAAACAATATTTTTGAGAATAAATAACAGGACGGTTATCATGTTGAAAAGACCACTCTTGCTGGTCGCAATCAAATATTGTGATGTGGATGTCGGTGTGTTGGTATCCACACCAGGACCATCCTTTGTCAGCCAGGTTTAAACTCTTTCTTTTAAAGGGTGCTCTTTATTTCAACTTTTTTGTTGAACAGAAACACCCACCCACTGCAATGATAACGTTTGAAATAGCCAGGACAATTTTTAATATAACTCCGATTGGATTCGTCTGAAAGAAAAACTTTTTATACACCTAGGATGCCTCAAGGGTGAGTAAAACAGGCTAATGTTAATTTTTGGGTGAACTGACCCTTTAATAAATGATCAGTTGTTGAACTGAATGAGTTAACTATATAAAAAATAGAGATTATTCAAGATTTAATACTTTAACACTATGCACACAATCCAGTTCCATGACCCCAACCTGTAAGAGAAGCCGGTTCAATTCGACCTTATCTTTAGCCAATCCCTCACTCAGGGCTCCCATCTTGGCCAGGGAGTCCTGTAGCCCTGCATCTTCACTTCGTAGTTTAGTGAGCGCCATTTCCTGCTCAGCATTCTGGGCCTCCGCCTATAGAGAGGCAGTACAAACATCAATGGGAAGTTTGGCTACATCCAATCATTAGCTACCAAGTTCACGTAACCAGCATTTATTTTGTAATCAGCGGTTAGAGTAAAATATGTTTGCAGAGCTGTTTAATAGCACTGGAGTTTAAACGTTATATTTTGTCCCCAGAATGACCTGCTCTAGAACTGCGGCAGTGTGGAAAAACTGTAAGTTAGACAGAGTAAGTGATGAAAAATCTTACAAAGGCAGTTTTGCTTGGTAAATATCAATTACCAGAAATAAGCAGAGCTACATAACTCACCCAAGGTCAAAGTAAACTGAGTTTCCAGTAATTCAACAACTGAGTTGGACATTTGACAGGGAAAAACTCTGTATTTACTTAATGGATAAATAATGCAAAACTGGGTAAACAGTTTTATGACTGGATGTAATTCACTGTAGCAACAGGCAGGTGAGAACAGTTTTATACAGACTTAGATCAGGTGTTGTTAAGATGAATGAATGAGTGAATATGTGAATGAAAGAATGAATTAATGAGAGAGTAAATACAGTATGTGAATAAAGGTATGACTGAGTGAGGAAGGGAGTAAATGACTGAGTGGTTTAAGAGAAAGTGTTGTAGAGTGTTTTGAAAAAAATATGTTAGTGAATGACAGTGTTGGAAGAATGAAAGAATGTGCGAGTATAAAAATGTAGTGACTGAATTAATAAGTGAGCAGGTGAGTGAATGTGATGGAACAAATGAGTGGGTGAGTAAATGGATGAGTGAATAAGTGGGCGGGTTAGTAAATGTGCATTTTGTGTGAATGTGTAGAGCAGTACCCTAGAGAGAGCCTGTGCAAGACTGTTCTTTTCATCCTCCAAAACCTCTTTCTGTAAAGTCAGCTGACTCAGAGCTTCTTTTAGTGCGACCAGCTCTTTACGCACATCCGAGTGTCTCATCTCCAGCTGCTCCAGACTGTGTCGTCTGCAGAGAAACAAAAATGCACACAAATTGTCAGGGCATAAATATACACACTTTTTGATTTGTAGAAATGGGCAAAACAGCACAAAAAGCTAATGAAAACCCAGGCACACTATGGCACAGAGCAATCAAATCAGCTCATAGGAAATGTAAACACAAACAAAACATTTTTAATGTAAACAATGTTAAGGTTAAGGTATAGGCAGATACTCAAGTACACAAACATATACAAGCAGAGATATTTCTATAAACACACTCCTAAAAGACATTTGCTCTAAAAAGACTTGAGGTTAAAGATCACATCCAAAACCATACTTATCCATATACAGTGCATAATAACACATGATCAGTTGATACCGTTTGACCTAATCGGTAAAATAATGCATTATGCATCTTCATGTTTAATGCATTTTGTAAACAGTACTATTCTGGTTTGATTCAAGGCTACTTTAAGGACAACATGTGCTAGTGATACTGACTGTAAACAATAGGACAGGGAAATAAACAAGGGCCAAGAAGGAAGTCAAGGGGTTTGAGGTTTCGCAATGCCGTACCCCCTCTCGGATTCAGAGCGTTCTCGAGCCAGCTGCCTCTCCAGGTCCTCCCTCTGCTGCCTGAGGAGGTCTCTCTGCCTCTGAACATCCAGAGAGGAGCTTCTCAAAGCTTCCTGCTCTGCTTGTGCGCATTCCAGCTGCTGCTGCAGGGCTGAGAGCTGCCTCTCAAGCTCTCCTTTTTCACTAGGAAGGGAGAAAAGAAAAGTGACAGTTGTGGTGTGGTGTGGTGTGTGGCTGTTCAGGTTATAGTCTTAAAACTAGAGAATTTGCATGCTTGAGCCACAGTTACTCCTAAATTAGGACTACAGTTAGCACAAAGATGTGAGTTTGTGTGCTTGAATCAGAATCATGGACCTTTGCAGCATAGCATAACATAACTTAGGTTGTAGAAACATAAGCAAAGACAGTTGTAAATTAGCCTCCTAGTTTAGCCTGCAAAACAATGCCATGAGTAAACAGCTCTATATAAAAATACTGATGTCAGGTAGAAACTAATTTGTGCAGGTTACACTGCTATTGAACAATGGCATCCTTTATTGAAGTGCCAGGTTCATTTAGTCCCAGACTCTACCGGTTTACTATGCCCAGTGAGGTGCGGTATCTTTGGGCATCTCTAGTGCTGTCCTCTTCAGATCTCTCCAGAAGGTGATTCTCTTGCTGCAGTTCCCGGATTCTTTGTTCCAGACTTCTGGTTTCATCTTCGCCCACATGCAGCTGATCTCGCAAGGTGACAACCTGCTCTTGGGAAGCATCCAGACATGCCTGCAGCTCCTTTGGGTGGATATATATATTTTAATTTAGTTAAATGTGCTGAAATTACATACGCTTCTTGATAGCAGAGTAAACTATTAGGGAGACATAGTGAAGTGTGTACTTTCTGTACCACTAGGAGTGATGACACCTGTGCCATATAAGGATGGTGTACAGGAGGTTTGTTGCAAACCTGAATTTGTGCCTGCCGCTGTAAGAGGGCTCTCTGCACAGCTATCAGAATACCGTCTCGCTGAGAAGAGGAAATAGATGGGTGCTCATCTTTTGATAAGTCTGAGGAACTCTCACCACTAACCACCTAAAAGAGAAGAGAAAAAAGAGATGAGTTGACAATTACTCTTCTAATGTTTAGTACATCTGGCCCAAAATATCATGGCCAATAAGCTCAGTAAACCTGATTAATGTTGTGCAGTAACTGTTGCAGACTGCTGATCTCGCTGCATAAGGCATCCCTCTCGGTTCGGTCTTCGGACCGATTTATTTCCTGTACAAGAAAGCATTCAGGTCAAAGTGCAGGTTCTTGAACAGCCATGACATACACCAGACTCCAGATGAATCCAGATAAGTCATTAATAAAGTTGAAGTTTTTATCAAGACTAGTCTTCCCAATGAATGATTCTGGCAATCCCATGATTTTTACTTAATTCTTGGACTTTTATGTTAATTGTTCCCTGCTGGTAAGGTCATGATACATGACCTGCCCAACTCTTTAGGCATCTTCAATAAATGGCTAAAGAGATATCTCTTCCATCTGCACTTGACCCTCTATATTTCACTCTCTATTCTATTTTTATTGTATCTAGTTGTTTTCTTTTTATTTTAAAAAACTTGACCCCCTAACAATTACACTCTCTTCTCTTTTTTCTTTTTATTTATAATAAAAAAATATAATAACTTGACACTAACTCCCACTATTCTATTTCTATTCTATCTATTTTTTATTCTTTCTATTTTTTTTTTTTTTTTTTTTTTTTTTTTTACTTGCTATGTGTACTGCATTAGACTAACCGGGACTTGCCACAGCACTTACATACAGTATACTGTAGTTGCTCTTTTGTTGGTTCTATCATCCTCATTTGTAAGTCCCTTTGGATAGAAGTGTCTGCTAAATGATTAAATGTAAATTATTTTACTGCAACACTGCTCACCATCCTGTCCAAGCTGTTCCGCAGTGCTGTCAGATTGCTTTCCTTCTCAATGTTCTGTGCTCTGAGCTGTTTCACCATTTCACCCAATTCCAGGATCCTGTACATATACATGCATGTTAGACTTTAAATAGAATATCAAAGTATCATAAAAGTGGTCCTTACGACATGTTTTCTGTCTTAAATCATATGACAGATTGTGAGGAACAGAGTGAGGAACAGACTGAAATTAAGTTATCATTCACTAAAATCTTGGCATCCACAATAGCTCTCTTTGGCACGTTCATGCATGTGAAATAATGTTCGATTTGACATTAAATAATTCCAATTTATCAGTTGAACTGGTTCACAGAACTGTCCTGAGTCATTTGTTTACAAATCATCTGATTTCAATGGTTAATAATTAAATGGAAGTCATCATGAGTGAAAAACAACTTACATTTTGGTCTGTTTTTTAACTAAAAGCTGTCATTTAACTTCAGAAGACTCGGGAGTTGTATGGATCACATTTGTTATATTTTGAAGCTTTTGCATACTTTTTGAAGGTTCAAAGCTTCAGACACGAAGGTATGTAATTTATCAAAGAATTTTCATTTTTGGGTGTACTATTTTGTTAAGAAACATAGCACACCATTTTCCAATGTTGTAATCTGCAAGTTGAAATAGGCACTGATTTTATTAGGCTCTGAGGTATTCTAAGACATACAGTACTCATTCTTCTGCATGAGCATTTTAAGAATTTTAACATGCGTAACATTAACACGAGGCAAAATGATCAAACACGCTATGGTGTACTTATTTGATACCCATTTATCAATGGCCCTTTCTTCCCACTGCAATAAAGCTCAGCTAAAATTTCATACATCAAATGAGAGTGATCTCTGCTCTCTACATTATAAAACTGTCACTGATGAAAAGATGTAGAAGAAAGAAGCTGCAATGACTCCATTCATCAGAAGACCCCAACCCTGCTCTGTCAGATCCATGGAGCCGCTCTCAAAAGAAACTGTCATAGACCACTGACACATTATACAAGTAAATGAAGAATGAAGAGGATACTGAACAGCAAATAAAGAGACACACTCTTTCTCTCTAGTTTTGGCATGCCACATAGTTGGATAGATGAGGCAATCTGTACTGACCTTCCCTGCGTGTCAGCACTCAGGACAATGTACAATGAGTCATCTAGGAGATGTGAGTTCAGGACATCAATAATTCAATTCAAAGCTTAGGGAAAGGTGCTGAAATTTATGACACTGTGAAATCCTTTGAATATGATAATTTAACCCCAGCTGCCAATACTATATGTATTTATTACAGCATGCTGCTCAAGCAAGATTACACTTGTATATTACCGTTGCAAAATGAATGGGACGTGTACATAAACAAACAGACATGTTGTACCTAGAGTTAAGCTCTACTTTCTCTGCGTCAAAGCGGGCCTGCAGCTGCATAGCATCTTTCAGCTTGTCTCTTAGTTGATTCTGCAGTGCAGATACTCCGCTGCTAGCAGGGGTACAAGGCTGGTTCAGGCTAGCCTCCAAATTCACACAGGCCGTATGAAGACGTCGGCCTGCCACCGCACACTCGGTTCGCATGTCCGATAGACTCCTGTAAAGCACACAAAAAAACTATAACAACCAGCAGGAGCAATGAAATTCCCTTACACAACAATTTCCTTATGTTCCCAAGGAAATGTGTTTTGTTCACAACTGACGAGAGCCAGATGGCCGAAACTGTATTATGATCTGGGAATAAACTCTTTGAACGGTGTCGTGTCTGAGTAAGGGTCGTGAACATTTTCTCCGCTGTCCATGTGTTGAGTAATCCACATTACAGCAAATTACTCAACAATGATCACAGCATTTCACAGTCCGAGCCCTCATCAAGCTTGGCTCTGATGGATGGCCCAAGACTAATCTGAAGGGCAATCTAACCATCACATTTCCCAGGACGATTCAGTCAGGATGGGTGAGGGTTGACCCAGGTGACCCGCTGCACTTTGATCCCAAGCGGGGATAAATGGTGATGGGTTTGGAAAGAGGGTTCTGGCTGCAAGCTACACTTACCTGTCAGCAAAGGCCCGCAGCTGGGTGAAAGAGCTTCGCAGGAAGGCGGCCTGGTGCCACAGAGATCGCACACGGGCTTGCTCGCGGCCGTTTCGGGAGGTATTAATCTGCGGGAGAGCGACACGGCCATATGGTCGGCAGGTTCGGTAATAAAGAGGGTGGCAAAGAGGTTAAAGATGTCTCCATTATAGATGCACACATACGAAAAATAATGAATGCGCCCACACATACTTGAACTGCTAGGTGCACACACCCACAGAGACTCACATACACAAATGATACAGTAAGATTTTCTTGACTGTATGAGGCTGAATACTACATGAGCTCCTTCATATCACCAGATGTTTGCACCGAGCAATGAATTCTCACTCTTTTTTCCAATCGACTGGAATGTTTTCACAGGAAACAACAGCTGAGAAAATCACAACAATGATTTAAAACAAAGACAGTGTCCAGACTGACAAAACAGGCACCAGGGTGGAATTCCACAAGTTCCAGAGTTGAGTTTCATTGGGTTGGATTAAGGAAAGATTTTCCTTAAACTGTGGATTTGGATAAAAACACACACTACAGATCTCTCCTTCCTTCCCTCTGTCTCTTTTTCCTCCTCCCTCTCACCTCAAATTCCCTCCTGAGTCGCGTGTCCCTCTGCTCTGCCTCCTCTCGTGCCTTCTGCATGCTTTCCGTCAGGGCCTGATTGACTTCGTTGGCTTGTTCGAGTTGTTCCCGGAGCAGTGCATTGACCTGGCTCAAACCAGAACACCTGTGAAATATATGGAACTGCTTCAGAGCACTGTATCCTGGGACCTCCACCTGTTAAGCCACAAGCCAAACTTTGCAAATGATCTCACCCCCTCCATTGCATGGGCCTCTATCAGCTTCTATGCTTACAGGCTCATAAAGGCCCACGTCACATTCTACGTTGCCAGCCACGCTTAGAGGGAAATGTGCGTGACAGTTTTATAAAGTCCATGTCAGCTCCAGCCTAATTGCCACCAGATTTGCTTGTCAAATAGTTTACAGGGTTATTTACATCATTCGTGGCAGAATCCACCCAGTTACATACAAAGATTGACGCCAGGGTGTGAGGCAGTAAGGGTGACGAACAAAATGATCATCAAAGGGGTGAGCAACAGAGAGAGACACGATCAAAGCTATGAGAATGTGTTTAATTATTTTCAATAAGTAGATTTGCTTCACGATTCTGTGTTTTGGCTTATTTCAGCTTGTGCCCCTTTGAGAAAACGCAAAGCCATTTTAGCAGTAGTGTAACAGGCATAACACTTCTGCCCTGCTGAATCTCAGTAAACTGTGGCATGCTATGAAATTCTCATGAGCCGTGGCACAGTTGACTTCTCTGACATAGAAAATTAAATAAACTGTGTTAAAAGACTGCAGAGCCACAGATGATCGGATGAACTGCACTGTGCAGTGCGCTCTCTGACAGAGGCACTAAGGTGTAAAAATGAATGAAAGCTTGGCAGCTTGGCGGCCCAGAATTTGCCATAACCATTTCAATTACGGGCGAGTGGCACAGTAAATCACGTTCTTTTAAAGGCTGGCGTCTGAGTTGGTAGGTTGGCTGGCTCTTTGTATGAAGTGCAGTAAAAACTATTTGGCTGAGACGGTGAACAAGGCTGTGATAATTAAGTCTGACAAACTGGATACCTTTTGTTTTTGACACCCCTTCTAAAACTATTCATTTCCAGTATGTGCTTGTGGGGATTGAAGTAGGCAGCTAGGAGATTTAATTTAGAGCAGTTCAGCTCTATTTGCCTGTTGTTCATGTGTAGTTTCTCAATGTAGAATGGTGAATATCTGGTGGAAAATTCAGCTTAAGTGGTGGTACTTCGGGTTTAGAACATGGAAGCTGATTTCTAGCTGGTCTATGGCGCTTATTAGTAGCTCCAAACTGGTCATTGGTAGTTGGTCTAATCTAACAACTAACCAGTAAACATTTATTCCAGTTGGTTATTAGCTGGTTTAAGATGGTTATTAGCTGGTCCATGCTGTTCCTTAGTTTTCCAGACTGGTCTACAGCAAGTTACTGCTGTTCATTAGCTGGTCATTACCTGTTCCAGGCTGTTCATTGGTTAGTCCATGCTGTTCATTAGTTGATAAAAACTGGTCTTTATGCAGCAGCTACACTGTAAAATCCCCAGTGTTAAATCAACACTGCTTCAGAGTGTATTTGGTCCCACTCCAAATACTGTTAAAATAACACTGAAGCAATGTCAAAGTTAATGATATAGTTATGTGATTAATTAAGTGCTGATTGAGCATTAGTGAGGAACAGCTGCTGTTAACAAGCAGAATAACTGAAGAAAAAGAGAAACACAAGAACTTCAAATGACTTCAGCCACAGCCTTTGATAAAATCAACTAAAATAAAAGACATTAAATCTCTCAAGATCTCAGCAGAGGAGGATTAAACAACTCCACAAACAGAATCACCAGCTTCACTCATGATTGACTTTATTTCTGTCAGATGACTACAGAAGCTCTTATTGAGAAATATCAGAGGTTTAAATGTTGATGCTTTATTGGTTAAAAACAATGCCACCATCATGGAGATCAGTGTTTACTTTGGTTGGGCTCTTGACCCTTGACTTGCTGTGTTAGATGTTTCTTTGCAACAGTGCATATGTTGCTGTAAAGCAGAAAAGTCAGTGCTTTACACTGAACACATAGTTGCTTCTATGTGATGAGATAATCATTGTGAATTTACCAGATTACATTTTTTTTAATTGTTATTCTACCACCATTTATATCTTTAAGGTTTGCACAACTAACTCTCTGACACTACAGTATAAAAATAAAATGTTGCAGCCAACAGTTATCGTGAATGATTTTAAATCCATATGCATACATTTTTTTGGACAGCTACATTATATACACACACAGACATCAAGAATAAGCACATGAATCTCAACAATGGTGGCAATCAGCAAAACGCTTCACACTGCAATGCATGCTGGGTAACACCATAGTAAAAACTCCCATCATGCTCTGCAGTATGAATATTTATTGTCACCACTGTTGTGGATCGTATGATAAGTGTTAATGTCTAAAAGCTTGACCTGAATCTCTTCATTATTGAAGTGTTACGGTGCCATATGTTTAATATTTTTGGGGCTTTTTATTAGTTGATGAATTTTAGTCAATTACCAAAGAGAGAGAGAGAGAGAGAGAAACCATTTTGTGCTGATTAATCAAATGCTTTATAAGCAGAAAGTGTAATCTGCTACATCAAGCTTCTGATTCAGCAATACTCAAGTGTTTGCAGTGAAACACAATTGCAACTGCTTAAAAGCAAATTATTTAGAAGTTCTACAAGGGTCAAGAGTCCAACTACAGCAAACACTGACCTCCATGACGGTGGCATCATTTTTTGACCAATAAAACATCAACATCTGATCCTCTGTTAATTCTCAATAAGCTCTTCTGCAGATGTCTGACAGAAATAAAGTCAGTCTGGTTAGTAATGAGTGAAGCTTATGATGCTGTTTGTGGAGTTGTTTAATCCACCTCTGCTGAGTTCTTGAGAGATTTGTTGAGAGATCTTGAGAGATGTCTTCTTTTATTTCAGTTGATTTTATCAAAGGCTGTGGCTGAAGTCATTTGAAGTTCTTGTGTTTCTCTTTTTCTTCAGTTATTCTGCTTGTTAACAGCAGCTGTTCCTCACTAATGCTCAATCAGCACTTAATTAATCACTTAATTATCTCATTAACTTTGACACTGCTTCAGTGTTACTTTAACACTATTTGGAGTGGAACCAAATACACTCTGACCAGTGTTGATTTAACACTGGGGAGTTTACTGTGTAGAGTCCTTACTAGAACCAGGAAGTATGACCATATTAGCCTGATTCTGTCAACACTGCACTGGCTCCCTATCAAACATCGTATAGATTTAAAAATCTTGTTAATTACTTATAAAGCCCTGAATGGCTTCGCTCCTCAGTACTTGAGCGAGCTCTTATCACATTATAGTCCTCCACGTCTGCTGCGTTCTCAAAACTCTGGCCGTTTGATAATACTTAGAATATCAAAATCGACTACAGGCGGCAGATCCTTTTCCTATTTAGCACCCAAACTCTAGAACAATCTACCTAACACCGTTCGGGAGGCAGACACACTCTGTCAGTTTAAATCTAGATTAAAGACATTTCTTTAACCTGGCTTACACATAACACAATAATACACTTCTATTATTCAAATCCGTTAAAGGATTGTTAGGCTGCATTAATTAGATCAACCGGAACCAGGAACGCTCCTCATAACACACAATATACTCATTACATCGTAAGAAGAATGGCATCTATGCTAATATTTGTCTTTTTCTTTCTTCTTCTGTTTTTCAGTCCATGTCCAGATCAGATGGTGGATCGGCGCCGGGATATGATGTCTGCGTTTTTTTTTTCTCTCATTCGACAAGAATCCAAATACTTCCATTTTTGCCAGATTTGGTTGTTAAACTATTATTTATTATGAAGCCTAAACATGGCTTTATACTTCACTCATGTTCCAATTTTTGCGTAAAATTCTTCACATGCGTAAAAATGTTTATTTGGACACTGCATGCTGATTTCACAGCGGACCTTTTAAAATAAACAGTGTAACTTTTATATTTGTTTGACTGCATTTTAGTTCGATGATGAATAGCTAAAATGTCAAGCAATGCTAGAACTATTGTTGTTTGTGTGCGCGTGAGGTGCCTGTGTGATCAGATGGGTTTAATAAAATAAAAATATAAAGAAATAAAATTCATTAAGAGGGTCACAAAAATGAGTATAGCCTATAGGCTACTTGTTGCACTTTTTTTTCCTTTTGTTAAGAGAATTACAGTGCCCTCCATAAGTATTGGAACAGTAAAGACAACATTGCTCTGTTGCCTGTAGAGTCAAGACATTTGCAAATATGATTAAAAGATGAATAGGAGACAAAACTACAGAATGTCACATTTTATTATTAGCCGTTTCAACACATACCTGTTTTACCAAATAAAAAGAACAGCACTTTTAGAGTTCATCCCACTCAATGATGTGAGCATAAGTATTGGGACAGTTGAACATAAGGCAGATATAAAAGAATAAAAGCTATTATTTAGTTGCAGATCCCTTGCACACAATCACAGCAGTGAGTCTGTGACCCATAGACATCACCAGACTCTTGGTCTCATCCTTTGAAATACCTTTCCCAGCCTTAAATGCAGCCAATTCCAATTGTTGCTTGTTTTGGGGAGTTACTGCCTTTACTCTTCAGCTGGTGAAATTCATGTTCAATCGGATTTAAATCTGGAGATTGACTTGGGCAATCTAAGACTTTCCATTTCTTTGCCCTTATAAACTCCTTGACTGAACTGACAGCAGTGTTAATTTTGGCAGGCATTTTTGATTTAGTCTTAGTCTTTATCTTGAGACGGAAATGCTTACGTCACATTTAAAATGTCACATTTTAGTCATTTGAGTCTTTCATAGTTTTAGTCTAGTTTTAATCGACAAAAAGTCATTGCATTTTTGTCAACTTTTAGTCATTACTTTTAGTCAAACTGCAGTTACCAACATTTATTTTGGTAGCTATTTTATATGTAGTATTCAAACAAAAATAGTCATCAATTCTTCTCTCTTTAGACCAAATCAATTAAGCTTAGTTATGAGAAATTTGAATCAAGGATTGAATTTGGAAAAATGAATAAATTTTCATTTTTTGGTAGAGATATAAATTAAACTCATTTTTCAGATACAGTAGGTTTACTTAACAAGTATACATTTATTTAACATCTTTTTAACATTTATAACAGATAATTAGGAATGCTGTCCATTTAAGATGGAAGGTATGCATGCTGCTGTGTGTGTATTTGAGCACTGAGAACTGATCGCGCGCTGTATGAGAACTGAAGAAGTGGAGCGTGCGCGAGAGAGAGCACTTCTATCAGCGCGATTCTGCCTATCACACCTTCACTGACTTTAAGTTAATCGACAATGAATTGTGACTCCCGGGAAAAACGGGAAGTCTGGTCACCCACTCCCTAACCCTTCGGGTGCTGAGGCCATTGTTTCAGATCGCTAGTTCGCTTTTTGGTAGCCTATCCGTCCACCGCGGCTGCCATACTGAGACTAGATATGCAAACGCAGCTTATCCAATGACAGAGACGCACATTTTGAAAGACAAGACAGTTAATTTAGCCTATAGGATGTATTTTGAATGTCCGGTAGTCTTCAAATAACATTTTAGTCCTGTCTCGTCTTGTTAATGAAGATGCGCATAAATTTCGTCATAGTTTTTATCATCAGATATTAGTTTTAGCTCGTCAACGTCTCGTCTTAGTCACAGAAAAAAGGTTTGTTGACGAATAATTTTCGTCGTCGTCTTCGTCAACGAAATTAACACTGACTGGCAGGGTGTTTTGGGTCATTGTCCTGATGCAATATGAAGCACTTCCCAATGAATCTGGTGGCATTTTCTTGAATATTGGTAGGCAAGATGGTTTTGTACCCTTCCAAATTCATTCTGCTACTGTCATCATACATTAAGTCATCAGTAAAGATGAGAGGGCCTGTTCCAGAGACAGCCATGCATGCCCATGCCATGACACCACCTCCACCATGCTTTACAGATGAGGTTGTATGCTTGGAATCATTTGCTGTTCTCATTTCTTCTCCACATTTTTGCTCCGCCATCACTTAGATAAAGGTTCGTCTTTGTCTCATCGGTCCATAAACACAGTTCCAAAACTCTTCTGGCTCACCTTTGTGCTTTTTTGCAAACTCTAATCTTGCCTTTCTATTTTTGGTGCTGGTCAGAGGTTTGCATCTTGCTGTGTAGCATCTGTAATTCTGTGTCAAAGTCTCCTGAGGACAGTAGATTGTCAGAGCATCACCCCAGCTTTCTGGAAGTTGTTGATGATTTTACAAACATGTCTTTTAGGGTTCATTTTCACAGATTTTATGATTTGTCTGTCATCAACTACTGTTGTTTTCTCAGCCGATCAGGTAATTGTTGGTTGCTGGTGCGCTGGTGGTTTCCAAACTCTTGATTTCTCCATGCCCTTTGTTTTTGCTATAGCTCTAATTGACTTCCTCTTTTCTTTTAGCATCCAAATTGCTTGCTTTTCTCTCAAAGTCAGCTCCCTCATCTTCATCCTGGTTTGTGTGTGTCATCAACGAATGCAAGATTTAGAATACAGAAGTAATGGATATAACTGATACGACGCATTCCCTGCTTTTAATATCTGAAGAATTAATGCAACATAATAATAAAATGTGATATTCTGTAGTTTTGTCTCATATTCATCTTTTAATCTTATTTGTAAATGTCTTGACTCCACAGCCAACAGAGCAATTTTGTCTTTACTGTTCCAATACTTTTAGAGGGCACTGTATATTTCATGTAGTCATATTTATTTTAGATTTACTATGATGCACACAAGTTCAGGTGACTCAAAAACTTGCATACATGAGCTGAGACCAGACGTGAGGCTTGATCGTAGCCACTGTTCACGCCCATATTGATAAATTCCAAGTTTTACGTAGAAACAACCGTACACCCAATTTTCTGTCATACGTTCGTTTCGTAAATGAGGCCCATTATGTTCCAAACCACAACTACCATCTTAAGCTGGATTTTCTACCAAAGCAAAAAGGGAAAAACAAAAATAAAACAGAAACTCTCCACAAAGTTTATCTTTCTCATTTTCCAAAATGTTCAATTCTCCTTTGGTTCCAAACAGCAAGTCTTGACACACTCTTTGGCTGATTCACCCATTCTCCCTCATTGTAGTCATTGCCCGCCGGTATGTTTTGCTGCACCTCTCGTTCTTACCGTTTCTGCTCATCCTCCAGCAGAATAAGTTTACTTTGGACATCCATACTGTGTTCTTGCTCAAAGCGCTGGAGACGGTGTGCTGAAGAGTCTAGATGTGACTGGAGCTAAATACATGGACAGAGGCAGGTTTATACACACCAAAATACAGTGCAACACCTGACAACAATTAGACAACAAAAGTCACAGGAGCAGATAGGCTGTGCTGTGCCTGTTGTCGCATCATCCAAGTGGATGCTGCACAATATGATTGTAAAGCATTTTGGGTGTACAGCAATACACAAAGTGCTATATAAATGCCTAATTCATTCATTCATAAAGGCTGTGAAGTTCTCCAGTAAGACTTACCGAGAGCCTCAGCTTCTCTGACTCTGAGGTTTTCTCCAGAACCTGCTGCTCTAGATTTCCACATCTCTTCTTATACTGGAGCAACTGCAGACACAGACAAATACTTTCACTCCGCAACTTAAGATGGAGCACATTCCCAACTATACCAAAGCTTCATGGTTTCTTTTTGATATGTATATTCTAAAAGTAAATACCCTAGAATTACAAAATAATTTCCCCCCTCAAAGATTCCTTCCCATCTTTGACAAAAAATTATATTTGTTGAATGAGACCACATCTAACAGTGGACCTTTGCCTGTAGTTTCTGCACCAGCTGAGCCTGTCTGTTTTGGCTCTCCTGAAAGGCCTGGAGCTTCAGTCTATTAGATCGTCCTTCCTCTCTTTGCCAGCCCTGCTCTGCGCCATACACACTCTGCTGGTCTGAATCTCCTGACTGCTGCAACAGCATCTGCTCCAGCTGCAAAGACATATGCACACATTACACTGCTTAATCACCTTTTAGTTCCTTTATGACTGTTCACAATTTGTATTGGCATGATTTAGTGACATTTACAGTGAACAATGGCTTTAAATATCAAAAAACTATTGTCTTTGAATTAAGTAGCTTGTGTACACCATTTAATTACTTCTTGTTTTAAGCATAGGAAGCACTAAATTTATGTTTTTATTTGATGTATGAAACAATTGTTGTATGAAAATAAACCAATTTAAAAATATAGGTGAACTTGTGGTTAGTTGTCACAGAGGCCATAAGCTTCATATACAGTATATTCACATCAGCATACAATCAGGCAAGAAGTAACGAAAGGTTAAACTGTATTATAAACTAAGTATTTTTAATGAGAATCAGACAAAAGCAAGGTGTCTTTACATTTTTGCTGTTTCATGATTCATGCTGTTTAATTTACATTTACATTTATTCATTTAGCTGACGCTTTTATCCAAAGCGACTTACAATTGCTATATATGTCAGAGGTCGCACGCCTCTGGAGCAACTAGGGGGTTAAGTGTCTTGCTCAGGGACACATTGGTGTCTCACAGTGGATTCGAACCCGGGTCTCTCACATCAAAGGCATGTGTCTTATCCACTGCGCCATCACCACCCCATTAATGGTAGGTTTAATTGTGACAACATGCCCCACTAAAGATTAGTGTATGTTCAATGAATTTTATCTTTTATCTTGAGCTAGCAGAAATGTTAAAAAAAAAACTTTTTTCTGTAGTCAAGTCTTTAAATTGTGTGCCTTTATAGAAAATGCCTCAAACCCACTCTGAGATATATTCACTGCAGCAAAAATTGTGACAACTTGCCCCAGTCTCTCTGAATTCTTAATATTACGCATTTTTAAATTTTTCTTAAATTTATTCACTGAAAAACACAGGGAGCATGTATAGAAAGGAGAAAGTTGTCTGTCACAATGGCAGAGTGTTTCTCTCTTTATTCCCATCCTCCTACGGGGTCTTCAATCTCAATGTCCCATTACCCCACCAACCCCTCCCATCTTCCTTTAACCCCCAGTGCATATTATGGTGCCAGACACCCAGTCCCTACTAACAGAAACCACATGTTTCCTCTCAACACAACAACATGCTGCCTCAGCTGATTCAAACAAAGCAAGAAAAAGAGAGAGCGCGGGGTAGAGAGTAAAAGGTGGAAGCACTTTGTCCTTTTTGCAAAGAAGTAATACACACAACTACAGGTCATACTGAAAACACTCATCTGCTGCTAAGCTGAACAGCAGCTTCTACAAGATGCAAGGGACAATAGTCCCCCTGTTCCCAACTGCATCCAAGGGCTTCGCAAAACTTAATAAAACATTTTCAAACAGTCGTTCAGAGAGCTTTAATTCCATATACTACAAAGAGGGGCAAACCAGCACCCGGCTCTGGGCGGTTTTGGGGTTCAGGGCTCATAAGGGAACAGTGACTTATTATATGGCCCGTTGTTAAGGTGACAGCTTTTGAAAGCGAACTGAAAATGAAAAACATGGGTGGAGGACGAGTCAGAAGAGAGAGGGGGATGTTGGGTGCAGCAGCAGCTGTGTTTAAAGGCTCCTTTGGAAACAGCTGCACTACCCTATTGATTATGTATCTTTTCAACTATTTTGGCACAATTAGAGGTAATTTGTTGCTACAACACAAAAAGCGTTTGATGCAAAGTCATGAAAAAATGGCACTTACAAACAAGCATATTGTTCTGGCTTAAAAGCTTATGGGGGTCAGGCGAGCAGCACAGCACACCTCTAGTGCGTATGTGTCTCAGTATGTACAGTACATCCATAAAATACATTTGCTTCCAAAAAATAAAGATAAGAAAGTCAATTGTGAGACATAAAGCAACGATGTGCGATATTTCCATCAGAACAATTTGTCCCAATTATGATAAATTGTAAGACAAAATTGCCAGAAACAAAATTGTGACTGTCACAATGTAAGATATAAAGTTGCAATGTGAGTAACAAAGTCATAATTATAAGAAAAAGACAGTTGCAAGATTTAAAGTCACAATGTGACTTTCATATTGTAAGACAGTGAGACAATCACAATGACGCAAAACAAAAATCACAACTGCAAGATATATTCACATTGTGTAGATTGTGAAACAGTCACAGTTATAAGAAGTCACATCTGTGAAATATAAAGTGATGTTTATGAGATGTGGTCATATTATAAAATATAAAAGTCAGACTCTGCCACAAGCTCGCAAATATGAGAAAAAAGACAGAATAACAAGATTTAAAGTCACCTTGATATAGATATAGAGTTGACTTTCAGATATAGAGTCACAGTCACCTTTTTATTCAGGCTCAGAGGTTTTGGAGGTTAGGATCCCACTTATTTCAAATTAACACATGGTTATGACATTGATTGATTTGGTATCCTGATGGACAGGCAAAATCACAAACTTCCTTATGCAAAAAACGATATATAGCATTTCTCTTTTGTACCAAACTTTGAGAGAATGGAATCAACCTGCCTCTAATTACTGTCCAGAACCAACTTCTCCAATTGGAATCTCAACAGTAACCATGTTAAAAAATGATCTCAGATTTGCTACTGAAGGAAACTTTACCAGCAGCATCAAAAAGACAGGAGGGTTTTGAAGCAGGGCTGATGGATGATGCAATGACATGTGTCGATATTGGATCCTTCTTGCTAGCTGTACTAAACAAACCCAGCATTATGATGGTATTAAATTCAAGAGCTAGTCGCTCTCTCATGTTGCAGCCAATCTGCCGCCACAGGCTTGGCTCTGGTCCATGGGGAGAATGCTGTCACACGTGTCTAGAGGCCACTCAGCCTTTGCGGTGTATGTATAAGTGATGAATTTTCAAACATGGGTGTTAGCCACATGCTTTTGTTCAGATTAAAGCTTTATACAATATACTTACAGTAAAAAGTAATTTTAACATTCTGGTAAGCATTCATGGGGGTGTATGACTCTAGGTGACTATAACACACAGCACAGAATGACCATTCTTTATTTAACTTTGTTTAAACATTGCAATGTATGAGATGTACAAGCTGTTAGTATATGTCCCTCACTTTGCAAAAAACGGTAACACTTTACTTGAAGGGGTGTGCATAAGACTGACATGACACATGTCATGAATTTGAAGGAGGTTTTATGCATGTTTATGACAACTGTCATTAAGTGTCATTCGCCCAGTTATGTCATTTTAATGCAAATATTACATTATTTGACCTAACCCTACCCTTACCCCTAACCCTAGCCCATAACAAAGACAATGCAATGACAACTTAACAACTCAAACAATGTCATCTTTGCATTAAAAATTACATTACTGAGCAAATTTGGTGCCCGCTCCTCCAGAGCACCCACCAGAGCGGCCCCCAAAAACTATGTAGACTTTCCCAAGAAAGGACTTTTTTTGGGGGGCCATATAGCCATGGCCTGTGTGGCTGGGCCAAAGGCCAAGGCCACAGAGCTCCCTGCTCCGCCATGGCCTCCTGAGTCAGGATCTGCCATGGCTCCCGGAATCCCCTGATCCGCCCTGGAGGCTTCCCTTGTCTCTGCGCTGTTCTGGTCCTGCTCCAGCCTCCAGGGTGCCCGCCCCCCCTCCCCGATGTGACTGTTACCATGCGAGACGCACCTTCCGGGACAAGGGCGATATCTGTTACGTGTTGATTTCTGTTTAGTTCCTGTTTGCCCTTATTTGGGTTTTCCTGTTCTAGTTTTGTTAATCATCGTTTATTCCATTCACCTGTTTCATATTAATCATCTTGTTTGCTCATTAGTTTGATCCTGAGTTCTCCCGTAGTCTTTGTCTGAGTTTAATGTTCAATAAAAGGAAAAAGTGGACTTTGTTCTCCTGACCGTTTGTTTTATTTACTACAACCACTTATACCGCAACAGATATAGGAGCAAATAATGCCCCTGCATGAGTTTTTGTCTTTTATATTTGCATCATATTATATAGTTAAACAATTTCACACAAGCAAGAGAGCTGTTTTTACCTGAATATCAACATGATTGCAGACATGATATAGATTTTATACAAGCGATAAAAAAATAAAAACCTCTGTAAAACCTCTGGTTTTAATTTTTTTTTTATATTTTTATATTTTAACGGAACAGTTTATTGAAACTTTAGACAAAATTGTGAGTTTTTTATGGCCCTAAAAAAACTAAATTCTATTCAGAAGCAAAAACTAAGCATAAAAAAGCAATTTGGTGCAGTTGCTGATATTTATATGGCAAAAATGCAAGACTAAAATGTATGTTGTTATTCAATAATAATCATCCTGTAGCTGTACTGTACTGTATCCTGTACTGTAGCTCTCAAATAAAATGCCATCACACATAAGTCTTTTGTTTGCTGACAACATGGGAGAACCAATGATGTTTGATGTACACTCTTAAAAATAAAGGTGCTTAAAAGGTTCTTCACAGCGATGCCATTGAAGAAACATTTTTGGTTCCACAAAGAACTATTCAGTCAAAGGTTCTTTAAAGAACCATCTCTTTCTTACCTTTTTATAATCTTAAGAACCTTCTTTTGCCACAAATAACCTTTTGTGAAACAGAAAGGTTCTTCAGATGTTAAAGGTTCTTTATGGAACCATTTAGACAAAAAGGTTATTTTATGGCATAGTGAAGCACCTTTATTTTTAAGAGTGTAACTGAGTTCTAACCAGCGTCATGGACGCTATATATGATTTGAGAGCTATGAGTTCAGTAGAGTTTAGGTTTCCTCAAACAAAGCTATCGTATGCCTTCAGAAGACTTGGAATACAACGCACAAGTGGACTATGGACTGCTTTCATTGCACTTTTATGTTGAGTTTTTTTTGAGCTTGGCAGTCCATCAAGGAAAAAAAGTACAGAAAAGCTGCACTAGCTTCTTTTATGACCCACAGGGAAAAAATAAGTTTTTTTTACATTTACTATTATTCTTTTAACCTAGACAAATTACAGTTCAACATGATCAGAATAAGGGGTTTTAAACTCCTCGTGTCCATTTGCACTCATTGTTTGATGACATCTGTGTAAGAGAGAAGTGTGACCAAGGCTTACACACCACATCATGCTACTCTATCCACTGACCACACATTGTATCGGTAGTTCTTACAGTCCTCAGCAGAACAGGCATTCAGAATGGCCTCCCAAATGCTCCCCTTTCATTTAAGGTCACCTACGGACATTTTACAATAGCGATCAACATGCAACATATTTCAAAAGACCGGATGCATGGTTTATATTTCCACTGTTTTTAATGCATCTATTCCCCGGATTCAGTGTCTTTTTTATGGTAAGAGAGAGGCCCCATGTTGCCCTCTCTCTAAAATGTGTTTTGAGTTAGCATTTTTTATATTACTTAATATTTATGATTTGTGCCACTCCTTATATTGTCTCGTTTGATAAATATTTCACAATACATCAAGGAACGGCAGCACTTTGATTCATCTGCCAACAAGAGAACATTTTCAAGGCCACTGAAAGCTCTTTGCACAAGGGCCAAGAATATTCGGCTTCTCCCTCCATGTGGTCATAAGAGTGGATTGATCCTCTAATATGAGAGAAAACATATTTAGAATCATGTTCATTTTCCGTCAAGCTTCCTGGGGTTCCAACTTTGCAGAATATTCACTGAAATGGACTCTGTCAGCTATGCTTAATTAATATCAAAACATTAACATTTCAATTTAGATTAGGAGGATTATTACTGACATTTCTATAAATTGCTGGTTTGTCAGAGATTGGCTTCCTTTAATCAGAGGTTAAAGCATTTACAAGCAATGAAGTTTTCTCACATTTTAGTTGAAAATGGAAGCTCCGTTATCATTTAGTTCACCCAAAAATGAAAATTCTGTCATTACTCACCCTCACGTCGTTCCTAACCGTCAAGACATTTGTTCATCTTCGAAACACAAATTAAGATATTTTTGATGAAATCTGAGAGATTGTCAGATCGCAACTGTCAATGGAATTTGTGTTCCTAAGATGAACGAAGGTCTTACAGGTTTGGAACGACACGAGGGTGAGAATGACAGAATTTTCATTTTTGGGTGAACATGCCATTCCAAACCTATGGAAGTCCATTTGCACCACTTAATTAAAAAAAAAAAAAGGTAATTGCGACTTTTTATCTCACAATTATGAGTTTACATCTTGCAATTCTGACTTTTTTCAGAATTACATGATACAAACTAGCAATTCTGATAAAAAAAAAAAGTTTTATTCTGGCAATTCTGACTTTATAACTCACAACCGTTTATATTTTATAGTTTATATCACGCAATTGGTGGTGGTTGAGGAGATTCCCCCCTTCTATGTAAAGCGCTCTGAGTACCCAGAAAAGCGCTATATAAAATGTAACAAATTAAATTAAATTAAATTAAATTAAATTAAATTAAATTAAATTAAATTAAAATAAATTAAATTAAATTAAATTAAATTAAATTAAATTAAATTAAAAAAAAAATTACCAGTTTATATCTCGCAATTCTGACTTTACTACTAAATTGTGAGTTTATATCTCGTAATACTCAGAGTTTACATCTCACATTTCTGACTTAACACGCAATTCAGATTTTTTCCCTCAGGAATGCATGATAAAAACTCACAATTGCAAGATATAATAGTCAGAATTGCAAGATGTGAACTCGCAATTGTGAGAAAAAAGTTATTTGACTATTCAGTGGCAGAAACGGGTTTCCATACAAACTTGTATTACTTTCTTCTGTATGTTACGGTCATGATCTGTTTTAATTTAGTTATGTCTCCGTCAGCCTACCTAGTTTATTTCCATGGTTATTAGTTAATTAGCTCCACACCTGTTTCTGTTTCTCCTTGATTGTGTTTAGCATTTAAAGCCTGTGTTCTCCCCTGTTCCCTTGTCTGCTATCGTTTGCTTTATGTGTTTTACTACCCCATGCTCCTGGATTTCCTTTGTCTCTTCTGAGAATTATTATTAAAAGACTATTATTTCAAACCTTCCTTCGTTGTGCGCTTTTATAGCATAGCACCCGTAACACTGTAGAACATAAAATAATATACATAAAAGATATCCTAGAGATTATGAACCAAATAAAAGTAAATTAAGACTTTTTTTTTTTTTTAGATGAACTGTCTCTTTAAAATTCTGATGAAAATCCTTTCACTTTTTACTCACCCTCATGTTGTTCCAAACCTGTATGACGTTTTTCTGTGGTGGACACAGAAGAAAGAAAGTCCAGAGATTTGGAATGATGTAAGAAATGATTAAAGATGTTTAATTTTTTAAGGCTGTACTCTGCAAAATAAGTGACCTGGTCTGACAAAAAAACTAAATAAGCAACCCGTTTTTCATGCTTACAGTTTGAAAGACCACATTCACCTCTGACACTCATTTTCTACCACTCAAACAAATAAAACAGCAGTTCCCAGATTCACATACGCTTTCTGTCGCACTGGCTGACATGACAGTGGTCTTAAACTTTGCACTGATTGGCATGGATGCCACATCATATAAATAACAAGAGTGCAGAATTAATAATTTTTTTTTATTAACGTAACGCTTTCATTATTTACATAAGTAATTACTTTTCAATTGTTTTATTTTTTATTACTGATAACCTATTAGCAGTTAGCCATGATAAACTTTTTAATGAGGAAATCAATACATATACCAGATACAGGGTAAATCACACCTGCATATACAGTACTGTATACACACAAATACATGAGAAATACAAATATATTTACATACACACAAGCACATAAACTTATATGTGTGTACAAATTCACAAGCACAATAGCAGTGGGGGGGGGGAAAACTCTTACGCCCAGTATCACCCATAAACAGAGGACAAACTGAGTCAGGCATACAGTATGCTGTGGCATGGAGGGGGTTACAGCTGTGAGCGCTTCTCACTGGCCTGGCCTGGACCCAGAGGCTTAATAAAGGGAATTAATGTAGTGAATAATCTGTCAGATTCCCAAACACAGCTGGAGCGGACGTACAGTTCCTCTACATATATATACACGCTCACACGCACACACCTAAACAAACTCCCCCACACTTACTCGTGCTAACTTCAGTTCTATCTCACACGTGCAAATTGCCTACACAAACATTCATACAAACTCAAACATATAAACACAACACACCCGTCCCTTGTGCCTTGCTGTCCTCTTTCTACTAATATGCCCTTCTCCCTGTCCCTGCTGGAGTGCTGGCCCGCTGAGAGACATCCAGCTGATTGTGAAAGCTGTTTTTGCAGCGCCACTGTGAGTGATTACACAATGCTGGCCAAGAATCAGAGAGCTGTGAAGCTCCCCAGCTCAGAGACCCCACTGCAGCCCCCAGGCACAAACCAACAACCATCACCATGGAGCACTGTTTGACCACAGCCACAGCTGCTGTGGAGAAGACCTACTGGGAGGTAAAAACGGGACACAGGCAGTGTCCACACACAAAATACAAACACATGTTCACATGCGCAATTTTGCATCAATTGGGCTTGGAATTTACAATCACCTTCCACAGCGATGGCTGTAAACAAACAAGTGAACAAGTATAAAACATATGCACTTTTAAAATTAAACTATAAACTACAAGAAGAAATAAGCCACATGAATGGGATGCTAATAAAATAGTGGTTAACACAATGATTTATTTAGGAACCATGCCTGTTTCCACTAAAAAGTAAAACTGCTGTGTGACATGACAGAATTACAGCTATCAGAAAGATATTAGATCTTTAAAGGAATAGAGCTCCAGTAATTTTAAATCTGTTCTTATTTATTCACCTTCATGTCGTTCCAGAACCTTGCTTTCTTCTGTAAAACACAAAAGGAAAAATTCTGAAGACTCTTGGTTGTTGGGGACTGAAGCATTCAAGCTTCAAAAATCATGTAAATGCACCATCACACCAAGTGTTATAAAAGTCTTCTGAAGTCACTTTCTGCACAGCTTTCTGTAACCAACAGAGTGAAATTGAGGTTGTTATTCTCTAATAATCTTCAACTCCAATGAGCTTTTAAATGGGGTGTTAACTGCTGCAAATGGATCATTGAGTCAGTGACTAAAAAGGGACACTGATTTTAAATAACAAATCAAATTTTGATCCATTTCATGAAAAAGCGATCAATAGGCTGCTGAAAACTTGTAGGATCTGACACTGAGTGTGGCACAGGACAAGTTTTGAATTGCTGATGTAAAAGAAAAAAAAAAAAGGAAAAGGAAAAACATTATTTGTAGTACTCCTGCAAAACCTAATTCTAAAAATTAAATAAAAATGATGCAGGTTTATTTTGTTTTAAGGTACAGAATGTTGCCATAGTGTTCATTTTGAACACTTTTATGAAGCTTGAAAGTTCCAGTCTCTGTTCATTTTAATTGCATGGAAAAGAGCAATCAGAACATTATTCAAAATTTCTCCTTCTGTGTTCCACAGAAGAAACTCATATGGGTTAGGAAAAACACAACAAGGCTAAGCAAATGACCGCATTAAAATTTTTAAACTATTCCTTTTGGAACAATGGCTATTTAGGACAAGTAATAACCAAGCTGCTTAGATGTCACGCCTAAATGAAATTGCAAGAAAATAATAAAATACTTTCTAGGAAGTTTGCTCTTCTGTTCCCACAGTCAAAAAAGAAAGAAAAAAACCCACAGTCAAACAGGGAAAAGAGAGAAATATGGAAAAAGATAAAGGACACTTAATTAAATGTAGTGAGGGCTCTGGGATGATCCCTACTTTGAGGAATGATTCTCTGGAGCGTCAATCACTTTTACGACTCACAGACAGCTGACAGATCCAACCTCACTGGCTCAGCTCCACTCGTGACCACTGCTAGGCTTAGCAGCTTTATGTAGGCAAGAAAACAAACCCTAAACACTGAGGCAAAGACAGTGCACCATTTTCACTCTAACAAAACAAGCATATCAGTGGCAATCATGTTTGACAAGACCTTTAAAGCAAAAAGGAATGGGGATTAGGTCAAAAGCGCAGAGCCTGGAAGCTGCCATGCTCTTCGTCAAAAAGTCTCCAACTAGTCTACGAGTCCAGATCAATTCAAAAAGGTTTTCTGACAAATAGCATCACATTTTAGCTACAAAACCCGTTTTTCACTTGTTTAGTGATTTATCTCTCAGCTTAAAAGCTTGTGGCCCCGTGATTGTTGTTTTTCTACAGTGCTCCATTTGGTTAACATTTCTGCTTTATCATACATCTAACTCTGCATTCGGGTAACTCCTACAAAAACACACAGGGAGACTGTCTCACACAATCCTGGCCCAAAAACTGCCTCGGAGCTGTAAAATATATACCCACGCAATCCCCTGACACACACCCACACATACAAACTTACACACTCCCACACAAATACACACGCATGTACACGGCCCTAGTGCCTGAGAAACCGCAAACTGGCAGTTGTCCAATATCAACACAGAAAGGTCAAAGATCACATCAACATTTTCTTCGTCCTCCTGAGATGATGCAGCTTTTCAAACTGGGTCAAGGTTTATTCCAGTTCAGGGGCAATTTTCAAGGGTCACAAGCGATTGCTGCGATTTCACCAAGAGACAGAGGTGTGCTTTCAAGAGCAATACCTCACTCCCTGCCCAAATATTTCCATATTCCCACTCTTGCTTAGGAGGCCACTCTCAAACTGTCCCGAGAGCAATAAGAAGGACTTTATGGGGTTTGCTGCTCCTTTTCAATTAGTCTTGTAAGATGTGCCACAGTGGGTCTATCCCGCCACAATGTCGCTGGGAGAGAGCGAGGGAAGACTCACAGAGAGCCCCTAAAGCCAACTTCTTTTAGGTATTTGCCAGACTAAAGAACAAGAAACATCTCAAAGGACTTCTAAAGTTAACCGACCAACACTCCCACACACTCCGAAGAGATAAAAAGAGATAAATTCTCATTTCATCACCTATTTTAGCTGAGTCAAATAAACTGGATAAACCAAGTGGTTGACAGTAAAAACTAGCCCACCTGAATCTATTTAAATGTAAGTCTGTGATTTACAGCGTAACGGCTAAATCAGATCGACACAGTGAAGGAACGCAAACTACAGCAGGAAAGTAGCATTATATAAGCAGTTTTGCAAAAGATTTGTAATGTGAATATATTATGGCTGTGAATAGATTTAGAATTTGAATCAAATTAATTATATGATCTGCAAATTAATTTGACTAAATTAATTCAAATTATTTGCATATACATACACTACTGTTCAATATTGTATGATATTGTGAAAAATAATTACAATTTAAAATTGTGGTCCCACTTTATATTAGGTGGGACCTAATATAAAGTGGTACTACTATATACTTACATCAAAGCATAAGCACAGTGTACTTATTGTGTTTATATTGTATTGCAAAACACTTTGGCTGCTATTGAGGTGGGCTATGGGTAAGGTTAGGACAGGATTGGTGGTATGGGTAGGTTTAAGGACCGGTTAAGGTGTAAGGGAAGGGTCGACAATGTAACTATAAATGTAATTACAGAAATTAATTACAGATGTAATTTCATGCTGGTATTTTAAAATGTAAGTACAATGTAAAAACATGTATGTACATAATAAGTGCATTGTATCAAATGATTAATTTCAATTTAAGTACATAGTAGTTAAGGCTACCTAATCCAAAGTGAGACCAAAATTGTTTTCCATTTTAATGTATTTATTATTTACAACATGTAAAATGTTATGGTTACACTTTATTTTAAGGTGTCATTATTACAATGTAATTATACATTTAAGTACTGAGTAATATTAATTAACTACATGTACTATATATAGTTAAGGTTAGGATTAGGGTTTGGTTTAGGGTAACTTGCATGCAATTATGCATAATTACTATAATAGTAAATACATGTAACGTGTAACAAGGACACCTTAAAATAAAGTGTTACCCAATGTTATTTATTCCTGTGAGACAAAACTTAATTTTCAGCAGCCATTACTCCAGTCTCATTTTAAAAATCATTCTAATATGTTGACTTGGTGCTTAATTAACATTTTTATCAATGTTGAATGCATTGATAAAAAAGCATTCTTTGATTTTGGTAACACTTTATTTTAAGGTGTCCGTTACACGTTACATGTACTTACTATTATAATAACAATAAATTAAGCATAATTACATGCTAGTAATCCCAAACTAACCCTTAATCCTAACTGTATAGTAAGTACATGTAGTTAATTGGTATTACTCAGTACTTAAATGTATAATTACACTGCAACAAGGACACCTTAAAATAAAGTGTAACCAAAAGTCTTTGTCACAAAAATATATTTGCCGTTAGGCCTCATCCAGCTTTTTTTGAACACAAAAACATACTAGCACAAAGCATAAAGTCAAAAAACTTGAAAAGCTTTCTGTTCTAACAGAGCTCTGTGTGGTATGCACACAATAACTGATGTTTCAATTGGGAATGACAGAATAAATGGATCACACTCCACCAGAATATGTCATTCCCACATCAAGACAGATTGAGGGTGAATACAGACAGGGAATACGTAAGCATCTAGAATTCATTATCTCATGTTAATATATTGGCACCCAGTGTATAGTTATGTGTATGTTACCATAACATCTTTAAGTTTTGATTTCTCATTTGACATCACAATGTCACAAATTCACACTGGAGAGTTTTAAATTGGCGACAAAGAGAGGAGAAAGTTAGAGAGACAGACATGTCTCCACCCTCAGAGTGCATGTGGCATAGGTCTTTCTTCTCCAAAAATATAAATGTGTGGATTAAAAAAGACTATTTACACCAACCAGACTAATTAAGTTTTATTTATAGCTATCTTAAAATAGGCTCCACTAGCAATGTGCACAGTTGGCATTCATTAAACTTGGCGAGGAAAAAGAGGGTACTGTTATCACAAATGGCATCTTTGTGTTCTATGAAAAATGAGCTTTTTCTTTCACGGCCCCATGAGAGAAGGCCAATGACCTTTTTATTTCCCCCCAAACAGCAAGGTGGGGGAGAAGACAGACAGTGGCCAAGGTGATGCTATAAACTTCAGAAAGCGAAATAACTTTCCAACAAACTTTGTTCTGCAAAAGAGTTTAAGATTTTTACATTTTAATGTTCAATTCTGGAAAAATAGTACAGAAACAATCTTGCCAGTTAATTAAATTGAAACTGAGGTTTGAGGGCTTTGTATGCTATGCGAATGAGGCTTCATGAAGTACCCCCACTTCTTTACAAAAAAAAGAATTAAGAGATTTAAAAAAAAAAAACACTGTGAAATGTAATTATAAGTTCATTTCTGATTCAAAAATGTTGACATCAGAGAGCTGCCACTTTGATCACATGTAATGAAATGTATATGCAGAATAAACTACGGCTCTGGCTCAGTTTACATCAATCCTTCATAAACACAAGGGTGTTCATTCCATTTTTCAGAGCCAAAGTCCGGTTTCAAGCAGACATAAATATATTTCATTCCATGTGACAGTTGATTTTCACATGGCCCTTTACCACCGTTTGTTTATCGAAAACTCCAAACGGGTTTTCCCTCTCGGAAAGAGCACTGCGGCTCTGATGTTTGCTGTGCACATATTCCATTTCAAAGCCATGTGGCTCCCTCTTTCTCTGTCAAAGAGCCTCTGTAACTCCCTCTCTTGATCTCTTCCCTACACACACATCTGTCGATCCACCAACATGTGCAGAAAAATGAAGGAAAATAGAAATCGGGTCCAAAGGTGCTCCATCAACTTCTCACGTTATTAGTGATGGTCCCTCCTCTGTTTTCAATCCCTTAAAAACTGTTGGACGGAGGGAAACACTCACTTAAAATCTTTTCCTGGACCGAGACTGCATTAGTTCAGAGTACATGAAACCCCTGCCACCAGGTTACTGATCGACAATCCCTCAGTGTCCATTACGGAAGGCCTAGAGAGAGTTTCAAGGCAATAATCTACATTATACCGGCATGTTTTGACTTCCAAGCAGGGAGGCAAATACGCAGGTTTCAGAAACTTTGCATCAATCACATGCTTACACCAGCTGGAGGCTTATGTTTTTTATTAGGCACTGTGATATCAACCATATTGCCAGAGGACAAGATCACATTCCCATAGATATCAGGTTGTTTTTTATTTGATTTCTGATGCACCCCTGGGAATGCGTTTGGGTGGGGTTGACAAGACAAAAGAAGATGGAAAACCATGGATAATATAGGTTATGAGATCACAGAACCACCTTATTTTTCAACACGGAAGTAAGCTATTTCCTGTGAATGTACTGTAGGAGACTTCTGACTCATTAGCCGTTATGCAACTTTTTCCTACCCAAATTATGGGAGTAGCTTCCATTAAATTGTAAACATTCAGTGACTGCCAAGAAAAATTGTTTAAAGTTTGGCTCTATGAATACAGTAATAATAATTTGCAAAAACTTGGTACAATGAGGTCACATTATTCTACTCACCCCTCAAGCATCAAAAAGAAACTTAAAAGTGTAACAGTATTAACAAATTACTATGACCATAACATGAATAACCGTAAAAGAACAGATCATATATAGCAACATATTATGGACATTAAATTTAGCTAGTAATACACTCACTGGGACTTTATTGGGTATCAATGTCCAACTGCTTTTTAATGCAAATATCTAATCATCCAGTCAAATGACATCAACTCAATGCATTTAAGAATGTAGACATGGTCTGCTGAAGTTCATACTGAGCAACAGAATGAGGAAGAAAGGTGATTTAAGTGACTATGAACATGGCAAGGTTGTTGATGCTGGATGGGCTGATATGAGTATTTCCCAAACTGCTGATATGCATGAACAACCATCTCTTGGGTTTACACGAAATGGTCAGAAAAAGAGAAAATGCTGGAGCAGCAGTTTGGAATTTTGACACTGATGAATGCTGTTAGACCACTGAGGCAGACCAAGCTAAAAATGCAACTTTTAAACTTTTTTAAAATCCTAACAACAAACAGAGTGCTGCATAATGGAGTGCAGCATATCAGTTCAAGAATTTCATATTGGGGGGGTTGGGCAATTTCTAATTACTGGTGGGGTCTTGTCTTGTCACAGTATACCCATCTTGTAATGGTTATTTCCAGCGGAATAATGCGCCATGTCACAAAGCTCAAATCATCTCAAACTGGTTTCTTGAACATAACAATGAGTTCATTACACTCAAATGGCCTCCACAGTGACTAGATCTCAATCCAAAAGAGCACCTTTGGGATGAGTAAGAACTGGAGATTCGCATCATGGATGTGCAGCCAACATATTTGCAGCAACTGTGTGATGCTAGCATGTCAATATTGAACGAAATCTCTGTCACCTTGCCATCTATGCCACAAAGAATTATAGCAGTTCTGAAGATACTAGCAAGCTAATAAATTGGTGTATACAGTGTGTAGATCTATATTATATAACACATATAGATATTTCAAATAATTTCTCTAATTTTGACAGATAAATGCATTTCCCTGCTTTAGAAATATTCCAGCAAACACTCCTGATAGAGCTTAAATGTGAAAAATGGTAGAGGATAGATTACACATTATTTTCTTAATGGATAAAAATGGAGCATGATAGAAAATATATAGCTCATTCAGTCAAACCTGACAGATAAAAATACAATTATTTGCTATGTTTCAGTAATTTTGAGTGGACATTTCCCAAACCATAAGTGCCAATTAAAAGGTAAATAACTAGAAGAATAACAAATTGCAGTAAACAGTAAAACTATTTGCAGAACAAACCAGTGTGTTTGATTATTACAATAAATTCAAATAATATGAGAACGAATTCCAGTTTGCAATATGAAACAGCACAACAGACTATTCTTGTACTGCTAAAATAACTGGAAGCAGCTGGCATTGAACATTCAATTAAAAAATGCCCGTTCCCGCTCTTACATTAAAAATAAAATGAATACTTCTGCCTTTGCATTTGGGCAATAATTTGCTTTTTATCTGAGAAGAACATCATAGGCTACTGTACAAATCATGGTTTATATGGTGTCCATGATACACAGTGATTCACCATCAGATGGTCAAGTGTGTTTATCTATGTATAAATGGCTTATCCAACAGATTTCCAGAGGAATTGGAAATCCAGAGACCCAAGGGCATGTGTGTGAGGTTTGTACATGTGCTCCTACCCGGCTAGTGAGAGCAGCTTGCCTGCTAAGCAGCTGGTCTCTGTCTGCGCACATCTGAAAAGGCAGATCCTTCAGCAGCCGGTTCTCCTCCACCTCGCTGCTCTCGCCTGATACGTCACCAGAGGAACAGCATGGCAGGAAATGATAGAATATACATGTGTTCTAATTACATCCTGTTACACCAGCAAACCCATCATGAGCTCATTCAAGAGTGTAGAGTACCTGTGGGCGTATCAGCCAGGTTTCTGGTGATGATCTCACGGATGCGGGCAGGGACTGGTGTGATGTTGGACTCCTCCTCATCTCCCCGCAGAGTGTAAGTCTTCTCCTCTCCACCGCTATCTGTGTTAAGCAGCGTCTCCTCCAGCTTCTGCATTACCAGCATTAGTGTAAGAAGAGAGGCTCACAAACTACAATCAGGTTACCTAGTCTCACTGGAAACCTAAAAGCTCAAAAAGCTTTGATGCTTGTTAATAAAGCATTATGTATTATTTAATTTAGAATGTGTTATTTATCGTGACTAGTTCATCATGTCTGTCTCTGTTTCAGTTTCGTTGGATGTCACAACAGCACAAGGAAATGAGTCACCTGTCTTCAAGTTTCACAGAAGAACCTGAAACTGACACACTGATCGACCTTAATTTGTTGAAACATCGCAAGGCTCATTAATATTAAATCAAGCTCTCTCCTCTTTCATTCACACATGCTGTTTTGAATAGGTAACTTAACAGTGCAATAACCTATTTAAGTTACAGCTGGTGAAGATCAGTTTTCCTGCTGGAAAACACGCACCTGAATCACGGCTTCCAGTCCTTGATCCCCTTCACAACTCATCTGGAAACTGCTAGCGATCCAATGCACTTTAGCGGACAGCGACGTTTTTCCAATTGTCCTCAATTCTTAAAGTGTTTTAAACGCTTAAACAGGGTTTAGCAAGTTGATATGCACGCTAATAAAGTCTTAAAAGGCTTTTATTATTTTTTGCTCTAAAGACAAAGTTTGCAAAGTGCACTCTGCACTAAATATCAGTGCTTTAATAACGCACATAAGCAAATTAACGCAAACTATTTCGTGCTAGAATAAAGCCCCAAGTGCTAAAGTCGCAATCACAGCACAGGCTCGAGCTGGGTGCCTCTGGTTGACAGGGAAACCGGACGCTCTCGCGTGTTGTCATGAGAATTAAAATGCAAGCTTTCTGGCTTCCATAGTTACAGACGCTGCAGGTCACGGCTGTACAAATACAACACTGTTTATTCCAGCACTTTGTTAAAAATCCATTGCAATTAATGCTAACAAGGGTTTTAAACAGCATGATTTTGTAACATCATGAAACATTTTTCTGAATAAAAACGACATATATTTTGAAATAAAAACTAATTCAGTCGAACGAAAAAAAATCGAAGGTTGCCAAGGACATTAGAATATGACATTTTAATTCCAATTTTCAAATTCCAATTTTACAATGGATTCACAGAGGAAAACACAAGTAGCATGTGTGTGAGATATATATATATATATATATATATGTATATGTGTGTGTGTGTGTGTGTGTGTGTGTGTGTGTGTGTGTGTGTGTGTGTGTGTGTATATATATATATATAAAGCTTATTTGAATAAGCTGACAGCTCGGATGCCCAGATTATGCAGAGCTGTAATAGCTGCTAATGGTGGATATTTTGATTAATCGAAAATGTAAGTTTTTTTCTATGTATAAACTGTTTATGTAATAAAATATGTTTTCGTAGTTTGTGTTGTCCCTTATCAGTGCAAAATTATCACAAATTAAAAAGGATTCATGCCAATATTGTCCAAAACCCCATTTTTCTAGGGCATTTCCAAACTTTTGGAGGGCAGTGTATATATATATATTTATATGCTAAACTAAAGGCCATTTAATTCAAAGATTTTCATTGGCCACGTGAAGGAAAACAACATGTAAAAAGAATTGTAATTAAAAAATCCCCTTATCAAAAATGTATAATATTGCAGAAACTTACTATGCAAAATTTAACTTTGTACCAAAGCCTAGGTCAAGACTTAGGGGACAGAACAGATTTTAAGTCTCATCAGGGAAGAACTCAGTCCACTGGGAAGTGTCTAGGAAGATGGAGCAGCAGCCACTATAAGTCCATAGCCTAGGAAGGAAGCACTCCACCTTCCAAGTGTTGGATGCTCGGTTGTATACTTCCACTTCCACACCGTAATCCCCCTCCATGCCCTTCCAGTGCCCCCCAGTCACATACAACTGCCCACCTAGAACCACCAAATCCCCATTCTCATGAAGAGTGTGTAGAAACTGAATCTGGGATGAAAAACAGTAAACATAAAAAACAGTTGTCAGTCTCAGTAGAGCATAGGGGTTCAGCTAACTTTGTATACACTTCTAGATTTTCAGTGTAAAAAGAATAATGAATATAATCTAAAACTCACTTTTTCCCACATATTACCCTCTGGGTTATACAGATAGACCTTTTTGGTGTTATCTGCTACGAGGTAAATGACTCCATCCATAGAAACCGAGCGGGGAGAAGAGAGATATTTAGGAATGAAAGGAGAACAGATGATACACCAGCTATCTGTTGAAGAAGAGAAATCTTATAAACACACTGAACTGTAATCATGACTAGATGTTGGCAAGGCTCTGTGAGTGAATAACATTATAATTTACAGTTTCTTTTAAAAGTGTCTCATATGTTCTGAATTACTAGTTCCAACATAAAACTCTTTGTAATATGAAATTAGAAGCTCTGTTATGAAAACCTGGATTGTTTTTACTGGATACTTTTAATGTCTATTATTAACAGTTAACCATGGTGACATGTGTTGTCTCTTACCTACGACAGGATTGTAGCACTGCATAGTCAGGGCATTATATTTAACAGCACAAGAACCAATGAGGTAAAGCTTTCCTTCACATGATGTCGCTGCAAAATTAGTCACATACTTTAGTGCTGGGCCCGTAAGAGTCCAGCAATTACTGAATGGGTCATAATGTTCAACTTCGACATAATCCATTGTAGTTCCTGTCAATGAAAAGACAATGCAGTGTTTTACACAAAAATGTCCAGTTCTGCATATAAATTGACTTCAGCTGCAAACCGATATGTTTTCTTACCCCCAATTACATAAATCTCTCCATTGAGAGTTGCAGAAGAGTGGTTAGTCCTGGGACGCAACATTGGGGCGACTGTGACCCACTTGCCCTCACGAGTGATGTACTTCCAGGTCTCTGTGGTGGACCAGGTGTTGGACTGAGACCCTCTTGATCCTCCTGAGAGTCAGAAAAAAACGTGTTTTTCTCATTCAGATGAAGGCTTTGCTGATTTATTTGAATAATTTCTTTGCTCAAAAGGGAGGTTCAAATGTCCCAGTTTTGTGACCAGGAAATATCAGGCAATAATGCCTCAAGTTTCCCAGGTCATCACAAAGTTAATGTTCTGCTTCTTTGAGCACATTTTTTAAGTGGTTTCAGGTCTTATGTGAATCTTAGCAGGATTGTCTATAAGACAGGGGACTGTTTTATATTAGCATCTCCAAATCCTCAATGGAGATGACATTCCATTCATGTGTGCAATAAAACTATAAATCTCACTGATCCTCTCCCAAAGGGCCTAGTCTCTATAAATACCCGGAAAATCAGTGGATTTGTCTTCTCTAGGTAAAAATAGAAGTTGTTTTTGTATTTTTTTCCTTGTCATTATGGTTGGAGGCTTACAGTCCAGACCAACCAATCAGCAAATGATCCATTTTCCAATAAATACTATGGAGAAAACATTTTACGATATGCGAGCTACAGCCTTTAGAAACAGCTTAATATCTTATGAAAAGAGTTTGGCTCACCTGTGACATACACATTGTTATTTAAGGAGACGATAGAATAACCCCATTTATTGTAGTTGGGAAAATCAGGTAGCTGAAACCACTGCCCTGTCAGAAAAAATGATAAAATGCAAATGCTTACAAATGCAAATGTATACAGTATGCAGAGTGAAACAGAGTAAATGAGACCTTCTCACATGACAATTCAGCTAGTACATGGTATTGACTATTGATTATTTTGACACTTATAGTCAAAGGTTCAGACATATACTTTATTACTACTGTTTCAATATTTATATGATGATTTTATATGCTGTTTCAATGATAGTAAAGTGAAAGATGAAATATGAAATAATGAAAGCACATTCAACCAGCATTACAATGTGAAGCATCCTGGGATGCTTTTTTTAAAAAGTTTTTAAGGAGTTCACATATTTGTTTCAACTGCTTTTTCCTATATGATTCAACTTATGTATTTAAAAGTTAAAATTTTAGAGTTGTAAAGAAATGATACATCTCCAAAAATAATTTCAAGCATTTAAAAGGATAGTTTACCCAAAAATGAAAATGCTGTCATTAATTACTCACCCCCATGTTGGTTCCAAACCTGTAAGACCTTCATCTTTGGAACACAAATGAAGACATTTTTTATGAAATCCGAGAGCTTTCTGATGCTGCACAGACAGCAACACAACTGACATGTTCAAGGCCTTTCTGGGCCATGAACATGTCAGTTGTTTTGCTGTCTATGCAGGGTCAGAAAGCTCTCTTACGGGTTTGGAACAACATGAGGGTGAGTAATTAATAACAGAATTTTCATTTTTGGGTTAACTATAACTTTAAGCATAAGCTTCTAGATAGGGTAACTCTGCTGATAATCAGTCAGCTCAGTATTGTTATGATGTCAGTTGCATATGTTAATGAACAATGTGTACACTTTCTCTGTTACTTTCATCAAAGCATCCATTTCCACCAAATGACGTAAAATGCATTTTCCAGAGGAGTTTTGATAGCTCTAATGCTTTCGAGAAAAGTCCAGATCATGCTTCTGCATTTTTGTACTCCTGCTTATGAACAGTTAGATCAAGCCCAATGAATTATTGGTGTTGCTAGTTTTCCTACTGTTTTGGCAAAAAGGAAAACCACAACCTCTGTAGCCTTTCTAATCCATAGTGTGTTCAGACTTGACTGGTAGTATTCACTTCAGATCTTAAATCAAGTATTCCACGTTAATCTAAATCTCCTTTTATAAATTTACAAATAGAGTTGATGTGTCAGCTGAAGTTGTCCTTACCAAGCTTTGGGTTGAAGAAACCACAATTTCTGGGGTGCAACCTTTTATCTCTATCTTCATCTTCATCCTCATCTTCATCATCTGAGTCATCCAGTGAGCGACCACCCATCACAAATAAAACCTCCTGCAGGTTGAGGGCATTCTGAGTCACTCTCTTCTCTGACTCAGCTCCTGTCATTTCTCGTTTCTGAAGGAAAAACATAATTTGTTGTACAGAACATTATGTTTAAGAAATTTCTATAAAAAAGAGATTTGTCTGACCTCTCTACATATTCTTTCTACGAACTCTTTGGATTCTAGTGAGTCTTGCACCAATGGCTCTTTAAGCAAGTTCTCAGTGAGGTAAGATTCTGTGAGGAGGGAAAGCTTAGTCAACCCCAACAATTCTCGCAGATGACAGATCCGATTTTCTCTACAATGCCCGACCCAGGCTAAAACAGCCTCGACACAAGACCGGTCATCTCTTATATGCAGATCCTCATCCTTCAGGCAGGCCACCAGCCTGTCTTTCTCCAGGATCAATAACTCCTCATGTTGTTGCACTGCCTCAAAGTTTTCAAGGAGGAAGCTCCATGCTTTTGCGACAACTTCAGGGCAGCCATGGATCTCTCCAAACTCAAGGATTCCCAAGCAGTTTGTGGCATCTATCTGGTGCTGCAGATATCGACTGCATACAGTACGGACGGTGTGGAACTGGAGCTGGCTGGATGTGCAGATGAGTCCCTCAACATTGTTTTTATTGATGGTGAGTTTCCCTGTATAAGCAAAGTCCAACAAGGATGACAACACACTGGGATCTACATCATGAAGCTCGACACGAGCAGCAATGCTCTCCACAAAATCTCCTGAGAACATTGAACGGAAGTAGTGGCTGCAGAGTGCAAGGATTCCCCGGTGACAGGGGAAATCTTGTCCACCAGCGCTCAGGGTGACATCCACAAGTTTGGGTTGAGAACAGAGGGAGCGCAGGCCCTCTAAGATGCTCTGGGGATGGGAAGAGAGGCAGAAGTCTAGATCGTCTATATTACGCACCATGACGACACTTTGACCTATGGCCTTAATGCATTCAGGGCCAGCCAACAGATGTTTTCAGTGTTTACCTACATAGGACAAGACCAATGGGTATAATCAGTCACATGCAATTCGATTGCAACATTTATGATCATAGCAATGTGGAGCCTCCTATGACCTAAGGACACATTTTCAGCCTTTCTGCTTGGCAACAGAACATTTCAGGAACAAATTGGAAGAGAATGAAGTCATGTTAGCACATCAATATAAGTCAAATTATCAGACGATTATCACCAGAGTTAAAAACAGGTTCTTGCCAAAGACAATATATCTGATAGGCACACTGGGAGAGTATAATTCTGAGAATGAAATTTACTACCATTCAAGATTAATTTCTTTGCCTGAGAGAGAATATGCACAGAAAACACACAAAAAAATATCACTGGTGAAACAACAGTGGACGTTAAACAATTCTTTATAACACAACAAAACAAGAAAACAAGAACTGAACTTACCTGCTTGTGAATGAAAGCAGAAATCATACATTATTCACAGTTCTTGTTTAGAAGGCAGACTTTTTTTGTTGCTGCTATCTGAGATGTGGTACACGCTGTCTTTTGCAGAGTCACTGGGACAGCATGCTTGTCTTTCACAACGCTATTTTTAGGCCAGTCATTCTGGGGGGGCTATACTCAGATTCGAAATAGTACTGTTAAGCTCGCACCTGTTCTTAAAGAGATACACACAACTTTCTGTATAGGAGTCAGTCAGATGATCATTTATTTAATCAGAGTAAATAGCCTCCAATACTGGTGCAAATTAAGTCTCTAAATATCTGATTCTCAAGGAGTAACAAAAACCTAACAGAAAAGGGCATTCAAATAATTTTAAATCACATACTGATAATTCTGACAAAAAGACAAACACTTCAGTTAATGGCAGTCTTCTACCTTGCACTCCTAGAAAATTGGAGAATAAATGGCAAAAGCATGCCTTACATGTCACAACTGTATAAATATTGGTACATGTTCTACATCAAATGCAAAAAATACATATATTTAAAGATAATAAGGAATCTCTATGTACATTCCCGCCCCCCAAAAAAGCTTATTGTCATTCCTCAAAATCAAATATCTCAGCCTCCTTTTCTTTCCAGAAAGCAAAACTCCGGTCAATATATTTGCAAATCTCCTCATTAGTCAGACTACTAATATCTGCATTATTTTTCAGGACATCGTTCTCATCTGGGGTAGGCGTTTGTACAATGACTTTAGGAACAGGCCTTATTTCTACCATTGTCATCTGTTCTGAGTGTTCAAGCTCTGGTTGGCCTGATCCATCTCCGAAGAACTTCACTTTAATGTCCTCAAATCCATCCTTCCATTCCCGGTTCCCCGCCTCAATGTCCTGAATTACAGCTTTGTGAAAATCACGCACTGTCTCCCAGGTGAAACGCCCCACATGGTCAAACACTTCAAAGCACAGCAAGTGTCTCATTTTCCTCTCATCTGCTGGCAAATCTAGCTCAAGTATGTGAAAGTAGCCGAGCATGAAGAGGTCGAGTGTCAGCGTGTCGTAGTCGATGGGAGATCCATCCACACGGGGCAGGAACTGCTCAGGTGAGTAAATTGCCTGCTGCCGGTTGAGTCTTCGGATCTGCCGTGATGGTACAAATGAGATCATGCTTCTCCAGTTCCCAATCATCTTATTGATGGCACTTCTCTGCTTGAAGAAGTGCCCCAATTTACCATTTTCCATGGCGTTCTTTGGAGAGATATCTAAACTAGCTTTGCGTTCACACTTCGGCTTCTTAGATATATCCAGCGAATCAACGCTTTGCTTTCTCTGAGCATTTCTCACGGTCACCGTATAAGCCGACTTCTTCCAGTGACCCAGGAACAAGACCACAATACGTTCCTTGCGCAGGGTTGTACTTTCCATGGCATCACTGATGACATAGTCAATAGATGAATCATCAATCTGGTCAACCTCTGGTCTTTGTTCTTGTTTTTGAAAGACCTCATCTGATCCATTTTTTACTGGTACTTGCTCTTGTTCATCCAATGATTCAGTCATCACTGAATCATTTTGTGAGGAATCGTTCTGATTCTCAAAGTTGGACTTTAAGTTCCTCACAGAGACCCCAAACTGTTGAATCTCATTTTCTATCTTCTCCCTCCTGCCTCTGCTGAAGGCTTGCCTCTCTGATGGCTGAGAGAAGACATTCACAAGCTCTGTGTTTGGCATTTTGCTGTAGGGCTGGTCTGTTAGGTTGGTCATAAGCAATGACATACTCTTCACAATGCCTGAAATACGGTTGCACCAAACGGGTAAGGGAGTCTGTGTAGAGTTCTTGTACTGGGTGTTGACTGTGATGTTGACGATGGGTGCCGGGAGAATGTTTCGAAGTTCTTCAGCCAGTCGAGCAAGCTCCATTTCGTAGCCCACGCAGTTCTTTTGCATCGAGACACTCTCAATTTGCTTCTCTAGATAAATGAGGTCATCCTCCGTTAGAAGCTCTCCAAATGGACCCAGGATGGCGTTGTGAGCCTGGGAGTACCTCCAACTGTCCATCTTTGTATATCTAGTACCACTCTCCTGTTAAATAATATAAAATGTCCAGTTAAAAGTCAACCTGGAAATAGATGCAGTCAGAACATCATCTTAGATTTGTTATCTATGCATTTAAAAGACATTTAATGCAATATGTGTAGCTCACCTTTAGCCTCTGGGTTTCTTGGTCAAATAATCTGGCTTGTAGCTGTCGTACCATCACTTGTCTCTTCCATTCTGCTATAGGTCTGCCCTTCTCATCATGCATGGGTATCAGGTAATCAATATCAGACAAATTAGCCTCCTCCGTCGGTAACACCACCATTTTATTCTAAAAGAGAAAAAACAATAATTTATTGGCAAGTAATGTAATTCAAATTGTGCACTTAAGCACATGAAAAACAAAAACAACACTATCGTGCTTGACTAATTTCAAACAAAGAACTTAGTTAACCTATTAAACTTCTTTTTTGTATTTTGATGCAGTTTTCTTCTGTGTATATGCGAAAGAGCTTTAGTACATTTCTTAATCGTTTAAGTCACTAACCATTCACATTAGTGTTCATGGACTAACAACCATATTTATTAAGACAACTTTTTTCATCTCAATATACATATATATAAAAAAAATTAAATCTAAGATTTAAACCTAACAAAAAGGGCCATGGATTTTACTGGATATGTGTGTGTGCTGTACATTTTTATGCTAATGATAGTTAGCATAAAAATAAATGCCGTAAACAGTGAATGTAGTAAATATTCTAGATGGAGAATTCCATGATATTGGAAATGTAAAGTGTATGGTGGATTTATCCCTAAACTAAACTACTGTGGTTGAAAATAAAGACTGGATCTAAAACCTCTGCCTTTCCATCTCCATTAGTTATTGGATCCCAAAAAAAAAAAGATTTTGTCCAGATCACACAACAACTAGTTACCCAATACATTTTTGTTCTCACACAAAGGCAAGTCTTGAAATGGACTCAGTTCGGTTATAGAATGCAGTTGTCATGTAACTCTAAATAGCATTCTAATACAGGAATGACAACTGTATTCTGCAATAGTGTGATGAAGACAACCTTAGATTCAATGATCATGAGAGAATGTGAATGTTAAATTTCTTAACTGAAACGGTCAAATCTGCTGTCAATCCAGACTTCTTAAGGCTGGCAATGGATTTTACATTTCCCAGTTTCATTTCTCCCATAAACAGTTTCCCTTTCTCTGGTACTGGTTTACTCGGAGGCGTACTGGAACTAAGGTTCTTCACCACTGCAATGACAATCAGAACAAGAACATCATTTGTTACTCTCATCTGTTTCCAGTTATGTTCTGATCATATTCACATAGGCTGATTACCATTACTCATTGAACTGGAATTAAGTCATCAAGTGAAATTAAGGAAGGATGAGTCAATGGTGACAGCAGTGCCCACAAAATTCTGTCAGGATTGCAGAACATACACTTACAAGAGCAATAGGGGTATTAAACAGCCCCTTAGGGCTTTCTCACCCGAAGTGGCCATGTGGATATTCTGGAAAGTGTTCCCATGTGAGGTAGAAGATGGAGGCGAGGGGGGTAGTAGTAGAAGGGGGAGGAGAAGGTGAACATGTTGAAGGGGGGTAACGGGCTTGAGGGGAATCTTCTGTCTCAGGATGCTGGTGGGATTGAAATTAAATGGAAAGTCAGCCATTTGAAAATGGACCCTTACTACAGCAAGTTATAATCCCTTAAAGCACACTTTTCTGTCATAATATTTCTATTCCAAAGTCCCCACAAAGGTAACATTTTAAGGCATCATTTGAGCCACATTCTAAAGCAGAAAGTATACTTCAGTTTTGATGGGATTGCAAGCATATGTGTACATCTGGATGTGTAGCCATTCAAAGTTAAGCGTACTCTATGTTACAGAGTGTGCAAAAACAGGCACTCGACACATACTCAACTAGAAAGTTTCCTTTTCCAGTGTCTGACAAATGAATGTTTTTTTTTTGTACTCATTTAAACTAGAGCTGCATGTATCTCTTAAAGGAATAGTTCACCTCAAAAATGAAAAGTCATTATTTACTCACCCTCATGTCATTCCAAACCTGAATAAGTTTCTTTCTTATGTTAAACATAAAAACATATATATTTTGAAGAATGCTGGTAATCAAACAGCTGTTTGTCCCCATTGACTTCCATAGCATTCCTTTCCCTACTATGGAAGTCAATGGGGACCAACAACTGTTTTATTACCCGCATTCTTCAAAATATCTTCTTATCTTTCAAATGCATGTTCGAGCTAAGCATACAGTGCGCAGTTAGAAAAGTCTGGCACATACCCTATACACATATCCTAGCGTACGTGTAAACACCTGTTAAAGCATACTTTGGGCTTTAGTCAGTATTACATGCATGTTCGGTGGGAAAAAAGTGGACAAAGTGAGACAAATGTAATAATTACAGAATAAGCTAAAAATCCATTCAATACTGAAATGTATCAATAATGTGTGTTTTAGTTATTAGTGTTGCTTAGTTAGCTTAGCAACAGGATAGCAACAAAATATTTCAACTAGTAGAGGTCGCATGGAGCTGGTTAGGGTTAGGGTAGAGTAGATTAACATTTGTGGACTTGAACTTGAAAAATAGTGTGTACTGATATCTTTCCGCAGTTGAAACATGACCTTCTGATGTTCATTCACGTTTATTTCAAGCTTTTACTAATAAAGAGGTAGAGATGATCGCATCACGTTCCACTTGTACTGAGGTGCTACAGGGATCTATCACGATAAATTAAAGAGCCAAAAATGTTTTTTTTTTGTTTGAATTTCTAAAAAAATTAGCAAATTTGAAAGCTGAGTTTTATACCAAAAGTAACCTGCTCTGTCTTGTCTGTCGGCACGTTATCAGTTTTCTCTTTGCTCCGTGATGTATTTTTCACTGCGTGACAACATGATGTGTGGCTTGTCGGACGGCAACAGTAACGAAGTGGGGGTGGGTCTTTGCAAAGGGTTAAGTCATTCCTACAGTATTATTTTTCAAAAACTTATAAAACTCACCTTAAGACTGTCCATGCCTTTGTGTGTATTAGTGATCTGTCTGTAATAATCGGAGCTGGGTTGTCGTGATACGGCCGGTTTCTCTCCGAGCTCTTCCTCTATAGGACAGTTCTCTTCCAGAGGTTGGGCAGCTGGACAGAGCTGCAATACAAAGAGCTTCTATTATAATCTAATATTTACTGATTCAGGTAGTGTGCCATCAAAGCCCATTATTTCACACAGACCTGTAAGGCAATGGAATAACAGGCCAATTATTGCCATTTGATACACTACACAGCAGAACATAACAATCATACACATGAAAAACAGCTATTTGTGGGCTTTCTTTTGTGCAATGTTGTGGTCTGTACAGCGATATGTCAGCATTACAGTAAAAGGGGCCCTAGCTGGGGGGCAAAATAGTTGTACCCGAGCCCAACATCTAGATCCCACTTTACCAGAGGGAAAATGCAGAGTATATGGAAACATTTAGATCACCGCTGATGAAACTGTAATATCCTAATGGACTCCATGCAGAATGCATATCAAATGTGGCTCTCAAAGGGCTCTCTGTAGAACACACACACACACAGAGCATCAAAGGGAACACTGATACGCCGCAGCATGCTATTTTGCTTTGTCTCTGTGAGGTGGTCCTCCCAATTTCCTCTTGCACGGCACTTTGATGTCCAAACAGCACGAAATGCACTGTGACACGGCATGGGCAAAGGCAGGAATAAATTTCCCAGAAGTTGTGCAATTCATAAATAGATAAAATTTGGGAGGGGTAATGTGGGTATGTGGGGCAAAACTACATTAGTGAAGTGGAATCTCCTTCCTTCGTGACCTCTGAGCAGCAGTTCAGTTCTTAACTCATGATCAGGATGCATCTGTCTCTGTGTGAAGGTTTAATCAAAGCCAGTGAACACCATGGCACATTTGGTTTTCATCAGCTATCCTCTTCTGTGGCTTAGGCAGTGGATGCTGGAGTAACATGGTCCTCTCATTCCCTCCTCTGCCTCGTGGGCCACACAAACACTGATGGAGCGAGTGAGACTACAGCAAAAGCATCAAATCTATAAGTCCTATACAGTAATATGGTGGAAACCTGGTGCATAGCAATTTAAAGTCTTTCTCTTTCACCAGTTACTTAGAGGGGAAAAACTCACAGATAAAATCACTCAAATATGCCAGACTTTTATCTTGAAAACCAGAATCAGAATGAAGTTAGCAGAACAACGCCGAAGAGCTGAAACAGACAGAAGCCGTGGGATATTTCTCAATGTTCTGTTTTAGGGGGGAAAAAAGAACCAGAAATGGAAGTATGAAGGCCTGCACCGTTTGTGTACGGTTTGGTTAAGGTTAAAACCGCCTCATCTCTCTGCTTTCTGGAGGAATTCAAGACCACACACTTGTGTTGACACATAAGCAATATGTTCTATGTTAAATCACTTTTACACCTTCGGTTAAAACACGATGAACATGTTTGACAGTTTTAAATTTAGAGAATTGAGTGAAAACGGTCCAAAGTCTCTACAGCAGCAAATCGTCTGTGCTGGAAAGTTTATGTTAAAATGGAGAAAGGATGATGAATGAGCTGAAGATGGCATTCTTTCTATGTTAGCAGTTTTACATAAAAAAATGGATATATTCTATATTACAAACAGTAACTGAATTATGCAAGCAAGCTCAGGTAAACGTCTACCCTATTAAGCAGATTAAACAGAAAAGAAAAGCTACAATACCAAATACATGTTCAATGTATCATAATACTAGTATATACTGGATTTTTGGTTGTACATGTTCATTTCCCCCTTGCCATCATTTAACGATCACTTATATAAATATAAATATTTCATACTGTATATTACACTTCTGTGATACTTAAATTCAGTTTTAGCATTTCAAATGTTTGAGGTTCATTTTTACTGTTTTGTTTTTAAACTATTTAGACAAAGTATCATCAAATTTGTCTATAGAATATAGAATTTAGATATAGATTATATAGATATAGATTTTAGAATATAGATACTGAAATATATAAATACATATAACAGATACAATATGTAAAAACCTTCAACAATCACACTATGAAAAAAAATATACCAACAATGCATTAGCTCTACAAACACAACATGTATTTAAAGCACAATAGGTACTTACAAACTACCGTCCTCTTAATTATAGTCGATATCCACACAGGCAGCGCCTGATCACTCTGTGTCACTGGATAGTGACACACGATGTGAACACCAAACCCAGAGATGTGTTGACTCCATCCGCACCATCCCAACAACTGGCCATAGCCCAACAGACAATAAACAATAAACTCTGATAGGAGAATGTACTTAATAATTTACACAGTGGATTGGGTAGCCGGCAATGTTACTAATGAACAAACCAATCGGCACATGCGAACAAGCGAGCAGTGTGATAGAATGCAGGAGACTGTTAAATCAGAAGAAGTGGACAGAGACACTGTATCTCGTTCATTCATTTGTTGTTGTTGTTTTTTGATCTCTGAAACTGCATGAAACTGGGGACGTGCCCTTACACACATCAACACTAATCAATGGAAAAAAAAACATTCTCAAGTCTTTGCCTGAAAGATGGGGAATTGCTTTCCATTATTTGTTTAATAATGTATGCCCTGGAAAAATAAGTGGCAATACAATCAGGTCAGTTAATTTATTCTCTCCAGCATCAAAAAGAGAACACCTACAAACCCTCATGACTATGTGTGACGGCCAATAAGTCAGATAATTTGAGCATTTTATGAAAAGGCAAGGTTAGTAGAAGTTGTAATTGGTATTTAACAATTTCTAATTGAATTAATAATTCATAATGAAAAAAATACTCTGAAAACCATATGAAAACCAAATGAAACCAATTTGAACAAAGATTTCTGCCACATGTGTTTTAAACTAGATTTAAAAAATATATATATATTTTGATTCTTTTATTTATCATGGACACTGTTTTATGTCATTGACCCAGGTAGTTTCTGGAAATCTCTTGTGAAATACAATGTGTAAATGCTTACAGTAAAACAATGTTTTTTAGTAGAAATAAATAATGTGTCAGGCTCAGATTTTGTTGTTGACATCAAAGGCTGTGAGTCAAAATGAAATCTATGCAATTTTGGTGCCAATTCATTTGTCAGTTGGTAGAAGCATCTGAATATGCATACTTCTCTCGAGGCAAGTCAAATAAGTAGAATGCACAAAATACTCATGATACAGAAGGTGAACAACACCCAGATGAACAGCTGCATCTGCTGAGATTCTGAACCAGTTGACATTTCTCTATCCCATAAGGCCAGATGAGCCGAGAAAGCATACGATTCAAATCTAGACACCTCATTTGACAGTTTAACTGCAACAGGTATCAAGAAAGTAATTACGTCGTAATTCAAGGACCACTGGTCACAAAAAAACAACGTAGGACACAGTATTTCTCAGAATGTGTACAGCAATACCTTTCACTTCATTTGCTTAATTTCATTGATCAGTGTACAATCAAAAAGCAAAATGACTTCAAGACAACTGCCTTAGAAGATGAAAAAAGGAAATCATGAACCGAAGATTGCTTACAGCAAATCCTGAATCTGCAGGTGCACAAAAAGCATATACAAAACATTTGTTTGGTGTGCCATTGTACATTCTCAATTACATGGTAAACACTTTTCCATGTGTAGCGGACCACTAAAGGTCAAAGCAATCAGAGCATTCTTGAGATATGACTGAACTTTGATGAGAAACACGTTGAAAGATTCCTCTGAGGGGGTAAACTCGTAAAAAAGCTCCCTTACCACCCCCTAGTGGTGGATTAGCACTGGCATTTCTATAAAGGCCCCATGCTGAACCAAACTTTCCAAGCATTTTTATAATGCTTGAAAGTACCTGCAATAAACAAACCACAGAGCTTCACTGTACATCACACTAAGAACATTTCCCAATCTAGCGCAATTTTTGCTGTTGTTGTACTGAAATAAACCTTCTTTGGGTAGCCAAAAGAGACGCATTTAATACAGCTGGCCTCTGCCTGAATAAGATGGGAGGAAAAAGCATATATGTGCGTTGTAAAATAAACCCTTGATCTGTTTATTTGATTGCAGCTGTCTCAGGGAGAAGGCACTCACACTTTGAACGGAGGGCTGTGCTCAGGGAGGGTGACCTCTTTGGGATGAAACCAAAACATGAGGAAATACCTAGCACGCAAATCTCTGGCCAAACGCCCAAACAATCCATTACAGGCACCGTTAGGAAATGAGATGGCCCGTCCCGAGCACTCTGAGGTGGAATAAAACCTTGTGAAGTACACTACAACTTGCAATACTATAAGCAGACCGGGTGGAAAACTAAAATGCTTTATTCCTGAAATAATGCTGATATGGACCATACGGAGTCTTTTCCAGTGGGAGGCCTGGGAAACAATTTTGGGTCAATGAAACATAAGGGAGTGTCCATCATAAAAAAATTGAAAAAGTCTAGAGTCAAGTTATTTTGTGAAAACACTTTTGTGATACATATTTTCAAAAATCTTATTAAATATACTTTTCATTCATAAATATAATTTTGTGTTGTTCAGGAGGTACATCACATGACATTTTACAACTTGAACTAACCTTGCCTTGTCATAAAAAGGACAGATTACTAAGATTTTCTTATGATATTCTTAATGTCTTTTTTCTTTTAATAGAACATCAGGACAGTACCTTCCTGACATTTATGTCCCCCTAGTTTTATTTATTTATTTTTATTTTAAAGTTCTAAAGACTAATGTTTGAAAATTTGGGGTTGGTATGATTTTGAAGGAAGTCTCTTATACTAACCATATTTTTTTGATCAAAAATACAGTAAAAACAGTAATACTGTGAAATATTATTACAATTTAAAATAACTGTTTTCTGCTTTAACATGTCATTTGTTCTCAGGATGGCAAAGCTGAATTTTCAGCAGCCAATACAGTCATATAATTCTTCAGAAATCATTCTAATATGCTGATTTGGAGCTTATTATCAGAGTTGAAAACAGTTGTGCTGCTTAATATTTTTGTTGAAACCGCAAAATATTTTTCTTCTATTCTTTGATGATTAGCATCTTACTGACTCAAAGCTTTTCAGAGGCAGAGTTTATCAAGTTAGACTGTACATAAGTCTAGTTTTTACTGAAGAAATCAGCAAAAACAATGTCTTCTAATATGTATTTATCCAAGGCAGTACTGCTTGATGAGATGTGTTACAATGGAATTAAATGAAAAAAGATAAACAATCAGATGCATGTTTGAAGCTAACAAACATCCTGTTCTCTAACCGATTTGATAGATCAAGTATCTGTTTTGAAGCATTAGAATGGTAAAAACCCTGAAACCAAACCCTGTGGATCCCATAACCAGCTCAGCCCCCGGCCCTCTACCTGAGCTAGGCTGCTGGTGAGAAGGTAACTGATACACCCCCAGCACGTAGAAAGACTGCGAACGGCTGCATCTGATGCTTCAACAGCCTCCCTTCACTAATTAGATCTCTATTGTTGGGACAGGTCAGCTGAATTTTTGACATCTATCAGCACCCTGAGTCTCTCACATAGGAGCAATGAATTGCTGATTTATTCATGCCTATGTTGACAGGAAGCTTATATTACTGCATTAGATCTATGGAAAAGTGTGACCAGGGTGATCGGAGACCATGTAATTAATTCTGTGAAATCTCAGATATGGTACTTTTTAATGAAACTTAACTGAATTCCTAATTGGCTTCAACTGGTTTTTAACCTGTTGACATAGCAAAAACTTTGTTTTAAGTCCTAGATCCGGCTTTATTTGTTTTATACCTGGAACATTTCAGATTTATAATCAAGAACTTGCTTTATGGTCCCAGTCCAACTTGGAAAAGTGGAAACATTATCTGACAAAATGAAAAAGTATTTGCAGGTTCAACAATGGAAATCAGCTTGTATTGTCATAAGTTTGTCAGTATGCTTACAATTCAACAGCTGAGTAACCAATATAATCCATAGAGGCTTGTATAACATAAATTTATGGCCTGTACCTTATACAACATGTTTATTTAACAGAAATTCATATTCAGCTCCTCTAAGATTTGTTCATATGGATTTTTGCTCTCACATTCAGTATTAGCTTGTTAAACGTGTTTTATCAGCTAAGCAAGGTATGTTGGAAGAAATCCAAGACGAAAAAATCTACACTTCTTGAATGGGAACAGCAAAAACAGCTGCTATTTCTACCTCCTATTAACGCAGATGGACATCTTCAAAACAGAAAAGAAAGAATGCACAGTTGTGAGATATAGTAAATCACTAGAACAGCAGTATCCCCCGTAGACAGATCCATCAATTTTGTGCTCTAAATGTGGAATTAAATCCTTTTCCAATGTGGTTCAGTTGTTGTGCCCGCCCTGACAGCACTACCATGTTCACCCTTGAAACATTTATGACCTAAATTGAGCAGCATCTTATTTACCACGTGAAACAAGAAGGCTGAGAGGCCATTGAGGGCCACTGCACACAAAAGCTTCTTAGAAAGTAGGTGCTACGTGACACCTTGAAAGTCACTGGCCTGATTTTCATAGATGCTCTGACATGTCAGTCAAACCAAATCAATCATGGAAGATCTGGATACAGGACAAGAGAACTGACCTTTGGAGGCAAGAAATGTATTTGGACGAGAGCTTTCCTTTCTGCGTTTGTCTATGTGACATTTCACTGCAAGACCTTTAACCCTCTGATGCATGATGTCAACAACAGACCATTTTTAAACATTCATGGTATGATGTTACATCCAAACCATGTGACAACCTTTCTCATAATTATACATGTCTGTCAATTGTTTTTATTTATAACAGCATATAACAGTATAATTCAATATGACTGACAAAAATGGTTAAAAATAACATGCACCTCATGATATTTTTCAGTAGTACAGAATCTAAGAAATCTTTTATTCTGCAATTATTCATGCATTGTTTATATAGTTTACTTAAAGTAAACGAATATACATCCACTGTAATCTTCACTGTATATATTTGTTTTCATGTCCATTCATTTTTGAATATTTACATTTAAAATAAAATGATAATGCTGTGGGTTAAAGGTTTAAAATTATTTTTGATTATCTCATTTTTCATTCACTTATTACTTTAGATCTGCATGGTGGCAGATCTCCCACTCACTTAAAATACATAAAAAAAATCATAATTCATAATTATTTTATTAAATTAATAGAATAAATAAAAATCATATAAATAAACATGTTTAATTACTATGTTCTTATTTTGAAGTAAAAAATAAATAAATATTAGGATAAATAAAAATAAATATTATCCTTTGTCTTTTAATAATTAATACATCAGAGGGTTAACCCTCCTGCATTTGACCATGAAGTATCTTTAAAGTCGATAGCTTCAGTAGACATTATTTCTAACTTTCAGTTCAAAAAGCATTTTTTTCTAGATGACCCTAGGTCAATAATGGCAAAACATATAGCATAATTCATTTTTGTCATATTTCCACTTTTAAGATAGGGCAGCATGAAATTTCAAATATTGCCAGTGTTTCATATGTGCACCTTGCAGCTTTAGAAAGACAGTTGAAACAATGATCACTAACTTAAATGATCAACATACTGATGTAATTTCTCTTCTGCCAGCGTAAGAGATGAACCTTACATTTCTCTCCACAGAGCGAAGGTATCTGGCACACTCAAAGTGGCCGTTGTATTCAGCCAGATCAGCAGCAGTGAACCCATCTACATCTCTTTCCTTGGGGTTGATCTGGTGACCCAGGAGGATTCGACAGCACTGGGAAATATTTTTTATATGATTATTATGACTTAAAAGCATGATTAAAAACATTTCTGTTTTCGACACCACACAACAGACTCACATCCTAATTTAAACCCACCTCTATCTCCCCATAATCTGCTGCATCATGTAGAGGAGTGCCGCCCCAGTAATCCTTCTTGACCTTTGATCCCATCTGTAACAACCTCTCCAAGATGCCATGATGCCCCCCACTGGCAGCAAAGTGTAAAGCAGTCGCCCCTTCATTATCTTGACTAGACAGGCTGACGTCTGTGAAGGACACCTGAAGTAGTCCATACAAGTATTGTACCTATAGTAGAGCTCATGACACCAAAGCATATATTTGTAGAAGTAAATGCATAACCCACCAGCCATACCACCAATGTATGGTGGCCCATGTGAGCTGCAGCATGCAGTGGCGTCATACCATCTTGGGCTCTTAGATGCACCTCAGCTCCACAGTCTTTCACCAGATACTCCACAACATGTAGATGTCCCTCCTGGCAGGCCAGATACAGCGGCGTGGCGCCCATATTTGTCTGTCTATTAACACACCTGAGGAAAGGTCAGTTTGGATGTTTATACAAGTGGGGTTTTAAAAACTTAAAATACATTTTTGAGTAAAATCGCTCTTCTGCTAGAGGTATTCCCATGTCCTTATCTATGGAAGACATGCATTCCCCCTTCATTTAACTGGTCATCTTGGCCTGTGTGGCCAACAACATGAGATTCACTCTCTGGATTTGATCATTGCGCTAAAGGATTCAAACATGTGCTAAAGGCATCGCAATATAAAAAGGTCTGGTAAATCAACTATTTTAGCTAAGGATAAATAGAGCAAATGATTATGTCAATGTCCACCACTGTTAAACCAATTACTGCCTGGATATTAATCACTGGAGGCCAATTTAAAGTTCATGGGATCGTATGGAGTTGTTCAGTTATGACATCAATTTGTAGCCAGCTCAGAAAGGGAAATTCGCTATAGTTTCCCTATAGTTTTATAGTTTCATTGGGGTTTTTAAGAATAGCAGTTTGGTTGATTTTTTTACTTAAAATAAGAATTTAACAACATTCACTGCCATTCAAAAGTTTGAGGTTGGTAAGGTTTTTTAATATTCATTGTATTTATTTGAAAAATACAGTAAAAGCAGTAAATACAGTAAAAATATTGTGAAGTATTATTACAATTTAAAATAACTATTTGGGTCACACTTTATTTTAAGGTCCAGTTCTCGCTATTAACATACCATTAACTACAACTTTTGCCTCAATAAACTCTTAATTTGCTGCTTAGTAATAGTTAAGGGTAATAGGGTAGTTAAGTTTAGGTATTTAGGTTAAGTTTAGGTATTGGGCAGGATTAGGGATGTAGGATATGGTCATGTAGAATAAATGCTTTATAAGTACTAATAAACTGCCAATATGTTAATAAACAGCATGCTAATAAGCAACTAGTTAGTAGCGAGAATTGGTCCATATACTAAAGTGTTACCAATATTTGTTTATTTTCATATATATTTAAAGTGTAATTTATTCCTGTTATGACAAAGCTGAATGTTCAGCAGCCATTACTCCAGTCTTCGGTGTTACATAATCCTTCAGAAATCATTCTAATATGCTGATTTGGTGGTTAAGGATTTTTTTTTTAATTATCAATGTAGAAAACAGTTATGCTGCTTTTTTTTGTGGAAACCATGATATTTTTTAGGATTCTTTTTTTTATGTATATCTTTTGCAACTATAGGGCTGCAAAACGAGTAATCACAATTAGTCGATTCAAAATAAAAGTTCATGTTTATGTTTGTGTACTGATTATGTATATATAAATTTACATATATATTTTAAATTGTATGTGACGTGACATACGGCCAAGTATGGTGACCCATAATATAATTTATATTATAGTATATCATTTATATTATATATAAATATTTTATATATAAATCTAACACATTTTTCCTTAATATATGCATGTATGTGTGTGTATTTATATATATTAGTGCTGTCAAACAATTAATTGCGATTAATCGAATCCAAAATATACGTTTTTGTTTACATTCTATATGTGTGTGCACTGTGTATATTTATTATGTATATATAAATACACACACGCATGTATATATTTAAGAAAATATGTTATGTTTATATTTTAAATATATTTATATATAATATAAATTATATAAATATATACATTTAAATACATGTAAATATTTGCAAAATGTATGCTGTGCACATAATGTGCACAGGACACACACATATATTATGTAAACAAAAACTTTTATTTTGGATGTGATTAATCGAGATTAATCGTTTGACAGTACTAATATATAATTTATAGACAGATATATATATATATATATATATATATATATATATATATAGACTTATAGTATGTAACCAAACTTTTTGGAATCGATCAATCACAATTAATCATTTTGCAGCCCTATTTGTAACATTATGAAGTGACATACTGCCAAGTATGGTGACCCATACTCGGAATTCGTGCTCTGCATTTAACCCATCTAACGTGCACACACACAGCAGTGAACACACACACACCGTGAACACACACCCGGAGCAGTGGGCAGCCATTTATGCTGCGGCGCCCGGGGAGCAGTTGGGGGTTCGGTGCCTTGCTCAAGGGCACCTCAGTCGTGATATTGAGGGTGGAGAGAGCGCTGGACATTCACTCCCCCCACCTACAATCCCTGCCGGCCCGAGACTCGAACCCGCAACCTTTGGATTACGAGTACGACTCTCGAACCATAAGGCCACGACTTCCCCCAGACATTATAAATGTCTTTACTGTCACCTTTGATCAATTTAATGTTTCCTTGCTGGATGAAAGTATACATTTATTTAAAACTCATAACTCGTAAATGGTGTTGTAAATTTTAAACTGTCATACCTAATATATGATTTTGAAAGCAGCTGTTTAAACAACATTTAAAGTTTAAGTTCCCTCCTGACTTGACTCTGCAGTGATTCAAAAAGCAAACACCTGGTTGTACCATCGCAGGGTGGTACAAGGTCACTTTCAAAACCTTCACACACCCCATAGCGGTGGAACAAACTCTTAACCTTCACCAAAACAGCAGAAACCCTAAAGTCTTCAGAAAATTACTGATTATTTGAACAGTTTAACTGTTTTAACACCCTGGCGCCACCTTCTTTTTTTTTGTAACTTGTCCACTACAAACCTCATTTTAATCCTAAATTAGTAAATCTGTTATTCCAAAAGCCTCACAATGGTTGTGGAAGCCAGTGGCGATCTCTTGAGGTGTTAAGGGTTCAGGACTTTAGGTTCAGGTTCAGCAACAGTGAGAAGCAGCTCTGATGGTTTAACTTCCAGTATGTTGTGACATGTGACAGACAGGGTACATCCATTATACACCAGCTCTCTGACTCTCACGTGGGATTTTCGAACCCCTGAGGTTAATATATGCATTCCCCTGGCTATAAGTTAAGTTTAACTTATCCAATACACAAACACGCTTCCATTTCATCCTGAGCATGCCTCCGTTTATCAGATGTGATCATGCTACAGACACAACATGAATCTGTACATGCGTGAGAGAAACTGGATGCAGGATTGATAGACTTATACAAGACAACTGATAATCAACTTTGGGGTCTGAAGTTAATTAGTTTGATGGGGTTCGTTAGATAAGCTAAAAATTCTAAATACCCATTTCTGTTCTTAGAACAACTATTGGCTTCAAACCTGTAGCTAGCAAAATGAGGAAGCACATTTGCTTTGGTGTCAGGGGTGCATTATGTGTGGTCTCATTCTGGTGAATACATCTGAGAGTAGATTCTGTTGAGTGCCACACTTTCATGTTCACTTCCCGTTACACCACCAAAGCAGAGCATGTGTTACTGAGCTTTCTAAGGACATGGATAAACAACAAGACTAGGCTGCTTTGCAGTTGTTGTTTTCTCTTTTTTTTAAATGTCTTGTGGTTTGACCAAAAGCTACTTTGGGTCAGTACAAGAGGGAATAACAAATTATAACCTTCACAAAAAATTCTTAAGGATACTTTAGTCTCTTCATATTATATAGAATAATTATGATACATATAATTATAATTTTATGCAATAATTAATAATATAATTATAAGTTTATATAAGAAGTTGGATGTTGTTAGAAATATTAGAGTTGCTTTTTGGCATATGCTGTTCCAATTCCATTAATTTAATTGAAATCGGTTCAAGTGGCTGAGCTCTGAAACTTTGATTGCTCGATGCTGTCAATAAATGAATAGACATCATATCATCATAACGTGCCAAAATGTCCATTTACTTTAGATAAATGTTAGATAAAAGAAAAAATACCTTTCAAGAATATTTTGAATTTATTACATTTTGCATTTTCATTTGAGTTAAATTTTTTAGCAGTTTTGTTGTGTAATTTTTATTATTATTTTAATGAATGTCTATATTTTTATAAATTTTTAGTTACTTACATCAAGTCATAAATGTAATAAAATAAACATTAACTGTAATAATGTTTATTTTATATATTAAGTTATTTTTTTAATGGTTTTAGTTTGATTTAACTATAATAATCCTGGCTTACACAAAGTCATTGGATCTATTTTAAAAAGACACTCATTTTAAAGCACTCACTGTACTCAAATAAATAACTGGAGACGTGTGACCTGCAAGACTAGTGACCCAAAACAGTTTGTCACATGCTCCGTTTCATCCACCTCGGTCACATGAGATTCATCTCTGTCATTACTACGTGTCTGTGCTCATAACGCTGTACCCTGGAGCTTGACCAATCAGCAGCTTCAAACAGGTGAGGTCACCCTGTGCTGCAGCATAGTGGGCAGGAAGAGCACCGCAGTTTGTTTCCACTTCTGCTCCATTCCCATGAGACAGCAGCCAGTGGACAGCTTCCACCCTGCCGAACCGTGCAGCGAGATGGAGCGGAGAGGCCCCACCAGAATCCTGATCCTGAATATATGCAAACAAATAAGAATAGACATGAATAACAATTATTATTATTTTTTTTCCGCACACATAACTTTATATTACTATATATTTATTTTTATACATGAATTCTCTCATTTTTCTTTTTTAAAAAATAAATAAAATACATTAAAAATGCCATTATTTATTTAGATTATATTATACATTATATATATATGTATAAATAAATATACATGTTAAATATATATAATATATCTGACTTTTTTCCTCAGAATTCTGTTACATTTTGCAACTCTGTTGGTTTTTTTATTTTTTATTTTGTTTTGTTACTGCCACTAAAAATAAATAAATAGATAAATAAGGATCCTTTTCAAGAATTTAAGAATTCGTTTTTTTTCTTCATTATGCTATCAACTTGACTTTTTTTCTTTTTTTACATCATGTTGGATAAATAAATAAAAATTGTGACTTTTTCACAATTCTGGCAAAGAAAGAAAGAAAAAACAAATAGTGAGATAAAAAAAAAAAAATCAGAATTACATGTAAAAAATGTCAAATTGATAGTAAATAATCTTACAGAAAGGGCCTCTGCAGACCCTTGTACGGCATGTAAAGGTCATTAACATTACATTTGACCATTTCTTTTAGGTCAAATGTAATATTTCTGAATGTATACTTCATAGTATTGTGAAAAATATTTTTTACCTAGACAAATATATTTAAAACATTTGTGAAAATGATGTATATTCTAAATGTAAGTAAAATATGTTATTACTTTTATTTGATGGTTACATTTTTTGCAATTTTTTGGTACAATGTTTTGACATTGCATTTTGTTTCTCAAAAATGGCAGAAAAGTTTTTTTTTTTTTTAAAGCATCTATACAACGAATGAATTTCTAAAATGATGGCACGTGTTCTAAACTACATTTTTATCCCCAGTTCATTATGTCATTATATGATGAACCAAACGCCATCTAGCAAAAGATAAATTTCACAAATACAGTTTGACTAAGCAGTGAGGAAACTAAAGGAAAGAGTATAATTTTTTATTTTTTTAAGGTGATAAGTGAGAATGCAATTTAAAATCATGAGCCAACAGTTTGGTAAAGAGCTGTCATTGACTCATAAACTGAAAGAACATTCAATTTGATAGAGGTCATTTCATGAAGTCATCATAACACCACCATAGCAACACTGTGTATTGTCCATTCTACTATAAATCTATTGCTGCTGACACAGACCCCATTCCTCGATGGGCCATCACTCCTCTACTCAGCCAATGTGATCAAATTAGTGTAGCCATCTTTATTTAATCAGACCAAGGAAATGTTCATTAATAATTCAACCACATACAACTTTGACCTCACCTTGGCAAACACAGGCTTTAAAAAAAACTCAGATGAACACCCAGTAAGACCACCAACCAAGAATATTGTTATCACTTTAGTCCATGATAACAAGGCACTTAAAACATCTACTTTAATACAGCACAGCTGGCCATAAATTAGATCAAGAGGTTGTCGATGTTAAAAGAGCCGGTTTGCATTAGTGTGAGAAGAGGTGGTGCAGGGGGGTCTTGGAGGAGCAGTATGGCCTGTTCTTCCCTGGTAAACAGTGTTAACGGTTAGAGCCCCCTCTAACCCATCTGGTCATGATTACAGCGGTCATGAAATACTACTGAGCAAAGAGTAAACAGAGCAAGGGAAAGTGATGTAATCACACCATTCACACCGTTCTGCGTTCACACCGTTCCTGTACCGGGGTGAACTACTTATTATGTAAGGTGCTATATTTGAAGCAGGTTTTGCTTTGCTATGATATTTAGAAATGTGCTTGCCCTATGACCACACCATGCACTGTTAAACTTATATTATGGTAGGTAGTTTACATCATGCACAAAGTTTATGCAATATAATATGCAAGTGTGAGATGTCAAGGAAGTCTCACCATAGCTGAATTTATTGATCAAAATACAGTAAAACAGTAATCTTTTGAAATATTTTTCAGTTTTAAAATAACTTTTCTATTGTAAAATATTTAAACATTTAATTTATTCCTGTAATTACAATGCTGAATTTTCAGCAGCATTACCCGTCTTCAGTATCAAACGATCCTTCAAAATCAATCTGATATGCTGATTTGGTGTCCAAGAAACATTTATTATTATCAATGACGTTGAAAACTTGCTTAATATTAATTTTGTGCTGCTTAATATTTTTGTGGAAACTGAGAGATGTTTTTTTCAGGATTCTAGAAATCCAATGCATCCATTGCTGAGCAAAAGTATTTATTTCTTTTAAAAAATAAAAACAAATCTTACTACTCCAGTCTAGTGTTGCAAGTAGAATTCCATACAATGAAAGTGAATAGTGACCAAAGGCCAAGCTCTCTATATAAAAAAAGCTACAAAAAGTAGTCAAGGTAGTTCACCATAATGACAAGACAAAAAAATTTTATTTATGATAACCACTAAATAAATAATAACATTGCATAATCATTCATACCCTTTTAGGTGACGCTTGAAATTTAGCTCAGAAGCCTTTTTGAGATGTTACTACACTTTGATCGGAGTTAACCTGGCAAAGTCCATTGATTTGACATAATTTGGGAATCACACACCAGTCTATATGGTGTAACAACTGAAAGCCCATATCAGAGCAAAAAGCCATGGAGGTCAAAGGATTGGCAGACAAAACTGTGAGACAGATCTGGAGAAGAATACAAAACAATTTTCGCTGCACTGAAGGTCCACAGGAGCATGGCCTCCATAATCCTTAACGGAACAAGTCTGGAACAATGAGGACTCTTAATAGAGCTGGCCTCCTGCCAAACTGAGAAGTCAGAGGAGAAGGGCCTGGTTAGACTGGTGACCAAGAAGCTGATGGTCACTCTGGTTGAGCTCCATGATCATATATGGAGATGGGAGAAGCTTACAGAAGGACAAATATCACTGCAACACTCCAATGATCTGGGCTTTATGGCGGTATGGCCAGACTCAAGCCTCTCCTCAGTGAAGACAACCCCACTTTTGGGGATGAAAAAAAAAAAGCACCTAAAGGACTCTCAGACTTTGAGAAACAAGATTCTCCAGTCTGGTGAACCTAAAGTCCAAGTGTCTGCAGGAAACCAGGCACTGCTCATTACCAGCACAATACCATCCAAACAGTGAAGTATTGTGGTGGCAGCAGCTTCATGTTATGAGGGTGTTTTTAGAGACTCTGGGACTTGTCAGGGTAGAAAGCAAGCTCAACACAGAAAAATACACTGATATCCTTAATGAAACCTGGTTTAGAGCACTCAGACTGGGCAGAAGGTTCACCTTCCAACAGGACAGTGATCATAAGCACAAAGCTAAGACAATGTAAGACTGGCTTATATACACTTTTGTAAATGCCCTTGAGAGGCCCAGCCAGACCTCATACTTGAACCCAACAGAGCATTTCTGGGTAACCCTAAATGGATGTCCACTGACGGTCCCCATCTAACCTGACAGAGTTTGAGAGGATCCGCAGAGAAGAATGGCAGACAATCCCCAAATGCATATGTGCAAGAAGCTTGTCGCATATTACCCAAAACACCTGAGGGCTATAATCTCTGCCAAAGGTGCTTCAACTTAAGTACTGAGTTTAAGGGTATGAACTCTTACGCAATGTAAATATTTCAGTTTCTCATTTCTAATAAATTTGCAAAGTAATCACAGATCAGTTTTTTGCTTTGTCAGTATGGTGTATTATGTGTAGATTGATGTGGCAAAAAAAGTAATTTACAGCAGCTTAACATAAGGCTGCAACAACCAAATGTGCAAAAAAATATCAAGGGGTATGAATACTTTCACAAAGTACTGTAAACATAATGGGAATAGTGGCAGACCTATTTTTTTTTAATTACCATTTGCACCTCAGTGTATTGCAGACATATAGTCTTGTAATAGGCTTATTATAGTCTTGATTTTATAGGGACTTTATAGGGACATTTTCCTACTAGATACTGTTAGGCACTTCTTTTCAACATGTAACTTATTTTCAGATAAAAGGCAAAATAAAATAAAAGTGGGATCAAAAAAATACAGATTTTAATATAGATCAGTAATGTCAAATGCTAAATCCAAAATCCCTACTCTCCACGCTATTGTAGGTACCTTGGGTTGGTTTCTTCTTTTGTGGTTTATCTAAGCTTTGTTTCTTTTGTAAATTTCTCTTGATCAACCAGACAGTGGTGAGAATAGTTAGCACAAACAGCCTTTGCCAACAAAACAAGCAGACAGACATTTGCACTCAAGTAAAAACAGGCACTCTGGACATTTTATTCATCTCTTCCTCAGAAAATGATCAAATGGCTGCAGAAGACTTGGGTAATAGAATATAAGTCATAATTGGACTACTTTTATGGTGGTTTTGGTCATTTTTGGAGCTTGACAGCCCTTAGTCACCACCCACTTTAATTTTATGGCACCGCATGAGCATCTTTGCTAATATCATCTCTGAAAAAAAGTAAATCACCTATTTGAAAAGCAACTCTCGATCCAAACTCTGTCCACACCACTGTGCTATCACCCATAGCTCCATAACCTCTCCACTCACCTGTACATTACATCTTGCAACCAGTACGAGCCACTTTAGTTCCCGGGTGTGACCTGTAGCTGCAGCATCATGGACAGGTGTGGCTCCATTGAGGGCCCTGGTGTTAGCATTGAGCCCCGCTTCTGTCACCAGAAAGCAAAGGCAGTCCAGCTGACCGCAGCGTGCCGCATGGTGCACCAGTCCTGCCCCCTGAGCATCCACAAAGGTGGCGGTAAGACATCCAGTTTCGGCAAGCTCCCTGAGGCTCTGCAGGTCTCCCTCGCGGGCTGCGGCAATGGCCTTTTGGAGTACCATGTCAACCCTGCCTCTCTGCACCTGCGCAAGCTGCCTTTGACTGGATCCGGGCACTGTCTCGAGCAATTCAACCTACCCACCAAGGCACACATGCACACACACACAGGGGAAGCCGACACCTAACCGTCTGCCAGCTGGCGGGGTTAGGTGAGCGGAGGAGAGGAGCAGGTCTGGCCCGGTGAGCTGTAAAGGTAATGAAAGACGTCACAATGCACCAGTGCTCATCGTGGCCCAGCCGTTGCCTTTGTGCTCGCTTACCAACCTGCACATGGTTGCCCTCGTCTCTGGCAGCAGACACCCGAGTAATGAGAGAACTGGCCTCTGAAGACCTACTAAAACTGGTGTGCATGCGTGTGGCATGTGATTAGAGATTACAGTGAGCCTCATTTTCACATGTTAAATATTCATTTCTGTCTGAATGGCCAAGAGTGCGTCTGGAAGGAGAACAAGGGATTAGAATGGAGCAGTTTGGTCAGAGCATATGAACTTTAATGATTCAGCATCAGGGGAGATCAGATCAGCGCTTAGATGTTAAAGAGAGTCCATTTAGCTCATTTAATAATGCTGGTGCAGCTTTGTTGTACTGGTAACAGATATCTCCGTCTCATTCTCAACGGGCACGCTCAATCACATCCCAATGTAACTAAGTGCAGGCGGCAAGCTAAAATGAACAGGTCTTTGTTGTTTCCCTGAAAAATAGGGTATGAACATCTACAACATAATTAGAACAATTCACATTATTCAATTATGAAACCATTTTTAAAAATATAACATACCATAGTGTATTTTATATAAAATCAGGAGGGGCAAATGCCTAAATATCAAAACCAAATAACAAAAAATCCCTGTTAAAAAGAACTCTGACAGTCATATACAAGTAGGGGTGTGCAATACATACAAAAAATATAATCTTGATATTTAATGTCATTTTACTGCTAACAATATTTTGCAGTGCATTTTTTTTTTTTTTCTGTTACGTAGAGCTGATTTTCATATTCCTCGCATTTTGTGTAGTGGTTGGTTAGTTTCCCAGTGAAGGAAACAAACGATTCAATTACTTTTTGCTAACTTTTTTTTTTTTTTTTTTTTTTTTACTATTTATCAACTAAATTCCCTGAAGTTCCATATATGAAATATGCTTTACCAAGTAATATTTATGTTAAACATTATGTTCTGCTAAACAACAAGCTCTTAGATCAATATATAGTGCAAACTGACTGTCCCTGAATCCTGAACTCTCGTCTCAAGACACAACATCTAATCTATTTGCAAAGCAAGTAAGATTTATATTAAATATTATATTCTGCTAAATAAAGAGCTCTTAGATCAATATAGTGCAATCTGACAATGACCCTGAAATCTAAACTCTATACTCATGACACATTATCTAATTTATGTGCAAAGCCACATAGCTGTAAATTAAAACCATTCAATGAAACTTGTCCTTTTTGGTTGGAGTTCAATATCAATATATATATATATATATATATATATAGAGGCAGGTAAAATATCCATTGTGCTAGTTCATCCGCTCCAGTTGCTCTACAGTGTCTCTCAGATCCTCCACGACAATGTCCACATCTTCACGGGAGGTACTTCTACCCACACTGATCCTCAAAGCGTTGGTAGCCACATGATATGGAATCCCACAGCTTAGAAGAATATGGGAAGGTCTAAGGAAATGAGAGCACATAACCAAATTGCCACAAAAAACATTAAGGATTTTCCAAGTTCTGATCCCTCTAGAGCACAATAGAGTGCACAAGCGTATACAGTCAGTATACAGGATGGATGTGTTCGGCTACATTTGTTTTTGAGTGCTCTAATTATTTAAGACACTTTAAAATTTTAAGGATTTTATACAACAATGGTGAAAATTCACACTTGTCCTCATACAAAAAAAGAAATGATACTGACTTCAAACTTTTTCATTGTAAGTACAGATGACTTACTGATCTCCTGTGTCTGAGTGGCAGGCAGCACCCACACTGGCCAACAGCCTCCTACAGGTGGACAGCACTCTACGCCCTACAGCCGGGGGGAAGAGTCTCATCAATTATTCACAAAAGCTCTTGTGTTTTACAAATCTGCAGGGTCAAGACCTGACCCACTTCTGACCAACATATGTGTAAAAACAAACTGATGATGTTATAGGAAATTTCATTTAACCAAGCTTAAATATATCATTACTGTAATGAATCTTTAATGTACATATGTGCACTATACATGTAATCTGTAAAAAAATATCTGGATGTGCACATTCTATTCATGTGCTGTGAAAGACAAATTACAAGGTTAGAAAATGACCATTCACTCACCCTGAAGTCCCCTTCCCAAAATTGATACATTGCACGTGTTGGGCAAAATGTCTGAGCCAGGAAAATGGCTGTTAAAATGAATCTTGTCTCTTCCAAAGACAGCCTAAAAATTTAAATACAATAAAAATAAGAAAAAACAAATACAACAAAAATCTATATATAGATACAGGCTACATTAACACCTACTGAAATATTTGTTCCAGTCAGCTATAATAAGGCAGAAACAGGACTTACAAGAAGCTTCTGCTCTAGATAGCATCGGATGTCCTGGAAATGGGCTTCATACTCTGCTAGATTTAAGCTTACCAATTCTGCAGCCTTTTCAAAGAAAAAAAAAAAAAAGTTATGTAAAACAAATCTAGCACTGAAAATAATAAATCCTTTTTTCCCCTATTATACATGTATTATACAGTAATAAATAAAATGACACTTATGATACATAGTGGGTTTTACCTTTCTCAGACCAGCTATCATTGCTGTGTTCTCAGTTCTGAGAAATAAAGAGATGGCAACAGTACTGATTTCAGAGTCAGTGACATACTTGTTTTAATTCTGTTCAATAATTCATCACCCATACATGAAACCCCACCACACAATAAACCACGTCATACCCTGGTCTGAAGTTTCGCTCTTGTCCTCCTCCAAAAAACAGAGGGTAAACCGGATTTGTGGTTCCAGGATCATTCACAAACAAAGCACCAATTCGAGGGCCATAAAACTGAAACATACCATCAACAGGATTGCCATCTCTAATTTTCTTCGCTTAGAGAGAGAAGATATATCAAAAGTGTCTCGTTACTTACCTTGTGTCCTACAATGGTAATATAGTCTACTCCCAGCTCACGTGCGTCCACTCGTATCTTTCCAATAGCCTGTGCTGCATCGGTGTGCAGGAGGATTCTGGGAGCTGATGCTGCCCTCTGTTTGTTTACTTCCCTCACCCTCTGACAAATATCCTTAATTGGCTGTTGAAAGGAGAATCCCAGTGGTTACTTTCAGTGTTTATGCTAAATCATGGCAGAAAATGTACTGTATTTTTATTGGCAGAGCAAAAGTTAACTAGTCATACTGTGTCTATAAGTTGATCTTTATTAACATCGTGTTTACAAAACGTTGTATAAAAGCAATATCATGCTCACAATTAAGCCTCGTCCCAATGGCCAAAACACAGTCGTGTGATTGTTTAACTATGAAATAGTTCAATACATTATTGAGACTGTAGTCAAGGCAACATTCTCACCATAATAATGCCTGTCTCATTATTGGCCAGCATGATCGACACCAAGCAGGTGGTGGGACGAATCGCTGCAATGACATCCTCGACCTCCACCCGTGCCGTTACCTTGGAAACGGGCACAAATGTGACATCTACAACGAGAACCCAATCAGGTCCAATCAGAGCACAAAGACCTTTGGTAATATTCATATTCTAATACAGATAGCAATACAGTAGTAAACTAAAGTATTGTCCACTTCCTAAAACAACATCTTTGGAGAACAATGTTTCCATTTAAAGTTTTAGACAGAAAACATAGGCCTGCTGACCTGCTTTGCCCTCTTTTAACAAGTGTTTAGCTGCGAGTTTGATGGAGTCATGCTCTACATTAGAGATGATAATATGGGGCAGGGAGCCTCTTCCATATAGCTGCTCGCTGTTCATGTCTCCCTGTGCAGACATCTTGCTCTTTCTGAAGTGCTCCACAGCTGTGTGAAACACCAGATTATTGGCCTGAAAGTCCAGGAAAAAAGGAGAGCTTAAATACAGATACAGTGGAAGTAAAGGTCCTTTCACACAGCTTTCACCATGGATTCAATGCACCTCTCAACACAAGCGGCATGCACCATTAGTACCGACTCATGAAGGGTTAAAGATAGTGTTACAATGTTAAGAGCTGTTCACACCAGCACGAATATTTGGCATGAAAATGTATATTCACTCTTTATCAGCAGATAAAAAAGCAGAAATACCCCAGCGCTACATAACATTACATTTCTGACACCCGCTTGTTTTCATGTAAACATTTTTGCATTTGCTATGGTTTTTATCAGGCAATACCAAATACAACTGTACAACGACAAGGAGACAACGATATTTAAGGTTTCAGTGAAATTCCGCAGGCACCACTCATATACAAGTCACTTTCAAACCAAGCAGCTTTCTGTAGGTCAACAACATGGTGAATTTGAACGACCAGCTTGAAAAGAAGCTGAATCTGTATGGGGAACTTTTTTTTACGCTCATGCAAAACTCCGGATCACGCAGTTTCTATAGTATATGTGATTGTAGCCCTAAAAAGAGCCTTTTTTATTGTACAAGTTGTTATGTTTACTATATAACCACTGTATTCATTCTGTATCCAGCAGTAGCAATAGGTCATGTGAAATGTCTGCTTGTTTGTGCTTCATAAAGTCAGTCAAAGTTAAAATTGTTTGAACTTTGAACATGTTACAACACTACAAGGGGATGGTGGAAATGTGAATTATGCAACAGCCTATAGGGCCTTCACTATACGGCTGTAAAAAAAAAAATAAAGAGGAAAAGAAGATAATTTGATGAATATCTATTTGACCTGGGACACTTGAAACCCTCACCTCAGTTCCTCCTGAAGTAAAAATAATGTCTGCTGCTTTTCCACCAACCATTCTGGCAATAGTGTCTCTGGAATGGTAAATGATGTCTCTGGCTTTCAGACCTAAGATCAGTGGAAAATAATATGAGACTGTGTTCAATGGATAGCTCACCCAAAAATAATTATCATTTACTCACCCTCACACACTTTCTTCTGTGAAATTCAAGCTTCCTTTATTCTTGTATTTTAAGACTCTTATTTAAAAAAAAAAAAAAAAATGGGGGGGGGGGGGGGGGTTGTTTGGTTCCCACCCTTCTTCAAAATATTTTCTAATGCTCCACAAAAGAAAAGAAATGCACACAGGTTTAAAAGGACATGAGGACGAATAAATGATGAGAAAATTTTCAGTTTTGGGTGAACTATGCCAGATGTCTAACATGTCACATTTAAAGGCAATTTATTTATTTATTCTCTTTTTAACGTCAAGGCTATTTTCATGGCGATCTCTGAATAAATTATATAAGGTATACAATTAACAAAAGGTTATAAAAGACATTTACACTAGACACAAATTCTAAAATACGTTCAAGTGATACATTTTTAAATAAATCAGTTAGACACACCTCTGAATAAAACTGTTGGCTATTTACATGAAAAACAGAACAATCCAATAAAATATGTTTGACATCTGCCACACATCTATCATTGAGAGCCTCATACCTGGTAGATAATTACTGCTGGGATTTCCCCACGCATCAGTTAAAGCATCAGTAATAACCCTGACCACCTCTGGATCGACTGGTGTGGTGGCGTTGTAATCCATATATATTCTGCAACAGACAAAGCTGTTTTACAAACTACATTCTGGAGCATGTGGCGGACCAAATGCAAATGACTCCATGCTCAGTCTAGGACTGATATGACATTCATTACCTGTCTGGCCCGTCAGCCACATCATGATGATGTAGGTCAGACCCACAATGATGTGTTAAGGTTCCCCATAGATTATGACCCAGGATGACAGGGGGATCAGTCTTTTCAGCCATTATCTAGACAAAACGCTGTACATCAGTCAAAAAACATATGCTGGGTAATAAAACATGCATTCAATTTATGACATTAAATGTCAATAACTATAATACACGAGTCATGTCATGAGGCTTGATCGGGTCACATATATGTGACCCTGGAGCACAAAACCAGTCATAAGTAGCACGGGTATATTTGTAGCAATAGTTAGTAATACATTGTATAATACATTGTCAGAATAATCGATTTTCCTTTTATGCCAAAAATCATTAGGATATTGAGTAAAGGTCATGTTCCATTTTGTAAATTTCCTAACGTAAATATATCAAAACTTAATTTTTGATTAGTAACATGCATCGCAAATAACTTCATATGGACAACATACTTAATATTTAGATTTTTTGCACCCTCATATTCCAGATTTTCAAATAGTTATATCTCAGCCAAATATTGTCCTATCCTAACAATCCTGTGGAAAATCATACATCAATGGAAAGCTTATTTATTCAACTATCAGATTATGTATTAGGGATGTAACGATTACCGGTTTGACGATAAATCATGATAAAATTCCCCACGGTTAGTATTACCGTTTCATATTTTAATTATCATTAAAACCGTATTCGATTACCACGATTTGAACAAGTCACGGTAAATAAATACTGTCCAGCATAAAGCGCAGTTTTCAGTAACAGTCTCACGTGCGCACAGCGTGCAGAGTAGTTTCATTCTGAGTGAAAATTGGGCGGAAAAGCTGGGAGGTTTTAAAAGAGTGCTGAGGGAATTATGCAAATGAATTTATGAATGAATTAATTATATGAATGTACCTCTGAAGGATCTGACTGTCTTCAGAAACGATTCGATGGCATTTTGTTTTCATCTCAGCTCCATGTAATACCTAAAGGAAGTGTTCTTAAACACAATACTGCTTTGTTCGCGGAGTTCACGGGAATCAGCTGTAATTCAGCTTTTCCATATAAAGCGCCACCTGCTGTCAGAGAGTGGATTTACAGACACTTATTTACATTCAGCCTGTGTGCAGTTTCTGTCTGGCCAAAAACAGACCGAATTTGCATGCCCTGCTGTAAATTTTGACCGACTGATGAAAAACAAGCTTATGGGGATTCTACACATTTAAACAATTCAGATAAGTTATCTAGAATTATTTATGGAGCAGATAAAATACATATAATCATTTATTAATCAATTGTCATTTTGACTTAATCCTTTTCTTTATTTAAAGGCTGAAATGTGAGGTTTACATTTTTATGAAACTTTTTCAAAGCTTTATTTGAACATTTACATTAGATATTTGAACATGCTATTAAACTGTTGTCAGTCAAGTTGTCATTTAAAATCCGAACATCATTGGTCATGTTATTGTTTTAGTGATTATGCAAACAAAAAGTAATTTTATTTGTTGTTTGTTGATTTTTAAATATAAAACTTGAAGTGATTTATGTATCGGTACTTTTTGAATATCTCCAGCACATTTTAACAATACCGTGATAATACTGATAACCGTGATAATTTTGGTCACTATAATCGTGATAAGAAATTTTCATACCGTTACATCCCTATTATGTATACATCTCAATTTCAAAAAATTGACCCTTATGACTGGTTTTGTGGTCCAGGGTCACATGTGTCTTTTTTTTCTTGGTTTAAACAAGCCATAGATGTTAATACAAGATTGATATTTAATCTAAATGAATCGTGCAAGCCATTTACTGATTCATAAAAGTGATTCCCTGCTGGTAGAGTCAGATTAACGTACTCTTGTCTACGAGCATACCATCTAAAACAGCCTTTACATGAACCATCGCTGAGATAAACCTGATGAACCTATGTAATTATACTAATAGTTTACTAACCTCTCTTGCTCTTTAGCGTAAATCCTGTCAATGATTCACAGTTCAAACTGATGATGCGGCAACACCAGCACACTCTACTACTTTGAACCGGAAGCGTACATGATTAAACCCCTCCTCTTCTCAGACGGTCGCCTTTTTACTCTACTACAGCCATGGCTTTGTTCATGGATTATTAATCAGATCGTGCTGAAGCCTGACAGTCTAAAGGACGTCGGGTTTGAGCGATTTCTGATTCGCTAGCTGACTCGCTGAACATTACGTCACGTTATTAATATTCATGAGCTACGCCTTCATCGTAGTAGCGTTCTTACATTTTTGAGTAACTTTAGCTTTGAGGCGAGATAGTGTGGCAAGCTGATTCAACATGTTACTAGGTGTCTTTTAAAAAGGCAAGAATAGGTACACCCAATGGAAAAGATACTTGCTAAAAATTAAGAACAGTGACATGGAAGTTAACCTACAAGTTAGTTTTTAAGGACGTTAAAACGGCAATAGGGACAGGGTCACACTGGCATTTCCTGACTTATTTTTTTGATAAAATCAGTGTAAGTTTGTTTATTTTTAATTTGTTGAAATGCATATTTTAAAAATGGAATGAACAATGTAGATATCTCAGAAGTTCTCAATTTCTGTCTATTTAAAGTGTGTATTTAGGCTTATATTTTTATGAAATATTGTAATGTAATAAAAGCTTGCAAGTAATACAAAATACGTGCAAGTAATCTCTCCAACTTCATACCACGACTGAGGTGAGACCCTTGAGCAAGGCACCGAACCCCCAACTGCTCCCCAGGCGCATTGGCTGCCCAAAAAGTAGAAAAACTCAGAATTCCAATAAAAAAACATCAAAATGATTAGATGTAAACTTAAAATTCAAGCTCAAGTTTATTTGTATAGCGCTTTTTATGATACAAATCGTTGCAAAGCAGCTCTACAGGAAATTAAGTTTCCACAATATATTTATATATTGCAGAACCTTAATATATTTAAATTATGGCAAAATCTGGTAATTCTGTATGTTGTCTGAGCATTGGCATCCTCTGAGGTCCTCTGAGGGGTTGGCATTATCTTTCCTCAGGTGTTCGGTCATCTCAGATCATTTAAGGGTTGGATCCAGACTGAAGCTTCTGTCATTCCTAGTTACATCCCGTGACAGAAACAGAGAAACAAATAGAGACATAATTAGCGTAGCTGTTGTTCCATCTAAGCAAAAATGATTTGTTCAAACCAAGCTAAAGAATAATAATAATGTACATTTGATCAGATATAACTGCAGTACAGGATTATAAGATGCATTATGTGAATGCTTGGCTAAAGAGATGTGTCTTTAATCTAGATTTAAACAGAGAGAGTGTGTCTGAACCCCAAACGTTATCAGGAAGGCCATTCCAGAGTTTGGGAGCCAAATGTGAAAAAGCTCTACCTCCTTTAGTGGACTTTGCTATCCTAGGTACTACCAAAAGTCCAGAGTTTTGCGACCTTGGGGAGCGGGTTGGATTGTAGCGTGGTAGAAGACAAGTTAGGTACGCAGGAGCTAAACCATTTAGGGCCTTATAGGCAAGTAATAATATTTTGTAAATGATACGGAACTGAATAGGTAGCCAGTGCAGAGACTGTAAAATTGGGGTAATATGATCATATTTTCTTGACCTGGTAAAAACTCTAGCAGCTGCATTTTGGACTATCTGTAGCTTGTTTATTGAAGATGCAGGACAACCACCTAGCAGTGCATTACAATAGTCCAGTCTAGAGGTCATGAATGCATGAACTAGCTTTTCTGCATCAGAAACAGGTAGCATGTTTCGAAGCTTGGCAGTGTTTCTAAGATGGAAGAATGCTGTTTTTGTAACATGGGAAATATGATTTTCAAAGGACACGTTGCTGTCTAATATAACACCCAGATTTTTGACTTTAGAGGACGTAACAGTACATCCGTCTAGTTGCAAATTGTAATCCAAGGGATTCTGTGTACTGTTTTTTGGTCCAATTAGTAGTATCTCTGTCTTATCTTAATTTAATAGGAGGAAATTATTGCTCATCCAATCTTTTAAATTTTTTACACAATCTATTATCTTAGTTTAGATGTTTCATCTGGTCTTGTTGAGATATATAGTTAAGTATCATCAGCATAACAATGAAAACTAATCCCGTATTTTCTAATAATTTTACCAAGAGGCAACATGTATATTGAAAATAGCAGAGGACCTAGGACGGATCCTTGTGGTACTCCATACTTTACTGGTGATAATTGAGATGACTCCCCATTTAAATGAACAAAGTGGTAGCGATCGGACAGATAGGATCTAAACCATCTTAAAGCCTGCCCTTGAATACCAGTATAGTTTTGTAATCAATCTATGAGTGTGTCATGGTCTGTAGTGTCGAACGCAGCACTAAGATCAAGTAATACTAGCAGTGAGATGCAGCCTTGGTCTGAAGCAAGAAGCAAGTCATTTGTAATTTTAACAAGTGCAGTTTCTGTACTATGGTGAGGCCTGAAACCTGACTGAAATTCTTCATAGAGATAATGTTTTTGCAAGAAGGAGCACAATTGAGCCGACACAACTTTTTCTAAAATTTTAGACATAAACGGAAGATTTGAAATGGGTCTGTAATTTACCAGTTCATTAGAATCTAGTTGTGGTTTCTTAATAAGAGGCTTAATAACTGCCAGCTTGAATGGTTTTGGTACGTGACCTAAAGATAACGATGAGTTAATAATATTGAGAAGCGGTTCTTCTGCTACAGGTAACAACTCTTTCAGTAGTTTAGTGGGCACAGGATCTAATAAACACGTTGTTGGTTTAGATGCACTGATCAGTTTATTGAGCTCTTCCTGTCCTGTAGTTGTAAAGCACTGCAGTTTTTCTTTGGGTGTGATGAATGAAGCTGAAATACTAGACGCAGTAGAATCTACATTTGATATTGTATTTCTGATGTTATCTATTTTATCAGTAAAGAAATTCATAAAGTCATTACTATTAAACTGTGAGGGAATATTTAGTGGTGTCTGTTTATTTGTTAGTCTAGCCACTGTGCTAAATAAGAACCTTGGATTGTTTTGGTTATTATCTATGAGTTTGCGGATATGCTCTGCCCTGGCAGCTTTTAGAGCCTGTCTATAGCTGGACATACTGTTTTTCCACACAATTCTAAAAATGTACAAGTTAGTTTTTCTCCATTTGCGCTCAAGATTACGAGTTTCTTTCTTGAGAGAATGGGTATAACTGTTGTACTATGTACGTTTTTCTCTAGCCTTTTTCAATTTGAGGGGGGCAACAGCTTCTAATGTATTAGAGAAGATAGTGCCCATGTTGCTAGTTATTTCTTCTAGTTCATGTGTATTTATGGGTACACAGAGCAGTTAAGATAAATCAGGCAGGTTATTTGTGAATCTGTCTTTGGTGGCTGGAACAATACTTCTGCCCGGACGATAACGCAGAGCCATATAATTAATATCAGTAATACGCAGCATGCACGATACAAGGAAATGATCAGTAACATCATCACTTTGAGGTACGATATCTATATCGGTAAGATCAATTCCATGCGATATAATTAAATCTAGCGTATGATTAAAACAATGAGTGGGCCCGGTGACGTTTTGCTTGACTCCAAAAGAGTTTATTAGGTCATTAAACACAAGTCCTAACACATCATTTGTATTATCAACGTGAATGTTAAAATCTCCGGTAATTAGCACTTTATCAACATTAACCAATAGATCTGAGAGGAAATCTGCAAATTCTTTTAGGAAATCTGTATATGGCCCTGGCGGTCTATACACAGTAGCCAGAGCAAGAGATAGGAGAGATTTATTTTGCATATCTAACTGTGTAACATTAAGCAGAAGTATTTTGAATGAGTTAAACCTCCTGTATCCTGTTTTCTGAGTAACATTGAGAATATCACTATATATTGTTGCCACGACCAGTCTGACAGGGCTCATGTTTATAACAGTAGCTTGGTGGAGTAGACTCATTTAGACCAAAATATTCATTTGGTTTAAGCCAGGTTACAGTCAGGCAGAGTACATCAAAATTATTATCTGTGATAATTTCAATTACAATAACTGCTTTGGGTGCGAGTGATCTAATATTTAGGAGCCCAAGCTTTAAAAAAATTTTTGTTCCTTTATTTTGCGTTTTTCTGGTTTAATCACGATCAGATTTATGTGAGGATCCTGTTTGTGGACTTCAGCTCCGCTTTTAACACCATTATCACGGAAACCCTTCAAAATAAACTAACTCAGCTCTCCGCCCCCACCTCCGTCTGCCAGTGGATCACCAGCTTCCTGACAGACAGACAGCAGTTAGTAAAGCTTGGTAAATTCACATCCAGCACTCGAACCATCAGCACTGGAGCTCCTCAGGGCTGCGTTCTCTCCCCACTGCTCTTCTCCCTCTACACCAACGACTGCACATCTAAAGACCCCTCTGTCAAGCTCCTGAAGTTTGCAGACGAAACCACACTGATCGGCCTCATCCAGGATGGTGACGAGTCTGCTTACAGACAGGAGGTTAAGGAGCTGGCTGTATGGTGCAGTCTCAACAACCTGGAGCTTAACACGCTCAAAACTGTGGAGATGATCGTGGACTTCAGGAGAAACCCCCCTGCTCTCCCCCCACTCACCATCATGAACAGCACTGTGACTGCAGTGGAGTCATTCAGATTCCTGGGCACCACCATCTCTCAGGACCTGAAGTGGGACATTCACATTGACTCCATTGTCAGGAAGGCCCAGCAGAGGTTGTACTTTCTTCTCCAGCTGAGGAAGTTCAACCTGCCATAGGACTTACTGAAACAGTTCTACTCCGCCATCATCGAATCCATCCTCTGCACTTCAATAACTGTCTGGTTCAGCTCAGCTACCAAATCTGACCTCAGAAGACCTCAGAAGTAGTCCGGACTGCTGAGCGAATCACTGGTACAATCCTCCCCACTCTCCAAGAACTGTACTTATCCAGAGTGAGCAAAAGGGCTGGCAAAATCACTCTGGACCCCTCACATCCAGCACACAACCTCTTTGAACTGTTACCGTCTGGTCGACGCTACAGAGCTCTGAGCACCAGAACGACCAGACACAGGAACAGTTTCTTCCCTCAGTCAATACATCTCATGAACACTCAACAATAAACGTGGAACACACAACTAATACATTATCCATTCACCACACTCACTCATCTTATTTTATTTTTATAATTTGTAATTTGCACATACTTGACCTGTACATACATAGTTGTCTATATTATGTATATATATATATATATATATATATAATTTTTTTTTTTTTTTTGCTGCTTTGTACATTGGTTATTGGCCATTTCTTGTTATTTTGTTTTTATTACCTGTGTCCTGTCCTTTTACTGTCTTTCTGTTGCACTGTGGAGCTTCTGTCACTACAACAAGTTTTATTTACTAGTTTTATTACATGGTGGAAAGAGGCTTCCATACGTTTTATATATAAAATCAGCATACACTCAACTTGAGATTTTCTATTCTCTCATACATAAAATAATGGCTTGAATCACACACAAAGTCATTCATAGTGTTGCATAAGTTCCACATTTATTTAATATCTGACGATTTGCTAAGTGTACACAAACATTTGACTCATAATTCCAACACTCAGAAAGAGACATTAAACTACTGCCCATTGAAGATGGTACAAACCAGTTACAACTGCATATTACACCATTCACAGCAATCATGTTTATATACAAGGCAAGTAAAACAGAAAACGACAGGAAAAAAAAAAATGTTTATGAATGGAGTGAGTGCATAAGAGGAGAATGGAAGCACACAAATATTTGGTGTTGATTATGAGAACTGATTCATTATTTCATTTTGGGAGATGGTAAAATGAATGCAATGTTTTAAGCCTTGAAACATGTTTTATGTAAATTGCTTGTAGAAATGGTACAGGACAGGCTGTAACATGAAGAATGCCATTCAGTTCCCCACATTACTTTCTACAAGGTGCACAGACAGTAAAAAAAACAAAAAAAAAACAAGTCAAGATAATACATATTTGCTTGCATACTCAAACTGAAAGTGATTCTTTTAACTCTAAATTTTTAAATAATTTTGTTCTCACTTATTTTTAAAACTCCACCTGCTATTACTATTAACATACACACTTTTTTTCTAAAAGTAGTGGCATTGCTTATATTACTCTGAACTGGTCATCAAAGTGAAGTGAGATATACACATGGAAATTGCATTAACTATTTTTCATAAACAGAGAACCTTCAAGCATTGAGAAACCTTTTAGGATATGCTTTCTACTTTTACAAACAAGCAGAACTCCACTTTTCATAGAAACAGAAACCCACTTTTTGGAAATAGAAATGTAGATCTTTGATGTTTATTCATATACAGATCAAGGCTTGCAATAGAGGTTAGTTCAGTGTCAGATTCGTGCTATACTCAGCATGTGCTGAAGGTTGGCTGGCCTCAGTCATGCGGATATGCCTGAATCCTGCCCTGGAGGAAACTCAGGTTTGCAAATATTTGATCTGCACTCTAAATATGCATGTATGGAGGAAAGGCTTGTCTTAGGTAGCCTGCAGGATCATCCAGACATCCCAAACCACATTATAAGCCTTCTAGACTAATGATAGTGGACATATGGGCTCTGCTGCAGTGACTGCCTAAGTCAAAGTCTGACCCACAGAACTCCACCTTCTAACAAATGCTTTTGCAAAGTTTCTAATTCACAGCTGTTGGTATTATATAGAAATGTGGTTTCATATTCCAAAAACAGTAATTTGGCTGAAGTTAAACAGCTATCAGATGGTTGCCTGTTTGATGGGGTTTGCACAGCCTAAGCTATTGACATTAAGCAGAACAATCATACCTGAGATGACTTTAAAACGTTGATGAATTAGCCTGTCGGATATTTTATGTAATTATAAATCACAAAAAAATCAAGGTTTGGAACAATGACAGCAGCAGGGCTTATTTCTAGAGTCCATGATGATGGTTTTTCTTTTTACTGGCTGAATAAGTAGATTTGTTTTGTTCATTTTTAAGTGAAATCAGTAAAGAAAAATAATTTACACCCTCTAGATATGCTTAGAAATCTCCAAACCTAGTCAAATGTTGGGCAATTGCAATATACAAACTAAATAAGCAAACTAAAAACTTAACTAATAAAAACTAAAACTGCTTTTGCCTGTGCACGGGAATGATTACACACAAAGAGAAAGGGTGGTAGCGATGAGTGGGCCTTAAAGTGGACATTCACCCCGTTAAAGAAGCGCACAGGGATTAAGATGATGGAAATCGTAAAACAAGAATAGAGTAGAGGATGCAAGAGGCACAAGATCATATCTCATCACTCTCTAGGGTGCGTGTAGAAAATCCCATCAGTACTGTACATTTGATTTGCTCTAGCAAACTTCTAAACCTTCCATTTTCCAAGACTGACCACTGTACAAACACTCATTTAGGAGTCTGGGCAAGGATGATGATTTTTCTCAAAATGACATGTAATCTACATGTAATAGCAGCTATCCCAACTATTCACTTCTAACCTGTTCCCCAAATGCATTTCATTGTGTCGGGGGAAATGAGAGCAGTGCGGTCAGTAAAAGGGAGGTTAGTCAACTCATGATAAAAAAGTGCCATATGCAGTAATTGCACTGTACTTCTTCAAAAATATTACAGCTTTTGTCAATAAATACATGCTGAAATAAATAAAAACATGTTAAATAAACACCTAACAAGATAAGACTTTAATAGAAATTTTAAAAATAAATTAGACAGATATAAGATCATTTGGGGATACCGATACTTTTTTTATATAAAATATTAGACTGGATTATGATACGTTTTAGATAAATCTACTAATCAGTACTCCAACAAAAATAGGCCAAATCTTTATAATGGTTCTCAGACAGAGACATGAGAATGCAACCATTTTCCTTTGCCAAATTTTCCCTAATGCATCCTGGTTATTTTGAAAACTTTATGCATTTCAAGGCCATACAAGGGAAACATTATAAAGCTATACAAGTATTTATGATGGGTTGAACTGTGTCCAAGAACTGCACTTAAAGAGAGTAAGAGCGTAATATGATGTGATTCATCTGCTCCTTGCTAAGAACTGTGTATCATTGATCAATAGCCAAGAGATGAATAAACATATGGTCTGCTGATTTAAATACTGACCAGTTTTATCGTTTCAAACCCATAGAGTAACACAGTAAGGCCATGTGATCCATTTTCCCACAAACTCAAGATATGGACGTCACTCTTTCACAGTAACAAATTCAGATGTGTTTGCATGAGCTGACAGCTTCAGAATTAGAAATTCCCATCACCAGCTTTCTAAAATGTTGCTGAAGACTACATAAGCATACTATCTCTACCCCAATAAAGTAGTTAGCCTGTTCTCTTGGTGCTATAAGTTGAATATTTAGGCCACTGTAGATGCACAACAAAAGGGCCTTTAAGATACAGGTGCACAGTTGGTGCTAGTGTGGACAGGTGCAGGAACACACATGTTGGAAACAGAGGGTCAGCGAGTTGATTAAGCACAGAAACTGGGGGATCTGTCAGTAGATCTATTTACAAGGTTAGTCCTTTGTGTTTTTTGTCCTCAAAGAGTTGTACAGAAGGTATACATGTAGTGGGCTCAAAACCTCATCTGCCCGGCTCTTCTTCTGGACAGTTTAGACCTGATAAGAAGGAGAAAGTCTAATAAATATTGGTATGACAGGACTTTTGGTATGTGCACAAGGCTTAGGTATGTGCTTTACTGTACCTGATAGATCCAGCAAGCAGAGGGTTAAAGGCATACAGCCAGTCATGCATCTCCTTGTCATTACTGGCTTGAAGGAGTATCCCACGATGCTCTGTGCATACCGCAAATGTGTAGGGGGTCTGCAGTTTAGACAGACACTGAATTAGTTCAGCCTATAAACAGTCAATTTACTCAAAATGTGTTGCCTTGAAATAAAATAATATAAAATTAAATAAATTGTCCATGGCCCATGGTATTCAGACACTGGTTTATAGTTCAGTCTAAACAGTAGATTTTCTCATAATTTGTAGCCTTAAAAGTGATTGACTTAAAAAAAATCAATAATAAAATAGAATAGATTAATAAAAAAAAAAAGATTGTAGATGTTTCACCTTCAGCATGGCCTGCTGGTCTTCGCTGTACTCCACTTGTGCCGAGGACAGGTTAAGAATGGCCCTTTCCACTGTGTCTCTCTCTGTGTTGTAGATGTAGACATAAGGCCGGCGAACCACCACATATCTCTTAACCCAACCATTACTGTGGGGCTCCAGGAAGTGCAAATAACCTTTCTTTGACACAATTGGGCTGCAACAATAAAATAGGGTAGAGGTTAGAGTTAAGTAAAGTAAAGTCGTGACGTATTGTCAAGTATGGTAACCCATACTCGAAATTGGTGCTCTGCGTTTAACCCATCCAAGTGCACACACACAGCAGTGAGTAGTGAACAAATGCACACACACACACACACACACACACACACACACCGTGAACACACACCCGGAGCAGTGGGCAGCCATGCTGCAGCGCCCGGGGAGCAGTTGGGGGTTCGGTGCCTTGCTCAAGGGCACCTCAGTCGTGGTATTGAGGGTGGAGAGAGCGCTGTACATTCACTCCCCCCACCTACAATCCCCTGCCGGCCGGGGACTCGAACCCGCAACCTTTCGATTACGAGTCCGACTCTCTAACCATTAGGCCACGACTTCCAAAGATGCAAAGTCCTTCAATCTCAAATTTCATATTCAGGCAAATGTAACATAAAAAGGAACTGCTGATCCTCTGAATAATAAACAATTTGTATAATCTGTACAATTTATTTTTTACCTGACACGGATTTCCTGAATGTCTGGCACAAAAGTGTGGGTTCTTGATTTGGACTCTTGAGGAGACTTCTTGCCCTCTGTTTCAGAGTCAGGGATGGGACTGACAGCACGAGAACGAGGTGTTGGCGGTCTGCACAAATGAGCAATAAGAATATAGATATAACTATTAGTTAGGCCGTGTTCACACTTGGCGTCTTTTTCGAAGCTGCCGGCGTCTGTTTTACATTATAATCCTATGGAGTAAACCGTGTTTTCAAAAAAGTCCTGAGCGCTTTTTAAAACGCCACCGCCGGCGTCTTTTCTGCAGCTCAGAGCGTTTTTTCGAGTTGAAAATTTTTTAACTTTTCTGAAAAAAAACGCCCTACGTCAAGCGCCTTTTTGACAGCTGACCAATGACAAGCGAGTAGCGAGATCTGTCGTTTCCATAACAACAAGAAGAAAAATGGAGAAGGTGCCGGTAGATAGACTGCTCGTACTAGTTTCGGAGCACAAGGAGCTGTATGATATGAGCACAAAACTCTATCATAATATTGGTTCCTTCCCCGTATAATGTCGTGCACCCACAAACGTCATTGTGAATCGACATTTTCTTTCCCGTTAACTTCAAAAGCAAACGCAAGAGCCAACTTTTTACTCTTTCTTGACATTTCTGCAGTACACAGCGCTAGGCTAGGTTACAGCTGTTGCTATGACAACAAAAGACGCTCTCAGCTGCTATTTGTAACAGACGCTGCCAGCTTTGTTTTTCATTAAAAAAACGCTCTTGTCAACTTTTTCTAGTCAAAAAAGACGCCAAATGTGAACACGGCCTTAGATAGCACTTCATTTGGAGCAATTTTTGGCAGACATATTTAAAAACGTAAAGATTTTTCTTGATGTTAAAATACTTTCTCCTATCCTACCTTAAAGGGGTCATTGGATGCAAAATTCACTTTTTATATGTTGTTTGAACTTAAATGTGTCATTGTGTGTACACAACCACACTATAATGATAAAAATCCACCCAGTGTTTTTTTTTTTTTTTTTAATCCCCCAAAATCATAACCACTTTCTCAGATCAAGCCATTCTCAGATTCTTGGCTGTGTGACGTCACACAGACCCAGGCTGCTCCCACAATTGTTGATTGACACTGGTGTTTTACCTTAGACCCGCCCTGAGTGAGCTGTAAATTGCCATTTTTTTCCACGCCGGAGCAGGTATAGACAAGAATGTCTCCTAAGCGATTGAGGTGTTCTGTTGTTGGATGTAATAATGAATATAGCAGTTGTCATTTACTCCCGACATCTGAGCCGCTGAAGATACAGTGGATTATGTTTGTTTTTTAAGGGAATGCGCCCCCTGATCTACCTAAATGCATCTATGTTTGTGTGAATCATTCGTGATCCAGCTTCACCTAACGTTACAGAAGAAGTGAGTATAGGTTTTTTTTATGCATCTTTGCAAATCACCTTTCATAATAATGTGCTACTTAACAAGTTCTGCGGCTAAATACGGCTAAAGTTTACATTCTCATGAGAACGGCTCGTCATCCCACGGAAGAGAGGTGCGGGGTGAGCAGAGGGTCAGAAAGCTCTCGGATTTCATCAAAAATATCTTAATTTGTGTTCCGAAGTTGAAAGAAAGATCTTACGGTTTGGAACAACATGAGGGTGAGTAATTAATGACAGAATTTTCAATTTTGGGAGAACTAAACCTTTAATATACAGAAACGCCTATAATATAAGCCATTCACATGCTGATTCTCAAACTAGCCTGACACATTAGCTTTATCAAAAGCATGAATTTAAGACAGGACTGTTAGTCTGATTAATGCCAGACTAAGGAAGGATTAGAATTTTTTTTACTGTTGTTTTTGCAATTCAATTTGGTTTGTGTTGCAGAATCACCCTTAAAGTTTTAATTCTTTCAAAACTCAAAATAAAACAGCAGTCACTAAGTACTGACCTGAGTTCAGCGTTGTGGCCGTAGCGTCCCTCCACCAATGAGGGGCATGTGGAGGACGGGGTGATAGTGTTTTCAGCACACACTGAAGCAGAGTCTTTCAAAAGAGTTACTGACATCTGGCTCAACTACAACACATCACAATAGAGAAATCAGTCATTAAACACCTTCACACAAACATTTCTGTAAATTGCTGCAGCAATAATAAAAGCGCTTGTCTTACGTTTTCAGAAACCTGAAAGTTTTTAAGGCAGTGCTGTATATTCTTACTTACTTACTTTTAGTCATTTAGCAGACACTTTTGTCCAAAGCGACTTACAAATAAGAAAAAGTAACTAAAACTAAAAGTTACAACTCTATAAATACTATCTACCTACATATTTAAGAAAATAAAGAAATTAAATAAAATTGGCACATGCATATAACATTTCAATAATAAACAAATAAATGGAAAAACTAAAATAAAAAGCGATACTACTATCCCTTGCCGGTGTCCCTGCCCGGTGGAGTCGCACGGTAGAGTTGATGGTCTTTATACTCTTTACTTTTTACTTTTAGTCATTTAGCAGTCTAAATATCAATATTCTCAACGGCCTGAACTCTTAAAATCATCTTACTATATCATATGATAGCTGACAGAAGAAAAAATGGTAAAATAGTGTAAAATATGTTAATGGCTTCTTCACCTTGCTCTCACTGGCGCTAACACACACATGGCTGTAGTCTCTGTTAAAGGTGTGGTTAAGCAAACGAAGACACTATTGGGACAAACAGAAAAGGGAATCTTAAATTCATTGACAAGAACTTTTTTCTCATGATTTCCTGAAGTGATCACTGCATATGGATAATTTTGAACATTTACAATTTATAGTATTAGATTAAATTAGATTAGAAACTATAATTACCACTTTAAAAGTGGTTTGGTGACAAAGGAGATATGAAAACAGAATTTATAAGAATATTCTTTTTTTTATATATATAAAATTCGAATTTTATAATGGTAAATTATGAATAGAATAACATTAAATAACAAAAAAAATATTGTAATAGTAAATATACTGTAAAATATATTAAATTCATATAAAATAAACAATATTTTAAACAATAAAAAACATATTTTACAGAAAAAAAAGAAGTAATTGTGTATACTGGACGATACAGGATATTAAATTATCAGCATTTATGTACATATAACTTTAGATATAATTTCAAATTAGTCACTGATTCACCTTTGCAGCCAGCTCCTTCTGCCTCTCGTTGGGTGTATCAGGGCCGGGGCAAGGGTGGTGGCCCAGGCCCAGGTGGGTGCATGGGGAAGAGGACTCGGTTAGATCCTCACTCCCGCAGGACAGCAGCGACTCCTGGCCCAACAGCAGGGTGGACTCCAGCTTCTCCCTAAGGAGGAGGTAGTGTCTGGTTTTCTCAACCTAACATACAGCAGAAGGAAATGAGTTCTCAGATCCTCAGCAGAGCTTCCATGACACATTCTTGTCATTCTGTATTACATTAAAAACCAAATAACTAGATGTTCTCACCTCCTGCAGGAGGCTCAGTTTCTCCAGCTCCCACTGATGGTCCAGGATGAGGCTGTCACTGCGGGGCCTCCAGCCAGCCAGGTTCTCCTCCCCTCGCACATATGCCACCGACGTATCCAGCACCCTCCTGCGCCGTCTTTGCATTCCTGCACATTCAGGTGTCATTTCAACAGCAGAACACCCAAAAATCTAAATTGCCCAGAATCTCATAAATCCTCAGTGAAATACACATGAGGTAACTGGTGTCTTACCTGGGCTCCCTGCATCAGCCAGGTGGCACAGACTGAGCTCATACACACCAGTTACACGGTTTCTAAACGTAAAAAAACAACAATAGAAAACAATATGGTAACAAATTACAAGAGCAAAATTGTAAAGGACTTGTGTGGTGATATGAAGCAGCTGTACCCTTCAGATGGCCTCAAGGTGCCACTGCTGAAGAGGTTCCTGATGGAGCGAGATGCTGGGAGCTTGGCGTCTCTTGAGTAGAACACCATGCATAAGTCTTTGGTTATCACTGTGGGCTGTGTGCAGTTCTCCATCTGGAAAGAGCAAACCATTGTACGCCTTTCAATCTAAAATGGTGCTTAAAATAACCACAGCTTGATAAAGAACAAACAACATCTATAGAGCGCAACAGTCAGATTTCAAAAGGGGAATTGATTTTTAATGGTAAATTATATATAATAGACCTACAATGAGCTCCAATGCTGTTTATTGATGGCACTGTATTTGATGTATCTGTAAAATAAGTAAATTAGCCAATTTTGTTTAAATGAAGGATTAAAAAATGAGCACACCCTAGATTTAATTCAAGAAATGTATAATATTCTAGTACTGTACTAGTGGTACTGAGTGTACAAGTTCACTCCTGGAGGATAATAATCTTCTAAGTACAAGTAATGCTGAATTTGTTAAGTTTCAGAGGGTGTGTACTCATTTATGCTGTGCACTCAAATTATGCCAAACAAGCTCTACAGCGATCACCCAGTCACTACTTATATGTTTACCGTATATACCTAGATACTTATTGCAATGATTTCTGAAGGATCATGTGTAGTAACAGCTGCTGAAAATTCAGCTTTTCCATCACAGGAATAAATTAATAGATTTTAAAACATATTAAATATAATTTTTTTTTTATTGTAATAATATTTCACAATATTATTATTATTATTATTTATTTTTTTACTGTGTTTGATCAAATGAATGCAGCTTTGGTAAGAACAAGAGACTTACTTACTTAAAAGAAAATAATCTTACTTAAAAAAATCTTCTCCAAACCTTTAATCTTCTCCTAAACATTTGAACAATAGTGCATATCTGCATATTTTCTAAGAAACTTAAAATAGATATTTTCTATGCTTAAAATCAGTCACCACTGATTACAGCATTTGCAATGCTTTATTGAATGTTTCATCAAGAAATGTCCTTTTATCTGATTTTCAAACACTTACTTGCTTTAAATCAAAATTTGAAATGTTTTGACCAACCTCGGAGCTGGTTTGATTCATGACATCATAAAATTCTTTATTCAAGTTTTTTATTTTTTATTTTTTTATGTCTGTGGAAAAGTGAATAGGAAAAAAATACTTCACAGAACCAGGGTCTCTACTAAACGTAGGCAAGCACTGTTGCACTCTATAGAGCCACAAAGTTTACTACTATTTGCCTCTTTTTCCACATATGTACTTGATTCAACCATTACAAATGCTGTGGGCTGTTTGGTAGATTAAATTAGCTGGAACTAAATCATGTAGGTCTGTAACTCTCCCAAATGAACTTCTCATCCCCCCATATAAATAAGTGAATGGCCTTGGTTACCTCCAGGTAAGCAGACAGAGTCATGTAGATTTTCTCTCCGTAAGGAGTGACACGGTTAAGCAGCAAAGAGTTGTGCATGGATGAATCCCAAGCAGCATCAAAACGGTAGAATGTCCTAGATTAACGGTAGAAAATAACCCTAAAGATATCATTTCATTTATAGACCAAGGTGAATTTACATATTCTCTTATATTTCATATGTTATTGTTAAATGCTATGTTAATACAGAATACATATGGTCAGCTTGTTAGGCAAAGCACTTACATCTGATAAATCAGATCATATTGCATAAAGTGACATTCTAAGATCACAAAAGTGTTAAAAAATGGTGACCAGGAGTGGAGACAATATAAATGCATGCAAAAAAAACACTTTAGCTTCATCACTAGATATGAATACCACCACCACCAATGATGTGTAAATCAATGACAGTTATCAATAAAAACAGAAAAATCTCATTAAAATAATGAGGGATGAAAGAAATGCTCGTTAGAGGAGGGAGGCAGATACAAGGGGACACGTATACCTAGGATCAATCCCCAAGGAAATGCTTTAGGTGGAAAGGAAAGAATCAAAGATAGAATCATAGGCAAGACAGAGTTCAGAGAAGTAAACTATGGTCTCTGGTTGTTAGCATATAACAATTTGAGAAATGTTATTGCATCTTCTATCAACTCACATCAGCTCTGTTATGGTCTCACAGACCTCAAATTAACTAATATTGGCCCTGAAGTTATGCTATATCATGAGAAAGTACTACATGAAAATAGTATGGGCTGCATCTTACTCATAAATTATATTCACCTTGCTGAACTTCCAGCCTACCCACCCTCGCTCTAATGAATACAGGTCATAACCTGCTGAAATTATCACAGATTAGATATTTCTGGCCCTCGGCCTGGGAAGGGTTTTAAATCTCCATATGCAAGAGTCAGAAGTATATGAGAGGGGCCGAGCTTCTCTGAGGTATGTGATAGATTGAGCTTTTGTGCTTTAGATGTTGAGTGTTAAAGTGAATGGACCGGCATGCCCCAGTAAGCAGCTTTAAGGCTGTCATTCAGACATGGAGAGGGAAAAAAAGAAGTGAAAGAGGTCCTGGAAATTGATTTGTTGAAGGGATAGAGAAAAATTAATGAAACGATGTGGGAGAAACTTCAAGGGTCACTGTGGGGTTGTGATCATAGAAAAGGTCTAGAGAAGACCATCCCACTGTTCACCCAAAAAATTCAATTCTGTCATCATTTAAGCCTGGAATATACTCTTTTTTCTGTGTTACATTGAAGAAGATATTTTATTTTGGTCCATATAATGGAAGACAATTGGGTTCAATGTTGTTTGGTTTCCAACATTATTCAAAATATCTTATTTTTGGAGACACAAAAGAAATTATGTCAGAAATTAATACAGATTTGGAATAACATGAGTGTAAGTAAATGATGACAGAATTTTAATGTCATAATCTTATACCCAGTTACCATATCCATTTACATTTATTATGGGAAAACAATAAGTGGTTCTTTAAGGAAAGAAACCCTTGCCATTTTTTGTAAATATGTGTTTTTTTAAATAGACCCTCACTTGTCGATTTGTATAATAGTTTATTCATTTTCCATTACTTTTTTAATACACAGTATTAAGTATAATATTATCTTTTAAGTAAACCTTCGTATACTTTCTTTTAGGCATGTATGACTTTTAAATAAAAAAATACACATTATATATATATATATATATATATATATATATATATATATATATATATATATATATATATATATATATACACAGTCATGGTCAGAATTATTGGCACCCTTGGTAAATATGATCAAAGAAGGCTGTGAAAATTAATCTGCATTGTCAATCCTTTTGATCTTTTACTTAAAAAATTCACAAAAATCTAACCTTTCAGTGGATAATAATAATTTAAAATGGGGGGAAATATTTGTGAAATACCAATAATTGTGTCCAACATGTATTTGAGAAAAACATTTATTTCATAATGATATTTTAATTTTCAATTTTAGTTCAATGAAAGGTTAGATTTTTGTGATTTTTTTAAATGATCAAAAGGATTAATAATGCAGGTTTATTTTCAGAGCCTTCTTTTATCATATTTACCAAGGGTGCCAATAATTCTGACCACGGCTATATATATATACTTATTTTGGACTTGGACCTGACATAGGCCTAGACTTGGCCTTGAAAGAGTTACATTCCTAGAAACTTCTGGATAACTTCTGGATATGGAAATAAAAAATCCATATTGATCTTCCATCTGAATATTTAGAGTACATATAGTTACAGCCCCACAACTCCTGAGTGTACAAAGTGTACCTTTTAAAAGGTTAGGACAAACACAGACCTTCTCATAAAGATCACATTTAGAAGACACCAAACCATTTCTGATGCTATTGTACACTCACAAACAACCACATATAAATCAAGCTCAGCATACCAAGCAACATGAGGGATTGTGAGGATAATTTCCACCTCCCATTTACACATGATAAAAGAGATTTCCTGTTGTTTTAACTTCCCTTTCAATATTTCTTTCCCTTAAATTTCTTATATAAGCCAGTCCTAACTATAACTCATGTTCTTGGCAAAATATACAGCGAGACATTTCTTTCTCAGTTTATTGGTTCTGCTTGCATCAAGAACCTAAATAATATTGACGAATTGCTCATTGCACAGGGGTAAGAAAGCAAGCATGCTACCAATGAGGTAATGCTTGCATGGATTGTTGAGCTGCGGAGCTCTGCCACCCAGGCTGCTGGAAATTAAAACATTTTCTGTGACAACACGAATGTCAGAGACATTGCAATTCTGTACTCAATTCACCTGCAAACTCTTAGGAACTGCATGGGAGGTTGTTGGGTGCCAATACCAGTTATCAAGGATACAAGTGTATACTAAGACTAATATCAAAATCTTTAAGGCAGGGATCTCCAACCCTGTTCCTGGAGAGCTACCGTCCTGCAGACTTCAGATCCAACCCTGCTGCAACACACCTGTCTGTAATTATCAAGTAGCCCTGAACACCTTGATTAGCTGGTTCAGGTGTGTTTGATTGGGGTTGGAGCTGAAATCTTCAGGATGGTAGCTCTCCAGGAGCAGGGTTGGAGACCCCTGCTATAAGGAGTCTTCTTACCTTCCCAAATTTTTTATTGCTTTCAATTTTTTAGGTTATTTATGTCCACAAATTGTCAAATTATGAAAAAGTTATTTATACTGTTGTAAAAATGCTAACTGTAACTTGGTTTAACAGTAATTTTCCATTTGTTAAATAAATAGTTTAATATTGCATTACATGTCATTTTACTGTAAATAAACATTTTAAACACTGCCACGGTTTTTGGAAGCCAAAACTATGAATTACCATGTATAGTTTAAATCAGGGGTCACCAAACTTGTTCCTGGAGGGCCGGTGTCCTGCAGAGTTTAGCTCCAACCCTAATCAAACACACCTGAACCAGCTAGTCAAGGTCTTGCTTGGTGTACTTGAAACTTCAACGCAGGTGTGTTGAGGCAAGTTGGAGATAAACTCTGCAGGACACCGGCCCTCCAGGACCGAGTGTGGTGACACCTGGTTTAAATAGTAAACATTAAAAAGTACATGTGTGAAAAATCATGCATCGTTATATTTAATTTAAAGAGCTTTGTTTATTCTTAGATTTGTTGTACATAATATAATGTAGACTGTGTTGTGTTACATTCTGTTTTTTAGTTAATGTTTATTGCATTATTTTAATGCCGTGTGTTACTCTGATGGTGTTTTGTCTTTGTTTGTATGACCCTGTGCACAATATTGAATATATGAATACACTGAATATATGAGTATTGGCTATGTTTTAGGAACAACCCATTTATGATGAACTCTGATTCATCATGTGGTATTTTTTATTGTTCCACCTATGGTGGTTATTAGTACATTTTAAAGTACAAAGGAGGTTTTGATAATTCAAATAGACTGGTATACTAACATCATGTCACTAATTAAAATATACAGTTGCAAAAGTTGTAAAATATACAGGCACCAATATGCCATCCTGTAATACTGGAAACATTGCCACAGTATTTTTTACAGGGGATTTCTGCAACCACAGCTGCCAGTTTTTTTATAGTAAACTTAACAGGATATTTTTTGTGTGATATGAAAAACATATATGAAAAGGGTGCTGAATTGAATGTATGATCAATAAAACTCTCAGTGTGATCTGTAATGGCTGCAATAAACTAAACAGTCCTGGCAACACAACAAGAAAAACAGATCTGGATAATAACAATGCTCTCATACCCCTCTGTGCCAATACACTGCCCTTATATTTACAAACAAGCAGCTAATTCCTGGAGTTATAGTTGTCCTGATTTGATAATTACAATCTGCAGAACAAGCAGCTTTTAGAAATGTTTTCTCATAGTCATTCAGGCAAAACAACGTTTAAAATCTTTTAAGAAACACTGCCCCCTAGTGGTAAAAAGAACAGCTAATCATGAGCAGAGACTGCCAGCAGAGGCTAACTGTCAATAAACATGACTAAATGCATTTTTTCATGTGAGATTGTAAATCTCAGTAGACTAATGTAACACTAATTTTGTTCAGAGATTCACGATTAATACCAAAGTTAGCGGAGCGAGCCCTCCCGCCCATAAACAACACAGTCCTCACAGTGTGTGGTCTGGCCCACAGTTATCGCCCCACACAGGCAAAGTTGTTTTACGGTGTTGCTTTGACATTTGTGACTGAACTTGATCTAGTTTAACTGAAACCATAAATCTTTCATTAAGAGATGTCATCTAATTTTTTGAGCAATAGCAATAAATTTATGTGGGACTGATTGTGTGTGGTAGAGTGACTTTTATTTAAACCCTTATAGTTCAAACTGGACGAATGTTTGACTGATGAGTAAGTGATTGACATAGAATACACATTTATTTATAAAGTTGTTTAAAAATGGATTAATTTTCATGTTTCAAATTTGTTTCATGTTTTCAAAATGTCCAGTTTGGTCATGCAAATGTTAGAGACATTTATTCACATTCTATCATTTTGCAAACATTGTGAGAACATTCCATGAACATTTTTGTAACGTTTTGAGAACATTATTAAATACCAGAAAACTTTAAACAAACATTCTATTAACGTTACTGAAAGAACATTTATTCATAACTTTAAAAATACCTTGCCAGAACGTTAGCCAAAGTTCTAAAAGCATTCCCTGTTAGCTGGGAAGGTGACTATGATCTCTACCACACCTCCTGCAGATGATTTAGCCAAAACGCAGCCCATACAAAAGCCAAGCCATGCAATCCAGTCACCTAGAGGTGCCAAAAATGTCAAAAACATACAACAGAACAGAAGCTTCACACACAAAAGCATTTCCATGGGAGCCAGAGTGAAATTCTCTCACATTTTCAGAAACAGTAGGAGGGAAGGAGAAAATAAATAAACCAACAAGAACGCAGAAAGAGCAGTATTTAAGAGCCAAAAAATGGTGCAAAGAACGATGGAGGTTGATTGAACAGATGGCCATATAAACAAAAGGATGAAAAATACACATTCTGTGTGTGTGTGTGTGTGTGTGTGTGTGTGTATCTTATGAGAGGTAAGGGATTTAAAGGTAATATACCTAGGCATGTCCGAATCAAGAAACTGTCTGGAAAAACACAAAACAACATTCTGTTAGTGGACTAGAGAAATATCAGCAAAGCTTGTGTGGAGGCCCAGCAGCTTGTTTCCAATCATGTGACTTATTGTTTGAATATAATGTGGCTGTCAAGGCCTCTGCACAACTCTCCTGTCACATATTTGTCCTTGTTCCTTTGCATTGGTGCATGAATCCAGCTCTGATACATGGTTTTATAGGTAGTGTGGACTATCTGTGGTTAAATCGCAGGAGAGGAGGTCACTGCTGCTTGAAACGGAAGGTTCGAATGACTCTTTTATGTTTCAGTGGGGTTCAGGTGAACAAATTTGATAATATATCTAAAAGATTCTGACTTTACTTCATGTTTGCAAAGTCTGGATGCTGATATATGATGCCCATCTAAGGTAAAGTCCTAGTAATGCATTGCAGATGACAAAATGCATTGTTTGGCTACTAGCATAACATGATATGTGAAATGTGGCCTTTTGTTTACAGTCACTATCATGATGAGAGAGTGTTAATGATGGATCTGATCAGTGAAGTGTTAATAAATTAGCTTCTAGTGATTTTAAATGGTAAACATTCTTCTGAAATACGTCTTCACATGCAATTCAGAACTACGTGATGGTGACTAGCAGAGATGCCGAGAACTCGATCCACTGTGTGGTTCAGTGAGCGGGTAGTTGAGTCTGAGCAATGGAGTGTGGACAGAGTGAATGGAATGAACAGATGAGAATGGACACAAATGCAGATCAGCATCAGATGGGAAGACTTGCACAGTCAGCAAGGAGGTGAACTAGAGAACCATTTCCCTGTCTTTCTGAAAATAGTGAATTCATATTTTCAGATTGTTGGTTCAATAAAATGTGACCTCCTTCATCAAGGCTAATAAAACCACATTGTGTCTTACGTGCAGTGTTTTATAAAACAGGAAAAGAGCAGCTGCATGGATTAGTCTGTCAATCAAGCGATGCGTTAAAAACATCCTGACCCCCTGTGGTTATGTCATGCGGCAATGTCTCCGCAATGATTACGCAATCCTACAGTTGTGAAAGAGGTGTGTTGAGAAGTTGCGTTAAGATATTCTAAGCATTTATCAAGGCTTATTCTATCTGTGTCTATCTGTACCTATGCCTTTCAAAAGGTACACCTTTGTACCTAAAATGTCCATATTGGTACCTAAAGTGTGCATATTAGTATCTAAAAGGTACAAAAGTGTACCTTTTGAAAAAGTACTGCCTCAGTGACAGATTTTGTACCTTTTTTCTGAGAGTGTATAAATCAGTGTGAGAGCTGAATGAGAGTCAAATTTTTGTCAAATTTGGAAACAAAATCTGTTGAGATTCATTTTGTTTTCCATAGCTAGCCAAATGCTAACCATAGTTTTCAGTAACCTACAATCTCACTATCAACTTTTTAGATAGAAAATTGATAATCTAAGAAAAAAATTACAAAATAAAAAAAAAATTAACAGCAGATGTTCAGATTAGGTCTTTATATAATGTCCAACAGTGATCCTGTAACGACAAAAGCTCAAATAAAAGCTAATGAAACATTCCTCATGTAATATGTCAAATTAAAACAGTTTAATTACGCTATCATTCAAAAATAACTTTTTTCCAGTTCATTTATACTACAATTAAAAAATGCATATATATTTTTTAACAAGGATGCATCAATTTTAACAGTAAAGACATATCTAATTTCATAAAAGATTTATATTTCAAATAAATGCTGTTCTTTTAAACTAACCTAGAAAAAAATAAAATAAATAAATAAAGGTTTCATTTAAGAAATGTTTCTTAAGCACAAAATCAGCATATTGAATAATTTTTGAAGGATTATGTGACACTGAAGACTGGAGTAATGGCCACCGAAAATTCAGCTTTGACATATATTAAAACAGAAAACAGTTATTTTAATAACTAAATAATAATATTATTCCACAATGTTTGTTTTGATCAAATAACTTAAGCATAAGAGACATCTTTAAAAAAACATTTTTAAAAATCATATAGACCCTTCTGAATGGTACTGTTGAATGGTAGTGTAGTTTTAAGATCCCCTGGCCTCTTGTTTTGACATCTTTTGAGGTTCATTTTGGTTCCCTTTTAACTGGAAGATCAGATTCTCCCAAACCCCATGTAATGTGCAGCCTCTTGTGAATCTTAAAAGCCTTAATATGGCAATACTAGGATGTGCCAGTTATCAGCCACCACAACCATGAAGCAAGTTACGGTATTTTTGTGCAAACGGAACATAAAATGTGAATATACTTCTTGTCTTAATCTAAGGCTGGCACTGTGGCTGTGCTGTTTGATTCTGAATCACTCCTTTGAGACAGGCCTTTAAGAGTTGTTTTGAAGGTTTGGTTCACTGACTCATTGCTATTTGGCAAAAACTCATCGCTTTAAAGTTGTGCAGAGAACTGTTTGTCACAGGCTTGGCTCCAGCTCTCAGATCATGAGCCAAGGCTGAGGAGAGAGTCGTATTAAGTACAGCAATCACTAAAATGGAGACCTGGTTTTAAAAAGAGAGTAGTGGGAAACAGCCAAAGTGAAGAAAATCTGCTACTGAGTGTGGAGAAAAAAGGCTTCATGACTCCCTTATGGAAGTGTTCTTGAATATAAAATGACAAGCATATATTTCAAGATGTCTTGTGTTTAGTGTTAAAGTCACATGAGAATTTGTAAACTGCCAAACTGGTCTTTTGATGTCTTGACATACTTAAGGTTGGGAACGTACCTGTCATCTTGTGTGGGTCGGATGTATCCTGCAGACAGTATGTTGAGCGAGAGAATATTGGGGTCGATGATTGTCTCATCTGCTTCAGGCGTGTTCCGGATGCGCCCTGTCAAACACAAAATATGTCACATTTGTAGAAAATCATCAAATCTCGCTCTGGTTTACACATAAGCTTTTAATTTTGAGTCCAAACTCACCTACAACTAGCTCTCGCACTTCCTTCCACTCAATATCTTGTCCTGACTCATGTACTATGGTGATTGTGACTCTCCTTTGGATGCCCTGTTATGTAAATGTTGAATTATTATTTTGTTATTACATAATAATTTTGTACTCTAATGTTAAATCAAAACACACAAGGGAAAGGTAAATGGGCAGAAAAGAGAGAGAGAAAAAAAGAGTACCTGATGTAACATGAATGTGCCATGGCAGGGCATGCCTACCCGGTGATCCACTACAGCTGGGATATAGCTGGAAGGGAGAGATGTGTCAAATACAATAACCATCACTGTCATCTTTCTTAGACATAACTGTTTTCATATAAGGTACCATATAACAAATTTATTCAATCACCTTTACAAGCCCCAGTAAACAATTTTACAATCTATTCTACTCAGATGGTAATTTAAAGTGAAAAGGTCAACAGTTATACTAGATACTTACTCTCCATTGGCCTCTAGCTCACAGATTTCAAAGAAGACCATCAGGTCATATTTACAGTGGCACGGTCCTGCCGTGGGTCGTGTGAGAGCTGTCAGTTTAGTGGCAGGTACTACGCAGAAAACAGAGAAAGTCGTATCAATATTGAGTTAATCGTAGACCAAAGGATAGAATAATTCAATGGCAGGTGAGAGGGATACTAGAATTCCACAGGAGAGAGGAAGATATGGATCACAGTATAAGAGGAGAAATAGACCAAAGTTAGAGAGGAGCAGGAGCGGGAGATCAGGGGTCCGAAGTAAAGGCACACTGCTGTTAAGATGAATAAAGTCATGTGAATTACAGTGATACCTGAACATCTAATAATGCCGAGCAGAATTATTACAGGAATAGTTCACCACATATAAAAAAGTTTCTTCCCTTGAACATAAAAAGTGAATTTTTGAAGAATATTCTGGCCACTTTTATTTCCATGTAATGTAAATTAACAAGGACTAGGGCTGTCAAACACCAAAATGACAAAAAAGAACCATAAAGGTAGTACTGTATCATGAAAGTTATTCATGTGACTTGTGTGCTATTTTATAAGTCTTCTGAATTTATATGATAGCTAAATATTGAGCCAGTGAGTTAAAACAGAAAACCAGATTTGTTTGATTTATAAACAAATCATTCAGATTTTGCCAACTAGCCACAAGATATAAAATTAGTTGAAAGAAATCAAACTTTACTTCTTTCATGTGCTTACATGAACAAGATGTCAAGATACTGCTTCAGAAGTTTCAGCTTTTTTGGAGTTATCTGACAGCTTCAGTCCACATTAACTTATGATATATGGGAAAAAAATGATTATATGAACTTTTTATGAAGGTGAGTAAATTATCACAGAATATTCAATTGAGGATTTGAGGATGAACTATTCCTTTAACACACACTTAACTAATATCCTTATAAATAATTGTTATAAACACTTTTTCTTTTGTCTCTTTCTGTAAGACAAACCAGTAAATATGATCCATCAAGAGACAAGCAACATAAAAAATAACAGCCAATAACCTAATATTTAATAATAATGACCCAAAACGAATATCCCACAGAGGTTTAGGGACCACTGCTTCATCAAGCACAGTTTCAAGTGAAAGAACAACCAGTTTTACTCATGCACTGATACATTCTTATTCCAGTACTATTATTCAGTTTATTTCTGGTGAATGATGTCAGAGAAAAAGACTAGAATTGTCCATCTGCTTGATGGGGTTTGTATGGAGAGGCTGAGGGAGAGAAAAAGACAGACACCCACACACAGTATTAACAGGCCGAAACACAGTCCCTGGAACAAAGCGTCTTTCAGTCTGTCAATGCAGAGAGTTTGTGTGACTCTCAGTGAAATGGGGAAAATGAGTGGACACTTTGTCTAAACATCACCTATTTTTCGATTTAAAACATTCCAAGAAAATGGAATGTAACTGTTTTCTATTTTAATATATTTTAAAATGTAATTTATTTTTGGGACAACAAAGCTGAATTTTCAGCAGCCATTACTCCAGTCTTCACTGTAAATAAAAGTATTTGTGCTGCTTAATATTTTCATGAAAACAGATACATTTCCATTCAAAAGTTCTGGGTAAGTATGGAAAAAAGAAAAAAAACAAACAAAAAAAAAAACATCAAAAGTGAGAATAAAGACATTTGTAATATTACTAAAGATGTCTATTTCAAATAAATGCTGTGCTTTTGAGCTTTCTATTAATAAAAAATCCTGAAAAAGTACCACTGTTTCCATACAAATATTAAGCAGCACAAACATTTCCCACATAAGAAGAAAAGTTTCTTAATCACCAAATTGTGTATATTATGTTACGTTATGTTATGTTATATTATATTACATTATATTAAACATGCATTAGACAGACCAGAGGTTCAGTTTCAGGGACATCCTTTGGCCTTAGGCACTCAGAACCATTACAGACCCGGCTTCTGCGCTTTTATTACTGAACAGATAGACAAGGGTGGGGCCGGCAGTGTGGCTTGCTCCTCCCCCTCAAGGAGGTAGGAAACAGCCACGCCTGCTGCACTGAGGGCATGGCTTGACAGAGAGTCCACCAGAGCCCCACTGAAGACTTCTGGCAGCAGGTAGCGAATCAGCTCCAGGTTCTTCTCCCGATCAGCAGGGGTGTCGTTATCTGCGGCTACACCCACCACCAACAACATAAAGACTGTGACATGGGCACATGGACCCCAGACAGCAACATAAAACAGGCAACACAAAGGACAAAGCCAAGAATATGTACTAAACAGCTTCAGCCTCAATGTAATTTGGCAGGAGACATTAAAGGTGTCATCAGATGCAAAATTCACTTTTACATGGTGTTTGAACATAAATGTGTGTTGGCTTGGCAGTGTGTGTACACAACCACCATATAGTGATAAGAATGTGCCCCCGATGTACCTAAATGAATCTGTTTGCGCAAATCATTCGTGATCCAGCTTCACCTACAGAAGAAGTGAGTATTTTTTATGTTTTTTTTAATGAATCTTTGCAAATCGCCTCTCCTAATAATGTGCTAGTTAACAAGTTCCATTACGAATGTGGCTAAAGTTAACAGTATCATGAGAACGGCTCGTCACCCCATGGAAGATGATGATGATGATGATGATGTATTTATATAGCGCATTTATTGTGTATGGAAGAGAGGGCGGGGTGAGCAGAGCTCATTAGCATTTAAAGGGACATACACCAAAACGGCTCGCTGTTGTGTTGTTTTACGCTACCATTGAAAAATGTTAACCAAAGTATGCTATATACTTTTCATGAAGACCCTAAAGAATCATATCAACTTGTGGAAAATGGGCATCTGATGTCCTCTTTAAAAAACAAATAGCATTTAAAAAAAAAAAACATGTAGTGGCCTATGAAGTGAAAAGGAGGGGCTTCTATGTTAATGGTCATAAAAAATTATCATAAATATTCATTGCCCTCACCTGGTTTGGAAAGAGGCATGACTCTTGGGAACTGTCGTCTGCATGGGCGCAACGGGCTGAAAAAAAAAAAAAGATCTAGCTGTCATTTCAGTATATTTGATGGATAAATCCAGACATTTGTAGCATGTATTAACCAGAGTTGGAAATAATAAATATAGCCTGGATCTACCTAATGAGATCTTTGCAGAGCAGAGGGAAAGGCTGCTTCTGGTAATGTCCAAACACTTCAAACACTATTGGCTGAGTCTTTATGTACTCTATAAAAGACTTAGTCACTTCCACGGCAATCTGGAAAGTCAGAGAAACAAGTGTTTTACCCTCAGTCTAATAAAATCTGTGTGACGTGGTGCTGTGTGTTTTAGTGTAAAGCTCACATTTTGCACATGATAGAAGCCAAGTGGTGGACCACGCCCAGTGTTCTTCAATGGCTCTGTGGAAAACGCTTCGTCGTGCCTGTGAATAAAACTACAAACGAGAAGTTTAATGAAAGTAAATTAGATACAGAAAAATGACAAAGGTCCGCTAGTGGAAAGAGACCAGAACAGAACAGAGGGACTTACTTGAACTGGCAAAATATGTCTGCGTATTCTGCGGATATGCTTGATGCCTGCAGCACAGTAACTCTGAATGTAAAGACTTCTCCAATCCTCAAGTGATCCAGAGCGCCGTCCAGTATGCCATCAAGACTGGTTTTGACAGGGCTGTCCAGCTCCTCTGGGTTAGCTATGAAAAGCACATGAACGAAAAGATGTCAAGTCAAAGAAATATGAAATCTCCATGGGATAGCTGAAGCATATACGGTGGGGTGGTGATGGCGCAGTGGATAAGAGACATGCCTTTGGTGTGAGAGACCCGGGTTCGAATCCACTGTGTGACACCAATGTGTCCCTGAGCAAGACACTTAACCCCCTAGTTGCTCCAGAGGCGTGCGACCTCTGACATATATAGCAATTGTAAGTCGCTTTGGATAAAAGCGTCAGCTAAATGAATAAATGTAAATGTATACGTAGATGCATACTTCAGTCACACAAACTCAAAGGTTATGTTTTTTACTTACACAGACTACCATTAATACTTTTATTCAGCAAAAATTTATTAAATTGATCAAAAGAGGCAACAAACACAATAATGTTACAAAATATTTTTTTTGAATAAATGCTGTTCATTCTATTCATCCTGAAAAGAAATATTAAGCTGGAAAAATGTTTTTAACTGTGAATATAAGAAATTATTTTTAATAAGAAGTTAAATGACTGTTTTTACTGTTTTTGGTCACATTATTGTAGCCTTGAGCATAAAAGACATTTAAAATATACCAATCCTAAACACAATTTTCATTTAATATGTCCAGAATATTCAATGTTTCTTACCTGCACAGGTATTATTGTTGACCTCATCTGCTGACATTCCCATCTCTGCATTTTGGCCCTCACCCTCCACAATTCGCAGCTCTTCCTGAGAGACAGCAGCACGTGAAAGACCAGAAGGACAGGACTCTGACTGGAACTGCTCAACAGAAAAGAGAAACACTTGAAGTAAGTTGGCATCATATGAATATCCACATTGATAAGATCAGTATAGCTGGTCACAAGTATATGTTGTTATGGTTCTCACACGTTTGACCTATGGATTTACATGTTCTTCTATGACTTTACTATAATTTAAGAATTTTGAGAAAAAATGTTTTATTGAATATTCACTCATTTCAAGACAAAAAAAAAAAACTAGCATAACTAAAAAAAGTTCATATTGGCTATACAAATATCCATGACTTTTTAAGATTTCATCAATTTCATTTACTTCAATTTAAGATGGTCTTTTCAGCTTGGTCTACCCTTTCTGTGAAATTGCTTCATTATAACTGTTAAAATGTTAATACCTTCTCAAACTGCTGGTCTTCAAAAGAAATCTTGGCAGTGCCTGACTGTCGGACACCAGAGCCATAGTCTGGTGCCTCTTCATCGGCTGGAGGAAAAACCAGAGCACCTTCACATCACTTCCTCAAGAAGTCACACACAGTTTGCCCTTCATACTGTACACACACATCCTCTAACACCAAATGAAATTCTGTTCCCTTAAACTAAAGATGTATCTACCAATTTTAAACATTTTTTTTAATTTATTGAATATTTAATAGCGCATATTATTTTAATATTGATTTTACATTTACATTACTACTGTCATCATTTAACTTAAAATTAATCACCATTAATTTAAAATGATTCAACATTTTGATAATAGACAATAAAATGATACATTAAAATATGTGTCCCTCTACTCACCAGTAGGTTCTGCAAGATACTTGCAGTCCTAATCTTACCTGATATTGCCTGCACAGCTACTCTGAGGAAACCTTTGACCTCTCCCTTCTCATTGACGATGGCAACCCGATGGACCAAGGGCACAGGATAGAGCAGATTACTCAAATACACAAATGCCCTAAAGGAGAGAGGGAAGAAGAAAATATTTGTCCAAGGGATCGAGTGTACAGCAAACAGGACAGACACAACATTGAGCGACATACAGACACAAGCAGGCACTGCTGTGGCCCTGGACATGATTATTCCTCACAGATCAGGGTACATGATATAAAACAGGAAGGTGTGAGTATTTTTAAGATTTTGGGTAAGTTTAAGGAGCATGGGATTGAAGTGAAGATAAACCCTAAAAAAAATACACAGAAAAGAAATCTGAGACCACATTGAAAATTGAGGATTATGTTTCATTTAAAACTACAAAACTAGAAAGGACTTTGACAAATGTAATGTACACTACAGCTCTAAAGTTGTTGTTTTTGTTTTTTGAAAGAAATTAATATTTGTATTCAGCAAGGATGCATTAAATTCATCAAAAGTAACATCTATAATGTTACAAAATATTTATATTTCAAATAAACACCAAATCAGCATATTAGAATGATTTCTGAAGGATCACGTGACACTGCAGACTGGAGTAACGTCTGTTGAAAATTCAGCTTTGCCATCTCAAGAATAAATTACATTTATTTTAAAATACATTATAGAAATAGGAAACAGTTATTTTATATTAACATATGTTTTATGTATTTTAGATCAAATAAATGCAGCTTTTGGTGAGCATATGTTCTTTCAAAAATAATAAAATATCATACCGACCCCAACCTTTGAACAGTAGTGTAAAGAAATATATAGAAATAAAAAAAGAAATACTTAACTGCAGGTCACTAATCAAATAAGCAAATGTGTAACGCTGAATAAAAGTTTCTTGCTTCCACAAACAAAACTTTCTGAAAATCATGTTAATTGCTCAACTCACCCTTTCACTCAAATTATAGTACTGATAATATTATTTGTAAATTAAAAATGTACAACATTTTGCCTAGTGGTCTCAAAGGTTAGGACTTCACTGTATGTGTCAAATGTACAGACTATATGAAAGAACAGCTTTTGTGGCTCAATATGTTTTTGAGTGAATGATTGGGGTATTTGGATAATCTATACATCCGTGATCAGAACCAGAAATAGGACTGTTTATTTAAAACCCAAAGACCCTAACTTTGGTTCTACCGTCAAGGACTACATTGCCCATTCTCCACGTGTAGACACATACGGCAGTGCTGAACAAAAAAGGGGGTTTGGTGAGATACAAAAAAGCATGCTTGTGACAAAAAAGGTGAAGGAGGTGACATAAAATGTAGCAGTACAGGACACTGTGAGCGTGAACATACAATACCATTAGCAAATACCAAAAAATAAAGGTAAATAAGATACTGCAAAAAAGCGGCCATACTATCACAAATGTGCAGTGCATTGCACAAGCGCAACTTAAAAGGGTGAGCCAATTCATCAAAGGTTTCCATGTAAAATCTCACAAAAAAGGTTGAAATACGGCATATGATCTCACATGCCCAGAAGAGAGACAGCTGTGCTAGAAACCAGCTCTTTCATCTTGAGATATATGAACTCTCTGAGTTAACCAAGCGGCTGAATTACAGGAACCAATTAGTAAGTCGTTAGATGAATAGCTATTTTCTCATTCATCAGACATTCATGCCATGTAACGAAAATCTGGTCTTGTTTGTTTCTGCGGTACACAAAACAAACAGCTAATATGAGTGTTTGGAGATAGCACTTCAAAGCTGACGGACCCCTTTGAAGAAGTGATGCGGTGCATGTAAAGCTGGGACACAGACCTTGGCGTGATGCTAAAGCCATAGCTGCGCTGGGTGGTGCCGCTGATTTCAATTACCACAAACATTTGGCCGAAATGAAACCCCGAAGCTCAAGGTGTGTGTCTGCAGCGATCAGATGAAAGTCAAATGTATGATAATGGGAGAAGGCGGGGTAAAGTCCAGACATGCTGACTAAAATCCAGGAATTCTTCCCATAGGAAAGACAAAATCACATCTTTTTAAAACCGTAGAGGTTTCTCCTACAGCAATGAGATGGAAATCAAGTGGAGAATTTCTACTCCACCACAAGGGTCATTGACAAATAGCAGGTGCAAAGATAAATAAAAGAAAAATCTTTGAAAAATGTTGTTTAAAACACGTGCTCTCAATACTTAGAAATGTATTCATATCGTTTCCACAAGATGACATATGGTGTAACCATCAAATAAAAAGTGTATAGTGTGTGTGTGTGTGTGTGGCATTACATAACCTGAACCAACCCATTACAACCTAAAATAACTTTACCTTGTCATAAATATGTCAAATCATTTAACATTTTAATAGACTTTTTGACCTTGACACAAAGCCATGAGGGTCTGCAGGGGTCCCCTCTATATCTTATTTCCTGTTTTACTTCTGCATCTTGATCACACCACATGACATTAATTTGACGAAAAATATTTGTCAAATATTTGTAATAATTTAAAAAGACAGATTCATTGTTTTTAATAAATAATAATATAATAATAAATAATAAATATTATGCCAAGCTATAATGGATTTTACTTGATGTGTATTTAGAATATTATATTATTTTTAGATTTTCTTTTCTGAGTGCTTCATTTTTTGTACATTTGTACCAATGTGACATTTGTCACATCATAAACCCAAACACCAAAATCAACAGAGATCTCTATATAATTGCAATAAATAAATAAATACTGTAAATAAAAAATCTCAAATTGACCATCGTCTCTTGTCCTTTTATTAAATAGCTCTACTGTTGGTCAATAACATTTGTATTTACTTTTATACTTCTTTATTTGAAAGCTCACTCAGAAGAGATGTACAGACTCACAGCAATTTTAAATTTAATTCAACTATAAAACTATTTGAATATGTCTAACATATACCTTTTTCAGTTATGTGTTTGTGTATAAATGTAAGCATTATGCAAGCAAAATGTTTCATGGTTAAGTGTACATATTGTACACATGACACTGTATACACATTACAGTTTGTGTGAGTGCTGTGCAATACCCAGTTTAAAAAGGAGCTGTTTTACAACAACTCAGTCTCAGTGTGAAAGAGCTAGTTTCCTTTCCCAGCATGCTCCTGAAACCTCACCAACCTGCCCACTACACTGAACAATGGTGAGCGATCATAAAACGGGTCCTCAGCTTTGCCGGAGCTTCTGCAGAGCTCGCCCTCATCATCATCATCCTCCCCCTCCACCTCCTCAAAATCCGAGCATGGGTCATCCGATAAAAAATCATCGTCCAAGTCATCCAACTCTGTCCCCACCCTCTTGTCAGGCCACGAGTGGACCAGCTCAGTGATTTCAGAGGTTGATGTGGGCTCAGAGGGGGTGGGGGAGGAGTTAGGGTCACTCGCTTGCTCACTAAGGCATGTGGAGAAAAGGGGGTTTCTGGTGTAGCCAAAGACACAGGAGCCCAGTTAGTATGAGGGGCCATCTGTCTTTTTAATTGTTTCTATTCGCAAGTGGATAAGTAAACTCTTTCAATAGACCAATAGCTGGGTCATGGGCATACAACACATACACAACCCAAAAAACACTCATCAGTAATGTGAACAGCAGCCTGAAACAGGATTCCATTAAGTTTGTCCAATATTACACTGTCTTTTTTAAAGAAGTTAATACTTTTTATTCAACATCATTAAATATTTATATTTTCAAATAAATTCTGTTCTTTTGAACTTTGTATTTATCAAACAATCCTAACAAATACGGCACAACTGCTTTTAAAATTGATAATAATTAGAAATGTTTCCTAAGCACCAAATCAGCATATTGATTTCTGAAATATCCTGTGACATTCAAGACTGGAGTAATGTAAAAATGAAATGAAGAGAATATTTCACAATATTACTGTTGTTAATCCATTTTTGATCAAATAAATTCTGGCTTGGTGAGACATTGCAACAAATGTACCAAACCAAAACTTTTAAATGATAGTGTACATTTTATAGGCATAGTTCAACCAAAATGTAAAAACTGTAATAACTTTCTCAAATAATATCATCATCATGTCGTTCCAAATCTGTTTTCTTTTCAGATACTTAGAAAACATTAAATATATCAGCCAATATGTTCAATATAATGAAAGTGAATAAGGATGTGGACTGTCAAGCTCCTCAAAAACACCATAAAAGTAAAGGCAGTTCGGCCACGATAAGACTTCTGACATCATAAAATAGCTTTGTGTGAGGAACAGATCAAAATCTCGACCAAAAAAGGTATTCATTGAAAAGGTTCACTCACACACACCCTAGGTCTCCTTGGTGTATTCAAGAGAGAAGAAGTGATGTCTAGTTCGTGATGCATATCTTTTCAATGAATCGGTTGATGTAGTTCACAAAACCAGTCTAAATGATAACGACTCCCCTAAGCTACTGATTCAGTTGTAGCAGTTAAAAGCTAACGGAAGAGAAAAATGATCAGTGAATAATAACCATTCAAAATCTGTTTGTCATGCAGCGCTATCATACATCTTGGAGATATGGTTCCAGTTTGCACTTATTGTAATTGCATGGAAAAGAGCAAAGTACATACTTAAAAAAATCTCTCTTTTCGAGTTCCACAGAAGAAAGGAAGTCAGACGGTTTTGGAACAACATAAGGGTGATAAAACGAGGACAGAATTTTCATTTTTGTGTGAACTACTCTTTAAAGATATAGTAAAGGCGAGATTAACAGCAAGTCATACAGCTCTGAAGTAGACAGGGTAATGGGAAGTGTGTGACCTAATTTGAAAGTGCATGGAAAATCGATTTCATGCTCCTCTGAATAAAGCAGCATCAAAAATCTTGCACTCTTAAAAAGCGTGTGGGCAAGAACTCTGGACTTATTCCTCAGAGGCATTAGCAAAATTACTTATATCCTGTAGAGATCAGCTTTAACCATTGCTTATTACATTTTTATTACAAGTGTATTACATTACATATTATTGCATTTTCTCGTTCCAGCAGTTTTTCAGGCCTGCAAGATGCTCTGCTATTACAATTACAAAAATACAATGAGAATGGCTAATTTCGAAATGAATTCACTTTCAATGGGCCATTCAAATGAAACATAGTTTGAGGAGAAATCCGACAGGTATGTTGTTGATCATGTGGTTTTATCTGACAGTAGTCAGGGAGGGCAGGGGCATTCTGTACTAAACACCAGCGGGTCTGTCTAGCCATGCTCTGATGTAAGCTTACAACTCACCTTCCAACCAGACGGAACCAGGGAAACCGGTCGTAGAACGGATCGCCTCCAGTCAGCACACTGTCACAGTCTTCAAGAGCATTGCCCGGCACCTCAGCAGCACGATCATACATCTCTCTCATCAAATCCAGCCTCTGCCTGCAGGGGGAAGCATTACACATCACTTGTAATGTAAATACTGGATATATGAAACCCAAGGTGACTCAAAGTGTAGCTGGGTTTTTCTTCAAACACGAGCATTTTGTGTATCGACACTCGATTTTTATTACAGGTAACAGATTTTATTGTTGTTGTCCTGAAATAACATGGCTTCATTATTTTTTGCTACTTTTCAAACACCTTTTATGTACCTTGTACTCATACACTTTGAATCCTAAAATATGAGATTACATGATTCAAATAATGATTATTATATTTGTAAAACTATCACAATAAAACAAAACATGAAATACCAAACAATTTCAGTAATTACTGTGTGAAAATACTTTATAAACATGTATAACAGCACAAAATATGACTGTAATTTCCACCACAACAAAGAATAAAGTTGTAAATGTGGTGGGTACCAAAGAGTCAAAAGAGTCTGTAAAGAGCAGAATGAGATGAACTATGAGACATATGTGAAGAAAATCAAAATGGGCCATTGGGCCAGGATACAAAGAATGCTAACTATAAAATTAGCTTTAGCAAAAACAAAGATGTCAGTCATTTTATTTAAAAAATGCTTAAACTGTTTAAAACATCAAATAAACCAGTAATTTTGAAATGTTGTGGAAATATCATTAGTTGGTTCACAAAAGTACTTGTGAACCACCTGCCCACTGTTGGATACTGACAGTTCACAAATAATTTAATGAAAGTCTAAATAGCCTAATCTGCTTTACAGAAGTTTATTCTCAAATTTTTTTTTACCTGAGCTTCTCCATGGTCCAGTAATGTGTGGCTCCATTTTTCTGATCTTGGACTTCTACAGCCACAATGGTGCGAGGGAATGGGCTTTTCTCGCGGTCTTTAGCTGTCTCGGGTGGTAACAGGTCAGGCGGAAGTGGAGAGTAAAGCGTGTCCGTCAATAACACGAACTGGAACTGAACCTGTAAGTGACATTAGGCAAAAATCAATAAAGACGCTGTCATATTTTAAAGGTTTAGCAGAGTGATACAGATCTTTCTGGTCTTTCTAAAGCTTTCACCTTCTTCTTTAGCTCTACGCTAATGGCATTGGCCTCCTTGAGGAAGATGGCATTGCCCCAAAGCAGATCTCTGAGAGATGTGAACTGATAACATCTCCATTTACGGAAACCCCACAGAGCCAGTTCTGTCTCCCTCTCAGTCCATTGCACTACGGGTATAAGAGATTGAAATACAAGAGGCTGAGTTATTTAAACTGAGTCATTGTGATTAGTTCAATTTTTGCCATTCACAATCTAGTCACCTTCCTCCTCAGGTTCTTCATCTTCCTCTGCTGCATCAGGGTAATAACGATCTACCTGCTTCTGCAGGGCTTCTAACCTGCTCTCATAGTCCTGTAAAAGACATACAGTATAGTGAAATATCAACACTAAAAAAGTGTCATATCATACTTAATTGTAAAGTTATGAGCATAGGGGGAGAAAAGTTTTATTTTAAGCTCTTTATGTTGTTTACGTCACTTACTAATCTCTGTTGCTCCAGTAGATTGTTGGCCTCTTCTCTCTCTTTGCGATACTGATCCTCAAGTTCCTGCAGTCTATACAAACAAAGAGCTGATGACTCTGACGACATAAATGTCACATCTTAAAGGGGTCATATGAAGCAATTTAATTTTTCCTTTGTCTTTGGAGTGTTACAAGCTGTTTGTGCGTATATAAGATCCGTAAAGTCTCAAAGATTAAAGTCTCAAACCTAAAGACATATTCTTTATAAAAGTTAAGACTTGTCCTCATTCAAACACGCCCCCACAAATCTACGTCACTGTTTTGGAAAATTTGCATAACACCGCCCAAATGTATACGCAACGAAAGAAGGCGTAACCTTAATCAGAGCACACCTCGCTTTTCAGAACGATGAGCTTTGCAAAAAATCGAAGTGTTTCAGAAAGGCGGGGCAGAGAGGAGCAACAATAATGTATGGTATGTGAAAAATAATGTTTTTTAAACCTTAAACCGTATAAACACATTGCATTACACCAAATACTGTTCTTTTTAGCAATATCACATGACCCCTTTAAACTTATTCTTGAATTTCCGTCATGTTTCCTTTACCTCTGATCCATTTCCTGTTTCATATCAATGCCCTGTTTCTCCAGAAGTTCTCTCTGAGCAAAGGCCCAGTCTACAGGCTCCATTGGAGTCTCAGCGCAGGGGGTTCGTTCACGTTCCTGACGAGCCTGCTCTGGATGGTTGAAGCGGAACACATGGCTCTTGCCCAAAATGATCCGGTTCCCTACAAATGTTCGAGTCAATACAAAAAATAAAAATTACACAGACTGTTTCATTCTACACAGATATGCATAAAAGTGTTTATGCAAACCAATTTAAAAAATAATTGTTTTAAATGTTAGTTTATAAGCATGAAAATATTTTTAAAAATTAAATCACAAACAAATCAATTTAAAAATGAAATCATAAATTAATTAATTTTTAAAAATTAAATCACAAATATTTTAAAAAGTGAAATAAATAAATGAATTAAATTAAATCATAAATAAACAAATTCATTTAAATGAAAAAAAAAATACAAATACAAATTAAATAATAATAAATAAATTAAAATACCTACATAATTGGAACCAACTCATAATGCTTTGAAAAAGTATTGCAGCAGGTGAGGGAAAAGTGTAAACAGACCTGATCTGAGAACAGTTGGTTCTGTTACTCTCTTTCCATTGACATAAGTTTCTGCTCCCTCACACGGCTCAAGAATGACGGCTGTAAAAAAAAAAAAACAGGAAGAACAGCCATAAGTTCTGTGACATATATGTGTATGAGTATGTGTGATTGCAAAGTGCTTCATTAAAAAACCTTCTCCAGTAGGTCCAGTGGTGCTGGTGAAAGTGCAGTGTTCTTCTTTGATGAAGTGACCACTCAAAACAATGTCCTGTCTTCTGCTGGCATCCTCTCTCCCCACCCTGAGCACAGCAACATATCAGACACCTTAGTACTAAATCTACTGAACAGAAGATTGTGAGATTTATATGCACAATGGAGAAAATAAGAAGCTTGGATTGGCACTAACCTGGTAATTCCATCTTTGATGTAATACAGGAGACATTCAGACATCAAAGGATCTTCATTCAGATTCACTAGGTGGGGTGTCTATAATCAGGGCCCAAATTACAAACATTATAGATTTTGTATTTACTGAATGAAATACCAATGCTTGCAAGGCAGCTACTGAATAGTCTTAAAGTTTCAGGTAAGTTTAGGTTTTAGGCTTTGGTTTTGTGTTTAATGCTAAATGCCACAGTAATGATGGACTGCTGTTGTCATTACAATGAGAAGGCATCTTGTTTTCTGTCAGTTTTGTACTAGAATCAATACCTTCATTGGACAGATCTGTCTATATCTGACTATAACTGCATATAGTCGGCATAAACTGGTAACTCCATTTGACTTTTCTCCCTATTGTGATGTATATCTGTGTAAATGGCTTCTTGAACGAGAAATAATGTATGGCAAGAATTTTTGCTTTAATCCATTGGGAATTGATTGGATTTTTGGATTATATGTTAATTGCTGAGACAATCTTTATGCAAACAGATGTAAGAAAGAAGACCATTTGCTAAGTAGGAGTTTTTTGTTTTTTTACTTTTTTTTTACTTCCTAAAGTATGAATCATAGGGGTAGAAAATAGTCTGAATTAAATGGTTCACATTCAATTATTTGCAGATGTTTAATACTTAGAATCAATGGTTTAAACCAAACTCTAGCCAAAATGTTTGGAAAATATCAGAGTAGTGCTGCCTTGCGAGCACTTTCAAAATGTATGTAGACAACCTTTTAAAAGAGGAAAATAAGATAAAAATCAAACAATTTTACTGAGACAGCTGTCTTTACATCAAGTTTCAATATCGAAATCCATGAAAATGCATGCGATTAGATTTAGATATCACCAAATTGTGTAAGATTCCAGACAGGAAAGCCTTTAAAAGCATCATGTGGCCATGATGCTTGAGATCTGAAGTCTTCAAAGTGCTTTAAAGTTTACTATAAAGACTAGAAGGAATTGCAGCACATCAACATTCATATCAGAGAGTAATTGAGCAACAGATCCCTAAATAAAGATCACAGGCGCATTTAAGAGCTCTGATGGGGAAAACACACAGAGGTACGTTAGAACAGTCTGAGAGGAGCGATCAGGAATATAACCACACAGTATCCATGGCAACCAACCTCATTGGGAGAGAACAGCCCAACAGTGTCTATAAAAATGGGCTGAGGTTTTCTCTGCGAGGGCTTCCAGAAGAAGAATGTAAAGACATTTACAGGCTTATTTGGTTATTTGAAAAAATATATTAATCTTAATTTGTGGTCCACCTGCACACGGTTTCTCCCTACAGCCTTTATAACATCTTTACCTTCTTTGGTGAAAAGACTCCAACAGTTCCTCCATCCTCACGCATGGCAACACCCATCTCAGCCAGCAGTGCTTCTCTGTGAAAACCAATTTATAGATGCTTTTAATATGTTAACTTATACATAACATAAAACTGCTTAACAATCACATAAGGCTTCATACAACACACCTGTCCATTCTGATGGCCTCTGTACGGCGAAGCTTCTCTTCCCAGGTTTCATTGAGCTCAGCAATAATTTTCTCTGTTTCCTAAATTGGCATTACAAACGATATCAAGTTAAAATATGCCACCGAATCTATGGTAGTTTTTGTGAGACATACCTTTTGACAGCAAAAGTCAATTTAGTTTTTGGGGTGAGTTAATATGGTAAAATATTTTCAATTACAGAGTTAATACACTGTAAAATTCAGACCTTGAAACTCTCTGCTGCAAGGAACACTTTCTTAGTTTTATTCATTTAAACAAAAACCTCATGAATGCATCATTCTGGAACCAACTTTGTAATATCATAGGAATGACAACTTGAACACATGACCGCAGTCTCACTCATTTCAAGGGTAGGTGTTTGGTTGGTTCTTGGTTAAAATCCACCATCTTTACTAACAGATGCTCATTTCTGAAACCAGTCTCTTTTGAACTAATAACCAGAGCGATAAATGGCATGTGATCAACAGATTCCATTTACATAAAGGTTTTCAGGCTGATTGTCACTGCACCATCAGAGTCTGACCCACAGCAACAGATACGTTTGTCAGATTTTGTAGAATCCACTGTTGCTGTGGTGTACCAATATCGGCATCTGTTGCTGTTGGTCAACGCTTGTTTTCTCCAACTGAACATGTTCAGTCGGGGTTTGCTGGGTCATGGAATGCCTGAGAAGTGACTGTATTCTGGTGATATTAATAGGTGTTGGTCTGCATCTGTTGGTGCACACTGGTAAATTGTTCAAGTTATATAGCCAATGTTATTTTAGTATTATTTACAGTACAGTATACAGTGGTGGATACAATTATAGGAAAATATTGACTTTTTTGCCTCCAAAACATGATTTAATCTCATAATGTTAATGAAACATGCAGATGGTTGCTCTGAGCACAACAAATATCAGATGAAGTGAATCGTACTGTTTTTATCCACACTTAACTTTAATATTTGGTATGTCCACCTTTTGCAGGGACTACAGCAGTTCATCTCTCTGGCATAGTGTCAGTATATTTCCTTAGAACTTCAATACTAATGTTATCTTTCTGCCTTCTGCAACTCAAGCCAAAGGTTTTCCATTGAATGTACAATAGATTTGTCCAGTTCCATCGCAGGTAGTTCCGGCAATAGTTTGTTTTATGGGTACTGTAATGGCCAGTTCACCAAAAACAACTGAAACCTCTTAAATATGCCAAGTGTTCTAATAATATTGGCCAGCACTGTATATGACTGTAGTATCAATTAATATTTTAAATTAGCTTTTATTTTTATATTTTCATTTTAATTGTAGTTTTTGTAATGGTGTTATGTGATTTTGTTATTTTTATCATTTTTTTATATTTCAATTTATATTTCATTTATTTCAGTTTTAGTATTAGTCGTTAGTACTTCAAATTAAACTTATTTTATTTCAGTTAGTTGCTAAACCAACATTTCTCACTTTTTCTATTTTATTCCAGCTTTATTTCAAATAGTGAAAACAATTTTAATAGATTTAGTTAATAATAGAGCATGGCGCTAGCAACGCCAAGGTCATGGGTTCGATTCCCAGGGAAAGCAAGAGCTGATAAAATGTAAAAACTGTAACTTGAATGCAATGTAAGTCGCTTAAAGTGTCTGCTAAATGCATAAATGTAAAATGTAAATGTAAGTTGTAAGGCAAATGTTTGTCATATTTATATTTGAAGGATTTCAGTCAGTGCTGTCAGGGTTTCATGCTTTATGCCAGTCACCTTGAGTCTCTCAATGGCTTCCTCGCTCCCTGGGCTGAACATGATGCGATCATGGAGGTTGCTGATGGAACCAGCCCGGCTGGACAGGGCGGAGAGAGATGGAGAGGGGCTCATCTCCGTCATAGCATTGGTCACTGTGGAGAGATCACCTCTTTGATTGACAGCTTGGCCACTATTGTTATTGTTCTTGTAATCGGATATGTCTGTCGGGAAGGGGTAGAGAGGTGTGGGGGGTGGGAAGAAGGGCAGGGGGTGACAGACACAGAGTTCAGAAAGAAGCAGACAGAAAAGGACGAGCAGAAGGAAGGAAAGGTAGAGAAAAGAAGACAGAGAAAGACATGTAGCTTGAAATGAATTTGAATTCAGAGACCCAGAAATTTCACATGTGAAGAGAAACGCTCAAGAAACAAAGAAAGAACAGACAGTCACAGCCCAGTAAAGGGGACAAGCAGAAATAAAATAAGAGCTCTAGCGCAGGCACCCGGCAGCACAGAGACACACCAGCCATCAGCTACAGCATTACACACCGGCCATCCAATGACAGCAACCTGAGAGCCACGTCTGAAAAATTGAACAGGCATGCATGCATTGATCTGGGCTGTTATTTGACACCAGTGTCTTATATTTGTTAGTGTACATTGAGCAAAATGCTGTTAGTCCATTCAAGCAACTAATGGCAATCCTTTCTTGTCTTAAAGGAATAGTTCAGCGAAAAATAAAAAATTCTGTCATAATTTACTCTGCCTCAAGGGGTCATGACTTGAGAAATGAAATTTGCCTTGATCTTTTGGCATATAAGAGGTCTCTGTACCGTTAAAACATCCAGCAAGTTTCATAGCTTAAAAAGTCCTCGTAATAAACAAAGCATTTATTTAATCCAGCTCCAAAAATGGCTCGTTTTGGATCTGAGGTGATTAAAATGCAGTGGTTGCCTCTAAGTTTAAATGGAAAGAGCACAGACAAAGCCTTATTTTGTTTATATGAACAGATTTCTTTTATTTGTGTTATTTATTTGATTTGGAGCTTGTTTTAAAATTTCAGTTTAGTTTTGTTATTTACATTTACATTATATTTACATTTTGTTATTTAGCAGAGGCTTTTATCCAAAGTGACTTACAAATGAGGAGAACAGAAGCAATCAAAACCAACAAAAGAGCAATAATATGCAAGTGCTATATTATTATAGCGTTATATTTCAATTTCACAAAGAAACGTGCTGCATTTTGTCCAAGCAATAATAAAAGGCAACATTTAATTTATAATTTGTCTTAAATCTCTTGTAAAAAAAAAATAAAAAAAAATAAAAATTGTGAATCGAATCGACTCATCAACTCAAAATCGTGAATCGAATTGAATCGTGAGTTGAGTGAATCGTTACATCCCTACTTCTCACCATAGGCCCCGCCCATTTGCATTCAGTCGCTTGATGGCTGACACTTGATTACGCTGAATGCGAGTGTTGCGTCGCGTCAAAAGTAAATAGAAATTACAATCACTGCCGCTATCTTGTCTACACTGGATACAGTATACAGATATGCATTCGCTGATACTGTTTCCTATGCAGTGACGTTAGCAAATTATAACAGCGGGCAATTACTGAAAAGCCTTAAAAGACACGCCCCTTAAAACAGGCTGTTTTAGACAGAGGGCCAGAATAAGGACTGAAAATAATCAGATTTTCTACATATTTATTTATTAATCATTTCTAATCACTCAAAATAATATTTTTTTTTTGGAGGGGGGGCAAAAAAAACTTTATTACCATTATTAGTAAACCTCAAGGAACATGTAAAAAATAATAAAAAAAATCCATGTCATGACCCTTTTAAACTGTAACTTTCTCTAGTCAGGAATGAAAGCGAGACTGTGAGGGACAAAATTACAGTGTGATTAATTTATGGATTACACTGTTTTTTCAAACACACTGTTCACAAAAATGCCTTTCAAAAAACTTCCAGTTGATAAAAACTCCTTCTGCATAATTTAGGACCTTTAAACAGTGTGTGTCATTGTAAAAACTAAGTCAATCCTTCACAGCCTCATTTTCAACTGTATTAAATTCAGTATGGCATCTAACCTGACTAAGATGTGTACAAGATATGTAGAAAACTGTTTCAGCTGTTTATGTTATGGTGTCCAAAATGTTCATGAGCCAAAAATTACATACACAGAAATGAATTCAGTATATGAGTCTACATGCAATAGTATATCTTTAGTTGGACTTCAGCACAACTACTGCACAATTAAAATGCATTAAGTACAAAATTTAGCAGACTTTATGCCAGTGTAGTATACCAAAAGTAAAATTGCAGGGTATTTTTATTAAGTACATAAATATGTACATGTATATGTGTAGTATATTTGGCATTAAATAAATTTTTTTATTTAGTATATTTATCTTATTTATCTTTATCTTCAATGGGGGATGCTAACCTTAAAACCCAAATGACTTTTATTATTTGGACATTCTTCAGACATTTTGTGTTGCACATAAGAAAGAAAGCCAAATTAGTCTGAATGACATGAAGATGACTAAATGATGACAGAATTTTTATTTTTAGGCTAAACTATCTCTTTAAATATGCATGAAATCACCAATGGAGCATTGGGGCCTGCGATTATACTAAAATTATATCTAAAATACACCTTCAATATCAGTAAAACATATCTAAGAAAATGTCTTAATGAAAATATGCACTAAACAGACTCTTGTCTAAATAAAAGCTGTCTAAAGAGAATGCTATTGCCATGCTATTTTAGCCTGTAGGTCTTTTTATATCTTTAACCCTATCTAGCATTGGCTCATGTCTCATATTAATTAACATACACTTTATATAAGCAAATGTTGACTGTAGTACATTAGCAATGAGCTCATATTTCTGCTAAAAGCCAGTGACCCTCATTCCCGTCCTCTCTAACCAGCGCGATCGTCATCGCTGACCACAGTAAAACCTCCATTACCAGCTCCATTATGCTCTCGTGAAATCCATTTACAATGAAATAACTTACAGCCTACATCTGAGTTACAAAACAACATTCACGGCTCTCACACAGGAAACATCCTCCCACGTTTCTTACTGTGCCAGCATTTCATATAATATCCACCTATCCAACCACTAAATATCACATATCTCTAGTTGAACAGTTACGCTAATACCATATGAAATGCAACTAGGGATATAATAGCTAAATAAATGTATATTCTACAGAGAGTTTGGCTTTGTAATTTCTCTATAACTCTTGCACAATAACATCTCTCAGCTCTGACAGTGCTGCTATGGCAACAGAGCGCTTACTCGGTGCTACTACACTCCTAAGAGAGCTACAAGGCAAGTATCTTGGGTAAAACGTGAGAAGACGTGGCCCCTGGTGACAGATGACTAAACACAAAAGATGGAGACTAAGGATTCTATGCATATAGCAGCTGATATGAGAGGGTTACATAATGTACATTGAAGAAAGGCACTTCTGCTAATATTTTCTGCTTAAGGCAGTCCTCTGTGCCAGTGCATGCAAGGCTTAAGATTAACTAAGCTTTTTTCGCCTCTCTACACCATCAATCTGTTTTTGAACAATGTCTGCGTCACACATACAGAAAATGTGATCAAAGATGAACTAAAAATGTTTTTCACCACTGGCCAGTGACATATCTTACAGTGCAAATAACCAATCTTGTTTTAGCAAAGGTTATTTACACTAACTTCACACAATATTACCCAGACATTTTACCTATAGTATAAATAGAATATCATTTCTGTTCATTCTTTGTCTGAATAGAATCTATATCACTATTTGTACTCAATGTTGTCATTGTAAAACAAAGACTAAAAAGAAATAACTAAATATTAAAAAAATTAAAATAACTAACCAAATGTACTAAAATATTAAAAATCATGTTCGGTGATTACTGTAAAATACGGCTGAAGTAAATGAAAATGTTAGATGTAAAACTTAAATGTAAATGACAATTGGAAATGTTGTTTAAGGATTAAGTACCAGAGTGAATAACCTCAAAAATTGAATAACTGGTTCAAAAAACTAAAAATAAATTAAAATTACTGAAACTAAAATTAAAATTGACACTATAACAACAACTTATTCAAAATATGAATAAATTACGTAATATAAATAACACTGGTGCAAACAAGATTGTATTTTTTTTCTTTATTTTATTTAATTTTTTTATTTGCTGTAAATAGCATCTACCTTCTGTTACACATGTAAATACTTGTTGCCAATCTGAAAATAATTATCCCGTTTTGGAAAAACTGGGCATGATTGTATTTCATCATCACCTACTACCAAAGCCCTGAGGAAAGAAATGTTATATCAAGTCCATTTCATAAAGTTTTATTTTTATCAACTAACCGAAAAAAGCACTTAATGTGGTAACGTCTAAATTAACTGTAAATTGAAATTATTTAACCGGACTAAATCAAGTTATGACAAATTACATACTCCAACAAAAGTCATTTTTATGGATTAGATTGGGAAGAAATGGTTCCTTGATGTAACAATTCCAGGTTTTTCAATTACATGTTTAGTGGAATTGAAGCTTTAAATGTGAGTTGTGTTATGTAGGATATTAAGAAGCATTAGTTTTGATGTTTAGCTGTTAATAAAGCTGCAGCTAGCAACAGGCAGCCACTGCATAAAGCTTCAGAGAACACGAGCTGTCACTCAAACACACATCTGCTATAAACCCCTCCCACTGCGAAATAGCAGATATAAGTTTTTCTCCCATGTCTTGAACAACTGTAGTGCATATTAAACTGAACAGGCTGATTTTTGCATACTGTGTCCCAGAAGTATTCAGACACAAGTCAAACCTATAAAGAATTATTGTCTTGCATTATATTACAAAATTTAGCACTATGTATTATAAAGAAAAGTAGCACTTTGCACATGCAGATGCTACTTTGTTTGATACTTACTTATCTAACTAATTAAAAATAATTAATAATTCATAATAACTAATATGACAGATAAGTGTATGAGTGAAGTCAATTAGTTCATACAGTAAGTGTGACAAAAAAAATGTCCTGCTCTGCATTGCAAGCCAAAAGAGAAACATAACAAAGAGAGAGGGTAAAAAGAGACAGGAAACAAACAGCCCTGCAGCACCAGACTAGATAAAGCAGCTTTCAGCTCAGAAACCACACTAGCAACCAGGGTTAGAAAAGCAACAACCAAATAACCACAATATATCACCAAAATACCACCTCCAAAAATGGCATTTTGGTAATAATCATTTAGATTATTAGAAGACTGTCATGTTTGTCCATTGCAAATGTAACTTTCCTAATATCCACATTATTAATAATAATACAAATATAAGATACTACATAAATAGCAAATATAGCAATGTTGTTATATAATTTAGTATATTATTTCTATAATGGTGAATATATAATGCTATAAATGTTATGTGACAATTATAAAAGCTGGTTAATATATTTAACAGACAAACATTTATGGCTTTCATGGGATATGACATGAACATGGCTCTGATGTGATTTTTGTATGACTGAGAGAGTATGAATTTTCTCTCAAACCCTTGAATGGACCCTGAGGCTGCAGAGATCTGCTTTATCCATAAAAACTGCAAAAGCATAGAAGAGAGAGTGAGATATAGCCCAAGAAACACACATTTCAAACCAGCAAAATCTTCAACTGGCCCCCGAAACGCTGAGAGAGAATGAAAAAGAAGAAACAAGAGTAAGAGAAGCTATAAAAAAAGCTGAACAGAAAACAAGAGAACGACAGAGAGGAAAGTGAGACGAACTGTTTGACACAAAAAGGCTAAGAGCTAAGACGAAATTCTGAGTCTAATTTAGACTTTTGAAAGTCACTTGACACTGAATAGTACCAAACCCAGAGGGCTGGACTCCAGATCGTCTGTTCGAAGGCATTTCCCCGCTGGGATCACCATCGAGAGACGATAGGATGAGAAAAGAAACGAGTGATTAGAAGAAATAGAGAAATAGAGTTAGGAGTGCACAGGGAAGAGTTGAGGACCCAGTGAATCAATGAGTTGTTTAAAGAGCGTACATTTTAATGTGCATGTGTATGTGGTAATTAACAATACAATTTATAAAATTTTAACCATCAATGATTATATATGCAGCTCTATTCCATCTCTAATAGAGACATAAGAGCTCTGTTCCAAAACCTTGCCAACCTTACTGTACATAGGCAGCTGCCTTATAAGGCAGCATTGACTGTAATGGAATATCAAAAGAGACCAATTTTGAATACTTTATGTTGACAGCAAGTTCATGCGGTGCACAAACTGATTCAAACTGATGTTTGAGTTTGATGTTAGCATGTTGCTAAGCTAATAGTTTGATACTCTACAAATACAATACATAACATCCACAAATATTAGGTAAAATAAACAATTGTAACACTGAATTCCTTTCATTGATACTTTTAGTACTGAATTAACTGTAACTAACATATATTTAATCAACTTTTCTATTTTTCATCCACCATTTTGGATACATTTTTTCACATTGTTTCACCTCCATAGGCACACCAACATGTTTTCTTAAAATACGGCCAAAATGAGCTTAGAAGGCAGCCTAGTTTAGTTGCCTACTTCTCTCTAGGCAGCTTACTAGGATTTGGAACAGAGCAATAAAACATACGTACTAATGCATGTCTACTAAAACAAAAGTGGTTACAAACTGTCTGATGAAATACTTAAATAAAGGCAGAGCAGATAAAAAGCAAACGCTCTTACTCTCGATGATGTCACCCAGGCCCTGGGCACAGAGGAGGTCCTTTAGGCGGGACACCTCTTCTTTCAGCTCACGCACCAGACGGTTATTAGGATCTTCATTGATCACAGCATTACAACGGATCTGCTTAGCCCTGTCTGCATACCTGAATCACACACAAAGTGGATTTAATATGGTAAAGAAGAAAAAACAAATGGTAATATATGTAAAAAAAAATATGCTTTTATAATACTGCTTTCTTATGGCTATTGTAGTAGATATATACACATAGTATAATGAAAAAATAAGATTTTAGACAGACACACACACACACACAGAGATAGGTGCCCAATTACTCTGCTCAGCAGTATTACTGCACACCAGCATCTTTGAAGGGCGTTTCAAGTGGGAGGCAGGTGTGTGGAGAAGGAATAGGAACATTCTCATTATGTAATAAACTGCTGTACCCCTCAGCTCATTAACTAGCTCATTACCAACCTCAGACAGAGAGAAAAAATGTTACAACTGGTGTTTTACTGAGGCAGAATACCTGAGAGTGCTGAGGGTTTCATCATAGTTGATGTCAGCAGGACTGAGAGCCGCCACCATTGCGGTGCGAGAGTTCCCACCTGCAAAGGTCAAAGGTCAAGTGCTTCAAGAGAGAGACTACATTAAAATCCCGTTTCATGTGACAGAACACCGTGATACATACCAAGGTTCTCTCTCAGTAGCCAGGTCAGTACAGAATCCCTGTAAGGAATAAAATTCTCTACTTTCTTCTTCTTTTTGTTCTGTGAGAAACAAATAATAATAAAAAAATTATATTATATATATATTGTATATATTATATTATATTATAGTTCAAACATTTGGGGTCAGCTTTTTTTTTTAAATAACTCGCTTATGTTCAACAAGGCTACATTTATTTGATCTAAAATACAGTAAAATATTATAATTGCAATTGTAAATACAAGAATTTTGTATTTATTTATTTTTGTGAAAAATGTGATACATTTTTTCTTGGATTCTTTGATAACTAGTAAATTAATAATAAAAAAATTAATAATAAAAATATATCAATTAAAAATGAAAAGTTGCGAATAAAGAGCAGATAGATAGATAGATAGATAGATAGATAGATAGATAGATAGATAGATAGATAGATAGATAGATAGATAGATAGATAGATAGATAGATAGATAGATAGATAGATAGATAGATAGATAGATAGATAATGTTGTTTCATGTTGTTATACCTTGTTTGAGCCAGAATCCTGCGAAAATAAGCGATTGCAGATCATTAAATTGATACTTTTTATGCAGAAAACAATAAATCATCAAACATCCTCAAGGCTCAGAGCAAAACAAAATACTTACCACCTCAGCCAGAGCTGAAATTACTTTTCCCAGGGTAGTAAGTGATTTATTGATGTTTGCTCCTTCCTGGGATAGAAAGAGTAAGTAGAAAATTGAATTACAATTCCAAACTCAAAAAACTATTGATGATAGAATGAAGTGGGGTACTGTCAAAATGCCAGTACGCGCTCTGTGCACTAATAGCAGGAAGTACAGGAAGTATGTAGAGAGAATTAGAACATATAGAAAAGACAAAAGAAACAGAGGGGATACAATGATGTGGACGACCACAGAGATTCTAAAGGAGATAAATAGAGGGCATGAAAGGACAATAGACAAATGGGGATAGGAAGTGAATATATACAGTATATATATATTAGTCACCTTGAGCCGTGTGCCTTTGGCTCCAGTGGAATCTGCTCTTTCACTGCCGGCTAAATCCACCAGACTGATTTTGCTGACCTGCCAGAGAAGTTCAGGACAGGTCAATAATGAACATGTTGAGAAATGGACAGGCCCTTATCACCTTTCACATTACACATAAAAAAAACTCTCAATGTCAAAAGTCATCCAATACAGCCCTGTGTAAGGGTGAGAGACAAGTGGCCTAACTTTAGGCTCTAAACGGAGCTGTTTTTTGTGACTGACAGGGTCTGTAATATGCAACAGCAGCACATACCTTTTCTGAAGTGTTGTCTGTTTCCGAGTCATGACGCTTCTGGGTGAAGATGATGTTGAAGACAGCGTGTGAACGGCTGCTGGTTTCATTCATGTTAGTGGCCGCTACTGTCCTGGATAACAGAATTTCACCATTCAGAAACTTCATTAATATTGACTGCTTACCATGTGAGGAAGTGCTGTGTTTTTAGATTTTTCTCTCAAGTCTCTTTAAATCATAATATCATAGCATTTTCACTAACTTCTGCCTCTGTGATTCATCTGATCTTGAACTGAAATTTAATAACCAACAAAATGTTTCCCTGATGTATTTAGATCCAATCTTTAATCCAATCTTTAATGCGCCTTATGCCACTTTATCTATTTCTTTATTTTTTTTCTACTATGTCCTTACTTGTATAGCTATAGAGTTGTATGTACATATGTTTAAACTGTATTATCTGTATTTGAATGTGTTTAATGTTAACTGTTTACACCAAGGGTCTAAGGGTAACGCAATTTCAATTCTCTGTATGTATGTGCTGTACATGTGGAAGAATTGACAATAAAGCAGACTTGACTTGACATACAGTACTATTCAAACGTTTGAAGGCAGTATGTTTTTTTTTCTTAGGAAATTAATAGCCTACTTTCAGTAAAAATGTATTAAATTTATCAAAAGTGATAGTAAAGATGTTTACATTGTTACATTGGTATTTTAAATAAATTTAATAAATTCTATATTCTTCAAATAATGCTGAAAACTCCACAAAAATATTAAGTAGAAGCCATTGATAATAAGAAATGTTACTTTGTTACTTGATGTTCAGAAATGGGCAGCAAATCAGAATATTAGAATGATTTCTAATATGAATCGTGATACTGGCAGCTATTGAAAATTCAATTTCTCAAATTACTTTTTAAAATATATTACAATAGAAAAGATTTATTTTAAATACAATAATATTGTTATTTTATTTTTGATCTTGGTGTCTTCACATTCATCAAATGCAGCTAAAATTAAAAAACCTCCTAAATATTTATTCCATTAATGAGCTCCTGTATGTTTTGTCAAACATGAACTTACAGTACATAACAGGCTAAATGTATAGCGTAGGAGGAAAGTATAGTGTATAGGCAGTGGTGCAGCTCAACACCTTTAGATTAGAGAACTGTTGACTGATGCTAAGCTGAGGAAACAGGAGGAATGCACTAATATAATGCCTCATGGAATTAAATGTTCCATTTGTTTCCATGATGATAAGCCTGAACAATAAGTAAATATTTGTTTTCCTCTCAATGTGGCCATGAAGACCTTGAAAAAACAAATGTTACCAGGACCACTGGTCTGTGCAGCAAAAGGCTATTATTGGTTATTTCTAGAAGCCAGAATAGAATAGATTGCTTTCATATTGTGCCAGAATTTCTGTAATTACAAAATAGCAGCTTTGAGATTCTAGATTGTGCTGATCATGTCCTCAGACTCAAAAATGATTTGTTTCTATGACAACGCTCAAAATCCCCAAAACTCCATGTATGGCTTTGTTTTAGAAGACAGCAAATAATGTAATGACTACATTAATTCACCTCTATATGTTCTTCAAATTTTTGTGGAAATTGTGATACATTTTTACAGGATTCTTTGATGAATAGAAAGTTAAAAAATAACTGTGCTATTTAAAAACAATCAAAAAATGTTAATGTCTATACTGTCACTTTTAATTAGTTGAATGTGTCTTGGATTTATAAAATACTAATGTCTTTTAAAAAAATCTTTCTGACCCAAATTTTTGTACAGTAATGTACATGAATAGTTTTTCCTTGTTGAAAAATCATAATTACAGCAATACAGACATGGCATGAACACTCCATTACAATAGAATACCTAGCCTTATTCCCTGAGTCCATCAGGTCTTGAATGTCATTATATGATGTGACGGCGAGTTTGGACAGATCCTCTACATACGGGCCCAGTAATGGGTGCTCTCGCACACGCAGATTTCCTTTGTTTTTTGGGTTCAGAAGATCTCGTACCCTTTCACAGTAAATCTCCATATAACTGACCTGAAATTATGAAAATAATAGACTGTTAAAGGCAAAAAAAAAACAATCTACTTGAGGATTAAAACTAAAAATTATATACAACATTTACATTAAAAAATGTTAATGATTTTTTTTACTATAGGTATTTTATCGTTAGCTGTGATAACAGGGAGCATCAAACACACCCGATATATAAAGGAACTATATTTAAAAAAACAAAAAAGTCTTACCTCCACAGAATAGGACATGTTGTTATCAGCATTGTTGCCATTAATCTTGGTAAAAAGGTCTTCACACAGCTAATGTTTAGTATTGAAGGGAGAAGAGGAAATAGATAGACACAATAAAGAGAGATTAGTAAGCGAATACTTATTTTCTTACTGTGTGTACCATCTTAATGTTTGACTTGTCATTCAATTTTGTTTGAATTGATCTTGTTCACACTGCTTCTGAATACATTATCATTTTCCTGTTTATACAGCAATGCCAATATGACAGGAGAGGCAATATGTGCTTTAGATACACAAAAAGGGCAATTTAGCAGCTGAAAATTGGTTTATAAGTACTTAAATTGATATTTAGAAATGTTTATTCTTCATATTTGCTTATTTATGCTTCTATTTTACCAGTGGAATGATCCCCTGCTGGTCCTTTTCCTGTTTGCCCATCATGGTATAAGATTTACCGGCCCCAGTCTGGCCGTATGCAAAAATACAGACGTTGTAGCCCTCGAAGGCATGAAGTAACATTTCCTCTCCAATGTCTCTGAACACCTGCTGCTGGGAGGCATAGTTGATATCTTCTGGCTGTGGATCAATATAGACAAATATATACTGTATGATCTTTAACCATTTAAGAGTATTACTTCTATCATGTTACAGACTTACCGAGGTATGTGACCAGTAGGAGTAATCAAAATTGAAGCTTTTGGTTTCTTTGGGTGCTTTGGGGTTAATGATGGCTGAAAGACAAGGAAAAGAAGGGCAGAGAATGAGTAAGGTTAATAAAACATGTTCGAGATCCTGAGTGGACATCTAATACTCTGTTGTCAGCCACTAAATGGCCGCCACACAGTCAATAAGTGCTGAGTCACTGTAGTTTGTCTAAACGGGTCCATGCAGATATGCTCTAAAACCCTGCTGCTCTCACCAGCGGTAAATGAAAGTCAACAGAGAGAGGCAGGAATCATACCACACAGTAATTATGTTCATTTGAATATGATAATGGTTGTAAATGAAAATGAATGTCACAGGAAGGTTTGAGTCATCGGAACTTACATCAAAGTAAATGCTATTTATGTGCATAAAATGAGCTAGTATAACAGTATGAAACAGAAATGTCGATTGACTGTTTTTACAATACAATACACAATATAGTTCAAAAGTTTGGATCAGTTAGATATTTTGTATATTTTTCATTTATGTCAAAAACGTTTCAGTAATTTTGAATTTTGAAAATTTTGATATTTCAGCAGCCATTTCTGCAGTCTTTAGTGTCACAAGATTCTTTCAAAATGATTCAAATATGCTGATTTAATGCTCAAGAATGCTCAAGAAACAGTTCTTATTTATATTATTATCAATGTTGAAAACTGCTTAATATCTTCTTTTTTTTTGATTAACAGAAAGTTCAATGGAAAATGTTTGTAACATTATAAATGCTTTTACTGTCACTTTTGAACAATGTAATGTGTCTTTGTCAGGTGTGGGTGAAGGGATAGAGCGAGGACTCAATTGCTGGAGGAAAATAGGGCTTTATTAATTATAAAATAAAATAAACAAACAAAAACTACCCCATAGGGGAAAACACACTGGCAAGGCAGGACAAGGCAAGGCAAGGCAGGGCAAGACAGGGCAAGACAGGACAGGACAGGACAGGACTTCACTTCACAAGGGTAAAGTCGACAACGAACCGGCACAGGACTGCAAACACAAGGAGATTATAAGGGGAGCAAATGAGGAGGGTAATGAGGTAACAGGTGGGGCAAATTAACCAATAATCAGGAAACAAGGTGGGTGGGGTCAAGACAATTGACGAGAGCACATGGCACATAGAACTAAACAAGACCAAACAAAATAAAAGACCAAACAAAATAAAAACACAAGCACATGGCCAGCAAAACAAATCACTAGCCATGTGCAAAACAGGACACGAACACGCAGCTAATGAGAAGACTCATAAGCCGCGTTCACAAAAAACAAACATGAAAGCATGCAGCCAGTGAAAAAACACCAGCTGCGTGCAACACGGAGCAAAACAAAACGAGAAAAAGCATGCGGCCGAAACCGAACCGCGTGCCGAACAAAACACACACACAGAGGAGCGCACGAGCGAACTCGAAATCGCACGCTCCCCAGCAAGAACAAACCTGGAGCGTGAGTGTCTGAACCCCGACACGAAACCAGAACAGAGTCTGAACAAGACAGGAGTGCCGGGATCTGAACACCACACCCCAACATGAAACAGAGCACGCAGACAAGAGATTGCGCAGCTCAAGCACACTCGAAGCCGCGCGCTCACCAGAAAACAAGACAAGAAGGGAGTGTCAGGGCTCCGTCACAAAACCATGAATAAACTAGACCGAAGTGACATAACCCTGACAGTCTTTGTATGATATATACAAAGACTGGGTTCGAATTCGTAGACCCGGGTTCGTAGACCCGGGTTCGAATCCACTGTGAGACACCAATGTGTCCCTGAGCAAGACACTTAACCCCTAGTTGCTCCAGAGGCGTGCAACCTCTGACATATATAGCAATTGTAAGTCGCTTTGGATAAAAGCGTCAGCTAAATGAAGAAATGTAAATGTATATACAGCATAAGTATAAAATAAAAAAAATAAAAAAACTACTGACTCCAATCTTGTGCATGGTCATGTATGCTGTATACAGTAATATGTAATTCAAACCTAAATTTAACCTGAACATTTTTGTTTTAGGATTAAAACAATTTAAAACATGCTAAAATGTTATGATGCAAAATTAATAAGATTTATTAAAGGTTCTGAACTATTTCTAGCTCACTAATAAAATAAGCAAATGCATCACATTGGTTACGTGAATTTAAAAAGGTCAGATGTTCTTGCTTCCACTGAAGCACAATATGCTCTGTGGAACATCTCAAATCATGATCATCAGGTCTTACACAAACTTATGCAGCTCAAGTGCTGATGACGTTAGGAAAAATGGGGATATAATACTAAGAAATTCTAAACTAAATTTTAGCAACTTGCTGCATATGGATTGCCTGTGAAAAGTTTTCTGCTCAAGAGAATGTGAGAGATCAAGAGGAACTGCAAAGAAGAGCTAGAAAGAATTACACCCAGTGTCAACAACCTGAGGTCAGTTTTCAGAGCCTACCGTGTTACCCAGTCATAAATGTCCTTCACAAGCTCATATTTCATACAATCCTTGAGTGAGATACACGTAAACATTTAGTTTACTGTCCATCATGGAGGACTCAAGAATGAGACTCAAATCAGGCTCTAAACAATTTAATCAATAATTCATAATACAGTAGAAATTAATAAAATAAAGGTGGAGATGCGGATGGTGGATGCATAGAGGAAGTACTGTCACAGGAGCGACCCTTTAAATATTTAAATACTTTCTTGTGATTGACAGAATTAAATGACTCGCTCCTCCTGAACCTTCCTTTAGAAGCCTATTTACCAACAGAGAGGTTTCTTGGCACCACACTCCATAAAAAGTATAAGCAGCACACATTATGTAATTAACACATAAAATAATACTCTGCACTTGAGAAAACTAGAACCATCCCACTAAAAATCTGTATAAAATGAATGCACAGCCATTATATAAGAGAAATGCATTGCCAAAAATGCCCTCGCAGGGGAAACCATTTAAATGGACTTAAAAAGGATAACTGCACAATTTTCATCTACTTTGGCAGCAAAAAAAACAGTCACTGAAATCATGTACCTGCATTTAAACGGTCTCACTTCCTGATGCTTATTAGTAGCTCAGAACATCATTATTCCGTCAGTCGTACTCACAGCAAGCCCACACGCCACCACAGACGCTACAGTCAGGAGTCTGACAGGCAGCATGAGCTCTGACAGAACATACTGTCTCTGCTCTGAAATACATCTCAGCTGCCATGTGGTGGGATGTGCAAGACCAAAAGGCAAAACCGCATAAAGATAGCCCTTTAAGTAAACTCTATTAAATATTCTTAATCAACCATGAAGCAAAAAGCCACAATAACCATGAAAAGGACATTTGAAGAACACATTTTCAGTACATGCTTGAGCAACCATTACTGGACTGAAAAATTTGATTTAGTCAAGCGGTCATGAGGAAAGCTTTTCTGAACACACAAACACACACACACACACACACAAAGTGGTATTTTTATATGTATACATAACTAACACAAACAGACAACAAACAAGCAATAAGATAAATGCGATGATTAAGATTCCTTCAACAAACACAATATGTTCTGACCTCAAAAAAGGGCGATTCAAGAATGACCAGAGAGTCAATAGGCGGAAAAGGATTTTCTGCACTAAGCAAACACTTATCTTGGTTCTCCAGGGACAGTTGGTCAATGAACAGAATGCATTTGATTACACACTGTAGTTCATTGATCTATGCGTTTCATTTCATACACAATGCAATATGATCTAAACAGGGAACATTGTCTAAAGTGATCATAAGCTCAAAATCCTACACTAGTGAAAAATACTGTAATATGTATATACATATTTGTGTGTGTGCGTGTGTGTCATTGCTGCATCAACTGCTAATTTAGCCTTATTAATAATCCCATAAATGAGCTCTTAGTCTGTCAAATGATTGGTTCACCCAAAAAATTACAATTGTCATTTACTCACCCTCATGTTGTTACAAATTAAAACACACACTCAGACAAAACACTGACTTAATGATCCATTCTCAGCAGTTAACAGCTAAATGAAGAGCAAGATTATCTGTGAATGACTTGATTTTGAAACCAACTTCATTAAAACAATTGGATTTATTGTCTCAAAAAGCCAAGGTTGCAGAATGCTAGAAGCTGCCAAACGATTAATTGTGTCCAAAATAAAAGTTTGTGCTTATATACAGTAATATATGTGTGTGTGCTGTATATATTTATTATGTATATATAAATATACACACATATACATATTACATGTATATATCTAAGAAAAATATATTTATATATAAAATATTTATTTTTATATAATGTAAATCATAGAAATATAAATACATACATATTTTTAAAAATATATTCATGTATGTGTGTGTATTTATACATACATAATAAATATATACAGTACACACAAATATATTATGTAAACGCAAACTTTTATTTTGGATGTGATTAATTGCAATTGACACCCCTACAGAATGCCATTTCGTTCTTTAATACTATTTTAGGACTATTTCAATTCTAAAAAAAATGTGATTTGAGCACTTTATAATTTTCATACTTTCTCTTAGTGCCAATCGCCCACTCTCACAAGAAATCGCTTCTGAACTTCATAGATGCAGCACCACAGCCTCAGAGTTCAGATACAACATAAAATATATTTATGACTCTCTCTTTCTCTCTTTCACATACTCACAGACACACACACACACACACACACACACAGAGCTGCCAAGCAACAGAAGGACATGTCATTGCATAATCCCTCCTGTAAATCCCTGTTCTACTTTTCGTCTATATCATTTAAGCAAAGCTTGAAAAAGCCTGAATAATATAAATGTATCTGCTAACTAAAGCACATATAGTACAACTGACCCCCCAAAAATATTAAATGCAATTAATGTACTAATAAAACAAATGTCCTCTAAAAACAGCCTAAAATATCCCAATTATTTTGTTTTCCCATTTATCTCTCATATAGCTCCAGTTTGAACCATCAAAACACATTTGAGCATGTGAATCAGAATGTCACATACATTAAGCAACATCCTGCGGCCATGTTATACAACACAGGAAACCCATTCTAAAATGACCAACCACATTTAAAGAGTTGGAGTGAAATACTTCATTCACTTGTGTCCCTAAAAGGGACAGACCCTTTTACCCAGTCTATACATCTGTTTAACTGTCTCTAAGGCAGGTCAGTTCTGGCTGTACATCAGAGTATATGAGTTATAATAATAGCACTGCATAGCCCAGGGGACATCATGCGTCATCGGTATAGGAGCACTGTTACATCTACTCTTGTTGCAAGTTGCAAAATTGTGTTTGTATGTGTATGTGTGCCAAACAGTCAGCTGTCTGAAGAAGGAATGCTTTAAGAGAATAAAATGTTTCTCTGCAGCTGTTACATTTAAAAACAAATTAGTGTAATTAATAATGAATAACTTTTACCTCAATAGATGTCAAGTTAAAATAAGTTAACTTATCAGAAATACCTTTTTCTATATTTAATTTTTACTATAGAAATATATTATATTTTTAAAAGGTTTAATAGGTTTAGTACGCATGACAATTCCTAAATTATTTTATTTTATGTTATTTTATGTTATATTTATTACTTTGTATTTTTGGTGGTTGCAGTTTTTTTAATAAAGACTCTTTTTTCAATATCAGATGTGGACTATGAAATGAACCATGCACAACCATTTTTAATTTAATTTAATTTATTTATTTGAGTTGAAAGGAGTAGGCATTTATGCAGTTTTTAATCAAATAAAAATGTAATCATATGTATGCGTGTTTGTGCGTGTCTCTGAAACACACACACACACACACACCAATTCCTAATGCTTTAGTTTGTTTTCTTGTTTTATTGTAGTGCAAAGTGTTCAACATTCAACATTAAGCCAAGTAAATGGCATTTATGCAACAGTAACTATAGTAGCGCTGATTGTAAGTGTTCTGTTGCTAGGAGCCAAGCAGGTCACATTCTGGAAACTGTGATGGGTTTGGAGGCCACTAACCAATCAAACCAATCAGTGCTAATGATGCTAACCTTGAGATGCCACTGATTGAATTATTCATAGCAGTCAGGGTGTCTGATTTCATGCTCCTGATCTGTTATATTCCAGCATGAAGTAGGTTGTTAAAACACTTTTAATATATGAAGTGGTCAGTCGTCAATAATGGTCTTGTGCTGTGAATAGCTTCTTTCCTCTCATCCTCTCTCCTTTCCTCTGCTCTCAATAATGACAATGATTCACATCCACCCTTCTCAGCAACGGTTACATCAGCATCATGACTGAAGCAGTAAATGCACAAACCTAATAAGGAGGAGGATTTTAATCACTTTTAATGCCCGGAGGAGGACGTGGCGACTGCTGACGTTTGTGTGAGTGCTGGGAGATGGAGATTTTGGGCTTTTGGGTTTTAAGTTTCATTGAGTATGAATATGTGTAACAGTATGTAACCAGTGTGTACATCTATTAAAGGTCAAACAAAAGGTTGTGGTGAATGGTGACCTTATAATAAAAAACCCTTCTCCATTAAAGCAATATTTTTTTATTAGAGGGAGTCGAATATTTGTAATTTTCCATTATAGCCAGATGACAACTCTACATTTTTCCATTACAGCCTGATGATCATGCATCAGACTTAAACTGATCAGACTAATCTTAATGAAAACTGCCAAGGAAGGTGAAGACTACCAAAGTGCATTAAAATACCTTCATGTGAGGTATGGTCTGGTATCTACCACATTGTTGTTGCACATCTTTTTCTAGAGGAAATCGGTAGTCCTTGATCAATTAGAGTGACATGCTTACTGATTGTGCTTGTTTTGTTGATCATAAGTTATGTCTCTTTGGCCACGTACACACTGTAAGTTTCAGGAGTGACAACCGTATTTAAATGCGGGATTGAGTCCCGTAAATTATCGTTGCATGTGTGTACGGAACAGCACTCACTCCCGCATTTGTAACCATAGCAACATTTTGTCGTCTTGCGGGAGTGCATAAAAATTTAGCCGTTTGTTATGTGTCATTTTTTAACTAAAGACTGTTTTTGTCCATCGATTTTAATTAAACTACCGCTGATAGACGTGCTACGTTGTGTTTATGCTCTGGAGACTGCTTTAGAGAGCGCTGTCTTGAAGTGTTGCCATGTCCTCATATTTACAAGCACTTTTAGACATGTTGTTTGGTCTTATCTCATAAAGATTTATGGAGTTAAAGGTGGGGTATGTAATTTTTCAAAAACGAGTCGGGGGCGGGTACCAAAACAAACTTGCAATCAGCAGTAAGGGGCGTCTACTCATGATGTGGAGGGGAGAGCGTTTAGTGAACAGCCGAGCCGAGCAACTGAAAGATAGAGATGGCTGATAAAAAACAAAAGAGGTAAACGTCTGCGGAACGATAAGGCAAAAAGTAGGACCCGTGTAAATATCGGATCAGCTTGCGAGCGCTGGAGAGAATTCAAGGAGTGGAAGGACTGCGATCGGACACCAAGGTTGCTTTAGTTCTTCTCGATAGGTGAGTAACACCGTGTCTACACCGGACGCTGTGCGCTGCAACAGCTAAAGTCTGCCTACACTGGATGCGATAAAGCAACCGTTGGAAAATCATTTGAAAGTTGTGTCAGCACGTCATAAATAGAACGCGGCAGCAGTTTTCTGATTTGTCGCGCCGCGCTGCATCCAGTATAGACAGCATCACTGATTATAATGACTTCTATTGTAATTTTTCACGACGCTCACATTCGGTGTAGACATGGTGTAACATTGGTTTTGTACTGACACTTTACCGCAGGGCTCATGAGTGTAGCTAGCCCCGTGTTAAAATGTGCTAAGTTAAGACTTCTTTCACTGTTATTTTCTTGAATCTCACATACAGACGAAGACACATTTCTGATGCACATTCAAATACGTAAATTTCTGTAAACGCGGCTGTCACTACCTATATTTTTTGTGAGTTAATGCAGTTGTCACTCCCGTATTTTAGTGAATTATGTGTGTACAGAACGCAGTCGAGGAGTAAAAGGTGAACTGACAACCAAATTTAACTGCAGTGTGTTCGTGGCCTTTTTGTAGGGAAAAAAACTGTAGATTTTGATTCATTATTGTGACATGCTCATGGTTGTTTTGCTTTGCTTTGTTTTGTCTTGCTTTGTGTTTTGTTTTGCTTTTTGTTTTGGTGTGCTTTTGTTTGGTTTGCTTTGTTGATTGTGAAATAATTCTCTCGCTGTAAGAAAAAAAAAGTTAATTCCTTGACTGATTTGTGTGAAAAGCAATACATTGCTGCGATAAATCTTAGCCTCTGATGGAGATCTGGCAGTGTTGTAAATTGTGCCGTTCAGCTGCTTCTTTGTGCTGTCAACAGGACGATTGGGACCAATATCTTGTCTGGAATGTGCAAAAGATCACTGATGTTACACAGTGTACCATGCATTTTACCCAAGATCCCACTAGGAAGAAATCACAAGTAACATCCATAAAGGACCATAAAAATAGCACAGCTTCAGCTTAATCAAAGTTCTGGATTCTGTTAAAGACTGAAGACTCCCTTTCCATGCACACCAGTCTCAATCAATAAAATGCAGGGAATTCTGGGAGTGATGTGATCAGTGGAGCATCATTTAGCGCTTTGATCAACAATGCAAACTCATTCTCTTAAACTCTAAGCTTAAGTCTCTCCATTTCCATAATCACACGGTTTCTTCAAATGGATAATTTGGTATCGCTTCTAAATGGACATATACCACATGCATAATTACCACAGTATCACTGAGAACATCACACAGAATTTACAGCAGCACCGAAATCCCATGTCAGTGAATCCTTTTTGCTGTTAAAACCATTAGACAGAATATTACATTAGTTTTCTCGCAGGGACCAGAGCTAAAATCTTCTGTGGCTTAGTAATGACACAATTTCCAACGAGAAGGAAACTCTTTTATAAGAACTTAAAGGCCTGTGTGAGTAGCCCAATGGTGCCTCGGTGATAGCAGGGTGGCTTAAACCAGTCCGAGCTGTCAATCACTCAGCTTTCCACCGTTCTACGGCTTTGTGGGAACTCGGCTATTGACCCATCTCAAGCTGGCAGCGGTGACAAAGCAGCCGGCGTGGAGCACAAAAGACACTCTCTAGGCTCAGACTCCCACTAACAACCAGTTATTTACACCCTCAGATTGAGACTGGGACTGGCCTCTCTCCAAATTACTGCTGACTAGAAAGGCTCTTTCATGACATCATCAACCCTCTTGCCATACACCAGGGCTACTTTTCAAAGGACAGCAATCTACAAAACAATTCAGAAAGATGTGTTTGCATGTGTTTATGCATATTAACACATTTTTAGCTTCTGCAAGTCTAGTAAAGTGCCCAACAGAATGCATTCACAAAGACATAACGCCACATAAACAATAAAAGAAGGTCAACATGTTAAGTAATTGGATGTTTCTCACATTAGATTTTGAATAAATCTCTACCATCACGCCACTCCACTGGGCCTTTATATGGAATGCTTAAGCAGCCTGGCAATTGTGTTGAGGGCTTTGAAAGGATGTCTTTGAGTGGAATAGACACAGGCAAACCACACAGGAAGTCTATGCAGGTAATCTTAAATGCTATGCTGTAGGATGGTTTACAGCATTGCTGTGCTGAGACAATATGTCACAAAGGTGGTCAGGTTAGAGGCTCAGATGATGGGGAACAGATAAAACAGCTGTTATTATTTAGAATCCAATTAAAAATAAGGATTTGAAAGGTATTTATAAAAAAAAAACTAGTACACACCATGGAGAAAAAAATACTTGAAGCAGATACTAAAGAATAACCTTCACTTATAAGAGAGTTAATGGATATAATATCATCTGGCAGACTGGAATGTACTCATTAAATATATAAAAATTTCAAGATCTTTTCTTATGAAATATTAATTAAAGTTGTTTTAATTAGGCACTGCCAGCTGTGCATTTGAATGTACCTCAAATGTTCAACTTCAACTGCAATGTGTCAAGAAGATGTGTTAATGTCTGCAAGTACGCCAGAATTAATTTGTAAATGGTTAGAGTAATGTTGAATATTTTTATGACAGGGTGAGAAGTGAACATTGTCATATGCAAAAAAATGTCATTAGCATTCACAGATGTATGTTTACACACATATTTGTATGTTTGAATATGTGCTGATTGGGAAAGGTAACATGTGCTTAACATGTGGGTTTGGCAGTGCCCTTGTTACTTACTATAGTAATATAGGAATGACAATAAATGTAGCATTATTTCAAGAAACTAACCCTAAACCCAACCCTAACCTAAGCATGCAAATTAATATTATTCAGTATTTAATTATATAATGACACTATATCAAGGACATTCTCGCTCTCTATATATGTGTGTGTCAGTGTGTGTGTGCCTACATTATAAAAATGTTATTGTCAAATAACATTGACAATGTTGGTTACAATATTCTATTATATAGATATTTTCCATTACTGTGTGAATTAATGGCAGATGTGATTTTAAACATATTGTTAGAGCAGTGACATTCATCTCTAACTATTGCACAATCCATTTACAATGACAGTAAGTGTTTCCACTGCTTTTGATGGTTCATTTCTCTATTGTTCAAGGTTCACAGTTTTCACCTGTTAAAACAAAAGAACTGAGTGTATTAGGCTTTTATCCTCACTGTTATCAGTCTAGAACAATGTCATATTTACAATATGCACCACTAGCTCGGTGCACTTACAACAAAAATATCTTCTGCAACATGGCTTACAGATTCGCGAGTCCCAATGAATCTCCTTCGTAAAAACCTTGACCTAACCTGCACAGCAATACCGGGGTGTAATGTTACATGTGCTATAATCAGGACCCTTTTGCACTTTGTTTTTACAAATAGACAAAGTTATAAGAAATGGCACACTGCTTTTGCTACATTCTGCACTGCATTCTAGTTTCTAACTCAATATTTCATGTAAATATTAACACTATCAAAAACTTCCTCAGGTACAAAGATGATGGTGGACACATTGTTTTTCTCAAGCAACACAAGGTGGAAGGGAGGAAGCTAAATTAGGCCAAACTCTAAATATTTCACAAGCTCTCATCCATTATTGACCAATGGCTTCGTCCAGCCAGGCAGATTAGAAATCAAATCTCTCTCCAGTCCAACCATCAGTTCCCTCCATTCTTCGAACACATTCACATGCTTAGAACCAAGAAATCTTCTGCTGCATGATGACATTATTGAAAAATTGCATAATGTAAAAGTGGCATTTACAAAGAAGTACTTCAATATCCCAATTCCAATTTAAAATAATATTCATAATATGTTTAACCCATCTATAACATTCTAGGTGGCGACCAGAGCAAGTTGAATCGCTTTTTTTTCTTACAATTTTTCTACAGTTAATTTAAAAAAAATTTAATAAATTTTTTTCAAAAGTTCATTAAAACACTCACTAACCATTTGACGAAATCCAGTACATGTTTTCAAGCTATATAGGGTGTATCAACCTTACACTATAATCTAAATATATAAAAATCTAAAATATTTATTTTAAATTGTAATACTACTCCTGCATTTTTGATCAAATAAATGCACCCTTGCCGAACATAAGAGACTATTTTAGAGACCCAAACGTTTGAATATTAATATTAATAGTAATATTAATATTACTTTCATTATATTGTTGACCCCTGGCTCTGTGTATGCCAGTGTGGTTTTATTGTTCTCATTTGTTTACCCAACAACAAAATAAGGTATGACTTAATACTTTTAATTGGAGAACATGCAAGCACACACATATGCACAAACATATCTTCTACAACATCTAACCATTTAAGAAGTCTTCATTTTATGCTCCTTTACAACACAACATCCTTGACAAATAAAAGGATATCTCCTCATTAGTTCCTTTGAAATTGACCACTCGTCCTACCAGCTAAACAACTGGTTGCCATACAAGTGTCAAAAACAGCAAACCAAAATCAATCACTAGCAATCACAGCTGTAGTGCTTGTTGACATTGATGCTTGTCAGTCGTGATAAGTTCATTGCAACATCCCTCTATTTTTTCTCTGCTTTAATAACTCTCAATTTCTGCAGCCACATTAGATTAATGGCCGACTATGAAATTAATGTCGGATCAGATTTACCGGTGAATTTATTCACTGATCAGTTAACTATTGTCCCACATCATCTCAAAATGGCTGCCCTTATGAAATCCGTGCAGATGAGGTCAAACACTCAGACAGGGCCCATAAACACGCATGCGAAAACAACATTAAGACACAGAGTAAAAGTCATGCTCTATAAACCGGAGTGTTTTGAGTATTCTTAGTGATTTAACTGCTGGATGTTCCGGATGGCAGCATCAGGGCTCAGGTGCAGTTGGGTACTTACTGGTTGTGTTTCCTGACATCTGGATGATGCACTTGGACTCTTTACTCATCTCACGAGAGTTGAAGGGACGGACTCTCACCGCCACCTTCACAGAGGCCCCTGCCATGGTGCCTCTTGTGCTGAAAGCACTCCTTTAAAAGATCAGGTCACTGCTTACACCTGCAAAGAGAGAAATAAGACATTATGACACCGATTTCAACAAACAGAAAACTGGAAGATCTATATCTTTATCTATTACATTATATTTTACTATAAATTATACTGTGCTCGCAGCACGTGCTCTTCAATTGCACGCACAAATACGGTGGCGCACGCGGTGGCCTGTATCATTTCATATTAAAGCGCAAATGAGACTACAAAAATGCATGTCAGATGCATGTAACGTTCAGCAGCGGCAGCTCTTAAAGTAATAGCAGCCAAATAACCCAGCTGTTGGGATGCCTGTTAATCAAAAGAACAAAAGAAGAAAAAACAGAGGAAATCAATAACTTTTGTAGCTGTAAGGATTCATCTACAGTATAGTTAATTTAGAATTTAGTGTTTGATAACTTTATTCAATTTCTGTATATTTCCTACTAGCTGAAGTGCACAGGTATGACATTTATTATAATGGGTTCATGTGAAGATTGTTTCACTTTTAAGTTCACTTAAATTAGAAGTTATTTTTTTTAAGTCTAATAAATGTTAAAATTATACTTTCAATTATACTGTAATGTTGAATAGCTGTAGTCAATGGTTAAATATTAGGGAAAAAAGAACAATTACCTAGAGACAGCAGTAGTATTGGTATCAGTGATACTCACCAAATATTAAAAAATATATACTTTCTTTATGTTGTTTCTACATTCATTTCAAGATTTAATGTGAAATTCTTGCAATATAAAAGAATTTTGAAAAACTTTAACGTTAGGTGGGATTAATCGTGATAAATGTCAGAAAAAATGTTAATTAGTTTAATTAATTTTTTTTTTTATTGACTGACGACACTAAATATATTACAAATTATTGGTTTATTATTGTTATTGTTACTATTATTATTATATTTATAATGTATTACGGTTATAATATTATTAAATATAGACATTATAATAATTACATATGAAAAGCTGCTTACTGATTGACATTTTGATCAAAAATATGAATGTACACTAAATTTACAGTAAAATCTATATTCCTTCATCTATGTGCAGTTCTTCTGAAAAAAGAGAGGATATTGCTCCTTTAGTAGCTCCATTACTATATATGAGCAGAGAGATATTGATTTAGACGTTCTCGATAAGAAATTAAATTAGACCTACTTTCGGGAAGGCTGTAAATCTTAGCTGCATATCACCATAGCAACTATGAGTATAATTTCTCTTGTATCTATAAAGAAATGGCAAGAAGGGATGACAGGCATGACAAACAAAAACATGATTTTAGTGGTGACTTACGATGAGGTTAAATAATAAATCTAAAAATGTTCAATATTTCGATGTTCAGATCACACAGGAAGACTGTGTTTTATATGACCTCACCGTAAAAGGATCATGCATGGTCAGCTACAGATCGAGAGAGATACTAAGCCCAGCAGCAACAAAAGAATTGCAAGGCTGGCTAAATGTCAGTGCGCTTCCTAGAATTACAATAGCCGATAACAGAGCTGGCTGCCACTAACTCGGAGTCCAGCTCAGCCTCCTAGACGGACCAAAATGGAGGTACAATTAATGTGTCAGGGAAGATTTATGACCTATACAACTCAATCTTGTTTTCAACGAGTTCTGTTTCTGTTTATAAACGTGCTTGATTCACTAACTAAGAAGTTTATTTGAATAAACGTAAAAGAGCTCATATAGTGATCTCATGTGAGCTGCATTCTGCGTTTTTCAGTTAGACTAACATCACGCTGAGTCACATTCTGGTGTGACGGAGTGGGTTAAGACTCTCTCATTACTCTCGTCTACTTAGACTACTTGACATGAATCTCAAAGGAAGCATGTCAGTTTACAAGAAGTCAGAAAGCTGCAGTTTTTAGTGTTACTGGTTTGAAAACTATGAAATTTATTTTTATAACACCTGTATTGTGTCCGGCATCCTGATTAACCAATTTGTGACTAACCTAATTAAATATTTTCATGTAACCTAAAAAATGTATATCATGTGGTAATATAGTAATTCAATTGGTTTTATTCAAGATCGAAAATATTACTTAAGTCTTTCTTAATTGTTACACCAATTAAATTTTTTTTAAGAGTCAGATCAAGTAGAAAAAAGGATCAAGTAGCCTTAAAGGGGTAGTAAAACAAAACAGGAGATATTTTGAAGAATGTTGGTACTGTAGCCAAACAGTGGCTGGTAGCCATTGAATTCCATTGGATTTTTCCCAACTATGGAAGTCAATGGCTACCAGCAACTGTTAGGTTACCAACATTCTTCAAAATATATTCTTTTGTGTTCCACACACACAGGAAAGAAATTCGTACAGGTTAGAAACAACAATTTTTGGGTGAACTGTCCCTTTAAAGCACTGCTTTTCTTTATCTGACCCTTGAAAATGACTGTCATTGGTGTAACAATTAAGTAAGACTTATTAAATAATATTTTTTGACTTGAATATAACCAGTTAGTTTACACATTATCACATGAAATAGGTTTGAAACAATTTGAGGGTGAGTAAATGATGAATTGTAATTTTGGGGTGAACTACGCCTTTAAGATAATATTTTGTCTCCATAATCATACATCCATAATGGATTATTTTTTGTTGTTGTCCATCATGGTGCTCTTAAGTCTCAACAAATGCGCGTGGCAAATTAATATAGTGCTATTAGACCACAATGGGAATCATACCCAATTTCATATCTGTGTGTTGCCAGGAGTCACTATATTTTTCCCAACTCGCTACCATATTAATTAAAAAATTATTAATATGCATTAATATGCATTCTCTAGTGAATTCTGGAATCGTGATTCATTAGCTCTATCCCGAAGACATTACTATGTGGCTGCGAGCCTGGAACAATGAATGACAGTGCATTTATCGCACATGCACTTAGAAATATGTACACAAGGACAGAGGACCATTTATGACGAACAACATCTGTTCCAATACACAATAAAAAAACACTTCTCTGTCATAATAATAATGTCTGGATTTGTTGACAGGCTCTAAATGGCCGCACCCCACGGCAGTCCCACCCTGGTGACCCGACACCAAATAAATAGACAGAGCCTCATTAATACTGCATTGTCCTCTAGAACACGCTAACAATGAAAAAACTATTACCTTTACAACGGTGATCCTCTGATGCTCTCAGCTATTAACTCTACAGATCAGCTCCCACTACTGCCTCTTGTGCTGGCTTCTCAAATTTTCTTTTTTCAGCTCTTCCTCTGATATGTCGAGAACAGCCTGCTTTTCCCTCTTAACAGAGGATCCTTTATTTGTTCCAGCGAGGTGTGGCTAGATACACAGCGAGGCCTGCTTGTAAGGAGGAAGGCTTCTTGGAGGAGAGATCTTTGAGTGCCCTGTAATGTAGAAGCCAAAATGGCTCTGCTGGCTGGCTAGAGCAGTGATGCTGAGACTGACTGAACCAGTGACATCATCACCGAGGAAGGCAGTAGCATCAATGCAGTAGAGAGGAAGAGAGCGAGAGGGGGAGGAGAAGGGGGGGTGGGGATTAGATTCCCTGTGGAGTACGATACACACACACACACACACTCACACACACTCACGCACAAACAAGGCTCTACATAACATGAGATTCAGCGGCTAATGCTGAACTGCATGTGTGTGCTATGTCAAAAGAAACCAATTAAAATGTGCAGTAGTGTGATTTTTAAGACAAAATAATATTTAATATTTTGAAGAATTGCGATAAACATTGCGAAAATAAATAATGCCATTAATGTATCTTTATGAAATGCTGGGTTTTTAACAGCTATATTGATTATACAATCATTGAATTGAATCATTGAAAGCGCTATATAAATGTAATGAATTATTATTATTATTATTATTATTATGCTGAAGGTTGAAATTTTGTCTCAAATTGTACATGATAAAAAGACAGATGATTATGATGATGATGATGATGATTATATCGAATTCTAAGCTTTAACATTTCATCAATGGTTATGCTAAAGTTAATTTTTTAAGGTTAAAATTTTGTCTTAAATTCTTGAGGATAAAAATCTTAATTTTTATGCAAGTTTAGGGGTAACTGAAAAACTATTTTATTATTATTATTACTACATCGACCTCTCTAACCTTTGAAATCCCATGCATGCTTATGATAAAGTACAATTTGATAAATATTATTAAGACTCTTCATTTATACTATTATTTCTTAAGGTTAAAATATTTGTCTTAAATTCCTGATGATGAAAAAAATCTTAAAATTTAAAAATCTAGGGGTAATTGAAAGACAATTTATTATTATTATTATTATTATTACTACTACTACTACTACTATTATTATTACTTCTAACGATTAATGTTCCATCAATACTTGTGCAACAATGATTGAATGAATAAATAAATAAATGAATCAGTGAATAAATAAATAAATAAATAAAGAGACAGACAGACAGATAGATATTCAAGTAAAAATGTTTTACTCTAAATATAGTATTTCAAAAACTATGGTTCTCCAGGGTTTCTTATAGGTTCAAATATTTACATGTTTTTACTTTGTTTTTTCTAAACATGAATTGCAGAGAACTGTAAATAGTATTTGACATCATTTTGGCCTTTCCTTTGAGCTATCTGTCAAGAAAAATCGGCTTTCCAGTAGGATTACTCTCAATTCACAAACTATTAGAGCAAATTGCACTGTGCTCTCCCCACAAATCCAGTAAACCCATGTAACACATTCATAAAGGAAGCTTTTCCCACTGACATTAATCCACCTCTATTCTTCTGACTCAGCCTCTGTTTGCATTTTCTAAAATCAGGAAATGAATTAGACTAAAAGGAAATGACACCGTAAAGAAATATATCTCATTATGGAATCAGGATTAAGTATGCCATTAGCGTATCTTTATAAAATTTGCATTAATGAAAAGAAATGAGTTCATGTTAGAATTCTAATAACCTGATAACTTTTTTAAGAACTACAAATCAATAATTAAAGTAATATTAACTGAAATATTAGAGAATTAAAGACAGTGATTTCGAAGGAGTTAAGGATAATAACCAAGCAGGCATGTATAGCTTGGAATATCTTTTAAAGAGGTTTTATGCATGCGATTCAAAACTTTTTTCTTAGTGTCTCTAGATTCTATGTTTCACACTGCACACATCAGAAAGAAAACAGACCAGCACATCAGTCTCTCTGAATGCTGTAATGATGATACAGTGTTTGTGAGCAGTTCAAAGCAATTGTTTGGTCTGTCCATGCCACAATAGAGGAAAGGGAGACAGACCATCCATGGCACATCCAGAACATACCATGGCAGTATTCACTTGGGTTTCACCCAAATCAGATACAAAACAATACAGTTTCTAATGTCCAGCGAATGAGCTGGTCACTGACTTCATCTGGAACTTTATTTTGTATCGACTTTTTCTCTCCCTTTTCATTCTATCATCTTTTTTCTTGTCTTACACCTCCAAACACCTCTGAACACCTCTTTTTCTCATGTAGTTTTGTCAACATGCCCTTTCCTCAGATGTTTGACCGCTTACACCAATGCCTATATCAAACTGTGTCCATTCTTGACTCATAATTCTTGACTCATTAAAGGGGTCATCGGATGCACATTTTTCACAAGTTGATATGATTCTTTAGGGTTTTAATGAAAAGCCTATAACATACTTTGGTTACAATTTCTCAATGGTAGTGTAAAAAACACCCTTTTTACCCTGTCAAAATCAGCTCAGTTTTCAAATGTTAATGAGCTCTGCTGGCCCTGCCCCTCTCTTCTGTGGGGTGACGAGCAGACTGTATACAAAGTCCCTTTCAAGGAAAGACCGTTCACTCGGCTGAATGGGGGAATCCTGAAATCTCAAAAACGGCTCGCTGAACTCGCAATTAAATTACATATTTTGAATCAGCAACAAAATCTGAAATGAACTGCCCCTTGAATGTTGTTTTTCATGCTCAAATAATGTTTAAAAAGCTTATTTTTCAGTCTAGACCAGCCAATGCACATCCGTAGTTCCAATGCGCAGCTGCTGCCTGGTTCAGCCTCAGGGAACTGGAGCTTCTAACGGCCGCTGCAGTGACGCAATGACTTTACCAGTCTGCGATTGGCTCTTTCATTTAGAAGGCGGGACTATCCCGCTGTAGAGCCTTATTGAATCAAGACCAAACAATTATAGAATCTTGCATGCCAAAGAGGAAACTTAAACGATTCCCTTCCTTTGAGTCCGAAAGGGACCAAGCCTACTGACGCCTCCCTGTCTAAGAGGATAACCATCGTCTTATCTCCTGAGACCCGTAAAAACAGGAGATATTTGAGAAGAACATCTGGATGTCTTTAAAGAACAGAACCTTCAATGTTCGTGACCGGTTTACCATAAATAAAGTCGAACAGTACAAAGCCCGTTGCATCTGGAAAGGATCCAGCACAGGCCAGCTCTGATACCTCCTGACCATTAACGCATAAATTCAATGATTGTATGAATCAGGAGAGACTCACAGATACATGTCCAACGGGACACTCATGACCCCCGGACAACTCTTCTCTCTCTCATATTTGAACAATTCTTTTCTTCTTATTAACAGACAAAGAGACTCAAATCTGGCTTAAGGATTCTAAAAAGAACAAAGTATAATTGTTCCTGCTATTAAACCAATATACTCAAAAGCAATATGTACAATATATTTACAATATATATTCAGGTTGTATTTCATGAAATTAAGCTTGCTGTGTTATTGGAACCTATGGTATTGTTGTAATCTTTTGATGTCTATTTTTTCCCGATCACTATTGTTTAGTTTCACTATTTAGTGTGTTTATTTAGAATTTAGGATCGTTTAATCTATGGCTTAACCACCGTAATAGATAAAATGGATATATGTACTTTGGGTATGCAAAATACTTGGTGTTTGATTTCGAATGAAAGCTGATTTCATCAGCAATAATCTGGTGTGGATGGAAATTGTCTTTTATCATCATAAGGTATGATTACAACACGTATATAAATCTGCTTTTAATAGTTTCTTCATGCGATAAAATAACTGGGCAGATAATATATGCGCGGAAAACTGAGCCGTGCGGGGCGGGGTTCCGCCCTACAGAGACACCCGTGATTGGATCAAACAGCAAAAGGGGCGGACTGAAGTCAGCCCATTAAAAGACAGAGACCCAGCTTTGCTGTGCTCTCTTTTCTTGCTCGCGCGCTGACCTGGTGAAACTTCGGCTCCTGCTCTGATCGCGCTGCTAAGCGCTTCCAGCCATTAACATCTGGCCGAGCATTTGAACAACTATCAAGACTTAGTCAAACTTCTAAAGAAACTAGCATCTGAAGCCGTAAGAACTGAAACAAACTTCCTAAGAGCGTCATCACGTCAGAAAGAAGTCAACCAACCACCGAAGGGTAGCCCAGTGAAATCATGCAACAGCGATTTCAGCAGCCAATCCGCACACGGGATTCCCTCGAACAAGAAAGGAACGGAACTCAACTTAAAGCAAGTAAAATCAAACAATTCTTCCTAATGCTGCTGGAAACTGGTTGCATTCATCTTTAAGTGTAAAGATAGTAAAGTTCCTTGCTTGTGACTCCCTCAGGTTGAAGTTAGAGCATTCTTGAAAACAAGCATTAGAACCTTAAACTCTCTTCATCTCAAAACAATTAATTGCAATGTGTGTGTTTGTGTGTTACGTATTCTGTTTGTGTTATGTTAGCTTAGTAGTGTGTAGAGAAGTAAATAAACTTTGAATTTATTAAGAAATCTTTGTCTGGTGCTGTAATTTCCAAGTCTTAAACTATTTGCCAAAGATTGTGTTACCTATGCTCAAGAATTTTGATAAAGTACTATTTGGTTTGTTTTGTCGTTGGCCACGAATAAAATAAAACTGAATTGTTAAGAGATAACGTACTGATTTTAATGCTTGCTGGACAAGTCGTTAATGAGGTATCGTTAACAAGGTATAAGTTGGACATTTTGATTAATATCGATTAATCATGTAAATATCAATATCGAATCTTAAGAATAGATTCCCCAAAAGCTAAATTAAAATAAGGGCTAATCCTTTTACAGATATGGTGGAGAATGCGGGCATTAGTTTGATTTGAAAATTTATAACACATTCGTAAATAATAAATTTGTGTGTTTTTCTATTTTTAATTGGAAAGAAATAGTTAATACACAGAAAGTCAAAGTTGTTTTTGGTACTGTACACTTACTTGTGGCAATGTGTTTTGAATGAAAGTTGTTGTTGTTGTTTAAGAAGAAAGTAAACTGCAGTTACACTTACTTGTGGCAATGTGTTTTGAATGAAAGTTGTTGTTGTTGTTTAAGAAGAAAGTAAACTGCAGTTACACTTACTTGTGGCAATGTGTTTTGAATGAAAGTTGTTGTTGTTGTTTAAGAAGAAAGTAAACTGCAGTAAAAAGAAAAGTGTCTGTTGAGACATAATAAGTCGCTCTAAGCGCAAAAGAAGAGAATCAAGCGTGTTCCTTTGTTCTCTTTCTATAAGGCCTTCATAGCGTGATCCGTTTTGTGCGTGTTCCACTTCTGGATTCACCTATGTTTAATAAATCTCCCTGGCGAGAACGTTAACTTAGCTACTTAATGATTTTCTGCCATTTTGATTCACTAAAGAGTGAATTCAGCATGGTGCTCAGAAAGAGTGGCCAAAACGTTTCTGTAGGGAGTATCTATCATGTTCAAAGATAAATTGTGTGATAGAAAATCCACTGTGTTTTTTCTGTTAAATTAGACAGAGAACTAAGGCCCGCCGCGGCCAAAGTGTTAGATTGATCATTAATCTGTGGGTTAATTTAATTCGGTCTAAATGAGTTGAGATTGTTAGTGCTATAAGAAAGAAAAGAATCTAAATGGTGCTTTTCTGGTTGTTCAAATCTGAGACGCACCGTGAAACTGTGTGTGTCACCATGGTAATGGCCTGATCGGAAGTCTTCAGATACTCTCTCTGAAATTTTGTAGTGCGCAGGCTCAGCTCTGTGCCATTTTGAGCTTTGGTAAACAAAGAGCATAGCATGAGCTAAGATAACTGAAGCTAATAAGTAGCATTGACGCTTAGCCAAAGCTGGTAGCACTGAAGGCTAGCGATTAGCACCTAGCATTTTGTAGCCTGTGGGTTTGAATGCAGTGTGTTGTGCTGTGTGTTTTTGAACGGTTAACTCTTTCACCGCTGAACTTTAACTCACACTAAGATTGTTCACATCATTTCTCTCTCTTTTTTGCATTTATTCATGCTATACATCTCCTCCCATTTGAAAGGACTTTAACAAATGCAAACTTAAATAAACCATTGCTAGGCAAGGCAGCTAATGTTCATAAGAATAAGGCATTTATTTAAGATTGGTCTTTTCCCCTTTGTTTAGACACAATTAATGCTTTGATAGGAAGATAATTAATTTAATTATAATTGCGCTCATGATTTTTAAGGATATCAGCGGTGAATTGCTATGAAATATCTGAAACTGATAATTTAATTTCATAACTAATCCCAGATGTGAAATTAAACTAATTTCATTAAAATAATTTCAGCTCCAGATTCCATATAGACTGATTTAAGATAATTATGTGTGCTGTGATAATTTAACAGTAACATTAAGATCTTAATTATTAACTATCAATGTGTTTGATTGTCGGGCCCGGGAAAAATGTTAAATTTCCTTTATAATTGAGATGGTAAAGATTAATTTATTCTGAAGGTTCTAATGACACAAGGAATTAGTAACCTGTTAGGTTTAGGGATGTGGAATTTAATTTCATAATTAATTACGAATTTGAAAATTCTAATTCAATTTAATAACTAATTACAGTTCCTGTTTCATACTGGTTCCAGTCGTAATTGCGCTTGTAATTTTAAATGACAAACATCATTAAGATCTTAATACTTAACTGCCAATAATACTCTGCAACTAGGAAAACCATTATAATATTATAATAAAATTATATCCCTCTGAAAAGTTAATCTGAATCGATCCCATCAATTTTAATGATGACATCATGAAACATTTAATTAGGAATCACGATTTATAATTTGAAATTCTAAATTAAATTTGCAATTAAGTTGGTTCCATCTGCCTTATTTTAAATCCTTTAATTACTTAATTAACACGGACGTTCATTTAAGTTTACTTTTGCTTGGGTCTAATAGTAAATAGGGCTCCCCCTAGTGCTTGGTTGGTGAAGTGGCATTGTTCTCAGTGTGGGTTACAGCAAGTGGAGCCACCCGTTCCAACGTAAACCTGGTGCAGGCTGGGGGGGAAACTGAATATCTCTGTCCCAATGTTGCAAGTGAAGGTCCGCAGCAGGCCTAGCAATTGGGTATTGGACGAGGAGTCAACAGGCTGACTGGGCGAAGATGCGGATATAAATCGGCCAGCAGTCGATGACGTGCCTCACCCGTGTCAGCCCGATTGTGCCAAAAGCCACAGCTGTTTGAGAGGCTCACTGCAACTACGGTGGGGACTGAGTGTTCGGCAGGACCCTTACAGGAGGTCACCTGGTGCGCTCTTGCGGAGGGCCTTGCTGCTGTACTCCACTGGACCAATTTAATTCTTCACCCTGCCTAGGGCATAAGAACCCAAACTTCTAATTAGCCAAACTCCAAAAGAAAATTATGTTTTTCTCAATACTTAGGCCAGTGTATTTTACCCTACTAAAATTAGCAAAGCCAAACCCCTTTGGTGCATCGACTCATCAGTGCCACCGCACTGCCACCCTTATTACTAATCCTGACATTGGGAGTAAATCCTCACTCTTCTTCTTCTCTTTTCTCCCTGCCACTATCTTCTAATTTGACTACTACTACTGGTTGCTGGGACTTTGCCTGAGGGAAAGCATAAGCAGAGAACTTTAGCAATTGAACAGGTATTTGTGAAACTTGAGAACAACGTTTCAAAATTGTTTTCCATTTACCTTCCTCTTTGTGAAATCCTACCCCGCCAGGCTAAAGCAGGTCAGCGAAAAGGTAGGCGTCGGCGAGATTTCCAGCACGCACGAGGAACACTCTAACGGGCGTTGTGGTGTCAATCTTGCCATTACGGGACCAGTACTGTCATTGTTATTATTTTCCTTCACCCCGGAGAAAAGTAATAGCAATCACAGACTTACAAAAAAAAAAAATCCTTTTACAATCTTCTGACTAGAAGCAACCTTCTAACATCAGACTTATCAAAAAAAAAAAAAAAGGGAAATCTAATATCAGAAAGAGATATTTTGTTCTTGTCCCTCTACCTCACTTTGGCTTAGCCTAACCTTCGCCCTTGGAAAAAAAAAGAAGTACTTTCCTGTACAGGAAAAGGTGAAGCAAACAATTATTACCCTGTTCCTTGCTCTGTTGGTGTTCTTCTTCCCCTCATCTGATCTCTAGCTGTGCTACCTGTGTGTGTGCTCAATTTCTCCCCACAGAGGCAACAAATTAGAAGCACGCCCTCCAGAGGATCACAGTCACAGAGTACCACACTCACCTGTTTTAATACACACTCAACACTAGTACACACTCTACAGTGCATATCTACACCCCTTGTTGTTTGATTTGTTTTGTTTTTCTCTTCAAGGTCTGTGTCAGTTGTGCCTTGAGACCTCCCTCACGACGTCAGAACATGTCTCGCACGACAGAACATGTCGGTCACTGGGAGGATCTGGAAACATGGCTAAGTGTTGCGACAGACAGCCTTCTCCCTAAAGCCGCTGAAGCACTGAAACACCAGACAGAGGACCAGCTGGATGAAAACATAAGTCTCATGGCACAAGACCCAAGTCAAAGCTACAATCACAAAGAATTAGCCAAGATCACCGGCTCCTTAAGCCACACACTCATCGCGACCCTCAAGTTGAGCGACAAGCACGCTGCACAGCTCCAGCAGAAGCTGACACGTGCACAACGACGCATCGAGCAGCTGGAACTGGAAACTCAGTAACGACGGGAAAGACCCGATGAGGTGGGACAAGGTGCTGAGGAGGAGATCAAAAGGCTAAAAGAGACCCTAGCAGCTACTAGACAAGAAATGCAACAAGTCAAGGCAGACTGTGCTGATCGGTCCGAAAAGCTACAGTATGTGGAACAGCTGCTGGAGAAAGCAAAGGCCGACTTCAGGGATAAGAACGGCAGAATCAAAGCCCTTGAAGCTCACCTGGATGAGTCAAGAAACGACGTTAGCCATCTAACACGACAGCTAGACTATGTCAAAGAAGAAGCTGATAGTTTCCAAGAGGAACTCAAGCACACTTATGAACTGCGTCGTGAGCCATCGAGGACACGACACGCACCGACCTCACCCCTGCCAACCAGGACTGGGTCACCAGTTCCGGGACTGACACGTGAGCAAAAGGTGGAGGGGGTGGTATTGAAACATTCACCACCTCCCTCTGGAGAACTTTACCTCACTCTGCCTCAGCCAAAAGAATCTGCTGCAACCCGCCACAAATCATCGCACAGACTCTTCTTCATGGCCCTTCTTGATACCGGAGCCGACATCACTCTAATGTCAAGAAGTCCAAGAAAGAACAAAGAGGACTAACAGAACCCTCAGACTCAGAGGTGTGAGCTGAATCTCCAAGCATATTCCCACACGGGCCTCCTACTGAAACATGTGGCCCCAATCCACATAACGGTGGGATCAATGGATCTCGTCCATTCAGTATACATCTCACCACTCAAGACGTATCCACTTCTCATTGGGAAAGATCTGCTTAATCGCTTCGAATCTCTAATAGACTTCAAGCACCTAAAGATGTGGACACAAGTCCGCGAGCCTCTGCCCTGCCAGTCATTAGACTCCAACAAGTCGCAGTGTCAAATCACAGACACAGCCCCTAATGCACTGACTGATGATGCAGTAGCAAAGCCTGTACCTGGATCAAGCACAAGCAGCAAAGACCAGGACCCTCTCCTCTGCTCACTGCAGGAGCCTGAATCAAACACAGGCCCCCTTCGAATCACGACTGCAATAGATGTCCAAGGCACATCAGTGTCCGATGCAACACTAGCCCTGTGGGCAGAGAATTCAGCCATCAGCCTGAATCTACACATGTCGCTAAGCACAGCCGCTTCCCTATACCAGCACAGCTAATGCCAGACGAATACGACGACACCGTAACGTTCACAAAACCCCATGAAATCATTGCCATCACTTCCATTCTGCCGGTGTCCAGAGAAAGCGTCTGACGTTCAGAACTAACCGATGACACTCACCTAGCGGTCTACGCTGTCTCAACACAGCCTGCGACAGACAGGCACAGGTAAACACCGGGGCCTAAAGCCCCTCAAATAACTTAACTGCAGAAGAACCCTACGCCGGGTTCAACGCGCAAATTCAGCAGATCCTGAGTGAGGCGGATGCCCTCCACAACGAAGTGGATCGCCAAGGACTCAAAGAGGTTCTGCACAAATACAAGGACTCCTTCGCAAAGTATTCCCTGGATTGTAGACTGACCAACATCTACACGGTGCGCATCCCGACAAACCCAAATGCGCCACCCACATTTGTGCGACAGTACAAGATTCCAATAGCGTCATATGAACCAGTGCAAGAAATTGTTGACTCCATGCTGGAAAAGGGGGTCATCCGGCCCTGTAACAGCACATACTCTGCCCCGATATGGCCAGTCCTAAAACCCAACGGCAAATGGCGGCCCACCATCGACTATCGCAAGTTGAATCATCAAGTACCATTGTCATGATGGCCTATAACCCAATTGGACCAAGAAATTCCCAAAATCAAAGGCTCGACGATCCTGTCCACACTGGACGTTGCCTCCGGGTTCCGGACGATCCCTGTCCACCCCGATGACCAACACAAGCTAGCATTCACCTTTGCCAATCGACAGTACACCTTCACACGGTGTTCCTTTGGCTATGCCAACTCACCAGCTGAATTCAACATCTTTCTGAACAAAGCATGCCTTGACGCCAGAGCCAGAGGCAACCTTGTCTACGTAGATGATATTTTGATAAAAAGCTCAAGTGTGGAAGACCACCTCAAGGAAATAGATCACGTCCTAAACCAGCTGACAACGGCAGGAGCCAAAATCGCCCTTCACAAAGGACAGTGGTGCAAAACCAAGGTGAACTATGTCGGACTGCTTGTCGGAAGAAACGGCATCGAGCCACAGTGTAACCGCACCCAAGCAATCCAAAGCATAAAAGTGCCGACTAACATCTCTGAGCTCCGAAGCTTTCTGGGAGTGTGCAATTACTCGCGACAGTTCATCGAAAATTACGCAGACATCGCCCGACCACTAACCTCCCTCCTGAAAAAGGATGAACCCTTCGTTTGGACGCAAGCCCAGGACACAGCGATGAGCCTGCTCAAACAGCACCTGTGCTCTGCTCCATGCCTGGCTTACCCAGACCAAGGAAAAGAATTATATTTGGACGCTAGATTTTCCAATCATTGCCTCAGCACAGGCCTATACCAGCTCCATGACAAAGACAAGCGAGTGGTCGCTTATGAAGTGAAGTGACATACTGCCAAGTATGGTGACCCATACTCGGAATTCCATGGTCGGACCTCCAAATAGACTGGGTAGTACCCCTGCCACGGTCAACACGGGGTAACAAATACTTCCTCACCCTGGTCTGCGAATTCACGAAGTGGATAGAATGCCTCCCAGCTCCCAATGATACAGCAGAAACAACAGCCTGCCTGTTAATGAACCACATCTTCTCAAGATTTGGACTGCCTTTAAGGGGTCAACTCTGACTGCGGAACCCACTTCACCGCCACAATCATGCAGGAAGTGTGGAAACTCCTGGGTATACAGACCAAGCTCCACATAAGCTTCCACCCAATTTCCTTGGGTCAAGTTGAACGTGGCAACCGGACAGTGGTCAGCATGTTAAAGAAGTATGTGTCCGCTAATCAAAAAGGATTGGGATATTAAACTTCCGCTGGTATTGATGGCCGCTCGAGCCACCCCTCACCAGTCCACCGGAGTACCCCCGTTCAAATTGATGACAGGGACAAGCATGACGCTACCGCTACATCTGCTGTACCAACCTGGTGACTTGAACCTCGTCACCGCCTATACCACTCACCAGTACCTGGAAGAGTTGCATCAGCACCTGAGAACGACTTTCGCCTTTGCGCAACATCAACTGCAACGAAGTGCGGAAGGTCGTAAAGCCTACTACGACCAAAAGGCCTCTCACCATGAGCTCAATGTCGAAGACAAAGTGTGGTACTACAGCTTTGCCCAACCAAAGCAGAACACTCCCCATCGCCTGTCAAAGAAGTTCTTACCTTACTGGCAGGACCCCACGATATAGTAGACAAGCTCTCACCTGTCGCCTACCGAATCAAAATCAGACAAGGGCGCAGCGAGCCAGTCCTTTGATGGGTCCATCGAAACCAGATAAAGAGGCACCAGATCTCCAGCCGACCGGGGAAAGGGGGAAGATCAAACCCACTGACACAGACCGACAATCATACGCTCTACACCACACTAACATAACCTCTGTTGTTTAGGAAACATATAGCGACCTTGCTTAAACACAACACTTACACGCTCTCCTCAGCTGCACTGCTAGGGCCAACCTCTAGTAGAGAGGAGTTACTCCACACATGTGACACTCGTTTGCTGCCTCACCTCATTCGGTGTCCTTGTGCCTCTTTGTGTATCTTTTGTTTTTGGTTGTGACTCTTTTGTGTTTTTCCTTTTTCCTCTCTCACTATAATTTATTTTCCCCTCTAGTCCCCTCATCAGAGAACTGCCTTTACCAATTCTTTAAATCCAGGTCCTGAAATTAAGATTGACTCCCTTCAATAGAGTCGTTGTAACTCGTTGTGAGAACCGTTGTCAACCGATCCAGGCAACCGGGCCTTTCCCCTCAGTTTGCCCATTATCGACGCTAATAACATTTACCGGCTCAAAGATGTTGTGAATGTGGGATTTTGGCAAGGAAACACCTATGTCAAAATCCACACTCCTGAAGTCGTTGCGTATCACGATAACAACGAACAGTTGTATCTGGCCCCAAACCTAAAGATGTGTACGCTCACGAAGGACATTCACTTCCTTTGCCCGAGTAAACCCTTTGTCCGCGATAATACTGAGGCCTAGAATCCATTAGGCCCGACACTAGCTGCCCCGCCGAAGTGACACTACGTTCTCAAGATGAGGTGACGCAAGCCGAAATTAGTGGAAACCGATAGCTGGTCAACACCCCAGCGCGAATGGCTACCCTCACATACAATCAACATGACACAGCCACACGCATTATCCTCCCTAATCAAACTCTATGGATCACAGTCCCTAAGGGCTCGATCCTCCATATCGACGATTTAGCATTGTATCATCTTACCGATGACGAGTATCAGGCTGAAATCAAAATCTCACCCATCTTCAAACAGCACTCCTTCGCCCTTGATCCAGAATTGGAAGGAAGGATCAAGGAGGAAGGAACGCAACTCATTGATTTAACTCCTGTTGATACAGCTTTAGAAGCTGTCGCTCGCCTTCCGCCTTCTGGCGCGCCAATTGTTTGGTCTTGGTCTGCCGCTGACACAGCGCTTTGCATCTCTACTATTGTAGGATATGTTGTGACATTGACACTGGCCTTCCTCCTACACAAGCGAGTGAACACCGTTCAAGAGTCTTTCAACAAATACACGTCAGGCATCCTGCGCATTTTCCGACGTGATAAAACCGACCAAGAACCTGAACCGGAGAACTCAACCAACCTGATTGAGATCACGCCTATACCGCCTCGTCGAACCCCTGACAACTAAACCAATCAAAATGACCCTATTACCAATAATCCTACGTCTTCTCAAGTTTCTAACCTGTTACTTCCCAAATTACTCTGCACCAGGATTCAGTCAGTGATGGAGATGTTGTTTGTGTCTTGTGTGTGCCTGTTCTCTCTGCCTCTTGTTCCAGTGCCCGCCGACGTTCGCAATGGGAACCTCAACGAGCAAAGGGGGATGTGTAGAACCTTATTGAACCAAGACCAAACAATTATAGAATCTTGCATACCAAAGAGAAAGGGACCAAGCCTACTGACGCCTCCCTGTCTAAGACGATAACCATCGTCTTATCTCCTGAGACCCATAAAAACAGGAGATATTTGAGAAGAACATCTGGATGTCTTTAAAAGAACAGAACCTTCAATGTTCGTGACCGGTTTACCATAAATAAAGTCGAACAGTACAAAGCCCGTTGCATCTGGAAAAGATCCAGAACAGACAGACCAGCTCTGATACCTCCTGACCATTGAGGCATAAATTCAATGATTGTATCAATCAGGAGAGACGTTTTTATGATGAGACTGGACGTTGAAGTCTCACAGACTGGATAATAGAGTGAATATAGACGTTGATATTATTTAATGTTTCTATTATTCTTCTTAAGATCGCGTTGGAGTGGTTAAGGCTCACTTTACATCATTTGCCATAGCCCTTTGCACAGCCGGTGTGAAAAACATGCTTTTTTCAGCCTTAGAAAGCTGAAAGAGCAGATTAATTTCCTGCAGACATTAATAGATGCCATAAGTTAGCCCTTATCTATGTCTGCATGAAATACCTCTGCTTTTGATTAACGCCATGTTGATACAGTATCATTCCAACGTGATCTTAATTTGAATCACATAAAATAATAGCCTATAAAATGTCTACATTCACTACTGAACTCTGATGAAAGTTAAACTGAAACTTGGTAACAACTCAAATAAGATATGGCTTAATAATTGATCTCTGTAGATTTAATATATACAGCGATTTGCATTAAATTGTAAGCCCTCACACTGCAAATAAAAGAAAATCATATATGGAAATATTATCTGTGTCAGTTCTTTGATCCCTGGCCACTTGTTTGTAAGGATTAAGTTTCATTCATTCATTTATTTGATCGCTTGCATCATTGTTCGGCATCTCTAATAGTAAGGAATCTTCAACTTCGTTCATTATTTATTTGCATAGCATCCACAATCGATTCAAAGCAGTTTACAGTAATTGTTCTGTTACCTGGCTTAATTCTTTACAGTGAGCAGATTTACTGGGCAATATTGTGATAGATATATATACAGTTGTGGTCAGAATTATTGGAACCCTTGGTAAATATGATCAAAGAAGACTGTGAAAATTAACCTGCTTTGTTAATCCTTTTGATCTTTTATTTAAAAAATTCACAAAAAGCTAACCTTTCATTGGATAATAAGAATTTAAAATGGGGGGAAATATCATTATGAAATAAATGTTTTTCTCAAACACACGTTGGACACAATTATTGGCACCCCTAGAAATTCTTAAGAGTAAAATATCTCTGAAGTATACTCCCATTCATATTCACAAGTTTGAGCACTCTAGGGTGATTATGAACATGAAATTATCCAGCCATGGCTTCCTGTTTCACAGAAATATAAATAGGAGGGAAAACAAAGCCCAAATTCCCTTAATCATTCATCACAATGAGAAAAAACAAAGAATATATTTCTGATGTGCAGCAAAAGATAATTGAGCTTCACAAATTAGTGAAGTGGCTTTAAGAAAAGAGCTAGAGCAGTGAAAATCCCCATTTCCACCATCAGGGCAATAATTAAGAATTTCCAATCAACAGAAAATGTAATGAAACTGCCTGGAAGAGGACGTGTGTCTATATCGTCCTAATGCACGGTGAGAAGGAGAGTTTGAGTGGCTAAAGACTCTTCAAGGATCACAGCTGGAGAATTGCAGAAAATAGTTGAGTCTCGGGGTCAGAAAACCTTAAAAAAAAATTGTCAAACAGCCCCTACATCACCACATGTTGTTTGGGAGGACTTCAAGAAAAATTCTCCTAGCTCATCCAAAAACAAACTCCAGCATATTCAGTTATCAGACAGGACTGGCACTTCAAATGGGACTGGCTTCTATGGTCAGATGAAACTAAAAAATGAGCTTTTTAGCAGCAAACACTCAAGATGGGTTTGGTGAACACAGGGATAAAAAGTACCCCATGTGTACAATGAAATATACTGCTGTATTTGTGATGTTGTGGGCCTATATTTCTGCTGGAGGTCCTGGACATCTTGTTCAGACACATGGCATCATGGATTCTATCAAATACCAACAGATAAAAAATCAATAAGTGACTGATTCTATTAGAAATCTTATAATGGGCCATGTTTGGATCTTCCAACCGTACAATAATCCAAACACAAACCTCAAAAACAACACAAAAATGGGTCACTGAGCACAAAACCAAGCTTCTGCTGGCCATTCCAGTCCTCTGACCTGAACCCTGTAGAAAATGAGTGAGGTGAACTGAAGAGAAGAAGCACCGTCATGGAGCTGTGAATCTAAAGGATCTGGAGTGATTCTGGATGAAGGAATGGTCTCTGATCTTTTGTCAGGTGTTCTCTAACCTCATCAGGCATTATAGGAGAAGATTTAGAGCTGTTAAACTGACAAATGGAGATTTCAAAAAGTATTGAATAAAAAGGTGCCGTTAATTGTGACCAATGTGTATCAGAGAAAAACATTTATTTCATAATGATATTTCCCCCCATTTTAAATTCTTATTATCCAATGAAAGGTTAGCTTTTTGTGATTTTTTTAAATAAAAGATCAAAAGGATTAACAAAGCAGGTTAATTTTCACAGTCTTCTTTGATCATATTTACCAAGGGTTCCAATAATTCTGACCACAACTGTATATACACTCACCTAAAGGATTATTAGGAACACCTGTTCAATTTCTCATTAATGCAATTATCTAATCAACCAATCACATGGCAGTTGCTTCAATGCATTTAGGGGTGTGGTCCTGGTCAAGACAATCTCCTGAACTCCAAACTGAATGTCAGAATGGGAAAGAAAGGTGATTTAAGCAATTTTGAGCGTGGCATGGTTGTTGGTGCCAGACGGGCCGGTCTGAGTATTTCACAATCTGCTCAGTTACTGGGATTTTCACGCACAACCATTTCTAGGGTTTACAAAGAATGGTGTGAAAAGGGAAAAACATCCAGTATGCGGCAGTCCTGTGGGCGAAAATGCCTTGTTGATGCTAGAGGTCAGAGGAGAATGGGCCGACTGATTCAAGCTGATAGAAGAGCAACTTTGACTGAAATAACCATTCGTTACAACCGAGGTATGCAGCAAAGCATTTGTGAAGCCACAACACGCACAACCTTGAGGCGGATGGGCTACAACAGCAGAAGACCCCACCGGGTACCACTCATCTCCACTACAAATAGGAAAAAGAGGCTACAATTTGCACGAGCTCACCAAAATTGTACGGTTGAAGACTGGAAAAATGTTGCCTGGTCTGATGAGTCTCGATTTCTGTTGAGACATTCAGATGGTAGAGTCAGAATTTGGCGTAAACCGAATGAGAACATGGATCCATCATGCCTTGTTACCACTGTGCAGGTGTGGGGGATGTTTTCTTGGCACACTTTATGCCCCTTAGTGCCAATTGGGCATCGTTTAAATGCGATGGCCTATCTGAGCATTGTTTCTGACCATGTCCATCCCTTTATGACCACCATGTACCCATCCTCTGATGGCTATTTCCAGCAGGATAATGCACCATGTCACAAAGCTCGAATCATTTCAAATTGGTTTCTTGAACATGACAATGAGTTCACTGTACTAAAATGGCCCCCACAGTCACCAGATCTCAACCCAATAGAGCATCTTTGGGATGTGGTGGAACGGGAGCTTCGTGCCCTGGATGTGCATCCCACAAATCTCCATCAACTGCAAGATGCTATCCTATCAATATGGGCCAACATTTCTAAAGAATACTTTCAGCACCTTGTTGAATCAATGCCACGTAGAATTAAGGCAGTTCTGAAGGCGAAAGGGGGTCAAACACAGTATTAGTATGGTGTTCCTAATAATCCTTTAGGTGAGTATATATATATATATATATATATATAACAATGCAAAACGATCTAGCTATGTATTCTCCCCTTTAAAAAAAAAATAGCCACGGTTTTGCTAATAGCAGTTAGCCTGTATCAGTACCACTGTGATGAAGGAGACTGAATAATGAATATTTGCAGCCTCTCAGACAAACCACACAGCGATTTTTTTATTTAAAGAGATTTACATATTATTCCGTTTTATTCTAAGAGTATGTTAGATGGTTTTTAAAAAATATTAATAGTTAACGGTCAGCTTTTTTCTGTGGTGATTTCCGTGTGTTTACACTGTGCTCCTGAGCTTGACCTAAAACATGGCGGAATCCGACGCGGCGTGACGTAGTTTGCCAAGCTCTATAGACACCTCGTTTACATTATCAAAGAACATTATCATATCTTAGCCAGAATTAAAGCACTCTCAAAAACTCACATTAATCACTGAAGTTGCTTACATTGTGAAATTAATATCTTTCTTACATCGTACACACTTCTGCACTTTGTTGTTTCTGATGAGAGAAATCGGCAGAGAGCAGGATTCATTCAGGGAGCGCAAACACTGAACAAAACAGCTGTTTCAGCGATGACTCATCTGGACGCCTCTTATTGGCCATTGTACTCAAACTCAACAGAATCATGTGTGATTGGTTATAATGCGCAGTGCTGTAGAAAAACGAGGCTGTCTCTGGCTCCGTGCCAGCAGCGAAGTTGAGCAAACACAGATTTTAATTTAGCAGCTGACGATGTTCTGCACTGAATGATCTAATCACACCGGTGTGATCGTTTATTAAATATAAAAAAATATTATTCTGCTTTTTTTTTTTTTTTTTGTCTTTTGGAAGCTGCATTCAAAATCCACTTGCCTCAAAAATCTGAGGGGGCACGGTTGAAATCGCATTCTGGGAGAAGGGTATTTTGGCTGGGCCCCCCTCTGGTCCAGTGCCCGTTAATCCGTCCCTGACTATCATGGGAGCGCCTGCGCACAACTACGTCATTGTGACAGGAATCTCAGAACAGCCTGATTTGAGAAAGGGAATTTTAAAATAGGGATTTAAAAAAAATACACTGGATGGATTTTTATCATTATAGGGTGGATGTATACACACTTCCAACACACATTTATGTTCAAACAACATGTAAAGTGATTTTTGCATCCGATGATGCCTTTAATGACATATAAATCCATGAGTGTGACTCACTTGGTTTAGAAAAAAAACTATAAAAATTAGGATTTTTATTTATTTATTTATACATTATTTGACAATTAAACACTGACACCCCCATTGTCAATACTGACATGTCAAAATATATTATCATTACCATAATGAATATGTGAACACAGAAAACAACAAACTAAAAAAACTAAATTGCCAAGTAATTAATAATAAATTATCAGTGTATTTGCTGCATTTATTTTTTTTCTGATTGTAATTCAGCTTGGAGTTTTTTTTCTGATTGAGGCTATGACTGAATGTTTTTTTTATTTTATTTTTTTTATTTATACAACCATTTCTCTCTCTCTTTATTTATTTATTTTTATTTTGAATGGAAATTGGACATTTCTTTGATTTTACTCTGGGATATGTCCCAGGCAGGAAGGCATAGCAAGCGCCGAGCAACCACAGCATTCAGTTAGACACAATGCCAGTCTGAGCAGTCCCTTGTGGCTGTTTTTCTCTCCTTCTGTCTCTTTCTCCTTCCTGCTCCTCTGTCTCAGCTCAGTAGAGCAATGCTTTGAATAATTTATCCAGCTAAAGGGGTGCTGGTGTCGGCCTGACGCCTGATACCATCTTAAAGGGACAAGCTTTTAATTAGAATTATAACGCAACCTATAGGTGTCCACAATACACCCACAAAAGAAACTCTAATCAACTCTGGGAAGTCGTGGCCTAATGGTTAGAGAATCGGACTCGTAATCCAAAGGTTGTGGGTTCGAGTCTCAGGCTGGCAGGGATTGTAGGTGGGGGGGGAGTGAATGTACAGCGCTCTCTCCACCCTCAATACCACGACTGAGGTGCCCTTGAGCAAGGCACCGAACCCCCAACTGCTCCCCGGGCGCCGCAGCATAAATGGCTGCCCACTGCTCCGGGTGTGTGTTCACGGTGTGTGTGTGTGCACGTTGGATGGGTTAAATGCAGAGCACAAATTCCGAGTATGGGTCACCATACTTGGCTGTACTTCACTTCACTAATCTCACTACCACACAATATTCAGCTGTATTTTCAGTATGAGTGATTGATTCTATAAAGTCGTACTTGTTATAAATTGCTTTTTATTAACAATCTAAATGTTGCAGGTCAACGAACTTTTATCTTCCTGCTGACACTTGCATAAAGATCAATGAGGGAGGTACATTGACCTTAGAGTGAAAGCTTCTGCTGCCAGGACAGTGAAAGACAGAAGCTCATATAGGCTACATAAGATACACTGCAGACATGGAGCCAGGATCAACTGTCAGTGCTGTGCGGAGCCAGAGGGTTTTGTGTGGAGAGGAAATTCGAGCTGCAGTTATCATAATAAAGGAAGGAAAGATTCATAGCATTCTGCCTGATTCAGAAGCTTCAGCGCACACAGCTGGAAAGGTGAGGTAGACTGTGAGAGTGAGACATATGCCACCCGCTGGAGACCACAAGAATGGCAGTCCTCAGGTTTAACCCATAACCACTCCTGTATGGACTGAAATGATTGTAGAAAATGTGGTCAAATCAATCAGCAAAATGTTATATTGTGACAAATTCACATTTTTTATAGAATACTTATGAAATATTTATAGCCTATATATACAGTATATTTGATAAGGAGAGCAGGGGTAGTTGTCACATAGACAACAAGTCAGTAGTTTAGCAAGCTGGTTTTAAACACCATCTTCAAAACCTTCTTAATTTAGAATAGTTTATGGGAATTTTATTCTTCAAACTAAAATACACTAATTTAATAAGTAGTGTGTAAAAATGTGTGAACGCAATTTTACACTGCCATTAAAGAAAGGGTCAATTAGATTATAAAGGTAGATATTAACAAAAACGGTTGAATTATGCTCTCATAACAAAGGTTTTTTTTTTAAAGAAATGTATAAATTACAATAGTTGTTGGTAAACAGAATGCTTTGATATTTATCTGTTACCTTTTATATTCTTTGTGGTTTAATGATTTTTGTTTCATAATTATTTCACGTTTTTTTGCAGTTTCCATTACAACAACCTGTACAAAGTAAACAAATATCTATAAATATCAATGCGTGTTCAATTAACTGTGTTGCTTAGCATGGTCACACTTTATTTAAAGGTTCATTTCTTACTATTAACAAACCATCAACTATGACTTTTGCCTCAATAAACTCCTAATTTGCTGCTTATTAATAGTTAGGAAGGTAGTTGTTAAGTTTAGGTATTGGGTTATGGTTGTAGAATATGGTCATGCAGAACATGTGCTTTAGAAGTAATAAACAGCAACTATGCTATTAATAGGCATGCTAATAAACAATTAGTTAATAGTGAGAATTGGTCCCTATACTAAAGTGTTACCCTTAGCATTATTATTAACCTGGCAACCAGGCAAGTCACTTAAGAACAATATCTTATTTTTAACAACAGCCTGGCAGAATAATTAAAATCTTCTGGATGCTTTATTTAAAAATATTTACATCCCTAACAAAACAAGAGGATTTTTCATAATTTTCAGGGCGTGGTAAAATGCCACTGTTTTAAATGTATTAATTACAATATTTGTTGGTCAATAGATTAGGTTTGATATTTATTTTTAACATCCCTATTTGCATCCCTAACAATGTAATTAAACCTCAAACATTTTTTTTATTCCTACACTAACTAGACAGCATCTTTTTAACAGGTAGTGGATGTGGGGAACAGTCTGATAATGCCAGGTATAGTGGACTGTCATGTTCATGTTAATGAACCAGGCCGTACCTCCTGGGAAGGGTACCGGACTGCCACAAGAGCAGCTGCTGCTGGAGGAGTCACCACAATTGTAGATATGCCTCTGTGAGTATAGACTTTCAAATTAACATTCAATAATAATGACTAAACTGAGTTTTCAATTGAGTTATGAATGAAAAAAAAAATACAATTCTCCCAGTCTCCCCCACCCCCTTGGATACGGTTTAGAAAAAATTATTGATAAATAGTTGATAAATAACATAAAACTGACATTATGATTAATTCATGGTACACAGAAACAGCATCCCACCAACTACAACTCTTAGAAACTTTCATGAGAAGCTGCGTGCAGCTACAGGACAGTGTTTTGTAGATACCGCATTTTGGGGAGGAGTCATCCCTGGAAACAAGGTACTTGCATACTGTACATTCTGCACAAATGTCAAAATACATTTCAGTTACAGCCTGTTGTTTAACCTTCTAATATTCAAATATTGTCACTCAATATTGGGAATACACTATCTAAAGGTAGATATTAACCAAAAGGTTGAATTATGTTTTCAAAACATTTTCTCATAAATGTATGAATTACGATTCTGGTAAACAGAATGCTTTTATATGTTACCTTTTATATTATTTGCATTTTTGAATAAATCTGTTGAGTAAATGATGATACCATAATTCACTGCAAAAGACATCAGTTGCATCAAGATATGCATATGACACTCATAGAAACTAGGTCACACTTTGCAGATTCATACTAAATTTTGCACACTTTTTTAATGATGCTATTTATACTTCTTCAAAAGAAGTATCTACTCAAAGGGTATGCACTTTTGAACGTATCCATTAACTTGTTTCATTCTGGAGTAAAACAAATCAGTTGAGTACAATTAATTCCGGAAATATTGGGACATTTTTTTAAAATTTGAATAAAATGAAAACTAAAAGAATTTCAAATCACATGAGCCAATATTTTATTCACTATAGAACATAGATAACAAATGTTTAAACTGAGAAATTGTACAATTTTATGCACAAAATGAGCTCATTTAAAATTTGATGTCTGCTACAGGTCTCAAAATAGTTGGGATGGGGGCATGTTCACCATGGTGTAGCATCTCTTCTTTTCAAAACAGTTTGAGGACGTCTGGGCATCCAGGTTATGAGTTTCTGGAGTTTTGGTATTGGAATTTGGTCCCATTCTTGCCTGATATAGGTTTCCAGCTGCTGAATAATTTGTGGTCATCATTGATGCATTTTTCACTCAATGATGTGCCAAATGTTCTCTATAAGTGAAAGATCTGGACTGCAGGCAGGCTGACTCAGCTCCCGGACTCTTCTACTACAAAGCCATGCTTTTGTAATAGCTGCAATATGTGGTTTTGCATTGTCCTGCTGAAATACACGTAGTCTGGAGGGGAGCGTATGTTGCTCTAAAACCTTTACATACCTTTCAGCATTCATAGTGCCTTCCAGAACATGCAAGCTGCCCATCCCGTATGTACTTATGCACCCCCATACCATCAGAGATGCTGGCTTTTGAACTGAATGCTGTTAACATGCAGGAAGGTCTCCCTCTTCTTAAGCCCAGAGGACATGGCGTCCGTGATTTCCAACAAGAATGTCAAATTTGGACTTGTCTGACCATAGAACACTCCTCCACTTTGAAACAGTCCATTTTAAATGAGCCTTGGCCCACAGGACACGATGGCGATCCTAGGCCATGTTCACATATGGCTTCCTTTTTCCATGATAGAGCTTTAGTTGGCATCTGCGGATGGCACGGTGGATTGGGTTTACCAACAGTGGTTTCTGGAAGTATTCCTGGGCCCATTTAGTAATGTCAATGACAGAATCATGCCGATGAGTGATGCAGTGTCATCTGAGGGCCTTGTCCCTTACACAAAGAGATTTCTCCAGTTTCTCTGAATCTTTTGATGATGTTATGCACTGTAGATGATTAAATTTGCAAAGCCTTTGCAATTTGACGTTGAGGAACGTTGTTTTTAAAGTATTCCACAATCATTTTACGCACTCTCACAGATTGGAGACCCTCTGCCCATCTTTACTTCTGAGAGACTCTGCCTCTCTAAGATATCCCTTTTATAGCTAATCATGTTACAGACCTGATGTCAGTTAACTTAGTTGCTATATGTTCTCCCAGCTGAATCTTTTCAAAATGTCTTGATTTTTCAGCCCTTTGTTGAGACCTGTAGCAGGCATCAAATTTGAAATGAGGTAATTTAGTGGATAAAATTGTAAAATTTCTCCATCTAAACATTTATGTTCTCTATGTTCTATTGTGAATAAAATATTGGCTCCTGTGATTTGAAAGTCTTATAGTTTTCATTTTATTCAAATTTAAAAAAACGTCCCAACATTTCCGGAATTCGGGTTGTAAATGATTCAATGTTTTACTCCAAAAGACATCAGTTGTCTCCAAATATGCATTCTCCATACTTCATGCATACAGATTTATACTGCACACATACACAATACTATATAACATACTTTTTAAGTAAGTACTTATTCAAAAGCAGCAAGTAGCTACATTTATTTTAGACACAGCTATCTACTTGTTTGCTTCTTCAATGTATCAGCGTTTTTGAAGGCATTGGTTGAGTAAGTGATTCAACGATTCACTTCTAAAGATGGTCACTTTTCACCAACTACTGTTGTAAAAATGTGTTGCCAAAATAACAATATTTTCTTTGTTTGTCTGCCTGCCCATCTTTATCTGTTTGTCCATCTCAGCTGGAGCTGAGGCCGATGGTTCAGGCTGGTGTTGCTGGATTTAAGTGCTTTCTTATTCACAGTGGAGTGGATGAGTTTCCTCATGTGAGTGATGCTGATCTGCATGCAGCTATGAAACAGCTCCAGGGCACAGGAAGCGTTCTGCTGGTGAGTCATCTCATTTTTTGCTTGCCCCAATCATTTCAATCTGATATTTGATTTCATAAAACATTTCTACCATAATGAGTACCTTATAATATCAGTACCAGTAGTAAAATTGTCTGTCAATGAGAAAAATGCATCTGGTCAGACATAAATTATTATTAGGGATAATTATGGAAATATAATTATGGAACTTAAATTAATGAAACCTATTTGGTTTAGTTTCATGCGGAGCGAGAAGTCCAGCATGCAGCTGCTGAGAAAGGGGGTATGAGACTGATCATTTCATGTAAATTAAATTTCAGTTCTACTTGAAATCATGTATTATTTTTAAAATGGACATTCCTACTTTACTCTTCTTACTCAGATCCACATGAATATTCCACCTTCCTGAGGTCCAGGCCTGACATTATGGAGCTTGAGGCCATCCGTACCGTCACTCAGCTCTGCTTACAATATCAGTATGTTTATGATGAGACCATTTAGAATGAAGTCCTCAAATTTTGATTATCTAATAGCTGCTTCTGCAAACTATGGGTAGCTAATCAAGATGAGTTGTGAGAAGTCAGCATTTTCTGTTCTCATTTTCAGAGTAAGATGCCACATTGTGCACCTGTCATCAGCCCAGCCTCTGGAGCTTATCAGGGCAGCAAGAAAGGCTGGAGCTCCACTGACTGTAGAGACCACCCATCACTACCTCAACCTGTGTGCAGAGAACATTCCAGCACGTGCAACTCAGTTTAAATGCTGCCCCCCGATACGAGACACAGCCAACCGGGTATCAGCAATATGCATTACAGACAGTGAAACAGATTCAGGTTGACAGAAAAAGCTGATCAACAAAAGTTGGTCTTGATAATATTTTTGTAAAATTTACACTGAAACTCGTTAAAGTAATTGCTGACCTTAAAATTAATTACTTTCTTTTGTTGAACACTACATTTTGAAGAATACACAGGTCATTTTCCCCATACAATTACAACTGATGAAGACTGGAGCTTTTAAGCATCAAAAAGGATGTTAAACCACCAGCATAAAAGTGACTCATACACTATATTTCAGGTTTTCTTGAGTCATACAATATAGCTTTGTGAGAGGAACAAACTGAAATTTACTGATATTCTTTGCCTCCAGTCTCATTTGATCTCTAGGAACCATATTAGTCTTGTTTGTGGATTCATTTTGACCAGTTTTGTGAACCGGATCAACAGATTCATTGGCTATGTTCAGACTGCAAGCAAATCAGTTTTTTTCTCAAATCAGGTCTGTCTGCTTTATTAATTGCAAGTGATCAAATCAGATTTGTGATTTCTCACACAACCAACTTATTTGCATAGGATGCCTTGATTATGGCGCAAACGTACCCCCATTTTTGATGAGGCTTTCATAACAGATGCAGGAAAAATGGAGGTGCATCATCTTGATCTCCAAATAAGTGTCCTGTCGAGTCGCAGTGTAGAGTTTCTCTGTCACACAAGAAAAAGTCAACGAAGGAGAATTCCTTTTGAATATAGTATGAATACTTTTGTATTAATACTGAGTCCAGACTGAGACACATCTGTAAAAATCTAATTTGAATTACATTTCAACCCACCTTCATATGTGGTTTGAATCAGATTAGAAAAAAAATATATATATATTTTATGTTTGTTTGTTTTTTGGCTATACTTTTAAAAACCCATCTGGATTTTGATAATCAGATTTTTGCTGACAGTCTGAACAAGGCCTATGAAAAGAGAGTCAAAAAGAATGATTCATTCACAAATTGGACATCGCTTATTCTCTAATAAATTCCAACAATATCATCATATGTCTTTAGAGTAATTGTAATATAGAACACAAGACAAGTGGAGTTTATTTACTTAATTATTTAATTTATTACTTTGATTATGGTGTTTTTGGATCCATTTTCAAGCTTGAAAGCTCTCCATTACTTTAAAAATTGTTCGAAAATTTCTCTTTTTGTTTTCCACAGAAAAAAGTCAGTCATATAGCTTTGGAACACATTAATGACAATTTACATTTTGGGTGAACAAGTATTTTTTGATTGTCCTATGAACTTCCACAAACCTTAATTATAGTGCATTCTATCTATAATCTGTTATAGTCAAACTATAATCTGTTTCTTTTTAGGAGCAATTATGGTCTGCACTCAAAGTTGGTGATATTGATATGGTTGTGTCAGATCATTCACCATGCACACCTGACCTAAAGTGTTTAGACAGTGGTGATTTCACACAAGCATGGGGAGGGATCTCTTCTCTGCAGTTTGGTAGGCTATCAATGTACTAATATGCTCATGAACTCACATGATGGCCAAAGTCCGTTGTGAGGCAAACAGTGGTCCATCAACAATTTACCAATCAGATTAATGATTAACTAAAATAGAAAAAACTAACGTTTAGGGATCAAGACAAAGTCCCAAACTGGACCCAGCTTAAAAAAAAATATCTACACTTGTACGAATAAAGTATATGAACTTGCATTTAGCATGGAATTCTGCCTAAACCGGTCATAAAATTTGACCTGAACAAAAGTCAAACACAGAAACACATGAAAACAAATTACACACAAACCAGGATGCTCCAAAGCACTATTAGCACAAATGTTTCAACAGATGAAACCAAAGCTGTTTGCAAAAGATTTACAACGATAAGGAGAACAACACAGAACACAAACATCAACATCTCAACCTAACCATCATGTTTTGGAGCTACTTTGCTAAATCAGGTCCTGGACTGCTAACTAACATTGATAGAAAGCTCAAGCTCAAGTTTATCAGGACATTTTGCCTGGGAATGAAAGGCTATTTGTCTTCCAGTTGAAGCTCAAGAGAAATTGGGTGATGCAACAGGACAACGACCCAAAGATCAGACGTAAATCAACAACAAAATGGGTTCAGAAGAAGAAAATATGCCTTTGGATTGACACTGACTAATAGGGCAGATCTCATCAGTAATTACAGTATTTGTGTAGGCTATTCCTTCCAAAAAATGTTCACTTACTTTTTCCACCTTGAACTGTATATTTAAACTGTGAATTATTGGCTATTATCAAATTGTCAAATTTTATGGCCGAATGAATTTGTGCAGAAATTCATGGTATTGTAAGTTAAATGACCAAATGCAAGAGTGTTCGTCATGTATTTTGCATAAGCAAAGACCTGACAGACGTTTCGTGTGGCGTTACTAAAATTGTCATTCATCTCGCTGTTTACCAACAGGTTTATCTTTGTTCTGGACATCAGCTTCTAAAAGAGGGTTTTCATTTTTTGACGCAGTAAGACACTTGTGTAAAGAGCCTGCTCAACTCTGTCGCCTTGATGACCAAAAAGGGAGTCTCATTCCAGGTCACGATGCAGACTTAGTCATTTGGGATCCAGAAAAAGAGTTTACGGTGAGAAAGACAGGGATTCACTCAAGAGGGTTGAGATGAGATGCTCTAAGCGACTGACAGCAAGATAGAACATGCTTGTTGCTAAAATTCTGTCTTCCTCTATAAATATACTGAAAGCTTTTTGGAGCCTATAAGTGAATGCATATCATTCATTTCCTAGGTGAACGAAGACAACATACATCACAAAAACAAGGTAGGTTAGATTTTGCTCACTATAATTGTTCATGTATTAGTGAAGAGAAATTGTTTCTTTTTCACTTTTTCTTTCTTTTCAGTTAACACCGTACCTTGGCCTTGCTCTGCGAGGGAAGGTGAAGGCCACTATAATCCGAGGGAAGGTGGTTTACAGTCATGGTTCTTTCAGTTCTCAGCCTCTTGGGAAGCATCTCTTTATTCAGCACAAGACACCATCCCCTTTGTAAACTAAGCACATAAAGCACATTACACAATCTCACCTTACCCATCACTGTTAGTATGAGCTATGGTAAAAATTGTACTGTATGGCATGTCATTTTAAAGTACAATTTATTTTAATTGATTGTGCAGTATTGTGGTATATTCAAAAATGCATTGGGTAACACTTTGCACAAGCATTGCAAACAAATATTAAATATTGCTAATATATAATTTCAGAAATAACCTAATATTTTAATATCTTAATATCCAAAAATGTACTTCCTCTTATATCGTTACAAACCTGCATGACTTTTTTTTCTTCTGTGGAAGATAAAAGATGATATTCTGAAGAAAGCTCAGTTTCATGGAGTTTTTGCAAAGACTACAGAAATACAAAGACGGTTCACTCCTATACTTATGAATAGGAGATATCTGAAGCTACACCAGCCAATCATAAGTGATTTGAAAAGTCATAAGTTTAGACTGTGCATGCGTATTGGCTGGTCAAGCTTAAAAAAAGTCAACTTTTTAAATGTTATTTGAGCATAAGAAACAACATTCAAGAGGTAGTTCATTTCAGATTTTGTTGCTGATTTTAAATATGTAATTTAATTGCGAGTTCAGCAAGCAGTTTTTGAGATTTCAAGATTCCCCCATTCATTAAGATAGGACTTGGTCTTGTATGAGCTGCCCGGAAGCGCTGCAAATATGGCCACCGAGTGATCAGACTTCCCTTGAAAGGGACTTTGGTTTTTGGAACATGTCATTAAGCTGATATTTTGTTTAAAATTGTTCTATAATTTGTAAATGTACATAAATGTTAAACATATTTTTGAACCAATTAAAATATCTGTGGTCTCTTAGACCCTCAAAATACAGAGTTTACACAAAATAGAATTTTATGCATTAAAATATGAATTTTTGGACATTTTCATTCAATCAATTAATCATTTTTGTTAATGAACACTGTTAACATATGTCGTGGAAATTTCCAATACTAATCTGACTTCACCACAGACAATTCAAACAACTACCAGTTGTTAATATAATAACTACAGCATCTCCCGAATACTTACAATACAATACTTCCCTGAAGCATGGTGACGGCATCCCATCAAGAAGCTACTATCACTACCTCAATCACACATAAGCACACAGGTCTTTAGCATCTATACACTCTCAACGTCCTTCTCAGCTGTATGCTGGTCTGACACAGGATCTTTAATACTAACTCTGAGTATTACAGCCTTAGCCCGAGGATGGCTCTATAGTCTTCCAACACTATCACTGTCTTGCGGTGGTCTTTTGAGCGTAGAATCTTTCGTACTTCTATTCCTCAGCTGCGCAGCATATACCAGACAGCACTCCCAAGTTGCTCTTTGCAAGAATGAAAGTTTTATTCACGGCCGGGAGCCCACTGGTCACAACCACCAAGAGAGACTCTCTGAAGTGAAGGATACATGAACATTTATACCTTGTAGTTGAGTAAAAATCAATGTCACTCAAGTCTTCTTCACAGTAATTGGTTATGCTGATCTGGACATTGGTTTGTCATATGACTGTTCTACTGTTTTAAGCACTTTTTGGGTAAGTATAGATTATTTAATCATAGAGACACGGTCTTTGATCTGAGCATCCTTAGTCTGCACTTTTCTGAACATTCTATGTTGAGCAAACTCCTTCTGAGGCATACAATAAATACATAAAATATTTCTGTATATATGCATGTACACACACAATTTAATGTTTTTGGATGTCAGTGGTCTATAACAAGTTTGAATAGAAAATATGAAAATGAAATGTTAAACAGCTGCTGTCACTGCTCAGCTGCACTGTTCAGTATATCAGGTCTTAAAGTGAGATGATTGGCCAACAGGTGAAAGGTTTGCTCACCGTTTACATGAGTTAACCATTGCCTCAGTCTGTCAGTGTGTCAGTGTAGCGACAGCATCATGTCCTCTCTGTCCGTTCTTCCACCAGAATGTCTGTTACAGCCTTTTCCCATCCCCCAGCGACTTATGCTTGGACCAGGACCATCCAATGTGCCTGCACGGATCGCAGCAGCCGGAGCACAGCCCATGCTGGGCCACCTGCATGCAGAAACCATTGAGGTAATACAGGACACAGTGTGTTTATTAAGTGCATACTAGGGACTACTGACGTTTTAGGTCACCATTTTTATGACGCTTTCCCATGTTGAATCATATTGGCTTAAAGGGAAAATTCACCCAAATATTATAATTTACCCACCCTCATATTGTTCAAAACCTGTACTGTAACCTGGCATTCTCTTATGTGGAACATAAGAGACACCACTATTTTTTTTTTAAATTGGATTAAATTGTCACCAAAACAGTTTGGTTAGCAAAATTGTCAATCTTCTGTGATCAACAGAAGAAAGAAAGTCGTAGGTTTGGAACAACATGTTTTTGAGTTTAAACCCTAAAAATAACTGCAACATAAGTAGCTAGAATGACTTGAATCTGGCTAGTAACATTGTACCCGTTGAAGAAAATAAACAGTATAGTATCATCTTGTTAATAAGAGATTTTAAAAAGTAAATAACTTGTAGTCCTGCTACATAAATAATCGTTTTATAATCTTTATCTATGAATGAAATTAATTCATTGTTTGCTCGTTTTGCTTTCAGATTATGAATCAGATCAAAAGTGGAATTCAGTATGCATTTCAGACCCGAAACCGAGTGACTCTGGCTGTGAGTGGACCAGGTCATGCAGCTATGGAGTGTGCCATCTTTAACTCACTGGAGCCCAGGGAGAGCGTCCTCATAGCCGTCAATGGCATATGGGGAGAGAGGGCTGCAGAGATAGCTGAGAGGATAGGTACAGATTCTGCTTTTATTAGAAAGCCTGGAACTAAGAGTTATAAAGGTGATCCAGATCATCATTCATTCATATATCAAACACTCTTCACCAGGTGCCAAGGTGAACACAGTTGTAACCTCTGCTGGTGGGTACTTTACAAATGAGGAAATTGAGCAGGTACAAATTATGTTTCATTAACCATTTATGTATTTACTACATATGATCAACCATGTTTGTCTCGTTTTATAGGCATTAGATAAATACAGGCCAGTGGTGCTCTTTCTCACACATGGAGAATCCTCCACAGGAGTTGTCCACCCCATAGATGGCATAGGTGACCTTTGCCACAAGTGAGACATTTCTGCTTGAATAGAGTTGCTTCAGATTAAGACTCTCTTATTAATAGCATTTTGCACCTTTTAGTACATCTGTACTAACTTTGTGGTCATCTATATGATGTGGTACTCCTAAAGATTCACCTTTGGCGGGTAAAACAGGATATAATTATTGATGATTCATGTTGGACTACGCAGATTTGTGTCCAATAAATGCTGTCTAGAATGAGAATGTCCTACCCTTAAAACCTTCTGCCAAGACTAATCAGGATTCTTATCATTAACTAAAACTAAAGTAATAATTAAAAAAATACTTGGAATAAAATAAACTTTAAAATCAAATATAAATGTATCAAACTATACAGACAAAGCTAACAAAACTGATAAAACTAAGTAAAATTTAAAATGAAAAAATTAAATCAACATATTTCCAAAAACTAATAATAGTATATCAGTGATACTAAAATAACATTGCAAGCTGCAAATCATTTACATTTAAGTTAGCAGAAGCTTTTTATAACGTGTGTGTGTTATTTGTATTTATAATTATGTATTACATAGTATCACATTGTCAGTCCTTGTCTTGTGTTTCCCCGCCTCTCGTGTCCCTATTTGGCCATCCTCGTTCCTTTGATTAGTTAATTAGTCCCAAGCCCTGTTTAATTGCCCTGCACCTGTTTCCGTTCTTACCTGTTGATTTTCCTGTGTTTATAAGTCCTGTGTTTCCTTGCCCCTGTGTGCCGTCTTATATTGTCACTCCGTGATTCTCCATGTTTCCTGGGTTCATGCTAATAAAACACGTCTGAAGAAACTCCTTGCCTCCGTGATTCCCTGCTCCCAGAGTGAGCGTGAGCGTGAGACGGCACCCACCACAATACTATGGCTGAAGACAGGCTTTGGTGTCTGCGGCAGGATGGTCGGGAATTGGTAAGATATGTGGAGGAATTCCTTGAGCTTTCCAACGAGGTGAGCTGGATTGACGCCTCGCTTGGTGTCTGTTTTCGGCTTGGGTTGAATGATGATGTCATCAGTAGCGATCTTCCCATGTCCAGTTTTTCCCTGATCGGGCTGATAAATCATGTCCTCAATGTACATGGCATTAATTTCGAAGTCGAAGAATGTCAGACCGATCTTCATCCAACCCAACCCAAGAACAACCCGGCCTCACCAGCTCACCGCTCGCCAGGACCCTCCACATGCCCTACCAAATGTTCCGGCCACCCAACTTTTCCCAGCACCGCTGCTGTCCTCAGCCCAGAGCACCCCTGCAAACCCGCGCTTCAAGAGCACCCTCCTGTACCTGCTCCTCGCAGGTGCTCTCCTGCGTCCTCGCTGGTCCCATCCAACTCTCCTGCGTCTCCGCTGGTCCCGTCCAGCTCCGCGCCTCCTGAGCGCCCCCAAGTGTCCGCGCCTCCTGAGCGCCCCCAAGTGTCCGCGCTTTCAGAGCGCCCCCAAGTGTCCGAGCTTTCAGAGCGCCCCCAAGTGTCCGCGCTTTCAGAGCGCCCCCAAGTGTCCGCGCTTTCAGAGCGCCCCCAAGTGTCCGCGCTTTCAGAGCGCCCCCAAGTGTCCGCGCTTCCAGAGCGCCCCCAAGTGCCGGCTCCACGCACGTGCCCTCCTTTGTCTCCGCTGGTTCCGTCAGAGTCCGCGCAGCCAGAGCGCCCCCAAGTGTCCGCGCTTTCAGAGCGCCCCCAAGTGTCCGCGCTTTCAGAGCGCCCCCAAGTGTCCGCGCTTCCAGAGCGCCCCCAAGTGCCGGCTCCACGCACGTGCCCTCCTTCGACTCCGCTGGTTCCGTCAGAGTCCGCGCAGCCAGAGCGCCCGACAGAGTCCGCGCAGCCAGAGCGCCCGACAGAGTCCGCGCAGCCAGAGCGCCCGACAGAGTCCGCGCAGCCAGAGCTCCCCACAGAGCCCGCTCCCCGAGAGCCCCCCACAGAGCCCGCTCCTCAGTGTCTCCCAGGGGGGAACTTCCCCAAGAAAATTTTGGGGGGGGGGGGGGGGGTGGGGGGGCTATAGGGTCACGGCCGGTGTGGCCGGGCTGAGGGCCAAGGCCACACAACCCGAAAAAAATAGGCCGTGGCTTCCCGAGTCCCCTGACCCGCCATGGCCTCCCGAGTCCCCTGACCCGCCATGGCCTCCCGAGTCCCCTGATCCGCCATGGCCTCCCGAGTCTCCAACCCCGCCATGGCCTCCCGGAACGGGCACCGCCCTGGAGGCCTCCAGAGCGCCCACCCCCCCTCCCCGTTGGATGGTGTTAGGCGTGAGGACACGCCTTCCGGAGGGGGGCGTAATGTCAGTCCTTGTCTTGTGTTTCCCCGCCTCTCATGTCCCTATTTGGCCATCCTCGTTCCTTTGATTAGTTAATTAGTCCCAAGCCCTGTTTAATTGCCCTGCACCTGTTTCCGTTCTTACCTGTTGATTTTCCTGTGTTTATAAGTCCTGTGTTTCCTTGCCCCTGTGTGCCGTCTTATATTGTCACTCCGTGATTCTCCATGTTTCCTGGGTTCATGCTAATAAAGCACGTCTGAAGAAACTCCTTGCCTCCGCGATTCCCTGCTCCCAGAGTGAGCGTGACACACATATGCATTTCGTTTTTTGGTCACACTTTATTTTAAGGTCCAATTCTTGCCATTAACAAACCATTAACTATGACTTTTGCCTCAATAATCACCTATTTTGCTGCTTGTTAATAATTAATAGTTGGTAATTTAGTGGAGGCAGGCGTTTTACCTGGAGGTGTTGAAACGAGAGGTCCCGAGTCAGAGACTGACGGAGAGGCCGCGTCTGACGATGCAGATTCAGTAAGCGAAAAAAAGGTTCCTGGGGTAGCAGACCCGATGGTAACCGTTCGTTTAAAGGAATTAGATCTCGCCTTAAAGAAACAGGAGAAAACGAAGTTTGTCAAAAATAAAAGGCAATCCCCAACCTACGGCTTCAGGAATAACATAATTGTTCCTAGAAAACGAATAAATAATACAGAGAACGAATATCTATAGCTTATTCCTTGTCGTGCAGGAAACGCAGTTTCCGCGGCACAACTCAGTTAACTACTCACTAGATTTGATTGTCAAGTCAACAACACCGTCGTTTAACACATTACACAACCCAACGTTGTCTGGGGCAGGAGACAGAAGACGAAACGGCGATACACCAGCGGCGGAGCTTCACAACGCGCGCACTACAGAGGCTCTCCAACAATGCTCCGCTTCCCAGCATTTAAACGCTCCCGCTCACAACATAATCTCTTGCAGCTGGTCCCAATCAAGCCCTGCCAGAAAGAGAAAGGGAGAGAGAAACGGCACACAATATAGCATGCAACACCACAGAAATACATCACACCGAATAAATACAAAATAAAATACATACAAAGAATAACTTTACGTCCAGAGACGTAACAGTAGTTGTTAAGTTTAGGTAGGATTAGGGATGCAGAATATAGTCATGCAGAATATGTGCTTTAAGCACCAATAAACAGCCAATGTGTCAATAATAGGCTAATAAGCAACTAGTTAATTGTGAGAATTGGTCCCTATACTAAAGTGTTACCCTTTTTTTGTTGAGGAAATTCTGTTCTGTCATTCAGGTACAACTGTTTATTTCTGGTTGATTCAGTAGCGGCATTGGGAGGTACTCCTATCTGCATGGATGAGCAAGGTATCACTACATTACATGCTCTGGCACTACAATCACTGCCTGGGGTCCATGATTTAAAATATAATTGTTGTATCACTAGGTATTGACATTATGTATACTGGCTCTCAGAAGGTTTTGAACGCACCTCCAGGAACTGCACCGATCTCCTTCAGTGAGAGAGCATGGTGAGACCAAACAGCTTCAAGCCAGATTTATTTATTTTTTTAACTCAATATGTGACAAGAATTCTCTTTTTTTTTTTTAAACAGCCAGAAAATATTTAACAGGAGGACAAAACCAGTCTCTTACTTCTTGGATATGAACTGGTTGGCAAATTACTGGGGTTGTGATGACAAGCCTGTACGCGCGTAAGAACCCCTCATCACATTTAACAAGCGCTGATATAACAGCTCATTAAACACTGGAGGCCTCATTCATGTTAAGTTATAAAACAACGTAGTCCAAGAAGACAGAAATCAATATGCTCAGTCCACTGAAGTCAATTCTATTACTAAATGATGGTAGAATATTGTGCATATAGTGTATGTTAAAGTTGCTGTAACTGTGCAGTTATCACCACACTGGACCTGTATCTTCTTTCTATGGTCTGCGTGAGAGTCTGGCCATCCTCGCAGAGACTGTGAGATCATATTCTGCACTTGAATACTCTGAGAAATGTGAATTTTGTAAAAAGAACATATGTTTACCACATATTTTGTTTTATAGGGTCTTGAGAACTCATGGAAACGGCACAAAGAGGTTGCAGAGTACTTCCATAAAGGCTTAGAAGAAATGGGCCTTAAACTGTTTGTGCAGGATAAGGTTGGCAGAAGAAGCCTCAAACATCACAACAGATCTCACATATATCGAATTATAGGTGCTGGTCATAAAATTAGAATATCATGAAAAAGTTGATTTATTTCAGTAATACCATTCAAAAAGTGAAACTTGTATATTAGATTAATTCATTACACACAGACTGATATATTTCAAATGTTTATTTCCTTTAATTTTGATGATTATAACTGACAACTAATGAAAGTCCCAAATTCAGTATCTCAGAAAATTAGAATATCAATTAAGACCAATGCAAAAAAAATGATCTTTCGAAATGTTGGCCAACTGAAAAGTATGAACATGACAAGTATGAGCATGTACAGCACTCGATATTTACTTGGGGCTCCTTTGGCCTGGATTACTGCAGCAATGCGGCGTGGCATGGAGTCGATCAGTCTGTGGCACTGCTCAGGTGTTATGAGAGCCCATGGTGCTCTGATAGTGGCCTTCAGCTCTTCTGAATTGTTGGGTCTGGCGTATTGCATCTTCCTCTTCACAATGCCCCATAGGTTTTCTATGGGGTTAAGGTCAGGCGAGTTTGCTGACCAATAAAGAACAGGGATACCATGGTCCTTAAACCAGGTACTGGTAGCTTTGGCAGTGTGTGCAGGTGCCAAGTCCTGTTGGAAAATGACATCTGCATCTCCATAAAGTTGGTCAGCAGCAGGAAGCATGAAGTGCTCTAAAACTTCCTGGTAGACGGCTGCGTTGACCTTGGACCTCAGAAAACACAATGGACCAACACCAGCAGATGACATTGCACCCCAAACCATCAATGACTGTGGAAACTTTACACTGGACCTCAAGCAACGTGGATTATGTGCCTCTCCTCTCTTCCTCCAGACTCTGGGACCTTGATTTCCAAAGGAAATGCAAAATTTACTTTCATCAGAGAACATAACTTTGGACCACTCAGCAGAAGTCCAGTCCATTTTGTCTTTAGCCCAGGCAAGATGCTTCTGACGCTGTCTCTTGTTCAAGAGTGGCTTGACACAAGAAATGCGACAGCTGAAACCCATGTCTTGCATACGTCTGTGCGTGGTGGTTCTTGAAGCACTGACTCCAGCTGCAGTTCACTCTTTGTGAATCTCCCCCACATTTTTGAATGGGTTTTTTTTTTCCACAATCCTCTCCAGGGTGCGGTTATCCCTATTGCTTTTACACTTTTTTCTACCACATCTTGTCCTTCCCTTCGCCTCTCTATTAATGTGCTTGGACACAGAGCTCTGTGAACAGCCAGCCTCTTTAGCAATTACCTTTTGTGTCTTGCCCTCTTTGTGCAAGGTGTCAATGGTTGTCTTTTGGACAACTGTCAAGTCAGCAGTCTTCCCCATGATTGTGTAGCCTACAGAACTAGGCTGTGTCCAAATTCAGGGTCTGCATCCTTCGGAGTACTCATTTGAAGGATGTTACGTCACAGCGCCGCGACGAAGGCTGTCCAAATTCGTAGGATCCTTCAAATGCGGCCCACAAATACCCCCGAATTGGAAGGATGGGTGTGGTGGATCCTTTCCCGTCCTACCTATCCCATAATTCTTTTCGGCAGAGCGTAATGGCGGACGAAGCGAGCGGTAGCGGAGTGGGAGAGGAGTTTCTCTGACAAAACAAGCTAAAGTTTATGCTTCGGCTCAATGAATTTGTAGGAGAAATTAGTAGAATACTTAAAATCAAATAAAAATAGGCTATAATGGCTTACCTGGATGTGACTGCTCGTTGTCGGAGAGTTTTTTATATCAGACTACAAGACAAAGAAAGTATTTAATTTATTTAATTGCTTTATTTCTTCCAAAATAATTAAAATGAGGAGAATAACTCTTTGTTTGTCCATTTTCCCGCTTCTTGCTTGGCGCTGTCACGGTTGCTAGGCGACAGGATATGAGCAACGGGTAAGGGAGGGAACTGAAAGAAGGGTAGGCTGTCCAAATTCACAAACACCGACTTCTGGGTTTTGCTGACGTCGGAGGATCCCTCCTCCTTCAACCGGGTAGGAAGGATCCTAAGGAGGATGCAGACCCTGAATTTGGACACAGCCCTAGACTGAGAGACCATTTAAAGGCTTTTGCAGGTGTTTTGAGTTAATTAGCTGATTAGAGTGTGGCACCAGGTGTCTTCAATATTGAACATTTTCACAATATTCAAATTTTCTGGAATACTGAATTTGGGACTTTCATTAGTTGTCAGTTATAATCATCAAAATTAAAGGAAATAAACATTTGAAATATATCAGTCTGTGTGTAATGAATGATTCTAATATACAAGTTTCACTTTTTGAATGGTATCACTGAAATAAATCAACTTTTTCATGATATTCTAATTTTATGACCAGCACCAGTACATTACATTATCTGAAAACATCTTGTGTCTTGTAGAAAGCAAGACTGCCAACTGTGACCACAATAGTAGCTCCCCCAGGATACGACTGGCGGGAAATCACAGGGTATATTATGAAGACCTATAACATTGAAATCTCTGGGGGTCTTGGACCATCTGCTGGCATGGTGAGAAACTATTGGTTAGTTTCAATTAATCATAACTGACAGACGCCGGGACAACTAGCTGTTCCCAGTACGTTGACATTGTGTGTTAAAAAGACACAATGGTCAGTAACTGTTTTGTTTCTCATTTTTTTTTACAGGTTTTGCGTGTGGGATTGATGGGATGTAACAGCAGCAAGGGCAATGTGGATAAGGTGTTGGAGGCCTTGGCTGATGCTCTGAAACACTGTCACAAGAGCAGAGTCTGACAGCATGACCCATCATCAATAAAAAAAGACCAGAATTTTAACCCTTTATCAGTGGTGTTCAATTATTTTTGGTGATATCTCTCATTGAAGAAAAAAAAAAATCAGTATTATTAATTTAGCTAACGTTTACAAATGTGTAAAAAAACAGAAGCCTACAATTTTAGCAGTTATGTTACACTTTTACTGAAAAACTGCTATGAAATAAACATACGTTTTCCACATTTTTATCTTTGTTTTTTTTTGTTTTGTTTTTTTTTAATAATCAGAGATAATTTAAACCTTATAAGCAGGCATTTGTTCTATTATTTTCCGTACATTTTCCATTTTGAAAAAACAAAACATTTTAATTTTACAAAATGGCCTTTTCAGTATATGCAATATGAAAGGAATAATTCAGCAAAAAAAAGTATTTCCATTTACTCACCCTCACCTTTTGCTCCAAACCCTTGTGTTGATCTTGAGCAGGTGGGTTTCTTTCTCCTGAAAGGTCTGAACAGCCTCTCTTTACCTTTTACAGATGCATTTTTGTGAAAACTTGCTAAATCTGGCCAAACGTCAAAAATAAAATATTTATTTTACAATAATAATACACACTATCTATCATAGAAGGTACATTTGTTGTACTCTCTTCATAATATTTTGTTTTTGTTTTTCTAAATATGTTGCATAGTGTAGCTTGGATATCATGATATACATGCATAATTGCATTTAAACCAAATTGAGGCATTTAAACTAATTAAAATGCACAAAAATTATTACAATAAATATTAGTACTTCACTACAACATTGCATAACTACATAATCTGCCTAAACCTCGTGTCTGAAGTTGATTCAAATAAACCTTTACAAACAACTGTGTCCTGGCCGTTTCAAATCAGAGAGGTCGGATTCATTCGTGAAGAATCGCATTTGATTTCGATGAACTTCAAAAGAACGGTGAGCAGCAGGTAACGTTAAAATTAATTTTGAAACCAGTAGGCGGTGATAGTCTGTTAATACAATTTCTAAAAAGAACTCAGTTCATTCATAGAATATATGATTATTATTATTCCTCTTCTCTGGGCTGGGAGGGACTTAGATAGATGGCGGTAATGCTCAACTCAAACGAAGAAGAAGAAGTAGTAGGAGGAGGGGGAGGATGTTACGTGTGTCTGTTTTTTTTTCAACGAAAAGTACCGCGTAAAAAGATCACGGCTAGGAATTATTTGCTAGCCATTATCTGTATTTGCTCCCTGTTGTTCTGCCTTTTTATACAGTGTTTTTTAGAGCCATGTCTTCCAGAAGAGGAGCTTTAATTGTTCTCGAGGGAGTAGACAGGGCCGGGAAAACTACACAATGTCAACAGCTCGTACATGCTTTACAGCAGAGCGGACGAGCGGCAGAAATTATGCGATTTCCAGGTAAAATTACTTCCCCCCCCTCTTAGTTATCCCATGGTAAACCATTTTGTGAAGCCTTACCTTTACAGACTCTTGATTCTGAAATATTAAAATGATAGTGGAGCATCCTGTAGTTTTTATAACTGTGTCTCAAACACTAAAAGAAGTGAGCCGTTTTGCTTGGATCTTAATAATATAAAGGCCGTGATTTGGCAGCTCACTGGGGTTTGAGACACAGCCTTCATCCATGTCAGTGTTTGTTTGTTTTTTGTACTGAAGACTTTTTTTAAACAGACAGGACCACTAAAATTGGTCAGCTGATCAGTTCATACCTGGAGAAGAAAAGTAATCTGGAGGATCATACTGTTCACCTGCTGTTTTCTGCAAACAGATGGGAAATGGTGTAGGTTGTCTCTCCAGAGTTTATATTGACATTAATCTTGTAAAGTGCATGAACAGGAATGGTTTATTCATTAAGTGGATCAACCCATCTATCTGTCAACCAATCAGTCTGTTTTCTTACTTCAGGCCTCTGATGAAACAGAAGTTGGAACAAGGAATCAATCTAGTGGTGGACCGCTATGCATTTTCTGGAGTTGCTTTCACTAGTGCCAAACCTGTGAGTGTTACTGTTACTCCAATACAGAGACAAAAAATATTGTATTCATTTATAAAGTATGTTCATGTACATTACTGTTTAAAAGGCTGCGATCAATAAGATTTGAGAGAAATTAATGTCATGTGACGGTAAAGACTTTTGTTAATTTTATAAAAATTAACAATATAAATATTATATTGTATTAAATGCTGTTATTTTGAACTTAATATTCATCACAAATCAGAGAAAAAAAACGTTTTACTTTTTTTTTTTTTTGGTAGAAACATTAATTTAGTTGTTTTCTATATGTTCAGGGCTTCTCTCTGGAGTGGTGCATGAATCCAGATATTGGACTTCCAAAACCAGACCTGGTGATGTTTTTGCAGCTCAATCCCAATATGGCAGCAAACCGTGGAGAATATGGAATTGAACGGTATGAAACCAGCACCTTCCAACGGACAGTGCATCAAAGATTTGAAGAGCTCATGCAAGATACCTCAGTCAACTGGAAGGTGGTTTATTTTATTTTGTAAACCTAATTATAGTAAACTTGCAGTACGTAATCTTCAAAATAATTTAATCTCTATCTTTCAATCTCTAGGTAATTGATGCTGCAAGGACCATAGAAGAGGTGCACAAAGATATTAAGGGTTTAAGTGAAGACATCATCCGTTTAGCCCAGAATCAGCCAGTTGGAGAACTTTGGAGATGAATGGATCACCTTAAACTTTTATTAAATACATTGATGTTTTTTGTCACTGTGGAATAGCACAGAAAATACAGAATTGTTTTAATTGTTTAATGTTTTGATTAAATAAATAATCATAAAATAAACTTGTGTACAGAGATTTGAAACATCAAGACAAAATCATTGTATAATTACTCAAGCCATCCTACCCAATCTGCAAATCCCCAACCTTCCTTGGTTGTCGTTTACAATTTCATACAGGTCCAAAATTTCACCGACTTTCATTGGTTGAGTAAATGCTAAATCAAATCTGATTAGCAGATCTCCAGACCAAAACCATAAAATGTGTTATGGCAAACCTGTGTTTTAAGTTAAGGGGGTAAAAAGGCACCATATCACTTAAAAATTAATCTATAGTGTTAAGACTCAATATGGATACACATAAATGCGACTAAGTACATACATACTGATGATCCTGAGTGCCTGTGACCATGACACCTGACCTCGGCTCACTCAGGGTGACACAGAGCTGTCAGCATAGCGGTTTAAGAAGAAAGCTGTGTGTTTGACGCAGGTGACTATGCCACAGTGGCTTTGGACGTCAATGGTATCCTTCTCTTTCCTCTGAAGAGGCTCTACCACAGAATTTTGAAAGTCTGGCAAATGCAAACGCTCTTCACAAGGACAGGATTTCAAATTCTTCATCCTCAGAATCAAAGAAGCGTTCGAGCCGGTCTGAATCCGAGTAGTCTGTTAAGAAAAAAATGAAATGTAATGGTGTGTATTTAGAAATGTAACTCTTTGCAAACTCGTACAATTCTGAATTTATGAACAAAGAGTATAAGAGATTACCTGGAGTCAGATTAAGTACATCTGCGGTAATTAGATGAGATGGCTGACTCTCTACCAATTCAAACATAGGAAGACCTCTACAGTTTGAAACCTGCACAAGGTAAACACAAAAACAAAGAGTGGACCAGAGGTACAAACGTGAATTGAGGCTACTAAAAATTAAAAAGTAACTTGTGGCTCAAGTACCTTACGAATCTGTGCACACCAGTCATCAAAATCGTCCTCTGTTTGACAGAAGAAGCCCTGATGGATACAATTTTGGCATAGATGATACTGTTACTCAAAGGAAATTACTTTTTGCTGTTATTTCACAATAATTGTATTGAACAATTAAATCCCATATTTTTCCAAGACAAGTGAACACATTTTACACATTTGATCAGAAAACTAGGCAATTGATGATTTGGTACTCAAGAAACATATCTTATTATTATTATTATAGCTGTCCTGCTTAATATTTTTGTGGATATATATTTTTGTTACCATGATACATTTTGGATTGGACTGGATTCTTTGATAAATAAAAAGTTTAAGAGAACAATTTATGTGAATTACGTTTTCTTTTTTTTTACTACATTATAAATACATAATCTAAAGAAAGAAATGAATAATTTGTGTCTTACACATTAAGCTCTACTTACAGCAGCAATGGAGGGGTCAAGCTCACAGATGTGCATTCGGCAGGGAGGGTGCTGGCAGTGGTAGGAGTCGTCTGGGAACTGACCGTCTTCATTTGGGTCCACTGCTGGCTGAGTGGTATGAGGGTCTAGATAAATGAGCTCATGATCTGTAGGGTGCGCATCAATAAGAAAAGATAACTAATCAGTATAAAACACAATATACTGCCATACAACATTTAATATTTATATAATCTGTACTAAACCTTCTAGCTACTACAGTATAACAGCAGTGGTTCAGATAAACAAAGATGTGTTTGTATTACTTTAATAATAGGGTCATTCCGTGTCAACTCAACCAGTGGTCCCCAGCTCAAATTTTTGATTTTGTCAATGTTTTTTCTGAGGAAAGATAAACATGTATATTGATGAAAGCCAAAAAATGTAATGTCATGGATGAATATTTCCTGAGTAATCCACTATTTTGTAGAGGGGGGTCAAAATGGCAATTTTCACCCGAGATTCAGAGCCAAATTACAGGATGGCAAAAATGACTTTAGAAAGATTGCAGCATCATTATATTATTTTTACACAGAGATCAGTATGTCTATTAGTAAAATCTGTTGCATTATACAGTGCTGCTTAAAAGTTTGTGCACCCTTTACAATTTTCTATATTTCTGCATATGACCCAAAACATCAGATTTTCACACAAGTCCTGAAATTAGACAAAGAGAACCCAATCAAACAAATGAGACAAAAATATTTTCTTTGTCATTTATTCATTGAGAAAAATGATCCATTGTTACATATCTGTGAATTGCAAAAGTATGTGAATCTTTGCTTTCAGTATCTGGTACCAAATTAACAGCTAATCCTAGAGATTCACATACACTGTTTGAGTGCCATAAATATTCTTTTTCCAAAGCGTGCATGTCTGTAACTCAAGAAGTATTAAAAATATCTTAATATCATTTTAAATTAGTTTTCTTTAAAAACTTTTCATTTTTAATCTTCATTTTTAAGGCCCTATATTGTTCAATTCCAGAGATATGGGGAGCCTAATGTGACTCAATGTCCAATTTGTTGAATTTTAACTGTCACTCTGCATTCAGCTGATCATTTTTGTATTGAAAGAACATAGGCTGAAGAACAAATAAATGCAGAAATGTAGCTTGTTTTTCTCTATCAAGACAACTGCATAGAACACACTTGTCTTAGTGCTAAAAGTCTGCATCCCTGTAACTCAAGAAATATTAAATATTTTAATATGATTTTAGATTCTGGTTCTTAAGAAATATTCTTTTGAAATCATTTTTAAGCCCTGTATGGTTCAGTCCCAGAGATATGGGGAGCCAAATATGATTCAATGATCAAATTGTTGAATCCTACCCATTTTCAATGGATGAAAACCAAATGTGAATTTGTACAGTAACCTAGGGTGTAGGAATGAATATAGTGCAACATGTCAGATTATGAATAACCAAGATTAATCGTTAACTCTGGGTAAAGTATGAACAGAGTGAAACATAAAATAAGATTACATAGGATCCCATTTACCTGAGGTTTAGCATTACACAGTTTGAACTATTTCTTAAATATTACTTAAATGTTTCAACATTTGATTTACTATCAATGATTCACCCCATGCCCCATAGCAGTAGATACTACTTGATCTATGACTATGCTTCACATGTTATAACAATAAAAAAGAAAAAAGGTGAGGCAAATCTTGGTTTATTGATGTGAATACAATGTGAGGAAAGCAACCGCACTTCTTTGTAGCTTCAGAAGCTGTTAAAATGAACAAAATCTCTTCTTTCAAATATCCCTGAAACTGATTCACATAAATAGAATCTTATGGAATGACTACTGAGAATAAGGTAATGTGCCTCAACCTGACCATTTCATTGCATTTTTAGCACTCCAACATAAATGGGTTATTCCATGTCAATTTAACCAGAGGTCCCCGGGTCAAATTTTTGATTTTGCTAATATTTTTTCTGAAGAAAGATAAACATGTATAGTGATGAAAGCCAAAATATTCAATGTCATGGATGAATATTAACTGATTAACAGGGGGTTAAAAATGACTTGGGGCGGGGGGCGGGGGGGGGGGGCAGCAGCATCATAATGTTTTTTTTACACAGAGATTGGTAGGTCTCTTAGTAAAATCTCTTGACTTCAGCAATCTTTATTGCATTACGTGCAAATGGTGACCATTCAAAAATGGGGAAAGAGCACTTTTCAAAGAAAGAGCAAGTTTTTTCTCCAAGGTTTGTAGGCCTGCAACTCAAAAAGTATTAAAGATATCTTAATGCCCGTTTAGATATTGGGTCTTAAGAAACTTTCCTTGTGGCATTGTCATTTTTAAGGCCCTATATGATTCAGTTCCAGAAATATTGCAATCTCAACATGTCTCCAAGAGTAAATCATTACACATTTTCAGTGATCACTTTTCATTCAACTGATATGTTTTTTTTTTCTTTTAAAGAGGAAGAACAAATAATGTTGAAACTGGAAATGTAAATAATGTTTACATTTGTTCTATGTAATTGTTTTGATAGAGGGAAACAAGCTACAAATCTAGTTTCAACATTAACATGACATTTAATATTTGCCTAATATATATATATATATATATAACATTTATATATTTCATCACTTTTTATGTTTATCTTTCTTTAGAATATATATAATAAAAATTTGATCCGGAGAAATGACCCAATCATAGCATATGAAAAAAATAATTAAATGCACAAAGCACATTATGATTAACAAACAATTTTTACATGAATGCAGTCCAAGATGCACAGTCTTTCATCAAGCAATATTTTTGTTTGTGGTTTTAAGAATAAGGATATGTTGGCCTCTATGTAATAAACTAGCTTTTACCAAGTAACTAGACAAATTTGCGACAAAATTTCATAGACGTTGATTGGGCACACCTTATTTTGTTATGCTAATAACAAAGATTTGCGAAGGGTTTACTAATTTACTTACTTTGCTATCGGAACTGACTTTTTATAGTTTTAGCTTGAAAAACTCTGCTTACCTACAAATCCAATGAAGTAGTGAGCGCTGTTCGGCTTCCCACCTATTACTCCTAAAGACTGAGGCATCATGAAGCATTGCTGTGGATAAGACATAAGAAAGAAGTCCGAATAGGTGATCTTTAAAGTAATAATAGATAAAGAATTAGTATCTTACTCAGACTTACTGTCTGATCTTAACAGTTGAGTGTTTTACCAATTCATACGACAGATAATGTTATAGATTTACCTTGAGTGGTTCAATATAGGCTTCGTTGATGTCACTGAGGCCCAGTCTTAGTGGAATCAGCAGAACAAGTGGTTTCCACAGAGCTGTCTCCTCTTCTGCCAGAGCGCAAGCCCCTTCCAGATCGCCATTCATTTCCCGAGGCTCTTCAGAAGCCGCACATGCACCCCTGTCAAAGTCCAGCCACGGCATACACAACCTCTCTACAGACAGCCAAGAACAAAACATTAAGTAACAGCTTTGAAAGAAAAAAAGCAACAACTATTCAGCCTGTAAAATTGTTTTCACAATTTACAGTCTCAAAATGTATAATATCTTACGACACTTTTGCCCAGTGCATGTTTACATGTGCAGCTATAATTGAGCTACAGCATGTTTTGCATAGTTGAGCTACAGTTAACATCTCTCTGTGCAAGTACCAATGACACAACGTGCAATCGAATATTTGAAGGATTAAATACACTTAGTACGTCACCTTTGTCTTTTGAAACAAGCACACGATGTCAAGCTGAGCTACTATTTCATTATCTACGTCTGAATTTGTAAAAACCGAACTGGCATGATTTCAGTTGGATTAAAGTATTTAAAAATGACTGTTTTGATCCTATTGGAAAAAAAACACTTCAAGTAGATGCCACTGATAATGATGTCCATGGAGCAATGATCTTTGAGCTGTTGCATAAAAGGGACTTTTGAAAGGGTTACAAATAAAGCTTATTTATAAAAATAGCAAAATGGCATTAGAAAATGCTACAAAGACATAAAAGACTTTGTGCTATCATTAAACTGAAATGAAATTTTCTACCTCAAACTCGACTATGCAATTTGATGTGCTTTTTAGCAGCAGGCACTCACTGGCAATCTCCTTAACATTGATGAATGCTGCATAACACCTGGAGATTTTGGATAAAAACCTACTCCCTTTTGCCAGAAACTATAAACTGAGGACATTTTAGTAGGACAACAACCCAACGCACACAGCCAGAGTGTGCTTAAAATGAAGAAATTGATGCCCTTGAGTGGCTTAGTCAGAGTCTTGACCTCAATCTCATTGTACATCTCTGAAAGGAGGAACTGCTTCACTGTTAGTGCTTTTGCAAGGAGGAATGCGCTAATCATGTTTCATCACACTGTGCAAAATTACAAAAACGACCCAAGGCTGAGAGTTGTAATATATCTGAATGTGGTTCAACCAAATACTAAAGAAAGGAGATAAATATTTGCTGATTAATTAACATTTTAAAATGAGCTTTTTCACTTCTGCAATAAACAAAAGATTATATTTTGAGAAATACTGAATTTACTTCCATTTTATGGACAATTTAGACAAACCATATAGCAAAATATTTTCCTTTATGTGCCACGAAACAAAGCAAGTCATACAGGTTTGGAACAACATGAGTCAGCTCAAATCCATTCCCAGAATTCCACAAATTCCCCTCTAAATTTGTGAAGAAAAAGCAAACGCAAATGTCTGCAGATTACATCTAAGCCTACTAAAGATGCACTATGAAAGAGAACTCACTGATTTCCTCTATGACCACAGTATTGTCCATAGCTACATGAACTGCCAGTCGGCTCCAGGAATCAAAAACTGCCAGTTTCCTAGATGGACACAAAGTGTATTTGATTTTATGCAAACATAGTAATGCAAAAGTAGTTTATTTGAGGATTACCGAGCTTTAATAACATTTTCAGGTTATATTATGTACTAAAAATCACAAAAAGAAAAGGAGAAGGGTGACTTTTTAAAATAATAATAAGTATTTAATTTGACTTGGCCAACTTACTTGAGTACCTGTGCCACTGTATTTGGACCATACCACTGGCCTATAGACTTGCCCTCACCAACACCCATTTGAGCTGAGGAAAACAAGAAGCAATGTCAATGCAGTAACTTAACCATCAAAAGAGTAACTTTAACACTATTCCTATAATATGCAGGCAGCAGGTAGATGAGGAATAGTACCTATTTGATGAATGGAATAATAGCTGTCCTTCTTGTCAATGAAGGCATTGAGAATGCTGATATATTCTGCTCTCTGCCGCTGACCTGGACTCCATGTCCAGTCTAATAAAAATACAACCATCTCAGACAACAGCAGACACCATAATCACCAAACTCGTAACACAGGTTTGTCTTACCTCTACCTAAGTGCCTGCAGACCAAGGCCTGCCCAAGAATCATCTGTCCACATCGAAGCATGCAGCCCCAGCCGGTGTCTGAAGTGGGCCCAATGCCACCTGTAACATCACATCCATTAAGATGAATAATTAAATGCAATCCTTGGACAGTGAGATCAAGATTGAGGACTCTGACTCTCACCAATTGGCTGGAAGTTCTTTCTGTACGTGAACCACAAACGTGAGGTGACGTCTGCCAGAATCTCATCCTTCTCTGGGACACAAAGAACATCATGAAACAACAGACAAACGCAACAGGACAAAACCTTCAATGTCTCCCACTTCATTACCTGTTAGAGCGCTGAACTGCTTTCCCAAAATCCAGACAGGCTCGGAGGTCTCTGGGAAATCTTCGATCTCTCCAAAGCGCAATGAGTCGTATGTAAGAGTAGCTGTTGAAAGAAAAGCCAATGATCAACTGGAAGTTCAATAACTTGCAGACTAACAGCAAAAAAAGAGCTTTGATTGAGTGAAAACAAAGATATTGTTTTGAACATCTTTTCAGTTTTTTTAGTAGGCTTAGCCATATATCTGTCATTATCTTTTTTTTCTTTTTCTTTTTTACTTATAATCATTTCAATATTTTTTCCAACAATGTATTCTGAGAGAGATGCACATCTGTCCAATGCAATTAAAGACGTACAACAAATAAAGCGTTAATTTATCCAAGCTAATTTCTGTTACATATGTTTAATTTTACATATGCATTTTAAATATTTCAAGATTTACAAGATAATCCTTTATTATGAATTAATAATGACTAAAACCAGATTTATAAATTAACTTTAACCTAGATTAATAGTAATTTATCATTTTTGTTGCTACCAATCCATTAACTAATATTAACAAATGGAACTTTATTTTAAAGTGGTAACGTTACCTGATTTCACCAATTTTACTGTCTTTTTTACCACGGTGTATGTGTAACTTCATGTTGTCCCATAAGTTTCACGCTTTTTAAAACGGTTAGAAAATTGTTAATTCTAATGGATGTCATGCACCAAAGGGTTAAAGACATGAAACAGTATGTTAAAGTCCCTATCCTATTGATAACCTATTGGCAAACAGTTTATTAGAGTATGCAGAAATTGACAACGACATGGACAACCTCCCTACAGCGTTTACAGCTGAACGATATCATCCAAAAATGCTCAGCTGACTACTTAGACTCTAAAACACAGCCAATACAGCCTAACAGTTTTGACGGGAGCCAGTAGCATTTTGGTGCAATGATATCTAGAAAACAATACTGTGTCCATCCCTCATCTGACAGCTGTTTTTCTGTCCAGTTGGCCGTAGTTGGGACATCTATGTACCATATTTAACGACAAATTCCGAAACTGCCGAGGCGGCCTCTCCAATAACAGGCGCGTATTTGGTTGACAATAGAAGAATTTTGCTTTTTAACAATTTCATGTCATCTGGACAGGTGACCAAAATGTAATTGTTTTCTTGCGGTTTTCTTACCTGCATCCATCCCGACAGTGATTCAGCCTATCTTGTTTGTTGAGTGTTCCTCATACTGCATTGACCAATAGGAAACCCCTTCCGCGTTGGTCAGCATGCGTCATTACCGTGATAACCAATCAGATCAATTCAATGAATTTGGTGGTCTTTTCGACCAATAGAATTTCCCCAAAGGCGGGACATGTTGTTCTCTGGGAAGTGGATGTAAACAAGCTAGAATCCTACAATAAATCTAGAGGAATGTACTGCTACGTAAATGGACTTAATGCATATTGGCATTTCTGATTAGAAATGTTTCGTGTCCAAGATATTTACAATCAAACGTTAGGAACGGCGTGAACAGCTGTAATGGTGTGTGCTCTGTCTAAATTTGCTAACTGATCTCTGACGTTGTAGCGTAAAAAGTATAGTCAACTAATTACACCTGCAAGGTTAAAATCCCAGTCCGTGCTCTTGTCTTTAACTAAACTGTTTATAATATCATTTTAACCCAAATTGAACAGATTGGGCGATCCACCTTTGATTATTTAACTCAGTATTATAATCATCTGACTGCAAGTGCAGCAGAAATGATGTGACTGAACGCGGACTTCATCCCTCGTGCTCCAATATAATTGATAACAGATTAAGGGTAATAATTCTTCTTGGGAAGTTTATCTGAAGTAAAATAAAATAAAGCTGAAGTAATGTCTATAAAATATGTTATGGATCATTTAATTGTACGTTCTTTGAAAATAAAAAAAAACAACAATATACATACAGTAACAGATAACAATGACAAACATTTATATAAAAAAGAAGGGGAATTAAATACATTGCAAATTCAGTCTAATGAACACATATCACGTGATATCTATATTTTTATAACTCAAGAACAATTTAAAGTAATCAATCGCTTAATTTGAAAAACAACACTATTCTTTGCGCTTTGTCTTTTGAGATAACTTTAAAGCAATAGGCATCGGTAGTTCCATTTAAAACCACTAACTTAGGTGTCTATGAGTTATCGCAAATCGGAAATAATCACCCAGAGAGTTGAATTATAGTTAGTCAAGTTGACTGTATTAGCCATATCAGAAAATATGCAGGATCATATTCCGAAATATTTGCACTAACATTTATCTTAATGAACACAGAATAACATATTCTTTCATGTCTGCCAATAACTACGGTCGTATGTAAAACGCTCATTTGCATTACTATGCTTTGTTTATAGGCCTACTCAATAAGCCAGTCATTACTCATTTCTGTTGTTCTCAAAGTCCGAGTTTCTTTGTCTGGTTCAGGGTAATTGAAACCACATGTTAAGTGTGATCACCATAGTAACAATATCTCCAACTATGCTATCTGATCTAAACTGCATCCTCCCACTGGCTTTCCACCAATTACACTGATGTGTAGAATTATCAGCATGAAGGCTTTATTATTATGTTAATGGTTTTTCCAACCCGGAGTAAAGCAGAGTAAATACATAAAAAAAATGTATTTTGCGTACATTCAGTGTAGCATACACAACGTGTAGTTTTCAACAATTATTATTATTAACTATACAAGAGAACAAAATAATGAATCAAACAATTATAAAACACCCAGTTTTAAGTTATACTGACGGCTCCATGATATCCTAGTTGTTCAAGGTGGCACCAACAACACCAAATCTAAGATTTGGGGAAAATATTACACAGAAAAAAAATAATAAATTACAAAGAAGAGAGAGACACAACACTATGAAGAACTAATTGACAGGTTCTAACTTGAAGAATGGCATTAACTATATCTATTTTTCATTATTAGTCAACCAAAATCTACTCTGTTTTCACTCTTCCACAGTCATTTGCATACAGTAGTGTGGAGTTTTTACTTGGGAAATAATCCTGATATTGATCTCCATTTCACACAGATCTGTTTTCTCATGAACTCCTGTTCATTTTTCATACTGCATTGTGGATATCTGCATTTTGAGATCATCAAAACCACTTGAGACAGTGAAAAAATAATATCACAGCAACTTTCTGATTAGACAACACTGGTCCAAGTACATGAAATTGTATTTCACACGCAAACACAAAGGTCACAATAGCTTCCTCTCAGCTGTGTCCCGCCGGCCATGGTATTTTGCATATCAACATTAGGTTCAATAAAACTGGTAACGGCAAGGAATGCCTAGAGTGCAAGATGCCAGGTTAAACACATAACAAAGCCTTAAAGATAACGGTTCATCTTGGAGAGCAAGAATATCCTTTAAAGGAAAAGTGCAAACTTTGTGCAAGTGTAAACACATCAAGAGCAGTGAAAGGCTTAAGCAGTGACTAGAAACCCTTTCTGACAGTTTTGGAAGAGTCCAGCTGTCCGCCACTTGTTTGTCCTGCTCTTTATTTTTCTCTCAGCAGGTAGAAGACCACAGCCTTGAGGTAGTGACCGCAGGCACAGGCAGCTGCCACCAGCCAATGAGAACGGAAACTGGGATCTGTATTGACTACACACTTTGTGATGTCCGCCTGTAAGAGAACAAAGAAAATATTTAAATATCAAATCAACATACTCAGTAGTGCTGAAAAAACACTATTAAAATGCAACATTCAGATGTGGAGTTCGGCGTTTAAATTTCTTTTACCATTTTTTCTGAGTTCATCTGGCAATAACAAAAGGAAAAGGAACTGCAGTTTGCACTGAATGTACCTTTTAGGCCAAAGCCAACACTGAGTAGTCTAAACATGATACATTTCAGCATGCAGCAATACCAGGTTGGCCAAATGTTATAAAAGTTCCAAATTAGCTCAATACACATTCAAATGATTAAAGTTCAGTTTATTTGGATTTGGCAAACTTTACCCACACAAAAGAGAATAGTATGCTCACCAGGGCTGCATTTATTTGATCAAAAACACAGTAAATACAGAATTATTGTGAAAATATTAATTTCTTACTTAAAGAAATATTATTTCTAACGTAATTGTTTTTAATTAAAATATTATTTAAAATTGTATTTATTTCTGTGATGGAAAAGCTGATTTTTCAGCAGCCTTTATTCCAGTTGTCAGTGTTACATGACCTTTCCGAAATCACTATAAGAAGCTGATTTGGTGCTCTAGAAACATTTCTAAACCAAGCTATTTTTTTCCAGAATTTTTGATAAATAGAAAGATTTATCTGAAATGTATTTTTGTGACATGTTATAATGTCAAGTTTACATGTTTTAATGTCACTTTAATAGTTTATTGAATCTTTGTTAAAGTATCAATTAAAAACAAATCTTAGTTCTTCTGGCCAAACAGAAGCTGTAACATTTAAGATGTGAAAGAGAAATTCAAATCCAAATCAAGAGACGATTCAAGATGAAGGCACAGGAGATTACCTTAATTAGGAATTGTTATTAAAAAAAAAAAAAATTACTCAGTGGTATTTTTGTGTATCTGTGTGTGTGTGTGTGAATAGGCCCTTCATTCAGCTCCCAGGGCAATCCCACAGAGCAAAACACACAGAATGGCACGTAGACACGACTACCCACATACTCACATCAACAACATGGAAAATACCATCTACCAGTCTCTGCTTTATACTATACAGACTTTAGTTTAGTGCTCCTGATGATAAAGTCCTTGTTTTCAGGTTGAGTTCAGTCTGTTGGTGTGCCCATTTTGTACTAAAACCGCAGTTGCAAAATCAGGACACCCCCAAGAGGATAACACCTTGAAAAATTATTTGAATGATTTTGCCTGAAGCAACCATTACGACTTTCACTAACCTAATTAAGTGAAATTACTAATTGTGTTCTTTGTGCTTTCACTTCTAAATGAGTGACAGAACATCAAGCTTGTTGACCTAGATAATCAAACCTAGATAACAGTGTTCTAATTAACTATGAGATACTCCTAAGAATTATTTCTTATATTACTAATTATTCAACATCTTATTACTCACATTAAGAAACTTGAACTTGAAAAATGTAATTATTCCTGTGATGGCAAAGCTGTATTTTGTGTCACATGATCCTTCAGAATTAATTCTATATAAAATGATTTGGTGCTCAAGAAACATTTCTTATTGTTATAAATGTTGAAAATTTATTTGCTGCTTAATATTTTTGTGAAAACTGATACACCAAAATTGGTATTGCAATTGCTTAAAAAAAGAAAGCGGCAAAAATTGGTTTCAATACTGATAATAAGAACCATTTTTAATAATTGAGTACCAAATCATCATATTAGAATGATTTCTGAAGCATCATGTGATACTGAAGACTGGAGTAATAGCTTTGGAGCAATGGAGTAATTAAGCTTTGCCAACACAGGAATAAATTACATTTTAAAATATATTAAAATAGAAAACAGTTATTTAAATTGTAATAATATTTCACAATATTACTGTAATTTTAATCAAATAACTGCAGACTTGATAAGAATAACAGACATCTTAAAAAAATAAATAAATAAAAAATCGGTAACAATTTATTTTAAGGTGTCATAATACAGAGTAATTACCTAGTCAAGTACTTAGTAGTACCTGTTGTACTTACATTAAACAAAATGTACTTACCGTTAGGGCTGCACGATTATGACAAAAATCATATTTGTTGATTATTCCCTTTAGATTGTAATTGCGATTATTAATAACGATTATTTTGAACAGATTTATGCCATTGTTTGAAGCTGCATGCCATATTTTTATATAAAATATATATTAAAAAAAGGCTGAAAACACTTCCTGAACTTTTATTGCTTTTCTATAGCATTGAGCCTCAAATGTCAACTATACATTGGTTTGGTTTCTAATTTAGAAATTCGGTTCGTCTAGGTCTCCCCTGCACGCCGATGACGGCCATGGCTCACGGATCGCTTTCTTTTCAGAGAGTGACTCCGCCCCTCGCACCCTCCCGTTTTCTTCCTCCCAGGGACCTGTGAGGAAAAAACAGCGGGACAGAGGCGAGCTCACGTCGGCACAGATCCTGCGTGCCTCACTCTCGCCACACAGAGAGGTTTCTCCCGTCCTTTCTTCCCGACCTGATCAGCGTTCCTCTGCAAGCGCGAGCGATCTGGTCTCGTTCAGGGGAAGTGACGAAGAGCTGGCCGATGACAGCATGTGACAGCTGTCAGGCTCGGTAGCTGACTCCGCCCCCCTGCATTCGTCCGTGCCCAGCGCCGCCAAAGCTGGGATGGATGCCGAACTTTTCCATGTCCTCTCAAAGGCGGTTGAAGAGCTGGGATTGGAGTGGTCTCCACCAGAGGAGCCTTCTCGCAGCCGTCTCGCCAAGTGGTTCCGGCCGGGACGCCGTCAGGCCCCTCGTCAGCGACCCTCGCCGTTCTTTCCTGAAGTTCACGATGATCTTGGTGCTCCCCCTACTCTGCTCGCCTCTGTACTTCTGCTTTATCCGCCCTCACTACAATTGACAGCGCTAAAGAAAAGGGGTATGAGAAGATGCCTCAACTAGATGAGTCAGTGGCTGCACACCTCTGCCCACCCACTGCCATCGGCTGGAAGGCAAAGGCCACCCACCCGTTCAAGTCATGCAGGATCACTTCAGCACTCGCTGGACGCTCCTATACTTCAGCTGGACAGGTGGCTTTGGCGCTACATTCAATGGCAGTTCTACAGGTCTATCGGGCCAAACTCCTCTCTGCCATGGACGAGTCTGAGCCTGATCCTGCGACTCTCAGGGAGCTGAGAAGTGCAACAGACCTGGCTCTGCGCGCCACCAAGACCACCGCCCAGGCGATAGGAAGGTCTATGGCCAGCCTGGTGGTGCTCGAGCGCCACCTGTGGCTCATGCTGACAGAAATCAAGGACGCAGACAAGGTCCCCTTCCTTGATGCCCCGATTTCCCCCAACAGCCTCTTTGGACCTGCGGTGGAAGGATTTACTGAGCGCTTCACAGAGGCGCAGAAGGCATCACAGGCCATGTGACACTTCCTGCCCAAGCACTCCAGCTCCGCAACTGCTCCTAGTCGCCCTAAACCTGCGCTGACTCAGCAGCCCACGAAGCCTGCACCTGCCGCTCCCGCCCATCAGCCTGCCAAGACTCAGCAGACGTGAGGGCGCTCCCGCTCGTCCAGACGCCACCCCTTTCCGAAGCGCCAGGGCCCCCGACCCAGGATAGTGTTGGACCCTGCGCCTCTGGCGTCTTCCTGATCTGCAGGGCAGCTGCAGCAGACCGCCCACCAAACAGCCTCTCTTAAACCTCTTCTCACCCCGTTCATTTCCGGGTGCAGAGGGAATTGTTTTTGTTGCAAATACAGGGCCCGTACAAGCAACCAAGCAAAAATAAAACACAAACATACAAGAGTAGATTTCCTCTTCCATCCCTCACGAGTGCCTTGCCTCCATGCAGTCTGTCACTCGAGTTTATCCAACCCCTTGCCACGCGGGCCGAGGCCTGGCAGGCCATCCCCAGAGTGTCAGAATGGGTTATGGGGATAATAAAACGAGGTTATTCACTCCAATTTGCTCTAAGACCCCCACGTTTCAGTGGCGTGGTCTCGACCTCGGTGCAGGGCGAGAACGCTCACGTTCTACACTCAGAGGTGATGATGCTGTTGGAAAAAGGAGCCATAGAAAAGGTTCCTCCAGCTCAGAGCGAGTTAGACTTTTACAGCCGTTACTTCCTCGTCCCCAAAAAGGATGGAGGCCTCCGGCCCATCCTCGATCTCAGACACCTGAATCACGCCCTCATGAGGAGGTCGTTCAGCATGATCACGATGAAGCGGATCCTCTCGCAGATTCGCGCAGGGTACTGGTTCTGTTCTCTGGACCTGAAAGACGCATACTTTCACATCCAGATATCCCTCCATCACAGATGATTCTTGAGATTCGCCTTCGAGGGAGTGGCTTATCAGTACACGGTCCTTCCCTTTTGACTGTCTCTGGCCCCCTGCACTTTTACGAAGTGCATGGACGCGGCTCTTTCCCCTCTAAGACAGATGGGAATCCGCATTCTCAACTACCTCGATGACTGGCTCATTCTGGCCCAGTCAGAGGTGCAGCTACTTTCACACAGGACCCTCCTCCTCAGCCATTTAGAGCACCTGGGGCTCTGGGTCAACGAGTATCTCAGGAAACCGAGGTTACGACAGTAACTGAGTACGTTTTGTCTCTTAGAAATGTACATTAGAACAGGAGCTTGAGTTCAGAGTAGCAGGAGCTTGAGTTGGAATGCAGATGTACATTTAACAGCACCATTGTGAAAACTGTAACAGCCTCATCTTTTATACATAACCAAAAGTACAGCACCTCATTACCATGGTAAAAACGTAGCCTAACTATAGGCCTATGGTTTCAATGGTGTTTGCATTGAAAAACAGCAGACATTCAGTCAATAACAAATCTACATCAACTGATAGAATAATTAACAAAATCATGTAATTATATTCCATTACTTCTTTAACATATTTAGTATATTAATAATATAATAATACTCAATATGAATATCCTACTTTTCTGCCACAGTACCATTGTTACCGTTAGTGTTACTACAGTAAAACTATGGTAAATGTGGGTGATTTGTGGATTGAAACGTCTTCTAACTGGATCGTTGTTGCACTGTTTCTGCATCAGTGTTGATGAGAATAACAGCTCCTATTTATTTGGCATTAAACTAGTTTAAATTAAAGAGAGAACTCTGCGCTGAACTCGAGTGCTTCTTACTGTATTTCACAGCGTTGTTTAGTGCATGATCCCGACTGGTCACTGTAATAAATGCATACGCTCTATGCTCGCACTGCGCTGTTTTCTTTTGAGGCCAGCTGATAAAAGATCAGTGTGGCGTGCAGTTCAAACGAGTACCGTTATTTTGTTCCGCTTTTGACACGTTTGGCGTTTATATCTATCATGCACAACAGAGTGACAACGACTATCACTTAGACACAAAGTCTTTTATCTAGTGTGTTTGGGTTTGTTAAACCTCGCGCTGCAAACACCTCTTAAGCACACAGAATAATGCAAGTGGGCATTTATGTAATCGTGGCATCCATAATCGTAATCACGATTAAAAATTTGATTAATTGTGCAGCCCTACTTACTGTGTAACTAAGTTATGGAACAGCCTGTAATTACAGTTTGTATTTATGTAGATGCGTGTTACACAGCTACTTATGTAACCAAAAGATTGTTACATTTGTGTTACAGACTTTATACAACGTAATTATAAATATAAGTACACAGACAAAAGCTACTTAAAGTGCATCAAGATTGTACTTCATCTATACTGTACACCTTATCCAGCTGCACCTTAGTTTGATTTAACCCACCAGTACACAGCATAAATACATGTAACACCTTTCTAATTACATTAAAATTACAGAATATTACACAGGCATAACCTATTTAAAATAAAGCGTATCAAGATTGTACTTAAGTGTACAAGTAGCTGTGTAACAGACTCAGTCTGTTACATGTGTAACAGTAGCTGCCTATTACATCTACAAAATTACAAACTGTAATTACAGGCGGTTCCATAATTTAGTTACATGTAAGTACATTTTGTTTCATGTAAGTACAACAGCTTCTACTAAGTACTTGACTAGGTAATTACTAAAATCTTATTCCGGTAACTTATAAGCATTATTATATGGCATTTAAATATAATATATTCATTTATTTACCCCAGAAATGTTTTCATATGCGCCAAAACTATTGATTGATTGATTGATCTCAAAAGGTTATAATCTACAAAGTCACAAAAGCAGGAGTAGAAAACTTTGAGGAAAGTTGTTAGGTATAGTAGTTGCATATGGGCCCACTGTAAATGCAGGCAGCTTGTGGTGACTCTTGCACAGTGCAATGTTGAATCTGCCTAAACAGAGTCAGTCTAATGAGCACAGACACCGCAGACATGCCCTGCCAAAACAGCCACACATACCAGCACAGCTCTTCATTCAACAGGATCGCTGAACTATGCTCTCTTTCTGAGAGATTGATCAGATTCCCACCCATAAACTACATGAACACGCTCTGTCTAAATACTGGACAAAGATGGAAAGGCAGAAGTCTGTCTTCTTTCTGTGCCTTAGCGCTGATCCATAAACGCACAGCACAATGGTACTTCCAGTTAAAACTTAAAAAAAAAAGTGTCAACCAAAACTGCAGATTCTGTCATTTAGTCAGCCTCATGTTGTTCTAAACCTGTATGACAATCTGTCTTCTGCTGAACACAAAAGAAGGTATTGGCAACCAGTTTTGATGACCACTCACTTTCATTTTATGGACACAAAAAGTGAGACATTTCTTAATTTCAACAGCCATTACTCCAGTCTTCAGTGTCACATGATCCTTCAGAAATAATTTTTATATGATCATTTGACAAAGTACATTTAAAACAAATACTAATAATTTCCTATTTTTTTCCTAAAATAAATATTCCACAAAAAAAAAAAAAAACACTGCAACAATATTACAGTAATACTACATCTGAATTCAATCCATTCAATACCTGATATACAATATTGTGCCATTTGTGTTTATAAGACAGACCAAGTCCACAGCATGATACGAGAAACGTGAAAGCAGTGACAGTTTTTGTTAACACGAATGAGAGGTCCGCTAAACATAAGCTACATACAACGGACAATGGCGAATATTAGGAAATCGACTGCTTATTGCTATGACTGACCAATCAGAATCAAGTATTATGTATGTTTGGGCCAGGAGCATGATAAAAGCATACTTTTTTGTTAATGAATAGTACTGAATTAATGGATTTATTGCTTACCCAGCCTCCACTCATCTTTAACCATGACACAAGGCTTTTGCGAACAAACTCGCCCATGCAGTCGACAATAGTGTGCACCATCGCTGGATGCCCGTGCCGAACACAGTCCACAGCCAAAGCTCCAGCCACAGCATACAGAGACACAATCTTCCCCCATGTTACACCTGTAGAGAGACAGATATAATCCAAATGAAAATCTGTCCTTGTTCACATATGTTTATTCTAGTGCTGTCTATCGCGATTAATCGCATCCAAAATAAAAGTTTTTGTTTACATAATATATATGTGTGTACTGTGTATATTTATTATGTATATATAAAGACGCACACATACAGCATATATTTTGAAAATATTTTAATGTATTTACATATATATATATATTCATATTCACAAATATATACATGCATGTGTGTGCATTTATATATACATAATAAATATACACAGTACACACATATATATTATGTAAACAAAAACTTTTATTTTGGATGCAATTAATCGTTTCAAAGCACTAGTTTATTCATAACACATTTAAAATGCTACATTGCAAGATCATGTAATCTCTCGTGTTCCTTGATTTAACTGATTTAAATATTGTTTGACACAGGCAAAGAGGTAAAGCATTCCAGCTAACGTATATCAAGCATAATTAAATCATTTATTTCCACTGACAGTATATACTGTACAGTGTGTGTGTGTGTACTGGTGGAAGTGTGCATGAAAATCATAACCAGTTGAGTCATGAAAATTCCTGATAATCCCTCCCTATTTTTTGCTAAACATTATTATTGTTATATAACTGCCAGGCAGGCCATCAGCCAGAAAGACACAAGCAACATTTTATTTTTTTTAGCAGAACAAATTCATGTTTGACTTGTGACGACAATCTCAATATACAGTATATGTGATTCAATGTGGATTGTTCAGTGCATTTAACAGCGTAATGACTTCAATAGTAGTTGAAAAGGTACAAATGCTTTGCTTTCCCTCCATCATAAATGCATTAGGGTCATGGGTATGAATTTAATGAAAAGGCTCCCTGTACGATCATGTTTCGTTAAGCAAGTGGGCATTATGATTTATTAGAGCTAATGTGATAAATGGACTCCTAGATACACTAACTTTTAAACTTTTCAACCTGGAATGAAACAAAACATAATAAAGCTGCAAACTCCCATCTGGAAACATCAAATGGCCAGACATAAACACATCAACCCAGGAACCTAATCTGAGACTAGCAAAGGCAGGAAACACAAAGGCAAAAGGAAACCATATTGAGGCATATGAGAGATAAAAGCTAGTTTGAAGCTCAAGATAAAAAGAAACATTCCCTCCCTCTGTCTCTTGTAAGAACGTAACGTCAAGTATACAATTCAGAGGGAATATTTTACAGTTTACAGCAAAGTGTTTCAAATACAATGAAGACATGGATTAAATAAATTTAGATGCACATTGGCACTCAAAATACTGGTCTATTACCTTCCTTTTGTGCAATAATACAACCATCTGTCTATGCAGAAGCACTGTCTTTGCCAAAAAAACAAACAAAAAAAGCATTTTCCTGCATGCAGTTAGGATCTTTCATCTCTGTAGTGAATATTAGATTTAACGTTAAATAGAAAACACATTGAACTAAGAAATCTTGCAAGTGTTAAAGAGTCTAACCTGTGACCCCATTTAAAAAAAGCTTTTGAAAAAACAAAAACATTTAATTAAATAAATAAATAATAGAAAGATCCGTCATTTGACAAATCTACTCACACACCTCAAAGTTAGCATTTTCCCATTGGATTTTTCCATTCTAGACGAAAGACAAAATGTAGGCCTAATTTTGTAAATTGCTTTAATGGTTTTGATTTAATCGAGTTTAAAAGATCTGCTGAAATGTTTCCTCTTGACAGAATCAGCTATAAAATTTAAGTAGATTACGTTTTAGTACACCAATGCATTAGAAAAACACCATTTCTACAGTTTATATTCCTAAGCCAAAGTAAAACGTGGAATCATTTTGATTTATTTTCAAAATGCTATGCATAACATCTTTTTTATGCATAAAATTGCACCATTATTTATTTTAAATGATCTTAGAAATAGTCACAGTAAAACTGAACAGAAATGATCACTGAAATAACTAATTAAAAAAGCAAAGGGGCATATACATATTTTTCAATATATTTTATAAATAATTTTAAAATATGTATTACAATATATAAAGCATAGTGTGAAAACATCAAAATAAACCATTTCTAAAAAAAAAAAAAAAAAACTAGTTCAGCTGCACTGCTTCAGGACAGGTATGTGTACAGACAGGAGGTACAAGGCTGTCACCGGGTCCATCAAGGTATCTTTGTTGTCCTGCTTTGACTGACATGAGCAATTATGCTTTAATACTTAAAAAACAAAGAATGTTTTCCTGCACATTTGAGGTGAACATGCTACAGCACATCTTAAGAGCTGCTCAGGTTGAAAAACAGACCACGATTTACTAAACTCTAAATCTAGGACTTCCATGGTGCCCAGACACTGTTTAAGAAAAATATTTTATGGTGCTGAGAGTTCTCTGGTCAAGCGCAGCACAGTTTCTCTGTGTGTATATATAAATGTCAGAATGGATTCATTTTTATCCTCTCTCTGTATAAGCCACTAAAAGGGATAGTTAAGCCAAAAACTAATTTACTCACCCTCATGTTATTCCAAACCTGTATAACTTTATTCTATAGAACATAAAAGAAAATATTTTAGCAAATGTTTCAGTTTATTCTCCATTCATTGGAAGTCAATGGCAACCAATACTGTTTAGCTACCAACATTTGTCAAAATATCTTATTTTGTGCTCTCACGGGTATGAAACACCATGACAGAATGTTCATTTTTTTGGTGTACTATGATTTTAAGGAACTGTGGACAACATCTCTGAAACCAGATGCACTTACCAGTTTACTTAGAGTTTTCTGTACGAAATGTATTTTAAGACAAAACATTGACCAACCTGTAGAGAAGATTTCTGCAGCAACGGCCAAAAAGGCATCAGAGACTATACTCTCAGATGCAATTGTGATGTTGAGCTGTCTTGCTACGTTACGGTACACATTGGGTCGCAGGTACTCCAGTTCATCACCTAGGAGACAGAGAGATAAATGTGTTCTTATTTTTCCTTGGATCAAACGATTGGTTTTCTCATCACAGAAATAAAGACTGTCCAGAGTCGTATTGAATATAACCACTAATCAGAGAAGCTTGACACAACAACATTGCAAAATTACTGTAATCTACCTTAAAGCCTGCTATTAATAGCATTGTTCATATCTTTTCAGCATTCTTTCATATGAGAAGCCAATTATATTGGAATGTCCTGATGATGAAAGGAATAGTTCACCCAAAATGAAGATTTGCAGAAAATTACATTACTTGCTCACCAATGGATCCTCTACAGTGAATGGGTGCCGTCAGAATGAGAGTTCAAACAGCTGATAAAAACATAACACGACCATCAATTCCATCAATTAACATCTTTTGAGGCAAAAAGCTGCTAGTTTAAGAAACAAACCCATCATTAATGCATTTTAACTTTAAACCAAGTGATGTAAAATCTGTTCCAATGAACAGAAACAAACTCATCTACATCTTGTATGGCCTGAGGGTGAGTGAATATCCCTAAATTTTCATTGTTGGATGAACTACTCCTTTAAACAAGTCTTCAGCTATGTCTCACCGACCTGAAACATCCATCTTTGTCAATGATTCAGGCGGGTGAGGTATCTATCCAATAAGTACAGGGCTTTCGGGACAATACAGGGTTAACCTGGTTAAATGTGGGTGGGAAACCCTCAATCATTCTTGTGATAATGATCTGCATGTTTGCATGCTTTGTCCATAAAAAGCAGCTCCCACTGTAACACAGTTGTCTCAAATAAAAAATGTTGTGCTTTTCCCTTTTAGGAGAAAAGTAGTTCTTACAGATGAGAGTCACTCAGATGACAGGCACGTGGCATATGTTTTGGCAACTCGTAGTGTGTCTGATCAACAGATGATGTGAGATTAAACGTTATGGATAGTCATTACATCCAATCTCGTGAAAGGGCTCAGAATGTCCAACGGCATGAAAGGAAAGAAGAAAGGAATGTAGAAGATAGCTCAACATGGTACAAAAGGCAAAGTACTTTACAGTGGCTGAGAAACAGACGAACCTTGTAAGAGTGTTGTAAAATATTATGCAATCACATGGTTTGGCTTTGAGGAAGCTGAGAAGCATGTGTTTATTTTCATTTCTGAAAGTTCACAGAACATTCATGAATGCCCCGTTTTTTCATTTATTTTGGTATGAACCAGACACACAGCGCAGCTCAAGAAAGAATGAAAATTGACAGGAAGTTCTGTGCAGTTTTAGCTTAGTCTTAAAATAAATCCATAATATAACCTCAATATATCAACCCACAATTCAAACAGATACTGTAGATAAGTATACAGTACCTTATTATATGATCTTGTACTCTCTAGCTAGCTCTTCTCTCTCTCTGTGTGTGTGTGCGCGTGTATGTATATATATATATATGTGTGTGTGTGTGTGTGTGTGTGTAAATGATAGATAGATAGATAGATAGATAGATAGATAGATAGATAGATAGATAGATAGATAGATAGATAGATAGATAGATAGATAGATAGATAGATAGATAGATAGATAGATAGATAGACCAGGCAATCCCCACAATCATTAATAATATATGTACACATGTGAAATGTCAGATGTCTTACCCAACCACAGAAGAACTGAAGACACCTCAGCCAGTGTTCCTCCAGATCCATGCTCTGGTTTAGACCATCCGATTCCAGCCCGATGGAGACTGGAGTGAATGTAATCCCTGCACAAGACTTTAGACTGAGACACGAGCTCCTTATCCGTGGGAGAGCGATCAAACACCTCCATGACTTCAGCCGCAAACACCGAGGAGCGGCGCAACATCTCCATGCCCTTCATGAGTGGAGAGCAGTACAATCAGCTGACAACCTCCACTTTTATCGCCGTGTATGGAAGTGTTTCTTCTCCACCCTCTTCTGTTTCCAAAGTCTGATGGCGCCCTGAACGATCTGCATAAAGAAGAAAACTCGGGTGTTTTACTAGGCTATAGAAAAGCCTCGCTCTCACCTTCTGTTGGAATGAACGTGAACCTGATAAAAGAGCAGAGAATCAATGATCAATTACCTTCGCTGTTTCTCGAAAATCATTTAAATCATCAGAAAGTCTCGAATATCGACATTTTTAACGACAGCGAATCGTTCTGTCTGCAGGTTTGTGAGGTGCAGTCTGCGAGATGAAACTGCTGTCAAGAGGCAGTGCTGTCTGTTTGGATGGGCTGCACATAAAGTCTCCTTCTATGGAAAAGCTCTCCGTTAAGGCGGAGATTACCAGCTCTGTTATGGCTTTAATCGTCCTCCCTTCTAGGAGAGCTGGTGTTTAGAAGATTTGATGAATCACAGAACAAACGAAGAAAATAAACATCTATCTATCTATCTATCTATCTATCTATCTATCTATCTATCTATCTATCTATCTATCTATCTATCTATCTATCTATCTATCTATCTATCTATCTATCTATCTATCTATCTATCTATCTATTCTAGGTCAACCTCATTGTTATTTTAAGTATTGAAATTGCAAAATGTTGCCAACCAAACTATAATTTGATACAAAATAATGGACAAAATACAGTAGATGCTTTTGCATATTTTTTTAAACAAGGACAGTTTTGTGTATAAAATGTTTGTAAAAGGTATTTTAAATATGCATACAGTAGTTGTTGAACAAAAAGGGTCATGTTACTCCAGTCCCACCCACCATCTTTGATAGTTGTTTTGCAAGTCTTGACTGTTTTTGCTCTAAGTGTGTCAGTTAGAATTCACTAGAGCCACCCAGCCAGCCGAAACAAGAGCTTTCCCAAAGAAACATATTAAACCAAGATTTGTTTTGACATGTCTAGTAATTCTTTCTAAGCAGGAATATGCAAAACATATCAAGTTTCCCATGTTGAATAACTGATTCTATGATGAAGTATAATAAAAGGGCTTATTCAAGCACAATACAGCAAACTTCCTTAAAAACAGAGACAGAAAAGAACAAAAAGTAGAACAAGATCAACCAGGCAGTTCTGTTCTACACGGGAACATGAGTTGAAAGCTCAAGCGTATCTCGGTGGCACACAATGATACAGTTCCTTTTTTCTGACCACATTTGAGGCTTCCTCTGTATCCCAATTTAAAAACTAAAATATTCTATCTGACTCTAAGGCCTATTAAAAATAGCCTGTGACAGTTTATCTTGTTAAAACACAACTGAATACAGACAGATGGAGGCCAGTGTTAGGCAACTGCTGCTATAGTTTACATTTCATTCACAGACACTGTAGAGACTAGTAATCTTGAGTAAATTGTATCACACCACACCTCTGAGGAATAACGTTTAAGTGTTCTGCAGAAACTCTACAAGCCTCTGCATGCCCATCACATGACTTCTGTTCCTTCTTCATATCTGGCTTTTCATAATCAAAATAGAGATAGGATAACTGGTCATCAGAGATACAAATAAAATCTTGTAAGTTTACAAATATTTTGAACCTTGAAATAAATGAAAATATATTTATCTTGGGTTTGGACAATATTTTTGTACAATACTGCTCCCTACAGGGGAAAAGAGGAAGCTATGCTATAACAACAAAATTATTTCCTTATTTTTACAAGAACATCCATAACAGATTGTGATCTGCAAATATTAGACATTTTTAAAGGGAAAATAAACTGAATCTTTTTTTAAGGTTCTGAGTCTGTTTTCCTGTTCATTTATTTTCAATCAATATAATCTTACTGTGAGGTGAAAACGCCTCCTGTTTGACAGTAAAAGTGGATTCAAGCAGAATTTTGGGCTCCTTTACAACTTCTGACAGAAAAAATATATATATAATGACTTATAAATAAATATATAGTCACACGGAACCAAATAAAAACATTAGAAAAAAACATTTAAATACCTTGATAATTACCTTCAACAAGAAACTTTATTAAGACTACAAAACAAAGCACGAAGGGCACTGTGATGTCTAGCCTACGAAGGCATTTGATCAATTAAGCAACAGTTTATTTGCATCAACATTAAAAGAAAAACACGTGTGAAATGTGATATGAAGCTATTTTACAAAATATAAAACAAAAAGAAACATTTATTTATTTAGTCATTTAGCAGATGCTTTTATCCAAAGCAACTTACAAATGAACAAAAGAGCAACAACGTGCAAGTTCTATTACAAGTCTATTACAACGCAGTACAGATAATTATTATTATTATTATTTATTTTATTTTAATTTTTTTTAAATAAAAAGACATATAGATAAAATAAAATTAGAATAGAGAGTGCTAGAGTTAGAGGGTCAAGTAAAGATGGAACAGAAGAGTTTTTAGCCGTTTCTTGAAGATGGGTAAGGATTCGGCTGCTCGGATTGAGTTGGGTAGGTCGTTACACCAGATGAGAACAGTTAATGAAAAAGTCTGTGAAAGTGTTTTTGCGCGTCTTTGGGATGGCACAATAATGCGTCGTTCACTTGAAGAACGCAAGCTTCTAGAGGGCATATAAATCTGAAGTAATGAATTTAGGTAAAGGGGTGCAGAGCCAGTGGTGGTTCTGTAGGCAAAAATGCCTTGAATTTAATCCGAGCAGCTATTGGTAGCCAGTGCAAATTGATGAACAGAGGCGTGATGTGCGTTCTTTTCGGCTCATTAAAGATTAATCTTGCAGCAGCCTTTTGGATTAATTGTAGAGGTTTAATAGAATTGGCAGGAAGACCTGCCAAGAGAGCATTGCAATAGTCAAGTCTGGACAGAACAAGAGCCTGAACAAGGAGTTGTGTTGCATGTTCCGAGAGAAAGGGCCTGATCTTCCTAATATTGTATAATGCAAATCTGCAGGACCGGGCAGTTTTAACAATGTGGTCTGAGAAATTCAGCTTATCATCAATCACAACTCCAAGGTTTCTGGCTGTTTTTGAAGGAGTTATGGTAGATGAGCCTAACTGGAAGGTGAGATTGTGATGAAGCGATGGGTTAGCTGAAACTACAAGCAGTTCTGTCTTAGCTAGGTTGAGTTGAAGGTGATGGTCCATCATCCAGCAAGAAATGAAAGAAAAATGCAAGAAAAAAGACACGCTGAGATGCGAGCAGTTATCGTTGGATCATCAGGATGGAATGAGAGGTAGAGTTGAGTGTCAACAGCATAGCAGTGATATGAAATGCCATGTTTCTGAATGACAGAACCTAGTGATGCCATGTAGACAGAAAAGAGAAGTGGTCCAAGAACTGAGCCCTGATGGACCCCAGTAGCTAGATGTTGCGACTTGGATGCCTCACCTCTCCAAGATACTTTGAAGGACCTATCAGAGAGGTAAGACTCAAACCACTGGAGTGTGGTTCCTGAGATGCCCTTTCTCAATAGAGTTGACAAGAGGATCTGATGGCTGACCGTATCAAAAGCAGCAGACAGATCCAGCAAGATAAGTAATGAAGATTTGGAAGCCGCTCTTGCAAGTCTTAGGGCTTCAACAACAGAAAGCAAGGCAGTTTCGGTTGAATGTCCACTTCTGAAGCCAGATTGGTTACTGTCCAGGAAGTTGTTCTGTGTGAGAAAGACAGAGACTTGGTTGAACACAACTCGTTCAAGTGTTTTTGCAATGAAAGGAAAAAGGGAAACCAGTCTATAGTTCCTAAAAGAGTTGGGTTAAGAGTGGGTTTTTTAAGAAGTGGAGTTATACGAGCCTGTGTAAATGCTAAGGGAAAAATTCCAGTGTGAAGGGATGTGTTAACGATGTGAGTGAGTGCAGGTACAACTGCAGGAGAAATGGCTTGAAGGAGATGAGATGGAATAGGATCAAGCTGACAGGTAGTAGGATGACTGGAAAGGATGAGTTTAGAGACTTCTGCCTCAGAGAGTGGAGAGAAGGATGTGAACGAGTGTATGTTTGCTAGTAAGATGTGTTTGATAGATTGTGGTGTGGAAAACTGTGCAGTGAGCTTTGTAATTTTATTAATGAAGAATGTGGAATATATATATATATATATATATATATATATATATATGAAGAATATTTAATATGACAAGACTGAAACTAAACAGGACATACCTGCACTTTGCACATATATTGCACAAGAAATCTTTATGTACTCAATAACAGGAAGCTGAAAATAACTCAAATGCCATCACAATGTAGAAAAACCTGAAATCATGCAAGTGTTTCTCCAATTAATTAAAGGAATCAAATCATGTTTTCATTAAAGTTTTGTGAGAGTGAGGTTTAGGGGAATATGTAGATTTAGGGCAAAGAAAACAGCTATGATTTGCTCATATAAGGTCTTCAAGATATCAATGCCAGCATGTTTGTCATAGCCTATTAAATAAAACGACTTGGTTGTCCATCTGTTGTATGATAAACAGAAAATGTTTAAGCTAAAGTAAAAAATAAAATAAAAATTATACTCACATACCTAAATTGCGAATGGCTAAAAATATTATTTGTTGCATTACCTCCAAAATACACACTACAATATCCAGCGTAGTGAGAGAAAAACTACGGTTCCCAACAGCCTTTGGGTTTTGAAGGAGATTGTCACGCATGCGCTGAACACAATGCCTCTCTCAGTCAGAGTAGCGGGGTTTCATAGACCGAGGGAGTCTCCTGTTCAGAGCATAAACCGTAAATATCCATACCAAAGACTGAGTGTCTGCTCTGATGTATGGACAGGATTACATATTAAAATCCTTTAAACCATAGAGCTGGTCAGCCTGATCCACTGGAATGATTTAGAGAGGCGTGGATTGGGAACAAGCTGTTCCTTTGGTGGGTGACTGTCCAAGGAGAGAAAGAGGAAAAATCTGCGAAGAACCCCTGAATTGGAGGTAGATTAAACTGGACATGGCACACCTTCAGAACATTCGGAACCAGGTAATCAAGAGAGATGAAGATCATCTCCAGGCATGGCTTTCATACTGAGACATAACAGTTACTTATTGTTCTTTTTGGATGATTGAATTTAACATTAGCTGCATGTCTTTGTACTATAGTAAGCTTTTGTAATTATAAATTCCACTAAATAATAGTCTATAATGAGTACACGTAGTTACACTGAAAAAAAATGTGTGGGATTTACATAGTTTTTTACTTCGAAATTGCTTGTAAATTGTACAATTACAAAGAAACGGCGAAGTAACACGTTAAACGTGAAACATTAGGCTACAGTATTTTCTTGTAAAACATACTCAAATAATAAGTGTATGTAAATGCATTGTGCTATTATGTAAAGTGTGACATTTACCTAATGTGAACCAAAGTGTAGGCAATGCTTACATGATGTTCCTCAAATACCAGATAAATTAAGAAAATACAGTCCTTTTTTTTAAATAGTGTTTAGCATAGATCACAAATCGGGGTGCACTGAAATTGAATTTTTGGGCAATATCATAACTGATAATTATTATTATAATTTTTTTCATGGTTGAAAACTGATATGATGGCCGCTATGATTTATGAAAAATATTCAAACTACAGCTCCAATCTAGAATCTCTGATTTTGAAACAGACAGTAGGCTTAAGGTAATTTTGGCCTATTGTAATTTTTTTTAACACTAACTAATCAGCTATTATTTAGTTGTTCCCCACATTTTGAACAACCCTGCTATCTCACAATGCTCCAGGAAATCAGATCATTTGGACCCTCTACAGCATGTTGGGAGCATAGATGTTTTCTCAGTATCTGCACAAATTGAAGTATGAACTGCATGCATCCAGCTTGGCCTTTCAGCCCTGTTTAAGAAATGTCAAAATTAAATGGACATTAAAAAAATGTGAATGTTTGAACATTTATTGCTAGAGCTTTGCAAAATATCTTCAAAATGTTGGTAACAGGGTTGCAAAAATCTCAAAGCACATGGAAATATTGGTCAGTTAACACTTATTTATATTATGCATCCCTGACTGCAACTGTTATATCGTATTATATTCAAGATTTTTTATTTATTTGTCACATGCACAATTATACAGAGTATAACCAGCAGTGAAATGTAGGCATGTATATATAATGTATATACCACCATAATAGAGAAAAATAGAGGAAAACAATTTATCCCAGTGTAAAACCGTTATATTAAATATGAGACAGTGCGGTTATTTTGAATCGAACCAGATGATAATGGTTGGCATCTGTTTATGTTATGTTGGCCATGCGCATGCTTTGTAGGTCAGTATGATAATTGCAGTGTGTCATGTTTTGATGAGGGTTGAGCATCTCTGACGAAAGAGTGGCACACCCACCGATCACACAGGTGTAGCTGGCAGAATAATTAACTTAGCTTTCTGAGAATTGTTAAAAATACCCTGTTGATCTCATTTTATGGAGCCAAGAATAGTAAAGGTTTGTGTTTTGATTGCTCGGTGCTTTAAAAAGGTGCAATAAAAGTGTGATGAATGCGGAAATCAGATATCGAGCAGATACCAAGAGGAGGTTTTATCACCTGAACTTTGAGTCTTGTCGTCAGAAGAGCTTTTTTGTTGTTTTGATAAAACAGTGCCACTTCCATATGGATTGCCAGTACAATTCATCTTTATGCTGTACCGAACAAGGAAGCAGATGCTTCAAGGGTTTCCCTAGTGGTTAGACAGCAGAAAAATGAAAAAATTGCTTAAAAAACTACATGGGAGTCCTAACAATTCTCTTTATAGATTCTCATCTTCTCCGGACCTTCAGTGGAGTGATGATCGGGTAGATCTTCCTGCATTTGTTGCTTGAATAATAGGGCAACATATAAAGTTCATCACGTGTGTAAAGAAAACACACAATGTTGGATCTCATCTGGTAAGAATTTTTCAATCTTTCTTGTTTTTCTTTAGAATTCACGTTTGAATCCTGAGGAATACTTCACTAAATTGGAACGAATTGGTAAAGGCTCTTTTGGAGAAGTATACAAGGGCATAAACAAATGCACAAAAGAGGTGGTGGCCATTAAGATTATTGACTTGGAGGAAGCAGAGGATGAGATTGAAGACATCCAGCAGGAGATCACGGTCCTCAGCCAGTGTGACAGCCCTTATGTCACCAAATACTATGGCTCCTATCTAACGGTTTGTGAAGATTTCTTTCTTTCAGGAACAGCTCTTAATAGATTACATGATATTTCTGTATTTTTCATCCTTTCAAAAAAACACGACTTCCTGGTAATACTTTACAATGACATTAGATTAGTTTATGAACAAGTTAGCGTTAACTAAAAATAAGCAATACTTTAAGACGGAAAAATGTTAATTTCTACATATACAAATACATTTGTAACAGTCATATAAATTTGACATGAGTTCCTGTTTTAGGAATAACAATGAATTAATGTTCATTGTTGGTTCATGGTACTTTATTATAAAGGGTCACTGACTTTCTTCCATGAAACACAAGAAGCTGGGATTTTTTTCCATATAGAAAAAGTAGACCAGATTTTTTTCAGCTGGGTTTTTTTTTCCATACAGAAAAAGTAGACCGTGACCAGTGTGTCCCAAACCATAGCTGCTGGTTAACTGAAACTATAACTAAATAAAACTAATAACTAAAAAAAATATATATTTAATGAAAAACTTGGCAACTAAGTAGAAATACTGTAAATGGAATCTGTTTACATTGAAGTACTAAAACTACTAAAATGGAAATAAAAATGAAAATTATATATAAAATATACAAGGTATAATATAAAAGGTATTCATAATATATATTGTAATGTTAAAATAATATTTAGATTTGTCATGTTTTAGTGCATTATACTTTCTAAAGGTGTAAAAATGAATAGATAAGAAGTATTATAGTGAATTATAACTGGTTACATTTAATCATGAGATCATACAACGCATTGCAAGGCATAATTAATGTATTAAAACTACTTTTAAGTAAAGTGTTATTAAATTTTGATCATAAAAATGACAAACACCCAAAACAAAATTAATAAAAATTAAAATAAATTGAGAACTGAAAACAAAAATAAAAGCTCATTCAAAATGAACAAATACTATGAGTATATAAATAATCCTAAAATTCATCAGTTGTAATACTAATAGTACAAAAAAAATCATACTAATAGTACATTAGAATTTATTTTCCTAATGTATTTTATTTTGGTTTCTTGTGTTTTTCAGGGCTCTAAGCTATGGATAATCATGGAATATTTGGGAGGTGGATCGGCTCTGGACCTGGTGAGTTGGTCTTTTCATTATATTTGTGGGTTCTTTAAAGTGAGGAATAACATCGGAAAATTACTAAAGGGAAAAAAACTCTGGAAAATATCAAGGGTACAGGAAATTTCACTATATTTAACATCCTCCAATGTGTTTGTGCACAGCTAAGGCCGGGACCTTTGGAAGAAGCATATATCGCCACCGTTCTCAGAGAAATACTGAAAGGACTGGACTACCTCCACTCAGAGAGGAAGATTCATAGAGATATCAAAGGTTAGTATGCAAAACTTACCTCTGTTTAGTTAATTTTAGTTTTGTGAAGTGTCGCTACATTAATAACCCTGCTTTTTCCTACAGCGGCCAATGTGTTACTCTCTGAACATGGAGAAGTCAAGCTGGCAGACTTTGGAGTGGCTGGCCAGTTAACAGACACACAAATTAAGAGAAACACATTTGTAGGAACTCCATTTTGGATGGCACCAGAGGTCATCAAACAGTCTGCATATGACTTTAAGGTACAAGTACTTGTCATTTAGCTAACAGGTATCAAGTTCAAGTTCTCCACGTGAACATCTGTTAACTAGTCAAGACCGCTGCTGTTGCGTGATGAAAATAAGCTCAATTAAATATTCAGAGACAGACAGATGGCACAAGTACTGACCCCCAGTTTTTTGCACTTTTTTCTTCCCTGTGTCTTAGGCTGACATCTGGTCATTGGGTATCACAGCCATCGAGCTGGCTAAAGGAGAGCCACCCAACTCAGAACTTCACCCCATGAGAGTCTTGTTCCTCATCCCTAAAAATAACCCACCCACGCTGGAAGGGTCCTACAGCAAAGCCTTTAAAGACTTTGTTGAGGCTTGTCTCAATAAAGATCCACGATTTGTTAGTACTTCTTTTTTAGTACCTTTATTTAAAATATATATATATATATATATATATATATATATTAGTTTATATTTTATTAATTTAATATTAATTTAAATATAGATTTTAAAAAAATTTAACAATTGAGTAATTGTTTCTGTTAGATATTTGTGCATGTTAATTTCTCCTATTTTTACATTTAAATCATCTTTGCCATTATCTGATGCTTAAAGCTAATTTTAAAAAAATACAAATATTTTAATAGCACTATTAAATGCAATTTTAATTTTTTAAATACATAATGCTGTAATGCTACATTTTTTATTATTATTTATTTAGGCCAAATGGTATAGAATTTTAATATCTGTCATTTTTATCAGTTAATGCCATATAAAATATCATAAAACAATAATTATCGACTTGCTGTAGGGAATAGAACTGTAATACTTGTAAAACTCCACCAGTGATGCCATTAGCTTTTAGTATAAACAGGCTAATTAAACTTTAAAACATGAGGCAAACTGCTTTTAATTTTTATGATATGCTGTTTGTATCCAACAGAGACCAACAGCCAAAGAGCTTCTGAAACACAAGTTCATCACCCGCTACAACAAGAAAACCTCATACCTGGCAGAGCTCATTGATCGATACCGCCGCTGGAAGTCAGAGGGCCACGGGGACGAATCAAGCTCTGATGACTCTGACATGTATGCGTGTGCTTTACATTCCTAAATGCGCGATCAGCAAACATGTGAAGTTTGCGTACAGTATGTTTACTCTGTGTGTTTTCACTCAGGGATGGGGAGGGGGATGACAGGGACCAGTGTCCCATGTGGACTTTCCCCACTGTGCGGCCCACTTCCATGAACAAGTTACAGAGAGGTTTCAATCATTTAGACAATAAGGTAAATATGTTCTAAAGTCAGCAAAGCCAACACAAAAGCAGCACAAAATCTGTACTATATAGAGGGCATAAAGGGTGCTTAAACAGACTTTGTAGTGCCACAGAGGCAGCATGTGTCTACACAGGAATCTTAGTTGCGATAAGTGAATTAAATTAGTTGCATCAGAGCTCCCTTTGATACTACATGTGAAATGGGACAGATCTGGCAATGTTTAATCTGATCTATATACTGCATTACATATTTCAGAGCCTTCTTAAAAATGCAAAGTAAACATTTTATGCAAAGAGAGTAAGTGTAATAGACTGCATTTTAAATATTATTTTGTTTAAAATCATGTACAGTCTTGTGTATATAGGGAGCCATATTGTGATCACATGACCAGCTGAATACTGGTTTTATAAGTCGCAACAGTGCCTGTCCACTTTTCAGCTGTCTTGGTTCAAGAAGTGTTTTCCCAATAGTGATAAATATTTTTTTTTTTGAGACTTACAAGCTATGAACCAAACCAGCCAGCTACAAGAAAAACAAATCACAATATTATAAACTTTCATTTGAAGCACAGACAATATTAGAAAGGTACAAGACTGTGTACTGAACCGCTTTAATGAGGGAAAGAACTCTAAAATCACAAATGACAATTTAATTAAAACAATGCAGATATATATATATTAAAAAAATAAGTAAAGATGTTAAATATAAATTTATTTAGTTGAAGTTATTGTTCAAAATCAGTTCCCCTATGGAGAAAATGGATGGGATTTTTACTTTCGTAACCCTGACTTTTGAACTCTATAGTCAGTCAAAATATTTAGCCCTAGTACTGAGCCTTGTGGTACTCCATACCAAACTTGTGATCGATATGACATCTCTTTGTTTACTGTTACAAATTGATAACTGTCAGGTAAGTATGATTTGAAAAATGGCAATTCAATACCAGTAATGCCATCATAATTTTTGAGCCTACCAAAGAGAATGTTAATGGTATCAAAGGCAGCACTGATGACAAGTAATACTAATTTTCTATTTATTTTCTGACTTGACTTTGGCAAGTCATTTGGAATTCACCTATAGTATAACAAATACATCTCAAATGTCATCAAAATGCAAACTTGCAAAAAACAAAACAAAAACAACAACTTAACCCTATTAAAAAATGTTATACACACACACACAGGTTAACTATCATTATATATATGGGGTGCAATTAAAAAAAAAAAAAAAAAAAAAAGTAAATACTGCTGAAATTATTTTTTTTTGTTTAACAGACATCAGACGTTATGAAGAGGCAGCCAAAGTCACCATCTCTAAAAACGTTCATCACACCCATCTTCAGAGAGGTAAAGAATTCAAAAACGTACATTTATGTAAGTGAGCCTGGACCTCCTGCTTTAACGTCAAGTCAGAACACGTGCATTATGTTCTGTATGCAGCTGAAGGAGAAGCGGCGTGTTAGCAACAGCGGTGTATGTGCCCTGGAGGAGCTGGAAAACGCATTCAGCCTCGCAGAGGAGTCCAGCCCTGGAATCTCTGACTGTTTACTCAATAACATTATGGAGAGAGTGTGCAGGTAAACATTTAATATAGTCTTGCCTATGTGTCCGTACACACAGTATCTAATTGCATTTTGACATTTTCTGATTATGCCAGTTTTTCAGGTCATGCTGATTCAATGCTATAAGATATTGTGCTGCGCTGTGGCACTTGCATGCGGTACGGAATCTTCTGCAGGAGTGAACTCTGAGACCTCCTTTGTCTCAACCCTGCAGGTTTACACTCAACGGAAACAGCATGCCTTCAAAACGATGAGGTCCGACTGACTGCTGGTCAGCTCCATCCGATGGAAAGACTATCCTGATCTCTTCATGAGCCGGTCCTCTGTGCCCACCTGTTCCTTCAGCTGAACACCACCAGTCATTCCATTCTAGCTTGTATTATGAGATGTTTTTACAGTTTACTTTATAGAATTTTGAAATGTCTAAATGAAATGTAAAATATGAAATGACGAACCAGGTTTGTGTGTATTCCATTAAATTGCATTAAGCACATTGAAATGTAAATAAACTAGTGTAAAAAGTGTTTATTTCTTACGTTTGCATTTAGGACATAAATTACAGGGTGAAAATATAGGAAAAGGCCTAAATGGATAGTTCAGCCAAAAATGAAAGTTCTGTCATCATTTACCTTTTTTAAAAATCCATGGAACCAAAACTTAAGCTCCAAAAAGTTGCAAAAGTAATCTTTTTCTTTTTTAGTTGTTTGATAATATAAACAATTTAAAGGTGCTGTATGTAGGATTGACAAACCATAACAGACATTCTGGCCCCGGAATGCACATTTTCAAAGGAGAATAACTGACTGTAGCATTGTTTTTAGCATGTTTCTTAAATATCTGCAAACATATGGTATTTTTATACTTTAGTAGAGTCAAAATCCTACATACAGCACCTTTAACTTAGGCTTTTATTCACATATAAATATTGATCAACGCGCATACACTTGAGCTTGTTTACTATATTTGACGTGCTCCATGTATGCAAGTTGATCAATGCTTATGTGAATAAAAGCCTAAATTAAATCTTATATATTAGTTTATATGATAAAACACAACGCAGGGTTATTTTTGTATAATTTATGAATTATTCAGAATTAGATTTTATTTATATTTTCAGTTTTAAATTTTTATTTATTTTTGTTCTGTCATTTTGTTTTTATTAGTTTCTTTTATAGAAAAATACATTTATAGATAATTAAATTTTAGCAATTTTTTTGTTGTTGTAATTTAAGTACTTTTTGTAAATTTTGCCTTTATCAATAAACAAATAAGTTTTAATTTTTTTCAAATATTTTAGCCTTATTTCAATTAACAAACGATTTTTGTTCATAGAAATAGGACTTGAATTAAACCGCTCAATTCATATAGATTACTATTACAATACTTTTATGAACTTTAAGTGTTAAAGTTTTGGTGTAACGATCTTTCAGTGGAGAGACAGAAATCTCTTTTTTCATTAAAATATCTTCATTTGTGTTTTAAAGATGAACAAACTCATAGTGTGGATTACTGGTAACAATTTTTATTTTTATGTGAACCCTATAAATGGGACAAAAAGAAGAGAATTAAATGTTTACACAGTTCAGTTTTATTTGATATCCCTTCAATGTCATAACATGAAACTTACTACATGCGGTGTGTACAGGAGCAACGCCTCAGCAACATGCTACACAAAATAAATAGTAAAAGCTGGAGAGAAGCGATTTCATCAAAACTCAGTTTAGTGACTCTCTGAATGAGACAGGAAACTGAGGTCTTTGAGTGAACTCCCTTTTCTCGTGCTTAGCAATCTGGGATGGAAATCAACCGTTCATCTAACCCTCTTATTGCCAGATACAGAAAACGAGGAAGAAAATGATTCCAGTCCTTGCATAAAATGTACAAAAAATGGTGGAGACCATGAGCCCACACAGTGCATTAGTGAATGAAGAGGGATTTGAAACACATCAGACTAGCTGAGCTCATGTCGAGATGATAGCTGCTTACAGTATATTGTTAGGAGTACACAAAGCAACACTTCTTAATGTGTGGCCGACTAACTTTGGCCAGCCTTTTCAGGCTTATGCAAGACTTCTTCAGGTCTTTGGCTGGACCCTGTACAGCATGTTGAACGGACAAAGCCAGAAGCCTTATAAATAAAACCAATAATCCAAAAAGAGGCAAAATAAATCTCCCAAATCAGATGTCATACACATCTGTCTTCATAAAGTGAAGCCGGTAAGTAAACATAACACTGTCACACATACTGTGGAACTTCATCATGCTACTAAAACGACAAATAACTCAACTGGCCTTCCAACAAAACGAGACCGTAACACATATATTGTGAGATATGCCTCGCAAAAAATATTGGTAGTAAAAAAGATAAGGAAAAAAATGTTTGTTTATCAATAGATCATAGGGAAAGAACTTGTAAATTAATTATTAATATGCTTTATAAAAAAAAAAAAAAAAAAAAAAAAAAAAATCACATATACAATATAATAAAGGCCGTTGATCCCAGTTTAAATTTTAGGATTTAGTGGCCAACAGAGGAACCTCTTGCATTGTTGTTTTAACTTCACCAGAATCATTTCCTCTTCCCTGTGTGTAGAGGGTAGAAACTGAAAGAAAAGTGCAGTATTACACTGTGGATGACCCATAAGGGGTTAGTTTAGACTTGAGCTTATCTGTAAAGGATCCCAAAAATCAAAACTAGTGACATTTGTCAATACATCATTTAAAACATTACATTTAGTTTAGTTAGTGAATATTTTTTGGTCAGTCTTCACTTTAAAATAAATATCTGATTAGTTTTCAGATATCAAGAAAGTCAATGCTGTGAGATCAAAAATCAATGGATCAGAACTTAAAAATCCCCTAAATAGAAACAGTCGCTAAATAATGACCTTCAAGACATGCTTTAACCTATGCTGGAAGAGGACAGCACATACTGTACGAGACAATTCAGCTGCCTCATTGTCAAAATAACATCTCTATTCCTCTCTGATCCCTTCCTGTACCAACATCTCACCCTCGGCCCTTTACAAGTGCGAAGGCGCTCGATCATAGATCTCCAGTTTCTGAACTATGCCCTGTAAACATGCTCCCTGACCAACGTTACATTGTTTCTAAATCAGCGAGACACATTTTACAGCGATAGTCCTTCATCTCACTTACTGCACCAGCTGGACTTAATACAAACCCTCTGTTTGTCAACACTCCATTCAGTAGTATTCAGTCATGTTGTCCCAGGACAAATAATACAAAGCAGTTTTGTAGTCCTGTGGGACTAGATTTCTACTGAACAATGTGGAGTAACAAGAGTCATTAAATATAATCCTAATGACAGATTCATCTTAGCAAAGACCTTGAAACCTGAATACAGCAATAAGTGTAACCTTAGCAAGATAAACACAAACATAACTTAATTCAGTCTAATGTGTTTCTAAACGAATTCTTTCAGTCTAATGTGGTTCTAGAAAAGCAAGACGCCCACTTTTTGTTTCATTAGCGAGAAAGCAAGAAGAAAAGATTTAGAGAAGAGAATTACAGAGCGCTTACTTTCCGACCAACTTCTTCAGTCCGAGGTTTCAATAAACAGCTCAAACTCCCAGCAAGCAGAGTGCTAACAGTCCAGAGTCAAGAATCAAGTTATGATGATGATGCTTCTCAGAGCTGCAAATCAGAAAGGATAAAATGATGATGGTGTGTTTGGTCCTGGCAGACCGTGGGCCCAGCCCTCAGCTCCAGGAGATCAGTCTGACACACTCAGCTTCCCCCGTTCATCTCTGCTGGGCCTTTGGGTACAAGCAGACTCATGCGTCCCGCTGAGCTCGCTGCACTTTTCATCACCTCCATCCATCTGCAGACACATCCCAGCATGTTTAAGCATACCAAATAGTCACTTCTTCCCTTTGTTATTCCTGCTGTTCATTTAGCATTAATAATGCAACAAAAATTTAAATATTGAACTGTAATACAAATATTTTACTTGTCTGTTTTATTAGTAAAATGTAAGCAATTATTTGCGAATAATAATAACAAAGAACTATTCAAACATTTGGCATCAGTAAGTTATTTTTATTTTTAATTTTCTTTCATTCAGAAAAAGGATGCATTGAATTGATTAAAAGGCGTTTATAATGTTATAAAATATTATTTTTTTTGGATTTATTTTTGGCATTTTTTGCCTTTACTTCCTGTCTACCAACTGTCCTATCAAAATAAAGTGGGAGAGAGAGGGATTCGAACTCGGGATGCCCAAAGTGCAACAGCCCTATATGTCGATGCGCTGCCCACGATACTATCGGTTTCTTCTTTTTTTAACTTTCTATTCAAAGAATCCTGAAAAAATGCATCATGGTTTCCACAAAAAGCATCAGCACATCTGTTTTCAACATTGATTATAATCATCGAAGTGTGTCTTGAGCACCAAATCAGCATATTAGAATGATTTCTGAAAGATCATGTGACACCGAAGACGCGAGTAATTGCTGCTGAAAACGTAGCTTTGCTATCACTGGAATAAATACATTTTTAAGTATATTAAAATTAGTCATTTTAAATAGTATTATTTATTTTATTTTTTTTACATTATCACTAATTTTACTGTATATTCAACAAATATATGCAGCCTTGGTGAGCATAAGAGACTTCTTTTTAAAACATTTAATACAATTTTAAATGACGCTATGACAGCCCTATGATTACATAATTAATATGAAACAAAATAACCAAAAAAGATTTTTGAAAAGTTAAGCCCATATTTTAAAACGATATATTAAAAACCATACCTTTCAAATGTATACTCGCTCTCTGCCCTAAAGAAGTAAACATGGGATTTGAACTGCAGCTTGAAGACGTACTCCTTATGGATGCTATCCGATTCCCCTGGGGTGCTGACTGTGTAACCTAGCAACGGCAGACTGGCCAAGGGGAAGTCATCCTGGAACAAAAACAAGAATTCATTATAAATTATCCAGACCTTTAGACCTTCTACAGCAAGTTTAATCTTTCAGAATGAACATCAAATACATCAAACAGTTGTTATTACCTGGTGTGTCTTATAGAAGAACAGGCAGAAGTTAGTGAAGACGACCCAGAGTTTCTGCCAGCCGTTGCTGTTCTTGAACTTCCTTAGGAGGTAACCAGACAGCTGGTTCTGTAATGGAGGGCAACAGGAAGTTTTAAAATTCAACTGCTACAACACAGCAAGAACCCCTCATTCACAAAAGACCATTAGTGCTGCATTAGAGTTTAATGAACTTTACAGCTGTACAAAACACGGAAAGAATAAGCTGAAAAAGAGAGTACAACTTTTCCAAATGAGCAGTTAAAAAAAAAAGAAACCATAATAGAAAAGTCTCAATTTCAGTGGCAGAGCCTGAACTCTCTACACATATTTCGTACGAGTCAGTGAGAAATGTCTAAAAGTGGGTCACAATGAATTTGCAATGAAAAACCAAAGTCATCCAGTTTCAAAAAGAGTTGGTAATTCGATGTCATAAGTGACAGAGAGAGCTGGTAATGCAAATGTACACATGTACACGTCTATATTAAAAATAAAAAAAATATTTTTAGATGTGTTTAGATGTGAGATGTGTTAATTTTATTAACATCTCATGAATTATTAATTCATAAATACAGTATAATTTCATTTAAGGGTGTCACACACCACATGATATTTTAAAACATTGACTTTGTCATAAAACAGTCAAATGATCTGTTATTTTGAAAAACTTTGTCTCAGTCCTGAGGATGTTTTTTTTTTCTTTTTTCTACAATTTGGTTGCACCACATGACAAAAAAGTTGGTTAACTCGGTTAAAAAAAAAAAAAAAAAAAAACTAATAGTTAAAGTTATTAAGGACAAATTTCTTTTTTTAAATTTTGATTTATTTTCTTTATGATATGAGGTCAGATGTATCAATTACATTTTGTAATATATAGCCCTACATAAACGAGAGAGAGGAGAGAGATAGAGATAGATAGATATTTGATTTAATGTCAAATTAAAACAAGGATGAATTTAGATAATCAGGATCACTTTAGTTTAATGTTTTGTGAAGGTCTTCAAATCCTCATTGGTACCTGGTTCATGCGCAGATAGTCATTGAGAGAAAGGTTCTGGTTTCGGTACCAGCACACATGAGTGATGGTGTTGGGTCTCTGGCCCTGACCGAGCAGGTACCGAGGGGGGAGCTCTGGAGACACGGCTGGAGAACTGAATACTGAGAGCAGGCAGGCAGGCAAACAAAGCACAGGCACAGGAAAAGATGTAAACAGGAAGGACGACAGATAATGTGGTGCAGAGAAAGTGATGAAGACAAAAAGGACAACAAGGAGAAAAACAACAGAAGACACAAAGAGTGTTAGAAAGTTAGCTTTCAATCCCTAAGTCAGGAAAAAAAATACAGATTGAAAATTCTTCAAATCTGTATAAGAAAATGTTAGAAGAAATGAAGAATCCATGAAAATTCATTAATTCATCCATTAATTTATTCAATTTCATTCCAAAAGGCAGTTACTGATGGACAAATAAAGAGGAAAAAACATGGAAGGGGGAGGGTGGAGAAGCTACTGGATGTGGCGTAGCTGGAAAATATGAGGGTGAAGAAAAAGACGACGGCAACAGAAAAAGATCCAAGAGTCTTTGCCCCTCGTTCACAAGCTACAGTTGTAGTCCAGACCTCAACAGCCAGCCTCAGAGATGTGTGCGCTCGTGTGTGTATGCTCATGTGTGTAAAGCTCAAACTGAGTGAATCATGAAGCATGAGTCAATTTTCACCCTAAAATAAAAAAACTGTTTAAACATTTAAATCATTATTTAAAATGAATTCGATTTATTAATTATGGTAAACTAAGATAATAATAAAAAATTATATAATCTATTTATGGTATTTTAAACAAAGTATTTAAATATATTGTAGTATAATTGTTATACTGAATTATCAAAACATTAATTCATAAAGTTGGTTTGGAAAGCATAAGATCTTTTGCATTACAGTACTGACAATTCAGAGTGAAAATGTTTATAGCTGACATGAAAATAATAATAATAATAATAATATAAATTCTACCCTGATAAACTTAAAATAAATGAACTATTTAAACTATTTATGATTATTTAAATACAAAGCATCTAAATATATTGTAGAATATTTGATGAACTGAATTAGCAAAAAAATAAATACAAAAATATAATTGCAAAGGATGAGATTTTTTTCATTACAGTACTGACAATTCAGGGTATTCATAAAAAAAATGTAAGTACTAAATTTATCACAGAGAAATAGTCTTTTTTTTAATCAAAAATATTTGATTCTGGGGTGAAATATGACCCACACATTTCTTTGGGAAACTGACCCAAACACATGCTATAGTCACATTCCTTCATTTGTACACTGCAGCTGTAGTCAAGACCTTCACAATCAGGCTCCATGAAGACTGTATATGATTTTGTGTGTGTGTGTGTGTGTGCGTGCGCACAAGTGTGTAAATGCTACCTCCACGGCTAGGCTGTGGTCAGACATAGAGACGCTGGTGTTGCGGTGCCAGCACACATGCATGGTGGTGTTGGCCCTGTTGTGGCTCTGCTTGTCCAGAGAGCAGCGGGAAGAGTTCATGTCATCCTCTGACTCCTGCTCCAGAGACACTTCATCTGATGATCCTTACGATTGTGCAGAGGGAGAGGAAGAAAGAAGGCGAGGGGAGAGAGAGGAGGGGCAATTGGAAGGGATGGGGTTTACATCTACTTCAAGATCAGTGATAAGGAGGCTAAGGAACAAAAACACATCACTTCCTGCACAGTGGATGAATACATTGTAAGCAGGCTTGAGGTACTTACTGTTGGAGCGATCACACAGGTTTGGGTCCAACAGAAGATCTGATTTCTCCTGACATTTCTTTGACATGTCAATAGCCATGTTTAGATCTTCAATCCATTTGTTCATCTCTACTTTGGAGCTGTGGAGGAGAAAGAGTCTCTTACTGAAAGATGATGGACAGCAAAGACAAAAATTACAGGAATAGTTCACCCAAAAATGTTAATTCTGTCATCAAAACCCACATTTCTCAACCAAATGAAACCAAAAATTCATCATGATTCCCAGTCCTATTTAAACGCAGTGTGAAAGCACTTCCTTTAATATGCACTCACCTAGCTGCCACCACAATGGTCCTCTGAGCAGAATATATGGTGAAACAGTGAGGAACAGACCACTCATTCTCACTCTCCTCCACCTGCAAAACATTTAAACAGAGGCCTGCCAGTTAACCAGTTAAACTTAAATAAGACTCTTGTTAAACTTTGGGATAGTGTGACTGATCCCATCCCAAAGTGTCAATCTACTTGTTAACACCCTGACTACTAGCAATCCTCATTTCTACTGATGCTGGGGTGGGACAGCAGAAGGAGCTGAGAGGGAAATGCAAAGGTTGTAAGCAGACTTTCGGGGTGTTGTTTGGGAGTGGAGGATTTTGGGATTTGCCTCATACTCACCGGAGCGTCCAGCACAATGAGCTGCAGGCAGGAGCGAAGCACAGACAAGTACATTGGAACAGTATGTACTGTTAATGCATTTCTCATTTGGTAATATAGACTATCGCTCAAAAATTCAGGGTTTGGGATTTTTTTTTAAATGGTTTTGAATGAAACCTCTTATGTTCACCAAGCCTGCATTTATTTGATCTCAAACACAGTAAATACACTTACATTGTGAAATATCATTACAATTGAAAATAGCTTTTCTTTTTTTATACATTTTAAAATTCAATTTCTGTGATTGCAAAACTGATTTCTCAGCACTGTCTGCCTGTTTTAGGTTGAAAACAACCCAAAATACTCCTCTCCTTCTCGGCACGCCAGTCCTTAACGGTTGTAAACAGCTCTTGTAAGTGTATCTTTGAACATGCATCTTGTATGAATTGTGGGCCAGGACAGTGTGTACATTCAAATTTTAGCTAACGGCAGATGCTACAAATAAGGCCTGAAAGATCACTGCTTTACGAAAACAAAGCTGAGAGACAGTGCAGACGTTTAGAGGAAAATGCCAGTGTAAACATCATTTATCACCGCCTGCCTGTGTACTTTCATCTGAGAGTTCCCCAGGAAGCCACATTAATTCTAACTTCACTTAAAAACAGCATGCTACTGAGAAAGTCCTATTCTCATGTTTAAAGATGGACAAATCTTCTCAGCATAGCACGTTCAGACTGTTTGGACAGAGTCATTTATTAAAAGCCCTTTTAAGGCAAGTTGGTTGACATGAGAGATGAGCCATTGATTCAAAGTTTCAAAATAGTAAAACTAAGTTGAAGTGTATTCTTTTGCAGAGTAAAAAAGGTTTTAAAAAAAAGTTCTCACTTTCATCAGTTAAGCAATTATGAGCATTTAGCTTTTTAAAATATGTATATTATGTCGGGAACAACTTCTGAACAAATGTGATGAGTGAATGATTTAAAAACTCAAAATGTTAAAAATACTAAAACAAAAACAAAACAAAAAAAATGGTCACCATCTACTGGTGTTATAATGAAACAAAGAAAGAATCAGTGAACAAATCAGTGAGTCTTTTTCCTGAATGGAATCAAAAGATTCTAGTCAGTGATTAATCAGTCAGAATTGACGTAGTGGATACAAACTGCTCTCGAATATGTCTGATACTTTACTATCCCATAAGACCACAGGAGTTGATTTATATTTGGAGCTGACTTTTGATTCTCAGAACCACCGAATCAAAGAATCAATTCCTTTTGGCATTGACTTCCAGCCCTAACTGAAAGTCATTTGCTGAATTGAACATAAATTGTGAAGTCAAATCCAACCCCTAGACATTTGATTTCATGATTTGTTAATGCTTTTCTGTTGCCTGTATACACAAGCCACTTAAAAGAAGCTTGGGCCAAGGATTTTGGTATAGACCTGTCTGATGAAACATGGAATGAATGTCTTCGTAGGATCCAATATTTGTTCAATAAATGCTAGACATAGGCTGATCCAGTATAAGGTAGTGCATAGATTGTATTATTCCAAAGTTCCAATATGTGATAGATGTAAAGCAACAGAGGGCTCCCTATCGCATCTGTTCTGGTTTTGTCCAAACCGGTTTATTTTTTGGAGTAGCATTTTTGACTTTTTTCAAAGTTTTACAAATCAGAAACAGCATATTGCCGTTTTAAATGTGTATCACTACATAACGCTTACTGTTTCGCATACCACAGCAGTACACTTATGTACTTCATTCAGTACGCAGTGTGTTAGTATTCCATTTCAAAAATAATTCCTGGGAATACTCACAATCATCCCATGCAGAGGAAGCTGTCCGTGAACTTTGAACTGATTGGTTGCAGTCACCCCTTTGCTTGTGTACAGCAGCATGTCTGAAAACTTAGATGGAAAAGGTTTTGGTCAACACAGACAAGTTCAAATCAAAACTGCCGAAACAGAATAAAAGTTCAGTCTTACAAGAAAAAACATCCTCTGCTGCAGACCCTTCTTGGTGAGCTTGTAGAGACAACCTTCCCTGATAAATTCCTGGAGAAGGAGCAGGAGAAAAAAAATGAAATGGGTAGCAGACTATCAATTGTACTTTGACATGTTTGTCCCACTTAATGACTTTAATTAATTATAAAGCAGCAAACTGCAATTCCATTATCCTTGTTTCTCTGGAACTCTTCATTTTGTAAGATGCTCATATGTAAGACTGAATCAATGACATCTATTGTACTGCTTCCAAGCTCTAATCACTACATTACTATCATCCTGCCAGCGGTGTACCACAAATAGACTGCAAAAAGACTGCCATGACAATGAGTGTTTGTATCGAGGTTAAATTACTTTTCCAGTGAAGAACATTGCTGTTATTTAGGGTATTATAACCCTCTTTTAAATACCTCTCTCGATAATTTGTCTATTCCTAGTTCTGTGATCTTCTAGCTCACAGATTTATCTTTTATCTTATAGATTTCTGCCACTTAAAAAATGTAAATCTAGCAATGCATAGCTACATTTTATACTACTTAGTAAAATACCACGACCACAGTATAACTGGCTCATAACTTTGTAACCGGCTTCCCTCCTGGAAGGAGATATTCCGGATACCAGTTCATCCACCCACTTTGATGCAGCGGTTTTCAACTCCAGTCCTCGCTTGAATTGAAAACCGCTGCTTTGATGAACCAAAATAAAAATAAAAATGTACAAGGTAACAACTCACTCTTCCTGAAGCCGTAAGGTTCTCAATGCCAATCAGATCCCTCTGAAGTTCTGTCAGCTTCTGAAAGTTCTCCAGTCGAATCAGACTGCTCTGCAGCTGAGTAGCAATCTCAGCAACTTCTTTCAGAGCCTCTGCAAAAATGGAATGTGTAAGTTCATTATCATGCTTAGATCTTAAAGAAAAGTGTTTGTTCTACTAAAAGAAAAAACATTTGAGATTTAGCTGGTAGCAGACACACCTTTGCAGTCATCGTAGTCTCTGTGCTGGGGGGCGTAATGCTTACACAGACGCTCCAGGATGAGTTTGTAGTGCATGAGTCTCTGGATGGGCTTCAGCAGGAAGGTGTTGAGGGGCAGGTAGCACACCTTCTGCAGCTCAAACTCCTTATACACAGTCTCCAACTTCTTCACACGCTTCGTGGCTTTCTCAAGCTCTGTTAACACCTCATCGTGCTTCTGCAGATAGCCTGTGAACTCCTGAGATTATGAAGGCAACAACTCCATCACATAAATTATGGATGATCGGAATACTTGCACCAAATATCAAATTAAAAGTTATTCTTGCTTGAAGAACTAAGCTATAACCTCACCTTCAGAGCACACATGTTGCGCAGCATAACATCTCCAATTCGTTGGTAATCTCCTTTTACATGAGCGTTAGAGCGCCCCTCCCTGTGAACATGTGAAAATGATCAATGACTGAGACAAAATAGGATTCTCGTAATGAATCCTTTGAGGCAAAAATCAGTTAATGGTTTGTTAATAGCGAGAATTGGACCTTAAAATAAAGTGAGGCCAAATTTTTCTTGCTAAAACGTATCAATTATACAATAGAAGGCTGGTAATAGATTGTATACAACAGGTTTTTCATGGTTTAGAGGCCTTAGAATTTTGTTTATCAAATATAATGCAGTAGGCTTTATATGGTAAACATAACATTGTCATATGCCAACAAGTTGCAATTTGATAAATAAGAACTGGTACCAGAGAGCCAGCCTTTGGTCAATCTCTTTAAGAAAGCCTCTGTGGAACTCATAGATGGGGTCGATGTTGGAGAACAGGAGGGTCATGAGACCCTCAGGCATTGCGTTTTCTTTAATCACTGCACTGCGGAACCACTGAGGACACACAAACATCAATGTGATTAGACAGTTCAAAGGCAAAAGATCATCTAAATTAAACACATCAAAAGAAACATACACACAGCTAATTGACACAACATACAGGATACATTGTACAGACAAGCCTCACACAATAAACTTGTTACGCTCAAGAGTGAGTAATGTGCACAGACAGCTCTGCTCACCACTGTGATGACCTCCAGATCCTTCAGGTAAGTCCGCTCTGTTGTCAGAATCTCTTTAGCAATGAAGTAGGCTTTGTCGGTGGGATATCTCTGGAAATAAAAGCATACTTAAAACCACTCTTAGATAAGCTGTATTAAAGCCTCTAAACACTATTTAATTTATGTTCTATGAAATGAATATGGAATGTAGAACTTAAAAAGTTAATGGAGAAGTTGATAAACTAACACAGAATTTAAACGTCAACTCATACAGTTGAATTTGAAAAAAAAAAAAAAAGAACTTAAGTTATATGTAGACCTAGAACCAAGAATTTATCTATGAAATTCAGTTATAGCACTTAAAACCTACAATATAATGTAGAACGCAAAAGCCAGCAATTAACAAAAACAAATGTTGAAGTTAACCTTGAAAAGACAACCTAGAATTTACGTTTAGTTAAATATTAGGACAGTTCAGAAATTAGAAGTTAAAGTAGAGCACAGAATTTATCTTTGAAATTAATGTAAACCTTCAAACACAGAGGCTAATATACAAATTCATGTAGACGTTAGCCAAGAACACACTGTAACAACTTCAATCACAAAACCTAAAATTTAACTAAAATAGCATATTTTTGAACTTAGTAGGTTAATCTAGATCCTTGAATTCACAGAACTTAGAACCTAGAAATTAAAGTAGAACTTAAAACCCATAAGTTAACATTGAAACTAATGTAAAAATTTACCTCAAACACAGAACCTAAAATTTAACATTAAACTTACAAGTTTAACATAGAACATAGAATGTAAGGTAGAACCTAGAACTCGTTTTAACCTAACTTCAATTAACTTGGGAATATTTCATGTAATATTTCAAGATACTATTGCATATTTAAGTGTCTATGTCTGATAAATCTATAAAAGTCGAGGGGTGGGGCAGGGGGTTCTTTTGTGTTAGCTGTGCACTGCACACCAAGGTTAGCAAAAAGTTAAAAAAGCTTCTTAATCAACCCTAAAATCACAGGGTCATTGTCATAACCTACAATCTAGCAAGTCCCATCAAAGACCACGCAAGCCAAATGGTTCGCTCTCATTTCGTTAAACTTATTATTCAAATCCAAGGATGCCCTGAGCTGGGCTTCAACAGTAAACTTTTAGATTTTTCAAACAGTGAACTCTTATTCAGGCCTGGGCAGGCTGGCATGCAATCAGTGTGTACCTTCCTCCTGCCCTCTTCGTCTTCCTCTAGTCTGGCAGTGCCCACCTCATTCAAGATGGGGCTCTGCAGGGGTGAAGGTGCCTGGCCAGGAAGACTGAGAGTGGACATCTGGAAAGAGGGCGACAGACACAGAGGACCCTTGGTGTTGAAGGGAGAGAGCTGTGGGCTGTCAGTGACAGGGTCTACGGGATGAAAAAACAAAGGAAGAACATTAATACTGTTGAGACCATAATAATAATAAATAAAGTAAATAGTTTAGATTTTTATTAAAATTTATTAAATATTTTATTTTTTAAAAATATTAAAGTAAATAAAATGTTTAGGAGCTTATTAAAAATAATTAAATAAATAAATATTGTAATTTAAATACTACTACAACTACTACTAATACAATGTTTAAATAGTAACCACAATAGTAAAAACCTCATTTATGCATCTAGAAACGGTCAATTCAATAAGCATGGCATTCTGTCTTGAATCAAATTAGATGATCAAATCAAATTAGGTGATTTAAAAAGCTTAAGTCATAACATGGCAAATTTGAAAAAAAAAAATTGGTCACCAACAATTCTGCCACAGCAATTCTGTCAAAGCAGTAGAGCGAAACATATGAGATATCAGGAGGAATCATACGGCCACTCTCACACACTGCCCCTGTTGTTTGCAGAGCAATAAAACAGCAACGAGAGGGGAGAAAAAAATTAAATAAATTCACACCCATTTCCTTTAACACATGCTATTTTATTCAAAAAATGAAGAGAAGAAACCTGAAAACAAATGAAAGGTAACACCACGTCTTCTGCATATAAAAAGAGATAAATATAAGGTGGAAATGGTTTCTTCCTCAAAGAGGAGCAGCTCACGGGGGAAAACAAGAATGTAGAGGCTGGGCATAAACAAGGAACTCCAGATAGAAAAAGGTGGCTTTACGACCCGGAAATAATTCCTGCAGAGGATTATCAGCGATACTGCTGGGCTGGTGAGCCGGCAGTGGTTTACAGTTTAACTGGAGTGTCCCAGCGGGGATGACATAGGAGAAGAGGGGAGGGAGAGAAGGGGTCCGGAGCCAGGGTTTGGCAGCCAGCCTGAACAAACACACAGGCAGCGCTCTACACTAGAACGAGGCTGTGGAATGTAGCATAAGAAGTGTATCTGAGACTCTAAAACAACAGACAGACAGACTCATGCTAGACTGCGTTTAGTTTTTGTATCAAATCCTATTAGTAGTTCATTATAGTTATAAACTTTAGATGAGAAATGTGTATCGACACTGTTTAACAAAGGTTTATGTTAAGAAATTAAGAGTTAATACACAATAGGCATCCAGAATTATTCACAAACGGTACTGTATATCAACTTGTGTACAGTATTACCTATTGGTCAGAAATGATCTGTTAAAATAAATGTAAAATATAGATACAAAGGACAGGATTTATTATTTTTATTTATTTACTGATTTATTATTATCTGAAATTTCTAAAACTATATAAAAGTAAAGGGGAATTCAAAATATTAATAAATACTTTTATAGTATATTAATAATACTAAAATAACACTGATTAAGACATTTTGTACTGAAATCTTACATTGAACGTTGATTAACCAAAAGGAAATCAACAAATGGACATCTCAGCATTAGCACTGCTTACAAATCCATCTTATTTATTTCCTGATGGCTAGTACAGTATTTGCAACCATGTTCAAATATGATTTTTACAAGCTAAAATTAATAAAGTTACTTGAATTCGTAACAAAAGACCAGGGCATTACTTTACACAGAAGTGAACTTATCCTTGATTCATTGATCACTCCCTTATTTATAACATTTAACATATAGATAGGAAAATTCAAATTGACACATTGGCTCTCGCTAGTTTTAGCATTGCTCCCACTTTCGTGCCCATCGGCTTGTTTTTCGTCTAGTATTTTAGCTCAACCACAAACTCTGAAAGAAACTATGATAAATAGGTAGCTCAAGATGTTGTTGACACTGGCACTGATCCATGCCATTGAGAGCAGCTCCTTAAATATAGAACTAATCAAAATAACACTGCAAACCACAAATCCTGAAAAACCCATTAAGGTCACATCCTCATAAAAAAAGCATTCCAGTAGTTTAAGAAAACTGTATTAAGATTTTAATGAACACCATATTATAGTTGCAGTAGGTAAGGTATGGACAGGTTATTATTATATTACAGGGGTAATGTAGTTTCTGTTTTTAAAGTCATTTGCTGCACTTAAATAATTTTTAAAAGGGTACAAAAAAAGCCTGAAATCCCAGTTACCCAAAAGTGATTTTTTTTTTATTATTTCAAAGGGGAAAATATGAAACGCACATACATATACGTACACTATGTTCACATTAGTACATTAAGGACCTTGTATTTATTTATATAGCTGTTAATTTAAGAATTAAATTTGAAAGAAAAAAAGTACACTGAGGAAGCACAAAGCAAAGCACAAGGCAGGTAAAGTCAGTCAAATCTGGTCAGGTTCTCTTTTGTCATGAGATCCCCCAAAACCCTATGAATACCTCTTTTTTGCATTAAAAAATTTATGCAGTATTGTGATTCACTGTGATTTAACTTTGTAACGTAATAGCATTTCTATTTGAAATACTTTGAACATTTACATTAAAAACCTAAAAATAAAAACTCTGCAAAAAACGTGTGTGGGTGCAATGTAGATTGTTACAAATACCGAAAAAGTAATATTAATTTGAGACCCCTTCAATAGTAATGAATGTTTTTCCCATACCATAACATGCATTTGTTTTAAGAAACTGTAAAAAACAGCCACACTGAAAAAAAACAAAACAAAAAAAAAAACCTGCCTTTTTGTGACAATATTTAAAATGTGCATGCAAACAAAACAGAACACATCACTAGCTTTTAAAAAATGCTATATATCTGGGGGCAAAAATAAATGGTGAACTTCAATACTTGGAGTGTATTTACAATTAAAATAGGGTGTATCGTGTGTTTTAAATGTATCTAAAGTGCTAGGATGTGTTGGGTGAGTGCTAAAAATGGTTCATAGCTATACATTAGAATAATCATGATCCGTAACATAGAAAAACTCTTCAGGGACAACAGTGTGATATTAAAAAACACTGATAGAGCACACTGTGATTATATATTAGTCCAGACTCAAGAACAGTCAAATAACTGGCACACATTCACAATCTGAGATACTGACGTGTTTAACAGAAACAAAAATTGGTTTCTTGAAAATAAATCTGCTTTGTGTGTCAAATGGACAGTGAAATCTAAACCACAACGGCTCTCAAAGCAAATTGTTTACTATGAATGATATGAGAAAAGCCGACTAGACCAGGAACATTATGGGTTTTCATTAGTGCAGGCTTTGTAACGCTTTGAGTTAAAGTAAAAACAGTTTCTGAATTGCAGTATTATTTAGTTAAAAAAGGTTAATTTGTACTTCATTGGTCACGTTATGAAGTAGATTTGGCAACACTTAATAATAATAATAATAATAATGGTCAATGCAAAGAGAAAGTCAAAGTCATTATGTCCATGGCTCCTGATGTGAAGGAAGCACCGTAAAGTGGATGGCCAAATGGTGCCTTGCCCAGAGTTTAAGAGCAGACCAGGCCTGCCCTCGTTTGTGGGAGTAGAGAGAGGCCCAAGTAGTTTAAAACCATAGGATGCAAATAAAGATTAAATGGGCCATGTTTTGCTTGCTCTCAAAATGACAATGAGAATGGATTCTTATGGTTAATACTAAAATGGTTGTTGTTTACCACAAAATAGTTCACCTTAGTTGCAAATGGAAGTTTAGTTATACGTTTAGTTACCCGTCACCGTTTTGACAGGAGATACTGGGTGGAGAAAGCAAATGTAATACATTTTAATCATTAAATGGGACTGACAAAGAAATGCAAAGGACAGAAGAGTCTGAATCTCAGTGAAGTAAAGCAGAGTAATATGGCAGGATATTAAATGGGATTTCAAGAAAGGCAGAGGAAATGACACAAACGGCATTGCCTGCGTCTCATCTTGAGCTCACAGAACTCAATGTACTCATGGCACACAGACAGAGTTATTCACTCCAGACCCCAGAACAGAAACCCAAGGCATTTATGCGGTCTGGATGTCATACAAAAACACAACTGCACGGAGCTGATGTTACCTATTAAGGCTCTGTGTTATAGTTTGCATCATTAGGAGTGTCGCTTATGTAATGCTTTAAGTGAGGCATTAACAGGCAATTAAAGATCAAGTTAAACCTTGAAAAGAGACACCCAAAGGTAATAAGGCACAGACAAAAGTAGTGTTTGAAAGCAAACCTGCAGTACTTGTAGAAGAAACCACTGCAAGAATATAGTGGATACACAAAAATTACAAAGAAAAAGAATACTTCAACAAATTATAATACCTGAATCATTTTGAAAAAGCTATTTGATAACCGGCAGAAAGTTCACTAACTTCTAGAATTCAAATACAATAGGCACAAACAAATAGTTCCTAAACTTAAAGTACGAAATGTTCACTACATTCATAGAAATGTGCCAAAACTGGACGTACTGTTAATGATAGAAACTTTTTACTTTATCGAACCATAATTGTTATTGGGGACAGTTGACGGTCACTCCAGTTTCTATAGGTCCACATGCTCCTAGATGCATACAATGTGCATGAGGTTAGGATTCAAGCTCTATAGTACATTCACTTTCTTAGCAGTGGTATTGACAGCACATTACAAGTCAACCACTTACATTCTTTTATGGAAAGTAAAAAACTACGCTACTTTTCAAAATGTTGGGGTCTGTGAGATTTTTTTTTTTTTTTAAAGAAATGAATACCTTTATTTTACAAAGACACATTAACTTGATGAAAAGTGACAGTAAAGACATCTATGTTACAAAAGATTTCTATTTCAAATGCTGTTCTTGACAAAACTGCATTACGCAAGTAGCACAACTGTTCGCAACATTGACAATAAGAAATGTTTCATGAGCACTAAAATATATATATAAATATATATAACATTAAAATAGAAAGAATTATTTTACATTATAATAATGCCACAATTTTACTGTATCTTTCATCAAACAAATTCAGCCTAATAGACTTCTTTCAAAAGCATTCAAGTAAATCTTACTAACCCCAATCTTTTGAACTTTAGTGTCTCTGTTTAGTGCAGGCCATGGGTTAATGGCTACAATAGTCTACAAAAAAATAAAAATAAATCATAGGACTACACTGCATAGCAACAAGCACAGATCCAAACTTAAGACAAGATAAAAAAGTCAAAATGCAAATTTTAAAGTAAAATTCGCAAATGGCTCAAATTTGATGCCAAAAAAGTGTTTTTGTTATACATGCATGCAACAATCACTAATTTGTGCTTGTGGCTGTCAGTGTAAATGCAGCCATGTAGCCCAATCAGAACAGCTGAGATGCAATGCATGTCTGAAACGTAAACAGCAGGGGGCAGAGTGGAGCGACTAACTCTAAAGTAACAAAAACTAAAATAACTTTGGCTCAAATTTGCTCTTAGCAGCAATGGCTGTCAGGTCCACTGCTAATTAAATCACAGCCCTGAGTAGAGTGGTTCATTACTGGAATAGACTCGTACAGTTATCCTGATACAAAAGTACCTTCATGCATGTAAAGCTTATCTTTGTAATATATATTTTCTCCTTATTCATTTTCATTAAATGAGATTTCCTCTTCAGACAATTCAGTTCAGCTGTTAAATGAATATTTATTTGCTATGAAAATCAATGTTGATCTCACTTTAGGACTCCATGGGGTCAAAACATTTATAGGAAAAAGAATTACAAGATATACCTAAAAACATTTAAATAAAATTTAGCAAATTAACATATTGTGGTAAGCTTGACTAGTTAAAACTGTCAATAAAACTTACCTTTGTTTAGATTTCTATTTGATTGCTTTTAAATGTTGTGTAAGATTTTATGTTATTTCTACAGCATGATACTTCAGTAAAATACTTGCTATTCACTTCGATAAGTCTGAGGGATGTTTTCTTTACCCAGGAAGAACAAGAGCCAGACATACTGGATGTTTAATCATTTCCTGGATTTAAATTAGTAAAAAAATAATGATATTTGTGCCATAATCTTATGTAATGCATGCAGCCATTATCACATTTCTCCTGCATGCTATGCAGCCCTAATATGGACAATCTTTTTTTTTTTTTAAATATATATATATATACTTAAAGTGGTAAGGATATCAATCGTAGGTGATACAGCCATTTAATTTTCTTCTCAAAAGTTCACAGCGCAACTTTAGTTTGTAGCCATCCAGACTACTAATATTAAATGTAAACGGATAATATGTGATTGAACTATGTATAATATAATATGAAAAATGCTAATGAATCTTACTGTCCTACAAGAACTCACAGCATATTATTCAAAAGCAATAAAAAAAAGAGAATGAATTAACACCAAAGAGAGAGATAGAGGAAGTACACTGGAAAGGGCACATAAGAAAAAGTGGTAGATTAAAGCGCTAACAGGAGGTGCCAAAACTATGAGTACTGATTTTATGAGGATAAGTAGGACAATTAAGTGCTTGGTCATGTTCTGCATTAAATACCAACGATAACTGCTGCCGTTTAATGGGGTCACGCTACATTTTGAGATGGGTGGGGCCTGGTGGGGGCTCCCCAATGCCTAGAGCCCTGAGATTTTGGCATTCCATCAGGAAGCTGTCTAAATCTGCCCCACTCACTAGTGGATTGCTAAAGAAGATGTTCTGATCTGGAGGCAGACCTCCATCCGACTCCCAGTCGGAGTCGGAATCGGAGCTGCCATCAGCCGAGCCCTCTGTGGCTGTGGGCGGATAGCTGAGCTGCTCCAGCTGCTCCACCAGATCGTTGAACTGCATGGTCGAACTGTCTTCTGAACGCACTGAATACGCAGGAAAGTTAACCATGGAGCTGGCCTCAGATAGGTTCTCAGAACCAGGCAGACGCAGGGAGGATGAGGAGTCGGGACCACCAAAACCGAGCGAGAGCGAGTCGCCAACAGAACCTAGTGGAAAGTTATCCAGCGAGCTACACTCAGAGCGGTTGTTGACCAGAGAACTGGTCTCGGATCGACCAAAAGCACTTTCAGGGAAGGCGTTAGCATTGCCGTTGAGGTCTTCGAGGCCGAGAGCGTACGTAGCGGGCTGAACGGAGACTCTATCGCCATATTCGAACCTATCAGGGCTTTCTTCATCAAACCCATAACAGTAAGCCTCCGCGCCGCCAGCGTAAAATGAAATTTCAGCCGGATCGTCATCTATGTACTCTTCGCTAACATGCAGCTGCGTGTAGGACATCGGGATCTGGTACGACATTTGCCGAACGCGCATTAACTCTGCCTCAAGCGCTTCAGGTGTGAGGAAGCCCGTTTTCGCAACACTACTTACGCCACTCACCCCTACTCGCTCCCTATCCTCATTGCCATTTTGGGAGGGTTGTACACTAGGGGAACTACTCTCTACACACACAAACGAGGGGCTGCAGTCTCCTGCTGCCTGGATATGAGTGGCACCTGGGAAGGCGTAGGTGGATTGGGAGTTGGTCTTGATGAAGTCCTGCTGCATTGGGCTGGGGGCTCTGGTGGATTGCTGCGTCTGCTGGAGATGCACGGGCTGGTTCGGGGTCTCCGTCCGCATGGGTGAGCTGGGGGCATGGAGGGAGTGGAAGGAGGCGGTGACAGAGGAAGGAGGTACTGGAAACCTTAGACTGTCGTTAAAACACAGATTCTGAAACGGATGGGTAAGGTAAAGAGAGGGGATGAAAACAAAGTTGGTTGTTATTGTCCTTCATGTTGGTATTGGCTGTCGAGAGATTGGCTGTGTCCCTGATCAAAGAATCTACTGACCTGTTTTGGCACATCAGAAGCCAAGGAACGCGTCGACATGCGAATCTTACTGTTCCTCCTGTAAAAACAGCATTATCAGTGCAAACACACAAACACCACAACAAAGGGGTTATCAAAGGATGGTCCAGTATACAGTATAAAACTGCTTTCAGGTGAAACTTTGAAAGAAATATTTACCTCTGGTAAGGAGTTCTTCTCAGCCCGCTGTCCCTCACATACTCAACAAGCTGCTTCTGCGTCCTCCCACTGTTACATATACACAATGCTTTTTCACAAACCAAGTAAAAGCAAAAATTTGTAATCACAATATTCTTTAAAAAAAAAAATCTGTGATATACACTACTGTTCAAGAGTATTGGGTTGGTGAGATGTTTAAATGTTTAAGCACTAAGCTTTAAGCTAAGAAGATTTAGTCAGTTCATTCAATGGATGCTTTATCTGACTAGTAAGTCTGTCATAGTGGTTGTGCTGTGTTTGTTTTTGCTTGGAACTCACAATGACAGTCTAGAAAGACAAGGACAGTCCTTAGAAATTCTAAGAACCAGCACTAAGAAGCAGAACAGGAAACACTACCGTAACCGCAATAGAAAAAATTATGTGAACATTTCTTCTGGTACATCATATTTAATAGTACGTCGCACACATCAATATAATCACGCGTGTGCGCACCTGTATCTGAAGGAGGATCCTCGGCTGAAGAAGATGGCTTTGGATTTGGGCTGAGGCTGATCTAACAGACGGAAAAACGAGTGATGCTCCACACAGTTCTTCCAGAAGATCTTACACTGATCTCGACTGCCCATTAGAAATTCCAGCGTATCCTGATGAGGACCCTGTGAAACGAAAGGTTGATCAGTCACTGAGAAAGGATTGAACTTAAGGCAACAAGAGGAAGCATATGGTTTTGATTCTTAGCACTCCATGTAATTGATCCCGACAGAATAACAAACGTCACTCTGAATACACTTAAAATGTTTACATGGGGTAAGAGACGGATGGCCCTGTCCAACCAAGCTCCTGAGCTTGTACATTTTACCTCTACACTTGAATCTGTATGTCCCAGGAGTCCACAGACTGATTTCACAGCATTGTATTTCTCCAAAATTGTCTATTTTGTTGGAGGTATGTATTTAAAATCTTTGTTGTCATATTAGACTACATTATATCCCCTTTGAATTGAGGCAGTGTGTCTACATGTTTGTAAATGTACATATAATATTATATAACAATATATAATGTCAATTTGATACCCACATGAACTTCTGGGTGCAATTTAATTAAAAATCGTTTCCTCTTGAAGCTCAGCTTCCGAATTTTAGACCAGTTGAAGGTGTTAATTTTGGTGTGCCCCTGGGGGAAAACAAAACAAAACATGATAAATAAAAACAAATAAATACATACATATACATGTGAGACCACACGTCAGCTGAATTTTAAATGAATGTGCATTAAAATGCACTAATAATTTATTTGACTAAAATAGAGAACTCTATGAAATTCAATTATATTCATTAAGACAAAGTTGTGCACGTACCTGAAAGACCTGCAGGCCCATGTGTGCAACAGCCAGGTTGATCTTGGTGCCTTCTCGGTCAGCGGCAGGATGAAAGCGAACCCCATACATCTCCAGTTTACGAGCTATCTCCAGAACCTGGAAATCTGATTCTGCTGGGGTTTGCCCACTACAGGCGAGGAAGCAAAGACAAATAACGTAGAAAATATTTAACAAATGAAACATAGTACCACAGCAAAAGGAATTCAAAGGAAAATGCAGAGTGGTAAAGCATATTTTGTAGCCTAGAATAACATTTCAACAGGTTTTCAACGTTTACATAACCTCACACTATTTAAAAGACAAGCATCTTCTGTACTCACTAAATAATAACGTCATTAAAACATGTTTACCATGCATTTATCCATTCTCCAAATCATTATATTATATTTCAAAGGGTTGGGGTCAGTAAGGCTTTGTTGAAGCAAGTCTGAAAAAATGCTGAATTTTCAGCGGCTATGTCACATGATCCTTCATTTCTTATTATTCCTACATTTCACTGCTGGTTATACTCTGTATAATTGTGTGTGAGACAAATAAAAAAATCTTGAATCTTACTAGCAATGCTGAAAACAGTTGTTGCTTAAAAACTTTAAAACAAGTGATTGCTTAATAGTTTTGTGGACACCAATATATTTTTCAGGATTATTTTATAATTTAATTTATATTAAATAGATTTTTTTGTAAAAAATTTCAAATAAATAAATACTCACATTTGATGCATCCTTGCTGAATAAAAGTATGAACTTATTTTGAAAAAAAATATTATTATTATTTTTTTTTTTAAATGGTAGTGCATAAACAGTACCTCACTACCTTATATATTCAATTCAGTTCAAGTTTTCACAATACATGCCGTTTCAAATCAGCTTTGCACAAAAATACTTGTTTCAGTGTACATACATCACTTTATGTAGGATATAGGTTCTAATAATTTCAAGTAGTTTAAGTAAAGTGTGGGGGCCGGGCAAACATATTCCAGTAATTTTGAGCAGCGTTCTGGCTAAACGTGGGCAAATGTTAGAGCAGTGCCAGATCATGAGCGCGCTCTAATTTTGCTCATCCTTTAAGCTGTTCAATCTGCTTAAGCCCCTCCCCTTCCCTTGTGGCTGTATGGCTAATAAAGAGCCTTGAGCCACTGAATTACAATCACAGCCTCACATAGCCGCTGACACAGCCGACCTGCAATACTTCTCTCACAGCCAAAGCCTCAGATTAAATGCACCGGAACTGAACCTTTACAAAGAGCCAAAAACACAGGGCTGACACACTTGAAATTTTACAAAAACTGACAACTCTGGTATTGTGGTAACGCTGGCATTATTTTTAACATTTTGTGACTCTCATGATATTCGTACTCCTAGATATGGCAGAGATATCTTGTTCAATGTAAATTATATTTTTTTTAAGCTCATTTTGTCTTCTGCAGGTAAAAAATTCAATTCTAAAACTCACTGCATTCCAATGGCATAACACGTTTTTAAGTATCATTCATGTCTGTACCACAAACGGTGTGGAACAAGTTATGTCTAACGTTTAATAAGGGAATAGCATGAGCAACAAATGCATCACTAATGATGAAGATGCTGCTAAAACATTTAACTTTACATCATTTATTTATCTGGAAGGATGATCCATTCAGAGCTTGAAGGATCATCTGTCCCATATTATCATATTATGTCTAATAGTGTCTGCAAGCTCTTAAAACAATATCTTTCCAAAGTTCAAGCAGAGAGAGAAACTGCAGTCCACCTTTAACTGCCTCTAAATCCCATAAACTGCCACACACAACAATCACTTACACACAATCAGATCTCTTCTCACCAAATAAACTCAGCACCAAATGGAAACAGACTGTCATTCAAGATTACCAGGGGAGTCTGTGTTTAAAGTTCAGTTAGATGTTCAGCTTGGAAAAAAGGCCTCTCATACCATGGAAACGCTTCCAACTAAACTGGACATGAAAAAGATAAACCTACTTTTGTGCCATAAATTCCCTGTACTGATTCCCGGTGGTCAGCGCAGTGAAATTTACAAATGCAAAGCCTGACAGGCTGAAATAAATTAAAGAGAACAATGCACAAGCCTAGACCATCAGGCCAAAACAATAAATGTCTTACATGTGTCTGCGGTGGAGCTCCATGATCTTTTCTTGCACACGTTCCTGATATGGCAGAAATGTATTAATCTTCAGAAACTCCCTGTCTGCCATGTCATCGTAGTCACCGATCTCAGCTGTGTGGGGTAAAGAGAAAGGTAAAGGGTCAAAGACAAATAAGAGTCTCCAAGAAAAAGAAAATGAAAAACAAGTTCGTAGAAACGTACTGTTTATTCTGGTTTCATATGGCATTAAAAAACTTTTTTTGCTACTTGTGACTTGCAGACTTGTTACTTGTTCAGATGACAATATCCAGTGAAAATTCTTATTTGGGTCATATATTCCAAGACGTAGTCTAGAATCTGTGATTCCTAAGTACAGCATCCGCACCGGTGCAGTGACTGACAGCCACACATACTCCTCTAACATTAGAATCATCTGCGCTAGAGCCGTGCTGGTGCATACCCCATGTACTGAAGATAATTGCACAAATAACTGCAATTGCAGGTTTTCAAACAGAGATGTGCCAAAGAGGCAAAACTTATGGACTGCAGCTTTAAAAACAAATATTGAAGCCAATCTGCAAAAACGACATGTTGTGGAATGTACCACTCTATGACATAATAGTGTGGCTAAACACTGCCTCCGCAGAAGATGATCAACGCCTGCTTCTACATCGCTGCCTGTTTAGCCCCGCCCACCAATTGGCACATGCAGTGCAAATAAAGAGAGGCAAACGCTGGTCTACGCAGAAACCAAATGATAAAGATTGTTCTGAAGACAAGATCCTGTGTAATAGGGGTGTGCTCAAAATATCGATTCTTAGATACATACCGATATAATAAAAAAAGATACAGTATCGATATTCTAGCCCTTAGTATCGATACTCCGCCCAGCCATTAGGGGGCGCAGCGGCGCTCGCGAGTTTCAAAAAACTCATGGAAAATGTTAAAGCAAGATGTAGCATTTAAGTGATTTCATAGTGAAATATGTTATGGCAGTACATGGTGTCACAAAAAAGAATTATAAGAAGATTTAATAAGAAGTTAAGAATAATAAGAAGAAGATTTTGTGCTTGTGTGAGCTCAGACTGTACCCTTGGAAAGTTAAATGTTGACTTGTGGTAATTTCCAGATTAATACAATTTGTGTACAATTAATCAGAGCACTTAAAGTTGCAAATATTTAAGCAAAATGCACTTTGTTATAATGCACTTTTGTCTTCAATAAATTGAAGAAAAATGCAGAGTTCTGTTTGTTGAGTAAATGTGTTCAGCATTAACTAATTGGCTCTGGCCCATGTATTTTTATTGAATCGTATCGAATCGCGTCACATTGTATCAAATCGTATCGAGACAGCTCTGTATCGGGGTACGTATCGAATCGTGACCTGTGTATCGAGGTATGTATCGTATCGCCAGGTTCTCCAAGGTATACAGCCCTACTGTGCAGTGCCAATCTGTGGAAAAACAAAATCTTTGCATTGTCTTCCTTCTGATCTCAACGTTAGGAAAGAGTGGATGAACTTCATTTTTTAATGAAGTTTCAGACCATGTCAGTAAGAACTTGGTCCTTTGTTCATTTTACCGCAGATTAGTTTCTAAACAACTTACAATACAATGTGAGATTTTCAGAAAGATTGAAACTAAAAGATGATGCTGTGTCTACTATATTCGATATGACAATGTCGCAATACACAACTGTGAGTAACAGTTTTTGTTACGTTGCACTTCTGCTTTGTCTGTTATTTCAGTTCGCTTTAAAATAAATCGAAGCAGCATCCATCTGTGAAGGATGTAGGCTGTCAGACATAGACAACTGTTAGCCAATCATAGCAGTGAGCGTTTACTTCCGAGTCTACAATCCATTATAAGTGGATCTCCAAGAACAGTAAAAAAAAAAAAAAAAAAATTTAATAAAAAAAAAAAAATTATAAAATGACCTCTTTAATGCATTTTTGAATAGATTAATAGAGGCAGGAAAAATAATCATGTCAATGATTAGAAACATTACAAAGCAGAGACACAACAGAATCAGTAAATAAGAGAATTAAAACATTATGGCGGACAGGAGTCAGGTACACTAACTGACTCATATTATACATACATTGCACCAAATGAGAGGCCAGCAGGGCAGCAGTGTTTTCCGTACAGTTCAGTAGGCCCTCTAACAGATCCCTCCTGATTTGAAGAGAAAACAAGTACCTGGAGAAAAAGTACATAGTTACAAGCATCGTTCAGCTTGTCAGTATATAAAACACGCATGATGATTCTGAACATCCTACCTAGTAAACTCCTCCTGAAGCTGACCAGGATCTGGAGGAAAGAACTTCACGGACAGCCGAAAGAGTGTGTTCATCGGCCCTGTGAATAGTAAGTATAAACACGCAAGTTTCAAAAGACCCTCTGAGCTCTAAACACAACACAAAACAGTAAGTGTACTTACGTCTCACTTGTTTCACTATGAACTTGGTGGGCTCCAGCCAAACCTGTTGAAACAAAACAGTCCGGAGTAATAAGACTGGCATTTCAACTTTTAACCACCTTATACAAAATCTAAGCAATAAATAATACAAATAATCTCTCACTCTTTCAAACTACATCTGTTTCTGGTCTTTCAAGAAAGCACTAAAACCAAATAACAACTCGGTCACAGAGGCCACAGATGAGATCTTGAGATGTTGACCACACCAAAAACATATTTCATGAATTTTTGGAAAGCTATTATCAGCCATTATTCAAATGCTCCGGGATATGCACATTTTTAATTCAAACCTCTGTGCTTGCCTGTTTTGGGGTCTTGCATAGATGTGATGATTTGTTTTAATTGTTTGTCTGCAGAGTTTGTAGACGCCCTGCTCCTCCAAGCACATCTGGAGCTGATTGTGGCAAGAATGTACCTTTTCTCACTCCACCTCCAGCTCCTTCTACTCCACTGACCTCTCATCTTTTACGGAATCATCACAACAACCCCATACACACACATTCCACACCTGATTCAACTCGCTCCAAAAAAGCAGGCTTGGCACACCCAAAAACAGATGGCCAACAGACTCTCTCTAGTATTCATCTCAAAATTCAAATTTTTTTTTTATTAAGCCAATGATAAAGAAACCTTTAAAAAAAAAAAAAAAAAGGTGCATTATGGTGATAATTAAAATGCTATGCTAGTAGGTTTATACAGCACAACAGCCCTTTGTCAGTAGCCCCAGTATTTTTCCCAGTTATTTTCTCCATAGCAATTTATAAAAAACAAAACAATAAACAGTCCTAAGCATTAAGCAATGAACTGATTCAATGAAAAAAAAAAAAAGCCAAACCAAAACTCAAATCCAAAACAAAAAGCAAACCAAACAACAACAACAACAAGGCTGTAACAAAACCATTACAAAACACTTTTGAAGGGAAAGGGATAATCCATCCAAAAATAAAAATGTTGTCATCGCGTACTACACCTTCATGGCATTCCAAACCTTCCTTTCTTTCTTCTGCTGGACACAAAATAAGATTTTTTGAAGGATGTTGGTAACCAAACTGTTTCAGTTCCCTTTGATTTCCGTTGTATTTTTGTCAATGCAATAGAAATCAATGGGAACCGATAATGTTTGGTTACCAACATTCTTCAAAATATTTTCTTTTGTGTTCTACACAAGAAAGAAATACAGGTTTGGAACAACAAAAGACAATTTTTCATTTTTGAACTTTAAGCCTATTTATTCTAAAAAGGTCTATCGTATTAAAATAGCTCATAGATGGCCTTGTAAAGCACATAATTTAGCAAAATTAAGATATACTGACTATGTAACCGATTTAAAGGTGAATTGTGTAATCTCTGTCCCTGTGACACCAAATACAAATGTAACAAATAATGACTGTTTTCACACAGGTTTCCAGAACATTCCTTTCATTGGTCAAACAAAAGGAGAGTTCCATTTCTAACTCACAATATTCAGTGAAAGTCAGTGTTGCAATCAATTTACTGATGGATTACATATTTTCTCTGACTATTAAGCAAGGGTAAATATTTTAAGATTGAAAAAAATGACATACTTCACCTTTAAGAAATGTTTTGCTTCTACTTTAGCTTGGATCACATAATCCTTTAAACACATCAAATCTTGTCTTTAATCAACTGTAAAGTCTCTCATTTGTGTGCATACTAATTACTATAGCAATTCTGCATAAATGTATCCTTTTAAAGATGTACATTTGTAAGTATGTTCTAAAATATAATGATGTGTTCTTTAAGTTTGTGTGCCCGTATCAGGCAGGTTTAAAGGGAACAGCAAACCTCTGGGGCCCAGAGAGAAGCAGCACAAACAACATAATACACCTCCTCATCTTTTAAGAGCTTAGCTGGGTTTTCAGAGGAGCGGGGCCGTTCACAATCCCGTCTTTGTGTGAGCAGGGGGACTGTTTGTCAAGTGGCCACTTACCCAGTTCATCTGCAGGTTCTGAAACTCCAGACCAAAATAATCGCTCTCAATGAGATTGATCCGTCTGAACACTTCAGAGAAAAGAGTTTGCCCATCCGCTTTTGACTACAAGAGAGAGGAAAAAACAAGACATTCAATTAAGACGTTTATTTGGAAAAAAAAAAAATATTCATATTACTTTATTTTATTTTTGTCACAATCATGACAAATTGGCTCATTAATAAATTATTTGCTGATTAACAATTACAATTATTGATTTAATTGTACTTTTATCTTTAATGCTACATACTGCACAAGATCAAGATGACATGAGTAATATTCTAAATATTATCTTATCTTAAAAAAAATAAAACAATCAATAAAAAAAATAAATGAATATTTCTCTGCAAATTTCATTCACACCGATTTACATTTTTCTTTTTTTTGGAACCAATCCAACATAATTGTGATGAATATCGGAATTTTATGCATTAGTAGTACATTTCAGAAAGGATACATGAACTGCAAAACAATCAAATAAAAATAAAACTCTTAATATGTGATTCTTAAAGGGATAGAGAGTTCACAGAAAAATTTAAATCATTTACTCACCCTCAGGTTATTCAAACCTATATGATCTTTTTTTTTCCAGTTGAACAAAATAAGACATTTTGAAGAATATGGGTAACCAAACATTTGATTGAAAAATACTAATGAATGCCAATGGGGTCATCATCTTTTTTCTTTATTTCTGTTTTTTTTTTTTTTTTTTCAACAGAAGAAATAAACTTATACAGCTTAAGGGTGAGTAAATTATGACAGGATTTTTATTTTTGGTTGAACTATACCTTTAATATTGATTATAACTGCAATTCAATCAAATATATGAGTGAAAGTCTAACCTATTTTAAGTTCAAAGTTGTAGTTCATTTTATATAACGTGGTCTGCATTTCTTCATATTTCTTTTTGAAGATTATGGGGTTGTGAGGGTTTAAATATTACTGTGGAAAAGCAGCTGTGTCTGCTATGAAGTCGCTGGATATTTGAGGCTAATGGGTGTCAGCAGGAAATATCTGTGGGCTATCGGAGTAATTCTCCACAGCATGCAGCCAGGCCAAAACCAGACAAGGCCACAACGCAGTCAAACTCTGAGATCAGCTGGACTGTCTGTTGTAAACATAACTGTGAAAGGCTAGGAGAACATCTGAGGACATTTTAGGACACATAGGCAGTTAAACCTGCTTAAAGAGAAAAGGGTTTTCCCTGAAAAAACAGATTCAGGGGTTTGTCATTACAAAATGAAGGACTAATTACTATGTACCCAGAACACACTGTGCTCAGGTTTTGCCATTCGAGTCTGTGACTTTCTGTGAAAATTATATAGCAGACAGCTGTTTGTAATGTGAAATGTATTTTTAAAGACCATAAAAACAGCCTGAGTTGAATTGGGCCGGCCAGATTGTTACCCTCCATTTCTTTGGTACGTTCTAAACTTGACTGATTCTTTCTGCCTTTAATACAGTTTTGGTTTAAGTTTAAGTAAAGAATATACTCTTCGTGCCAAGCAGGGCAGGTAAGCACCTTTCAAATGGCTTCCTCTAGGCTCTGCCAAAACCTGCATCAACATGCACAACACAATCAGTGCAAAGAGGAGGAGATGGACCACTCATAGAGAAGTTCATAAAGAAATCATAATGCTCAATAGAGCAGCTGTGAATGGATTGGAAAAATTGCCTTTCATTTATAAGAGTCCAAAGCTTTTTATTAGTTTTTAATGGTTATTTTGATGTTAAGAAGCAAAATGTATGATGCCATTGTTGTTTCAATGCTGATACGAAATACATTAGGGCTGGTTATCAATACAGATGACCAGATTTGATTCTGATTCATAAGTCCTCAACTTGATTCAGATGTGGAATACATTTTTAATTTCATTTGGGGACATTTAATTTATAATGTCATTTATAAATTCTCTGTCCTCTAATGCTGTAAATTATACAGGGCAGTGTTTCATAATACTTCAAAACCGGTAATTCCCCTTTTTAAACTATTCTTTAAAAGAACTGGCCCATAAAGGTCATTCCTTTCGGAAATCAGGCTACACTGGTTGTGCTGTATATTCTTAATTCCCTAAGAACATCTTTGGCAAAGTATGATTTCTTCTACCTTGGACATTGATTTAATATCGGATTGCTCAAGATCACAACTAATTGGGGGGGGGGTTACATTATTGAAATGTAATCTGGTCTTTTTCTGTTTTCCCACAAAAACAGATATACTACTATTCAAATGTTGAAAGTCTTTTTGCGAAAGAAAAAAGTTATTACTTTTATTTAGCCAAGATGCATTAAGTTGATCAAAAGTAGGGCTGGGTATCGAGTTCGATACTTTTTAGGCACCGACCGAATTGCCTCAATACCACAGAGTATCGAAAAACGTCTTGTCGTTCGGTACCAAATTTCGATACCTAAGGGGTTAATCTCATTAACGTCAGTGAGCCAATAAGCCTGCAGCACTAGGTGTGTTTGACTAGAAGTGACGCGGTGCTGATTGATCAGTGTTTGACATCCGCGAGAGCGTTTCGAAAGCGTATGGAGCAGTCTGCTCTCTATATCGCGCAGTTTCGCTTACTTGACACAGACTGAAGCTCGCGTGACATTTCAGCGTCTGCCGCCTCACTAAATGAGGACATAAACACAGGAACAACAGCTCTAGAACTGCTCTGAGAGTCACTTCATGAGCATTTTACCATTTGATTTGAGTAAAACTTGCATCATATCATATACACACAGAACTGTAAAGGTATTCCCGGAAACCCGTCAAAATAAAAGTTCGGTTTTATTTCTGCCGACACTGCGGCAGAAATAAATTAATATTATTCAGCAGACAGTACATACTGCTACTACTAGGCTACTATTAAAATTATTAAAACTCTTATTTTTTAATTAATGATCACACAACATTTCTTCCATGTTTTAATTTTAATAGTAAAATTTTGTTTGCCAAAATAAATAAAGTTTTATTTTCAATAATTTAAAAGAAAAATGAAATTAATGTTTTATGCCTTCATTTGAAAACCAGATACAGAACACAGAATTTCTGAGGAAAAAGAAAACATTTCATAAGGCTGTTTTAAGAATAAATTTAAAGTACTTTTTATGCATTCAAATAATTAGACATACTACACCATAGAATTTAATAACAATAAAACATATTGTGAAAGAAAATAAAACATCCACTTATGAAAGTGGATAAAGATTTTAAATTTCTTGAAGTCTTTAACAACCTAGAATAAATGAATAGAAATGATGATTCTGTCTGAGCTATGCGTTTTAAAACGAGCACGCACTAGTGTAAACTGAAAACTATTTGAGCTTTATTAAAATTATTTGTACGGATTTATTGTGTTGGCTATATTTTGTTCCTTTGTGCAGTGGCTCAGGAGATGAGTCTTTGAGTCTGTATACATGTCAACAAGCTGAAAAAAATAAAACCAAAGTTTTTTTAGATAATGTAATCTTGTTAAAACTCTTTTCATAAAATTGGTATCGAAAAAAGTATCATTCAGGAACCGGTATCGAACTCAAGGTATCGGTATCGAACATTTTTGAACGATACCCAGCCCTAATCAAAAGCGACAGTAAATACATTTACAATAGGTGTGTTTACATGAAGCTGTATTCCAATTACAATCGGTTTAAAAGTCCAATCCAAATGAAAGTGTCATATAATTGCCTAAATTGGAATAAAAATGCCAAAAATGATCACTTATTTAGCATTCCTGTAAACACTATGTTCGGATTCATCAGCAGGAATTATTTAATTCCGATTGAAACAAAGTTGTTATAAAAGATTTCTTTTTCAAATAAATGCTGTTCTTTCGAAACTTTTTATTTAACAAAAAATTGTGAAAAAAAAACAAATAAATAAAAAGGTCAGGAATGCATCTTTGACGTTCTCACGTGTGAGGTGTGTCTTATGCTTGGGAGTAAGTTCTACAGACTCTCAGTTCATGTACTTCAGCATTAATTGGATTAAGTTTTTTTCTACAGCTTTCTCAAGCACCCTAAACTAAAAGCCCATTAGAAGTACAGTATAACAAAACTAAGCTGTGGATCAACTTTGTAGTGTTGACTGCAACACGGAAATACCACCCGGCGCATATTTTCCATACAGAGAGCAGTGCCTGCTGAACCCTCCAAGCACATAGACGCTATCCAGCATGTAGGAGTTTCCCTATTACAGTTGTAGTGTCAGCTGGGCAGGTTTATGGGTCAACAGAGGCTGGGATTACTGAGCAGCAGATGTTCACAGTCTGGGGAATCTTTCTGGTACTCACCAAGCCAGCTTGTCAGACTATATTGGCAACTGCTGAATCCAAACTAACAGTAGTTAGCAAGCTTTTTCATTTAGTCTGTCTGTGAACAGAATCTATGCGATCATGCGATGCACTACGTGAGTGCTGACTGTGTTTGGGCATGTTGAGATCTCGTTAGGAGGCATTTCTTTCTCACACTCTAAGCAGGTAGTAGCTTTTGCTGTGCTTCAACGATTCTAGCCACACCTTGACGCCAAGTGGTGATAACATTGTAAATCATTAACTAAGTAAATGCATGGCAGTTACAAGAATGGATTACAGTGTTTCCTATGTTGTGGCTGCCGAATCTTCAGCACCACAGGCCCTCAGCAAAATAAATCATAGCTCTTCAAAAGAATAACAAGTTCAGTGATTTGAATCAACTCCTTAACTAAATAAACTCACTGACTCAATGATTCAACATCTGACTTGCTTAAAGTCACAATTAAACGTAAGTAGCGTCAGAAACCTTTTTTTCCCCCATACTGTGACATATATCCGAATGTAATGGATTATCAAAAAAGAGAGAAAAAAATGTCAGGAATGTGGTTTTATGCATTAATTGTTGTTTTTAGATAATGCATGCAAGCTTGTAGTCGATTGTGAACGACTGGGGTTGAAGAGGACGAAATGATTACAGAAATCCGGCAATCACCACCAGTCTAGTCAGCAATTTTCACCAGATGATAGAGTTGACATTGATTATTTGATTAAAGATCACAAGGGTAAAAAAACTCAAATATTAAACGCATACAAACTGAATCTTTCATTTTGGGGGGTAACTTACATGTAACATAATAACGTAATTTAAATGCCAAATAAAAGTAACTGTAATTTGTTACAGTCACTGAGAAAAAAAATGTGTAATTAAATTACAGTTCCTTATGAAAATGTTAACGATTACAAAAGGGGTTACATTTGAATAATCGTCACACACAAACAGATTTAATTGACTTCTTTCATAAATTGCAGTGACTGCTCTAAAATATGAGATGACAATGTTTCAGGAGTTTAGGACACATGCTTATTTGACAACTGATTTATTTCCTATTTGAGTTTATGTATATGCTTTATTTTTTAGGATTAACTTTTTTCCCAAAGCATCGTTAGCATGTGTTCCCTGTCATAGCTATGCTAGTCTCGTGTAGCCAGACATTCAGACTGACGGCTGAATGTCTGGGAACTTTGGCCGCTTTGAATGGCCAAGGCCCACCCAAGAGGTCATATGACTGACAGGTAAAGCAACCAATCACGTTTCGTTTTGTGTTGCGTCACGTTTCAGGGTGTGGAAGTGTCGCCACAATAACAGACCGGTGTGTAAAACTCTCAGACATATTTGAAAGATTCTATGCCACAAACTTAAAATTTAAATTAAATTATTTTGTGTTATATTTTAAATCTGTATTTAACCTCAGAGCAATCTAAAGTAAAAAAGAGGTGCTAAAGTCTAATTCTGTGGTGTCTGTTCTTTAGAATAAATTTATAATCTGAAAGTAATGAAGGATTCTGAAAGTCTGACATTAATGAGTGTTGAGTACTACTGTAAGGTTAACCCTGTCTGCTTTAAATAATTAACAGTTGAAAACATTTGTTAGAAATTTAGAAAAATAAAAGTAATCAGTTACATTACTTTAATGAAGTAATTGAAATAGTTAAACTTCTTATTACATTTTAAATAGGGTAACTTGTAATCTGTAACCTATTACATTTCGAAAGTAACCTTCCCAACACTGCTAATATCCACCTTAAAATAAAGCAAGTTTTGTGTACTTATAGTGTGGAATGTGAATCAATTCAAAAATCACACAAATCAGAAAGTCACAGAAAAAATTAAGCTGCCTGAGCCAAATGATTTTATGAATGTAACAGCCAACACATGACTGTAGATATTAGATTAACTATTTAGTTCAATATTTAGCTTAAAGCAAGAGGAAAAGCTCTCAGGAAATGTGCTGCAGGCAGCTACATTTCCCGACTTATCATCACTGAGGTAAGAACATACATGCAAAGCAAACAAAAAAACTTAATTGTAGCTGACCCTACTCTTAGGTTCTTGACCGTGGACTCATTTAAGAGCACAGATTAATACTCTCCCTCACTCAATACTCTCATTGTTACAGGCATCAACTAAATGCTTCAGAAATCTGACCCTTAAAATAAACCAAAACGAGCCATTATGTTATAAATCTGGTTTCTTATTGTATGCATCAATCCGACTGACTTCCACTAGCGACGTGTGACCATCACCTGTGGCTTGCATCTTGGCAGACAGCTGGGCATACAGTAAAGAGTTTGTCAGTAGTTAAATGGGAGTTAATAGGGATCAGAGAAGGGTTTAAGTGTACCTGGCATTACTGGCCAAATGCTCCAGTGTACTGCGTCACCCAGATAGTTAAACGCCTCGCTAAATCCTGCCTTATTCAATATGAACAGTACACATGGGGTTTGGTGCGCAGTCTCACTCAACAGGCGCAGCACAGAGCAACACATTATCTAGTTGTAGATGTAATGTGATTTAGTCAAACTTAATCAAATCTCATGTGCAGACAAGTTCCCAGGAGATACACTATAATACGTTCTCTTTTTACCACAGTCTTTGCTATAGGCCAACATTACTGGCCCATTGCTAAGCCCGGCTCTGACTTTCAAGAATTAATTCTTGTAACATTGTAAAACTGCCTAGACATCATTCTTACATGTACTGGGATGATTTGTGACCAATCAAAGCATTTGTTTCTGTGTTTTTTCTTTTAAAGATATTTTCAATTACACAATAACGTAAGCACTACTTATTGGACCTTTCTTTGTTTGTCCACAAGCTAGACCGGAATGCAGAGAAGACAAATATACTTCAGGCTTTAAAGTCAACTGAAAACAGAACAGCCTTGCTTGAAAGCAAGAGAAAAAAATAATTTAAGTGGAAAAAAACCCCAGATCATTTTGGAATGAAGGGTGAGCGCGTAATCCAAAGAAATCCATTTTGCTTGTAGCATCTCTCATGTCACGTTACAAGTGACCTGGCAACAACGTTTTACAGATTTGTTGAATAATTTTAATAAAATAGAATTTTAAACTAGTGGTCGACCGATATTGTTTTTTTCTATGCCGATATCTTAGATATATCATTTTTATTTATGAAATTTGAAAATGATAAATGTGTAGAATAAACATACTTATACTTTAGATGACAACTACTTGATTCTGTAATCCTATTACAGTATTTTTCACAAAAAAACAATTATATAAAAAGGAATTAAACACAGTAAACAACAGGGCTCTCAGTAATTTGGGAAGTTTGTGTGCACTGGAAATACTTTTTTCCCCCAAATGTTGTCACGGTAACAATTTTACGTACAGCACACAGTGAAAAACACATGAACATGACAGTGGGCAAATGGATAAAGCACAGCATAGTTTGAAATCATGAGCTTAAAGTTTGTCGATCGTGCGTCTTCAGTGAAGACCTTTTAATTCCTTTGTTTAAAATGATCTAAATATGAGAATGTAAGGGAACTGTTGTGTGTGTGTCATGTGTTCCTGCCTCTTGTGCCCATATTTGGTTTGTTTCCTGTCCTTGTCATGTCATTAGCAGTTTATTCTGGTCCAGCCGTGTTCGTTAATTTACCGGTGTATTTATAGTCCTGTCTATTCAGTTAGATTTCGTCTGGTCTACTCGTTACTCCCCGGTGTTCATGTTGATGTTTGCCTTGCCTTGTCCTGCCCTGTCATGATTAAAGACTATTTGAGTTATATCCTCATCTGCGTGTTCCTGGTTCCTCCCTCGTGTGTGCACCGTGACAGAGACAGGTCTCTATCCCTATTAGAAAGAACTGTTAAACTGTGATAGCAAACAATGAAGAGGGAGAATGTGAGCGCTGTGTGCCAAGATGCTGCCGTTCTCAGCGCTGTCAAAATAAAAGTCGAAAAACATCAGCCAAACAGAAAAACTTATCGCCCGATGCCGATATTTGAAAAATGTCAAATATCGGCTGATATATCAACCTTGCCAATATATCGGTCAAACCACCATTTAAAATCCATCCAAAAACAGACTTGAGAGAAAAATCGTGTATGGGAAAATAGCAGACGACAACAATGACTAAAAAAGGATTGGTCAAATTAAGTGTCAAACTGCAATAACAATTACAGTGATTGCGATAAATTGTTTTCACTATATTTGGTAAATATAAATACAATAATAATGAATGAATCCATAATTTAGTAGTCAAACTACTGTCGTTGTTTAAATAAAACTAATATATTTAGCCTAATATATAAATTTAGTCTGAATCTATAACAACTAGTGCTATCAAACGATTAATCGCATCCAAAATAAGAGTTTTTGTTTACATAATATATGTGTGTGCTGTGTATATTTATTATGTATATATAAATACACACATACAGCATATATTTTGAAGATATTTACATGTATATATTTATATTCAAATAATTTATATCATATATAAATTTTTAATATAAAAACGTAACATTTTTCCTAAATATATACATGCATGTGTGTGTATTTATATTCATAATACATACACATATTATGTAAACAAAATGTTAATTTTGGATGCGATTAATTGTTTGACAGCACTAATAACAACCAACCAAGTCTATTAGAATCTCAAAAATACTGTACTGTAAACAGACATTAAATGAAGTCTCTTTGGAAAGGCTCTGTATAGTGAACTTGATTTGTGCTTGAGCAAATCCTCTGACTTAAGGTCAAAGTCAGTGATGGCCGCCAACAGGGCCAAACCAATGAAAAGCCCAATCGGTCACGCTTCAACACCCTCAAATTATATCAGAGTGAGAGATGGCAAAAGTTGTCATCTGAGTTGGGTGCAGCCGGGGCTTGAAGCAATCAAGAGACGCTGGCCTCTAGGATTTTCCTCATGGCCAGCTCTCTCAAAGCAGTCACTAATTTGTTCCACTAATTGCATCGTATGGTGGATGTTAAGCAGGCCAAATGAGAGCGTGTGTAAGGCTTCCTAGTACTGACTGTACTGATAGGACAGATTCCTCGTCCTGTGACTGACTATTTGAAAGCGGTTTTGTCACTGTTGATTTGCTGCACAAGACTGGAATTAAAATATATTAGGTTATCACATAGGATTTCCATAATAGCAACTTCAAATAATTAGTAGAAATACAAGTGAAAATTTGATAACATAATAGGCGCAGAAATACATATGCATGTCTTTGAAAATAGTGTAGTATTTTAGTATTGTTGTTTATTATTTTCATGTTATGGCTGATAACTGATAAATGCTGAATGGTATAAATTCTGCATTATTTGGCTACATAAAAAAATACCTTTAAAAAAAAACTAAAATTAATTGTTTAAATGATATTGAGTAAATTTAGGTATCAAAGCATGAAAAAAAATTACGCTAGTAAAGAAACGCTAATCTGCCGATTCAATATATTTTGCGATAATTGAGTATCATTTAACTATTGCGATTTTATAATACAATTTGTGATTTTTGTTTGCTTATTAAAGACTAGACAATGGAAAATATTTGATCATACCCTTAAAGAGACTGTATATGATATGATGAGTCATATTAACAAAAACAATGCATCACATCTTTCTGAACTTTTATTTGAGGAGCATACACAGACAGTGTATATTTTAAAGTACACTGAACCAAAGTGTACTTTAAAATTTAAAAAGTACTAAAACCCTTAAATTGCACATGAATATAATGTTTAACAAAATAACAATATAATGTTAATGTTTAACAAAATGAGTAGAAAAAACACTGAAATAAAATAAAGTGCTACTTTGCATACCGTTTTAGTCATGTTTAATCATGTTTTCCCGGCAGTATGTAAAATCCAAAGTTTTTGCACACTTGGGATTCAAAATATGAAGATGCAGAAACAATTCTCAAAGAGGTCATGCCTCCGTCATGGTTTTGCTTTCTCGCGCCATACAGATGCGACCTCATCTAAGGACCTGTTTACACCTGGTCATTTCATGCGTTTTTGCTGATTGGATATCTATCTGATTTGTTAAAACGTTTCCATATACACTTAAATGTGTCGTCGCAAAACAGATACAAATCGGATATAAATCCGATCTTCAATTTCCGCACTATATTTAAATTTAACAGAGTTCGCATCAACGAAATCAAAAGATAAGCGCTGCATTTTATTAATTATCAGCTCATTTCAAGTTCGAAGACCGCAATAGGAGAGCGCGCGGCATCAGCACTGGAAAGATATGTTTGTCGTACTACTTTTAATGAAGATGATTGTGTGTTGAGCGTCTGCATCTTATTTTCAGTTTCATTCATTTTGGGAGAAGTAAAATTTACATATGTAGTTTCAACAACCAGATGCATTTACACTTGTCCAGTTTCGTCTGGAATGCGGCCCAGACCACCTCCTGTAGTGCTTTGAGCGATCAAATTTTGCGTTTCGGAGGGCATTTACACCTGATCTTTTCACGATCGGATAACTATCCGATCAGACAAAACGCATGAAGTGACCAGGTGTAAACAGCCCCTAATACAGAGGTACTGCGCAGACCGATCGGCTTATAACATCAAATAACATGACCTCGCGGTACTTTGATGTCATAAGCCATCGGTGTGCGCGGTACTGCTTGAAGTCGAACAAACCTATACATTTCGCCCCCGTTAGAATAAAAACGGTAACTTCTCCCCACCACCTCTTAGTAAAAGTGAATTAAATATAAATAGACTCTAAGATGAACCAATCGATTTTTAAAACGTTTTAAAAAGAATCGCACTAGTTAGGTGAACTGATTTTTTCCCCCACCCATAGAAAAAAATTTATATTCATTTGAAATTCTCAAGATTATTTTTAATCTGGTCTACTCTGGGTTAATCCAGAGCCGTTGAAATTCATAATTCAACTCTGGGCCAATAATAACATTGACGCAAATGACGCATTTAGTCTGCATTGTGTAATTCAGTTTGAAGTCTTCTAATACAATGTCTCTGCCAAAAGCAGCAGCATGAATGTGAACATTTGACACAAAAATGAAAACAAACACACTGATCGCCATATACCCCTCCATGTTTACAAACACAACATCGGGAGGTGCAGCCATTCACAGGTCATTTTTGGTAAGTGAATTTACCGATCATTTGAAACCGATGCGTGAATGATGCTTTACCGGTAAAAAGATGGAACGTCGTTGCCTGTGTGAAGTCGTTCTCTCTCTAAGACTCTATTTAAAGTTGACTGACACAAAAAAAAAAAAATCATAATCAAGCCATCTATAGGTCTTTAATGTTTAAAGGCTTGTCCAAAATCTGGACGTCCTACTGGTGTCCTACTGCTTATTCTACCACAGTACTACCATGCCACACCAACACAATCCGCCCAATACTCAACTGTCTACTCCCACCCACCCCATTTCTCCCACTCACCCTTCTTTAGCCTGTCAACCAAACTATTTATGAGCTTGTTTGCTCATGCTGGACAAGTCCTGCTCCACTCCCTTCTCCGAATTCCCATCAGCCAGCCCCCGTCTCCACTGTTCCGCATTCCCCAGTGATCGAAGCAGCCCCCTCACTGCACTGACCCCTCCACAAAGACTCATCTGTGCCTCACACAAATAAAACTCATTCATATATTCATTAAAACACACACACTTCCATCGCTCGGCAGGTCTGTCTTAGACACAGTGAACATCAGTGTTTTTCCCCCCTCTGCTGTTGTTATGAGCTGAATAAAAAGGCCCAGTGTTATTGAGCTTCCTTGTGCCGTGAGGTGTGGGCGGAGCCCCAGAGCCTGCTGACCAATCCCATTCAAATCTTTTTTTTTTTAGAGCTTCCCATTTACCTGGTGTCACTGTGGCTCCCTCACTGTCAGTTGCAGTTGTTTTCTTCTGAAAGCACATTCAAAAATGGCTCCAGCACTAACAAAGGAAAGAATCTGGGTTCAACGTCTACATAAACAAAGAGGGAATGTCTACTCTGGGTCTATGCGCAGCCTTACACAACACACATTGTTTTATTAAGAAGAAAAACACACACATTATAAAGGGAGGAATTTTGCCAGTAAGGATTAAAGTTGGCACACGGAGCCAGCATTCTTGGAAGGCATGTTTTACTTTCTGTTGTGCCATTAATGTCATTTATATACAGGAAATGTCTTTTAATGACTGTTTCCAGGTCTGTGCAGGTTCAAAGACTGTGTCTGGCCACTGGACATTCTCAGTGGTTAAGCTTTGAAAAGACAGGCTGTTTTTTCAAGGCCTGAGCCAGTTCAAACATCCAACGCAGCAATTAGTGTCTATTTTTACTTGCACATCAATGGAGAACAAGCCCAAGATTGAATTACAAGTGTGTAAAGTCAGGACAGATCAGTTTTATGATTCACATGAGTCGTGAAGTAATGTTTATCACAAGTTCTTGCAAATATACAAAGCGAATGGGTCAATGACAAATAAGAGTCTGCATTATAAAGAAAATGAGAAATCCTTTAAAATCTAGTTTAAAGTGTGCCACGTTCTTAAATTGTAGAAATGTAAAAAACTAAATTTAACTAAAAAAAACAATTGTTGCTTAACTGTCAAGTTAAAAATAATAACTAACAATTATTCATACGTTAATTCATAATTACTACCAAAATATTTTTCTGTAGACATTTTAATTTTAAAAAAGGACACTTAATTACATTCATGGGGAGTCACATCTTGCAAGCTGAACTAACCCTGGAATGCAAAAATGCTAAAAAAAAAAAAAAAAAAAAAAAAAAAAAAAAAAAAAAAGACATTTTAATTATAAAAAAGGAACACTTTATAGTTAAAAAAAATAAATACATTCATGGGGAGTCACATTTTACAGTTTGAACTAACCTTGCTATCATAAAAAGGTCAAATTATGAGAAATTAAGACATTGACCATGACAATCATCATGTGTCCTCTCTATGATCTCAGTTTTTGTTTTGTTTATTTCACAAGATTAAAAAAAAGGAAAAAGTTTCACTATTTAAAGTATACTTAATTTAAAATCAGAAATTAAAACCATGTTTATCATTCAAGAGGTCTACACACACACACACACAAATAGAGTGCCACATCACTGACCCAGAAGTCAGTGTTGCAACTGTAAGTGTAACATTTTGATGTATCATGACTAAAACTCACAGCCTGCCGATAAATTTATAGACTTGGATAAGAAGTATTTGTCCAGACAAAGAGGACATTATCACCCGGCTGAGGTGTATTTATATCTGTTGCATAGTGTCACTGAGCAGATAAAGAGACTCTCTACTCTCTCTCTCCACAAGCAGCTGTGAACAGACCCTCATTGGAGAGTATTTGGCAAGGTTCCTGGTCTTGGCACAGACTCAGCTCAGTAAGAGAACCAGTGTGACATGCTACCACACACAACCTCTCCTGCCGCTCTTCAGGACTGAAAGCAGAGGCTCTCCCAAAATGCAGCACGCTCAGGCCCTGGGTTGTGCGAGAGGTCTCTGCAGTCTCTGTTTAATGGCATCTATTTCTGCTGTTCCCCCCGCAGAACCCCGGCGCTCCAGTAGATTCCTCAGAAGGTCACAGTAGGGCTTAAATGGCGTGCAGCGTGTGCTGGTCAAATTCCATGCAAATGTGCATGTGCGCATGTTCTCTCTTTGTTTCAAGAGCTTAGACAGCATATGGCGAACTAAATTATAAAAACCAATGGTCTAAGATGAGCCCACACCATCACAGCTGGCAGAGTCATTGTTATGACTACAAATTAAGGTCAGTGTTTTAGTTTTGCATGCACTCCAATGGAAATGTATTGAACAGATCTGACTCCTGTAGAAACAAGGTTAACTAAATCTAAAACCATACAAAAAGCATTTGCATTACTTGAAACAAAATAAAAAAAAACTTAAATTTTTTATTCCTGATGTACTAAAATAACTAAAACTGAAAACATATATAAAAATAAAAATAAACTAATTCAAATATTTTAAAAAAGCCTCACTAAAATATCACTACGTAGAACAAATTCACATGAACTCCCATGCAAAATAAGCCAGTCATTGACTTTGACTGACAGCTTGAATGATTATTTGGGAGAGCGAGCACAGGCCTGCGTCGTCCCATGGGTGTGGACGGGACAGGAAGTTTAGGCTGTTGTAGCGGCTTCCTCATCACTTCCTATTGGCCTAGTGAACAAAAACTCATGGGGAGCCAGACATCTGACAGTCTCAGAGTGTTCCGAGCCGGTTTATACTGGAAATGTCAAGACTATAAACCGACATGGACCAATTAGCTGTACGCCTGATATCAGACACATTACTGTCCCATTATGCAATGGGAGCTAATCAGATTCAAAAAAGTAAATAAAAGACAGGAAAAAAAATACACACACTACAATTTGGAATTAATAAGATTTTAAAAACAAATACTTTTATTCAGCAAGGATGCAATTGTTTAAGTGACAGTATGCACAGTTATAATCTCACAAATGACTTCTATTAATTAAATAATTCCTAAAAATGATCACAATTTCCCTAAAAATGTACAAATTGCATTTTAAAATAGTTTAAAGTAGAAATCTGTTAATATTTCAGATTTTTACAATGTTTTTGATCAAATAAATGTGATCACTGACACCAACAAAATTTATAAAATAACTTACCAACACCAAACTTTTGAACAGGTGTGTACAAACATGATTTGAAGCAAAAATTATTTAAATGAGTAGCCCAAAAACAAGAAATGTCTCGATCTGTTTTTGATGTTGCAGTTAAAGGTATGTAATATGATTAATAGTATTAAATTCTTAAAAAAAAAATAAAAAAAAAATGGGTAGTTCAGACAAACAGGGAAAATGTCTGGAGTTATTCAGCAACATGTCAAAAATAGAGAAGTTGTTGTGCCAACTAATGGCACATCATCACATTGCCACATGCTTGCATCTGACTGTGTAGACGAGTGGTCTCAAACTCAATTCCTGGAGGGCCACAGCTTTGCAGAGTTCAGCTCCAACCAGCTCCAAACCACACCTGCTTGGAAGTTTCTAGTAATCATAAAGAGCTTGATTAGCTGGATCAGCTGTGTTTAATTAGGGTTGGAGCTAAACTGTGCAGAGCTGTGGCCCTCCAGGAATTGAGTGTGAGACCAATGGTGTAGACTGTATAACAAATCCTTCACAAGATCAAAGACTCCAATAGGAGAGAGCGGTATCAACACTGATGATGACACAATACTGCACAATCTACACAAATTACACTTCTGGCCAGATGCATCAGGAATACAGTGCGCCTCAAACTACCTCCTAAAATGGTTAGAATGATCGGCTGGTGATCTCTCTTGAACCGGTTTCATTTACAACTGGTCTTTTCATGATCAGATCAGCTATGCTATCTGTCCAAACAAATGAAGTGGCCAAGTGTAAACCGGCCCAAATATTCACAATTTGGCTACAAGTCCCAAAACGAAAGTTACAGATATTCACATAATCCAGCTATGGGGTAAAAGTCCATAAATACATTTTCCCTGATTTCAAAGACGGAGAAAATTATAACTCTGGCAGACGCTGTGGAGCAGAGAACAAACCCATATCCATAAATACATGCTGAGGCTGGGATTGCTGCAGGCCTTCAGCGTTTAAATGGCAGCACAAATTACAAGTTGGCGAGGCAGAGGAGCGGCTCACAGATGAAGAGAGCAGGTCAGTGGGTTTCCGGGTGAACCGGGAATAAGGTTAGAGGCAAAACAAACAGACTGGTGCCCAATATGCACGTGCATAAGCATTCATTCCCTCATGGCAAATCATTAAAGAATGTGTGGGCCTGCTAATTCCCAAAATCAAACAGCTGTCAGACCTCTCTCTTTTATGCCAACTTAGGTTTATTAAAAAAAGAAAAGCAAAAAAAAAGTACATTTCAATTATCAGTATGGCTGAATACTTGTATACCAACAGCGAGATTTTTCAAATTTATTTTTTAGATTTTCTCATTTTTAATTTTTTTGAACATTTAATACATCCATACATAGCTGTTTATGTAACTGCTCCCCCCAAACTTTATCAGCTAATAAGATTTATCAAATAAATAAGATTCAAACATTCAATTTAATATAATAATAATAATAAAAAAGATGAAGACAAAGACATTATTTAAGCAAATTAAGACATTGTATAATTATAGTTAATAACCATTATAGCACTCTTGGTATGCAAGTCATTGTATTGAATTTTTGCTTAGTATTATTTTATAAAAAAAATTAATTTTTCACTTTTCTCTTTTGCTCTCAACCTTTTTTATTTTTATTCATTTTTGCACATTTCTGGCTTTATTTGATATGACTGTGTGATTGGAAATAATATGAGAGAAGAGAGAGGAATAACACTCAGCATTTCATTTAAAATAATCCATATTATATATTATTTTTGAATTAATGAAAAGACACAGATTTTTGACATTATCAATAAATGATTAAATTAATTAATTAAAGCAAAAATGTCCTATGTGAATTCTGCCCAAAGAAATGCATCTGATCTGAATGTAATAGACATGCACATATACCAGGATAATACAGAGTTCCTTAAGACTGGTCAGCTCTTCAGAAAACCCGCCAACTTGTTATGAAAAAAAGTATCTGCATTTGAACAATAAACAAACCTGGGGTTTTAAACTTGTACATTTGGAAAACTAAATCAAAACAGCCTCATCACAACTGTCACCAGACAATGCATACTTTTGTGTATGTTTAGACTAACATGAACAGAAGTTTAGCACATCTGTCTTTATTTCTTTGGTCTGGCAGTTTAGTCCTGAGGGTCAATTTGGGATATTTTCCCACAGCTCTCACACTTGTGTACCTGGGTGTGCATACGAGAATACAGTCCCATCTTGGAAACAGATGTGGCAACAAGACATCAGACCCACAATGCAGCGAGCACACAAATGCACGTGTACACACACACACACACACTCCTGCTGAGAATAAACAAACCCCTTTCATGAGCAACACCAGACTGTGTTAGCGTCAGTTTGTGCATCATGGAACAGATCACCAAACCATGTTGCCTTATGAATCATTACACACAATCTGCCTAATAAAACATCCACATCATCTGATGACAGATCAATCAATACCACAATTCAAACACACTTACCAGTGCTAAATTAAGTGTAATGGAAAACATGTCCCAACACACTCCTGAGGAACACTAGAAAGACTAATAAATCTTTGAACCAGAACTGACCCCATTGTTCTTCCATTATCTAGACGTAATATAAAGAGTCATTTACCTCCAGCAGGGTCTATCTGCTTCAGTACAGCATGTTTGGTGGTACCACCGCATTCCAGAGTCCCGTAACCTAATAAAGCTGGATAATGACCAATTTCCACTCTCCTGTGTTTGATCTTTGTAACAGGGGAATTCAAAGTGCATTGTTATCTGATCTAATCATGCGAAGTTCTCATACTCTACCAAAACACTTAGACTGTCTTATAACTGTCTTATTGATAATCTTCCATATCAATCCAGAGTCATTATAGGAATAGTTCACCCCAAAATAAACATTTGCTGAATTTTGCTGAATAATTTCCCTAGATTGGAGTAATCTAGCTTTATATCACTTGACCACCAATGGATCCTCTGCAGTGAATGGGTACCGTCAGAATGAGAGCCCAAACAGCTGATAAAACTTCTTAATGATGGATTTGCTTATTACAAAAACACAACTTTTCACTTTACAAGATGTTAACTGATGGACTGGAGTTGTGTTATGGATTATCGTGATGTTTTTAAATCAACTGTTTGGACTCATTTTATGGCACCCATTCACTGCAGAGGATACAATGGTGTTAAATTTCTCCAAATCTGTACAGATGAAGAAACTAACTCATCTATATCTTGGATGGCCTGAGGACTATTCGTTTGAGACTAATTCAAGTGTTGCCGCTGTAAAGCCAGTTAATTTTTCCATATCCCTCTTTAAGCAGCTGTCAACAATAAAAGCTACACTGCTAATCTCAAAAGTGTCCAACACACGCAATCCTAAATCTTGCAGTGTCCATGTCATTTTGCATTCAAATGCTGGCATGATATTGTAGGAAACTTAAGTAATGCATCCTCACTTAAACCTTAGCTTTTTCACTTTCACCCATAGTGATAAAAACAGAACATCAATAGAGAAATTGCATATGTTAGATGTGTAAATACAGCCAGGCTAGCACTTAGAAAGTGACTTCAGGCCTAAGGTGTAAAACAGGATTTAAGTGCTAAAGCCATGTGGCAGCTGTCACCCACCACAACCCAACACACAACACAAGACTGCCAGAGGTCTCCGGAGAGACGGTCGTTTACATTCTCCAGCACAGCCACAAATGTACAAAACCAAACACAGTGTGCTGGTTACAGTGTGCACTTATTTTTAAATAAACTTTGGGTAGCTTTGCAAACACAATAGCAAATGTACAATATTTATGCAGCTGAATCAAACAAACAAAACATCCAGTCAAACAATTAACCAAACAACCATGGAAGAAAGTTCAGAGTGTAGCAATATGTGATATGCATCATTTCAACAGTTCAACAAGCCAGATTATAGTTAGATTCAAAAAGGTTCAATTGGACTTAATAAAGTAAACTACAGTGAAAATCTAGTTAAAAATAAATCAAGCCATGTTTTTCCAGTTTTTTTTTTTTTGCTAAATGAATACAAGTTATATTAATTCATAAGAGTTATATTTAATTATTATGCAAATGTGTATGCAGTGCACCAATGTAAAACATAAGAAAAATGCCACATGGAGACTTAAAGATTTTTGACTGATGGCAAAAAGCAAAGCTGAATCAAAGTTTTGAAATGATTCACTGAACAGTCATTGAATAGACAACCACTAAAAAGACAGTTGGAAATTATTCAAACTAAATCAAACTTCCCAACTCTAATACTTTTGAAGAATCATTAAACTAGTCTATTGACATAACCTTTAGGAACACTACCATTCAAAAGTTTTTGGAAAAATGTGGGACACTGTAGACTGGAGTACTGGCTGCTGACAATTCAGTTTTGTCACCACAGGAATAAGTTACATTTAAAGCTATAAACATTTCACACATCATTTCAATATTTTTTGTGTATTTTAGTGTAACATAAAAAAAAAAAAATCATACCAACCCCAAGTTTTTTAAATGAAAGCGTACCATGGCCGAATAAAAAGCCCATTATTATATAGCCGATCTTATATTAGTGACAAATTCATCACAACTACAGTAGCCAACATTTGAAGTGAAAGGTTTTGATCCACTACAAATGTTGACTAGTGTATATCAAAAAAATCAGGGTCTTTCACGCAGACCTATACGGAGATGAACCGAGTCAAAAAACTGAGTTGATGTGAAATGACTCGCTAACCTCAAGATCATAGAACTCCTGAGCATCATCCAGGCCCTGGACGCGGATCTGCAGGCCCCTGTTGTGGCCTTTCCCTCCTGCTCCCATAGCTGAACTGAGGCTCTGCCCGGGCTCCAGGGTGCTGATGCCAGTGTTGTACTGAGCTCCGAGCCGTGTCCCTGCAGGGGTCTGCAAGGAGCGGTAGGTGCCCTCGATCTCACCCATAGCTGCTCCTAATGCAGCCTACCCCCTCTCTCACACACATATACACACCCCTGCCTGGAGACAACAGAACAATCAAAGAAATGACACAATGATACGAAATCTCAAGCCAGTTCTACAGGAAGTTATATTATGGTACAATCTGAAAGAACTAATCCAAGATTCAAAGACAGGAAAACAGATAAAACTGGATATGCAGAGACAGCAATTAGAGTCTACAATCAGGATTTTTTTTTAAGAAAGATAAGAAGATAATTTATAACTGGTCCCATATTCATTGTATTAATGTTATGATACTCAATTACGGATATTAATTGTTATTTTATTCCTGTTACAAAACACACTAAATCATACAGCTAGAAAAACATCTGAAAGTGAACATACTCCTCCAGCAGACATTTATAGCACATAGTTTATGATTTTACTCTTTTTTTTTTTTTCATTAAATTATTTTTAAAAGAAACCTTTGCACATTTTGTTTTCCATTTGTCGAGTTCATCCTTGTTTTGGCCTGTCTAATTTCACTGGTAAACTCAATATTAAAGAACCTATGCAGATAAGTGGAAAAGTTCAAATGTCATTGAAATATAAGCCTAAATAATTATCCAAGTAAGTGTTCAACAAACAGATTATTCAGACATTATGTATCGACAGATCTTTTGTTTTCTAGCTCTAAAATCATTTAAAATGAACCATGCATGGATGAATCGTTTGCAATAAGATCAATGAGATGCATTTAGAAAAAAAAAAGCTTTTTACATTTAATGCCAACTTTAAAGGACAGGCATGAGTCAATCAGAACTGATGCATTTATTGTCAACCTTGATTGACTACTTGTCCAGGTTTCGATTCAAACATTCACAGCTGCTCTACACTGATGATGAATCTGATGATAACTCTGATGACATTTACACCAAGGTAGTGTGATCCAATTCAATAGCAGTGACATGACTACAAGACACAAGCTCACATTAGCCATTACAAAATACTAATGTACTGCCAAATTTAGCAATGACTGCATGAGCAACACTAATTATTATTGGCAACACTTGAGGCATCAATGCAACACGACCAACTCAAACAAGCTACACTTTAACTCTCTTGATCTCTAAAGCAACAGGGGCAACTGAGAATAACATTCATTAAAGCCAACATCATCCAGCATGCTTCTGGCTCTTTAATGCAACCGGTCGGTTAAAGTAATTTGACTGGAATGCCTTCAAAGCACAGGCTCACTTACAAACTGTGATCCAAACTGACCTATTTCCTCCTCGTAAAGTTTACATTTGAGAAGGAATACTTTATCCCGGAGTTTGAGCGATTCCTACAGTTGAATCAGCCAATGATCAGTGACCATTAATCTCTTTTGTTTCAGTAATGAAAATAACTTTCTCATTGCTGGCTGCAATTCATAATTAAACGAAAAGCCGACATAAACTCTGGAGTTGTGTAATGAGATAAAGCTGCATGAAACGAAGATAAAAATCTCTGCAATAGCTTAACCCCTCACGACAAACTTATTTTACTCGTCGTATTTCACTAACACCGACAAAAACATCCTCAGCTGCGACGAAAAATAAAAGCACGCATTTTGCTGTTTGTCATTACAGAGATGAAACAAAGACTGAGAAAGTTTAGTCAAACCACACAAACATGCGAAGAGACCATAAAACTCTATCGTATGTTTCACTGAGATACGTTTAAATAAGCTACTGTCAATATAACTGATTTGAATTTGCTTTCAATCTCTATTTTGAGATAAACCGACATACCTTTTATTTTTCGCCTGGTATTTCTTCAACTCTAAATGAGTTACACGTCGAACCGTCGTTGTAGGCGAACTGCGGCCAAAGCTCCGCTCTGATTGGACGACTTCAGACAGATCCCGCCTTCTATTGGTTCAGACTCGCATTGAAATGGACGGCAGCTATTGGCTGAAAGGTATACCTGCGGACTAATTTGATTGGTTTCGAAATGCCATGCAGTTTGATTATTATAATATAATATAATATAATAAATACATTTACATGAAATAGTATTTAACAAATAAAAAAACAAGTCAAACTATTGTTTTGTTTTATTTATTTATTTATAAAATAAATGAAGTGCTGCCTAAAATACTGTCTAGTTACAGAGACAAAATAAATAAATAAATAACTAAAAAACAAATAAAAAAACTTGTGTCTGTACACTATATCATATTTCCAGGAAACGTAAAATTACAGGAATGCCAAATAATGAAATATTGTTTGTTCACATGCAAAATAAGGGAAGCTTCAGGCTTCACATGTGAGGTGTCATTCAAAACAGTGAACATATAAGCAAATAAGTGTGGAAAGTTGAGGTGTCAAATGACCAAAAACTGACCAAAATGGAATAGAGGGATACGGATTATATTACAAAATTTATTTAAACAAAATGGGAAATAACAGAAGGGAATAAGCATGACCTGCACAGTACATGACATAAAAAAACAAAAACAGCAACTCCACATTTGCAAGCTGGAGCAAGAATAAGTACTGACCACATTATTTGTTGCAAACCATAGAAAGTAGTTTCAGTGTTACTTAAATCCCATGTAGAGTTGTTCTGTAAAACCAGACACATAAAATATATATAAACCAAGACCAAAAGACCAACTGGCAGTAGTTCAGTTAAATTATACATAGATTGTACATATAATCATTTACTAATTTATTTTAAGTCAGTAAGTGAAAAAATGCAAATTGCAATGTAGACAGTCTCTCATTTAAAGCATTTTGTGGTTGGAAGTTCAAGGCCCCCACTGCATTGTTTCAGCAGGCGTGTGGCTGTCTTTAGGACATGATACCACTGAGGAAGATGGCGTCTCTGCACATGTTCATTGATGATCTCAACAACACATGCAGCAGAGAACCAGCCCCGCTGTCTGTCCTGTACCCTACGGCCTTCCAGAAACCCTACAAAAGACCAGAAACGAGAGAATGAAAAAAATAAACTTAATTGATTTTAGACTTATTGAATTCGGAATGGCAGGGTTGTGTTGCAACAGTACCATCTGAAGTCTTCTGCATGACGTTGATCACATCTCCCAGCTGTAGACTAAGCTCCCCTTGTTATTGTCCACTGTACACCTCAATACATCGCACCTGAGGACAGTCTTAGACACAGTGCCTATTTGATTCAAATTTGTACATTGTTATTTTTTTTATTTATTCACAAATGTATTATAATTATAATCTACACTGCAGTTAATTGTTTGATCTGACTAAAAACAGATGTTTCCCATTTTTGGAAACACAATTTTGAAGCCATTGACACTTTTGCCCCCTAGTGGACAATATGTAGCGGCACAAGCTATTTTTTATTGTATAATCTTACATATTATTTATAGAATTGCCAAAGGTTAAATATTTTGTACACAATGTCATTGAATAACACTTATAAGCAAAACACAAGATCAGACATATATTCATATAAATATGTGTTGAAAATAAAAGATGGTGTCATTATGTCATATGCATTACAATATTTTTTGGTTTCTGTTGAACTGACTCAAACACACACATAAAAAAACTGGTATTGCATTTAGTGATTCATTCTTACCCCACTCTTCATACACAGTATCCTGTCCATTTCTTCGCCCACTCAGGAGCTCCACCCACAAGTCCTTCTCAGCTCTAAAAAAACAAGACACAAGCTTATTGGGGGAAACTACATAGTATGTTATATGTTTTGTAAATATTTGCTTTGATCTTGCCATAAAGATCATGATGTGTCTGGTTCTTTGCATTGGGTACTAACTCTGAATTTGTTTGCAGCAGAAGTTGAGAGGTGGCACTCCGGTGATTATGCAAAAGGACGAGCCTAGATATCCGGTTCAGCTCACATCCCTCCAGATCTTTGCCCTCGGTCACTTCTATCAGAGTGCGGTGCACGTAGTCATGAACTACAAAACGATCCATCCTGCATTCATAAAAGACATTAACACCTTAAGAAGGGTAGGTATACAGACAAAAATGTGACCCTGGACCACAAAACCAGTCATGAGGGTACATTTTTCAAAATTGGGATTTATAGCTTTATTAAAGCTGAATAAATAAGCTCTCTATTGATGTATGGTTTGTTAAGATAGGACAATATTTGGCCAAGATACAACTATATTTAAATATCTGGAATCTGAGTGTGCAAAATATTGAGAAAATTGCCTTTAAAGTTGTCCAAATGAAGCCAATGCATATAACTAACCAACCAAGTTTTGATATATTTATGGTATAGGAAATTTTCAAAGTAATATCCTAATGATTTTTGCCATAATAGAAAAATTGATCATTTTGACCCATACAGTGTATTGTTGGCTATTGCTACAAATATACCTGTGCTACTAATGACTGGTTTTGTGCTCCAGGGTCACAAATGACCATCTGCTGCATCTATAGTGTTCAAAAGTTTAGGTCAGTAAGATTTTTAAAAATAAATTAATACTTTTATTCAGCAATTAAATGAATCAAAAGTGACAGTAAAATATTAATAATGTTACAGTGATTTCAGTTAATAAATGCTGTTCTTCTGAACTTTCTATTCATCACAGTATCCTAAAAAAATGATCAGAGTTTCCAAAAAATATTAAGCAGGACAAATGTTTTCAACATTGATGATAATAAATGTTTCTTGACCACCAAATCAGCATATTAGAATGATTTCTGAAGGATCATGGGAAGCTGAAAACATGTCTGCTGAAAATTCACCACAGTAATAAATTATATTTTAACTATTTAAAAAAGAAGACAGTTATTAAATTTGTAATATTATTTCACAATATGACTGTTATACTGTATTTTTGATCAATTTAGAGATTTAAGAGACTTTTTATTTTAAAACGTACCCACTCCAAATTTTTGAATGGTATTGTGTTTCAATCTTAGATTGACAATCATTGACAATCTATTTATCCATAAAGGCTATCTATAAAATAGGATTTTGCAATAAAACTTTTAAACAGTATATCAGTACCATATCAGTTATTGGCCAGTGTTAGAGGTTTCTTTATTTATTGGTATCTGTGAATATTGGATATTTATTATGCAAACTCCTGATATTCTCTATTTTAACATTTAGTTGACCTTTTCTGTCATCTAATGCTCATTAAATCAATCTTTAAAAACATTCATCTTTAGCAAATCTCAAAATAAATATCAATTTCCGTACTGTACAATGATGTTGGTTGACGGTTAAATAAATTTGCGGCAATAAATGATTTTATTAATTTATTTGGATAAAACAGCTCAGAATTTAAATATTGTCCATTTGTTCGTTATTAACATAATCATCGATATTCAGACACATTTTAATATCAGTGCAAACCAGGTAGAAAAAGAGTTGAATCTGTCGGTTTAGATAACGGAGACATCCAAAATGTGAAGTTTTGGGAGCCTACAGGCACAGGACGGAGACATCCATAAGCCAGAAGATATCTAAGGAACAATCCATCTGTCTAGAAACTAAACCTAATGAAAATCGAAGAAACTTCTCACTAAGTAAACCTTTAAATCAGCTCATTTGATAAACCAATAGATTCGGCTCTCCTACCCTTTCCTGGTGGCCACCAGAAGCAGATCATTAAAGAGGAACAGAAGTACAGGGCACAGTATTCTCTGGCCAAACATGTTTTCCTTCAAAGAGATTTGCATCAGATCTCCCTGCTGCACAAGCCAAGCGGGAGGAAGACACAAGAGGCATGGCCTGAGAGAGACAGAAAGACCCCAAAACAGACAGACATTGATGAAATCTGTTTCATTCTGCCCACCTGCCAGTTGCAAGCTTCTAGAAGCTGTAAGTGAAGACAGCACAAAGCATACAACATAATGCAGCAAACTGATTTTTATACAATGATACATTGAGAAAATGATATACATTGAGAAAATGTTTAGCAGCTTGGCATTCATACCCTGGAGATCTCCGTCAGAGCTCTCAATGCTGAGGCCTCACAGTCTGACCCTGGAACGGCCTTCTTCTGGATATTCTGCATTCCATCGAAATGTTTGACATATTCAGTGATGTAACATTTAAAAACAATGAAACATTCTCATGCTAATTATGCTAGTGCTTCTCATCACTCACCTCCATTAGGATTTTAAGCTGTGTGATTCTCTGAAGTGGCAGTGAAAGGAAAGATTTGAGGGGTAGGCGGTTCGAGGGTCGTCCTGTAGTTTGTGCAAGATCTCCACAGTCTGAGGACTCTCTTTTCTGATCACAGTACAACATGGATTATAAATATTTTCAAACAGCAGACACTTCTGTAGAATACAATACAACCAATTTGCATTCCTAATATACATGATAAATAAACATCAAGCATTCTTTTACCCAAGGTTGTGTAATGTCTGCTGCTGATAGGGCATATTACGGATGTAATTTATATAAGCATCAAAGGGTCCAAGAGCATATTGGTGCACAACATCACAGACTACATCGCAGAACACACTTGAGGCCAGCTCCAACAGCATTGCATTAATGAAGCTAAGAAAAGAGTTTGCATAAGACATAGGTACTTAAATCACAATTAAAAATGCCTGAATTTAATTGCATTATATCTTAAAAATTGGCATATGCAAATGAATGATGCTAAAGCTTTTTTCCACAACTAACTTTTCTGAGCCACTTTTGCAATTATTTTTGATTTATAGGTCATTTTCCGTGGATGTTTGAAGTCACTTCACTTTAAGTTCACACAAGTTCCAAACTGAATTTTCAGCAGCCATTTATCCAGGCTTCCGTGTCACATGATCCTTAAGAAATAATTCAAATATATTGATTTGGGGTTCAAGAAACATTATTATCATCAATGACCAAAAAACCATTGTGCTACTTAATATGTTTGTGGAAATTATGCTACATTTTTAGGATTACTTTTTGTAAACATTTATTTGAAATATAACTTTTTGTAAGAGTGTAAAAGTCTTTGCTCTCTATGTTGATCAATTTATCACATTCCTTCTGAATAAAGGTGTTAAAAATGAACCTAAACTTTGTTTGAATGGTAGTATATATAAGACATAATATCATTATATACAGGCCCAATACCTTTGACAGATCTCTTTGATCTTTGGGGATGTGAATGACGGGCAAAGGCAAAGAATGTTGGGACAAAGTGTGGCTAACATCAGATAATATAAAGGAGACGTCATGAAAACAGGTATTACCAATTTTTATACACCTTAGGGTACCTCTTGAAGCTTTAGCTGTTCCTTACTGAGCCGACGTAGTATTCCACTGTCTCTTACAATGTTTCGGTCTTGCCACAAGTTCTCCACCAACTTTGTTTTAGTATCAGCACACATGCAGCTGCAGTCTCTCTTAGAAGGGCTTTTGATTAGTTTGTCCACCAAACCAGGAAGAGGCAGCATTGTTGGAGTCCTTTGAGAAGTTTCAAGTAAGTTCTTAGAGAGATTCTCCACATCTGTTTCTTGGTATTTTATCACAGAGGGAACGTCCTCTGGACTCTCTCCATTGGAAACACCTGAGATGGATACATTTTCATGTAGTCTTTCTCCATCAGTCAGTCTTTTGGTGTGGAAGCACAATGAGCACATTTCTAACTGAGAGTTACTAAACATTTTGGGAGAGTGATCTCCTTTAGTCTTTAATTGCCCCTGAGAATCTTTTGTGTAGCTCAGAAACCAAACTTTCCCTGACAAGGTCGCTGAGCAATCCAACTTCATTGTGCTCAATTTTGGTTTTATCGTGGACCCTGAAAGCAGGAATTGGTTTTGACAGAGAAAGATGTGGAAGAGGTTTGCCATTAGGAAAAACCTCAGAACCTGGAGAGAACAAGAGAATCATTGCAAGGTAAGATATAACAGTGAAATACTACTACACAGGGATAATGATGGTGGAATTAGAGTCCCTGATTGTCTGTGGGGCATCACTGGTGAACTGGAGCATTCAGACTGGACTGGTGTCGTGTCTACATCCACATAAACTCTCTCATCAATATCATTCTTAGGTGCTTTGCCAACAAAAATGGACAACACAAGATCCTCCATTCAGACTGCTGACACATTGGTTCTCATTCAATAAGAAACTTGAAAGTGCTTTATACACATATACTGTCTTATGTTTGGAGCCCCAAATACCCTAGTGATTTATATGTAACTATAATTTAAAAATTAAGCTGTTCTGCCAACTCTTACATTTATGCATTATACTATAAACACTTTTCTCCAAAACGTTTTTAGGTGAAGGGCCTTGGGGTGTTTGACACAAAACATGAAGGGAAAAAATGGCTGACTATATGATAGTTGGTGTATTTTTGGCTCGAGAGATGCCTGTAAGTCACAAAGCAATGAGAAATAAATTCAAATCATTATAGCAAATGAAAACTCACCCATCATGGAAAGCATTTGCTCTGGCTCTTTGGGAAGAGGACTGGCAGGTACAGGTATGCTCGGAGGGACTCGTTTTGATTTATGTGAGGTAGTTTTTGGATGACTGTGTCAGTTTCCTAAATGAGCGTCATTATTCTTTCCATCTGTGGAAACAGATTGGAGAATATTTGCCAGTGGTTCACAAATTTGCTGTCATGACAGTAGGATGTTGTACATGCAGGACTGCTTTTACTCAGTCAACGTCTAGGAGTTTATGTTTATAAATTGGAATTCTGTACCTGAACAAGCTGGGTCTGATGCAGATGCGACATAATTCATATTGCTTTTATGGACAGGCTGTGATTGGTCAACATGGAACTGCGTCTTTGGTAGACTAGGTTTTGGGATTGGTTTTATCTTTGGGAGAGCGACCAGACTGTGAGTGGCAACTCCTTGGTGTGGGGTTTGTGCCGCTGTGGAGTTCTGGGTGGCCTGGCGTTGGTGGTCCTTCTCTTGGACATCTCTCCTCAAAATAAAGTATGTCGCTCTGCACCATTTCTAATCCTTAAGCGGAGGTTTAGGGGGACAGTAAGTTTTAGACACAGGAAAGTTTTGGCATGGATACAGTTCTCTGTATTCATCTGGCCCTGGCATGGCCTTCGGACGCCTGTAAGGAAGAGCAGATGGGAGCAGAATGCTACTTATTAATTGTCAATGTAAATGTTGTCAGATGAATATAAAAATTTGTCTACATAAGTAATGGAAATTAAAGAACTTTTGATCATAGAAGAAATTGTGAAATTACATATAAGATGTGATATTCTATCAGTTCACACTATAATGCAATACTTAAGTTACATTCAGTTTGCACAAGTATATATTTTTAAGTACACCCCCTGACAAAAGTCTTGTCGCCTATCCAAGTTGTAGGAACAACAAATAATAACTTGACTTCTAGTTGATCATTTGGAATCAGAAGTAGCTTATATGAAAGGCAAAGGCCTCTAGATTACGCTTATTTTACCAAAATAAAATCTTATCATGCCTTGATGTTTAATTATTTAATTAGGACAGAAAGGTCAGACTTTGCTTAGACAAAAGTCTTGTCACTTAACAGAAACAATGTACAGTACAGAACATAAAGTCATGGTGCAGTGGAAAAAGAATTAATATTGTGTATGACTCCCATGAGCTTGGAGGACTGCATCCATACATCTCGGCAATGACTCAAATAACATATTAATAAAGTCATCTGGAATGGCAAAGAAAGCATTCTTGCAGGATTTCATCTTCAATGCCTCCTCCTTCATCTTACCCCAGACATGCTCAATAATGTTAATGTCTGGTGACTGGGTTGGCCAATCCTGGAGCACCTTGACCTTCTTTGCTTTCAGGAACTTTGACGTGGAGGCTGAAGTATGAGAAGGAGCGCCATCCTGCTGAAGAATTTGCCCTCTCCTGTGGTTTGGAATGTAATGGGCAGCAAGAATGTCTTGATATCTCAGGCTGTTGATGTTGCCATCCACTCTGCAGATCTCTCGCACGCCCCCATACTGAATGTAACCCCAAACCATAATTTTTCCTCCACCGAACTTGACTGTTTTCTGTGTGAATCTTGGGTCCATTCGGGTTCCAATAGGTCTTCTGCAGTATTTGCGACGATTGGGATGCAGTTCAATAGATGATTCATCGGAAAAATAAACCTTCTGCCACTTTTCCAGTCCATCCTTCCTGCAAGCTGTGGGCCTTGACAAATGCAACACGATTTTTTAGTTGTCTTCTGTTTAATGCTGGTTTCTGAGCACTAATTCAGCCATTGAGACCACTGCATGAGAGAATTCGACAAACTGTTCTTGTAGATACAGGGGTTTCTGGTGACTAGTTTTTATGTAGCTCTGCTCTAGTTGAAAAAGGTCTGGCCCTGGACTGTCAAACCAACAAACGGTCCTCTCGAACAGTTGTCTTACTGACCTGGGCCTGTCATGAACTTCACCAGTTTCTTCAAATCTTTTTCTTATCCTCTCCACTTGACGTTTAGATACATTAAAGATGTCTGCCACCTCAGCAGGAGACTTGGTCTTCAGGCTCTTGATGATCAGCACTTTGGTCTGTGGTAGAATCTTTGGCATGCTGTCAGAGGTCAGGATGCATTTCAAATGAAGGTTGGGTGTGCTGGGGTTCTTCTACACACCTGGGAATGTGTTAATTACAGTATTTGTCACAGGTGACACTCTAATCTGTGATTGGTTGAATCCTTTAAAGATGTGACAAGACTTTTGACTAAGCAAAGTCTGACCTTTCTGTCCTAATTAAATAATTAAACATCAAGGCATGATAAGATTTTATTTTGGTAAAACAAGCGTAATCTAGAGGCCTTTGCCTTTCATATAAGCTACTTCTGATTCCAAATGATCAACTAGAAATCAAGTTATTATTTGTTGTTCCTACAACTTGGATAGGTGACAAGACAAGAAGTTTTGAGTTAAACCTGCAAACCATTGCAAGCCCAACTCATTGTGAGGCCACTAGCAAAAATAATGTATTATTTGCATAACTGTAATAATTTTAGTGTTAAATTATTGATGAATCATGAGAAAAATACTGTGAAAAAAATCTGTTTTTATGCATAAATGCATATAGACAGTTAGTGAGCTGCTGATTTTAGTAATGCATACTAGCATAATGATCTTACTATTTGTTTTCTTTTTATTATATCATTTTAAAATGAAAAACTTGCTATGTGTACTGCGATAAGCTAACTGAGACTTGTTATAGCACTTGCATATCATTGCTCTTTTGTTGATTTTTATTGCTTCCATTGTCCTCATTTGTAAGTTGCTTTGGATAAAAGAGTCTGCTAAATAACTAAATGTAAATGTAATGTAATGTACTATTTCTGACAAAGATATAGCAAAAAGAAAGAATAATGGTAGTGGGCTCTTCTGTGTGGCTTTACTGGTGTACACATCTAATTGATACTAAGCTCTTCTTTTGTGCTCATTTGCATAACTGATTGAAAATTAGATTAATTTGATTATTATGTTATAGTGGTATCTGGATTTGATAACTGATTACATTTTATAGTAAGGAGTCTTTTGTACTAAAGTATATTTGGACATACCATGTTGTGGTCTACATGTTATTGTTACATTAATGGGATAGTCCACCCAAAAGTGACATTTTGACATAATTTATGCACTCTTGTGTCAATTTCTTTCTTTCTTGGTACCCAAACAGTTTTGGTTCCCATTGACTTTCAATGTATGGACAGTCAAAAAGTCAATGGGAACTGAACAGTCTTCTACATCTTCAAAAGATCTTCTTTTGTGTTCTGCAGATGAAAGAAATTCATGCAGCTTTAGAAACAACATGAGGGTATGTTTTGGGTGGACTAACCCACTGTAACGTCCAGACAGAGAGAGTGTGATCTGATCTGACTGCACATAAGAGCTCAGACAAACTTGCCTTTGTGATCTCTGAAAGTGATGATTCAGCATATTGGTACAGATGGCCTTTGGATGATCTCATTTCAGAAATAAAGAGAAGTAATTTGTTGACACCTGAGCTGTCTATACATTGTGGGTAAAATATGTGCTACTAGAAATGGCCATACACTGAAACATACTGTACACTGATAATATGATTTCTTGAGTAGTTTTACCTACAGCCTACCACACACAGACACGCATAAGCCCACCAATAATTTCCTTTTTGTGGGCACAGCTGGATCACGTTGTGAAAAGAGCTGTTGTCGGGATTTCCCACTTTTCCCATCTCAGGAGATCCGGTCACACGTCTCCACTTGCTGTCAACTACTGTATCATCTAAGACATTCCTACTAAATTGAGTCGAGCAGGTAATGTATCCTTAGGCTTTCTGCTAACTAAGTCACCTTTATAATGGAATGTGGAAAATTCCCACTTTCCATAAATGTCCCAATGATTGAAAAAGTAGAAAAACCAACATGCTCAGTAATGAAGTAATTGTTTTTATGGGTAGGAAGGGCAAGATGAGCTTGTAGGTAAAATCCAGCCACTGCCTCAATCAAGAGCTGCACATTTTTTTATTAAGGTAAAAATGTACTGTAATTTAAAAATTGATTTTATTAATTAACTTAAATTATTAAAATTATTTTTTTAAATTACATTTTTAATGAATTTGAAAAACCTGTCAATTGGTTAGCAGCAAACTTCTCATTACCTCCTGTATTTTTGGAGGTTGTCAGAGTGGTATACTGTAAAGGTACAAAACAAATTTTAGTACTTCAGTAGTTTGATGTATTTACAATACAGTAGTTAATAGTCATCTAGAAATTAGCAATTCATCTTGGAACAACTGAATGTAACAAGTGGCTGACCTTAGTCAACAAGGCAGTCAGTGTACCCAATCCTATAGAAATTCTCTTCAAGACACAACAGATGGAAGATAAGAAAGATGCATCTTGGATATGTGCATATGAGAATGATGGGCCAGACACTATAATGCAACACAAATATATGCGATGCTTTAAAATGGCTTTATACAAGCAAACACCATTATATATATATATGTATTTATTTAAACATTTTACATCCATTACTTTCACACTAATGTTTCTCATCTCTTAAACCTCATCATTTCAATTTTGTATAAATGTTTCTGTAAATACACTTGATATTGGAAACTAGCCGTATAGTAGACGCATTATTGTATTACAATAAGACATAAACATAATATCCCATATTATATTAAAATTATTATTAAAACTAATATTAATTAAACAACAACTTCCACTTACCTCAGTTTGTATTCACTGCTTTTAATTCTGAAATGTTGTCCACCTCTTGATGCTTTGCAAACTCAATAAACCGATACCCTCAGCCAACATTGAGTCTAGCTAACAGTCGGAATGCCATGTAATTCAATCACACAACTCTATCCCTTGTAACTGTTGAATTCAGTCTCGACTTCAAATGTAGAAAGAGGGGAGGGAAAAAGAAGATCCGTCCCGACATGCCAGTGTAAAGTCAATCAGGTAAGAAGTCTGGAATCCACTGATAATGCATCCTTAGTGTAACTTAAACTTGGGTTATTAAAACATAATACAGATTTTGTTATACAAATCTTAACATAAAACTATTCACACTATCAGAACAATATATAGTCAAAAATACTGGAGCTTTTGGCTGGGAAGTATTGAACGTGAAGAAAGGGAGGTGCAAAAAGGCATGGAAAGCCAAGACACCAAATTAAATGTACCAGTAATTAGAAAGCAATCCTGCCCTTTGTCAGTGGAAATGAATTAGCTGGTTCAGTCCCAACACTTACAGTACCAGGATGATGAAGATGAAACAAGGGAGGACATTTCAGCAAGACAATGATCCCAAACACAGCCAAGGAAACTCTCAATTGGTTTCAGAAAGAGAAAATAAAGATGCTATATGGCCAGTCCAATCACCTGACTTGAATCCAATAGAAAATGAATCCAAGAGGCCCACGGAACCTTCAAGGTTTGAAGACTCTGTGGAAGAATGGGTCAAAATCACACCTGAGCAATGCATGCGACTAGTTTCTCCATACAGGAGGCGTCTTGAAGCTGTCATTACCAACAAAGGCTTTTGTACAAAGCATTAAATAAATTTCAGTAGTTCAATAATTTTTCCCTGTGTCATTCCATTTTATTACACATAACTTAATTTCTGAACTTATTTGTTTTGTTTTCTTTGCATGTATATATTACTTGGGTTACTGACTTCAGCTGAAAATTTCATGTCAACAGCACCTTCAGAAATATATTTACTGGGAAAAATGGTGACGTGTTCAATACTTATTTTACCAACTGTATGCATATAGAGGTAAGGTGTTTACTTTTCAATATTTTACAGATCTCTTCCATATGATGTTTCCCAGAAAAACACAACATGTTCTTATGAAACTAACCAAATTGTTCTAAAATTGTGAACCTGGACCACAAAATATATTTACAGTAGGACATGGTAGGACCCTTGCTGTCTATTATGGAGGGTCAGAAAGCTCTCTGATTTCATCAAAAATATCTTAATTTGTGTTCTGAAGATGAACGATCTAATGGGTTTGAAACAACACGAGAGTGAGTAATTAATGACAGAATTTTCATTTTTGGGTGAACTATCCCTTTAAATCAAGTTAATACATTTTATACATACATATAATTTTCTTTATTATTTTCTTAGCAATGCCCCATAGCAGTATATGAAGGTCTAAACTTATCATTTAACAATTATTATTGTATTGTATAATTATTATATCTGTCAATTCAGTTTTAATCTGTGTATATACGTATACATAAAGTTTAGCAGCAGTGCGATATGATTGATTTGTAAGTACTAAGTGAATAATTATATATGCAGCATGCAATAAATATATATGCAGTTATTTATATTACTTAGTGAATATAATATATACAGTAGCACGTGATATATAGCTATTAGGGCCGGGACTCGATTAAAAAAATTAATCTAATTAATTAGAGGCTTTGTAATTAATTAATCGAAATTAATCGCATTTTAATCGCATATAAATATTTGACCTGAGAACAGTGAGAAGTAAGTTTTTTTTTATATGGATTTTTAAATTTCCCATCCACAGGGCCAACCAAAGCGGTCTCATCAGCTTCTTTGTCCATGTTCACTGTGTTTTTGTTTTTGGCTGTTTCTCAATATGCGTTCTTCAGCGATCTTGCGTCCTTGTGTTCTCGTTCTACGTCATCATTAACCGCCGAAGTTCAGTTCCAATTCTCAAGAATGCAAGTATAGAGGATGCATGAAAGTGCCCGGATATGTTCTTGAAACTGAGGATGCATCGAGTGCAGACTTGAGAGAATCGAGCCGTTAGAAATCCCAGAAAACGCTGTGGGCGGCCGGTGTACGGAAGCCTGCAAGCTTTAAAGTCGCTCTCACAAATACTTAACGGCTCTTCAAGTTGAAATTTGATATGCATGTTAAGAAGCTATGTAGAACAATCAAAACAAATCTGAATTGTTTTTACATGATTAGACCATATATATCCTTGAAAGCAGCCAAGTTATACATGCATGCAATGATTTTATCACATTTATCTTACTGTGTGACTGTCTGGAGTCAGGTTTCTCAACTGACTATTAAACCTGTCAGATCCCTATATAAACAAACACTAAAAGTTTTGGATAAGAAACCAACCAGATGGCATCACTGTAGCATTTTACAAAAATATAGTTTGCTTAGTTTTGAAAATTTTATAAATTCATCTTTTATTAAAATGTTTTTTAAATGTTTAAATAATCTTGCGCCAAAAGTTATATGCAAATTAATATCAAAACAGAGTAGTAAGGGGATCGCTACAAGAGGTGCAACTACACAGAACTGTATAATACCACAGAGAAAAACTAAATTTGCACAATCTACATTTTCAGTTCAAGGTACGTTGTTATGGAACAGCTTGTCAGCTGAATTGAAAATGCAAACACAGTTGAATATTTTTCAAACAAAACTGAAAAAGTGGTTCAAACAAAAGCAGATATGTGAACATTGATGGTGGTACATAGTTTTAGTTGTTTATTTTATTTTATTTGTGTTTTTTTTTTTTGTTTTTTTTAGCCCAACCAGGGACTGGGGCTGCAAATTAGCCTCCGGCTAGAAGCCTATATGTAGAGCATCGGCTACATGAAATTGTAGCAATGTTATACTGCATTGTCCCTGTTAAATAAAAAAAATAAAAAAGTAAACATTTATCGTTTTGTTTTGGTTAATTTTAATAAAGTTATAAGACCTGGAGAAAGTCTGCATTTTAATTGGCATATTAAAATTAATCTTAACAGTAAAACATATAACGCTGTAAAATAAAACACAATACAATTATATGAAAGTAATATCTATAATAGTATGAAATGTTTTAATAAGTTATGACATTTTGTAATATTGATTGTTCATTGGCCGTTTCTTATGCTGAGACTATGCGGTCAGTTAAGCAGGAACGCAGTAAGTTACATCTCAGTTCTCATAAGTGTGCGTTCTGTGTTCTCGTGTCCTTCCGAGTTCGTTCTTCCAAGGAAGCTCTCTCTCGCGCACTCTCCCCGTGTTCGCTTGACTTTTGTCAAGCCCGGCGCCTCATAGGCAAGACCGGTCTCCACGAGAACGCAAGTCCGTTCTTTGCGTCTTTTGTCTGAACGCTAGTAGGTGCTCCAGTATAATCGGTCTGCCGAAACTCATCCAGTGAGAAACGTTCCGCGGTGCAAAAATAAGTGCGATTAAAATGCGTTAAAAAAATTTAACGCGTTATTTTTGTGTAATTAATTAATCTAAATTAACGCGTTAAAGTCCCAGCCCTAATAGCTATCCTTTTGAATGAAGTTGTAATGTCTTTGGTTGGAAGGTCAGTATTAGTCTGTGCATTATTATTTTGCACTGTTTGATAGATGTTGGGCTTTTAGTATGCTGGGAAAAGAGGTTCTCATCATCCATTTCCGACTAAAAAGTCACAGTTGTTGAAAGCACTGAAAGAGTCAGTACTTTGAACATCTGTTGAATGAGAGGAATCTGTCCCCATCTTGTGGATGTAACTTTGCACTACTGCAACTAGTTGATTTTAACATTGTAATCTGCAATAAAAATATGCACCACAAATACCTGAAAAGCATATGGCCGAAAACATGATTACTCTCAAATAAATAGCATATAACTAAATATTTATTATTGATTTATTATATAACCTCTGAATTTACACCTCTAAAATATTGGAAAATAAGGATTATATCCTTATAATCTTCATAAATCTGTTCTAGCTACAATTACCTCTTAATAACGACAAACAGATTTTTATGCATGAGCTTCGCAGACATGTATATTATCTTAGTTTTCTTTTAAAATGATTATTATACATTGAATAAATTTAAATTTCTTGTCAACTCTGAACTAAAAGTCAAAATAACTAATTTCATGGGAAGAATTTATAACTCCCATAGGTCATACAGTATATATCCTGAGAAAAAAGCTCTATCATCCCAATTTTGCATGTATAGAAAAACAATTGAATGAATGCAATGAAACGTATGATTTGGTAGCATTGTCTCTATGAAGTTTTCCAAATCATAATTAAACTGCTACACTGAAAGTGTAGTATTTCAAAGTAGTATTTCCCACAAAACCTCACAACCTATTCTTCTGAGATTGGGATAATGGCATGGGGCAGAGAGAGTGGATGTTGTGTCCTTCAATCGTTCAAGAAAAACAGTGGAAATCAATGACTTAGTTAGAATCAGTTACAGAATGTAATTGTACAGGTTTGTATGCAATTTCTGATTGACTCATGGTGGTCTTACCACATTGTCATAGATCTATGTTTAGCATATTATCCCTAGAGAAAGTGCTATATTATAGGACTTTGCAACCTCTGTGTGCTTCCATTTGAATACTGTCTATTCAATGGTTTTCTTTCAGGACCCAGATTTCACATTAAATAGTGACCCAACCCAAAACTGTAAAAAAAAATAAAAAAACAACAACAAAAAAAAACCTTAAAATCAAAATATGAAATTGAAACTCCATAGGCCCTAACAATTAAAATAAAATTACTCACAAAGGCGGAATAAAAAAAAAAGGACATTTCTGTAAATTATAAACACCAGCTCTGGGGTGATTTACCCAATATCCTTAATGTAGTCTGAGTATTATTTTATTTAACTTATATTTTGTTTATGGTTGTGGAGGATGTGTGTATGTCTGATTTAGTGGATAATCAGATTATTTTGCTAGTCTACTAAGCATTAGCATTTAGCTTTGTCTTTCCTTGCTGTCTATCAGAACAAACATGTGACCAAATAATGTAAATCACCAAACTAATATACAGTTGTGCAAAAAAGTATTTAGTCAGCCACCAATTGTGCAAGTTCTCCCACTTAAAAAGATGAGAGAGGCCTGTAATTTTCATCATAGGTACACTTCAACTATGAGAGACAGAATGGGGGGAAAGAATCCAGGAAATCACATTGTAGGATCTTTATTGAATTAATTGGTCAATTCCTCGGTAAAATAAGTATTTGGTCACCTACAAACAAGAAAGATTTCTGGCTCTCACAGACCTGTAACTTCTTCTTTAAGAGGCTCCTCTGTCCTCCACTCATTACCTGTATTAATGGCACCTGTTTGAACTCGTTATCAGTATAAAAGACACCTGTCCACAACCTCAAACAGTCACACTTCAAACTACACTATGGCCAAGACCAAAGAGCTGTCGAAGGACACCAGAAACAAAATTGTAGACCTGCACCAGGCTGGGAAGACTGAATCTGCAATAGGCAAGCAGCTTGGTGTGAAGAAATCAACTGTGGGAGCAATTATTAGAAAATGGAAGACATACAAGACCACTGATAATCTCTCTCGATCTGGGGCTCCACGCAAGATCTCACCCCGTGGGGTCAAAATGATCACAAGAACGGTGAGCAAAAATCCCAGAACCACACGGGGGGACCTAGTGAATGACCCGCAGAGAGCTTGGACCAAAGTAACAAAGGCTACCATCAGTAACACACTACGCCACCAGGGACTCAAATCCTGCAATGCCAGACGTGTCCCCCTGCTTAAGTCAGTGCATGTCCGGGCCCGTCTGAAGTTTGCTAGAGAGCATTTGGATGATTCAGAAGAGGATTGGGAGAATGTCATATGGTCAGATGAAACCTAAATAGAACTTTTTGGTAAAAAGTCAACTCGTCGTGTTTGGAGGAGAAAGAATGCTGAGTTGCATCCAAAGAACACCATAACTACTGTGAAGCATGGGGGTGGAAACATCATGCTTTGGGGCTGTTTTTCTGCAAAGGGACCAGGACGACTGATCCGTGTAAAGGAAAGAATGAATGGGGCCATGTATCGTGAGATTTTGAGTGAAAACCTCCTTCCATCAGCAAGGGCATTGAAGATGAAACGTGGCTGGGTCTTTCAGCATGACAATGATCCCAAACACACCGCCCGGGCAACGAAAGAGTGGCTTCGTAAGAAGCATTTCAAGGTCCTGGAGTGGCCTAGCCAGTCTCCAGATCTCAACCCCATAGAAAATCTTTGGAGGTAGTTGAAAGTCCGTGTACCCAGTGACAGCCCCAAAACATCACTGCTCTAGAGGAGCTCTGCATGGAGGAATGGGCCAAAATACCAGCAACAGTGTGCGAAAACCTTGTGAAGACTTACAGAAAACATTTGATCTCTGTCATTGCCAACAAAGGGTATATAACACAGTATTGAGATTAACTTTTGTTATTGACCAAATACTTATTTTCCACCATAATTTGCAAATAAATTCTTTAAAAATCAGACAATGTGATTTCCTGGATTCTTTCCCCCCATTCTGTCTCTCATAGTTGAAGTGTACCTATGATGAAAATTACAGGCCTCTCTCATCTTTTTAAGTGGGAGAACTTGCACAATTGGTGGCTGACTAAATACTTTTTTGCCCAACTGTAAATTCAAGTTTTCATAAAAACTATACAACCAGCAGCCAATACATGCCACACTGATTTAAAATAATTTTTTAAAATCTAATTACTGTGTGAGATCATGATTATTGCATCATGTGAAGATATCAATATTTTAAATACAAAGTGATGTAATTAGCTACAAGACAAACTGTTGTCTTTTAAACAGATGTATATAATGTAATGGCCATGAGACAAGTAAAGAAAGAAAAGTACTTCATAGTTTATGGCTTTAGCTAATTAAACATTGCCAATGATTACATCTGAGATGTGAGAGCAATCTTTTCACAGCTGTACTGCCCCATCTCTGTGTCTGCTGTTGCCATGGCGTGGTTTGGGTATTTCCAGTTTTCAAATGACAGCAGCAATTTACAAACTTCAGTCACACAGAAGGGAGAACGGTGCTGGTCAGTCATCAGATAATAGGGTCAAACAAGCAATCAGGGAAGTAGAGATGAAACCATAATATTGTGGTGAATAGGGTAGCGGGTAAAGAACAGAAATATAGGTAAATATATGAGAAATGCAAAAATGTTTATTTACCATAATTCTCCAAAAACATGCGTGACCATACGGTTGATATATCTGTAAAAGACATCATATTACATATTTATTGCCATATGGATATAGCATATATATGCCATATCATCCCGACCCAGATCTCGAATTCATTGTGGAAGTAGACGCTTCCAGTACAGGCACTGGGGCAGTGCTCTCGCAACGCCAAGGTGATCCTCCCAAACTATACCCCTGTGCGTTCTTCTACCGCAAACTGAACCCGACAGAGCAGAATTATGATGTTGGCAACAGCGAACTCCTCGCTATGAAGGCAGAATTCGAGGAGTGGCATCACTGGCTGGAGGGGGCAAAACATTAATTCACTGTTCTCACTGACCACCGTAACCTAGAGTATCTGAAATCTGCCAAGAGACTCAACCACCGACAAGCAAGATGGTCACTCTTCTTCACCAGATTCGACTTCAAAGCTACTTACCGTCCCGGCTCTCAAAATACCAAGGCTGATGCTCTCTCTCAACTCCATGAGTCTGACTCTCAATCCCCAGATCAAGAACCCATTATTCCATCCACCATCATTCTCGCACCCGTGCAGTGGGACATAATGACCGAAATCACCGAAGCTCAGGTCACTGAACCATCACCGGCTGAAACTCCACGCAACCTCACGTACGTTCCGCAGGTCTTAAGACAGTGAGTGATGTAACTGGTCCACTCGAATCCCAGTTCCGGTTATCCGGGTATTGCAGCCACATTACAACTCGTCAACAACAAGTTCTGGTGGTCCACACTACGAACTGACACTATCATGTTCATCCAGAACTGCACCATCTGCAATACATCTAAGTCTCCACATCAACTACCTGCCGGGCTCCTTCATCCGTTATCCATTACACAACACCCATGGTCACACATAGCCATTGACTTTGTGACTGATTTACCATCCTCTTAGGGCCACACTACTATCCTCACTGTAATTGATCGTTTCTCCAAGGCCTGCAGGCTGATACCACTTCCCAAACTTCCCACTGCCCTAGAAACCGCGGAAGTTCTCTGCAACTATGTATTTAGGTTCTACGGTCTACTAGTTTCTGATCGGGGTCCGCAGTTCACCTCCCCCGTCTGGTCAGCCTTATCTGCAGTCAACTCATGGTTACAATGCAGTGAGGAGACGTGGAACGATGCTCACATCCATCTGCAAAGAGCAGTTCGTCGCACCAGAGAACAGGCCAATTGTCATCGGCGTGCCAACCCCAACTACCAGCTGGGGCAATGGGTTTGGTTGTTCACCCGTGACATAAGGCTCCGGTTACCTTGCAAAAAGCTCAATCCTAGGTACGTGGGTCCCTTCAAAATCATCAGACAAATCACTCCAGTTTCATTCAGATTAGCCTTACCTGCTCATTACTGCATCTCACCCACCTTTAATGTCTCTTTGCTCAAGCCCTCTGATTCAACCTGCCTTGTTATTCGATTATCCTGAGTGTTTGCCGCCAGCCCTGATCCTCGGCCCGAACTCTGACTTTGATTCTGCCCTGTCTACATTGTGTTTGAAGCTCTTGATTGAATTCTGCCTGTTTGATTTGCATTGTTTTAATAAATTCTACCGTGCGACTCCACCGGGCAGGGACACCGGCAAGGGATAGTAGTAGCTTTTTCTTTAATTTTTTCATTGATATGTTTTTATTGATATGTTTCATTGATATGTTTTACTCACTGTTTTTCATTGATATGGCTGCTGTGGTGTGGAACGCTCCCGTACTTTTGTTGTTTTTGTTTGTTTGTTCTGTGTTTAGTCATTTTCCTACTGTCAGTTTTACCAGAGACGAACTACTGGACATAAGGCAACACACACCGGACAATTTTTTTCCGGTTTTTGATTATTCAGACGCTTTGTTGGATGTTTTGGTCGGAGGGGCAGCGGTCCTAGTCAAGCGCGCGCTCAGACGGAAAAGAGGGAAGCGCGCCGGCGCGCTGGTTAAACTCCGCGAACGCGGCTTCCGAACTGCGCTCCCAAGCATTCATCTAGCGAATCTCCGATCCCTTCCTAACAAAATGGATGAACTACTTCTCCTCACCCACACAAATAAGGACTTTACAAACTCTGCTGCATTGTGCTTCACTGAAACCTGGCTGAGTGAAAACATCCCGGATAACATGCTTCATTTGCCTGGATATCAGCTGTTCAGATCAGACCGCATCACGGAGCTAACGGGGAAAACGAGAGGTGGTGGACTATGTTTCTACATAAATGAAGGTTGGTGTTCAGATGTAACAACTCTGAAGAAGATGTGTTCTCCTAATTTGGAGGCCTTCTTCATAAACTGTAAGCCGTTCTATTCACCCCGAGAGTTTTCCTCCTTCATTCTCGTGAATGTGTACGTGCCTCCGGACGCGTGCGTGAGCGCCGCGATGCAACAGCTGGCTGAACAAATATCTGAAACAGAGCAAAGGTACCCGGACTCTTTTTTAATCATTCTTGGAGATTTTAATAAAGCAAATCTCTCCCGCGAACTGCCAAAATACAGACAGCACGTTACATGTCCCACCAGAGACATAAATATATTGGATCATTGTTACACAATAATTAAAGATGCATATCACTCTGTCCCACGGGCAGCTCTGGGGCTCTCTGATCACTGTTTGGTTCATCTCATACCGACCTATAGGCAAAAACTCAAATCTTCGAAGCCTGTATTAAGAACCGTTAAGAGATGGACTAATGAAGCAGAGCAAGATTTAAAAGCTTGTTTTGACCTCACTGATTGGACTGTTTTTGAAGCCGCTGCCACCGATCTGGATGAACTCACAGAGACTGTAACATCATATATCAGTTTCTGTGAGGATATATGCATCCCCACCAGGACATTCTTATCATTCAATAATGATAAACCGTGGTTTACTGGGAAACTCAAACAGCTTCGTCAAGCCAAAGAGGACGCTTACAGAAGTGGGGATAAAATCTTGTATAACCAGGCCAGGAACAGACTAACAAAGGAGATCAGAGTGGCTAAAAAGAACTACTCTGAGAAGTTGAAAAAAGAACTTTCAGCCAACGATCCGGCGTCGGTATGGACTGGTCTGAGGAACATCACCATGTACAAGACACCACCCCCACAGTCTGTGGAGAATCAACAACTGGCTGACGATCTCAATGTGTTTTACTGCCGATTTGAAAAGGCCAGATTGACACCCAGCACCCGCTCTGATCTGCACTTCACACATTCACCTTCCCCCCCTGCAACCCCCCTTACTCCCTCCCCCACCATTCTACCTGCGTTTAAAGTCTGTGTAGAGGATGTGAACCGGGTCTTCAGAAAACAGAAATCTAGGAAAGCTTCAGGACCAGACGGTATTTCACCTGCCTGTCTAAAAGTCTGTGCTGACCAACTGGCCCCCATCTTTACACAAATCTTCAACAGATCTCTGGAGCTGTGTGAAGTTCCCCGCTGCTTCAAACGCTCCACCATCATTCCCGTCCCCAAAAAGCCCAAAATCACTGGACTTAATGACTACAGACCTGTCGCACTCACGTCTGTGGTCATGAAGTCACTTGAGAGACTGGTCCTGGCCTACCTGAAGGACATCACTAGACCCTTGCTGGATCCTCTTCAGTTTGCCTATAGAGCAAACAGGTCTGTGGATGACGCTGTCAATATGGGACTGCATTACATCCTGCAACACCTCGACAAACCTGGGAATTATGCAAGGATCTTATTTGTGGACTTCAGCTCGGCCTTCAATACCATCATACCTGACCTTCTCTCAGACAAACTGAGACAGCTCTCTGTGCCCTCCTCCATCTGTCAGTGGATCACCAGCTTCCTGACAGACAGGCAGCAGCTAGTGAGGCTGGGCAAACTCACATCCAGGACTCTCACCATCAGCACTGGCGCCCCTCAGGGTTGCGTTCTCTCCCCACTGCTCTTCTCCCTCTACACGAATGACTGCACATCAAAGGACCCCTCTGTCAAGCTCCTGAAGTTTGCGGACGACACTACAGTCATAGGCCTCATCAAGGATGGTGACGAGTCTGCTTACAGACAGGAAGTTGAGCAGCTGGCTGTCTGGTGCAGTCTTAACAACCTGGAGCTGAACACGCTCAAAACTGTGGAGATGATAGTGGACTTCAGGAGAAACCCCCCTGCTCTCCCCCCACTCACCATCATGAACAGCACTGTGACTTCAGTAGAGTCATTCAGATTCCTGGGCACCACCATCTCCCAGGACCTGAAGTGGGACAATCACATTGACTCTATTGCGAAAAAGGCCCAGCAGAGGCTGTATTTCCTCCGCCAGCTAAGGAAGTTCAACCTGCCTCAGGAGCTGCTGAAACAGTTCTACTCTGCAATCATCGAGTCTGTCCTATGTTCTTCTATAACTGTTTGGTTTGGTTCAGCTACCAAAACAGACATCAGAAGACTACAACGGACAGTTAGGACTGCTGAGAGAATTATCGGTGCCCCTCTGCCCAGCCTCCAAGAACTTTACACCTCCAGAGTGAGGAAAAGGGCTAAGAAAGTCACTCTGGACCCCTCACACCCAGCTCACTCTCTCTTTGTACTGTTGCCCTCTGGCCGGGGCTACAGATCACTGAGCACCAGAACAGCCAGACACAAGAACAGTTTTTTCCCCCAGGCCGTATCCCACCTGAACAACACATAACACACCCCGGTACTGTACATCTGTAAATAACCCATCAAACCTTTATCTGCACATAGGACACATGCACATTCACAGTTCTGTCTATGGTCATGTCTCTTTTCTGTATATTTTTATTTTTATTACTATTGTTATTCTTAATTATTGTATATTCTCTTCATTAGTGTTCTTTATCACCTTAATTATATGTTGTCTGCACTATGTTTGTACTTTCTGTACTGGAAGCTTATAACACCAAGACAAATTCCTTGTGTGTGCAAACACACTTGGCAATAAAGCTCTTTCTGATTCTGATTCTGATTTATTATTGAAATGTTGTTGTTATATGCATGTGTCAATTTTATTTAATTTCTTTATTTTCTTAAATATGTGGGTAGATAGTATTTATAGAGTTGTAACTTTTTAGTTTTAGTTACTTTTTCTTATTTGTAAGTCGCTTTGGACAAAAGCGTCTGCTAAATGACAAAAGTAAAAAAGTAAAGAGTGTAAAGACCATCGACTCTACCGTGCGACTCCACCGGGCAGGGACACCGGCAAGGGATAGTAGTAGCTTTTTATTTAATTTTTTCATTGATATGTTTATTATTGAAATGTTGTTGTTATATGCATGTGTTAATTTTATTTAATTTCTTTATTTTCTTAAATATGTGGGTAGATAGTATTTATAGAGTTGTAACTTTTTAGTTTTAGTTACTTTTTCTTATTTGTAAGTCGCTTTGGACAAAAGCGTCTGCTAAATGACAAAAGTAAGTAAAGTAAAGTAATAAAGCTGCACATGGATCCTAACGTCACTGACTCTTCGTTATATATAGGCTATTATACAGATGCTTAAATATATATATTTTTTTATCTTTGTGGACCTGAAGGTTATGAAATGTATCCAAGATACTAATAAAGTTAAAGGAATGTTTATTATTGGAAAATAACTCATTAAATAGTTCTCTGAATTTAAATCGAGATTTACCATGGACTAACAGCTCAACCGTACGGTAGGGTTTTAGACAAAACATAAATGTAAAAAAAGTGCTTGAGGCTATTTATTAGATGTCTACTAATAAGAATTTTAAGTTAAATAATTTTTTCATTAGCTCCTTTTAGGGGTGAAAGTTAAAGGGTTAATAATGAGGACCAGCAACCAATATTCTTCAAAATATTTTTTTAATTTCAGCAGAGGAAAGAAACTCATACAGATTTGTAACAACTTGAGAGTGTGTAAAGGATGACAGAATTTCATTTTTTTTTTAACTACGTTTTTAATATATTTGTTCATCTTAATATAGTAAGTGGATCAAAAAAGTTCTTCAAGTTGTCCTAAGACAAAAATGCATTTTGGTTTTAGGACAACTTTGATAAAAGGTTTTGATCCTCTTCAAATGTTGACTAGTGTAAATGACAGTATGGGTTGTTTTGACCTTGGTTAGTGTTTAAACAATTAATAACTGGTGGTGTTTATTACTGAAAAATGTAATAATTGATTCAAAATACACTCACTTATTGCCACCTGTTATGGATCAACTGGGGGTGTGCGCGTGCACGCTAGTATGTTTACCTGGATTTCCAGCAGATGTTGGACGGCGACAGATTCGTCACTGAGATATTCCACGGGTCATAGACTAAAAACGTTTTTCACCAGTTGTATACATTGGCATCAAGCATAATAAAGCGTTTTGATTCCGCGGTGTCCGTACCTGTGTATGTCACGCGGTTTTAGTGAAATTTACCATGCTCCGATGTCACGCTCACAACCACGCCCACGTTAACATGGGACATTCGTTTCAATGGATGATCAAACTCTACCACGAGATTAAGTAAAAATGTCAGTATTTTCTTTTCAATATTACTGGATCACATTGTGTCTGTAGTGTGCTGTCATGTGTTATAATGAACAGATATGGGCCTAGATTAAGTTAAAATTAGCAGTAGACTACCTAAAACAAACATGAATTGAAAAGTCAATTATTTTTTTATTGACAAGCCTGTTCATTGAGTTTACGATTGTTCTTAATCAAATTATTTATTTTCTGAGTGATTATATAGAGAGGGGGGAGGAGGGGGATGGGTGATGAAGACAAAAAAAAATTTGCTCTGCTGATTTTATCATCTAAGATCTCTAGCTTGTACAGTCAGCTGCCTCTGTGTCCTTTTCCCTGGACATACAGTTTCATCGTGGATTTATGACTGATCTGAAATCAACATTTTGAACTGGCTTAGAACTCTGTTCAGAACAATTCTGTATTCAGTTTCTTATTATCATATATTCAACTGAATTAACTTAATTTTATATATGATTAATAAATAGTGTGTCTGTATTGTACTCTATATTATGCTCAGTTAGGTGCTTGAATATAAATGTTGTGAATCTGTTTCATTGAACATGTACAGAACACTTTGTCTAAAGTTAATTCTAAGTTCATGACTCCTGCTTTTCATTTTACATATAGGCCTGGTCTCTTGCCAGACTATATTTGTGTTTCCAACCATAGAAAACATGTTATGAGCAGAGCAGGATTCAAGCCAAACTCTTTAATACTGTATGTGTGAGGAAGGCATTTTTCCACAATATGTGTGAGCGATATATGTCACATGTATGGGATATTTACATTTTTAAGGTCCGTAACAAAGTGATTGATGGGCATCTAATAAAAGTGAACCATGCTGTAGGATCTTTCTTACTGCCTCATAGCTTCTTTTTCTATTTTCCATACTGTATTTTTTATGAAAGTCCTGTGACAATCACTCAACAGCCACAACTTTTTCATGACTGATAGGCAGAGCTTGATACTGTGATGATGAATAATTACATATATGGCTAATATTGCAAAAGACAGTATACATCACTAACCTCATAATAATTTGGCATCTTACACAAATATGATACCTCTCTCCCAAACATTAATTAGAATAGGAAAACCAATATTTACTTTATTGCAGACTTCTTGAACTAAAAATATGACACAGAAGTCTGTCAGTCTGTGGGCCTCTTTGTATATATATATATATATATATATATCATTTTGAATTATGCCAGTTATCTTCATTTCAGTGGTAAGAACCTCACTAACATTTGGATTCAGCCTTTCGGAAGATTTTAACACCTGCGAAGAGATGACAACCCCTGCAAAAAACTTATGATCCCAACTCCGAATCAACATGCAAAACTGTAAAATTATCCTTATATTGTAATCATTATGATCACAATCATTGCCTAAATATGTTTGTGCTTAACTGAATGGTGTTCAATACCCAGATCCAGCCCGTTTCCAGTCCAGATGGTGGATCAGCTCCTAGAGAAGACCACAACATCTCTGAATGTCAGTGGAGACCATGTCAACTAGATGTGCCCTACAGACAGATCCCTTGAGAAGACCTCTTCACCTCGACAGTCATCAGCACAACTGAACTGAGCACTGAATCAACGATGAACTGACTTTAACTGAGAAACTGACTGTTTACTATTGTCCTCATATTAGAGCTGCTTTACAGCTGAATTGAACTTTCTTTGCATTGACACACTATTTCAGTATTTAACACAGTTAAGCTCCTTTGACACGATCTGTATTGTATAAAGTGCTATATAAATAAAGGTGACCTCACTTGACTTTACAGACCTCTATTATAAAACTGTACATTTCTGCAATATGGACATTACATCGACAGTCATTTTTGACATAGCAGATTTCCCTTCACACTAAAAAAAGAAAAAGCATTTTATGTAAAGCTGCTTTGAAGCTATGTATTATTAAAAGTGTTTGTTTGTGTGTGTGTGTGTTTGCTTCAACACCTATGTATATGTTTGTTGAACATTCCCTATTCATAATAATTCACTGCATCTTATCTGTGACACCAATTCGAAATTATATGCATAATGCAAAACTATAGCTTGTTTATCACTCATTCTTTAGCAATAGAAAATAATAAAATGAAATGCTTGACATTCCTTTGACCACAACAATATTGATGCTCAAATTCATTTACACAAATTAAGTAATATTTTTGAACTGCCTACACACGCGTTGCAAAGAAACAAAGTAACACCTTATTTAATGCATTTACAGTTGTCGTTATAATATATATATATATATATATATATATATAGAAACGAATTTAAGTTAGCGTGCACGCGCATGTCCCCAGTTATCACGATCCCCAGTTGATCCATAACACCACCTACTGCTGGTGTCACCTCCAAAAGAATGACCGAATCAGTTTAAAAGATTGAATGAATCCAAATACGAATCCATTTCAGTTACTTAGTAGATAAACGCATTTGGTATATTTGCACGTTTTAATAAAGCACTTTTTATCAATGTTTTAATACAGAATGCGTTGTTTTGGCTTCCCTCGTTTGAGGAATAATTCATTGACTGGTTATAAACAATGATGCACTCACATATCGCCACCTACTGCTGCTAAAACCTGCGGAAAGAACGAACGCGGAAACTGGTGAAAAGATGCAAAGATTTCTGGCGAAAACATTAAAAATACTCTCACTGAGATGAATCCAAATCCCCACAACCACTACATGTTACAGCCGTTGCTTTTCAGAAAGACTTGTGTGATCTGTACGGGCAATGTGACGTGAGGGAGTGTGATTGGAGGAGGCTTGAGCTATATAACTCACAGACTGCTGCTCCGCCCTTTCGCCAGTGGAGTTTCACTACGAGCTTCTGCACCACACAGGGCAGACGGGAACACAAACACAAGTAAGTCACTCTTCGTTCGCAGAATCAATCTATATACATTATACATCCGAAAGTTTGCGTTGCGTCTTCTTGACTTCTGATACACGCGCATCATTCTGAATGTTTTGCCATGAAAATGTGCTCTGGATGGACTCCATGTCAATTTCTCCCCACTGTTTCACCCTTTGCTCTAATGCCTACGTGGACTTTGTGTGGACAGTCACTAATGCTGATCTTGACTAAACGTTCACATAGGTCCATCAGCAAAGGCCGTTTTTTCAGTGTACACCTGTGAGACGTTGTCATTCTCGGGATATTAGGTTTATAGAGTATCAATACGAGTGAAGTTGTCCTAATCCAGTATGTGTTAGCGCTCGCGCTAGCTGGTGTACGTGTCACTATCGCGCACGCGCAGCTCAAAGTTTACTGGAGTTGGTGTCTAGCCAGGACAAGTTTTTCATCGCCGCAAAGCAAAAGAACTGTCGTCTTTTCCAACAACACACGTTATTAATTCGATGAAGTATGTACCCATCCATCCTTCTCGGAATTAAAATATTTTTAGATATGAATAATTGTGAAATTATGAAGTGTTAAACGAGAAATCCGTCTTTCCTACTCTGTTAGCCGTTAGCATGTCTTGAGTTGACGTAGCGCGCATGTATACAACAGGGAGGACATTTTTCACACGAAACTCGTTTTTACACTCACGAAACATTTCTTTATTGGATTTATGTTCAAGTATTTTCACAGCTGCTTTTTTTTTGTAATTCTAAGAGCGAATGTAAATCCGCCATATTTAAATCTGACATACGCAGGAATGGCCACGTTAGCAAGTCGGAGAGCCGCTGGGCCATTTCAGCATTTAAAGAAACAATTAGTTTTCTTGTTTAGTTTTGCATGTTTCACAGTCTTTATATACGTTTATTTGCGAATGTATTATTTCGAGCGTGTTGATGATCTTAATATTTTGAAACTCTTGTGTAAGCAACACTAACAAGTTGGCGACTGGATCAGTGCTCTAGTTCCTATTTCCAATTGTATTTAATGAATCACATTTGCATGTATTTAAATAAGAATTATTCAAGGTCTTAAGAAATGCAAATAAATCATGCCACGTGTAACTAAGTTCTGGCAACCTAAAGTGGTTTTGCATCATTGGAGACATTCTCATTTTTTTCTTCCTTTTTCTGTTTTGTTTTTAGGCAAAAGCTGGCAGGCTGACACGCACGGGCAGCTTTACAGGACGGATTATCTGGTAACTGACCATTTAGCTGGTAAGATTATTGACCACTGTCTTTGTTTCTACTATATTAATTTGCTGACATGCCTAATGTTTGCTTTAAACCACAAAATCCTTGTTTGTCTTGTTTATACCCATGGGTCACAAGTTGTTCAGCCTGATCTTCAAGATCAAATCACAGCTCATGAGTGATCATATGATTTAAGTGCGTTATATAAAACTAGTCATTTGAGCATTTGAAGGATTTCTAGTGTTTGGCTTGTGGAGTGGAGTGCTTGTGCCTTGAGCTGTATGTGTCTGAAGTGTTTAGCCTCTGGGTCCAAACCTTTAGGAGGCCTGTAGAGGAAGAGGCCCTGGCAGGGGCATGCAGAGAAGCAAAGTAAAACAGCCTTGTACTGTGAGGTTTGGAGTTTGCATTTGTGGGGGTTGAGGGGCCAGATTGTCAGAGTGAACTGGAAGGAATGTTGTATGACTTAATACGCAGGTGATAGTTACCTCATCTATAGATAGTCTTCCACTTTACTGTAACATTTTGCACACCACTTTTGCTCCCTACTTTGTGTTATTCTTGAAGAGCTGTGTTAGTCTTTGACGTTGAAATTTCTACAGCGAATGAGTGGTCTTTCAGGGCTCAAGGTCTCATGGCTGTAACCGTAGCCTCAGCATTTATAATCTTGTCTTTTTCTCAGAGTCCTGTACTGGGTGTTGGGGAGCAGTCTGCCTAGTAGATATTTCACTGAAGTGTGGCGTGCATGTTTTCAATTAAATGTGAACGTGCTTTGTGGAACGTTTATTTACAAAGTAGAAACATATTATACTAGGGGTACAGCAAATAAGGGTTAGTGGGGAAATCCTCTTAGCTTTAGAGCTCGTTCAACTAACTCTGTGGCTTAGAATTAGCCCTTGGCCAGTGTAACAGACGGGCAACTTTGACCTTCCACGAATTGGATCAGCCACATTAAAATGACTTCTACTGATAGTTTTCTCTTATATTGTTTAGAACAAATCACACGTGTTTTGTGAAATTCAGTTATTTTCCAAAATATTGTTTATTTTCGCCCCTTTCTTCAAAGTTGTGATGAAACCGAAGTAGTAACCGTTTTCTCTATTGTGACTTCTAAATTAAATTGGTTATTGTAAAAGAAAAGAAAAAGTAAGATTGGGACTTCGGTCCATTGGTTCTTGGTTGGATGGTGGCAGTTAAGAAATGGGTTGGGTTTAAGTGGACTAAATGTTTGGAGAAGTCTGGCAGACGGCAGCAGAGAGAAGTCTATTATTTCACCACAAAATTATGACATTTTTATAAAATAACGGGGTAAAACATCAAATTTAAACCTACATGTTGTAATTGTTCCCAGTAAGATTAGTAACATGGAAAATAGATGTCACAAAAAACCCACCAAGGTTTTAGCTCCACCCATGTTGATAAATGGTTATGTTTTAACTGTCAGTGCGTCTTTTGTTTTATCTCTGTTGTAATTTCAGGTACACCAAACCCTGTACCTTTATGCAGTAATTACATGATATCTTTTTCTCTTAGTGGCACACTCGGACTCCGTGTAAACGTGGGATTTTGACCATGAGCTCAGTCGCTGTACTTACGCAAGAAAGCTTTAATGAGCATCGCAGTGGCCTTCTGCCAGTGCAGGTCAAAGGTATGTGGCCATTTTAGCCATTTCTGCCAGTAACCATTCTCTGGCAAAGATAATGTTGTATTTTGTATTTCTCTCTTCCTATTAGCTGCTGTGGCAGGCCCTAGTGGTGCTGAAGATGAGGATAGCCTTCCCACCTACAAGGATGCCTTTCCCCCTCTGCCTGAAAAGCCTTTTCCAGAGGGGGTACAGGAGACTGGAAATGCCTGGACGACTAAGATCAAACCTCTCAAGTCCTCAGTAATCACCCAGGTACAGTGATCAAGCTTGTTACAGCCACTATCGTACCTTGAGAATTAGTGTTGCTCAATTGTCCTATTGTTCTATCATCAGCCTGTGAGATCGCGATATACTATTACTATACTATTACTATTAATTTAATTATTTACTTTGTTTCATTGCCAAAAAGTGAACCGACTCCAGCGTAAAGCTAAAAGCAGTCTAATATTTTTAATGTGACTGAATTTGTATTTAACACAATTTAATAGAAACGTTGTAAGTTACTAATTATAATGCTTGCATTTCCTCAGTTATTCAAAAAGCAGCTACAGAAAAAGAGCAAAGAACATCATCACTGACTCAGTCAGGCGTGAGTTTGTGCTTTAAAAAAACACTCCCACTGAAGCCATCTACACTGTACGAGTAAATCTCCACATCTAACTTCCATCGCACATACATCAGCCTTTTGTTGTTTTGTTGTTTATGATGAGAGAATTCGCAAGTCAGAATTCAGTCAGCGAGCGCACACTGAACAACAAAACTCCGCTGTTTCAGCGATGACCCATCTGAACGCTTCTGATTGGCCCTAGAGTTCATAAACTCAACAGTATCGTGTGTGATTGGTTATCATGCGCAACACTGTAAAAACGCAGAAAAAGAAATATGGAACAAATAAGCCCTAATATTAAATAGAAATTATTACTAGCGTAATAATAATAACTGTCTTGCTGTTGTCAAAGGCATCAGCTACAGGCAATATCACTATACTATCGTCTATCGGCCCGACCATATCTGGAACATTTGATTCAAGGGTTTGACTGGTTTCCACTTTGCTAAATACAGGTTTTCCATGTGCCTCTGGAAGAGCGCAAGTACAAGGACATGAACCAGTTTGGAGAAGGAGACCAGGCTAAAGTTTGTCTTGACATTATGCACAAGACTGGAGCCCACCTGGAACTCTCCATGGCTAAAGACCAAGGCCTCTCCATAATGGTCTCTGGGAAGCATGACGCAGTCATGAAAGCCCGTAAAGAGATTGTGTCCCGACTGCAGACTCAGGTAATATGAAATATTATATAATAAAATAGTATAGGGTTTTAATATCAATATAATATCAATGATTTATTGCTATTGGTCATGAAGATAACATGAGAATACTTATCAGCTTGTCTGTTGAAGCCAGAATTATAATATTTGTAACTTCTGTTTTTATATGACTACAGGCTTCAGCTACTGTGGCCATCCCCAGAGAACATCATCGCTTTGTCATTGGCAAGAGTGGGGAGAAGCTGCAGGAGCTCGAGCTGAAGACTGCCACCAAGATCCAGATCCCTAGACCCGAAGACCCCAGTAACCTCATCAAGATCTCTGGAACCAAGGAAGGCTTGGAGAAGGCCAAGCACGAGATCCTGCTCATCTCTGCTGAGCAGGTCTGAAACGAAACGTCATTTCAGTTTAAGGTTTTTTTTTGTTTGTTTTTTTTGCTTCTCACACAGTTACAAATCAGATGATGTGGGATAGTGCTAAGAATTTATTTACTCATTTAATGGTTTCATTAAATCATTGCAGGATAAGCGTGCCGTGGAGAGAATGAACATTGAAAAGGTGTATCATCCCTTCATCACCGGAGCTTATAACAAGCTGGTGGGGGAATTGATGCAGGAGACAGGAGCCCGCATTAATGTCCCTCCACCAAGTGTGAACAAAACTGAGATCGTCATCACTGGGGAGAAAGAGCAGGTGGCCCTGGCCATGGTCAAGATCAAGAAGATTTATGAGGAGAAGGTGAGCAATGACAGAATAATGAATGGATTTTTGTTGACTAAACCAAAGTCCACAGTATGCTTCTGAAACAAAGGGCTGAATTTCTATGTAAAAGAAGTAATGATTTTAAATGTGGCCTTTTGCTCATTTCAGAAGAAGAATGCTACCACTATTGCAGTGGAGGTGAAGAAATCTCAGCACAAGTATGTGATTGGGCCTAAGGGTAACACCCTGCAAGAGATCCTGGACAGGACCGGCGTCTCGGTCGAGATCCCACCCCTCGACAGCAGCTCAGAGACCGTAATCCTGCGTGGGGAGCCAGACCGGCTGGGCCAGGCACTCACTGAAGTGTATGCGAAGGTAAACAAGCTCGTCCCCCCCCCCCCCCCCCCCCCTGCATGTTTCAGTACAAGAATTCCTTCCCTCAGGCTCTCTTTTGCTCTCTTCTTTTAGCTTTAATTTAGTTTTTAGAATATTTTAGAATTGTTTTGAGAATATTACTGCATAAATGCTATGATTTGACTGTGTAACCTTTGACCTTTTTTTTTTTCTACAGGCCAACAGCTACACTGTGTCCTCCGTCTCTGCTCCCTCTTGGCTTCATCGTTTCATTATTGGCAAGAAAGGACAGAATCTGGCAAAGGTCACACAGCAAATGCCCAAGGCGAGTTAACTTTCAACTAATCAAGTCAAAGTGCTAAGCCAGGTTTCTCTATTGTCTTGCTCAATGAGGGAAATGTGTAGATGTGGCACATATTCAACAATACAAAGGTCACAATAGTTGCGTCAACCTGCACAGGTAGTTTAGAATGACACTGGAATCTACATCCAAGAGTTGCTAATACATTAGTTCATTTTGTATTAGTCTATTAAAATAATACATAGCCAGATGCTTTTGTATGAGTATGTATTGTGTACGCCCTCATGTTCCTGTATTGAAAGACTTTTACACCGATCTTGATGTTTCAAATAGACAAAGATATGTTAAAATGAAATCCATATGAATAGTTTAATCAACACTTCTGAACAGTCATGATGAACTGAATTAATTTAGCCAATTGTTCATATGAACATTAAGCAGATACATACATTGATCAAATAATTGGAAGCTCAATCGTTTTTGCTTGATGCTTGAACAAATTATTTGTTTGCACATCAAGAAAACGCACTTGTGTGTAAATGTTTAAATTAAATCTATTTATCCTATTACTCTTAGAATTGTCAAACTTCTTGAAGCAAAGTTTTGGTGGAATGGCCTATGAATGGATGGACAGAAATTCCTCCGGTTTTATTAATCTCTTCATTTGTGTTTGAAAGATGAATGGAAGTTTTATAGGTTTGGAAACAAATGAGGATAAGCAAATGACTTAATTTTGAACCATTTTAAATATCAGGTCAGTAAGACGATGCTCTGTGCTTATCAACAGGTGCACATTGAATTCACCGAGGGTGAGGATAAGATCACGCTGGAGGGTCCCACCAAAGATGTACAGATTGTACAGGGCCAGATTGAAGCCATTGTTACAGATCTGGTAAGACATTAAGTTCCTTATTTCGTGACGACACGCTTTCACTTGCGTTGTTATATTTGGGCATATATTGGCCTCAATGTGTCCTAAACAATTTGGTTGATTTTTTTTTTCTTATATTCTTTATAAAAGGTTAGCCGAATGGACTACACAGAGATCAGCGTGGACCCCAAGTTCCACCGACACTTAATTGGGAAAGGCGGTGCAAACAGTGAGTACAGCTGTTTTGATGTTTATAGCAGACATTGTGAACACCAGGGTTCTCACGGGTCATGGAAATTCTGGAATATCATGGAATTTTAAACGGTCTATTCCAGACATTGAAAGTCAGGCAATTTAATACCAGTTAACTAAGGTAAATATGCCAGAAAAGCTTTGGCTACAAAATGAGCTCTTCAAAGACAGAGTTTAAAAATAAAAAGTATTAAAGGGGACCTATTATGCAAAAATTACTTTTATAAGCTGTTTGAACAGTTGTGTGGCCTATAATTTATCCAGCCTATAATGGTAAAAATCTACCAACTAATTTTTATAAAACCAATAAATCATAAACAGTCTCTCCAAAACGAGCTGTTTCAGATTCTCCCTCGGTTCATGTCACTGAGGGGAAAAAGTCCCACCCATTTGTGACGCTCTTTGCCCTATTAGCATAAACACAGCTCTGAGTGAGAAGCTGTGGTCCGCCATTACTGGAGATGTATACAATGTCAGCGCAAAAGAACCTTTCAAGTGTTGTGTTTTGGGATGCACTAATGAACATAGGAGTCGCCATAGTCTCCCCTCATCTGAACCGAGGACACTGTGGTTAAATTGAAATTTTGAAGGAAATATCCTGGAAAAAATCGGTAACATCCCCAATATGTTTAGGAATTAATACCAACACTTCGTGCGCGAACGTCAGCTCCAGACAAAGTAAGTATTATGCAATTTGTTATCCAAATTGCCTTTCTGAAAGGGCTTCTTGGCACTCTGTAAGGCTAATTGCTAAAGCTATCATTGTCTCTTTTGTGTTTTCACTGATGCGGTCTTCAAGTCAAAATGCCAGAATGATTGTGAATAGGAATGTGGTAGTTAAAAGTTGCATACGAGAGCAATGTGAATCGATCGCTTGAAGTTGTCGAGCTCATAATCCGATGTGGGACTTATAAAGTTTGTGATGGCATGAGACCAGCTATGTTATTTTTATCCCGCCGTGCTCCCCGTCTGTGTAAATCATAAACGTGAATTTATTATGCACATTATAATCATATGACTGACTTTGAAACAGTGTATGTTTTCTGTAAAGATAACAGGCTTGTATTGATAGTGTAATGTTTATTTGCAAAGGCCAGCACTGCTAATGCGCCCTCTTCTCCGGGAGCAACAGCGCACTCCCATTTAAATCAACATACTCAAAACAGCACGTTTTGGCTCATACCCTAAAAGTTTTTTTAACAATTTTAACAAGCTATAAAAATGTATCTGTGGGGTATATTGAGCTGAAACTTCACACATACACTGGGGACATCGGAGACTTATTTTACATCTTGTAAAAAGGGGCATAATAGGTCCCCTTTAAAAATATCAAAGAGCATTTAACGGTAAAAAGCAAAAAAAGTTTGCCGCATAGCATCGGCCGGTTTTTCCGTTCATTATAGGTCATGGAAATTCTTTTTTTTTTTTAGTCAGTGAAAGTCAGGGAAAAGTCAGTAAATTTGACATTTGACTTAGTGGGAACCCTGGAACACATTCGTGTATCCTTCATAAACTCATTTGTTTCCATCTGCATCTAGTTAACCGCATAAAGGAGCTGCACAAAGTGTCAGTCCGCATTCCACCTGACAATGAGAAGAGCAACCTGATCCGTATTGAGGGTGACCCCCAGGGTGTGCAGGATGCCAAGAAGGAGCTGCTGGAGCTTGCGTCACGCATGGCAAGTTGGATAGATTTGTAATTGAATAAAGCAGGCTCTGTTTACCGTATTCTCTCCAGTGTTTTTTAGGTTAAGAGTTTACCAGTTATGTGCTTGTATCATTTGCGTTTGTCTTAGATGATGTACTTTAGGTTACTGTCTGCGGTAAATTTATTTGCGTAATGCTTAAATTGGAGTCAGGTGCGTGTGTAGTTAGTGGAAAAAAAACATCCGTAGGCTCTACAGCCTCAGAGTATAAAGTCTTCTGGTTTATTTGCTGGAGTTGCCTGGCAATGAATGTCATGATTTCAACAGGAGAATGAGCGTACAAAGGACATGATCATTGAACAGCGTTTTCATCGAGCCATTATCGGACAGAAAGGGGAGAAAGTTAAGGAAATTCGGGATAAGTTTCCTGAGGTAAATGTTTTAAGATGCATGGCATATTTTTTCAATGCCACATTTCTGTGTCTTATAATAAAGAAAACCTTTATTTTTTCTCCTTGCTTTTAGGTCATCATCAACTTTCCTGACCCAGCGCAGAAGAGTGACATTGTACAACTGCGTGGGCCTCGCACTGAGGTGGAAAAGTGCACAAAGTTTATGCAGAAAATGGTGGCTGAAATGGTACAGACGCTTATTATTTTCCCCCTAATTTCCTGAGTTTTCTATTACCAAGTCTCATTAAATTCAATAATTGCTGATGTTGGGAATCCGTATAACATCCGGGTGCATCTCTATATATGTATGTGTGTGTGTTGGCCCCCTTCCTGGTTTTTTATTTTATTGCATGTTTGTCACACTTTAATGTTTCAGATCATCAAACAAATTTGAATATTAATCAAAGGTAACACAAGTAAACACAACATGCCCTTTTTAAATGAAGGTTTTTTTTATGAAGGGAAAACAAAATCCAAACCCATATGGCCCTGTGAAAAAGTGTTTGCCCCCCCTGTTAAAACACAACTGTGGTTTATCACACCTGAGTTCACTTTCTCTAGCCACACCCAGGCCTGATTACACCTGTTCGCAATCAAGAAATCACTTAAATAGGACCTGCCTGACAAAGTGAAGTAGACCAAAAGATCCTCAAAAGCTACACACCATGTTGAGATCCAAAGAAATTCAGGAACAAATGAGAAGGAAAGTAATTGAGATCTATCAGTCTGGAAAAGGTTATAAAGCCATTTCTAAAGCTTTGGGACTGCATCGAACCACAGTGAGAGCCATTATCCACAAATGGCGAAAACATGGAACAGTGGTGAACCTTCCCAGGAGTGGCCGGCCAACCAAAATTACCCCAAGAGCGCAGCTACGACTCATCCAAGAGGTCACAAAAGACCCCACAACAACATCTAAAGAACTGCAGGCCTCACTTGCCTCAGTTAAGGTCAGTGTCCACCATAAGAAAGAGACTGGACAAAAATGGCCTGCATGGCTGAGTTCCAAGACGAAAACCACTGCTGAGCAAAAAGAACATAAAGGCTAGTTTTATTTGTGCCAGAAAACATCTTGATGATCCCCAAGACTTTTGGGAAAATACTCTGTGGACTGACCAGACAAAAGTTTAACTTTTGGAAGGTGTGTGTCCCATTTTATATCTGGTGTAAAAGTAACACAGCATTTCAGAAAAAGAACATCATACCAACAGTAAAATATGGTGGTGGTAGTGTGATGGTCTGGGGCTGTTTTGCTGCTTCAGGACTTGGAAGACTTGCTGTGATAAATGGAACCATGAATTCAGCTGTCTACCAAAAAATCCTGAAGGACAATGTCCGGCCATCTGTTCGTGACCTCAAGCTGAAGCGAACTTGGGTTCTGCAGCAGGACAATGATCCAAAACACACCAGCAAATCCACCTATGAATGACTGAAGAAAAACAAAATGAAGACTTTGGAGTGGCCTAGTCAAAGTTCTGACCTGAATCCTATTGAGATGCTGTGGCATGACCTTAAAAAGGCGGTTCATGCTCAAACCCTCCAATGTGGCTGAATTACAACAATTCAGCCAAGATGAGTGGGCCAGAATTCCTCTTCCAGCGCTGTAACAGACTCCTTGCAAGTTATCGCAAACGCTTGATTGCAGTTGTTGCTGCTAAGGGTGTCCCAAACAGTTATTAGGTTTAGGGGGCAAACACTTTCACACAGGGCCATGTGGGTTTGGATTTTGTTTTCCCTTCATAATAAAAAAACTTCATTCAAAAACTGCATGTTGTTTACTTGTGCTATCTTTGATTTAATATTTAAATTTGTTTGATCTGAAACATTAAAGTGTGACAAACATTCAAAAAATTAAAAAATCAGGAAGGGGGCCAACACTTTCACACCACTGTGTATGTACATGTACATGTACATGTATATTTATTTATTTTAAATTATATGTATTTATTAGTGCTGTCAATCGATTAAATTTAATCGCGTTAATCACAGTCATGGGCTTTGATTTAATCGCAAATGTAAAATACTAGGATTTACCTGTAAATGTGTTGAAATAAAGGAATGCATGACAAACTAGTTTAAGGAAACCGAACCTTTCACACCTGCGCTAGGTATGAGACATAATCCTTATTATTCTTTTGTTTATATTCAGCGTTTATATTGGCAATAAAATGTTTACCAAGCCACATCGCTTCAGTCCCAGTATACATTTACCCAACTATTAAAAGTATTTCTAAATAAATACAACAACATTTTTTAGCAACCTTACATGAAGTATTATGATAAAATGAATTATGAAGAAGAATTGGACCTGCTCTGCAGGTGCATTAGCGCTAACATTAGCATCATGCTACATAGACAATTTATGATATTAATAGTACACTTTTAATCAAAAACCACAATCGAGTGTTTGTAGTAACTTCCTTTTGCGATCACGTGTATACTTTGGGCAGCCGTGGTGCATCATAAAAGTAGCCCAAAAAAACCCATCCACGGCTCTAATTTTTCCTGCGACTGTATTTTCAAAATAGCCCATTTGTGCTCGACACACACTCTCTCTCTCTCTCTCTCTCTCTCTCTCTCGCTCTCGCTCGCTCTCTCTCTCTCTCTCTCTCTCTCTCTCTCTCTCCGTGTTCGCTTCACTTTTGTCGAGCCCAGCGCTTCATCACACAATCCCTGCGTCCCAATGTGCATACTATCCACTCGATCTGCCTTAAATAGTATTGAAAATTACTAATCTCATAGAATTTAGGATGGATAGTGTGCACATGGGGATGCTGAAGATGTATGTATGTGTAAATGTTATATATAATTAATTTTTTTTTTTTTTTTTTTTTTTTTATGTACTGAAATCACGGTTTCCTTCTCCCGTTCTCTCTCAAAGACGCACACACAGTACAGACACACACTCGCCCACACACGTGGAGACATGGACAAACTTGTTGTCAGTGCTGCCTCGCGATTTATCAGTAAAATAGTTCTGCAGCTGAAAAGCTACATGACATTTCTCAGTAGCAAGGTTCTTGAAGCAGTTCAACATAAAGATTCGCTATTAGTAGAGATGCTGCTGAACACAGCTTAGAGATGCACAGACGCAGGTATTCACACGCTTAATCTCTCACTCTCTCTCTCTATAATAACTACGTTAGACTGCATTAGCCTGAAAAATTACGTTTTGAAATTTGCAATGTAAGGTTTATGAGGTGCGCAAGAAAGTCAGGGCAGAAACATGACAAATGTCTTAAAATGTTTGGATTTGACTCCAGGCCGTTAAAATTATTAGAGAAATAATGCACTCCTGAAGTGGTAATGTGGCCACGATTCTGCCTATTAATGGAATGGTCATTTGATTTTATTGACTGCAAACACTGTAACGGTTTACACTGATTACGAAATATTTTAGTTTGCTGGGGTGGTAATATTATATAGGCCTATTAATATGGAAGAGGGGCCCAAAAATTCACGATAAGAGGTAAATCCGACCCTGTGTGCCTGATAAGAATTTCGACATCAGCAAATGTGGTACGTGGTATTCTGTGCATCCCGTTAATTTAATTTTTTTGAAGCACACATACTTTTACATTACACTCATAACTTCTGAAGATTCACTGGACAAGGGTGAAACTTTATATTGCTCACGTCAACTGCTGGTGTTCATACATGCTTTCAAATGGAGTATACTTTGGCAGGCTGTATTTGTAAAAGTGTATTTTTACAGTGAAAGGCTTAACAATCTGATACGACGGTGTCAATTTTAGCATTTACTAAACTGTCCTACTTTTGTTCTTTTCCAGGTTGAGAACAGCTTTTCTGTCTCAGTCCCCATTTTCAAGCAATTCCACAAAAATATAATTGGCAAAGGAGGAGCAAATATAAAGAAGGTAAAAAGTTACTTTTTAGACTACTTACACATTCATCCATTTTCAGGCTGTTTATTTACTGGCACTATTTTTCTTTTTTTCAGATCCGTGAGGAGACTAACACTAGGATTGATCTGCCTGCGGAAAACAGCAACTCTGAAATGATTGTCATCACAGGAAAGAAGGCAAACTGTGAGGCTGCAAAAAACAGGATCCTGGCCATTCAGAAAGAACTGGTGAGGTTTTTGTTTGATATTTGTTGTATTCTTAAAATGTCAAGTTAAGTCTTCACTTATATTACTGTTAAGAAGTACACTACCTTTCAAAACTTTGATTTCTGAAGGACCATGTGACCCTGAAGACTGGAGAAATGGAAGAAAATTCACAGGGGAAAAAAAATAACATTTTAATATTACAATGGAAAACAAATGCAATAAGCATAGGAGGCTTATTTCAAAAATCTTGTAGTGGTAGTGCATGTGGATGGAAGGGTATGTATTTATTTATTTATTTATTTTTTTCAGGCAAATATTACAGAGGTTGAAGTGTCCATCCCCTCAAAACTGCACAACTCCCTAATTGGCTCCAAGGGGCGTTTTGTACGTTCCATCATGGAGGAGTGTGGTGGTGTGCACATCCATTTCCCAACAGAGGGTTCTGGCATCGATGCAGTGACAATCAGAGGCCTAGCGGAGGAGGTAGAGAAAGCCAAGAAACAGCTGCTGTCCCTGGCAGAAGAAAAGGTATGTCTGAAGGGATGGGTTTCCTTCAAGAACTTGAAACTTAAAGCCGGTAATCCTGATGTTACGCTTGGAATGTCATCTGGGCTCAGGGTTTTTTAGTACAAGTTTCCAAACTGCTTTAAACACAAGGCCAGTCATTATTGCTCTAAAAACAATTGAGTCCACTTAAGAGCTGTGCATTTATTGTGTGACCTAAAGATGTTTGTTATCGTTTTTATTAGCAAACTAAAAGCCACACAGTTGAGCTTCGTGCCAAACCTGAATACCACAAGTTCCTTATTGGAAAAGGAGGTGGAAATATCCGCAAGGTGCGGGACAGCACGGGTGCCAGGATTATCTTCCCTAATGCTGATGATAAGGATCAGGAACTGATCACAGTCATCGGTACAGAGGAAGCTGTAGCAGAAGCACAGAAGGAGCTGGAGGCACTTATTAAGAGCTTGGTTAGTCCCCATGTTCATCTCTTGTTTTTTTTTACCCCAACACTGATCCTCAGAAAAAAGAATCTTCTGAATGTATACTATTTGCCCTAATGTTTCTTAAATCATATTTCTAATATCAGGATAACATTGTAGAGGATTTCATGATTGTCGATCCCAAGCACCATCGGTTCTTCGTGGCACGTCGTGGCCAAGTCCTGAGGGACATTGCTGACGAGTATGGTGGCGTTATAGTCAGTTTCCCCCGGACTGGCTCACAGAGCGATAAGGTCACCCTAAAGGGAGCCAAAGATTGTGTGGAGGCAGCAAAGAAACGCATGCTGGAGATGATTGATGATTTGGTAAGTAGATGTAACGATCTGCAATGCATCAATGTAATTCCAATCTCAGACTGCCACATTTATGCGGTTTTAAAGAGGTAACAGACTTCATGTTCCTCCAAATTTGCAGGATGCTCAAGTCACCGTGGAGTGTGTGATCCCTCAGAAGTTCCACCGCTCCATAATGGGGCCTAAAGGCTCTCGCATACAGCAGATCACTAAAGACCATAATGTGCAGATCAAGTTTCCAGACAGAGATGACCAGCAAGGTAAATACCACAGTGAATATCAATATTTAAAAGTTCATCATGGAAATCAAATGTTTCTTGATCTATCTTTGAAATAGAAACCACAACTCTCCCTTGTACAAAATGACCACACACTAAAGGTGAATTGCAAAAATGGCACATTTGAAATAGTCACCCCTTACTTTTATACATCAGTAAAACAGTTTGATAAAACTAATATTGGGAGTAAGATGTGGAGAAGATTTTACTCTAGAGCAGTAGCTTTCAGCCATTTTATAATTCCAATATTTCTGCTGTTATTGAGTACAGCTGCTTGTTTTTTATTGATGATGTGGTTATGTTCATGTGGCTCTCCAGTACCATATGTTCTTCAATATTTAAAAATATACTAATATAATAATTTGTCAAGTCAAGCAATAGTTATGAAGTTATTTATAAGATTTTTTTTAAAATTTAGAATAAAGTTAAATAAATTTTAATATGAAGAATTTAAATACTTTTAAGGCATCCTGCAGTTCCCTCTGAACATCTAGGCCTTAATCTAAACTTTTCTGAGGCCCATATCTATCTCTCTGTCTCTATTACATATATAATTTGCAAACTTTGTTTCACTCCAGCTCCATCAGCTGATGCTCCAGTTCAGGAGAATGGAGAGGCCAATGGAGAGGTGAAGGAGCCTGCTGATCCTTTAGTCCCAAAGAAGTGTGATGTCATTGTGCTCTCTGGCCGCAAAGAGAGATGTGAAGCTGCTGTTGAAGCGCTTAAGGTGAGACTCCCTAGTGAAATTTCCTTCTATGCAGTAGTTCTTGGTCCTTTTTATCAAATGCTATAACAAATATTCATCCTTTAGGCTTTGGTTCCTGTGACCACTGCGGTGGAAGTGCCTTTTGAGCTTCATCGCTACATCATTGGTCAGAAAGGAAGTGGAATCCGCAAAATGATGGATGAGTTTGAGGTTAGTCTCTTCTAGTGTTGTCAAAAATATCGATATTTCGATAAATATCGATACTGAAATATCTGAACGGTACCAATATTAATTTCCCGAAGTATCGATACACCGATACTAGCCGAGCTGTCACTTTCACTTCTCTCCAAAGGCGCGTGGACAAGCACCACACGTGACCGCACTCGTCTCCTTCGCTCTGGTTAAATAGCAAAAGTGAAGTGAATAGAAAGATGACTGCTCTGGTTGTTAAAGAACACAGCAGGAGCGCTATCTGTAGGGATCTATGATCTCCGCGATGCAGAGAACGCGCACGGAATCCAGTCATAAAAACGGAATTTACACTTTAACGCGGAATGTCACGGAATTTGTCAAAGTTTGGATGAATTAATCAAAAGTAGGTCATTACACTTAAATCAAATCGCGATATGGACTAGTATCTGTAAATATTAAGCTGCAAAAGTGGATTTAAATATGAATCCTGCATGTTCTGCGCGTCTCTGTGTGAATGTGCTGCACGTGCGGTTGTTTACTAATGTGGCGCTCGCGGTGATTTCAGCGTCTGCCGTCACAATGAGGACATAAATACATCAACAATATCTCCAGAACTGATCTGAAAGGCACTTTACCAGCATTTACCATTTAATTTGAGTAAAACTAGCGTCATATCATACACACACAGAACTTTAGAAGTATTCACGGAAACCCGTCAAAATAAAAGTTCGGTTTAACTTAGCCTATTAAAGACCGTGTGCCAGAAATAGGCTATATTACTATTATTTAGTAGAATGTACATAATACTACTACTTACTACTACTGTTAATTTTTTTAAAGAAATAATCACAAAATATTTTAATTTTAATAGTAAATCTCCTTCATTTGCCAAATGTAAATGTTTAATTTTCATTAATTCAAATATAAATTCATTAAAATTGTTTTATGCCTTCATCTGATATCCAGTATAATTTAAATACACAACACAGAATTTCTGAGGGGGAAAACACATTTCATAAGGCTACTGTAAGAATAAATAAAAATTGTTTGTATGCATTCAAATAATAGACAGGCTAAAACACAGAATTTGGTAACAATAAAACATAAGGTGAGAAAAAAATAAAACATTTCATACGGCCCTAAACGTGTCATTTTTGTTACACTTTTAATAAATTAAATGTTAAATTGTATAATTTTCATGATTTTAATGAATTAGACATGTTTTTAGATTAATAGCATTTAATTTGACCATTAAAAAAAAAAGAGTCCAGAAAAATTCAAACGGAAAAAAACGGAATCCAGAAAAATTAAAATGGAAAAAATTGAATGTAGAAAAAAATAAAACGGAATTTGGGGAAAAATAAAACTGACTTCATAGGGCCCTATATCTGGAAATATTTTGGTTATGAAGCAAATGAGAATATCAACAAATAAAACTTTGGATTTTAATTAGTACATGTATTAGTAAACGTTAGTTTCAATTAATATTTGACTAAGATTAATAAAAGATTAATAAATAAATCAACAAATGCAGTACCTCAAGACATCTTTTTTTTTTTTTTTTGTTCATGTAAAATATACCACATGTTCTCGACTTGTTACATTTCTTTAAATTAAAAAAAGTACCCCCTTAATATTGTGGCAGTTTTTTTCACCGTGGTATCGAAAATGGTATCGAGTATCGATATTTTTCAAGGTATCGTATCGAAGTTAGAAATTCCAGTATCGTGACAACACTAGTCTCTTCACAGCTGATTTCTGTGGAATTCAAAATCTATTTCTGCATTTCAGGTGTTAATTCACATAAATTGGCTAGAGATATGCATTGTATTTACAACTAAAGATTTTAACAGTATTTTCTTCCTACTGTCCTGACAAAAATATATTTTCCTCCCAGGTTAATATTCAAGTGCCTGCTCATGAGTTACAGTCTGACATTATCTCCATTACTGGCCTGGCCTCCCACCTTGACCGCGCTAAAGAGGGTCTTCTTGAGCGTGTCAAAGAACTACAGGCTGAACAGGAGGATCGGGTGAGTTTGAAGCCTGAGTAGCAAATTAAACCTTATGCAAATGATTTCCACTTTGTAATCACACATTATTTGAATTATATATTATAAATGTATATTTTTGTCCATAGGCTCTCAGGAGCTTCAAGCTGACCATCACTGTGGATCCCAAGTATCACCCCAAGATCATTGGACGCAAGGGTGCCATAATCACCCAAATCCGCAATGAGCATGAGGTCAACATTCAGTTTCCAGAAAAAAATGATGAGAACCAGGTAACAGGCTGGAGCCTTTTTTTTTTTATTTTTTTTATTTTTTTTTTATTTTATTATTCAGACATGCCTTTTTTTGTAAATGACCAAGAACTAGTGTTTGTGTTTTTTTTTTTTTTTTTTTGGATTTGGTCTTCTAGGATCAGATTACCATTACTGGCTATGAGCAGAATGCTGTGGCGGCACGCGATGCTATTCAAGCTATAGTGGATGAACTGGAGGAAATGATCTCTGAGGACATCACCCTGGACAGCAGAGTTCATGCTCGCATCATTGGGGCGCGTGGCAAGGGAATTCGCAAAATCATGGATGAGTTTAAGGTGAGATGGTAAATTTAACTACTTCTGTTAAATTTTTTTTTTCCTTAAACTATTTTATATGTATGTGTGTATGTGTGTGTATATATATATGTATATAATATAAAGTTATTATTATTATAATTTTTTTTTATACCTTTTTCAGGTTGATGTTCGATTCCCTCAGAGTGGAGCTGCGGATCCCAATTTAGTGACTGTGACGGGCCGTCCAGAACACGTTGATGAAGCCATTGATCACCTTCTAAACCTGGAGGAGGAATATGTAAGAACATGCTATACTTTGGCAGAAGAAATTACAATTAAATGATTATTAAATTGACAAAAAGGAAATTTTTCATTCTTGCCTTCAGATTGGTGACGTGGCTGAAAATGAAGCCAAAATGGCCTATATGAAGTCTTCTGGTTCCACTGCCTCCAGCATGGAAGAACCACGAGGCCCTTCCAAGGGCTTCGTTGTGCGTGAGGCTCCTTGGGCCACTGGCAATGAAAAGGTAAACTAACACGGTGTGTTCAGTGACATACGGTGCTGGAAAGTTGTAATCATGAGTTTTATGCGTAATTCTAATAATGTCTTTCAGCTTTTAATATATGTAGAAAACTTATGAAGTGAACTCACTTTAGAGTTTAGTATAATTTTGCCAGAAAAAGTTTTAGAATTTTTATCATATGTTAATATAAAAAACTGTAATATAACTTGTTTGCTGTTTTTTATTGTATTTGTTATACTTATATTTTTTGTTTTTGCCATGAAAATAGCCTAAGATGCTGAAGTGGCACTAAATAAATATATACTACTACTAATAATGTCATTGAACTTGTCACCTGTGTGTTCTGGTTTTAGGCCCCTGATATGAGCAGTTCTGAGGAATTTCCCAGTTTTGGTGCACCTGTGACTAATGCGAGATCATCTCCATGGGGACCCAAACGTTTTTGAAATGTGTGTCCTTCAATGGTTATGTTTGCAACCCCCGGTTCCCCCTTACTATAATCCCTCATTTGACCCATTTGAATGTGGACGGACCACTTACCCTGACCCCTAATATATCAGCACATTTCCTCTGCTCAAATTACTTCTGCTAATAAGGGTCTTGATGATTTCTCTCAGTGGCCCTTATAAAGGTTCAGTGACCCTTTCACAAGGTTCACCTGAATTGGTGTGAAGTGATTCAACATGTTTGCATTTTCATAGAGAATCACAAATTGAAGGAAAACAAAAGTAGTCCTGGCCATGCTTCAGGTCTGAAACGATCCAGGTTTAATTTTTGATATGACGCCATTACAAAAACATAATTTCATTACAAAGGTTATTTCTTGGGTTTATTAAGCTGCTCTGTCTCATAGTTGCCTTTGCAATGGTGTTTGGGGAAAAATATACTGTATACCTCTGAAAGATATTGCTTCTGATTGAAGTCAGATTCATTCATAGGAAATGGGTAACCAGCTGTACTTCTGTCTAGTTCCCTAGGGTAGCCATTTTGTTGCAGACATTTTCACTCGTCTCTTTCCCCGTTCCTAATTCCCTAACTCTGGGAAGTGATTCCATGCAGCTTTCCAACTTAAAGAGGGACTCTTCACTACAGAAGTATTTTCAAACTGCCATTTGCTTTGGAAGTCCCAGGATGTAGTTGCTAGTCAAGTCGAAGTCCCAAGGTTCCCAAAGTCTCTCAAACGTACACTAAACTGCTTGTACACTTTCATTTTGTTTTTGATATTCAGAAATCATGTTTATTAAAGATTATAATATTTGGAAGGATGAAAAAGACCATTTTGTGCCAATGTAATGTCATGTGTTACTCATTCTTGCTAATGGGTCAGTGTCCAGCCCCTTTTTGTCTTCCAGTTGCTATGCAGGTTGGTCTGAAACCATAGCAATGGCCCTCTTAATAGCCTTATAAGAATTATGCAAAAATGACAAAGGAAACCATTATGGATAACACTGGAAAATAAACTGTCCAAAAAGCAAAATAAAAATTGAAAATGTATCTGGACTTGATGCGGCGAGACTGATTTCTCACACATTCACAGTAACCAATGAAAATGTAGGAGTGTATGGGATAAATTAGAATTGCACTCTTAGATGGACCCCATCAGACCCTCTTGATCATTGTGGTGAATGCTGATAGGGTGTTGCTGAAAACGGCAGTTATTTTCACCTGCAAAGCACGTCAAGGAAATGGACAATGTTTCTTCATATATTAAAGTATGTAAACTGACTGTATAGCTCCTGAAGCTACAGATGATCTGCTAAACCAGGGCAGAAATTATGGAAGCCCGTTTCCGCCAATGGAAAAAAAAAAAAAAAAAACTAGGTAATTGCGGCTTTTTATCTCACAATTCTGACTTTATAACTCGCAATTATATAAACTCGCAATTCTGACTTTTTTCTCAGAATTCTGACAAGACAAGACGTGTCCACGGACGGTTTTCTAGCTCTACAGCCTATAATAATGGAAGAGATGGAGGATTATTTTCGGCGCGGTTTCACTAATAGAGAAATCTTAATTTTATTGGAGGAATCACACAACACAAAGCTTAGTTTCCGGACTCTTGAGAGAACGTTATGCAGGAATCAGTTGTGGCGGAGACGCAATAAAACCGATGAGGCTGAAGTGGCACGCTTCATACACCAGCAGCTACAGACATCGGGACGACAACATGGCTATCGCTGGATGCACCAGAAATGTTGGCTGTCCGGCATTATTACAGGCAGAAACTGTCCGTCAGTTGATGCGACTGTTAGATGGACAAGGAGTTGATCTGCGAGCTCGGGTCGTTTACGGCGACGCACGTATAACAGTCGCGGGCCAAATACGTTTGGCGTAATTGACGGATATGATAAGTAAAAACCTTACGGAATATGCATAAACGGATGCATTGATGGTTTCTCCAGAAACATTATCTGTCTTGAAGCATACAAAACGAACAATGGCCCACGAGTTATTGCAGGTTATTTCCTACAAGCTGTAGCTGAGAATAACGGATTTCCACAAAGAATTCACATTAACCATGGAACTGAAAATACGCATTTAGCAGATATGCAGACATTCTTCAGAGACACTGCAAGTGCAGAATGTGTCACTCTTGGTCCAAGCACTGGGAACCAGAGAATTGAACGATGGTGGTCCACTTTGAGAAGCCAGTGCACACAATTTTGGATGGATCATTTTGAACAACTTAAAGAAGATGGACACTTTGTTGATACTTTCATTGACAAATCTCTCATCCAGTTTTGCTTCCAACATTTTATACAGGTAACTAATTTTGTTCACTATCAGAGTTTATTTTATCCTTAAGGAGAATATTGAAGTTTAATTAGGCTATAACTTTATTGATATAGCCTACGGTGTGCAGTTTTGTGAATTTATTTGGCAAGACAATGTAGAATATATGTTCCATTTCTTTTTTCATGAAGGAAGAGCTTGATGAAATAGTCAGTACCAGGAATTGCCACAGGATACGGCCAACTCACAACCCACGTGCTCCCAGTGGTCGACCTTCAATAATGTTTGCTGTTCCCATCTTATATGGAGTGCAGAATTTCTTGCATCCAATTGAACAAACAAAACTGAGTATTTGCCAAGAGGAGTGCTTATTTAAAGACTACCCTTATGATGAGGATGTCTTTCAACTGTGTGTCGAACTGATGGCTGAGCATAACCTTGTCATGTCAGATGATGTTTATGAAATTACAGACCTATATCTCCAACTTCGTGAACTGATCCTTCAAGGATTGGATTTGGAGGGTTAGATTCACCAACCATTCTAATCTAATCTACAACACTATGAGCTAAAGGTATTGTTTCAATTGTTTTACTATTTCAGATTGCCAAAATTGGTATAAAAGTAATATTTTCCTTAAGTGAACTTTATATCTTTGTCTGTAGATGTTGAACTGCAGCCTGCAGTTACTCTCCCTACCCAAGCAACCTTGGACCACTGGAGAGAATCCTGGAGCTCTTGGGATCACATGCCAATCTGTTTTTGGTTCAATCATACTTATAAGAAGTACTACATTTGCAGAGTTCTGCATGGGAAATGACTTCCCACAAACTGTCTGGCTGTGCTAATTAAGGAGCAAGTCTTCATAATTATAGTTCACATTTTCAAAAACTACCATCTGACCATAACGATTTAAAATAGGTGTGTAATTCCTTATGCATTTGTCTTGGAATTCTTTTTGTTACACTGACAGGTCACCCCATTTTCTCCCATTTCATACAGGTCACAACCATTTACAAGGCAACAGAGAGTATTTATGGCTAGACTAGTGAGCACACTTTTCATATTCTTTTATTAATTGATCAATTTTCTATGATTAAGAAATTTAAAAAATATATATTTCTCTACGCTAAAAAAAACTAAAATTACACTGGGAAAAATGTGATTTTGATATCAATGGTTGGCATTTAATCTTACATCAAATTACTTTTTTTTTTTTTTGCATGATTGCCATTTTGCATGAAAATGCCAAACATTTTTGTGATACACGGTCATTACTTTCATGCCTAACCTGAATGCAAATGAAGCACAGCAAGCCTGTTTTAGATGTACAAGACAATGTCTTGAACTTCAAAACTATGTATTGAAACTGTTCAGAATTGATCGATTTCTCCAGTTTAACCTTTGAAGAGTTTAAAAGGCAGGTGATATGAAATAATATAAACAAAATGGTTTTATAGGTAAACTGATATGTTGTCTGTAATTTGTATTATGCCTGAAATAAAATTTTAATTGGAACTGCATTTTTTATGGTATTTTGTTAATTGTGCAACCTTGTTGTGGGACATATTTTGCTCCAAACAAAACCTAAAATTGTATTCTCAGTATTAACCACTGAATGGCAGTGCTCTATGTAGTCCTATAAATCATTTAACAGGCTTGATGAACCTGAATGGTTGTAATAATTTTACATGGTATATTGGCAGGCAGGTGTTGTGTGCCAAAGCTACAACTGAAATAGATTTTAATAGTTCAGAATATTATTTTTTGAAAGGGCAGACTTTGATGTGCATTATTTATTGGCTTGTGGTACTCACTCCATCTTCAATGCACACAAAAAATAATTTAAAAAACCTTGGCACCATATATGCAGGTTTTGTTGGTGTTTAATGCATGAGTGGTTAACCAAACATTGAAATCGTTTTAACCACATTAAAACGATTTCAATAAAACAATCTTATAAAACTGTTCAAATGTTTTACATATGGGTTGTATGAAAGGTTCACAATAATGCCAATTGTACACAAGCACAAAATTAAGAACACATTATAAAACACGTTTGACAACACATAATGGTTCAAAGACATCTATCTCACTGAAGAGGCAACATACAATTTGTACAATTGAATGTAAACAGTAGTACTTTCACTATTGAAAGTAATACAAAAAGACAAATGTTGTTCAACATTCAGCATAACCAGCAATAACTACGTGAACAAATTAAAGTGACTGTTTTACTTTGTGTAAAATATTTGTACAGTATGTAAATGTATGAAGAATGAACCATTAACACATTTTAACAGTTCAACGACTATCTGACTGACCAGTTGACATGAACAACTTGTACAGTTTAATGTAAACACTCGGTTGCACCTAAACAATGGAGATATTTCACAACTGAAATTTAAATCTTCAAAAACAAAAAATGATGTTCAACATTCAAAGTAACCAGCAATAACTAAGTGGACAAATTAAAGTGAATGTTTTACTTTCTATACATGAAAGTAATTATGATAATTTTGATACAAATTAATTGCAAGTAAAGTAAGACAAATAGCTAGCATATGAGCTGGCCAACATTTAATTGATGTACCACTAAACTATGTTCATGACCCAGACATTACTTTCAAGAATTTTGTTCATTTCAGATCTGAAATCTGGGTAGTTGTCATAGTGCACTGAAAGCCTCAGGAAACAGCCACAGGTGTGTGCCACTGGTTCTCTCAAACCCTTTAAGGTCTGTGAAATCAACTGTTATAGTTTTTCCTATAAACAAATCTGACCCTGTGCAGAATCTATAGAAACAGAGACTGTCGTTTTGCATCACACTCCCGCAAGTAAGTGGTCAAGTGCTTTGAAATGTACTTTTGGTGTATATTCATTGTCAGGAAATTTGAGAGATCGCACAATTTTCCTCACCGTTGGTTGTAATGCACAGTACACATCTTCAATTTCCTCAAGGTCCTTGCTCAGAGGTCCAAGTATGCCTGCCCACTGTTCAAGAACATAAGCAGGCTCTTGAATGAGAGTTTTGTGTGCCAGTTCTCGCAAAATTTGCTTGAAGTTTTCTTCTGTTGGAATTCTCCGACAACTGTAGTTGTCTAAGATCTCAAGCAATTCCTCCTGGTCTGCACTACAGAAGTCTGTTCTGCAGCTTTCTAACACAGCACGCTCATTTTCTGAGACATACTTCAAAAAGTTGTCAATCAGATCACTTTTTACAGATCCTTGTATTGCTTGCTGCAAGATGGCAGGTGCAAGTTTTATTGGGAGATATTTCTCTTTCTTCCAGCCAAACAGTATTATTCGGGCTACACTTTCCCACTTTTCTTTGCCAAAATCATGTCGAAGAAAGGGAACTTTAAAATTGTTACCCAGTGTGCACTGATCATAGAATTCATGCCAAAACTCTGATAGGCAATCCCTGAACACTCCACCAACATCATGGCCCATCTCATACTGTTGGGAGGAGCAACTTCACTTCTACTTCACTCTGAGTATGGGCAAGGGTTTCATCACAAAAATGTGCAACGAGTTCAGAAAATATCTGTCCCCGATGAACAACAAGAATTTTTTTTGTGTGGAACAATGGGTTCTGGGCTCAGAGGCAAAGTGTCATCTAAGTTTTGTTCATCTATTCCAGTGATGTCACCAGTGAATACCGTCACTACATCGCTTGTGTCTGAGTAATCTGGTAAGGTCATTGAAGAACTTTGAAAATTAACATTCAGATGATCATCTGCAACATTCAGATCCTCGGTGGAATGCAAGGGAGATAAAGCATAATTGCCTGGACTTTCAACAAAAATGACATCCGTGTCTGAAGCTTGAATGAAGTCATTCATTCTGCTGGAAGAAGAGGCAAGACTTTGATCCTGGTTGTTACTGTGTACGTCCTCCGTTATGTCTGATATTTCCACTTCACTTTCCGTTTCCTCTTCCTTCTCCACCTTTTTTGTTGTCAGGTAGAACCTCATCATTGTGAGCTTGGATGTATTATACATTTCCATCACTGTAGTTTCTTTATCTAGTGACACTTCCTGATAATTTGTTAGATCCAGTTCAAACTCAGAAATACTGCCATGAGAATTTTTTCCATTTGGGAAAAATAAATGAATTGCCTCCTCCATCAGTTCTTCCCTTTTCCAGTCTTTTGGCACACTCAACTTCCTTGTTCCCCCTCCTTTTCTTGCTCTCATTTGAACAAATCCCTGCCCATCATAGTGCATCCACCCAAATTCAACTTTTCTTACAGTACGCTGAGAATAGTTTTTTTCTAGTTGTTTGGGTTTCAGTTTGTGAATTGTCAGTTTTTTGTCTTTTGCTCAGTTTTGATTTGAGGCGTCAAACAGCTTTGACTTCCTGCAAGGTGGCTCACTTTCTTGCCTCCTACAAAATCCCATCACTGCCGGCCTGTCTCCATATGAAGGAAAATAGCTTCTCATCTGGTCATCAGTCATTAGCAGTAGGACACTGACATCAATCTGCAAAAAAAAAAAATTTTTCCAGTATTAACCAAAAATTTATTATAGTCATACAATTGACCATATGCTCAGTTACTTTCTGCTTTTAGATAAGCCAGCTCAGTCATTTCCAATCAACTGTCAAAATCAGCTACAGAGTGCCCTTTGCTCGATTTCTCTACATAATCCATTCACAATTTGAAGAATTTTTTTGCTTGTCTAAGAGGACCAAATGTCCTCCGATACGGTTTCAGGGATGACAAAAATGAATTGTTCTGCGACTCATTGCTATGACTGACAGTGATAATGGAACGAGACATCTGATGAGCCGAAGTCAAAAATAGAACTGTGCATTAAGTGAATCAGACTAAATTTAGTTTAACAAAACTACAGCAGTAACAAGTCTGGGTCGGCTAAATATATTTAGCAGCTTTTACAGTTAAAGATAAAACTTAAATATAGTTGTTAAATTAAATCTAAAAATATTTCAAAATATGTAATGCATTAACTGTTATGCCATTAATAATTAACTTAATTTGTAGTTAACTAGTTAATATAGTTAACTATTTAAATAAGTAACCTGTTGAAAACTGTTGTTGCTTATTTATTTATTTCTAAATGACATGAGACTTTGTGACTTCCTGGACTTATTATACTTTACACTTCAATACAGTAAAGTACTAAAATTTGTTATATTTTTTCATAATAAATCCAAAAGCAAGACATGAAAAAAAACAGGGAGCTGAAATGGCAACTGAGCTAAATGAGTGATTCTCTGTTACCATTTACTGGAAATAATGGTAATTTCATGTCATTTTCATCTTTAAAGTCTTTGTTTTCTAACAGTAGACACATTTTGGCACATTTTTTCATATCTTCTTGATGAATGAAAAGTGAATCTTTAAAGTAAATTTTACTGCACAGCTGTAGACTTGAGAAACAGTAAAGGCAACATTAGCCTAAACAGTTGTGATAGTGTTTAGCTTGGTCAGCATTTAAATGTACAATTACGTGTTTAGGTACTCTCCTGGGATTACCAGGCTGGCCATATAAAAATGATATATTGTTAAATAACATAAAACTGTATGTTAATGCCGCTATCATTATTTACGGTGTTGCAATTATTTTGTTTCTCAGTTTCTAACAAAAACGAGGCAGGAAAGGTTTCCTTGAGGGTCTCAAGAGTCTCTACTTATATATACCTCAACATCAAATGAGCTTCACTGGAAGTTTATGAGCTGGCTTATCTTTATGAAGAAGTTCTAAAGAATGCTCCATGCATATGATAAGTAATAAGTGCTTCTAGGTCTGGGTTAATCCTACTTATCATAGACCTACATTCAAGAAGTTGTTTGCCCAAAAGGTCTGAGCTGTTGTTTTCCATAAAAAAAAAAACAAAACATAGTTATTGAAAGGTTATATTCATAATTTTTGTTAGTCATTACGCCTCACACACAACTGAGCATTCAAGTTTTTCTGAGCAGAATTTGCTATAGGCTTGTCAGTACCAGTTAAAAAAAATAATATCATAGCATAAATTGTTATTATTTACAGATAATTTCATCTGAGGTGTAGCAGTTTGAATGCAGTGCATAATATAAGTGTTTGCTTGTGTAAATTTCTTATTAAATCTATTAAATGTGTGTAACACTTTAGTTTGGAGACCAACTCTCACTATTAACTAAATATTAACAATAAACTTTTGCCTCAATAAACTCCTAATTTGCTGCTTAAGTTTAGGTGTGGGGTTTATGATTAAGGGATCTAAAATATAGACATGCAGAATAAGGCATTAATATATGGATTATAAGTACTAATAAACAGCCATTATGCTAGTACTATGCATGTTAATAAGCAACTAATTAATACTGAGAATTGGTCGCTAAACTAAAGCGTGACCCTTTAATGGGATGAGTCATCCGCTTCCAATTATTTAAGTTGAACAAAAACAGTCCATTATGCTACTTGATACTGCAAATTGGTATTTACTATAATATTAGTTTAGTTATTCTTCTAGATATTTACCTATAGCCGCTAATGAATTAGAGCCCTCACACATTCATAGAATATAGCTTACTTGCACATTGCAAATTAAAGTACATCGTTCCTCACAAGAGTTCTCTCTCATCCTACTCATCAGTCTTAACATTTCAGTGCTTGCATGCTACCTTGCTCTACTTGAGCTGAAAGTGTCAATATGCTTACTGTAATTGTGAAAAATATAAATAACATTAAGATTCCTCAATTTCTACTTTTGTGTTTAATTGACAAAGTAACAGTACAGGTTGGAAGTGACCCTATTAAGCCCAAATGTATGTTTTTCTATGTAGTCTTACAGATGTCTGAATAACTTCTTAACACAGTGCATATTAAAGGAGTCATTAAATGCATCTTATATCTTTATATTATGGCCCCCAATCAAAAAAAGCGTCCCCTTAGTTTTTATACCGATTAAATGTTTTATCTGTACAGAGTCAATTAACAATTGCATGGATAAAAAGAGCTGCTTCATCGCTGACAAATAATATCAGACATTTGAAAGTGTATATTAACTGATAAGATCAATATTTTATTCACAAATCTGGCATCACTAATTCTTATTCTGAAAGGTGGCAGTACAAAAATACATGACATGACTGATGAAATGTTATCAGGGAAAATTATTCTCAAGTTAGTATACTGTGATATCCATCACTGAACGCCACACCACCAATCTAACCTGCACCTGCTTATTACTGCACTGGTCACAGTAGATTAGATTCAGATTAGATTCAACTTTATTGTCATTGCACATGTAAGGTACAGGGCAACGAAATGCAGTTAGCATCTAACCAGAAGTGCAATAAGCAGAGGTACAGGATATACAGTGCCTACAATATGTTACATATGTACAGAATATACAGATAAGGCAGTAGTACTATGGACATAATTTACAAATTTTTAAATACTATCAGTATGATATACAGATGGGTGATATGAACATACTATACAGATGGATTGTACAGTAAATGTATGTACACTATGAGCAAAAACTATGAATATAATTACAAATGGATATGAATAAGCTATACATTAAGATATATAAATACTAGTGCAATAAACATTGAAAGTGCATAGAAATAAAAATTTCCAGTGCATAGTACTCAGTGTGTGGATGTTTTTTTTGTTTTTGTTTTTTAACCGATTTAATGATGGGGAGGGGTGAAGAGTTTGTGGTGGTGTGTGAGGGGGGTATCATTGGGCAGAGTTTAGTAGGGAAACAGCTGTAGGGAAAAAGCTGTTCCTGAGTCTGCTTGTCCTTGATCGGAGGCTCCTGAAGCGCCTCCCAGAGGGCAGTAAGTTAAACAGTCTATGGTCAGGGTGAGAGGAGTCCTTAAGAATGCCGCGAGCTCGACGTAAACAGCGTTTTCTCTGGACGTCCTCAATGGCAGGAAGTGGTGTCCCTGTGATGCGTTGGGCGGTACTTTACACACATGCATTTGCACTACTCATATTTTGCACAGACTGCACATTGTTAAAGTTATTACACTATAAACTGTCTAAAGTTGTTACTGTACAAAGCACAGTAAACTATTTCTATAAAATATTGCACTACTGTTATTTTGCATAGAATACATTGCTTTATCAATACTTTGCACACTCATCCAGCTGTATTTATTACCACTGTTCTCACGTTTCTGCTGTTCATAATGTGTATATATAATCCTACATTGCTCTGTTCATAATGTACATACAATCCCCATTGCATTCCTATTTATAGTCTGTATATAGGCTACTCTGCTCAATACTGTATATAGCAATTCCACTGTACATTCTGTAAATCATATCTTCACTTACTCTGCACTTATATGTATTTAAAACACTATATTCTTGCACTTCTGGTTAGATGCTAACTGCATTTCATTAGCTCTGTACGTGTACTCTGCATAATGACAATAAAGTTGAATCTAATCTATTCTAATCTAATCATCAAACACTGATTTATCATTAATGTTTTGCTGGACCACAGCGGTACTTAACTGGAAAAGTAGAAAAAAAAGTTCGGTGCCTTGCTCAAGGGTCTCAACTCAGTCGTGGTATTGAGAGTGTTGTCTATTCACTCCCCCACAATCCCTGCCGGACCCGAGACTCGAACCCACGACCTTTTGGGTTACAAGTCCGACTCTCTATCAAACTGTCTATCCATTAGGCCACGCCTGCACAGCACACCGTTCCTGGAGACACTGCAATACCAGGCCGATGCGTGGAGTGGACGGAGTAAGCCCAAAATAGAAAATCTATTTACTATGCAGTCCCCGGGTAGGGGACGTATCAGAAATTAAACTGATAAGAACAGATAATACACACAGTACACAGAAGATCATTCATAAACAATAAGAAACATGCTACCGGTATGGCTCGTTGGTCTAGGGGTATGATTCTCGCTTTGGGTGCGAGAGGTCCCGGGTTCAAATCCCGGACGAGCCCATTGATTTTGAAGCTTCTAGGAAAAACCCGAAGGAAGGTTCACGATTTAATTTGATTTTTTTTGTGTGCACTTCACGATTACTTTACAATATATAAAAGACAATTGTGAAGAATCGAAATTTTTAGGAATGGAAAAGAAATGCGATATACCTAATGCGTTGGTGGTATAGTGGTTAGCATAGCTGCCTTCCAAGCAGTGGCCAGCCGTGGATAGGTGTAGAGCGCTGACTAGCCAATAGGAGCGAAGGAAATTCCAGGGAGGCGGGACGAGTAAAATACACACAATTAGAGGTTCGAATCCCGCCTCGGCCACAAATAATATAATATTAATTTTTATTCGTTTTTCATCTAGATACACTTTAAGTACAATTAACATATAATAAACGAACTTTGTGCACAAAGATAAAATAAATCTTGCAATAACTGTTCTTGTGTAGGATGTACAAAATGTGCAACGATCTTAATAAACATTTACATTATAATAGGGTATAGTTATCGCTAATATAGAAAATGTGAATGTGATTAATTGAAAAGAACATTTTGACATTCATTTTTTTATTTTGTTTTAGACATTTATTTTTAAAGAGACGTTTGCTTTATATTTGTATAACTATGTACAGAAAATGTAATATGAAATATGAAATACAACCAATAAACAATAAAAAATAGAAAGTCTCTCGTTTTATTTATAGTACAATAATATACATATTATATAAAACTGAAAAAAGGTAATAGCTACAGTACAGTACTAACCAAAACATATAATAACTGAATAAATATACATTAAATAATTATAGATTAAACAACAATAATAATAATAATAAAATCTAAAGTTGTGAAGAACACAGAAAAAAACAAGAATTTTAAATTAAATAAGTATGTACAATTATGTATGTTTAATAGTAAGAGTTATTAATATTTAGTGTTTACAAATCAAAATAAAATAATGCAAGTGAATACATTTAATTTAAAAAACACACTAAAATGCAATGCAAACAAGGCCAATACTTGATATTTTAAAGAACAAATTTACATTTATAGATTAAACAACAACAAAAACAATATTAATAATAATAATAGTAATAAAATCAATAGTTGTGGAGAACAGGAAAAAAGCAAGAAAAAAAGAACATGCTTTTTTAGAAAGAGGCTACACAGTACTTTTTTCAGTTAAACAGATGATACTGTCCATGTGCATGTATATAGTACAGTTATGAATATGATTGTGCCATAAGTAATAAACTAATAAAATGTAAGAACAACAGAACAACATGCTTAAGAAATATTATATGCTTTCCAACATCTAAATAATCATAGAGTTTTGAAAATGTTTTGAAAGAATGGTAAAAAAATTCCACTGATAAATAGAAAATGATGCATATATAACACAGTAAAAGTTAAGCAGACTTTTTACATTTTACAATCCTGCATGGAGTCAACATATCATTCCAAAGTAAACAAAGAAATTAATTGCATTAATGCATTTTAAAATATATTCAAATAGAAAACAGTTATTTTAAATTGTAAAAATATTTCACAATATTTTTTATTACTTAAAAAATAATACACAATTAATTAACACACTTCTATTCTGATTTATATGATTTTATTACTTAATAAATAAAACAACAATTAAATGAAACAGATTATTCTGAAATAATTAAATAATGATTAAATGTAATTCATAATTTATTAAATAAATATCAATAATTAAATGCATCTATTTATTTTCTAGAAGTCCATGAAAACACAACATTTATTAATATATTTCACAATATCCTCTTTCACAGACTATTGTGTTTGATTATCTATTTTTTCATAATAAACACACATTTTTGTAATCAATTTGTTTGTAATTTAAATGTGTGTGTGTAATATATATTAATTACAACTACATCATGCACTGTTGACATATATATATATTTTAAATATTTTATTTAAGTACATAGTGAGAGATTAATGATGAAACATTCACCTTTACAAACAAAGATACTCTTATAAAATAACAGCTGTATTTTATAAGAGTTTTTATTTTTTATAATAGTTTGGTTTACTGTTTCCTAACGTCAAACCATTCAACACAACTGGCAATCCGATTACATGATAATATACATGCAATTTAAATGATAAAATATATTAATATATTAATCATAATGTATATGCAATACAGTAAGTACACTGCGAACGCGAATGATTGACAGATGATACTCGGCTTTTTAAATTACCCGCCACGGAAAAGACGAAACAGCGCCAGGAAGTATACGCGTGGCCAAAAATATATTACATCCGTAGTGTTAAGCACTACCATAGAGAATGAATGGGAAAAGTTAAGGGAAGTTAAGCTCAACTATATTCGGCTCCCGAGCAGTTGACCCGGGTTCGATTCCCGGCCAACGCAAAGTCTGTTTTGCATCATCTTAGCAATGGTAATGCATTCGTCATACTTTTATGAGTGATATAACTGTCACACAAAACCACCAAACCTTTAAGAAAAGTTAGCGTTTTGCTGATAGGTGAATAAATGTTATTAGTAAACATAAAAATGTAAACGTATGGTTTTATATATATTTGCTCTCAGTTGCGTATTTATTAGCAGAAATGTAAATTTAGTTGTGACCTCATGGCTAACTTTCACATAATTTGGTACACATAATTGTTTCCACACTACGTCAATTTTCGTCACCACTATTGTTTCCATTATTGTTAGAAGCCGTTACAATAAGTAAGGAATTTTAGTTGTAGTACTCTATAGGTGCAATTTTGCCACTTTACGTGTCCTGTGGCCTATGTGTATAATGTTCAGTTAAGGGGAGACACTGCAGGCAAAAACACAGTTTTTTCATGCACCTGTCAAATTTGAGATTTTGAGTATTTTTTTAGACTAGTGGAAAGAAAACATCCAAAAGACACTGTTAAGTGTTTCTTTTATAGCACTTTATCTATTTGTGCCAATAGATTTCAATTACAATAAATATTTTTAATATTTATATTTTTAAAAGCCGTTTTCTCAAAATGAGTTTTCTCTCCTACATTGAGCCATATATCTCCACTTCAGTAGCACTTACACACACCAAACTTGACATCTTGATTCCTGTCTATATCCTGAAGGTTTTTACAGAGGGATTTGTTCACATATAATTTGCTTGATTATTATACAACATTTTATTCCCCCCAAAATTGTGAAAATGTATTGTTTTCTGTCTGTTCTAAGTATTTTCTGAATTATGGAGTGACAAAATGAGATACCCAAAATTCCCTCTGTAAATACTTTTGACTATGTCGATAAAATGAAATAAGAATTTTGAAACCAACTTCATCCAGTGTTTAGATTTTTGTTCTAGAAATGTATGCAAATTAGCGCATATTTCATTAAATAATGCCTCATTTGCATATTTAAACCTAACATTTCAGAACGTTTGTAATACAAAAAATGTTTGCAATTATCAACGTAATCAATCAACTAGGTAAGTAAGGTGATAACTATTAGTTATTTTTTTTACCCTTTTCACCTGCAGTCTCGCCTTAAGTTTGACCACTGCGCTACGTTCAGTAGATATATTTCAGTTTGTCTGCTGTTTTTTATCTTCTTTTAGCTTTGCAAGACTTCAATTATGCAACATTTTATCTTATGGAACTACTTACCGCCAAATGGTTTTGTAAGCAACTTTGTGTAGTTGTGTCTAGATTTTCTTTGAGTTTGGTAATGAGTTTATTTGCAGAAATACAAGGCCTGTGACTGTTTATGTTTTGATATTAAGCGAAATACGAAGGTGAACACATGCTAGTCCTTGTTTTGTTAAACAGTTAGGCATCTGCTAGTGTATAGCACTGTATTCCTGCTGCCTGTCTCTGTGTTTGTGTGGATTGCAACTCTTCTAAGGTGTTCACTTACACTTTGAAGGTCTTCCCATCTTTGCTAGTACTTTTTAACGGATGCAACGGTTGCTCTCATAGGAGCTTAGAGGCATAATCATGGTACAATTAAGATAATTTCAGAACGACAGCTGGTGGGTAGAGAAGTAATTTTCACACCTCCTAATCGAGGAGGGCTGTCAGATTAAGATAGAGAGGTGATTTGAGGGAAATTGTCTTGGCCGAGTCTTTGGAGTGAGGCCCAGGTGGCCGCAGGTATCTGCTCGTCCGTGTCTACTGCTGCCCAGGAGGAAATTTGGTTTTGATTTGCCACACTGGAGAGATCATGGGAGAGCCAGGCTTCCTCCACATATCTGCTGGGATTTGTCAATTTATTACCAGCATCTTCTGCCCGCCACTACAGCTGGGCTAGACTGAGAGCTTCTTCAGCCCCTTGCTGTTTTTGTTTCCCCTGAGCTTAACCCCTCTTTTATATATACTATATATATATATACATACATGCTCTGCCTTTCAATTACACATTTACTAAATTATTCAAATGAATAATTCAAGTTTAACAGTAAGAAGAAAAAAATAAATAAATATATATATATATACAGTATATATATATGAAGAGTTTATTTTCTGAGAACTGTTAAAAACAGAGTTATCTGTTTTTGCAAATGAACTCTTCATATATATATATATATATATTCTTACTGTTAAACCTGAATTATTCATTTGAAAGGCAGAGCATGTGTTTGGTGTTGCTGCTTAATGTCCACTAGATGGCAGTGTTACCCATACTTCGTCGTTATAGGGGAGACGGGGGGCTAGTGTCATTCTTATAATCTACAGCGAATATATCAAGGGAATGTGTTTTTGAAAGTATGTAGATGCAAAACCTAAAGTCTTGACTACAAAAAAGCTACCGAAAAAGATGCAGCTCATTTAACACTATGTGGGGTAAGTTGTCACACAGGGAACCAGCTGTTCATTGACATTAATTTGAGAAAAATACATATTTCTTTGATATCTAGAATATTCTAGATTAGAATATTCTCAATAAATTTTTATTTACTAAACAGCAGTATCAATTTAAATAATAAAATAATTATGGAAAAAATTAATTAATTGGAAACATGCAGAAAATGTAAGTAAATGAATAGTTCACCCAAAAATGGAAATTCTTTGATTAATTACTCACCCTCATGTCGTTTCAAACCCGTAAGACCTTCGATCATCGTCGGAACCCAAATTAAGATTACGTTCAAGACCTAGAAAGGTAGCAAGGGCATCATTAAAATAGTCCATGTGACATCAGTGGTTCAACCTTAATTTTACGAAGCTACGAGAATATTTTTATGCACAAAGAAAACAAATATAACAACTTTACTCAACAATTTCTTCTCTGAAGATGAACGAAGGTCTTAGAGGTTTGGAATGACATGAGGGTGAGCCATTTATGACAGAAGTTTCATTTTTGGACTATCCCTTTAACATTTTGACAGAAGTAGCAATTAAGAAATAGCAGTTAAATACAATTATTAACATTTTGCATATTTATTTATATTATGAATTAATATAAATTAATATATAATGCAACAAAAAACACCAGTCTTGTATTACTCTGTTTATGAAATTCAAGTTATAGTTTAAGTTATAAGCTTAATTAAATAGTTTGCCCATACATTAATGTGCCTGTGGGAGAAAAAAAAAAAAATAATAATTTTTTTTGGGAGGACAGAATTTACACAAATTATTAAGCCAGTTAACCAGCCAGTGACAACTAGTCTTATTCTTATTCTGTATATTTTGTTTTATCTTTTGTCTGCTCATTATTACAGATAGTATTTGATAACTTCAAAATCAAAAAAGGTTATTTACTTAGCATATATCTTTTTATTTGATCAGTCTTCATAAAGAATATATTGCAAGTCAGAAAACATTTATTTGGAGTTAGCAGGTTTCTCTCTCAGAGCAGAGCCTAATGACAGCTTACTGCACAGTTTTTGGAAAACGATGACAAATCATTGAATTCATCAACAACCGTGCATCCTGCGAGTTAATTGATCCACGTCAAACATACCTGATCTCATTTGCACAGTCATATTTATACCAGATAAACTCCACATTCTGATCTATTTAATAGTAAATAGATCATTTTAGTAAATGGGTTTTGTGTAGTAGAATGCACTGTCCTAATTATTTGAATGGCATACAACAATGAAGACCAGCGACCATTAGCGGATGGTTTCCGACCACTCGGGTAAAGCATGATCCGCACAGCCAATAACAAACACCGCCATTACGTCTGCAAGGTCTGAATGTACAGAGAGCAATCAAGAGAGAGAGAGACGACCTATTCAGAAATGAGTCACTCCTCGGGGGCCGGTATGAAAATATGAAGTACTCTGACTGAGCTCTAGAAAAGGATTAATCATTTTAAATGCCACTGAAATTAAAAGGCCCCGAACAATAATTACTTCTGCTTGCTGTTGCCACCCACGCTTCCCATGACTTAACCTGTGGTCAAAGGGGGCAGAAGGATGTGTACAACCAATCATTGAAGCCAACGCCTAAGCTCTGTTCTTTTCTTCCTCGTGCACTCTGTTCTTTCCTTCCGCTTTTTAATTGATATTCCGGGTGCTTTTCATCAAAGTCCTCCTGGGTTCAACCTTTCAGAAGCAGAATTTGACAGTGATATTTCAATCAAAATCATGCCAGAGGTAACAGCTCTACTTCAGTGTTTTTGAAATACTTGCCTTCAGTTGTAGAGAGTGAGTTTTTTCAGATGAGCGGTCAACTGATCATTTTTTTGAGTGATATTATTTTGCATTTGTTTCCAAACCTGAATATGTGGATACACCAACACACTCTAATCAGAATTTGTAAAAATTTTTACATTTTAATGAATTGGAGGCTAATATCTATGATATCATTTGTGACCCTGAACCACAAAACCAGTCAGTTTTTTTGAAATTGAGATGTATACATAATCTGAAATTTGAACAAATAAGCTTTCCATTGATTTATGGTTTGTCAGGATAGGACAATAGTTGGCGGAGATACAATTATTTGACAATCTGGAATCTGAGGGTGCAAACAAAAATTGCCTTTAAAGTTGTCCAAATTAAGTTCTTAGCAATGCATATTACTAATCAAAAATTAAGTTTTAATATATTTACAGTAGGACATTTACAAAATATCTTCATGGAACATGATCTTTACTTAATATCCTAATGATTTTTGGCATAAAAGAAAAATCGACTAATGCCAGTAGTTGAAAAACAGTATGTAAAAAGAGGATTATGCCCGAATTCACAGTATTCATAAAACAGTAGGCGAAAAATTTTCTTATGACCTATTTCTGTTGAGATTCTGAAGTCTGCATTTGATGGACACTTTATATCCCATGAGGCCAAGGGACATGGATTTGTAAGTGGCAATGATAACATGACAAATGTAGAATATCCGGATTACATTCATACAAGAAACATTCAAACATACTTACAGTTTTTGACGGTTGCCAAGTAATTGATTAGAGTTTCCATACAAATCATACCATACAAAATCACCACCTCGTAAAATAGTTAGGTTTTCTCATCAGACTTGGTTGGATACACCCTCTCACTTCTGTTTATTAAACGTGTCGTTTGTCTTTATTGTCAGAGCCCTTAACACGTTTCGGCAAGTTCTGTCACATTAATGACAGATTCATATGTTGTTGTTTTTGTGTGTGTATGTTGTGTGGGAAGAGGTCAGTGTTTTTGAGATGATTGTTTTTTTTTCTTATCTTTGTGTGAGTGCGTGTTGTTAGACAGTGAGTAATGTTTTTTATTGCAAACGCTTTGGTGCTGGCGCGTCTTGCTTCACTGAGCTGTGACACAGGGGTGCCATTCAGATCCGCAGCATGTGATGAGACTGTAAACACACTGTTGTCTTTGCATTGTACCTTTTCCTTCCAGATATTTCTGGATGAAGGGCACTCAAATAGTTTTTCAATGAGATTCATACTTATACCACAATGTTGTTCTCACTAGAGGGCCTAAGCAAACTTCCGTGGGGGCATCAAGATTACAGAATGAGCATTAAAAAAGCATCAAATACTTTCCAGTTAATCATGAACCACTGAAAAGCCAAGGGTCCTTTGAATATTGTTATGTACAATGGGAAGCCTTGGAGTCAAAAAGGTTGAGAACTACTGGTCTACTAGTTACAATATTTGCATAAACAACTTTTTTGCTTCTATTTGAGGATCGATGCTACATGAGAAGTCTACTTTTGCTTACAGTGAATGTGAAAGATCAAAAACTTGTGTAGGCTGTTGGAAATAAAGTTAGTATTCTGAAGCACTCAATGCACCAGAAAAATTGCAAAACAGTTAATAGGTAGGTAAAGCAAAGGAAACAAATTCACATAGTAAGACTTCAGAAATTCAGTAAGACATTCAGATAGTAAGGCAAGCTTCTAGTAATTGCAATAAAAAATAACTATTTTTAATTTCTGTTAAGTATGGACCGCACCGTTTAATAAATAAAATATAAATTCTTCAAATCAATTTTATTAATGTGTATCTGAAATAATGAACTGGTCAGTTTGTAGAATGTCTACATATACAAACTAATTCATAAACATTTGTTTCTTATACCATTTTGCTTGTGTTTAGGTTTTGCTAGTTTTTTGGTTAACATTTCAAGATCATTGCTACCTGCTTAGCTTAATATCAATTAAAATTACACCTTTCAATGAAAACGAAAAACTTTTATTTGATGTAAAGAGAATTTTCTATTTCAAAAACATTGAACTAATTCAGTACGGTTGTTGAACATAGAAAGTTTATTTGAATTTCTGACTGTCGGCAATGACCTCTCTGGGAAGTCTACTGCCCAATGTCATGTCTCTTCCCCATCATTCTTGTTAATGATAACTGTAAACCTAAAAGCAGCCATGCCACCTGTGTTCACTCTCTTGCGCAGAGATAGCACATATAAGAGGTGATTCCCCATAGTCCGGCTCTGAGATCCATGGTAAACGGTTGTGAAATGGTGGGAGAAAAGGGGATTTGGTGAGACGGTCCAGCACAATGACATTGTCTGGACTACAGCCCTTCAACTCGCCTGACTTCAGTGAAAAGCCCCTTCAGTATTTCCTGTCAAACAGAGCATTTTTTTTCCTTTACTTCTCCTTAAGTGTCTAGACAGTGGTTTTCTTGCTTCGTTGGTTCTCTTGGACAGGGGCCAAATCTCCTCTCTTGAAGGCGATAACAAAGCCGTGTTATCAGGGCCTCAGAAGGGAGAACCAAGCCCAAGCGCGTGTCACTCAGGTGGGCTGTGTGATGATTTGAGGTTTCTTCCCTCCCTCTTTATGAGTGTGGCCTTGACCAGGTCTTAAGGAGGCTGCATAGCCTGTGTCTTTTCACTTAAAGGCAGCATCTAGGGCTCAAGTTATGTGCATTGAGGACTGGCATTGCAATATAAGGAATATAATGAAGACATTTTAAAATGTATTAGCTTTCCAAAAAGTGACAACTCTGTCATCATTTACACAACCACATATTATTCCAAACCCATAACTTCCATTCATTTTTGGGACAAAAATTTAGACTTTTTAAATATTCTCTCATCATTTTTGTCCATCCATTGGAAGTCCATACAATCAAAACTTTCACGCATTAAAAAGTGATGTGTGACATGTATTGACCAGTTTAACCCAAGTGACTTAAAGGGAAAGTTCACCCAAAAATGAAAATTACCCCATAATTTACTCACTCTCAAGCCATCCTATATGACTTTCTTCTTTCAGACTAGGGGTGTTGCGCTATACCAGTATTGACGATAACCGTGATATTCAAATCATGAAATATCGACATTGTGTTAGTTTAGGGTGTGGCGATATACCGGTATTGGCGATAATTTTTAAAATGTCATGATAACATGACACGCAAATACCCTACACCAGTGCCAGTACCTGGTTGAGCTCCTAGGTCGCAGTATTGTGCCTTAACGCTGACACCTGTCAAAAAAGAAGACGCAGCATGCTACTCCGAGAAGAACCATGTTCAATATTATCCGGACTGTAAGTTGCCATTATTTTACTAGTCATAGAATGGGAAATGTGACATTAACCTGTTAACAGCGGTTTCCTGTGTTCATATATTTAAATAAAAGGGTGATTCACGAGTTCGCACTAACATTAAATATGATTGAGCAATTAGTAAGCATATTTGGCGTGCTGTCAGGAGGGAGGGCTCCGAGCTCAGGATGGAGCCCAAACCCAGAGAACTCCCCCCCTCATCCCAAGAATGGGATGAAATTTAGATTGGAGTGCAGAGTTGGGGTGGAGGCGGGATGCTGAAAAACTGCAATAGAACAGAGGTGAGTTGGCTGTGTATATATATACACACCTGATGTGCTTGTTAAGGTGATTAGCTGACAAGCTGCACCTGGCCAGACTGATTATCTGATCGTGCTCCTCCCGAACCTTGTTAATAAAACATAATTTCTTTTAATAAGTACTGAGTTTTCTTTACTCATCTAATTTTTGTATTTGTATTTGCAATCAAGTCATGGCCAATACTGCCTTTGTGTAGCAATTGATTTCTTTGTTCAAATCTATTACACGATTAAAACCGATCTAGAAAAACTGAGCGACCACATTAAACTCTGTAAAATGTAAAGTTGGTCGCAGTGCCATGCACTTAATGCTTCATCTGTGGCCGTTCTAGGTGCACATTAAAACTGAATTAGAAGCACGTTAACTGCATGACTTCATTGGCGCCGGCGCAACTATAGGTTAAAGGGATTAAAAAAGTTAACAGGTTAAAGTATCAATTTTGATGTTAATATTTATTCGTCATACTGTTGAACTTGACAGTATTTTCTCTCTTTCTTCTCTCTGCATTTTGTATTTACTTGCATTATCTTTGTGTAATATAAAAATTAGTGTTTCAATTGGAATCTTTTAAGTGTGACAAATATGCAAAAAAACAAAAAAAACAGGAAGGGGTCAAAAAGCACAGCACAGTAAAGGGATTATCGGATGCAAAATTCACTTTTACATGTTGTTTGAACTGAAATGTGTCTTGACAGTGTGTGTACACAAACACGCTATAATGATAAAAATCCACCCAGTGTTTTTTTGTAAATCCCCAAAAATCATAACCCCTTTCTCAGATCAAGCCATCCTCAGATTCTTGGCTGTGTGACGTCACACAGACCAAGGCTGCTCCCACGACTATTGATGAACACTGGCGTTTTATCAGACCCCCCTGAGTGAGCTGTACATACAACATACAACATACTGAGTATTAGAAACTTTGCAAGTATATGTCAACTTATTCTACTAACCCTAAACCTACCCTACTGAGAGTTAGTAGACATGTAGTTGCAAATTAATGAGAATTAGTTGACATGTAGTTGACACGTAGTTACAAAGTTACTTATAGTTAGTAGAATATCTAAAGTGGACTATCGAAATAAAGTGTAACCATCGCCTTTCCTAATAATGTGCTATTTAGCAAGTTCCGTGGCTAAATGCAGCTAAAGTTTACATTCACATTAGTTTATGTGGCTAAATTTTACATTCTTATGAGTAAAGTTTACATTCTCATAAAGTTTACATTCTCGTAACCACACGGAAGAGAGGGGTGGGGTGAGCAGTGTGATCAGTGCTCATTAGCATTTAAAGGGTCATGCACCGAAACGGGTTGCTGTGAACAGAGCTGTTTTTGACATGGTAAAAAGTGTTGTTTTACACTTCCATTGAGAAATTTAACCAAAGTATGTTCTAGACTTTTCATTAAGACCCTAAAGAATCAACTTGTGGAAAATGGGCATCCGATGACCCCATCAATGCATGTCTAGCTTCCACTAACTGTCATACGCGTGTTCACGAGAGAGTGGTATTCCAGCGCATGTTGAACAACCCCACAGGAAGCGACTTTGAACTTTTGTTTAAGATCAACTGTTGGATTCAATTTCCTGTAATATAATGAGCTGTTCAATATGCAGAATGTAAGATAGTGTAGTATACATTTACCAACCAATGTTACAGAACGTAAACCTTAGCTTCTGCTGGTACAGTAGATGTTTTAGCACTTCTACATGAAAGCCTTTTTCACCATTGATGGCAATTCATTAGTATCAGCACACTGCAAATACTGCTCTCAAAAATAAGTTTATTAAAAGCACAACGTTTCAACCCTTAGGTCCTTGTCAGGCAAAAACAAACAAACAAACAAATGAAAAAAAAAAAACAATGAAAAAAAAAAGATTTTTGTTTATTGACAGTGAAGTGTTTCATGTGATCAAGCACCTGCTTAAAGTTTTTGGATGTGTGCATATTATACCTTCTTGGGCCATTCATTAGTAGTCATGTATTCTGACCTCCCAAAAAGGCAAAATAAATTTTAAATATTTAATTATGTTTTACCAGTGACATGTCCTTTAGGGCACTTAAAAGCATGAAAATGACTCTGACATCCTTTGGAGTCATAGATCATTCAAAGGCAGGATCAAAGAGGTCTGAACAACCTGGAGAATGTTAGCATATCGATCTTAGACAGCTGACCTTCGGAAATATCCAATCTGAAAACATGGGCACAAACACCAAAATAACATCACTAATCAGTCTGGAGCCAATCAGTCTGTTATGACAACGCTGAGAGACACACAGTCCCAATCAAGCCCTTCATTAGCTGAAAACAGAAAAATAATGTATTTCATGCTACAAAATCAGGCATTGTTAAAACTTCAATATATGATGAAAAATGTAAATTTCTTCAATCAGAATACACAGCTCCTCTTCATTGCCTGCCAGTGGAGAAAAATTGTGTAATTGCTGCCCAGATGGTGTAATTGCATCATCTGCCAGCAGAGGAGGGGCTAACTGGACCATGCTATCCAGCCAAACCTTGACCCCTTGGGCAGAATAGTCGCTAATCAATAGCTCCCCCACCAATTTTCAGAAATTAATTTCTGTGGTACTTGGTTCATAAAATAGACATTTCCTGGAATGGTAACATACTTTTTGTGCAATATCATAAGTTCCTGTTTTCAGTGTACTTTGTGTGACATGGCTAGAAGATTCTATTGAAAGAAATGACCTGAAAATCTCCAGTCATGGAACTAGCAGTATAGGCTTTTATGAGGGTTTGTGTAGGTGTGATCTCTTACATTATTTCTCAGAGTGATTTTTGTTCAGTATTACCCAAGTCCCAGTTCAGCATATAAGATAAAAAGGTATCAGCAGAATGGACAGAGAACTACAAAACAGCAGAGCAAACAATATGTGACGAGCCACAAAGCTGCTCTCACCTCCTGGCCATTCTAATAAGGTGTATGAGAGATTGAGGTCACCCAGCGAGGTCTGAAGGTACCTATATTCCCTTGACACAGGTCGTGAGGGTAATACATCACCCATTCAGGCCATTCACGGCTTTATGTCCATCTTCGGCAGATATTGTGTGTTTTGAAAAAGTCTGAGGTCCCTGAAGTAAAAATCAATCCGTGAATTGTGAGCTGTCCCTTGTTTGAAGTCTATTGTGGCTTAATTCCCCAGCCAGGTAACACAAGAATGCCCCCTTTCTTCTGGGCATAGTTGATCCACAATATTGGCTACTGGTCCTTAATTCCTCTCTATGCAAGGTAACTCTCCAGCTCCAAGTCATTCAGACTCCTTTCTCTCCATCTTGAAAGGAAGGCATTCGTTGTGAAACGAAAAGGATTCAATAGATGTGAATGATTTATTCAAGGGAAAGCATCAAGTCTTTGGTATGAGAAGCAAAGCGCTATTCTTTCTTGAAGGACACACGTTCGTTTGCAGCAGCACAATGGGAGCATATTCTATGCCAGTTTCAATCTGTTCCCATTTTTTTCCCCTTCATCTTTTTTTCCCATACAAATGAATTGATAAGAGGCAGTTTTAGCAGAGAAAAGTTTTGCCCAAGAAATTTTATGCAACAAGTCAAATTAGATTGGCCAAAATTTCATTACCGTTACACAATAGAGTTATTTTCTGTTCCCAGGGTTATTCAAACTATACCCGAACAAGCTGGCAATTGTAAAGCGTGTTTTCATGCTCGAAGTGTCAGAGGAAGCTGTCGGCTCCGCCGTAGGTTAAGGTTGCGATGGACACGTTTTCATTTTTGCTCTTGTGCTTTTTCATAATTAAGGTGAAATATATTTTTTATGTCTGTTCGTTTATGACCGTTCTTCAGAATTCAAGCATATCAAGGGATATTCATTACTTTTTGTAAATGCATTTGCATAGCATGTCGATGTTTCATCTCATCCTCATCTTTAATCTTCTTCACTCTCTTGAAAAGCCCATTTTACTGTCCGGTTTCTTTTGCTTTGGCCTTCTAGCGTAAATTGTTTGGCTTGGGTTGTTCACAGTTCGAAATGCCCTGGGAGTAACACTGCAATCAGGATTTTCTACACTTTCAGGCATCCGATAACTGACCGACAGTTTCATTCTTTCTCATGACCTTTTGGCAACATGATGGCGTGTGCATGTTAACAGCAAGAAAAAATGGCTAACTGTTCAAATGATTAAATTATACAAGCTATTGAAATGCTCCACTTCCAACCTCAACGTGTTCCGGTCCAAACACAACTTCTCACCTCTCACCCAAAAATCTCCAATGAAACACCACTTTAGTCTCCACCATCTTGGAAATGACACTTTTCATTGGGGTTGACTGATCTGCAATGTACCACAAGGGTACATAATACTACCCCAAGGTACTAATATGCACCTTTTAGGGGTAGATAAGTTACAATTAACAGTACTGCCCCATGTGTCAAGCTGTTTTACCCTGCAAAGCAGGGGTTCTCAACTCGATTACTAGAAAGTTACAGACAGGTGAGTTTGATCCAGGTTGGCGTTAAACTTTGCAGGAATTTTGCATGAACATTGAGGGCCATAGATGAAAACCCCTGCTGTAAAGGTACAAATTTGCACTTTTTTATTCTTGTAGTGTAGGGTCAAATAACCCTTGATTAATGTACTTTTTTGGCTCCACAGTGTACTTGTGGAGTTTCATTTTGTGCAGAGTAGGAACTAAACTACAGTAGAAAAAGGAATGCTTCCTTTAACAGTGATGAACTCCCAATGCACAATTCTCCGCTTCCTTCCACTATAGATAAGTGAAGCCAAAGCATCTCAGTATGGCCGCTGCCATCGTGAGTAAATGACGTCATTTGGAGCCAGAGTCTGCGCAGTAGTGTCGTGAGATGGAGCCACGGAATCAAACTCCCGCAGACCCAGTCAACCATAATGACAGGCCCTGTTTTTATAGCATCAAATTACTAGCTAAAATCAAACTTATCTCAAAAACGAACAACTGAACATATCAGTGTGATAACAACTACCTTAAATGACCAAAACCTTATTTCGGAAAAATGTATTGGAAGTGTAATTTATTTGTTTTATTTTGACTCAAGTCCCATTCGCTTACATGGAGAGGGCGGGGTTTATGACCTGTATTGCAGCCAGCTACCAGGAGGCGATCAAAGAGCCCGCAGCTTCACTTTTCAGGATGTGTGAGGCACACCTGGCTTTGTATACAGCGCGTAAGGTTTATGTGCATGCTCCAAGTCTTCTTCTCAGTTTTTAGTGTATCTCTGTGGCAGAATTACAGCGCCACATATTGGTCTGGCATGTATACTACATCGTTTTGAGTCGGTTTCAGTGGTTTCGTGTGTATGCATATTTCTGGAGATGATGCCGTGTTTACAGATTTTTTTTTGTAGAACGAGGGAAAAAAAGATTGGATAGGGAAAGCTCTGGCTTTGTGTGGATGAGCCCTTAGATGTGCAGTGCTGAAGGTACTCCAGGACCATGTTTGGGAATGACTGTTTTAAACTTCCATAGCAATAAATGGGCTGTGTCTGAAATTGCATACACTCTTAAGTAGGTACTTTTTTAAATAAAAAAATACTTTGTGATCACAAAAGTAAAGTGTCCATCGTATGCACACTTCAGAATCACGCCAGATGTAGTAGGTCATCCGGGGTACTTTTTGCCTACTTTTTGCCTAGTCTGGTACTGAGACAAGAAAGTATATTTCTGAAAATCATTTAGTAAAATAAAGAAAAATAAGTAAATGTTAAATGTGGTAAATGTTTCCATTTTCAAATGTAATGTGAATTTAATATTACAAAAATTAAGTTAATCCATTAGTTTTAATAAAAATCGCATTGAAAAAACACCCATATATTGTATAATATCTCAAGACCTTTTATACCATTTCCTCTGATATGATGCTGTCAGTTTGATGCATAATGCTTTTTTCACTATTTGGTTGTTCTCTTTTGCTCTTAAAACTCAGAAGCAGACCCTGCTTCTTTAGAACAGAAATAGTTCCGTCAGGGGTTAAGCTGTAGATAGCACTCCAAAGATCATTATTCGAGTCCTCATTGAGCACACCTGCTGACATTAAACTAATCACTGGCGTAATGATAGGTTCAATTGAACCTCCAAACTCACCTCAAGTCACTCAGGAAATAGACCCCATTCTGATGTTTTCTACCGCCAAACAAGGGAGACAAAAGCTGCTGCTCTTAATTCGCAGGTAAGCCTTTCACCGGTGTTGCTACAGCCTGCATTTAACTGACAGAGTGACTGGCGCTTTTGCCAGACCGCATTTTTAGCTATATAATGGTGTCTGAAGATCCCTCCGAGTCCATTGTGACGAACGGGGTACGTTATGATCATTTAGAGAAAAAAACGGCAGTGTCCCAGAGGGCTTTAATCTTTCTTCATTATTTCCCCATTATGGATAAATGTTCTCTGAGGGCCTCTTTCTGGTTATAAATGAAACACTTTGACTCCTTCTCCCGCCTGCACACCTTTCACTCTTTGCTTTCATCTTTCACTTTGGGATATCTCGGAGAATGAGGCGGCCGTGTGTATTCCACTTGCAGATAGAAGGATAATTAAGTTGATAAACAGGGGTTGAATGGAGTTAAGTGTTAAGGGAGCGGGGAGAAGCTCTCTTCTCTATTACTGATGTTGTATTACCACATATGCATTGAATCTGATACATGAGTCACCGAATGTCATTTGATGATGGTACCTGTCGGAAAACAAGATCATATGGATCAACAAACCAGCTATTTGAAAGGGTGGCACTGAAATGGCTTCTTAGGCTTTCATAAAACGGACAGTGTTTCCTATCATGCATATAATATGTATTAATGCATATAACATAATAGTCTACTTTTACTCTGCTTGGTTAATATAACTATGATGAATACTTTTTAGAATAATATTTACAGATGTAAAGATCTGCAACCCTTTTTTCAGTAAAATTTATCAAATTCAGTAGTAAAATAGCATGTTGCATTTTAAGCTTAGCTTATTAAAACATGCCTTTATGGTACTATATTTATCTGTTTCCATAATTTGATGCATTATTTATAGTCATACTTGCTTGTACTTTACAATTGTGTTTAATGTGTGAGTAACAACAAAGTATTTAGCTAATCTATCAAAGCTTTTTAACTTTGATTTGAAATGATGGGTGGGCAAACTGACAATTTTGTATCGTGATCGATCTTGATGTCCACGATCATCTTTTTGAATGAATTGTAGAGATTGTGGCCAAATATGTTCATGTATGTGTGTAAACATAGCTGTGCATCTTTCAGTTGGCAGGACTAAGTTATTAACATGTTAGAGAAACACCAACCATGGCAGAACCCATAACAGATGTGGACAAGTTTCTTCTACAGACATCATTGTGAAGCACATTTTTCTCTCTTTTTGTCATTTAGGTATTTACGCTCAGTTTGATACTTAAGAGCCAGGAAGAAAAAAAAAAAATCATACGTGCCTTTTCCGGGCTCTTCAAGTTCATTTAAATGCACCTTTCTTCAGAATCTTCAGAATCATGCTGTCTATGTCTCTATGCTGTTTTCTGACATTCTCTTTTTTCGTATAGATGAGAAATGGGCAAAGCATTCCATTCATTACTGTTCTTATGATGACTGATTGCCAACGGCTTCTTTGCACATGTTCTATTAAGATGAGGAGGAGGAGAAGGAAGAGAGAGGGAGATAAAAAAAACAAGTATATTTCCGATATCTTGATGGAACTTTTTTTCTTCTGTGCACTTGCTCATTTTTGTCCATGGGGGCGGCTGGCTGGTGTAATTTGATAAATCCACAAAGGAAGATGTTTAAATGACTTGAAGAGCATTTGCAGTACCTGACCATATTAATACACTAATAGTTTCTCCATTCCATGGCCATATGAAAACTTTTTGGCTGCATGCAAGTTGTACAATGCTGGTTTAAAGCACTGAAGCACATCTGTATAGTGTTCTTCATATAATGCAAGGGTTTTTAAACTGGTGGCAACAAGGGGGTTGCCAAAAATTTGATAGAAAACCATTTACGTTTTACTGACTGTCATATTGTGCTTAAGATATTAAAAAGTTAAAGGAACACTCCACTTTTTTTGAAAATAGGCTCATTTTACAACTCCCCAAAAGTTAAACAGTTGAGTTTTACTGTTTTTGAATCCATTCGGCCGATCTCCGGGTCTGGCAGTATCACTTTTAGCTTAGCTTAGCATAGATCATTGAATCGGATTAGACCATTAGCATCTCGCTCAAAAATGACCAAAGAGTATTGATAATTTTCCTATTCAAAACTTGACTCTTCTGTAGTTACACCGTGTACTACTGATGGAAAATGAAAAGTTGCGATTTTTCTGGGCCAATATGGCTAGGAACTATGGTCTCATTCTGGCGTAATAATCAAGGAAATTTGCTGCCGTACCATGGGTGCAGCAGGTGCAGTGTTATTACGCAGCACCTGCAATGAGTTTCCAGCTAGGTAACTAGTTATGATATACAGGTGCATCTCAATAAATTAGAATGTCATGGAAATGTTCATTTATTTCAGTAATTCAACTCAAATTGAGACACTCGTGTATTAAATAAATTCAATGCACACAGACTGAAGTAGTTTAAGTCTTTGGTTCTTTTAATTGTGGTGATTTAGGCTCACATTTAACAAAAACCCACCAATTCACTCTCAACAAATTAGAATACTTCATAAGACATTTTTAGTGAATTGTTGTCCTTCTGGAAAGTATGTTCATTTACTGTATATGTACTCAATACTTGGTAGGGGCTCCTTTTGCTTTAATTACTGCCTCAATTTGGCGTGTCATGGAGTTGATCAGTTTGTGGCACTGCTGAGGTAGTATGGAAGCCCAGGTTACTTTGATAGCAGCCTTCAGGTCATCTGCATTGTTGGGTCTGGTGTCTCTCATCTTCCTCTTGACAATACCCCATAGAGAATCTAGGTCAGGCGAGTTTGCTGGCCAATCAAGCACAGTAACACCATGGCCATTGATCCAGCTTTTGGTACCTTTGGCAGTGTGGGCAGGTGCCAAGTCCTGCTGGAAAATGAAATCAGCATCTCCATAAAGCTTGTCAGCAGAAGGAAGCATGAAGTGCTCTAAAATTTCCTGGTAGATGGCTGCGTTGACTGTGGACTTCAGAAAGACAGTGGACCAACACCAGCAGATGACATGGCAGCCCAAATCATCACTGACTGTGGAAATCAGCTTTGCTTGACAGTATTCTCAAGCTTGCAGTCATCCCTGTGCAGTGCACCTTTTCCTACACAAATTCTTCCTTCCAGTCAACTTTGCATTTAATATGCTTTGATACAGCACTCTGTAAACAGCCACACCTTTCAGTAATGACCCTCTGTGACTTACCCTCTTTGTGGAGGGCGTCAATGTTAGTCTTCTGGATCATTGCCAAGTCAGCAGTCTTCTCCATTATTGTAGTTTCAAAGAACAAGAGATACCAGGAATTTATACTGTAGGGATGGTCATTAATTGAAACTCCTATGTAAATATTCAAATATTTTGAGATACAGATTTTTGACTTTCATCAGCTGTAAGCTCTAATCATCAAAATTAAAACAAAAAAAAAAGTTTGAAATGTTTTACTTTACATGCAATGAATCTAAAATATATGAAAGTTTCACTTTTTGAAATAACGTCCAAGAAAAAATGAACTTTTTCATGACATTCTAATTAATTGAGATGCACCTGTAGCTGGGGACTACACAATGTTACTACAGAAGAGTCGAGTTTTAAATTATCGAAACACTTTGGTCATTTTTGAGCGAGATGCTAATGGTCTAATCCGATTCAATGATCTATGCTAAGCTAAAAGTGCTACTGCCAGACCGGAGATCAGATGAATGATTAGAAAAAAAGGATTCAAAAACGGTAAAACTCAATTGTTTAACTCTTGGGGAGTTGTAAAAATTAGCTTTTTTTTTTTTTTTTTTTTTTTTTTTTAAATGGAGTGTTCCTTTTAAGTGTTAATCTCAGATACAGTGTCAACTTCATATTAAATATTTTTCAGATAATATTTTTGCAGTTTTGTTTACTGAAATCACAATATTTGACACTGGACCACAAAACCTGTCATAAGGGTCAATTTTTCGAAATTGATATTTATATATAATCTGAAAGCTGAATAAATAAGCTTTTCACTGATGTATGCTTTGTTATGATAGGACAATATTTGGCCGAAATACAACAATTTGAAAATCTGGAATCTGAGGGTGCAAAAAAAATCTAAATCTTGATAAAATCGCCTTTAAAGTTGTCCAAATGAAGTTCTTAACAATGCATATTACTAGTCAAATATTAAGTTTTGTTAAATTTACTGTAGGAAATTTACAATATATCTTCATGGAACATGATCTTTACTTAATGTCCTAATTATTTTTGGCATAAAAGAAAAATCTATACTTTTGACCCATACAATGTATTTTTGGCTGTTGCTACAAATATACCCCAGCGACTTAAGACTGGTTTTGTGGTCTAGGGTAACAAAGGCCGAGTTGAATTGTTTTTGTAATAGCATGTTTTGTTTTTATATTTTTCTCAAAACGTTTTTGGGATTTGAAAGTTGGGATGCAAATCATTATTACAGAGGTCCTTGCCATCAAAAAGTTTAAAAGCCCTTGATCCAATGTGTGGGGAATGCATTGGGGAAAAAAATTATATTGCTGAACTATACTGCAGTTGTGAGACTGAAGTTGTGCTTTTAAAGATATGAATGAGTTGTAGTCAGAGTTCATACTCGAGGCCAACAACCTCAATAGCAGAGCAATTCATTGTAGTGCTTTAGTCGTTTTCAATGGCAACATCAACACGAGTGTATAGGTGCTATAGTTTAGTGACTGGAGTGTTGTTATAGCGGTTCAGAATGTGTCTGGGAAATTTGTGTGGCTCAGCAGTAGTATCTTGCTCATTCTAGCAACGGCAGATCTACTGTTGTGTATTTATGCGACAAGACCGTGCCAGTCAATCCCAAGAAAAACCCAGTGAAATCTTCCCTTTTTATCCTTTAAAAACTGCATAATGAAGAACAAATCAAACCCGGCTCATCTGGAAAAAAGAGAATTTGAATAACATTGGGAGATAAAAATAAAGCAAAGAAATTATTAAAACAGAATGACATGAAGTGAGTCTAGAATGTCAGAGAGGGAGCAACCGAGAGAAAAGGAGCGAGGAAAAAAACAGTTCTCTGGATTAAGCACGCATTGGAAAAAAAGGAAGAATCTAAATTCTCGGGTCCTAATCTCTTGCTCGAAGCGGCGCTCTGTTAAGCCCTGGTTTGGGATGACAGGTCCCCCACCTGGACAAGCTTGGACAATGTCTCTGCAATGTCTCGTTTCTGCAGGAACAGTGAGCCACAGACGGCTAATCACGTCCGGAACCAAAGGCACCTGCCCTATCTGCCTCTACATTTGGTGAGGAATCTTTAAAGAGGCTAAACCTCACTTTCATGCTTGTCTTTTATTCACGGTAAGTGCTTATCGAAACCGAGCTGTTGCCACTGCCCCGTATTCCCTCCCACAAGCTTGGAGAATGCTTGACGTAAGTACAGCCAATCTGGGTAAATACGAATCTCTCCTTACTGTCACTGTTGGCATATTATGTCCCTGAGGGAACATTCTTTTCATAATATCATAAGCTGCTTAGCGGTGTGCTTCTATTTAAGGCATACATATTAATAGCTATAAGGAAATCATATTTGAACTGTTCCCTGCAATCAATGTCTTTAGGATTGCTGTTATACTTTGTATAAGAAGGTGCTAATAACTTGGAGGCTCTTAGACTGGGCGATCTAATCCCTTTTGTACGATAAAGACTCGCCACGCCGAGAGTGGTTGCCAGATCGTGGACAAGGTGCTTCAGAGGGTTGGTTCTTAACGTCGTACTCCAACTCTGTTCTCACCCGTGTTTTGTCTGCCATTTTTTTCCCTTTTTTACTTCCCAGAAACCTGGCAACATGCAGAAGAACCAGCAGTAAATGTGCTTGGTTGCCCATTGAGTGCCTCGGACAGTGAATGATGACTGACGTGACTACCAGGATTTTTCCTCCTCCTGCGTTATACTCAAAAAGTGCTTGGCTTCTTGTATTCGGTCTCAGGCAAAATATAATATGTGTAAGATAGCAAGTTATGTAACAAAAAGACAAATGCAGAGTTTGCAAAGCTATGTTAATAAACCGATGCTCAGTGAGATGCTTGAATGTGGTGGTTAGTATAAGTATTCCATAAAAGCATTCATTGCAAGTGATTTCACAAGTGATGAAAGGGTTTGTGAAAGTGGCTTCGACAAAAACACAATTCCCAAATACACAAGTTATTTGAATAATTTAATTTAATTTTCATAATAGAAAAAAAAGCCTCATTAATTAATGACATTTTTGAAAAGTAGTAGTAATCAACTTTTTTTAAAGATGTGCTTTTGGCTTTTTTGAACAGGACAGAGAATTTAAAAAGCAAAGTAGAAGATGGAGGCAGATGGGATCTTTCATTAATATTTCTAAGAAAAAATGTTTTAACAATTTAGCTCGTTACACTTATATCTTTTACACTTACATTTTTTCATGTGTTGCAACCAACATACAGAAGAAACATGCAGGAAAAAGGAAGTGATATAATAGAGAAGACCCCAGCAGACCCTCATGACTGTCAATGTCAATAATTCTCATAAAATATCAGATAGTTTGGCTTATCAGGTTGGTTTATTTCAGGTTGACATGTGGTGCAACTCCCCCAGCACTTTGAATTATTCATTAATAATATTTGTAAAAAAAAAATACTTTGGATAAAATATTTTGTCTTTTTTTTCCTGAAAATATTATGTCTGTATACTTGAGGTTTTTAGAGTCATTCAGTTTGCACTTGTTGAAAATGGCTTCAAAGTTTTTCAAAAGCATATGAAACCAAAATGATACAAAGAGCACAAAGATTGTTTCCTTTTCTTAATCATGGACACCGTTATACATCGATCTGTGTAACCTTGCTTCATAGTAGTAGCATTTCACACTGAGAACCACTGTAATGCGAAGAGACTAAACTGTGTGTATTTGCCCTGATGACTCGAGACCTCTTTTTACCCGGCTTAATTATCTAAAAATGTCATATTGTTTACCAGTCATTCTTAATACAGAGACAGAAATATTTGGATGTGCCCTCATTTCTAATTACGATGGGCTAATTGCTACAGTAATGTGCTCATTAATTAATGCTCCAGTGTCAGACCCTGATCGCAGATTTTACAACATCCAGTCCTTTGGCATACATAGTGTTATTTGCTGATATGATTTACATATTTTCTTTTTAGCACAGTAATGATTTAACACGAAGGTAATGTTGGTAAAATAACACATTTGCTTCAATAGCATCTGAATCAAGGACACACGCTTAGTCATGTTTTATCTCTACAGATTTGTCTTTTTTTTTTTTTTTTTGTCAGTGTATATAATTAATATAAAATGCATGAATATGAGATGAATAAATCTTAATTCCAGCATCATTTATATTTCAGATCTCCTAGCCCATGTGGCTTGTACCTTTTTGTATTTGCATTGAACAGGCATGCAGTGTTTAGGATATGAGTGTTTTGTATTAGACGCAGCAGATTTTCTCCACAGGCCTCGACGATCAGCCAGATTTGGGGTGATGTGGGTGGCCATCGGACTGGATAGTCAGTAATGCATCTGTGTCACTGCACATGTCACCACCAGGAGGGGCTGGATCACAGTGTTAGGAGGCAGGGTACAGGCAGGAAGGAGAAGAAGCAGAGCAGGGGCATGGTTCTTTGAGCTTAGATGAGTGCCTCAATTGTGAGAGTATGTTCCTCTAAGCCTCTGGTTGACAGCAACACAGTACTCTTATTTAAAGCAATTTCAAACATGTCTTGTCTGACAAGTTTTAAATCCTACTTAACACCCCGTAACAGCCACGAGTTTACTGTCAGAATTAAAGAGGCGAATTCTCAGAGGGGGAGAAATTATCACTTTCATTTTGTTCTCCTCTGTTCTGCAGAAGGGACATGGCAGGGATGTTTACCTAGGGATGAATACATTACTCCCCATTTGCAACACAATGCCTTTCAGTTCCATGCAAGGCTGCTGAAAAGTTTACCTTATATTTTAATTGCTGCTATTACGGATGAGGGAATGAAAGGGAGGTTCAGTCGCTGCGGATGACGGGATGTCGGGTCTTAGGGGGCAAAGCAGATGTCTCTGGAGATCAAGCTCAGAGGTCTACATGAGCTCTGTCGGTAATGGTTGTAAATAGTGTGGAAGAATCGTATCCTTTTGTTCATTTTAAGTTGTTTCTAATATTTTCTTCTACTGTATTAAAAAAATTCTTGAATCAAATGCTAGGTATTTCCTACATTCTTTTTCAGGGATAAGAATTATAATTTTTTTTTTTGAACATTTAGCCCAAAAAATTTTGAAAAGGGGGGAAAAAAAAAAGCTTTCACATTTAAAGGCATAGTTTACCCTCCTGTTGTTTCAAACCTTTCTTTCTTCTGTATACCTAAAAAAATATATTTTCTAAATAAAACAAAGATTGATTTTTTTTTTTTTTTTTTCTTCACAAGAAATACTTTTCCTTGTGATTATGTGTGAAAATTACTAGCTTTGCTCAAGTAAATCATGCACTTTTTTTTCTTTTTTTAGAAAAAGTTTGTGTGTAGTTCTAGTCAGTGATAACCAATAAACTCTGTTTATTAAAATTCTTAACTTTTGTGTGCAGCAGAAGAAAGTAATATGTAATTATAGAAATTTTGGTTGAACTGGCCCTTTAAGTATTTATTTTCTTGTGTTAGCAGCATCTGTACATTCAGAGCTTGACACGCGTTCTACCAGGATTCCATAGAGTTATGCGCATTTTTATCTGGTTCGAGAAGTAAAAACAAATCACCAAATGTAACAATCTCCTCCCTGTCCTGGTTGCACTGGCATGTGAGGAGGTGCAGAGATAAGCGCCCCGGTACGTGTCGGTGCTGTGTGAAAGACACTCGTTATCTGTTCCTAACGTGGACTCCTGCTTAGTCTAGGCAGCCACAGAAATATGTTGGAGAAATCTGATATGAGAAATCAGCCCATCTGAGCATCAGTGCGAGCGCATGCCTTGCAGGCCGATGTTTACTTTGCCCTGGCCCTGTGTTCTTGAAGGAAATATGTCAATAGCCAACGCTCCGACTGGATCCGGCACACTGGCGGGAGCTTCCTTAGTGACCTCCTAGGGATGAGACGACTCCTAGATATGCTGAAAGGGCATTTAGTGGAATGTGAGCTGTTCAGTGATAAAAGGCAAACAAACTCTGTCCTATTCAATCTGAATGTTGATAAATGTTTTGTTCATTCAATAGTACAGTGTAGTAGTTGAATACACTGTGAATTACTCTTAACGATGTAGCTATATTAAGTTTACTACAAGTAAGTCTTTTTAAAATCAGTGATCTTAAGACAAACTTCAAGATTGATGTTGAATACAAGAAGTTCTATTGTTAGAACTCATCCATTTGGAACACTAATTGAGGTCACTTGTAAGACTGGGACAAAGCAGCATTGAACTCACATTATACGGTTTGCATTTTAATAGCTTTGAAGAACAGACAAAATGTGTTATTGTGTAGATCGTACCTCTGAAATATCTAACTTGCACCCATAAAAAAAAAAATCTTATTTATGGTTAAAAATGGACAACTGTGATTTGAAGTATGGTGACAATGTTGTATGGCATAATGGGATGCTATTTTGGACTTGTGTAAAGAGTCCACTGAAGGCGAGCGTAGTGAGAACCCAAGTGCAGTTTATTTACAAATAGTGTTGTCAAAAGTCCCGACCGCGATACCATTCGGTACTGAAATTTTAAAAACGTCCATTTCCCGCTAAGATTTGAGTGCTGTTGAGCAGATTCTTAAACAACGCTGATTGGTCATTGTGTTCTTGTGATTGGCTTCAATGATCAATGAAGCGCTTGGTGAAGAGCGTGAAGCGATGATCATTGAAGCCAATCACAGATGTATCTATTGAGTGCATGCACACAATGACCAATCAGCGTTGTTTAAGAATCTGCTCAACAGCGCTCAAATCTTATCCAACATAATCCAAACAGACGAAGACGAAGACTCGACATGACATGAAACCGACTTGGCTTGAAACAGATTTGGCATGGCATGAACAGACTAGACTCACCGACAGCAGGTTACAACATCAATACACAACCAGAGACAAAGGCAACAACATGGCTACTTATAGCAAACAAAGAGGACCACATGACTAAAACAAACCAATGGGAAACAAGACGCATGACTAAGAGCAAGGTTATTTTCGTAAACTAAGACTAAAACTAAGACGAAAATGACTGATGGAAAAAACAATTTCCTAAACTGAAATAAAGTCAATAAATTTAAAAACTAAACTAACAACAGTTATTGAAAAACTAACTGAAATAAAATAATTATCAAAAATAAACAATCGTTTTCGTAATCTCTCACCCCTTGGAGGAAAAATATTTGAGCTGTGTGGCGGTTTAGGGAAATACCTGAAAATGGTGCATCACGTTATCTGACGGAGAGACGCAAAGCAGTTTAAAGCGGAGTCCTGCATGGGTCCTGTTTGGTAAACATACACCAGCAATACTTACAGGAGAACGAAGTAGCATGAACGAAGGAGGGCTCATGCGAGGAGCTGGCACTGGTTTGGAGAGAGTTTCTGCTGGAGGGCTTGCCATACTCTCTGCGGCTGGTGAGGGAGAGCCGTGAACTTCCCCGTGGACGGCAGGCTTGCATTGACCGCTGACGGTGGCTGTCTTGCGTTAGCCACGGGCAGCTCTGGGCTGAGGACAGAAGCAGTGCTGGGAAGAATTGGGTGGTCGGAACATTTGGTTGGGTATGCGGAGGTTCCTGGCGAGGGGTGAGTTGGTGAGGCCTGGTGGTTTTCAGGTGGGGTTGGATGATGATCCCTATGAATCTCTTCTACTTCAAGATTTACGCCATTTGCATAGAGGATATGATTAACCAGCTCAATCAGGGAAAAACTGGACGTGGGAAGATCGCAGACAATGTCATCATCCAGCGGCAGCCGAAAACAGACACTGAGCGAGACGTCAGTCCAGCTCACCTGGTTGGTAAGCTCAAGAAACTCCTCTACATACCTCACAAACTCCCAACCATCATGCTGCAGACACCAAAGCCTGTCTTCAGCCATTGTCATCTTCAGTAGGGTCTGCGTTTCTGTCACAGATAGTGGTTGTAGAAAACATAAATCAAAAAGATCAGGAGAACGAAGTAGCATCAACCACGTATATCCTTTAAGGAACATCAAACTCCGACAAAGACAAGGGCAGAACTGAGAACATATTCATGAAACTAATAAAACTTCAAAATAAAAGACATGAAAACATGAACTTGAAACAGAACCAAAAACAGACCTTACAACTTGTATGTGTTATAGTTCATAAATGCACATTATGTTAACTGACAGTTTAAATAGATCATCTCATCTGAATTACTTAAATCTGACTTTTACCTTATACTGATAATCACTACTATAATAATAAAAGTTCAATAGAAGGTTACATGATGACTTATGGGGATGCATCCAAAAATTAATATTGTTATTTACTCACTTTAATGTAGTTTTGTGGAACACAAAAGGCTGTTTTGAAGAATGCTGGTAACAGTTCTTTTTTTGATTTCTAATGTATGGACAAATACAATGAGACATTTCTCAAAATATCTACTGTTATTAAGAAGAAAAAGCCTTATGGGATTGGAACAGCATGAGGTTGAGTACAGAATTGTCATTCTTTAAAGTTAATCAAAACCAGCTTTTTCATCAATTACAGCTAATAAACAGGTGTAGACTAAGCATAGTGTTTCTATATACACCGCCACCATGGTAAAAAAACATATTATATACAATTTGCTGTCAAACCCAAATTTATTCAGACACCAGATATCATTTTTGATATTATTTTACTAGTGGGTGCAGGACACTATAGTTCATTCATGTAAGTGAGGATTGAAAAATAAAGTAAATGGTGACATATCATACCCAACATACAGTAGACTACCAGTAAAACTGATAGAAATTTTGCATCAAAAATTATTCAGACACTTTGACACCACAGACCGAACAGAATTAAGCATTGCTTGGTAATTGGTTGACCTAAATTGGTATAATCTAATGGTGTACTTTAATTTAACACCTGACAGCTATTCAACCTAATTCATTACATAGCTTTCCATCAAAGTTATCTGACATTATCAAGATGAATTTGTTCTGACACAGTTTAACTCTGAGTTCTTGTCATAATTTTATTACCATTTTCTAAACTATAGCAAATAAACTGTGATTAATGTGAGAAATGTTGTAGGTGTCTGAATACATTTTGGTTTGACTGTACGTCAAGGAAAATCTTATTTTTCAGCATTTATGGTTAATTAGGTAATAGCTAATAAATCATTACTTGCACATATTTGATTTTTTTTATTTATACTGCATTTTTCATTAAAAAAGTGCTACAATTTTACAGTGTAAATTTTAAATGAAAACACATGAGCAAATTTTCTAGCTACTATTGTAACCTACACAGGCTTAAAACTTCCAGTTTTACAGCAAATGAAAGAATTTTATCTGCCCAAAATAACACAGAAGGCCTTAAAGCAATAGTTAACCCAAAAATGAAAACTTCATAATTTCATAATTTACTCACCCTCACATCTATGACACTGGCTCTTCTGCGGATTGTAAAAGAAGCGATTTTGAAGAATGCTAATAATTGCACTGCAGAACCTACTAGAACCCAGAACCTACTCTCTTGTCTCTGTTCTCTGTATAGGGTGCTACTTGATGAACCCCATAGTGTATCAGAATTGCTCTTTGAAAACACGTAAATACAATTTGACTTCCTTTCCTCTCAGTGACTAGCAGATGTCAGAAACCTAAAGTTACATAGTGCTTTCTATAAACATATGCTTACATATGCTTTTTTTAAAGTGCTTCCCGATGTCAGAGTGTGAATCTGCATTTTCATTCAGTTCTTTCATGTCTCTTTTTGTGGATCAATCAAATCTGTGTAACAGTCACCCCTGGTCTCCACTACAGTCAGTTTTTTTACTGGTCAAAACCATCCGTATCTCATGTGTGATGTGTGTCTGTTACACTTGTGCACCAGAGATGTGTGCTGTTTATTCCACGTCTGTGGGAGCCAGAGAGAGAGATATAGCAGTTTTGATTACTCCTTTGCTACTTTTATGGAGGTCCGAAAGGCCATGTCCTCACAGTGGGAAATCAGTAGCTCTGTAATTAGCCCGGTGGGGGAGCTCTGCTGTCTGCAGGCACCTCACAGAGAGAGCGTTAGCCTTGCCGTTTTGCCCTGTTCCTACTCATCTCCAACACTCTCATTACACGCAGAACTGCAGCGAGTCCTTACACGGGGTCAAACACACAGTACAGCCATAGAGCACATTGCCGCAAAGATCAACGTGCATTTTGCCCGAAAGAATGGACTCCAATGCTGAATGCCGCTATAGACATGTTTGTTGGTGAAGTGTGGTTTTGCTTAAAGTTAACCCTAATCCCGTTCTTTTATATTGCTTTGAGACTCTAAAATGGGCCATTCACTGTGAGAATGACTTCAATTTGAAATAGAACATGTCAGTGAATAGTGCAAATACTTGACTAACTTGACTCGTGCCCTGGGCTTTTGAGCAGTGCACAGGCCAATAGAAAATGTCCTGTTTATATTGGATCCTACTGGGATTTTCAAGGTTGTTCTCAGTGGAGCCAAGTTGGAATTATTGGGATGTTAAAGCTTCAGATGTATTAACTACTGAAAATGACAGTTTGATGTAGGCATTTTCAGACCTGGTATTCGAGCACTCGAAACTGGTACGGTTTTCTTGACATGATTTGTTTGTCTTTGTAAAATTAATTAAACAAAATATTATTTGAACAGGTATCGTAATTACGAGAGAGAGAGAGAGAATATATTATAACATTGCTGGATGATTGAAGAACTCAGACCTGCATGTCCTTGACTAGATATAAAACTAAAATTTCATCTGCACAAAAAGCTGTATGCATTTGATTTATTTTATTTTTTATTTGGTAAGGTACAAAAGCTTAAGTCACCCTGCATTTTATTCTTGGCCTTTTTACTTTATATTCTGAGGAAAGTAGTGACAGAGAAAGAAAACAGGCCTGAACCCATGCCGCTCATATAAGCACCACAGCTCAATGTGTGCATCTGCTATAAATGTCAAAAACAAATAGTGCCTATTCAAGATTAGAAAATAAACAAACACAAAACTTCTTCAAAAGGCATATGTCAAGTTCTTACATGGTTTTGGAAAACTGTCTTTTAGCTTTTTCAAATAAAGGATAAATTGAATTTAAACAAGAATGCCATATCAATCAATCAGTAAATACATTTGTAAGAATCATTTTTAAGAATCATGATTACTTACAAAATGTATTTTTCAAGTTAAAGAATTATTATTATTATTATTATTATTATTATTATTATTATTATTATTATTATTATTATTACTACTACTACTACTATTACACTGTAAAACATGCTGGGTTAAAAACAACAATTTCTGGATTATTTGGCAAACTAGTGCTGGGTAAATATTGGACAGAACATATGCTGAATTTTTCAGAGTGCAGAAAAGCTACCCAGCACCTGGGTAAAAATATTAAAAATAACCCAATAAATGACCCAACAGGCTGAACCCAGCATTTGGGGAAAAAAAAGAAAAAATTTTTTTTTTTTTTTTTTAGTGTATTATAGATATTATTATTATTATTATATAGAAAATTATATTATACAGGATATGTTATCATATAGAGACCCCTCAAATTATTAAATTTTTGAAATTTACAATAATTATTTAAAAAATATTTTGAATGAGACATTTTTCATCACTTTGATATCAGGTCAGGTGTACCACCCAGAATTTTTTTTTTTTTTTTTTTTTTTAACTTTACACCCTCAAAATTATAAGGAAAAAAAAATCAACATGTTCATCATAGAGGTGTTTCAAGTTGATTTTCCATTTTTATGTATTTTTATGTACTGTAGATCCAGATAAACAAAGAGCATCATGTCATTGACCTGATAGCATTAGGCCACAACTCTAACCAATACACCCCCCACTTTAATAGAGAATTTAAACCAAGTTGTTTATGTGTCACGGTTTTGGCTAAATTGTCTGTACATTATATGAAAAATGTGTCACCCAATATTAACCAAATAATCAAAGGAATGGCTAAAAGCAATGGGGGCTTTTGGATTAATAGCATTATTTACAAAGCTATAGCTGGGTATTGCAAATGTGTCTAAGTTAGCAGCTACACATTTGTTCCTAGCGCAGTAATTGCCTTTTGAAGTGCGGTGCTTTCACCCATGTTGCCTGAAACAGAAAACTGATCAGAGAACAAATAATAGAGCTAAATGAAATGTGTCTTGTTGCCCTAAGTCTACCCTGAATGTCTGAGCCTTTCCAGTCAGCTTTGATGAGCTCTAATCTCGTCCTTTCTCTAATCCGTATTGGTATGCCTTGTGTAATGTCTGTGCATTTCAGTGTCAAAAGAAGAAAACCGGTGTGTGTTTCCTTGCTGTTTTTCTTCACATGAGGGAAGAAGACGCCTTCATACATTGTTGCTGTTTTCTGTTCTATAGTTTCCTTTCAAGCACTGTGTGTACAGCATTGGACCATCAGTGTCCAAATTTACATCTGTCAAGCATTAAATTAGTGAAAATAATGCTACCTTTTTTGGAACTACTTCATGACAAACATTGCATTAAACTTAAAATCATGATTATTTTTTTTGTAGAATTTGTTCTTTTAGTTTCTTTTGTATGTATAATATTTGTTAAAAAAATAAAGCAAACTACAGTAGTTTATTGACCAGTTAGAAAGTATTTTATTTTATTTTGTCATTGAAAAGTACGGTTAAAAAAAAGTAAATTCAGAATTATATTCATGTTTAGGTAAAATTTAATTTCTTTCAAAATTCATTAGCAGAGAGTTACTTGAAAGTTACCTGGTTCACAAAATGCACATCATAATATCTGAAATGTTGATAACATATCTTCAGAATAGCAGCTGTGTCTATGTTGATGGCAGTTATATATCTTTAATTTAGCTGCTTTCTCGGCTCTGGGAGGTCTTGCTCCAGACCCAACAAAGGCAGACATTTGTTACCATCCAATTTCCACATCAACAGCAACTTTGTCTGGTTTGTCATCCAAACACAGCTGTGCAATGTGTGGATGAGGGTATTTGGAGGTGAAATAAAGCTGATGGCATCCTGGGTAAATGAGGGAAGATTCACACGGAATAATGAAGGCCGGAGCTGTTTCTCTGTGGCTGATGTGTATCTAAAAGGCTCAGTAAATACTGTTTCTGAACTGAAAGCCTTATCAGCAGATATACATATCCACTGCAACCACTGGCCCCACATGAGGGCTGTCTATCTCCTCCATCACTTTTAGTCTTTACAAGTCTTCTTTTTACCATTCTTAGGCAGGGCTGAAACACGTTCCACCTCATCTGATGCTTTACCATTTTCCCCTGTCTGAGCCCAAGGTTTTTTTTTTTTTTATTAAGTTCAATTTTGCAAGTTTTCTCCCCAAAGTTTATAATGTAGTATTGTTTTTACATTTTAATTAAACTTTTTTTTTTTTTTTTTTTTTTTTTTTTTTTTTTTTAGCATTTATTTTTTATTAACAATAATAATGTAATTTCGAGGTCTTGAATATATCCTGCCTAAATCAACTGTTTAATTAGGAAATATATCAACACAGGACAAAACTATACTCATTAAGTAAATTGAAGGGTTCCTAAGGAAGATTCCATTTAGGAATATTTTATTTTATTTTAGAACACAAAGGTTAACTAATTGGGATTTATTTGTTTATTTGTTCTGGATAAGAATACAATTATTTATTTATTTTAGTGCTGGGCAATGATTATTTGTGATTAATAGCATCCAAAATAAACGTTTTTGTGTACATATGTGTATGTACTGTGTATATTTATTGTGTGTGTGTGTTTTATTTTTATATATATATATATATATATATATATATATGTATGTAATATGTGTATATATTTAAGAAAACAATGTTCATTCATTCATTCAGGAAAATTAATAAACATTAGGTCCCACTTTGTTAGGTGGCCTTTACTATGTAGGCTACTTACATTTAAATTAATCATTTGATATAATGCACTTACTGTGTACATATTTTTGCATTGTACTTATATTGTAAAAAACACCTGCATGGAATTACATAGGTAATTAATTTCTGTAATTACATTCATAATTACACTGTTGACCCATCCCTTACATCTTAACCTACCCATACCACCAAACCTGTCCCTAACCTTTCCTGCATCCCACCTCAATAGCAGCATAAGTGTTTTGCAATACAATATAAGTACATTGTCCTTTTTTAGTAGCTAAGGCCACATAATATAAAGTGGGAACACTAATTATTAACTAATTTGATTTATTTTATATATCTGTCTATCCTGTAAAAGAATAAAAGACAAGAGTAGTTGAAAGTAAGCCCCTGGCCATGATTGCAATGCAACCCGCTTGTAATCTGTTCACATTGCTTGCTTATCTTTAGGTTTCCATGTTAGTTTGGACTTTGGACTCCATCTGATTCATGTTTCTATAGGTAAAGCATGTGTAGTCTCCTCAGGCCAGCTTATTAAATGATAAACTGTGTTACTGTCTTTGCCCTGCTGGTGATGTATTCTGGTAACACAGGAGCGGAGCAGTGGGGCTGTCTTAGTGTTTAATACGCTGACTGTACAGCCCACTGGCCAGTTTTACCCTGCTGCCACGGAGCTAAAGCCAGAGTAAAGATGACAAGGTCAAAGTCTGAGTGAGATGTTGACCTCACAGAGCCATGACCTTGACTCTGTTTGGCATACTTCTTGTGCTGAATCTGTGCCCCTTTGGCCTGCATTAGGTGTTTGCAAAGACAAGAGCTCAGCGGGAAAGGAAAAATATCATTTTTTAGCATCATAGCAGAATCTGTCAGCTGCTGGCTTGTTGCCACGGAAACTGAGTTTTTTTTTCATTGTAGGCCTTGGCTTTCAAGTTGAATCTGTCACACACACACACACAGTGTCTCATCCTATACACTGTGTACTACACTAGATGACCGAGTACATAGCATGCAGTGTATGGAGTGTGTGATTTTCATAGGGTGGTTCATAGAACACTATTTGTTAAATATTTTCCAGTTGAAGAAAATTCAGTGGCTGATATAAAAAATTCTAGATTCATATTTTTTAAGTCTGATATTTGTTTGAACTACTGTTTCTCTGTAGGTGAATTTAGAATATCACAACATATGAAATTATTTTTGAATTTTGACATCTGCTTACATTTAAGATTACATTTAACAATGTTATAAAATTATTAGTGTTTTAAAGATTAAGTGAACATTAGATGTTGGGAAATATAATCTACATGTCTTAAAATATATGAAAATAGATCTTTAAAAAATGTATACATTATACATAAAGCCCCCAATAATGATGCGAAACACTGATATTTTGCATGCCTAAAGCATATAAAGTGAATAAACTAGTCAATTAACTACTTAATCAATTCAACTTTTTACATAAACCATGACAAACCATAAAAACTTTAATTTTGCCCCTTTATTTAGAGGGATAGTTCACCCAAAAATGAAAATTCTGTCATGAATTACTCACCCTCATGTCGTTCCAAGCCTGTAAGACCATCGCTCATTTTCAGAACACAAAGACATTTTTTTATGAAATCCGAGAGCTTTCTGACTCTCCAATTTCATCAAAAATATCTTAATTTGTGTTGCGAAGATGAACAAAGGTCTTGGAACAGTGGGTTTGGTATGACATGAGGGTGAGTAATTAATGACAGAATTTTTATTTTTGGATGCACTATCCCTTTAAATGCTCGGTTCACTCATGCACATATCAGCAGCTCATCAGTTCTTAGGTCTGAGTCCGAGCTGTTTTCTCAGTTCAGAGTACTGCTGGAATAACTGAAGTGCTGAATGAGTTGGTAAGAACGGGCATCATAGAATCATATACGCCGGTATTTTGGCTTGGGTCAAGTCGGAGTGACTGTCAGACACGTTCAAAAGTGAGTTTTGATTGAGTAACTTGTAGATCTATCCTGCTTGAGATGTGAACTGTTTCAGTTGGTTCAATCTGATTCATCTTTTTCATCCAATTCACTATATAGAACCAGTTCAAAAGAATCATTCATTCATGAACCAGACATCACTCCAGACCGCTTGCCTGAGGCTGTGGATTGTATGTAATAATGTGGTAAATAGTGCTGTCAAATGATTAATCGCTATTAATCACATCCAAAATAAAAGTTGTTGTTTACATAATATAAGTGTGTGTGCTGTGTATATTTATTATTTATGTATTGTTACGGCTCAGTTTTGTTTTGGGATTGTTCTGTTGTTTTCTTTTCTTACAGGTTGCCAGATAAGGATCCACACCTGTGTTCAATTTGGAAAGCAGTATTTAAGATTGCTGTCCTTTGTGGGAAGGAGTGCTGACCCCTATCCTGGAGGTTTTCCTCAGGAGCTGGACCTTCCTATTGTTTTTCTCTTTATTGTTTGTTTATTTTCTGTTGTACATTTAATTTCTCTATTATATAACCCCTAGACGTAAATAAATATTTTGCTTAATTTATTTGTTGGACTCTGCACCCTTTATTTTGTTACTTCCCTGAGCCGGAATGTAACAATTGGGGGCTCGTCCTCAAATGTTTGATAGAATTTGGAAGGTCCAGCTTCTATTGTTAAAAACAAGAGAAAACGTAGCCTATTACTTGTAAAATTTCCGCTAGCGCCTGTGTGTATGTATAGGCGGAGCGTATTTGACGGGTATTTGATTCACCTGCGTGAGCGTGTTAACAACGCTAACAAACAGTGGCCGTTTTGTGCGAGAGTTTTCGGTGTCTTTCAAACGTTGGATTTTCTTCGTTTTTTTTTTCATCTGCGGAGAAAATACGTGGTAACCGAAATAGACCGTATGGTAAGTGTATTGATCTCTCGTAAGAGTTCCCTTTGTAAAGTCTTTTTTTTCCCCTCTCTCTAGGCAGTGTAACGTTAGCTCTGGCAGGATTTTGTGTATGTGTACTCTACTCGGTGAGCTAATATTGCTGAAAGGGAATTTGACAGTGAACTCTGTATTTTGTTATACTAATGGTGATGTTCCCCGTTAGGTTTAGCAACGCATTGCGTTGATCTTTTTTTATTTTAGTTTGTTGTTTTTGTGCTGATACTGAGTTGAGAGCGCTGCCGCTATTGTATGTCTCACTGGTTTGTCCGTGAGTTTATACATCTGACGGTATTTGAGTGCTTAAAGATACTCGACTCTTGGTGGACGCATGAAGACTAGGGTTGAGTTATTTTAAGGGAGAGAGAGTAGGGGGGAATAATCACTTGTTGGTGCTTGTAAATTAAAGCAATCGGTTACGAGTTCTGCTGAATAGAATTTAAATAATGGCTACTGTTTTAGATGTATTTTTTGAGTCTCCCAGTGAGGGATTGTTTGATCAACTAACGAAAGAACAGTTGTTGGAGGTGGCCTCGAAGTATGAGATCTGTTTAACCACCAAAGAAAAAAAGTTAAAGGAGTCTGTGGCACTAATTGTTAAAGCCGCTCTAGTTAAGTTAGAGGTCTTTGATCCTGATAAGCCTGTTGATTTTGATGATGATGATAGCGCAACACAGTCTTCAGTTATTGCTTCCACATTCTCTTTTGAGCAACGAAAAGAACTAATGCTTTTAGAGATAGAAAAGGCGAAATTGAATCGTGAAATTGAAATTCGCAAATTGGAGGTTGAGGCTTTACGGTTTCAGTTAATTGGTGAGGGAAAAATGGGGGACAGCGCAAGTGGTCTAACCAGTTCTGTCAGAAAAGGGTTGGATGTACCCAATAATATTAAGCTGATACCCAAATTTAGTGAAACTGATGTAGACACATTCTTCAGTTTGTTTGAACGTTTGGCAGATGTTATGAAATGGCCAGATATGGAACAGACTTTGATGTTGCAGTGTGTGCTAACTGGTAAGGCACAAAAAGCTTATTCTTCTTTAAATGCTCATGATAGTCAAAATTATCATAAGGTTAAAGAGGCTGTATTGAAAGCTTATGAGCTGGTACCAGAGGCCTATCGGCAGAAATTTAGAAACATGCGAAAACCTGCAGAACAGACGTATTGTGAATTTGTGAGAGACTTAAAGATCCAGTTAGATCGCTGGTGTGCTGCTTCAGGTGTAACTAGTCGTGAAGATCTTTATGAGTTGTTCCTGTTAGAACAGTTTAGAAGCACTTTGTCTGAGTATGTTTCCATCTTTTTGACTGATCGAAATGTTACATCTACGGAGGAGGCTGCCATTCTTGCTGATGGGTATGCACTCACTCATAAATGTGAAGTCAAGAAAAGTAGGTTTAAGTTCAGTGATAGTCAAACGGAGAGTGTAACTGCCCGTTATGCCCTGCCTGATAAGAGTGAGAGGATTTTTAAAAGTTATGCTGATAGAAATGACCGGTGTGCTTATTGTCATTTAAAGGGACATTGGAAAAAGGATTGTTTAGCACTTAAAGGAAAACTGAGGCGTGTTAACCCTGAACCCAAGCCTGCTCTTGCTATTTCATCTGTTCAAGCAGATAATTCTGACTGTTTTGATATTTTACAGAATCTGGAAAAACCAGTGGTACCTTGCAATGTTGGAGATGTTGGATATGCTCCTTTTATTACAGATGGCTATGTGTCATTGCTTGGAAGTACTGAGAAGGTTCCTATTAAGATTCTCAGAGACACGGGTGCATCGGAATCCTTCATTTTGCAAACTGTCCTTCCTTTTACTCAGGAGTCCAATACAGGAAACAGTGTGCTGATTCGCGGCATTGGATTGCAAACATTGTCTGTACCCCTGCATAACATGTTTCTCCAATCTGATTTAGTAAATGGAGTAGTGGTGATGGGAGTCCGTCCCTCATTACCAATGGAAGGAGTTTCAGTGATTTTGGGGAATAATCTGGCGGGTGATCGTGTATGGCGTGATGTTCCACCTCCACCTGTGGTTGCTACTTGTCCTGCTCCATTGGGTGACACTGATATCTCCCAACAGTATCCAGAGGTATTTGTGTCTTGTGCACTTACACGTGCAATGCGTAAACAATCAGCCGATGTAAAATTAATTGACGTTAAGGATTTGTTTACCTCTAAGAGGGTAGTGCCTGGTCTCCTTGCTTTGCCTTCTATTTCCCATCAGGTCTGGGTGTCTGCTCAGAAAGAGGATTCATCTCTGAACTCGCTGGTTGATGCTGCTTTACCTCCTGAGGTAGCAGAGAGTTCCGCTAATGGGTACTTCATTGAAAATGGGGTACTATTGCGGAAGTGGACTTCTAACATAGAGGGAGGTTTGACTGAACCAATTATACAGGTAGTTGTGCCTGTTTCTTTGCGAAGTGCTGTGTTGGATTCTGCTCATGGTGGGGTGTCTGGTCATTTGGGCGTAAATAAGACCTACCAACATTTGCTGCAGTATTTTTACTGGCCTCGTATTAAGAGTGATGTAAGGCAGTTTATTAAGACTTGTGCGATCTGTCAGTTGACTGGAAAACCAAACCAGACCATAAAACCTGTGCCTTTGTATCCCATACCTGTTATGGAACAGCCTTTTCAGCATCTTCTGGTGGATTGTGTCGGGCCTTTACCATCTTCAAAGTCTGGTAGTGTTTATTTATTGACAGTGATGTGTCAGAGCACTCGATATCCTGCTGCTTTTCCTTTGCGTTCAATCACCACACGATCAGTTGTAAAAGCCTTGTCCCAGTTCATTTCTATTTTTGGAATTCCAAAGGTTGTTCAGAGTGATCAGGGGACAAATTTTACATCTAACATGTTTCAAGAGGTTCTGCGGCAGCTTGGCATTAGACACAATAAATCCAGTGCGTACCATGCGGAAAGTCAGGGTGCCCTAGAACGTTTTCATCAGACGTTAAAATCTTTGTTGAGGGCATATTGCACTGAGTTAAAAGGTGATTGGGAGGAAGGTCTACCTTGGTTGTTGTTGGCCACACGTGAGGTTATACAGGAGAGTTTGGGATTTAGTCCCAATCAGTTAGTCTTTGGACATTGTGTACGGGGACCTCTGGCGGTACTGAGTAATGCTGCTTTACCAGAGGAGCCACCACAGAGTCTGATTCAGTATATACAGGGTTTTCGTCGACGTTTAGTTTTGGCTGGGGAATTGGCAAAAGAAAAGTTGGAAAAAACTCAGGAAAAGATGAAAGGCTGGTTTGATCGCAAGTCTGAGATTCGCATGTTTAGTCCAGGAGATCAGGTGTTAGCCTTATTTCCTTTACCAGATTCTCCTTTTGCTGCGAAGTTTTTAGGACCTTACACTGTGCTTCGAAAAGTGTCTGATCAAAATTATATTCTTTCTACCCCTGAGCGCAGGAAACCTACCCAGTTGTGCCATGTGAATTTGTTAAAGCCCTTTTATTCTCGTAATGTTGTTCCTGAAGTCATTCCTTCCTCAGTTGCGTTAGCTAGTTTGAGTCAAATAGGTGACGTGCAACAGGATGTGAAATCACCTGATGATGTCATTTTACAACCTCGCTTAAAAAACTCTGAGACCTTGTCTAATTTAGAAGGATGGGTAAAACATTTATCTTGCCAACAACGTTCTGAGTTAAATTCTATGCTGACTGAATTTTCTGTTCTTTTTTCAGATACTCCTTCTCGTACACACTTGATTGAACACGATATTGATGTAGGCGACGTTAAACCTGTCCGACAACGATTTTATCGTGTATCATTTGACAAACGTCAGAAATTGGAGGCTGAAGTCAATTACATGCTTAAAAACAACATAGCAAAGCCTTCCTTTTCAGATTGGGCTTCACCCTGTTTGTTGGTGGGAAAATCAGACGGCACTCAGCGTTTTTGCACAGATTATAGACGAGTAAATACCCTAACTAGACCTGACTCATATCCATTGCCTAGGATGGAAGACTGCGTTGACCAAGTTGGATCAGCTAACTATGTCAGTAAATTTGATTTGCTCAAAGGGTACTGGCAAGTGCCTTTGACTGCTCGAGCACAGGAAATTTCCTCTTTTATTACCCCATTTGGTTTATATTCTTACACCGTAATGAGCTTTGGTCTCAGAAATGCCCCAGCTACATTTCAGCGTTTAATGAACAGAGTGACCGCTGGTTTAGAGGGTTGTGCCGTATACCTGGATGACATCGTTGTCTTTAGTGACACATGGGATCAACACCTTATCCGAATTCGTGCGCTGTTTGAGCGTTTGTCTGATGCCAAACTCACAGTCAACCTGGCAAAGTGTGAGTTTGCCAGGGCGACTGTGACTTATCTGGGTAAGGTTGTCGGAATGGGCAAAGTGCGACCTGTACGTGCTAAAGTCATGGCGATTGACAAATTTCCTAGCCCTCAGACCAAACGTGAATTGATGAGATTTTTAGGAATGGCTGGGTATTACCGAAGTTTTTGTCCGAACTTTTCTTCTGTTGTTGCCCCGCTTACAGATTTGTTGCAAGCAAAGGCTAAATTTGTGTGGACTCCAAAATGTGAAAGCGCCTTTGAGAACGTTAAACGTTTGCTCACATCGTCTCCTGTCCTGACGGCTCCTCGACTTGATAAACCATTCAAACTCCAGGTGGATGCTAGTCAGGTTGGAGCGGGAGCTGTTCTGCTGCAGGCTGATGAGAGTGGTATAAATCGCCCTGTTAGCTATTTCTCACGAAAATTTAATTTGTGTCAGATCAATTATTCTACCATCGAGAAAGAGGCGTTAGCGTTGATTTGGTCTCTGCAACATTTCGAGGTGTATGTGTCTTGTGGGACTATGCCAACTGTGGTGTACACAGACCATAACCCGCTTACGTTTCTTCACTCTCTGCAGAATCCGAATCAGCGTCTTATTAGGTGGTCTCTTTTCTTACAACCTTATGCTTTGGAGATTCGTCATGTGAAAGGCGTAGATAACATCTTAGCTGACGCCTTGTCTCGGGCCCCATGTGGTGGAGAATAAGTTTCTTGACTATTGTTACTTCTCTTCTCTTCCCGTTTATTGGTTTTTAATTCCTTAATTTTGCTTTTTCCAGGCGCCGGGAGATTGCTGGTTTTGGAACTAAGGGATGGGTGGAGTTTGGGAAGTTGTAATGGTTATTGATTGTTACTAACTTCACCCTAACTCTGGATAGGTGTTTTTTTTTTTTTTTTTTTTTTTTTTGTATGCATGTTGGGGTTGGAACTTGTAGAAGGTAGAGCTTCTAATGAGAATCTCTCCCTTTTTAAGGGGGGAGGTGTTACGGCTCAGTTTTGTTTTGGGATTGTTCTGTTGTTTTCTTTTCTTACAGGTTGCCAGATAAGGATCCACACCTGCGTTCAATTTGGAAAGCAGTATTTAAGATTGCTGTCCTTTGTGGGAAGGAGTGCTGACCCCTATCCTGGAGGTTTTCCTCAGGAGCTGGACCTTCCTATTGTTTTTCTCTTTATTGTTTGTTTATTTTCTGTTGTACATTTAATTTCTCTATTATATAACCCCTAGACGTAAATAAATATTTTGCTTAATTTATTTGTTGGACTCTGCACCCTTTATTTTGTTACTTCCCTGAGCCGGAATGTAACAATATAAATACACACACATGCATGTATATATTTAAGAAAAAATGTTATATTTATATATTAAATTTTATTATATATGATATAATTTATATGAATATAAATGTAAATATTTTCTAAATATATGCTGTATGTGTGTGCCTTTATACATAATAAATATACACAGTACACACACACATATTGTAAACCAAAACTTTTATTTTGGATGTGATTAATCGCGATTCATCGTTTGAAAGCACTAGTTGTAAATAATGTTAAATTTCTTGAATTTTTTTGCTTTACCTCAATATATTATCCGTAGCCACAGCTATTAAATTTGTGTTGCCTCATAAGCTTTTAATTTATTTATTTTTTACTCTCAAAGTGATGGTAGCCATTGACTTTTTTTAAATGTATTTTTTGTATTTTGCGTGTGTATGTATTTCTGTATCTTTATATTTTATGTAACAGCAGTTAATTTTTTTTTTCAGCAGTTTAAAATTTTTTAGTGTTCAACTTTACGGTTCTATTAAAGAAAGTCATCTACATCTTGGATGGCTTGAGGGTAAGTAAATTAACAGCAAATTTTCATTTTTTTGGGTGAGCTATCCTTTGAAGTCCACATCATCCAGGTTCTCATGGTACACAAGGTCTTGTTCAGTTCATCACTATATGTACAGATTATTTGCACTACATGCCTGAAGTATGTAGAATAGTATACATGTACTTTTTAATTTTTTTTTACATCAAATTCACAGATGTAACTTCTGTTTATGTACTACAAATGCCAGTTTTTATTATTCTTCATGAATGAAGTCCAAAAAGTAATCCCTTATAGAATATTTCAATATTTCCTAAGAAAATATATGAGGCACTTAAGTATCACTTTTTTGTTTATTAAATCTGCATGCTTATAGTGATGATACATGTAACTTTTTATATTAGCATCAGGGAGTTTTGGGAGCACAGGATTTATGTCCCTCCCAAGCAATCTGTCCTTTTTCCACTGTCACAGCAATTGAAGAAATGTTGGAAAGGAGAAGGAAAAAAAGAGACGAAAGGTCAACAGGATGTGAGGCTTCTATTATCAGCAATCTTCTCCTGGCTTCCACAGGCAGCTTGTTTCTAAACTGCTACCTAGCCAAGCATGAAGGGAGTATAATTTTAGCCAATCTCGCAGTAGCTTGGGTGTACAGAAAGCCATTGTAGGCCTGCAAAATGGTCACAACAGAGGCCCTGGCCACTGATAAAGATCTGCATAGGTAATGCCAGGGCAGCAATAAGTGAAATTTTTGCGTCCCTGCATTCAAACAGCACTCCCTTACAGCTCTGACCACTATTTGTCCCTTTGGCTTTGAAAGTGATGGATAGCATTTTTGTGCAGTATAATTGCACGGGCCAGGGCATGTGTGGAAATTGATTAATTCCCTGAGCGAATAATGCATTACCCTGGATACTACTTTACTGTTTATCAGGCCATGCAGCCAAATGCTTTGTTTGCTCTCTTCAACTTTCCCCAGCTACCCCTAACAGGGCCTTTTCAAGGGATCTCTACTTTGAAAGGCTTCTAGTCATTTTGGTAGTATTTGTTGTGCTACATCTTTGGTATCAAAGGTAACAGCGAGGGCAGAAAGCAGAGACGAACATGTAAGGCATTATACCTGAATGCGTCACTTTTCAAATCACATTTTACTCTGCATTTTGCAAGAAACATGTTAAAGGGACAGTTCACCCAACAATGAAAATTGTTGTGATTTTCTCACCCTTCTGTTTTTAGTGACAATGCCCTTCTCTGCACATTTAAACCTGGAATCCCAAGATATTTCATGTGTAATAAATGTAGTTGTCTTTTTTTTTTTTTTTTAAGTTTCTCATGTCCGTTTGTGGTACACAAGGTTTAAATCCACAGATATATTGAAAAACCATGACTAAGGAGGATAACTTTTTTTCACAATTTCTATCTCTCTCTCTCCCTCTCTCTCTCTCTGTGTGTGTGTATTAGTGCTTTCAAACGATTAATCGTGATTAATCACATCCAAAATAAAAGTTTTTGTTTGCATAATATATGTATGCGTGTTGTGTATATTTATTATGTATATACACACACATGCATGTATATATTTCAGAATAATATGTTGTTTATATATTAAACACACATATATTATATATATAATGTCACAGTTTACTTTCAAAAATTCTATCTGGTGTCTGAATAATTTTTGGTTTGACCGTATATATACGGTCAAACCAAAAATTATTCAGACACCAGATAGAATTTTTGATAAAGTAAACTGTGACATTATACCCAAAAATTCTTCATACAGTGGACTACAAGTAAAACTGATAAAAATTTGAGACCAAAAACTTGGGAAGTCCAGCTCCATATATTACTACATTTTCCTGCAGATATTCTTTATATTTTATTCTTCATGAATGATGAATTTATGTATTATTTATACTGAGTCTGATTCCTTTGCTGCAACAATTTATTTTTTATTTTTTTGGTTAATGTTTACTTTATTTACTCCTCTTTAGGTCTTTAACGTGATAACAGATGTCAGTCAGACCTAGTCTATTGAAATCCCATATTCAAAAGAAAAAAGAAAAGAAAAAAAAAAAAACACAACACGTCTGAAAGCAGTAGCATTGTCTACAATGCAATCTCTGTATTGTCTAATCTGAGAAACAGTGCTTTTGGGGCCTCTGAATGTAGCCACAATACACATTCCCATCTCTTGTCTAATCTTCCTCTGAACAGATGCCTCAACTTGAAGTGGTGAAGTTGATGAGGGACATGAGTAAAGATCAAAACAAGTTGGCTGAACAGGAAAAAAACGTGTTATAATTTTCACAAGAGAAAAATGCAACCATCAGAGACAAACATCTGATGTCCTCATCACGAGCCATTTGTCAGAGGTCTGATAACTGGCTGTGGGAGTGACACAACTTGTTTCACCTTATGACTCAGGAGCTGGTTCTCTGGAATCTTTAGTTACTAAATGGGAAATTGTTTATATGTGGTTGTATATGTCATTTAATCTTATTTGTGTGCAAGTAAATATGTAAATTATATGTAAAACTTATGTAAATGTCAAAAAGTACATTTTTACACTCTCACACACTGATCCTGTATATATATATATAGGCTGATTCTGTTTATGAATGAATGAATGAATGATGCATTTATATAGCGCATTTGTGTACACCCAAAGCGCTTTTACAATCATGTGGGGGGGGGGTCTCTCCTCAACCACCACCAGTGTGCAGCATCCACTTGGATGATGCGACGGCAGCCACAGTACAACGGCGCCAGTGCGCTCACCACACACCAGCTACAGGTGGAGAGGAGAGAGTGATAGAGCCAATCAAGTGGATGGGGATTACTAGGAGGCCATGATTGATAAGGGCCAGTGGAGGGAATTTGGCCAGGACACCAGGGTTACACCCCTACTCTTTACGAGAAGTGCCATGGGACTTTTAAAGACCACAGAGAGTCAGGACCTCGGTTTAACGTCTCATCTGAAAGATGGTGCTTTTTACAGTATAGTGTCCCAGTCACTATACCGGGGCGTTAGGACCCACACAGACCACAGGGTGAGCACCCCCTGCTGGCCTCACTAACACCTCTTCCAACAGCAACCTAGTTTTCCCAGGAGGTCTCCCATCCAGGTACTGACCAGGCTCAACCCTGCTTAGCTTCAGTGGGCAACCTGTCTTGGGCTGCAGGGTGATATTGCTGTGGTTGTGTTTGCACAAAAGCTGTTCAGTAGATGATTGGTTTTCTGCAATATTTTCAGTGGTGCAGGTTAATACATTTCTAAAAACATAAGGTTCTTTTTTTCATTTATACAAATAGTGATGGTGCCCTTGTGTGGTTGTGTTTAACTGTGCACGCACATCTTCGTGCAGGAATGCCGCTCTCCCTCCAGGTTGTCTCAGATGGAAGAATTCCAAGAAACCGCAGTCGGCACTTAATTAACCTCTTGAACGACCTCTCGCTCACGACAGTTTTACCGACGACTTCTCTTAATAGTTTTATGACCTTGCCGTCAATACGACTGAGATGGACTGAATCGAGATATGATTTAATTAAAGAAGTGCACATGTTTAAGAAATATAACCATGCTGGTATGAAAATCGAGGGGTGTGGGCAGCACAGAAGTGTGACCTTGCTATGAAATATTAAACGTGAAAGAGTTGAAGGCAAAAGTAACTAAATCAAACGGAAGTTGCACTCTAGTTTGTGTTCAAGATGAATTTGAGCATTGCACTGTTTTTAAAACTCTTGAAATACAAAAATAAGAGAAAAATAAAGACCATTCCCATTTGCGGCTTTAAACACTCCAGCAATTTTCTTTTAAATCTTGGCTTTACGTTTTCACGGTCTATTGCTATAATTTAAGAAGTTTCCTTCCTTACAAGGTCAAGATAACTGAAGTTTACTGAACAAAAGTTTGTTTATTCAGGTTGTGTGATTGTTGAAAGAGTTTGAAGTCAGTTTTGTGAAATGAAGCACTTGAGTGCTTGCACTTGCCCTTAAGAGAGTTTATGGGTTTTATACTTTCCCCATTTATATAGTAAATGTCAGTATATAACGTGAATCACCAGTGAAGTGTGTTCACTGAAGAATCACTTCAGTTCATCCTTTTTGTCAAAGTCAGGCCATCTTTCTTTGATTTTCTTTGTTTCCTTCTTTCTCTCTTTTTGTATTAAAATACTTTTACATACACCCTCTGATAACTATTCATCAACATCTTTAGCCGAGTAATGAACACTGTTCTTTCTTACATACTGGTCGAGTTTCTTTTTCTTCCAGCATGGTGTACTGTAGCTCGCTCCAGGGACACAGCTCTCTTAATGTGAATGAGGAATACGTTTCTGCACTGTTGGATTTCATTTTCCTCAGATCAAATATTTAAGATCAAGAGTGAGAGAGTGTGCAGCTTAAGTATATTGAACTCCTGGAATAGAGACTGTGCTGCTCAGACAATGGCGGATCAGGAGCGCAGTCACCCATGATGGCCTCGGTGACTGCCAGGGACCCCTGCCATTCTCAGACAGCAGTCCTGAGGAGAATGAAATAACTTTATAATGGTAGGGGTGTTCCTGGGTTTATACACTGATATAATAATCCGTTTTTCACACAATGGAGATAATGATCGTTATTATTGCTGGCGAGTGGGGGGCGAGGACATAGTTTGAAATGGAGACTTTCCTCTCTAATCCTCCTGCTATGAAAGGTTAAAGACGGATTTGAATATTATGATCCATCCTCCTCCGTTACAAAGAAATAATTGTGGTTGAACTTAATACTCTGTTTGAAAAGTCTGTACTTCCAATGTAAGGGTACAATTCTGTGTTTGCTTACTGCATTATGTTCTGGTACAGGAATGTCATGCACCTATTTGTGGCAAAACCGGCACCCAAATATAAAATAATTGTAATTGGAGGGTTTTTGGGGGATTTGACTGACTATATATACAGTGCCTTGTGAAAGTATTCATACCCCTTCATTTTTTTGCACGTTTTTTTAATGTTGTGGCTTTATGTTAAACTGCTTTAAATGACTTTTTTCCACATTGATCTACACTCCATACACCATACTGGCAAAGCAAAAAACTTTTTTATTAAAAAATTTATAAAAAAAAAAAAAAAGTTTTTTTTATATAAAAAAAATTCCATTGCATAAATATTCACACCCTTATCTAAGACAGTTGAAATTTAGCTCAGGAGCATTCATAGTGCTTGTAGATGTTGCTACACTTCGAGTGAAGTTAACCTGTGGCACACGTCTTAATAAAAGGTCTAACAGCTGGAAATGCATATCAGAGCAAAAACCAAGCCCTGAGGTCAATAAACTGCCTGTAGTGCTCAGAAACAGGATTGCATCAAGCTACACATCTGGGGAAGAGTTCAGAAAAAAATTCTACTTCATTGTAGGTTCACAGAAGAAGTTTGAAACAACCAGGGCTCTTCCTAGAGCTGGCCTCCTGGCCAAACTGAGCAATTAATGGAGAAGGGCTTTGGTTAGAGTGGTGACCAAGAACCTTGATGGTCACTCTATTTGAGCTCCATGATCATATGTGGAGATAGGAGAAACCTACAGAAGGACAAACATCACTGCAACACTCCACCGATCTGGGCTTTATTGTGGTGTGGCAAGACTCAATCCTCTCTTCAGTGAAGACACATGAAAACACACTTGGAGTTTGCAAAAAAAAAAAAACACCTAAAGGACCCTCAGACTGAGAAACAAGATTCTCTGGTCCGATGAACCTCAATTCCGTTTTTCAAGAAAACCAGGAACTGCTCATCACCTGCAGAGTACCATCCCAAAAGTAAAGTGTGCTGGTATCAGCCTCATGCTGTGTTGCTGTTTTTCAGTGGCAGAGACTGAAAGGACTCGTCAGTGTCAATGCACCAAAATATTGAGACCCTGAATGAAAACCCAGTCTAGAGCATTCAGAACCTTAGACTGGGCAGTAAGTTCACCTTCCAACAGGACAATGAACCTAAACACACAGCAAGAGTGGCTTATAGACAACTCTGTGGAAGTCCAGCCTGGGCTTGAACTCAATTAAATATTTCTGGAGAGACATGAAAATGTGCATCTGCCCCATCCAACCTGACAGAGCCTAAGAGGTGAGGAGAAGAATGGCAGATAATTGCCAAATGCTGAGCAAAGCTTGTTGCATCATACCCCAAAATACTTGTGGCTGTAAAGGTGCTTCAACTAAGTACTGAGTTAAGGGTATGAATACTTATGCAATGTACTTATTTCTGTTTTTTTTTTTTTTTTTTAAACAAATTGACCAAGTTGTGACAATTCTGTTTTTGCTTTGTCATTATGGTCTATGGAGTGTAGATTGATGTGGGGAAAAAATTATTTAAAGCATTTTAACATAAGGCAGCAACATAAAAAACATGAAAAAATGAATTGAATTGAATACTTTTGCAAGGCACTATAGTGCTTAATTAACTTAATTATCAGTTTCCAACAGTTCTGATTAACGGTACAAATTTCCCGATGATTGATTTATTCATATTCACAAACTGTGAATTGGATAATTCCAGTTAATTCATATGAATAACCGGATATTTTAGAAACAATGTGAATTGTTTTTATGAAATATATATTGTAATATATAACATATAATATGTTGTATATATGAAAGACTTTTGTCTTTTTGTATGTTTTTATATAAATATTATATTTTCTTTGTTAGCTGAGGTTTCAAATTATACAGGGAACCTTCTTGAACTTGTTACTCTATAAAATTGGTATATTGAAAAAACAAACAAATATGCAGTTAAATTTCCATTTATTTAAGATATATAATCAATAAAACAACAATTAAAATTTGAAATAAACTATTTTTGTGTAAAACTGTTATAACAGTTTAAAATGATTATAAATTTAAGCTCATGAACACTTCAGTTATAAATTTCCACGAAAGTTTCATTATGAATCATTCATTAAAAAGACAGAAGAGTGATTTGTTTGGGATTTGATTGTGTCTGCACTGGTTGTGCTGTATTATTATTATTATTATTTTTTTTTTTTATTCACTAGAAAATAACGGTTCATTAGTGACATTTGTGAATTGGACTACATTGGTTGCTTGTTATTGCATGCAGCCTGCAAGAACAACTGGAATGACACATTTTGCCATTATTTTGTGTTACACATCCTTTTATTTTGCCTCTATTGGTGGCATATATTTTGAGGATACAAGGATACAGTCATGACCATTACTAGCACCCAAACAAAAATCACAAACATTTGGTTTTTGCAAAGTGAATGGAACAGGTGGAGACCACTACGATAACCTAATCTGCAGTATGGGACAAGATATGTTTTTATTAGTAGAAGCTTTTGAGAAGTTGTATGCTGGATTACCAACATGAACAGCACTTAATAACTTAAATGGATGCTCAGTGGTGTCAAGCCACATGTTCAGAGGGATACGGCTGGTAGGATTGCATTTGACCTTATTTTATGTCCTTTGTTCTTCACCCACAAAGATGACACCGTTGATATCAGTCCGAACTGGTGCAACATGGGGCCAGGTGCCCTTCCCTCTCCTTCATCCTGTAGGAACAGTACCACGTCCCTGGCAGACAGAGGTGCATTAATGGCTTTATATAGTCGCTTAATACCCTAATCCTGTCGAATAGAGTTTGGATGGATTTGTAGGAGATTGTAGGCCAATCCGCTGGTTCATAAACACTCTTGTAATAGTGGCTCTGTTGGTGTAAGGAGAGCAGGAGTGATGATACAATAAAATGGGCCTACCTGTGATAGTTCAAGTGAGCCATTCTGCGGCAGAGAGGGGTTTAAGTGGACTTAAGTGAGATTAAATCCTTGTATGATTTACACTTTGTGAACGCTGTGGCAAATTGGAAGCAAAGCTCAGTGACCCAGTTCCACTTACCTGTCCTACGCGAAACACTCCCTTCAGAAAACAGCAAGGAGGAAACTCGTGGAGATGAGATTTCCATGACATGTAGGCCATGGCTCATTATCCTGATCCTAAGCATTTTAAAAGCAGTTTAATTAGTCAGTGTACTTTTTGTCTTTTGACGTGATTAAATAGATTCTGGCTTCATCTATGACTATGAATAGAGAATATTTCTGCTATTACGACTAGTACATATCTAGCTGTCTGTAAAGAGTGGAATATTGCTTTTAATTTAACAATGAACAAAGATTCTACTGCGTTTAAAGAAGGTTTCTGGGTTAAATAAAACTCTGTTATCCCTCTGGTCATCATTGGTCATTTTAGGCTGGAAATTATTAAAATTATTATCATTATTAGTAGACGATTAGTAGATTTACTTTATTGGAAAGGTACGAATCTATGCAACCTTTGTAACACTTGCAATAAGAACACAAAAATAAATCAATTAAAAAGAACATTTTTAGGTCACCCTTGTGATCTGAAATGACTGAAAAATATGACATATTTTTATGGTAAAAATAAGAGATAATCTACAAATCAGCTACGGTGTAGTAGTCTTTGATAATGTCTAAATATATATACATGTGAAAAACATTATAAAACATAATTAAAAGTAAGGAAGTAATTATGTCTCAAAAATTCTATTTCTTATGTGTTTAGTTTGGCTTGTTCTGTTTGTGAAAACTTTTTATAACAACCAAAATCAAACTTTCTTCAAAATATCCTCTTTTGTGTTTCACACAAGAAATAATGACATGAAGGTGAATAACAATTATACCCTTAAAGGGATAGTTTACCCAAAAATATAACTTTTGTCATCATTTAAAGAAGTGAGTTCCAAAACTCAAAATGAAATTATTTTAGCTATTGATCACAGAACACAGTATTTTATTTCCATACTATGGAAGTCAATGGCTGTACTGTCAACTGTTTGGTTACCAACATTCTTCAAAATATCTTCTTTTGTATTCGACAACTGAAATAAATTCATACAAGATTGGAACAACTTGGGGGTAAATAAAGGATGAATTAGCATTTTTGGGTGAACTATCCCTTTAATATCTTATGTAGTTTTAACATATAATATCTTATTTAAATGTGTTTGTAATAAAAACTTCAAAAACAAGACTATATTTCTATTTATTTATTTTCAGTGATTTATTTAGAGTGCTAAAAGACTCTGCAGTGTTCAGGCCTGGGATGCTCATAACGTCATAACCCATCTGTCCAGTGAGCCTCTCAGAAGTATCGCCTTCACACAGGCAAGAGCTCCAGGGAGGTTGGCGGGATGAAGATGGAGCGGTGCGTCTTTGCGGCTCTCCTCTCGTCACCTTGAGATTACTTTTTCGTTACACATGAGACCCATGGTGAAACAGCCTCCTGAAGCATTAAATAAAGTTTAGCTGTGTGACAGAGCTCGCTGCACCTGAACAGTCAACCAGCTAATGATTCCTGAGAGGCAGCAAGAGTCTTCAGCTGGTCACAGTGAGAACTTAGATTGCTCCCATACATGCCTAATGTAAATAAACAAACACACTATATTATGAACATATACACACATATGCGCTGAGTCTTCTGTTAGCATGCTAATGCTAGTGTCCACACATGTAGCAGACGCACACCTTCTTGGGTGTGTGGTATCATCTCTGATATCTGGGGACGATGAACTGCGTCAATTAAGAAAAAGATTAACAAAGATTATTAGTACAGTAAGCAATGCAGTCAGCTGAAATGGTTTCTTAATGGTAGGATGTTAAGATATGTAATATTCAGTGACAGCTACATGCTCCACTGATCGATATGAAATGCGTAATTTCAAATGTGATTAAGAGGGTGACCATTTTCTTGTCTGAAAACTTATGTCGGAATCCCCAAATCTCCCCCTCACACGGCTGCCCATTCAAGACCAGATTATAACACTTATGCATATTAATAACAGATTTACTGACAGATTTATGCCTACAAATGCAGCCATGGAGTCCCTGATAAAGGTTATAATTGCTTCAAATTATTTCACAATTTTTTTTTCTGTGTAATTTAGTTTATGTGAAAAAAGTAGTCAATTGTACTATTTACTCTTTGTATGAATATATAAATAATTTGTAAAGACAATCTAAACTAACTTTGACTCTATTAATAAATAGTCAGAATATTTAAGAAAAATGTTACTTTATATTAAATATATTTATATATGATATAATTTATATGATTATATGCTGTATGTGTGTCTTTATATATAAACAATGAATATACACAGTACACATATATTATGTAAACAAGAACTTTTATTTTATATGCTATTGATCGTTTGACAGCATTTATATTTATGTATGTACACACACACACACACACACACACACACACATATATATATATATATATATATATATATATATATATATACACACACGCACACATATACATACATACATACATATATACAGTATGTATATATATATATGTGTGTGTATGTGTATATGTATATATGTATGTATGTATGTGTGTGTGTGTGTGTGTGTGTGTGTGTGTGTGTATATATATATATATATATATATATATATATATATATATATATGTGTGTGTGTGTGTGTGTGTGTGTACATATATATAAATGCTGTCAAGCGATTAATAGCATCTAAAATAAAAGTTTTTGTTTACATAATATATGTGTATATGTGTATACATAATATATGTGTATATGTGTATGTGTATATATATAATTTCCATTTCTTTGCCTTTATAAATTCCTTGACTGAACTGGCAGGGTGTTTTGGGTCATTGTCCTGATGCAATATGAAGCACATCCCAATGAATCTGGTGGCATTTCCTTGAATATTGGTAGGCAAGATGGTTTTGTACCCTTCCAAATTCATTCTGCTACTGTCATCATACATTAAGTCATCAGTAAAGATAAGAGAGCCTGTTCCAGAGACAGCCATGCATGCCCATGCCATGACACCACCTCCACCATGCTTTACAGATGAGGCTGTATTCGGGATCATTTGCAGTTCCCTTTTTTTCTCCACATTTTTGCTTTCCCATCAGATACATTTTCATCTTTGTCTCATCGGTCCATAAACACAGTTCCAAAACCCTTCTGGCTCACCTTTTGTGCTTTTTTGCAAACTCTAGTCTTGCCTTTCTATTTTTGGTGCTGGTCAGAGGTTTGCATCTTGCTGTGTAGCATCTGTAGTTCTGTGTCAAAGTCTCCTGATGACAGTAGATTGTCAGAGCATCACCCCAGCTTTCTGGAAGTTGTTGGTGATTTTACAGATACGTCTTTTATGGTTCATTTTCACAGCTTTTATGATTTATCTGTCATCAACTACTGTTGTTTTCTCAGCCGATCAAGTAGTTATTGGTTGCTGGTGTCGCTGGAGGTTTCCAAACGTCTCAGGTTACGTATGTAACCATGGTTCCCTGAGAGGGAACGAGACACTGCGTCCTCTAGAGGTCGCTATGGGGAACTCCATCTACGTGACCCGTGTCTGAAGCATATGTACAAAAGCACCAAATATTGGCCGGCGACAGCCTATGACGTCACTCCCGGTGCGACCACAGTATAAAAGGGCGCCGGGAGAAAGCGTCATCCACTTCTTCGTCTGAAGATCCATCCGAGCATGGCCTAAAGTCTAGAGGACGCAGTGTCTCATTCCCTCTCAGGGAACCATGGTTACATACATAACCTGAGATGTTCCCTATCAAGGGAACTTCGAACTGCGTCCTCTAGAGGTCACTATGGGGAACGATATACCCACGCCGCCATGCTGAGGGAAGTGCATGCCATTCCAAAGGCGAGCACTAAGCATCAACTCTTATCAAAAGATAAAGGAGTTGTCCCTGGGATGAATTGACGGCTGTCAGTGACATTATCCCCTTCGGCCAAAGGCTTGAGTTTCATACCCCGGAACTTACCTGATAGAGGCCGGACCTCCTGGACCTAGGGTAAAACTCAAGGCTTGGAATCAGAAAGAAGGATTCCTTTAAGGGGATACGACCAAGCGCTTAGGATAGTAACTAAGCCTGGCCTGTCACCCAGGGGCTACTGCTTGCTCAAGAGCTCGCTGAAGGAACTGTATCAACAGATCCTTAGTAGTAGCCCCCGTTCAAATAGTATCACTGGGGATAAATAGGTAGAGTGGGGCCCAAGGAGACCGGGGCCTAACCGACTCAAAGAATGGGACGAAGCCTCAGCGCGTAACCCATACCATACAGGATTTTTAGAAAAGACCACAAAACACTCGGTGTGCGATCTTACCACAGTGTGGCTTTCAGAAAGTGCACAAAGACTAGCGTGCGCACTTACCATAACATGGATTTATAAACATCGTTCTTTTCAAATGCTCTGGAGGGAGCAGCATGCTCATAGATAACCCTCTATAGCGAGGGGAGCAGTGCCGGCTCGACCAACAAAGAGAGCTTGTGAGGGAGCAGCATGCTCAAAAGTAACCCTCTATAGCGAGGGGAGCAATGCCAGCTCTACCAAGACAGAGCTCTGGAGAGCAGAGAACTTAACTCTCAACATGAGAGGGCACTCATACGCCCAGAAGGGAGCGGCATGCTCAAGGTGACCCTCTATAGCGAGGGGAGCAATACCAGCTCGACCAACCAGGAGAGCTTGTGAGGGAGCAGCATGCCCATAGGTGACCCTCTAAAATGAGGGGAGCAATGCTAGCTCTACCAAGACAAAGCTCTTGAGAGCAGAGAACTTAACCCTCAGCATGAGAGGGGCTCAGACGCTCAGAAGGGAGCGGCATGCTCATATGTAACCCTCTATAAAGAGGAGAGCAATGCCAGCTCTACCAAAAACAGAGCTCTAGAGAGCGGAGAACTTAACTCTCAGTTCATGAGAGGATACTAGCACATACGTGAGTAGAGTGAGGCCCAAGGTGAAAACCGGGGCCTAACCGACTCAAAGAATGGGACGAAGCCTCAGCGCGTAACCCATAACATACAGGATTTTTAGAAAAAGACCGCAAAACACTTGGTGTGCGATCTTACCACAGCATGGCTTTCAGAAAGTGCCCAGAGACTAGCGTGCGCACTTACCATAATCATGGATTTGAAATTTCTATTCTCCAAATGCTCTAGCTTTAAATAACGTTACTCTCTATCAGATGCTCTCTGGAGGGAGCAGCATGCTCATAGTCAAAAGTGACCCTCTAAGAGAGGGGAGCAATGCTATCTCGACCAGCAAAGAGAGCTCCTGAGGGAGCAGCATGCTCATAGGCGACCCTCTAAATGAGGGGAGCAATGCTAGCTCTACCAAGACAGGGAGGATACTCAGCACATATATAAGTAGAGTGGGGCCCAAGGAGAAAACAACCTAAACAACTCAAAGAATGGGCACGAAGCCACAGCGCGTAACCCATACCATACAGGATTTTAGAAAAGACCGCAAAACACTTGGTGTGCGATCTTACCACAGCGTGGTTTTTAGAAAAATGCACAGAGACTAGCGTGCGCACTTACCAAATATGGATTTTAGAAACCGTATTGTCAGATGCTCTCTGGAGGGAGCAGCATGTTCATAGATGACCCTCTAAATGAGGGGAACAATGCTAACTCTACCAAGAAAGAGGTCTGGAGAGCGGAGAACTCAACTCTCAACATGAGAGGGAACTCAGACACTCAGAAGGGAGTGACACGCTCATAAGTGACCCTCTAAATAAGGGGAGCGATGCCAGCTCACCCAACAAAGAGAGCTCAGAAAGGGAGCAACATGCTCATAAATAACCCTCTAAAGTGAGGAGAGCAATGCTAGCTCGACCAACTATGAGAGCAACCTGACAAGGAGGCCTAGAGAACGGCCTGACGTGCTGAGGTTTCTGAATAACGGATCTCTGAGATCGGAGACTCGACTCTCATATGAGAGGAAACTCGGACGCTCAGCAGGGAGCGGCATGCTCATATGCAACCCTCTAAGTGAGGGGAGCAGTGCCAGCTCGACCAACAGGGTAGAGCTCGGAGGGGTACAGCAGCAACAAGGATCAGGTTGTTAAGTAACAAACTCTGGGAGCGGAAACTTTACTTACAGCAAAAGAGTTTCAGACACTCAGGAGGGAGCGGCATGCTCATAAATAACCCTCCATATTCTAGGCGAGGGGAGCAAAGCTAGCTCGACCTACAAACAGAGGGATACCTAACAACCCGAACAAGCTGCTGGAAATAGTATCAGGGTAATAGGTAGCTGAACAGAAGGCAACAAGGGGTCAGGGAAACTGCTACTTAAAACCCTAATAAGGGTGAGCAGTTCTAACCTAAACCTCATCATGGCCTCGTTTGAAGAACAAAAGGGCCAGACTAGAAAATGCTGCTCCTCAGAGCCAAAGCATTGTAATAAAGTTGCTCAGCACTACACCTGATACCAGCCTGCAGTACTGGAAGAAAGGTAGTTCGAATGGTATAAAACACACATACCAGCGAATCTGATAAAATTGGATCGTACTCACCCATCCATGGATCCCGCGCAGAAGAACGGTCCAGTGTAGGGGCTGAATAAGAGCGCAGGAGGTGCTCACCTAACCTCGGTCAGGTGGTAGAAAAAAAACTGAGGTTGCAGGGGAATTAGAGAGGGGAAGATGAGGGCTTTAGATGTACAGGCCCCCTGAGGGAAGGAGAGATGTTCAACTCTACCCTGGCCTGGGCGAGAGCATCGCAACGCCTCGTCCGGACCACCTCCCTCAGGTCTTGCTACCTCTCTTTGACCCGTGCCACCGCGAGTCGCGACACTAGCCTTCCGTGCCCATTTCTGATCCTCAGATCGGGATGGGCCAGGACCCCTGCGCTGTTTGAGCTCAGACCTGGACCTTCTCGTTTAAATGAAGGTTTAAAAAGCCGCTGAACGCGCCTTCGCCTCCCTAAACTTTTCAACCACCGACTTGACGGAGGTACCAAAAAGTACGGAAGGTGAAACTGGAGCACTGAGAAGAAAGCCCCTCTCTCTCTTCTCAATATCTGCCAGGTTCACCGACAGATGTCTCTCCGTTACCACCATGGCCGCCATAGAACTGCCCATAGCAGAGGCGGCCTGCTTAGTGGCTCAAAGAGCTAAATCAGTGGTGCAACACAGCTCAGCAACTATATTTATTAAGTCTATTTATTATGTATATATAAATACACACCCATGCATGAATATATTTAAGGAAAATATGTTACGTTTATATATTAAATGTATTTATATATAATATAAATTATATGAATGTAAATATATAAATATATACATGTAAATATTTTTAAAATATATACTGTATGTGTGTATTTATATATACATAATAAATATACACAGTACACACAGATATATTAGGCAAATAAAACTTTTATTTTGGATGCGATTACTTGTGATTAATAATTTGACAGCACTAATATATATATATTTGTGTGTGTGTGTGTGTGTGTGTGTGTATAATGTATGTATACATATATGTATGTATATATATATATATATGTATACATACACACACACATATATATATAATATATAATATAATGTGTGCCATTACTATTCATTTATTAATAGACAAGTCAAGGTTAGTTCAGATTGCAAAATGTATTTACAAATTATTTGAAAAGCAGTATAAAAATCTTTTAAACCCTATAAAACTATACAAATACTATATTTCCAAGAAATTGGCACATGTGTTTTAAACTAGATTTTTAAAAAGATGTTTCCTTTTCTTTATCGTGGACACTCTTATAATTCTTAATTAGTGTATGTACAATCATAAGTTGAATGAAACAGCAGCCTTGACTCATAAGTTCAATTCAAACACTGTATAACCGTTATAACCACATATTGCATCACTCTCCGGATAGACAAGCCATATTTCAGATTCACTGCTGCTGTTCTGAGCCCTTGAATGCCATGAACTAAACTGCAGCAATAGCACAGGTTCATTGTTTGGACTGCAGGCAAAGAAGAGGTTTAGTCCTCCGACACTTCGATTCCCATGATCTTACACGACAGAAGAATTAGTACTAGCATGCCACATGTTCACCAGCTCTCTTTGAGTGGTGACTTGAGTCCACTAGTGTATCCACCTTCTTTTGTTTGCTTTTGTCCCTCTTTGTGATGGACGATAGTGAGAGGGATGGTGAAGAGCGAAAAGAGAAGGAAAGAAACAAACTCAGTGTACAGAATGTGTCAAGGCCCACAACTCTCTACTCTCTTCAAATCACAACTTAACAGGCATGATGAGATTTAGATTCCTTTTCTCTTGTAAGGAACAGGCCTGCAGCAGTTTTTTTTTTCTTTTTTCTTGATAGATCCACCTCTGGAGAGTGCTGGTATGTGTGCGAGTGTAAGATGTAAAGAGCAGGAAAGAGAGAAGGAACTAAGAAATGAAAGAGTTAGTTAAGGGGGGCAGTTAGTGCCAGCTTTCGGTGGCCTTTTTATAACATGATTTACAATTTCTCAATGTAATGTATTAAAACGTTGACAGAGCAAAAGGGATTCACAAGATGCTGCATTAGAAACTCAATTTCTATGATGAATTGCCTGGGGCTACTGAATCGCAAACTGTTCTCCCCCCTCCACCTTTTCCACTCCTCCTTCCATTGCACTCTGGAGTTTTTTTTTTTTTTTGTCCAAATCTTCTTAAACCTCTCTCTTAATCTGATCAGTTGAATGTAAGGAGGTGAAAGGATTTCTGGACTAAAAAAGCATTCATTTTTTGCCGTCTTGTGTTCGGTATTTCCAAATGCTGGGTCAGTAATATTCAAAAATTGCTTAGTCCCTGTGCTGCCAGTTGGCTCACTCCGATCTTTTCTCATCCACGCTTGTATTAACTAAGGGGTTCAAGGCTTCTTTTAAATACTCATTGTGACAAGAATGGGTGCAATCTTAAACTGTTTAAATGTGTTCGTATTAACACTACTAGAATGTGTTCAGTTCAGTGCATTGTTACATTTTTTCCAACCTAATTATACTTTAATGCAATGAAATTCCTTTTCAAAATGGAGAATGATTTGAAAATATTTGTCTGCTGAATAACAAAGGAGGGCAAAACGGTAAGTGTCACCATTTCCCTTAAAGCAGTGCAGAAAATAATGACCTCAAATTGGTTATTGGTGTGTAAAGGGATTTAGCAAAATTTCCTCAGAAGTGCAGACAGCGGGAATGGCTGTTTCAACCCTGTGTTGTAATATCCCAGCAGGAATGTGGGAGCTCGGACAGAACGGATGCTTTCAGTGGATAAAGCTTGCTTGGCCAGCATCATCTACTTTAGCTTAGTTGTGTATGATTAGGAATTGGAAAAATGTGTTCCATAGCTTGCATATATGGATTTTTAAGGGGTTAATGTATGATGGGATGCTGGATTTCCAGGCTTTTTTTAAGTAAAAGAGTTAGATATAGACATACTCGCAGCTTATGAAACTTAAAACACCTTCCACAGTCCACTGAGATCATTTATTGATTATTGTATGTTGCAACCTGTTTGATAATCTTATGTAATGTAATTACATAATTCCATTTATATATATATATATATGTGTGTGGAATACATATTTGTGCTTTTTGAAAACTTGAAGCCCAATATCTATAGCAAACCAACAAAACAAAAACTTTAAATAAATAAACATATGAAGGAAAAAAAACAAACATAAAAGTGTATTAATATTACCAAGACCTATATTAGCTTGCCATGAATATTCTTTTTTCAAGTGAATATGTATCTTCACTCATTTTTTTATTTTTATTTTTTTTGCTGCTTTGTACATCGGTTATTATTGGCTATTTCTTGTTATTTTGTTTTTATTACCTGTGTCCTGTCCTGTTACTGTCTTTCTGTTGCACTGTGGAGCTTCTGTCACTACAACAAATTCCTTGTATGTGTAAACATACTTGGCCAATAAAGCTCATTCTGATTCTGATTCTGATTCATCTTAGTGAAGTTAGTGAATTTACAGTAAAATATTGTGGAGTTAGGTTGGATGTATGGCCTTTGACCCATATTTGGGTTGCAACCCAGCAGTTAAGAACCACTGCTGTATAATAAGGATTAATGCTGGTCAAGCTTAAAGTTGGTTTGGTGCTGGTATTGCAAAGGGTTCTTAAAATAACAGCATAACTTCTATTATTCATCAGCATGATATTTTTGGTGAGGTTAAATCTCTGTCATTTGTGAAACACAAAGATGTAGAAAATTTTCCCTTTTTTGCCCATACAATGAAAGTCAGTGGGGTCCAATGGACCATAACATTTTTCAAAACATCTTAATTAGCGTTTCTCAGAAGAAAGAAATGCATGCATATATGCATATTTGGAACAACAAGAGGGTGATTAAATGATTACAGAATTTTCATTCTGGAGTGAACTATAACTTGGTGGAGAGACCAGAATCCCATTCAGCAGGGCCCTCAATGAAGCTTCATTCAGAGAAGCCAAACAAAAAATCTCCTCCATTCAGATCCCAGGCTAAAAAAAAAAAAAAAAAAAAAAAAAAAGACATATAAATAGAGATTCTAACCCTGCCCATAAAAACAATAAATAAGAGCAGAACATCACATTCATGGAGAGTTTGGTTCAGTGTTTGTAGATCTTGGTGTCTATTCGACATGGATGATGGTGCCGTACTGTGTGATTGTTCCTCATTGTACATTGTTCTGTGTGATTTACAACATGCGCACAATACCATGATATTACTTGCGGTTTACACTGGCTGAATGTGGTGTGAACATGACATGAATGCGCTTAAAGAAGCTCAGCTCACCCTTTTGTTTGAGGTCTTGATGGGAATAGTAGAGCCTTGAAGCTGTCAGCCCAATAAAGAAGCCATTCCAGCCCTGCCTCAACACTGGGGGGGATTCAAAGGAGAAGGGGGGAGAACCAGATTTAGTTCACTGCTGTTTCCTTCCCACAAAAAGCCCCTGCATTAAATAAAATCCAAATATTTCAGCATTACCAGAGGATGATAATGTAAAATCAACTTAAAATTGCCACAATATGATGTGTGACAGTTTTGCCATAATGCGCCTCGGTGGGATTAGTCATTCATTAAACAGGTTTGCCATGCAAAGCTACTGTCAGATATTTGTCTGGAATTAGAGGAAAAAAAAAAAAAACAACCGAAAAGATCCCCTGAACAATTAACATCACCCGCCGCCTCATTATAATGACCAACTTAATCTTTAAGCATGTGAGTTCCCTGGTTTGGATTTCAAGGCGAGATTTCCAGTTCTCTTTGTCAGAACAAAACAAAAGAATGGATAAAACAAAAGCTCATGTAAACAAATGTTCAGATTTGTCTAAAAAGAAATCAGCTCTGTATATATCAGACGTGATATTGTCTCAAAAATGCATACTAGACAATAACACAATGAATATTCATTTCTGTAGTGCTTTATGTTGGTATAGCGAAGCTGTTGAGATGTCTTCCAATTCAGCGGTTGAGAGAAGTAGGAAACTGTCTTTTTATAGAACTATTTCATCTATTTCTTGCAGTGTGCTTTCGTCTGCTTTACTTTAACAAAACATGCTTTTAAAGGTGGTATCTGAGCTTTATGCTTTGTGAGGAACAAATATAACAACAATATAAGGAATGATGTGGTATAAATGGATAAAAGCCTCACAAAAGATGTATGAAAATGATTATCAATGATACTGTTACCAGGCACTTTAACGGTAGGTTTATCTTTCTCTCACATCTCAAGCCAAAGTTGGTTGCCTTGTATAAATGTCACATTTGTTGAAAAGCTGTGAAAGTGTTCTTGTTGGAAGCTTTACCAGATGGTATTTGAATTCAAGATCCCTTGAATGACCAATCACACACTTGGTTCATGATCGCAGTTCTTTCAACCTTGAATTTATTTCAGATCAAATACTTGTGTGTGAAAGGAGGACCTGCAGAGCTCCCTCTATAGGAACTTTACAGATATTGCATAGAATATTTTTAGAATTCTATTTATATCATAAATCTGCTAAGAAAACAGAAAAAAACATATGATTCAATAATAATAATAATAATAATAATACATATTTAATACGTTTTACAACTCATATGAGTCAGACTTGCAACCCCGATGGTCACGGGTTCGAGTCTCAGTACTGGCAGGAATTGTAGGTGGGGGGAGTGAATGTACAGCACTCTCTTCCGCCCTCAATACCCACAACTGAGGTGCCCTTGAGCAAGGCACCAACCCCCCCAATTGCTCCCCGGGTACTGCAGCAAATGACTGCCCACTGCTCTGGGTGTTTACTGTGTGTGTGTGTTCACTACTCACTCCTGTGCGTGCACTTGGATGTAGAGCACAGTTTGTGAGTATGGGTTACCATATTTAGCCGTCACATGTCTCAGTCGGTTATTATTATTTTATATTATACACATACATACATGCATATATTTAACATTGACAAAATCATCAACAAATCAAATATTAGAATGATTTTTGAAGGATCATATGACACAGTAGCCCCAGACATATGTGAACCGTTTTCGTACAATAATATTTCACAATATTACTGTTTTACTGTATTTTTGATTACATTTTTGCAGACTTGTTGAGCATAACAGACTTCTTTCAATAACATTAAAAAGTCATTGTTCCAAAATACTTGACCATTAGTTTATATCATATATATATACAAATAATAGCAATTATTATTTTTATTTATTAATATTGAATATATTTATTATTTTATATATGATATAAATATATTATAGAGTGTACTACAGTGGGGGAAAAAATAAGTTGATCCCCTGCTGATTTTGTATACGTTTGCCCACTGACAAAGTCTATAATTTTTAATGGTAGGTTTATTTTAACAGTGAGAGACAGAATAACAAATCCAGAAAAACGCATTTCAAAAAAGTTATAAATTGATTTGCGTTTTAATGAGTGAAATAAATATTTGATCCCCTATGAATCAGCAGGTGTCTTTAAAGGGGACCTATTATGCAAAAATCACTTTTATAAGCTGTTTGAACACAGTTGTGTGGCCGCAGTGTCTGAAAACAACCAGTCTATAATGTTATAAATCCACCAACTCATTTTTTTATATAACCAATAAATCATAAACAGTCTCTCCAAACGAGCTGTTTCAGATTCTCCCTCTGTTCATGTCACTGAGGGGAAAAATTCCCGCCCATTTGTGACGCTCTTTGCCCTATTAGCATAAACACAGCTCTGAGTGAGAAGCTGTGGTCCGCCATTACTGGAGATATATACAATGTCAGCGCAAAAGAGCCTTTCAAGTGTTGTGTTTTGGGATGCACTAATGAACATAGGAGTCGCCATAGTCTCCCCTCATCTGAACCGAGGACACTGTGGTTAAATTTCATTTTCGAAGGAAATATCCCGGTCCCCTATATGTTTAGGAATTAACGTCTCGTGCGCGAACGTCAGCTCCAGACAAAGTAAGTATTATGTGATTGTTTTCCAAATTGCCTTTCTGAAAGGGCTTCTTGGCACTCTGTAAGGCTAATTGCTAAAGCTATCATTGTCTCTTGGGTGTTTTCACTGATGCTGTCTTCAAGTGCTGCCAGAATGATCGTGAATAGGAATGTGGTAGTTAAGTCGTGACGTATTGTCAAATATGGTGACCCATACTCGAAATTGGTGCTCTGCGTTTAACCCATCCAAGTGCACACACACAGCAGTGAGTAGTGAACAAATGCACACACACACACACACACCGTGAACACACACCCGGAGCAGTGGGCAGCCATGCTGCGGCGCCCGGGGAGCAATTGGGGGTTCGGTGCCTTGCTCAAGGCACCGAAGTTATGCTTAGTTATGCACAGTATAATCAGATGACTGACTTTGAAACAGAGTATGTTTTCTGTAAAGATAACAGGCTTGTATTAATAGTGTAATGTTTATTTGCAAAGGCTAGCACTGCTAATGACCATCAACTTTACCGTGCGAATCCACCAGGCAGGGACACCGGCAAGGGATAGAAGTATCGCTTTTTAATTTAGTTTTTTCATTTATATGTTTATTATTGAAAGGTTGTTATATGCATGTCAATTTTATTTAATTTCTTTATTTTCTTAAATATGTGGGTATATAGTATTTATAGAGTTGTAACTTTTAGTTTCAGTTACTTTTTCTTATTTGTAAGTCGCTTTGGACAAAAGCGTCTGCTAAATGACAAAAGTAAGTAAGTAAGTAAGTAATGCGGAGCTGGAGCTCTTGAAGCTCCGCCCTCTTCTCCGGGAGCAACAGCGCACTCCCATTTAAATCAACACACTCAAAACAGAGCGTTTTGGCTCATACTCTAAAAGTGGCAATTTTAACAAACTATAAAAATTTATCTGTGGGGTATATTGAGCTAAAACTTCACATATACGCTCTGGGGACATCAGAGACTTATTTTACATCTTGTAAAAAGGGCAATAATAGGTACCCTTTAATGCAGGTAACGATCTGAGATTAGGAGCACTCTCTTAAAGTTAGTGCTCCTAATCTCAGCTTGTTACCTGTATAAAAGACACCTGTCCACAGAAGCAATCAATGAATCAGATTGCAAACTCTGCTACAAGACCATCACCAAGCAGCTTGGTGAGAAGGTGACAACAGTTGGTGCAGTTATTCGCAAATGAAAGAAACACAAAATAACTGTCAGTCTCCCTCGGTCTGGGGCTCCAAGCAAGATCTCACATCGTGGAGTGTCAATGATCATGAGAACGGTGAGGAATCAGCCCAGAACTACACGGGAGGATCTTGTCAATGATCTCAAGGCAGCTGGGACCATAGTCACCAAGAAAACAATTGGTAACACACTACGCCGTGAAGGACTGAAATCCTGCAGCGCCCGCAAGGTCTCCCTGCTCAAGAAAGCACATGTACAGGCCTGTCTGAAGTTTGCCAATGAACATCTGAATGATTCAGAGGAGAACTGGGTGAAAGTGTTGTGGTCAGATGAGACCAAAATCGAACTCTTTGGCATCAACTCAACCCGCCGTTTGTTTGGAGGAGGAGGAATGCTGCCTACGACCCCAAGAACACCATCCCCACCGTCAAACACGGAGGTGGAAACATTATGCCTTGGGGTGTTTTTCTGCTAAGGGGACAGGACAACTGCACCGCATCAAAGGGACGATGGCCGGGGTCATGTACCGTCAGGGCCAGGGTGACCCAAAACACACATGACCCAAAACACACAGCCAAGGCAACAAAGGAGTGGCTCATGAAGAGGCACATTAAGACCCTGGAGTGGTCTAGCCAGTCTCCAGACCTTAATCCCATAGAAAATATGTGGAGGGAGCTGAAGGTTCGAGTTGCCAAACTTCAGCCTCAAAACCTTAATGACTTGGAGAGGATCTGCAAAGAGGAGTGGGACAAAATCCCTCCTGAGCTGTGTGCAAACCTGGTGGCCAACTAGAAGAAACGTCTGACCTCTGTGATTGCCAACAAGGGTTTTGCCACCAAATACTAAGTCATGTTTTTTGAAGGGGTCAACTACTTATTTCACTCATTAAAATGCAAATCAATTTATAACTTTTTTGAAATGTGTTTTTCTGGATTTTTGTTGTTGTTATTCTGTCACTCACTGTTCAAATTAACCTACCATTAAAATTATAGACTGATCATTTAATTTCTGTCAGTGGGCAAACGTACAAAATCAGCAGGGAATCAAATAATTTTCCCCCACTGTATCTAGCAGCCTCAGCATTACTGAAATAACTTGTTTTTAAAGTTTAAAGCCTTTATATCCATAATAATATTGTGTAAAAATAAAGTAAAAATGGACAACAAGCAGTGTGTTGAACTGTTATAAACTGCTTTTAACGCAACTTGACGGTGGCCTTGCTGATTAGATCTTTATGTAAATGTTATTGGACAGAACATCTTGTGTGTGTGTATACGCCACTATCAGCTCCTCCATTCATTTTGCTGTCTGATTGAAAGGGGCACAGATGAAATTTATCTGTCACAATTGCTAATGAAAACCCCCGCCACATCTGACCAAGACCTTGGTGGCCTTAGCGATAATACAGTTTTGTCCAGGCCACCTCAGCCCTATAAATGTGAGAATTCCTTGCCTTTGGAAGTGTTTTATTTGTCATTCTTTCTGGAATGATAAAGAGATTGGTCTCCAGGGAATGTTTTGTTGCTGCCATAAAGGGAAGGCCATGTCAGTGTTATTATTTTTTCTTGTGGCAATCTACACATTTTCAGCCCACTTTAATCTGTTTGGCAGCTGGTCAGGTGGGATGTGGCCTTGCCCCTCTGTCACCTCTGCGAGGGTCCCAGTGGTAAATATGAAGCTGTGTCATGGCTTTTCCAGCCAGAGGGAGGACCAAGCGCTGGTGCCACATACAAATACCCTTTTGATATGCTTTAGGCCTGAAGAGGATGAACTGACTCATTCACTCTACTTAAAGGAACTTTTATTTCATCTGCTTTAAAAAATGAAGCGTGTAGATGTCAGGTCGCTGAAAATTATTTGTTTGCCCCTTTCATTAACTTTTCTGATTTGAAGGCCTCGGCTATGATTAGCTTTTCTGTTAAAGTCAATTGATTTAAAAGTATATTGTCGTGCATTTAGAAGTCATTCACCACAAAATACGAGGATAGAGCTTTCTTTTAGCATGCTGTATTTGTTCTTCCTCACCCGTGAGCCATTGTATGAATAATAAGTCAGAGTATGCAGTGAGTGCTGTCAGCACATTAATGGCCTTAATATGAAGTGTCCCCATGGGATGCTCAGGGTCATTAACTCTAATGCCATTTTCTGCTATGAAGGCCCTCCTCCTCTTTCCTTTCAGCAGTACCGAGTCGAACAAATAGAAAGAGAAAAAGGCAGAAAAGAACGTTTTATAAAGGCCGCTTTGTCTCAGATTCAGTTTTGACCTTGGTAAAACTGTGGATATGAGGCCAGACACCGAGGAGGAGCGTGGCACTGATGACTTGAGTAGTTTTGAAGGGGGCCGAGCGTGTGCACAGCATAAGTAGGAGTCAAACGGCATCTGTACACTAAGCAATGGTAGCGGTGATGAAGACAAGGGGTGGACAGGTCATATAGCCATGCTCTTTGTAAATGGTGCAGCTATTGATTTTTCGGGCTCCCTGAGGACAACGGACAAATGGTTGCAGCTTGGCAAAAGTTGTTTCTGTCAGGTGTCTGTGTGTTTAATAATGTGTGTGGATGGTTTAAGGACATATTCCATTGAATACTGTGAAACAAGTACCTCAGAGTGTCGTTTGTGGCCTTAATTACATTTGAGCGAAAACAACCGTCTTGTGGATTTGTTAATGGGCCCAGCGGGACACAATTCACTTACTGAGCTTTATTGCTGTGCCCGTCAAACACCTCCAGCAGGGTGGACATGTGGAGCTTATGTGTTTCTTTCCAAACTGGTCCGCTCCATAAAGACATTATGATGATGATTACTAAAAAACAAACAAATAAAACCACAGATGTACCTGCTGAGCTGAGAAGGGAAACTGTGTCAACAAACACTGTTTAGTTGTTAAAGGTTATTGATAACACTTTAGAATAGGGATCACATATTCACTATTAATTAAGAATTTCCCTAAATAAACTCCTAATTTGCTGCTTATTAATAGTTAGTAAGGTAATTGTTAAGTTTAGGTATGAGGTAGGATTAAGGGATCTAAAATATGGTCATGCAGAATAAGGCATTAATATGTGTTTTATTAATTCTACTATTATGATACTAATAAACAGACAGTAATATGTATGCCAATAAGCAGCTAGTTAATGGTGAGGATTGGTCCTTAAAATAAAGTGTTACCAGGTTATCTTTGTGTTTATTGCTACTTGTAATTTGCTACTTGTTGAAAAACAAAAAGAAAATAGCAATTATGTCACCATTTACTTACCTTCATGTTATTCCAGAAATGTGTGACTGACTTCCTCCAATGAAACGCAAAAGGAGATGTTAATTAGAATGACAGGCTCAGCCAGATTAAAGACTCCTTTAAATATTAAAGTACTATAGAGTCAGTGACATGACATTGTGTTTATCTGTATATATTAATTTATCAAACAATACATTCAAATTTAAATTCATACACAAAGACTTGAAAACACCTTTTCTATAAAGAACATTCATTTAATTATTTTAAAACTTTTAAATTAATTAAAAAATGGTGTTTGGTGATGAGTTTTTGGCTCAAGGTCTGCATTTAAAGTCACACCAGAGGTGTTCAGCTGGGATTAGGACTTGTCTTTCTGCAGACCAGTCAAGTTCTTCCACACTGACTCAATCAATCATGTCTTTTTGAACCTTGCTTTATACACAGATGCACTGTCATGTTAGACTAGAAAAGGGTTCTGTCCAAACTGCTGCTATAAAATTAGAAGCACACAATTCCGTAGAATATCATTATATGCTTAAACATTAAGATTTGTACTCATATAAATTACTGAAGTAGTCAAACATGTTCATTAGAAGGGGGTGACAATACTTTTGGCAATATAGTGTATGTTCATTATAGAAGAGCATATGAGAAGATGCATTATTTTATATTATTTATATAAATGTATTTTATTTTCCAGTAAAAAAATAAATGTCAGTGTGATACAACTGTCCTGATTTCATAAAGAAATGAATATTTAAACTAAATTCAGTTAAAGAACTTAAATAGTTTAAGATAGTTTAATCTTTATTATTATTATAAATTTTTGTCCACCAAATTTAAGTGATGCAGTCAACATGTACAACATGTCATGTGCTGTAACAAATATTAATAAACAAAACAAAACAAAACAAAACAAAACAAAACAAAACAAAACACAAAGACTCTCTTCCAATGGGGACAAATGCAATTGTGACACCACTGGGACAGTTCTGGGTATTTGCCGTTCAATAATATGTTGTGTGCAATGTTAATGATCTGTGTTGGGGTATTCTGCTCAGAACGACCAGCAATTGAGGTGGATCTTAGAATTTCAGAGCCTCTGGGCCCATTTTCCAGCACAGCGGCTTAAAGGCAGGACGGCTCAGAATAATACTAGAGCGTTTGTCCCTGTCAAATCTATCTTTCCACTCTTGCACACACTGTGACCATTTCACATTGACCCAGAGGTTATCTTATGGAAGGCTTACAGTGGAGCAGAAGCTCACCGTCCGTTTGCTTTGCTCATGGGTGCACCAGAAAGATCTAGTAACTCTGTTACAAACAGATTTGATTTTATCAGGTAAATCTAAAAAGCTGTATCTGTATTAAACGGGTTTTATCTTTTTATAATCACTATTTGGCAGCATTTTGGACATAATTAGTCAGTTTCAGTTCCATAAGATGAATCTTAGTTTCCATATTCATTATGTTTTGGACATCAGCTTCCTCATTGAACAGATTTAGGCTGTTGTTTTTGCACACGCATGGCCAAAATCTTATAGAAAAGGATGATTTTTGTTCCTTTTAAAATGAATGGTGGCATTGCTTGAATATTAAGATAGCAGAAGCAATCTGTGCTCCTTTTTCAGACCTAAAATCACAAAGTATGCTATTGTGGCCAGGCTATTATGCTCTCAGCCTTCTAGTGGGTTAGTCGTGAATGTTTTTCATATTACTGTCTCTCCACTTGACTATTGTGTCATAAAGAGATTTTCATCAAGAACATTGACTCACAAAAATGCCCACATGCATGCAAATAAAAAGGGACTTGACAAACAAAAGCTCTCCTATGAAAACCGCAATTGTGTTCGGAAGTATACAACATGGCTATAAAGCATTTAAAGGAAAAAAAATTAACATTTGAAATGGACTCAGCTGTTGTCTGCTAATTAGTTGTCCTTGGAAGAGAAAGAATAGAACAGTCCCTTTCAGTGTCATTCTGTGCCCTTGCTATTTAGGCCTTTTTCCTCCAGACTGTTCAAGGTAACCGGCAAACCTCCTTATTTGGACTATAGGATATGTGTGCCATTATCATTTCATTTTCTCGCAGTTAACCCTATACACCAGCCCAATATGACATAAATACAGTAAAAGCTATTTTGTAGGTTGATGGTAGGTTTCTTTGACAATTCCTCTGCACAATTTACTGTTGTTAATTAACTGTTTGCATGAGATGTAGGGATGCACAATATATAAGTACCATATCAGTTATCAGGTGATGCTAGAGATTTTTTTCCATATCAGTCAATATTTATTTGTGTATGCTCATATTTTTTTCTCTATGTAGATCATATATGCTCTTTTTTTCATAATTCTGTGTTGCCTAAATTTACTTTTAGCGCATTTTACTTATAGCATTCGTAACAATTCATTTTAGTTGTTTGTGTTTATGCACAACATGGGGTTTTAATATTTCTTAACCAGTTATCAGCCATAACATAAAATAATTATAGGTTTATTAGAGTTTTAATATCCTTTTATTTCTTTGAGTAAAAAATATTTATTATTATTATTATTATTATTATTATTATTAGGCCTCACTTTATATTATAAAAAATAAGTACAATGTACTTATTGTATTCATATTGTATTGAAAAACACTTTTGCTGCTACTGAGGAGGGATACGGGTAAGGTTAGGGACAGGTTTGGTGGTATGGGTAGGTTTAAGTGTGGGTTGAGGTGTAAGGGAAGGGTCAACAGTGTAATTATGATTGTAAAGACAGAAATTAATTACAGATGTAATTACATGTGGTATTTTTAAAATGTAAGTACAATGTAAAAACATGTATGTACACAATAAGTGCATTGTATCGAATTATGGTAGCACCTTTTTTTTACAGTCCTGTTCCCCATGAACATACTATGTATTTATTATAGCAATTACAATAACTAGGTAGTAACCCTGAACCTAACCCTAAACCTAAACCTAACCCTACCCCAGGTAGTTACCTTATATTACCAGAACTTTCTTAGATAGGTGCACAGTCAGTACACTGTACTTGTAAGTACACGTACTGTAAAATAAAGTGCAACCCAGATTATTAATTTAAATGTAAGTAGTATTTAAGGCCACTTAATATAAAGTGGGACCAAAAAAGAAAAAAAAGGTATAATATGTTCTTATGTGAAGGATGTCCAGGCAATATGATTTTGTCAGTGTTTCATTTGTGGGTAAATGAATAATAAAGACTCTATTTTAGATTAAGCAATTTCAGCACTATCCATGTCTTGATCACTGTTAGATGCATGACCATTATCTACAATAATGTGCCTCTATCTTTTTGTAGTGTACACTTTTGCAAAACTCCAAAAACCTACCTATTCATACAGTTTCTTAGCTGGAATGAACACTATTGACACAAAACCTCAACAATTTTTATTCATGTTCACATGAATTAATATTACAGGGGAAGGTTATCAATTAATAAAGACGTATGTTCATGTGATACCATGCACAATTCTGTTATGACCTGAATATTTTTATTGCATGACTTTTCATTTCTGAAATGCCGCAGTACATTACAGAACGGGAACACTTGCTGGACATTTCACTTCGAAAGTGCTCTTAAACTTGTAAGAATCAATATCATTTTGCAAAAGTGTCATCATGGCATATTTTCCCCCAGTAATTCAGGGTTGCGTATTTGTATCTGTTTATTTTCAACTTCATTTCTCACTCTGTGATCTTATTCAAATTTGTTTATTTTTGTGGTTAAAAAGTTCAGTGTCATGGCGTACATTTTTCAAACAGCAGAATCAGGATAGAAACACTTTCCGTCGAGGTACATTGACGAATCATGTGAATTATGCACCTGTATAGCACACACCACATTAAGCTCCCTCAATCACGAAGTCAATTACTTTTTTAGAGCAGTAATCATAGAGGTCCTTGATCCATACCTAGAAAATCAATAGGACAATCCTCAATGAACATTAATTTCCACAAATTTCCATGTCATTTATTTAGTTTATGAAACAGGGAGCTGAATAGGCTGGCAGCAAGGCAGATTTACATTTTTTTTAGGCTTGAACCATTTAAGTACGAATCATTTTGATACGACTCTTTTTGGCGTGAATCATTTGTGGGAGAATGAGATGTGGCCTTGGCAATGAGAGCTTTGTGTGCTTGCGCCGTTTAGAGCCATTGATACCTGAAGAAGTCAAACTGATGCTCCAGTGTCTTCCTTTTCAAACTCCTTCCCAATTTCTCACTCATAGTGGCCTATTCTACCTTGAGCTTAAGGAGTGGGTCGTCCATTTATTTCTTCCTGACTTGATTCAGATTTTAATCAAATTTTAATGTTTTAATTAATATTTTCATCAAATGAAATGTTTAGTATATAAAAATGTAATCTCTGTGCCAGGTCAGGCACAATAAGTTCTTTGCAGATGTATGATCTGTGGGTTAAATGTTAAGCATGAAGTGACCCAACATGTTTAGTAAAATATTATTAGGATGTCACTTTTAAAGATTTTGTCTAATTCCTATTGACAAAACAAATGCAGTACTTTAAAAAAAAAGTACTTTATATCTCACCCATTTAAGAACATTGATCATTGCTTCTAGATGTCATATGCTGCTAGTCTTGTCCTACAAGCAGGCGATGTTTATTTGGCTTAATTTATGGATCTATTGGATGAAAAGGTCTATGCAATGGTAAACACTTTTTATCAGCCTGCATATAAGAAAATGCCGCTTAAAAGAAGCCGAATATAAAAAAAAGAGTTGATCAGCAAGTTTTGTCAGATAGAGGATGTCAGAGGGGGTCTGATTGCCACCCCTCTATTATAACCCTACTTTTCTGTGTGTCCATGCAGAGGACCTATCTCTGTTCCTCGTACACACATATTTATGCTGGAAAACAGCAGCCTAAGCACAAATTGGAATTTAAAAAGGCTTTAAGGCTGTAGATTCCCTCCCTTCCTCTTACTCTCTTGAATTTCCATGCTATAGCAAAAGCGGGGAGGGAAAAGAAGTCACATGTTTATCTTGCTTGTGCAAATACTAGCTTTATTTCTCTGTTTATTTGAAATCTTATCATCCTTTTGGACACTGCTCGACCATTTTAAATAACCTCTTATTTGGTTCACCTCACATCCTAACTGAATTTCTCCAGTGCTCTATCCCACCACTCATTTCATCTGAACGAAATATCTTCCATTTCTTAATCTAGTCCCACACCTGCATAGAAGTCAAACTATTCAGCTGGGGTAGAAAATGCTATTTTAATTCCATGATGTAAAATTGTGAACCTTTTCTTTACGTGCAGTTTTCATCTGGAGTGGAGCAGGAGTGTGTGAGTCCCTCTGTGGGCTCTATTGAGCTTGTATTTGGGGGAAAAAAAATATTGTCTGCACATTGAAGTATAATTAAATTGCAGCACATTTCCAAAACCTGTTTTACATTTACATGCTAAATAAACCTGCATTTAGAGTGATAATATTCTGCTCATTGAAGATTAGCTTTTGACTTTTATATTTAATCGGATGTTTGTTGAGGCATAAGGGTCAGTGATGAGTGTCCATTAGAATTTCTTTCTTTCTTTTTTGTTTATTTATTTTTTTAATATTATTTTTTTTAAGCTTAAAATGCATGTGAAAAATTTTAGTAATATACTGTTTGTATTCCTTTGTGGTTTCAATTACTTTTGAAAAAAAAAAATCAACTATTTCCAAGAATGGTTTACATTTACAATAATATATGTATAAATATTAATTAAATATATCTATTTTTCAAGGTATAAATGTTGTGAAATATTATTTCATAACTATTTTTTGGAAGTTGCACCACATGACATTTTACAATCTAAACCTTTCTTTGTCCTAAAAATAGTCAAGATGTATTTGTAATAAAACTTACTGTATTTGACACACAGTTATAAGGGTCTGCAGGGGTCTTCATATAATTTCTTTTTTTGGTTGGACCACATGCTTTTGTTAATCACACCATATGACTTTGATTTTGAAGAGAAAAAAATGTTAATAAGCAGTAAAGCAGTTTTGTTAAAATAGGTTTAAAATATAAGAAATAATGTTAAAAGATTATTCTAAACTAAAGATTTTCTTTTCAAAAATGTCATTGTTTTAATGAGACTTTTAACTTTATTTCTCTCCCCAAAAATATTAAAATGAATATTAATACAGATATTGAAACCATGTTCATCATAGTAAAAGTGAAACAGATAAGACAAAAAATTGTTAATCCATAACAGAATTCAGCTGAAAAGGGGTTTTGTTCACTGTTTATGTGTTCACATATATTTGCAGCTATTCATTTACAGAGATTTTGCTACAGCCAATTGATTTATTAACTTAATCCTTAATAGAATCCCGATGTGTTGACATGAGGGCACAGAAGCGAGAACGCTAGAGTTTAATTTCTGAAATAGAAATGGTGACTTCATTATTACATAATTGTTCAAAGCTCAGACAGCGACGATATTAAAACAGATAATGCATTGTGAACGTGAAGTTGATTTATGGCATATGGTCAGCGGCTTGTGTTTGTAATTATATCTTAATTGAATTTTGCGTTCTGTGGGGAATGCTTTATTTGTTTAAGCGTGGCCGCGGTGTGGCGAGAAGCTTGACACAGCAGTTTCCTCTCATGAGAGCCGGTTTGTGCCGAGAGCAGGTTAACACTCCCGAGCCCCTGAGAGATGAAAAAGCATAAATTAAAGCACTCCCTCAAGGAGAAAAGGGGGGCGCCGGGTAACGAAGGTATTATCAGTGGTAGGCAAGAGGCAAAGAGAGCTCAGTTTCATGCTGCTTTTCTTTGTTAACACAAAGCGGGTCACCTCCATAGGAAGGTGAGTGAAGTAAATGGGAGGCCCTCAGACAATGGCGGTCAGGCGATAAACTCTCCCCCTTCGTCCTGCCCCTCTATTCATTACTTTCGGCTTGTTTTGCCGTTCAGACAAGAGGCAAATAACGGCTCCAGCCGCGGCGGTTGTTTCGGGAGAAAAAGATACGAGCGCATGCTTACGGAGGTGCTTTGGCGGGGGGAGCGGCACGCAAACACGTGCACACGTAGTCACTTGAGAAATGTTTTAATTATGTACAAAAGAACGTTCTTAATAAAAGAGGGAATTACGGCAAACGCTTTGAACAATCACGGGAATTTGGCCAAAAGGAAACGAGTTGATTGCCACATACTCCTTTACTCGGTTTCTCTGCCTCTCTCGCCGTCGCTCTCCTCCATTAAAAAAAGGCCTGCAACTTCAAGCAGTTTTTTAATCAGCTAAAAAACATATGTGGCTTTGCTGCTAAGACAGCTTGGCCAGGCACTGATAAATGCCTATCACTAATTTGCATACGGTAAAAGCTACCCTTTAATCAGAACCTCTAATCCCTGTCGGTATTAATGATTTTTTTTCCTCGTATAGTATCATGTTTGCTAATTCCAAAGTGATCAGCTTCTTGTATGCGTCTCCTTTTTTGTGCTGGCATAATGGTCGAGTTGAGAACTTCTGTTATCCTACTTTGGCACATAATTAGGACTACAAAGGAGGACAAATCACTGTGAATGGGTCTCACAAAGAGGAGGCCCTTTTTTCTTCGCCTTCCTTTTTGTGCAGTCCTCGTTAACGGCCGTGTCACTTTTGAGAAAAGAAACGGTGGAAAAAAATTGGACGCTCTGCAAATGCGGGCCCCGCGACAGTAGCTGCATTTTTAGAGAGGCTGAAAAATATCAAAAATTTACCATGTAATTAAAACGTCTATCATTGAGCTCATGGTTTAGAGCCTGCATACGTCTTCTCCAAATGGCACTCCAGGCTATAAAACACTCCATTTAATTTGACTGCTAAGCACCTTGCAGAGTACATCAATCCAAGGTTCTTTTCAGTTTATATAACATAAATACCACTTTCCTTCTCCAGTTAGTAAAAACTTTGCTGAGTGCGTGTGTGTGAGGGGAAGAGATCAGCATTAGAGGCAAAAAAGTGGCTGCCACTTCAGCACTGATTACACAGCATTGCGAGATTTTGTGAAATACTTCCTTTTTGGAAAGTCTTTGATTTGAAAGAATCAAAGGAAGAAGAAAAGAATGTTGTGTGGTTAAAAGGTCTGGAGGGCAGTGGTATGTGTAAGCACAATGAAGAATAAATGGCTGTGGAAAAAAATAATAATGTCAGCTAGGTATACACGCGGGCTGATTTATACAATTCATTTGGGCCATTACTTTTCATTAAACATCAAATGAAATGGGTACTTACTTACTAAGAGGCCTTTGGGGAGCTGAATTGCAGAGAAGAAAGAAGATTAAACTTTACATTCAGCTCCAAATTTAATTCAGAAGTAATCAATCGCATAATGGGTCTGCAACTGTAGCCTGGGTGATTGAAATGAAATTACCATATTTTTAATCTTAATTTTCCACACTGTTTATCTGACACTGTCAATATAAAATACAAACAGATAATGAAATAGCATTATATTGACACTACAATCATCTCTCGAGCAGCCCTCTGTGATTAAACCGCTGGAATGTTTGATTACATTTTGTTGGCTGACATTACAAATGACACGGATGCGTCGCCGAGACTTGCTGCCGGCTGGAAAATGAGCCTATCCATCAAGGACTCCTGGCAGCTTCCCCCTTCCAGTCGATCGCTACTGCCAACGGTCTGGGCACCCTTCTGTCAAGTCGTTTAGCACCGCTGAGAAGGAGGAGGGAGAGAGAGAGAGGGCAGGGCTGAAGAAAGGAGTGATTCACGACTCTTTTGCTTTACTAATGATTCAAAGCAAAACAGAGAGAAGGGGAGAGGAGGGGAGCACAGGAAGATCTTGAGTAGTCACTCTTTCCTATGCTAACCTACTATAAATAGAAAGGTTAGGAAATCTAAATTAATTAATCTCTCTAGCTAGTTGTTTTTCTTTTCTTTTCTTTTCATTTTTTGCGAATTGTGTTAAATCGCTAATTTAAATAATTATTACAATCCTTGCACACTGAGTCCGAAATTTTCATATGCGTTTTTTCGTATTTGTCTCCCTTTCCTATCAAAAGGCTTGCTACGGGTGCGAAAACGCAGGAAATTGAACCTGATCCGATTATTTTTATTTTTATTTTTATGATGGACGAAAGTTTTGAAGGCAGTGTGTAAATGTGATTGACACAACGTGGGGTTATATTAATTTTTTAACATGCACAAATTTCGGATGAGAATTTCGGAGTCAGTGTGCAAACACCTTTAGTCCTAATTAGATTAAGACTAGGAACTGAAACTAGGTTATTGAGAGTCAAATCAGTTTAAAGGTGAAACCATTTTTTTAAATGTAGTTTGGGCCAATGTGGCAGTTACAAATGCTAAATTTTCTGTTTACTGATTCCATTACAGAAATATATAATAATTTATTCTTTATAAAAAAAAGTGTTAGCAGAAATAGCTGTATTACTGAGGTAAAGTGATTAGTATTCAGCTGGTCATGTGATTCCAAGATGGCCGCCCCCTTGAGGGGACCCTCTCCACCTAAAATAAAAGAGCTTTTTATAATGGTGACTTATATACTTCATCGGTTTAAAAGGTATGGGAGTTAAAATATATTTACAAAATGTAAGATTCATTTTGATTCATTTGTGTTTTTAAGGTGGGAAAAAATACTGCACCTTTGAAGAAGCATATTGTAAGCTGGTAAAGACTGAAACAAAGTTGAGCTGCAGTTGTAGTTATGATGCTAATGTCATATTGAATGTCTGTGATGGCTCTTGGGCATAATTCTGTTTAATTAACTCAGTTGCACTCTGATCTGTTAGGGAAAAGCACATCAATCCATCCATTGGTGCACAATTAAAACAGATGTTTCAGCTGTGATCCTCACGTCTTTCTGAGAGCTAAAAAAAGCTGACATGAGTCCAGCATTTAATCTGAGCTTGTAGTTCATTACTAACGACGTAGGATATACTGCATGTTTACATGAACTGGAAAAGCAAATAACCTTTTAATTACACATTATATTATATATAAATTATACAATTATTAAAGAAAAGTATATTGTGTCACGAATCCGGTCCATTATCTTCCGTTCACTCACCACCAGAGGTCACCCGCTCACTGTATGGACTCTTGCACTACACCACTGTTGCACGTCACCATTGGACTACAATTCCCATCATCCATTGCACTGACGACACACAGCTGTCACCAATCTCACATTGCTCTGTTTACACAGCTGATCACACAATCACACACAATTTATAAACCTTGGACCTCCTCTCTGTCATTGCCGAGTATTGTATAGCGTTTATCACTCTCCTAGCGATAACTACTATACGGAGCCCACTTAGTTGTCATAGTCTTGCCTTGCCTTGTGTGTTTTCTAGTGTTTTGATTCTTGCCCGTGTTTCCTGGATTTACCCTTTGCCTTGCCATTTGCACTCTGTTTGCACCTCCCTTGAACTACTGCTCGTGTACCTGGATTATCTCTCTGACTTGCCCCGTTGGATATTGTTCGCCGATCAAAGACCCACGCTTGCCCTAGGATTACTCTTGTGTCTTGCCCGTGCCATATCCGTTTGCTGTTGTTTGACCCTGAATGTTATTTGACTATGTTTATTAATAAAAGCTTGCACTTGGATCCGCTTGCCTCACGTCTCCTTCGCCCCACAGAATACTCGGCCACACAAGGATCCAGCATCTTTTTAAATTGACATTTGTCAGGTATGGACACAACAAGATTATTGTTTGCCCTTAAACAAGGCCCACGATCACTGGAGAACCATATTAGAGAGTTTTTAGCCATCGCCAACTATTCAGATTTACCGGACATTATTTTGATTGAGATTTTCTGTGATGGGTTAAATAAACCTTTACAGTCTGAACTTAGACGTGAGGGTCTGTGCTCATCACTCGCTCAGTTTATTGATTATGCTTTGTTCACTGTTGGCTCTTTATTTACTGTGGGTGTTGCGGAGGAAGAACGTGACACTGCATCTATGACCGAGATAGCAGCTGCGTGATCTTCCAGAGTCTCATCGCGTCTCAGCAGGCCTTCCAGAGTCTCTTCACATCCCCGCTGATCTTCCAGAGTCTCTTCACGTCCGCCGCTGATCTTCCAGAGTCTCTTCACGTCACCGTTGACCATCCAGAGTCTCTTCACGTCACCGTTGACCATCCAGAGTCTCTTCACGTCACCGTTGACCATCCAGAGTCTCTTCACGTCACCGCTGATCAGCCAGAGTCTTGTCACGTTCTGTGTGCCACACCCAGATATCCAAGGTCAGTCCTCAGTATCCTAGTCTGGTATCCAGTGTGAGGGATGCATCACTGGTGTCTGCACGTGCAGCTGGTATCCCCAAACCAGCTCACTTTAACCCTCCTGTTCCTGCACTAATTCCCATGTCCGAAGCGCTTCCCGTGATGTGGATCACTTTGTGTTGCGTTTGGGCTGCGTACACCAACACAGAACTGCCCGAGGTGGCGACGTCCACTGTGATGTCTCAAGAGGTGCCAGCTGATTCTGCAGATCCTCTTGAGGTAGTGTCACTCGCTGCTGTGCTCTCCAAAGCGATGGCACTCGCTGCAGCTTCTTCAGAGGTGGTGGCACATGCTGCAGAACCTCCTGAAGCGGCGGTGCTCGCTTCAGCTCCTTGTATGGTGGTGGCGCCCAGCAATGTACTCTCAGCCTGTCGTGTTACGGTCAAAGAGACTCTTACTGAACTCTCCCTGTGTCTGGAGGTTACCACTGTAGAACCTCCAGAGGTGATGGCAACTACTGCAGAATCTCCAGAGGTATCGGTGGTATCCACCTATCAATCCCTGTCCTGCCCTGTCACGGCCAAAGAGGCCATCTGCGAATCCTCATCCTGCCCTGTCACGGCTATGGAGGCCGTCTGTGAATCCTCGTCCTGCCCTGTCACGGGTATGGAGGCCGTCTGTGAATCCTCGTCATGCCCTGTCACGGCTATGGAGGCCGTTTGTGAATCCTCGTCCTGCCCTGTCACGGTTATGGTGGCCGCCTGTGAACTCTCGCCCTGTCCTGTTACAGCTAAGGAGGCCGTCTGTGAACTCTTGCCCTGTCCTGTCACGGCTATGGAGGCCATCTGTGAATCCTCTTCCTGCCTTGTCATGGCTAAGGAGGCCGTCTGTGAACTCTCGCCCTGTCCTGTCACGGCTAAGGAGGCCGCCTGTGAACTCTTGCTTTGCTCTGGGCCGCTGATGGGCCCATCTCCAAACTCTTGTCCTGTTTTGAATCAGCCTTGAAGGCTGATTGTGAACTGTCTGTCTGTCTGGATGCTGAGTTTGAACTCTCTGTCCTGCCCGTTTCTGTCAATCTGTCCGATCATGAACTGTCAGTCTGCCCAGGCTCAACCTATGAATCAGTTGTTGAAGTGTCTGTCTGTCCCAATTCCCCTAATGAGTCTAATGTTGAACCACCTGTCTGTCCAGTTCCTAATAAGAGGCCTGTTATCTGCCCCATTAGTCCAGTTGTGATCCCAGAAACCATAGATGCACTACATATTTATCCTGTTAACCCTGTCATTGGCAAGGAGGTCACTAATGAACAGCCTATTCATCCTGTGTCAGTCAATGATCTGACTTCTGAACTATCTATATGTCCCATTTCTACCAATGCATTTAATTATGAACTGTCCGTCTGTCTAACGTCAGTCACTGATCTGTCTGCCCGTTCAGTGGTCACCAGAGAAACATCTGATGAACTTTTTGTATTCCCTGCCTTGGCCCTTGGGGCCACAAATGCTCTGTCTGTCTTATGTATCTCAGTGTTCCCTAGGTCCCATTTCCTGCCGTGGTCTCCAGTTCCGTCTGCTCCGCACTGGTGGGCTCCTGCTCTGTCTGCTCCGCTGTGGAGGTCTTCTGCCTGTTCTGCTCCGTACTGGTGGGCTCCCGCTCTGTCTGCTCCACCGTGGAGGTCTTCTGCCCCGTCGTGGTGGTTGGCTGTCTGGCTCTGGTGGTCTGCTGCTCCACCCTGGTGGGCTCCTGCTCTGTCTGCTTCGCTCCGGTGGGCTCCGGTTCCGTCTGCTTCCGTCTCCACTGTGGTTTCCTGCTCCGTCGGCTCTATTCTGGCTTCCTGCTTCGCCGGTTCTGCTTGGGTGTCCTGCTCCGCCGGCTCTGCCTCAGTCCCCGGTCTTCCCACTTCCACGTGGACCTGACCCTCCGTCCCTCCCCCTGTTCTGTCTCTGCTCCACCGCCCTCCTGGATAGTATAGGAGCGTCTGGAAGCCGCTCCTTGTGGGGGGGTTCTGTCACGAATCTGGTCCATGATCTTCCGTTCACTCATCACCAGAGGTCACTCGCTCACCGCATGGACTCTTGCACTACACCACTGTTGCACTTCACCATTAGACTACAATTCCCATCATCCATTGCACTGACACACAGCTGTCACCAATCTCACATTGCTCTGATTACACGGCTGATCACATAATCACATGCTTTATAAGCCTTGGACTTCCTCTCTGTCATTGCCGAGTATTGTATAGCTTATATCACTCTCCTAGTGATAGCTACTCTACGGAGCCCACTTAGTTGTCATAGTCTTGCCTTGCCTTGCCTTGTGTGTTGTCTAGTGTTTTGATTCTGGCTCGTGTTTCCTGGATTTACCCTTTGCCTTGCCGTTCGGAATCTGTTTGCACCTCTCTTTAACTACTGCTTGTGCACCTGGAATATCTCTCTGCCTTGCCCCGTTGGATATTGTTTGCCGATCAAAGACCCACGCTTGCCCTAAGATTACTCTTGTGTCTTGCCCGTGCCATATCCATTTGCTGTTGTTTGACCCTGCATGTTATTTGACTGTTTATTAATAAAAGCTTGCACTTGGATCCGCTTGCCTCACGTCTCGTTCGCCCGTTACATATTGTCCTATATTGTTGATTCAAAATGTATAGTTCTGATCAGGGTTAATGATAATACAATATAATAATGTGTGTGTGCACAAACACACACACACACACACACACACACACACAGTATTATACTGTATTATCATTAACCCTGATCAGAAGTATACATTTTCAATATTTGTATATATATATACCACCTTTATTTAATGTAATTTATTGCACAGTGGTGTTCTGTTAGGGACCACTGTATATATAGCAAAAGAATAGCATTTAATGAATTTGTTCAATAAAATGTTTTAAGAAATAATATAATTATATAATAAATGTTTTATAAAAATCAAGGCAATAGAGTCTGTGCGCCATTTGTAAATATAGTTATAAATGTACAAATTTGTATATCATACACTATTGTAAAGGTTTAGTGTTGCTCTGTTGCTGCTAAACTGTTTTGTCATAATCACAATGCAATTGCCTCTCATACCTCATTGTTTCGAAATATATCACAATTATGGATATACATGGTGTTCTCTGATTTGGGAAATAAACCACCATATTTTTACAAGATATGGTCCTTAAGGCAGGATATTGTTGTATGTAGAATGCAGCAGTGAAGAGCTAAAGTGAAGGGCTCAAGTTCTGCTGAGAACTAAACCGAAGTGGCTGTAAGGATTCGAAGGCATCAGCAGGTCTGAAGGTCCTCCTGATAAGACACAAGCTGAGGTTCACACTGTCCAACCCCAAGAGCTCCTTTGTATTGTGACCTTGCTGCTCTGAAGGTCAGGATTGGGATGGGGCCCGCTGTTCACAGTAAATCGGCAGGACAGTTTTCTCTTGACATTTTGGTGATCGCTTTTACATTTAATAGAATAGTGTAAGTCTTTGAAGGCAGTATGACAGCAATATAGGATTTTCAGAACTGTTCAGGCTCTCAGTTCTGCATAAGTCTGCAAAAAAGAAAAATCAGTTGATACCATTTTCGGAGAACGATCTGATTCCCCTGTTGAGTTAATTGAAATCTGAGGAGAGTCTAAATGAATTTTGGCGTATTATTCAAATGTTGTTTTCTTGTTAAAAACATATCAAAGAAATTTCAGGAACTGTTGAAGTGTTGCAGTGTTTAAAAATATATCTCGCTAGAACTGTGTCTGTCTTTAACCAATATAGAGCAGTTAGAATTTTATGGTTAACATGGTTGTGAGTTGCATTATTTGTGGTTGAGATCAGTATGGCTGATGGTCAATATAAAGCTGATATACTGTATATGAGTTTATGCATGCATGTAAAAATAGTAAAAACTTATGCATAACAACAACTGAAATTAAATTTATATTTATTTTACATAATATTTACTAGATTACAAAGAGTATGGCAGGCATATGGACCTACAAAATACACTGCGCACTACGCAAAAAATAAATGGATGGGAAGAGGGACTAGTTGGATGCTTCGATATGTTTGCTGCTTTATTATTTTTACTTCCTTCTGGAATATAATGCCTTCTTTGAAATAGGAAGGACAGTTGATTTTAAGTCTGAAATTTGACAAGACAAGAAACCTTAACAGAGTCATTTCCGGGCATATTAGACATATGATTAGAGCGTATGTGTTTTTTTTAAATAAAAATATTATTCGCAAATAATTCAAATGCATTGCAATAAATTGTCATTCATTTACTATTTTTCGTTACTCTCTAAATTCACTTTTAAATCCGGGGCCTTCGTCAAGTTTCGCAAGACCCCCTAAAGTGTGAGCCTCTTTTTGCACACTCTTTGCACAGCCCTTATTAATGGTTTTGATTACTATTATGCAATTTAAGTTATACAATTTTTATTGTAATTCAGCACTTGAAAGAACAAAACAACCCCTGGAAGTGAAAATAGAGAATTAATCTAACAGGGTATGCTGTATGTAGCATACACAGTGTAATTCTGCAATAAACATAAATTACAGATGTTTGTTCTCTATGTTGCTTATCTGTCTTTCTATAATTGTTTTTCAGAATGTCACATATCAAGCACATATGCAAAATGAGTGGACCGATCAGTCTGCCTATTTCTATTCAGTCTGCACAATTGAGTTAGTAATGAGAAAGGGGAAAAAGGTCCCTGGAGCATATGGAATACGGTGCACGGCCCGGCGTTCATGCCTAGATTTCTTTCCAGGTTTCTGTGAGTTACGAATTCAGCTTGCTCTCACTAGCTCTCTCATGTCTGCCATGAGGCTCAGTATGTGTGTGTGTTGCAGGACCCAGCCTGACCCACACCTTTTTGATCTGCTGGACAAAAAGCAGACAAACCCACAAAACCTTCCCTCTCTTGGTGGGGGTAAATATTAAGAACCACAAGAGGCCCAGGGTCTTAAAGGGTAAAATAAATGAAAAATAAGACGCAAAGTCAGAGCGTCTGGGAGGCTTTTCTTCCAGAGCCTGGCTGCACAATAGGAGAGCCTGATAGGACGATAAGAGCTGCCGAAGCCTAGTAAAAATCCAATTCCTGAAAAGCGGGGAGCACGGTGGAGACAGAGAACCATCTTCCCTCCCAGTTTGTGGGTGGAAGATCCTATCATAATCACTGCGCTATTCTGTCGAACCTGAAAACAGATCACAAATGACAAATATTGACCCTAAACTACAGGAACCAGAACTGCCCAGGAAAGTTTTCTGGACTAACTATGAATTGGCAGAACTGTAGGTCAGCTGTGGTAACCTTTACTTCCTATGTTTACTAGATCAAAACAGTTCCAGTCTAATGTCTGTTGATGGTTTGTTTATATTGAAAATCTTGTGATTCATTCATGTCTGATTAAATACTAGATCAGTTGAAACAAGATACAACCAATGTCAAGATGTCCTCTCATTTGGCCAGTATATTTTCTTGGCAATTCTGTTTTAATGGCTTTGCGTGTTGAGTGGGTTTCCTGTCTCTTTTGGAAAAAGTGGTGGACTACAGTTGATGACAAACTAATATGACCTATTATCTTTTCTATGGTTTCATTTGTTAAGGTTAACTATATCAAAATCTCTTTTTCCTAAAAACAAGATATAATGAACCCTTTGACCTTGATTTTGTTTTCTCTTCTCTGTCTACATACTGTATATACTTTATTTTATTTTCTTTCTTTCTTTCTTTCTTTCTTTCTTTCTTTCTTTCTTTCTTTCTTTCTTTCTTTCTTTCTTTCTTTCTTTCTTTCTTTCTTTCTTTCTGTGTTTCAAAGTCTCTTATTTTCACCAAGGCTGCAATTATGCGATCAAAACTAATCAGAAAAAACTGTAATATTGTGAAACAAACTCAAGTTACTCATTTCTATTAAACTATATTTTAAACTGTAATTTATTCCTGTAATGCATTTTCAACAGCCATTATTCCAATCTTCATTATCACATTTATTCAGTTACACTTTAGAAATCATTCTAATATGTTGATTTGTTGCTCAAGAAACATTTCTTCATCAGCTTCTTCTTCTTTCTCTTGTTATATGAATTTGAAAACATTGTGCTGCGTGATATTTTTGTGGAAACAGTGAAGCTTTTTCAGTATTCTTTCAATAGAAAGTTCAAAATAAAATCATTTATTTAAAATATAGATCTTTTGTTAAATGTGTCCTTGCTGAATAAAAGTAATTTCTTTCAAAAACTTCTTACTGACCCGAAAGATGAATGGTATTGTGTTTCTTTCTTTCGTCTCTCTCTCTCTCTCTCTCTCTCTCTCTGTGTGTCATTTTCTTCTCCAAGATTAGAGCGAACACAAGAATTTTGTCTTCATTATATCTGCACAGTTGTATCAACCTAATATATTTTAAAAAAGCATGTTTATAGAAGAGGTTTAATTGTGCCTAACATTTTTTTAGATAAATGAATACACTCTTAAAAATAAAGGTGCTTCACGATGCCATAGAAAAACCTTTTTGTCTAAATGGTTCCATAAAGACCCTTTAACATCTGAAGAATCTTTCTGCTTCATAAAAGGTTCTTTGTGGTGAAAGAAGGTTCTCCAGATTATAAAAAAGGTAAGAAAGAGATAGTTCTTTATAGAACCTTTGACTGAATGGTTCTTCTATGGCATCGCTATGAAGAACCTTTTGAAGCACCTTTATTTTTAAGAGTGTAGGTAGAACAAAAAATTATTGTCAAGATAAAATCCGTCCCTCAAAAGATCTTGACCTTTAGCAGGAACCTCTGAATCTATAGGAAAAGGTCAAGAATTTGAGGTAGTTATCCCGGTTTAACTTCCATGTAGCATTGTGCCCGGGCATAACCTTATTTTTCCCCTCTGCTTCAGAATACACAGTCATTTATTACAATTGAGTTGTTGTTGTTGTGTTGGTGAGGCTGCCATAGCCATTGGCTTTCAGCACGGGCATGCAGGGTTATCAAACAGTGAAGGAGAAATTGCCTGGGCTCTGCCATGGCCCTGATTGTGCTATCAGAGCCGTCAGGGAGGCCTTCCATAAAGACAGGGGGCACTGGGGAGTGTGAGGCGGTGTCTGGTGCGGCCCTCCTGATAAATCAGCCTGCCTTCCGCTTGGCAGCAGCCTGCCTGCGCCACATTGCCACACTCCTGGCACACTCTGCAGACCCCCAAACACATCGCATGAACCCCCAGACCTCCCCGCTCCTTCCTCCGCTGCCCTCGCCGAGGTTTGTTTTGTTTACCCCTTGGTTGCTCCTCTCTCCCCCTTCCCCCCTCAATCATTCACTTTCTAGCTCGCTGCCACACCACATTGTTTTCCTCACCCCTGCCAAAATAATTACTCTACCCTCCTCTTTTATTCTGCAGATTTTTCCAAACTTGATGTATTAAATTGGGCATCTGTTGTGTCCGCTGCATAAATTTAGCTGTTTTATGTATTATGCAGACTTTTTGTGGCTTTGATAACAATATTTTTGTTGTTGTTGTATTCGGTTTTGGCAAATGGCTGACTGGCAATATTGTCATATAATTTCAGATTCTCAGGATTTGATCCGAGAAAAAAAAAAAAAAAAAAAAGCTGTAGTGCACAATAAACAGTCCAATTTATTAATACTACTAATAATAATTATAATAATAAACAGTTATTAGATCGATCAATGTACTTATTTTATTGATATGTAATATATAATCATCTTATCTATGCTATTTGCAGTGGCAACATTGAAAAAAAGTGCAGTGTGTTTATAGTAATTTTACTATGACTTCAATTGTGACTCAGTATATGTTTAAATAATTTTTAAATTTAAATGGATGAATGTATTCATTTATTACATTCATACCAATTTTAAATATTTAATTCTATATTCTAATTAAATTACATTAAAATTTAACATTTAACCTGCTGAAGGAGGAAATTATGCCCCTATTTAAATTCCCTATAAATTTGAGAACGCTTCAGCTTCAATTGCATGCTTGAGTTTATTACCACCAGTAAAATGCTGATTTGTAGGCCTCTCAAGGGCTGGTTTGATGAGGTTGGAACAGAATCATCACCATACACTGAGTGACAATCCTCTCGCTCCCTGCCTTTCTTTCTCGCTGCCTTTTGTTTTTACTCTAGTCTAAACACAAACATATTTAGGTCTAAATATGTTTTTGTATATGTTTATGATATTAAAAAATTGGAATTAAGCTAAAATAAAATCACTTTGTAATTATTCTGGCCCTGTATTACTTCAGGTGCATTGGGTAACAGCAGATGCTCTGAAAGCAGATGTAAGGGCCGCTGTAAATGTTCTGTTGCACAGATTTTAAAGACACAGAGGCTGCAGCTTCACCCTCGTAAAGTTCAAATCCTGATTCATTTCTGATTAACACACACTTTTGCTTTATCTGTCTAATTCCTCTTGCCAGGTAAGACCTCTGTCAGGAACTTAATATTTCTAATTAGACTGAAAAGAATACCTTTGTACGTATCATTAGCAGACTATTCTTAAATATGTTGCATCGAGACAATTTCATTTAAATTAAATCTCCTGTTTAATTTCCAGAGATTTTCTAAAGGTCCAGGCATCCCTGATGCTCTAAATCTTAGTTCTTAGTTAAAATCATATTAATTCAAACATTTTACAGAATGTATTTTAGGACTGATACTGTTTCAATATATTTTTTATTGTTAATATACATATACAGTATAAAAACAGTAATATTATAAAATATTATAAGTTTTCTATTTTATTATATTTTAAAATATAATTCTAATATGTGGCTCTGGACCACAAAACCAGTCATGAGAAGCATGGATATATTTGTAGCAATAGGCAAAAATATTTAAACATTTTACGGGTCAAAATTATCTATTTTTCTTTTATGTCAATAATCATTAGGATATTAAGTAAAGATCATGTTCCATAAAGATATTTTGTCAATTTCTTACTGTAAATATATCAAAACTTAATATTTAAATGATTCAGATCTCAATAACTTCAAAATTAACATTGACCCTTATGACTGGTTCTGTGGTCCAGGGTCACATATGATGATTGGATGCTCAAGCAACATTACTTATTATTATCAATGTTGAAAACAGCTGCGTCGCTTAATATTTTTGTGGAAACTGTGATACGTTTGTTTAAGATGCTTTGGTGTATAGAAAGTTCAAAAGAACATCATTTACTTAAAACAATGTCTTTGCTCTCATTAATTTGATTTAAATTAATAAAATTAACAAAAATAAACAAAGCACATTTTTGAACAGTAATCTTGTGTCATTATTTTAGTTTTAGAATAAACAGTAACAATTTGTATGTATCAGGATGCAACAGTGATGACAGCCGAATAAAAGTTTGCCTACGAGTCAAAAGTCCTGACAAAGCGAGGAAAAGAAGTGTAAGGCTTTTCACACTAATACAAAAGTTCCAGGACAGTTGAAATCTCATTTATTTGCAAAGGAATTCTAATTAACTTATTTTTGCGCTTTACAATTTCATTGACAAACACTGAAAAGGAGCAAAGATTAAAGAGATTGTAAACAATGTGTGAATGGAAGTGTGCTCTGTGCTGGCTTTTGCTGCAGTGGGTTTGTCTAATGATAGCTGATGTAATTCAGCTGGGAGATTGCTGTGAGGCTTCTGACTGGCATAAACGTCAGAACCCCACATTTATCAAAGAGGCTACATTTCTGTTTTATGTTTGAACCGCGAAGAGGGTTTTGTTATAATGGTGTATGACTAACGTATCATGAAGCTAGGAATGTCATAGCTGCTCCCCTTAAATAGGATAATCTAAGTGTGTGATAATCGTTGTTGACAACTGTTCACAGAAATGCACAGCAGACCGGGGTCTGTGTGGCTCACTTATCTTATTAAGGCCCATATCGAAATTTTACACAGATACACACATACATTCATGCACAAGCTCGCAGAATCACACTCACAAATACCTTTTTGTAATATTTCTGACACGGTATCTGTGTCTCTAAGGGGCTGTAATGATAAATGAGCCTTCATGTGCAAACGGGCCCTTCTGATAAATGTACCTGTTTTCAGTCAATGGCACATATATGAGGTTTCTTTCATTCCACTGAAGTGAACATTTAATTTTCCGTGTTTTTCTATACTTTTAAGCAACCGCTAACTTTGAGATGTTGAAAAGTGACCCTAGAAGCCTTGAAGGATGATACTATTAATCAGTTCCAAATGTTTAAAGTGATGGTTCACCTATAAATGAGTTTTCTTTCATTATTTGCTGACCCTCATATACTGTTCCAAACCTGTATGTATTTATTTCTTCAATTAAAGGGATAGTTTACCAAAAAATTTAAATTCTTATATTTTAAAATAAAATATCTTATTTTATGTTCCACAGAAGAATGAATGACATAAGGGCAAGTAAAAGACGTGTGAACTATTCCTTAAAAACTCAAAAGGAGCAATTGTTTATAATGTACTGGTTGCTCTTTTCCAACAAATGACAATGAAAAGGACCATAAAAGTATCATACAAAATTCATAGCTTTTAAAGATGTGTAATATAGCGCACATTTGTATTTCAGGATTAGATTTGTCTTTTTTCTAATTATATTGAAAAAAAAGACCAGGATATTCTTTCAAAATTCACCTTTTTTGTTCCATGGTAGAAGATCATACAGATTTAGAACGATATAAGGGTTAGTAAATGCTAACCGACTTGAACTATGGGTGAACTAGAGATGCACAATATAGCATTTACAGTATTGGACAATATTACAAATTTGTACATACAATATTAGATTTTTTATAATTGATCATTATTACATATTTATTGCTCATGCTCATTTCCCATCTTTATAATTATTGTATATTACTTGTGATATCATTTAACACTCACCTAATTAATATGTAAAAATACTAATAATTTAGTAAAACTGTAAATTTTTTTTTTTTTTACTAATTATCGCACTGAATATCAATTTATCACACTGTACATTATAATGATGTGATGCCTAAATTCACTTCACCCTTTATTTTGGTTTTAGCTTTATTTTCATTAAAATAGTATTTAATTTAATTAACTGGCATTTCATTTTTTTATGAGAATGCTTATCATGAAAATGTTTATTACATTAAATACTTTTTAAGCAATTTACCAGTAAACAAATATGACCTAACACATCGACCATCCTATAAAATACAGGCCACACGGGCCACTCTTGTGATAACTATCTTTACAGATCGTCCCCGTCCCCAGACGCGCAACCTGTGTCCCGGTCCTCAAATAATGCAACAAGTGAAGCTCACTGACCTGAACCCTCCTCCATGACCTTTCCTCAAGCACATTAGAAACACATCAGTGGTCATGACCCCCCACACTCGGGGGCCGGGGAGAGGCGTGTGCAGCCCACGCATCTGTGTGTGCGTTCTTTTGTCTGAGCAATGGTGCGGCGACCACAGGTGCCGTTCCCTTGAGACACTGCGGAGGTTAATGATCTGCACGGCCAAGCAGGAATAAATAAATCACTTCCAGTCCAGAGTGGGCATAAATCTTCACTCACGCACCCATTTGCAGCCGCTAGCACCACCAGTTGCTAATGATTGCATTTTTTTCTTATGTGCTTTGGCTGGGCTTTGGTGCTGATTGCTCAGGGAGGAGGCAGGGGGGGTTCGGTTTCTCTCTCTCTCTCTCTCTCTCTCTCTTTGTCTCTTTCACCGTAATTGATTTTGAGTCCTTATGGAGACATTCCAGTTGATTGGGGTTTATATGTTTGCCTGAAGGGTTCATTCTAAGTGACAGTTATGTCACTTCAGATGGGCTGACTGTGGATACATTAAGTAGACCAACGGACAGGACAGGGGCATCATTTTTGTGAAGTCACCAACGCCAGCATGGTCTTAGTGATTCATTAAGAAAAAAATATGCATTTATCTATCTATCTATCTATCTATCTATCTATCTATCTATCTATCTATCTATCTATCTATCTATCTATCTATCTATCTATCTATCTATCTATCTATCTATCTATCTATCTATCTATCTATCTATCTATCTATCTATCTACATTGGTACAGTTGAAAGTACATGCAAGGATACACACCTTATATCAACTAACTTGTTCATATTTGTTCATATTACATAACGTTGAGCTATAATTATTGATCATGATACATTAATATTAAGGTAGTAAACTATAAATGTATTAGTGCATGTAGAATTTAACATTAACCTAGACTGAACAATACTTTTATTGTATTTATTATTTTTAGGTCATGATACCAAATGCAAATTAACTTTATAACTTTATAGTAAAATGTTACCTTTTTTTTTTTTTGAGATCAGTGCATTGGTTCTTTAAAATGGATTCATGATTTGGTTCCTAGTTTGAAGAAGTCTGATATTTTTTTTCTGGTATTTCATATTACCATCCTAATTTATATTTCAGTTTATAGCAAATTATCTGCAAAAACCACATCTCAGTTTGACTAACAATTCAATCTAAACTTGATAGCCACAGTGTTTTAGACAAACACCTTTTTATACCTACAATATTAACAAATTGATTTTCAGACACACATTTTTTATAGTAATATTTTATTTTATATCAGACCAAGACTTATAAAATATCATAGCATATAAAACCAAGTCCTATTAATAAAATGACACGTGTAAAAGTGTTTTTATGCCAGTCTAAATCTTTTAAAACTGTTTAGTACACTTTCCTTGTAAATGTAACATATCATTTTAATATATTAAAGAGACACAGGCTGATAACCTAAATTACTGGTAGTTTTCCAAAAAGTTCAACATGATTTTTTTCTGTATATTTCTGTGTTTTGTGGTAAATTACAACAGAAGTGTTTCACACTGTTCTTGATGTGACTTTTGTCTTTCTAACCCTACACTGCACTAATGATAGTGAGAGTTTAATGTATTTTCCCTGCATTGAATTCTGTGAGCGCTTAGCAGATGCTGGCATCTGAATTGTGACATCAAACTTAATGAATGACCCAATATGTCACAGACCTGTTAAGGGGTGGTGAATGTTTCAAAATGGCTAGCAATTAGCAGGCTTTAACAGTAATTAGTGTGTCTGATTGATTAGTATCAGTGATCAATATTCTCACTCAAGAGCAATTAGCAGGAGGACTTTATAGAAAAAGGAGCTTGCTACTGAACACAAGAAAAGAAACGTGAAATCAGCATATTGAAAAAAGACAAGTAGTTATTACGTGTCGACCCAAAAGCCTGATCTGGTATGTTATAGCTTGTCCTTATTCATATGGTGTCATGATCTCTTATCATACCTTGTTTATTTTTATTCACATCTTGAAGCATGGAATATGAACAGATATAACAGCTTTAACAATAAATGTTGTCCCTATCTGATAAGTAGACTGAATTTAAACAAGCATCTGTCACACAGCTAATACATCACAATGATTTATGTTTTTAAATATGCTCCTGTAATAGTTTGTAGTGCTCTGTCATGCTAAATACTGTGTGTTTTGAAATACATAAGACAGAAAAGAAACCAAAAGCAGATTGAAGGAATATTCTGGCTTTAATATACTCATTTGTGGCATAATGTTCACAAAAAGTAATTTTGACTCATCCATTATGTATGTATGTACATATGTATGTATTCATTCATTAATTCATCCTAGGACAGTTTTTGTGAAACGAAAGATTGGCCTCATTCACCTCCATTATAAGCTCCTCATTATAACCCATATTTTTCCTTTTTTAATAAAAAGGAGGCACAAATGAACATTCATTTTTAAACATTATACCACAAATGCTGTGGATTGAGCTTGACTTGTACTGAACCCAGAATTTGAAAGGTGTTTATGAATCTCACATTTCAAGGTAAAGTAGACACCAGAATACACCAACAATCTCAAATCCAGTCTGGACAACACTGGGATGTCTGTGGACTGTACGACGGGATAGTGGAGAAAACAATGCAAATGAATAAAGTCATTAACAGGGCTTAGAACAGTGGCCCCAGTATGTTCCCTTTTATCCCCTAGTGACACAAAAGAGAGAGGGAGAGAGAGACAGAAAAGAAGAATAACAAAAAGAGAGAAAGAAATGCACAGAGGCTTTTCTTCTCTTTAAAATGCTGCATTAGGTCTTTTCCACCAGTCAGTTTTGATAGTTCAAAGCCGGCAGTTCAATAAATAGCTGGAACCGGCACATCTCTGTTCTTGCAAAAAGAAATCAATGTTAATCCTATTACCGGCAGTTATCACCTAGCCCAGAAACGGTGGCAAGTAAGGAAAAAAAACTGAGATGTCAAAGAGGAAGGGGGGGGGGGGGGGGGGGGGGGGGGGGGGGGGCAAGTCACCCTTCATTCACTTTCAAACGCAGTTTTGATAATTTACTTCTGTAGAGGAAGCGGGAGGAGGGTACAGAACCCAAGGTGTGTGTGTGGGGGGGGGGGGGGGGGGGGGGTGTGTGTTGAGATGTGTGTGCGTCTGTCTTTCTGTGTAAAGAGGGGGTCCGGAGTGACTGATGTATTTACACGTAATGCCAAGATCAGACCTTGCTGCTGTAAGCAGGATGTTTGAGGCACAAAACGTTGCTTTTCTTCAGCCACATTCAGAGTGCTCGACAATCCCTTTACCATCCAAGGCCTGATGCGTGACCTTTCACCCCCTCTCTCTGTCCTGATGATAGTGCAGTGAGGATTTCTGGTGATTTTGTAGTTTGAGGAGTAGATAGATGACAAACTCTGATTTATTTTGGATGCAGAATACTGTACAAGGCAATTATAGACTGTAGAGTACATTCAGAACTGATAACCAGCGGTTTGAGATCTGTTGTATTTGCTGAAATTAACAAAGACTGCAATTAAATATTAAATATCCAGTTACTGATACTGATATATATATATATATAAAGAGTAACAATACAAACTTTCTTTATGTTTTTTTCTATTTAGCAGTCTTTAATTTCATGCTCATATTGTATCACATCAACTATCAGTGCATTCAAATAAATATTTGCTAGATTTTTGTTATCATTACCATTTTTAAGGGCAGTGCTGGTATTATACAACGTTCCCATGTCTGTATGATCATTTCTAGTAATGCACTCAGAAATTATGTGGACTATTTGCAACTGAGCACCATCAAATGAATCTTTTCAACTGATTCAATCAAATATTGGTTCATTCTGAATGCATAAAAAGGGACAGTATACAAAAATGAGCGCATAAAAGAAAAAAAAAGCAAACAAAACAGACGCAGTCATGTTCAGAAGTGCATTTCTCTTGTGAACAGAGCAGCAGTCTAGATTAGAGCTAATCATTGTCAGCAGAATGCAGAAGTGGGCCTTCTCACTGACAGATTAGCCCTGCCGCTGTTGTTGTTCCTATTGTTATTGTCAGAAAAATATAATTACTGCCGAATCTCATCAAAGCAAGAACAGCTTTCTCAGAGTTGCTGCCCTATTTCATCCGAAAAAAAATAAAATGAAAATGTGGGAGAGTAAGAGAAGAAAAGTAACTTGAATTTGCTTTTGTGGAAACAACCGATTATAGCACAAAAAGCATCTTGCTATGAAAACCCACGTGCCATTCTAATTTCTTTTCTGTGCTATTGTTTTCACGTTTTTTAGTTTTCAGACCCCCTCTTTGAAAAAAGCTGACATCAAGTTTTCACCTTGACTTGACTGACTGTATATATATTTATTTCCTGTGTCATGAAAACGCGGGTGACCCCATTCCAGTCCAGACCGTTTGATATTCCTGCAATAAATTAGATGGCAACAGAGGTGCTTTAACATGTAAAATAGCGGTGACATACTAAATAATGAGCCATGCTAGTATTACAGAGCGCCAGCTAGGGGACCCAGGGGTATTTCCGAGCCTCGGAGCAGCCCTTTTTTCCTCTGAAGGGGGTGAGGGGGGCCGGGAGTATACAGAGGTAGGGCGCTTAATATGGAAATGGCATTAATAGACCCCACGCCCAAAGCTAGATTACAGTGTGTCAACCCCAGTGGCCTGGACGCTCTGTGTTTAGATCCACCAACAACACAGAGCAAATTATTTATTGAGGAAATTGCTCTGTGTTTTAATTGGTCCCCAGTGAACGTCCAAGCCCATTTTGCGAGTATTATTCTTCTGTTTTGATTCCATTTATTCTCCACCAGATAAACTGCCCATCAAAATGAGGGGGGAAAAATTGCAGGCCTTATTTTGAAGGACCAGAGTCGCCAGTGTCGCCGCTTGAATTTGTCACACATCAACAATCATGATATGTTCTTTTCAATGGCTGATTTATTGCCATGACTAGATGTTCAGAGGGTCTGGTTTTAGATGGTCATAACCCGGTTAACCGCAGGATTGAGCAGCCGTTGCCCTTCAAGTGACACTCCGTTGTTCTGTTTCAATCAAGTGATACTGTGTAAACACTAAATAAGCATTTGATTCGTCAGAAACTTCATGAGGTCAGATAACATTGTGCTTTTAGCTTGTGAATCACCACCTGACGATAACTCACAGCTGTGGAATATCATAAAACTGACTGTAAATTCATAATCACACGTTTAACGGCCATATTGCAGTTGGTCGAAGCATTGGGAATGTTTTTGTGTTGTGCCGTAGAGACTTCGAAACTATGAAATTGACAGATGAGACATGGCCAGTGGATTTGTTTTTTCAATCTCGTAGTGTAAAGGATAAAAATCGCCACTTTCTCTCATTTCCCCTCCTTTTTGCCATTTTTTTGCCTTCTACTTTCATGCTGTCCGCTGACTGCTGTAGTATAATAGCGGGAATGTTTTATGTATGTGCAGCAGCAGGATTACATTTTTAATGGCTCCATTGGTAGTTGTCCTGGATCATAAAAAAGTGCTGCAATAACGCAAGAAAAGGTTATTGGAAACGCATATGTGTTCTTCCTCTTAGAGAAAACTGTCAAACGTTTAGTCTGAGACCGTTTCGTGACCATACGTGCCCTACGAGTTTAATCTTCTGCGAAAAGGAGCGTTTTTTTAGAGGAGCTAAAATGACGCATAAAGTGAAATAAATATATAAATGAGCAACCACATGGAAGCGGCATCTGTTGAAGAGCGGCGTGAGAAACGGCGGTTGATTGTTAGCTAACATTATGCACACTGTTTGAGTTTAAATAACCCTGTGAGCGCATCGTAAACTGTCCCTCTCGCGTGGCAGTAGTGTGAAACGGAGGCGCCCCCCTCGTAAACAACTCTGTCATTTTAAGTAAGCATGGGCCTGCTTACCCGGCACCTTTCGCTCGGCAAGCCGCTCCTAATTTAGCAGCCTTTAAATCTTTTGCCGTCGTTGTCGTGAGAAACGCCTGGTTGCAAATGTCTTTTATTGAATGCTGACTCTGTGGTATTACAGGCTTGCAGATATGCCTGCTGTAACATGTCCCCAGCTTTATCTTGTAATGGTAAAAGTGTATTAATTTTAATGGACTTTCAGAGAGTGTGCAAGAGAGAGCGCGAAGGGACGGGTTTGACACCGTTTGGGATTGGGGCCGCTCGACACACTCTTCAAACACATTTTTCACGCGGGGAGCCGGCGAGGTGCGAGACAGCTGAAGACCCTCATGCATTTCTTAGATACCCTAAGCACAGATTTATCAAAATCTATCTGGAGAAAAGGTGTATCTCGGTAATAACTACTTTCCGAAAAGTGCACCAAAAGTGAGGCTTTGTCAAATGACTCTTTGCTGCTGGTTTGGCTGCACAAGAGAGGATTATGTGCAAGAATACTTGTATCAGTAGTTTCTAATACAGGAATACAGAATTTATTATTACCTCCCTCTTCAAGTAAAGCTTAAAAACACACTTCAAATGCATTTTCTGAAATATTTTTCCAGTTGAGGTTAAATGCTTCTCTTCAAGATTGTATATGTTCTTCATTTTTATACTTTCTCCATCTTTGGCTTCATGATGTAAGTGTTGTATGAGTGTCCACGGTAAAGAAAAGTCTTTTAAAAATCCAGTTATGTGCCAAGTTCTTGGAAATGCACTTTGCATTCATGTTGGTTTCATATGGGTTTGAAAAACTTTCATACTATTTTTTAAGAAAAGTTTTGATGTAATAGAAAATGTTATGTTGTGTAACCATCAAGGACAAACATACATATTGTACACATATTAACCATTATTAAAAAAAAATGTTTTATATGTACTTTCATACTAAATGGTATATAAAAAAATAAATATAAATATGCTTTGGGGGAGTCGCACCAAATGACATTTCACAGCCTTGTGATAAAAAGGTTAAACTATCAGATATTTTAGGATTCTGATAATTCTTAAGAAAGTTCTTGACCATGAGACACGGTGACAAAAATAGTCACACATCCTTTTTTTGGGTTGTTTTTTCCATCCATCCATCTGTCCATTAATAAATAAATAAATAAAGAGTGCCTTGAATACACCTTGACTATAATGAACACGTTTTTATTTATTCACTTATTTTTTATGCAGGGAATAAAGTCAAAAATAGCAAGGTGATACATTTGTCCTTATTTTTAAAAAATCTTTAAAAGAAAACCTAAAGTATTTATTTATTAATTTATGAATGACTGAGTGAAGTGTTAAACATTATATTTTATTATCTTAGGGTTTCAGGGCCAAAAACACACGTTTTGTTAAATACTTTGTATTTTTAAGAAGTCAGTAGCTAGGACCCCTGAGGGCCACTACATTTACTCATACACCTTAGAATCATTTTTAGATATTCTTGGTTCATCCATTTGTGTACTATTTTGCTTTGCACGTATAGCAGGTAGTGTGTATTTGATAGTTGTTGAAGCTCCCCTGCTTTTGCTGTGGCCCCTACACAAGTACTCCAGCCTCACAATCTACTTAAGGGGGTTTAATAAGGTGCGCGGCGACAAATGCGTGGCGAGGACAAGCGTATTCTGATAGATACGGTGGAGTCCTGCAGAAACTGCGCAGCAATTCCTCTGGCGAAAGGTGGCATGTCGGTGTGCCACGCGTAACGGCTGCACTTCGAGAGGACAGAACCGCGGGTGTTTTTATCAAGCTGAGGGCCTAGACCACCGGAGGCTCCTGTGATGGAGGAAAATCAGCGGTCACAAACAGTCACAATGCCTCCCCGCTCTCATCTCTCTCTCTCTCTGTCACTCCCCTCTTTCTGACTTCCACTCTGCTGTCCCTATGTTTATCAGGTTTTGGGGGCACTGTATTTTGATGTCAATAAGCAATTTTTCTTGCCTGGTCTCCAGCCTGACCCCTTTAATCCATCAATATATTATTAGAGATAAAGTTTTGTGGACGCCTGCTGCAGTCACAAGATAAATGACATCTCTGAAGTCACGCATTAAAGACTAGATTAAGGCCCAGTGACTGTGTCTTCAGCGTTCATCTGTGCGCCTCTGTCCAACCTATCACACTAAGTGACAAGAAAGAAAAATAATGAACTGAGGCAGAAAAAGCAAAGAGATATTTCTTACACACAGTCTCTCACTCACACACACACACACAGCGAGTACGTCTGTCTTCAGCTGGGATTAGGGTGCATTAGAGGAGAGCTGAAGAAGAGGGGAGAGATGGAGGGAGAGAAAAAGAAAGCAAGAGAGTGACTGAAAGGGGTCCTCCTTCTGTTCGGGGGGTTTTTATATGGCGCAGCCATGAAGAGAGGGTGGGCAACGTTTTATTTATTCCTCTGTCAAGCGGCGAAATGAATCGCAGATTTTTAAAATGAAAAGAAAAGATTAAATTAGATTCTTTTTTAGGTTTATAGCTTGATCTTTCATCATATCTTTAGAATAAATTTGTTTGTAAAGACATCCAACAGATAGTGGGTGACAGCTCTGGCAGCGAGCTACACCATTTTATAAACGTTACATTGGTTTTAAAAGAAGCCGTTCAAAAGACTTTTGAGCTCGATAATCTTCAGAGGTAATGATGCTGGGAAAAATGAACTGCCTTGCATCATTGATATGCAATTTATGCTGCTTTAGTGTTCTGTAAACCTAAATATATGACATATAATCTCGGAACAATTTCTGAATTGTATTGCTTTTTAATAGAGGGGAAAAAACGGCCGTGTATGAAATGGAGGATTTTGTCAGCCATACGAGGAAAATATGAGTCCATCATTCATTATCATAACCCAGCTAACGTATTTGGCCAAAGATCCCTGACTGCGCTCTTTTACACTTGTAACCTTGCAACCATCCCCCTTACATATCATATTAATAGCTAGGATTACGAAAATGAAATGACAGTATTATGGGACGGACACCAGACTCGCAGTGAGAATATTAGGGGAGTCTATCTGGTCACACTTGGTGTTAAGTGGGACTGAGCGCTCATTAGGTTTGCTCGAGCCGTAAGTTCATGTCCGCTTGAGCTTCGGCTGATACGCCCTGCACTTCAGGTCATTGCAAATCCACATCAGAGGATTTTTTTTTTTTTTTTTTGCCCATGTCCAGGACTCTGTTATCGGATCCAGTCCGTAATACCGAGACTGAGGTGACACCGTTATGGCTGCATACGCAAAAGATGGACGCTATTTGAATTTTTCCATTAAGCCCCAGTTGGGTGCACGTGTTCTCGTGTGGAACCGCCACTCAGCCAGTGGAGGAGGATGTCGAGACGTACCTGACTCTCCGTGCGTTAGCCCGGGTGTCATGGCCGCTTTGTGTTGGCGTCACTTTTGTGTCAACTTCTGTTCTGCAGGCCGCCTCCACAAGACGCACCTCCTAATCCCAGCGGTGCCCGCAGCCTTTTACAAGCTGTGCTGTTAAGTAAACAGGACAAAAGCAAGATAAATGTGGAAGTCAAGAGGGTCCAGGTTTGGAGGTTAACAAAACCTGTTTTTGGCTGCAGTTTAAAGTCATTTACCCTTACTGTTTTGGTGTGTGGGATTCCAGAGACCCTAAAATAATAATAGTAATTTCAAAGTCAACATTTAACATTCACACTCTACAATATTTAACCAGACATTCAGTACATACATATATACATATTACATTATATTTACAGCCTCTGAGACTTTTTATACACTTTTATTTAGTTTTTGTGTGTTGCAAAATGTAGCCACACTCTTTTCATAAATGTGAATAGTATAAATTATAATATTTTCATTTTGACCCCAGAAAAACTAAAATCATAATAAAAATAGTGTAGAAAACATCTCTGAGAATCCATTTTATTGATTGGTTGATTGATTTATTGAATAATTGATTAAAATACTCAGAGAAGGAACAAACAACAGGTTTTATATGCACAATGTGATTTTGTTATTAGAAAAATGGAAAATTAATAAATAAACAAACAAACAAACATAAAACAAAACCACAATAGAACAGATATAACATAAAAAAACATATTTATATATATATACACACATACATACACAAAATGTATAAGAACAATGACCAAAAGGGGTTTGTTTCTTTCTTTATTGATTGATTTAAAATGCAGTTCATAAAAAGTTGACATATGATTGGGAAAAGTATTAACTTGATGCTTCAATGTAAATTTCCACCAATCTTTTTTGATCCCAGAAAAACTAAAATCATTATAAAATTAAAAATATTGTATAAAAAGTCTCTAAGAAGCCATTTTATTTATTTATTTATTCATTTATTTTATTAAAATTCTAAGGGAAGGAAAAAAACAACAGGTTTTATATGCACAATGGGATTATATTGATTGGTTGGTTGGTTGGTTAGTTGTTTGATGATTTGATTGATTGATTGATTGATTGATTGATTTCTGAAAATGCAGTTCATAAAAAGTTCTCATGACTGGGAAAAGTATTAACTTAAGTATTAACGGCTTAATGTAATTTTTTTTCAAGCTATTGAAATTAACTATTGAAATGGGTCTCTGAGACCAATTTTTAGAATGTGAGTCATGTCATTACTTTTACGAAGCTGAGTAGTTGGTAGAGAGTCAGAGACTGATAGGAAGAAGAAAGAGAGCTCAAAGCAAATAACTTTATAGCTTTGGGCAAGACAAAAGACCTGAGATCTGATGTTAAGTGTGATTACGGTGTGAATTTATAGATCTCTGCTTTTTTTCCCCCATGCTGGGTTTTAGACGCCGGGGGCACCTTTAGATTTCTCACAGTCTCTCTCCGGAGTCATGAGTTCGGTCTGGCTTGAAAAATTAATGGACAATTATGAAACTCTGAACTAATTCTTTGCAGACATCATCAGCCAATTAATTTAAGTGGGTCTACGGTTGGAGGTTGATCTTTTCTCTTTCTCTTTTAGTGGAAGTTCCTCCTTTGTTCTGCATGAGAGAAATTGATTTTTGGAATCATGAACCCACAATTGAATTCACTGATCTTGTTAAAGTCATTTCTCAGTTTCTTTTATACAAGACTGAATGACTGTTTTAGTCAAGATGCTTAGTTCAACTTAGTCATATTAGTATGAAATGTAAACTACTTCTTTAATATGTTTACTCTGTCTGTACTTAAACAGATCAATAGCATCCAGCCTGAACAAGCTCTGTTTCTGCCTGCTAAAATATAATAAGTGCTTTTTTCCTGCCATACATTGTTAGTTGTTTTGGTGGAGGATATGTGTGTCATTCTGCACAATTCTCTTCTGAATTCAAGTTTTAGAACATTTTTGACAGTACACAAATAAATCAAAATTTATATTAAAGATGATAAAAATCAAAGTAAAAATAATACAGAAATCTCTTGTTTGAAGGTAACATTGTCCCAACAGCGACAGCAGATTGGATAAGGTTTTAGAGGAAGACCTTGTCTCTCTCGCCTCCCTTGAACTGATTGAAGTGATTGAACTGTCATTGAGATCCTAAAGTGTAGTGTGAACATGAGTGGATACAGGCAAAATCTAACTTGAGAGGAGGTACTGCCTCCATGTCGCTGTGATTGGTTGATTGTTCTTTCAACACAATAATGGTCCTCAAAAAAACCTGAATGAAAATGGACCCAATCTTACGTCATCACTTTCTGTCTAATCTGAATATAAATGAACTTTACGTGACTTAAAAACGAAAACTGTAGGTGAGTTTTTTTTATATTTTTTTATCAACCACTCAGTTCTTCTAAAAAGCTGTACTTTTGCGACTATTATTTGAAAAGTTCACAAAGAACTTAACTCTAAAAATGTAATTACTATTATTGTTGTGGTTTGTGATGATGATGATGATTATTACAAATATTTGTAAATCATTTCTAAACTAATTATTAATATTTGAATTGTTATTATTAATTTATTTTATATATTTTTTTACTTTTATATTATTTATAAATATTACTTTTAACCAATATTTAAAACATGTGACTTGGTTTTAATAAGTATTCTAATATAAGCACAGAAAATAATTGCTGTCAAACAATTAATCATGATTAATTGCATCAAAAAAAAAAAAATGTTTGCATAATATATGTGTGTATACTTTGTATATTTATTATGTGTATATATATCTATAAATGCACACACATGCATGTATATATTTAAGAAAAATATGTTATGTTTATATATTAAATATATTTATATATAATATAAAATATAAGAATATGAATATATAAATGTGTATACATATGTAAATATTTTCAAAATGTATACTGAATGTGTGTGTATTTATATATACATAATAAATATACACTGTACACATACATATATTATGTAAACAAAAACTATTATTTTGGATGTGTTTAATCGCAATTAATCATTTGGCAGCACTAAAAATATCATAATATTATTTGCTTGTTCATAGCTTAAGGTAAATACAGTTCCAAATCTACAAGAACTGTACAAAGGGGACTTTGTAGCTGAAAGCATTATCAATTTGATATTATTTTATATCATGAAGAGCTTCACATAGTGTGCTAACTGACTTTGAATGCACTAATACTAATACACTAATTCTCTTTGCTATGAGTATTTACAACAATTTAATAGGTTTAACATATTGTATTTTTAAGGGATTACTACAAGAGTTTATCTCCTTTTACTTTCCCCTTGTTAGCATTCCCAATAATAGCTTTATCAGTCTGTATATTTTTACACACCTGTCCAGTCTTCAAAGTGACCTTTTACACTGGCCTTTTAAATTAATCTCCAAAAAATTCCCTGGCTATTTGGACTTTATATCCATTTACTCTCTGTGAGCTCTTTAGCATTTAATAAGATCCTCCGCAGGCAACCACTCTTAATGAAATAATGTTTTGTGCATTTTCAGCTCTTTTTGCTTTTTATAAATGAAAGTGATGGCATTTTAATAGGTGGGTGTGTGCAGACACGAGGAGACAATCGCCTCTCATTGAGTGCAGGGGGACAGGCTGGAGACAACGTGAGTTATTACTCCTCCCCACCCTCTGCAAAAACACTCCCTTAAATTCACGGGTCGGTGCGGCAGGCCCTGCGGGGAGCCTATGCGGTCTAAGCGATCCGCTCGCACACACTTCCTGTTTCCACATGATGGATATGCAATGATCACTTAAAACCACGGTGATGATAAACTAATGAATCAAGATCTGCATTAATCAACGAGTGGCCATTACAGAGAGATGAATGGAAAAGCAAAAAGTTCCCTCTCTAATGATGAAGTGCTAACTGTTTAATAGCGGACAAGGCGAGTGAAGGAAATTACACACAAGGGATTCATGCATCATTTTAGAAGATATTAATATTTCACCCCCTCTCTTTCCTGACCTCCCCCCATCTCCCACTTTACACTCTGCTGCCGTTAACAGGCGTAATCAAAATTCATTACCAGCCAAACCGGCCTGATTAAACATAACAGACTCAGTTCACAGGCAGAAACTGCACTCAGACTCCCCTCACCCCCATCCTCAATCTATCCAGACCCTCAGAAACCAGAGTGGACAAGACCTCTTTGAGAAATGGGTTATTATCGCCATTAAGCAAACATATTAAATGCTCATCAGATTCAAGTAGAGCCACAGAGATACCGAAGTGCTAAAGGATACATATCAACGTATTTATCATTGTCAGGGGTGGAAGATAATGTGTACTCGTGCATTAATATAAATTAATTAATTTGTTTGTTTTGACCCAGGAGCTTTTATAATTCCTGGAGAGAACTATCCATTAGCATTTCTGTTCATCTTAATGGCAGTTGCTCGGCTGGTGAAATCTGCAATATCTAAGATGTAAATGTCATGTGACTAATCACTGTTGAGCCGGGTTATTTTAGTTAACTAAAAGTAGAACTGGACTAAAATCAAAACCATTATAAAATAAATTATAACTGAAATTATTTATATATATATATATATATATATATATATATATATATATATATATATATATATATATATATATAAATATTTTTTTACTTTATCTAGTTGCCAAGGCAACATTTTTTATTTTAACTTAGTTACCTAAATTAAATATTGCCTTGATATACTAAAATAACTAAAACTGGAACAAAAATGAATAAAAACTCCATAGACATGATGGCAACACAAGAATGCACAGATGAGTCTTCGCTAGGCAACTATCATGAGCTATGATGTGAAATTCACCTGGCAAGTAAAAAAAAAAAAATTCAATAGAATAAATTTGAAATTAATATGTTGTTTGCAAAGTAATAGTAATAATAATAATAATAATAATAAAATGAAATAAAAAATAAAAAGATGTTTGCACTAATTTTAAATGCCAGTGAACGGAGAAAGATGCTTTTTGTGTTCAGAAGGTGTAATTATGACATCTACCAGCAGGGGATAGCTAATTGGGCCATGATAACTAGCCCAGCCTCAATTTATTTATTTATTTGTTTGTTTGTTATTTAAAACATATATTTTGCACTTAGTGGGACATTAGCCAAAATATTTAGGGCAAAAGGGTTTTGTCAAAATAATATAAATGAATATGTTGTTTGCGAAAAAAAAGAAAGAAAGAAAAAAGTGACTTTTACACTCATTTTGATTGCCAGTCAATGGAGATGAATGTGTTCAGAAGGTGTAAAAATGGTATCTTCCAGCAATTATTTATTAATTTGTTTGTTTGTCTGTCTTTTCGGTTAAAATGTAGCCACATAACATTTACTGCACAACAGATATCTGCTGCATAACAGTGTTGTGAAAAGCATCACACAGTAAGTTTTATTGCTATCCTTGTATATTGCAGCATTGCCGGTTTCGCAGAGAGCAGGGGGCTGGCAGGCCTGCAGGAAGTAGAATTGTGACCATTTAAAAGCAGGTACGGAGGGGAGTAACAGGAGAGGGATGCTGTGACCTCTCTAGAAGCCAGTCCAATCGCTTTCTCATCATATCAGCATTTCAAAACACTGTTGCCTGCCCCGGCTGCTCTTTTCTTCGGCTCATGCTCCATCTCTGTTTACTTTTCTCTCCTTCGTTCTCTATCTCTCCTTCCCTTTTTCGCCTATGTGTGTGCACATATGTGTAGCCTTCTGTGAGAGGATGTGAGGAGAACTGAAAGGATATTATATTTTATTGTATCTGTCATTTTCCTTCTATCTACCATATGACTTCTTAATCCATCTGAATGCATAGAAGATAATGTTTTGGGCGAAATAACATAAGAGGGAAGATAGACTCCCAAGGACCAATATCTTTATTGCTTGGAGGATAAACGGATTATGTCAGCCGTTTTCTACCGCTGACAGCTTTTCTTATTAACCGATTTTATTTTTAATCTGCCGAGGAAGAAATGCGGCTTTATGTCACAATAAAACGCTGGTCACATCTAATGCTGCCCTCAAACAAACAGATTTCTCAAAGCCTTGCTGGAAAATTTGAAATAACTTTAAAGAGGGGTTTTTGGTGGAGAAAGCGGGCACAAATTCTTTATCCACAAGCTTGTTCAACTGAGAAGTCAAAGGATATCAATAATAATAATCAATAACAAGTTAATGTTGTGCTTTTTTTTTGTTAGCAATGTAATACAGTGTAACCGTTTGTTCGTTTTGTTGATCATGTGGCTCCAGAATATCTCCAGCCAAACGAATGTGTGGTTAATCATAATAATATAAAATGATCGGAATCAAATTTAGATAGTCTATCGTTAAATTACTTATTTATTGACTTATCATCCTTCAACGTGTGTTTAGTGTACAGTAGATGAGAGTGCATATGCTATGTCATATGAGATTATGTGCATGTGTGTGCGCTCAGGAGATGCCAGGGATCATCTCAAATTAAACCATTTGGGCAGATTTATATGAAATGGTGTTGGATATATGCGCAGGGAGAGCTATCATTAACCCCAGGGCTTTCCCCTTCTGCTCTCCTCTCTCATTTCATGCTCCTGATCTGAGGGTGTGAATTAGCCATCACCTCCGGCAAGCCAACTCAGTTACTGGCTGGACAACATGAAAGAAATACACAGAGCTGCATAAAGAATCCTCTCAAAGCCTCCTCCCTTCCTCCACCTCCCTCTTCTCCCCCTCTCTCCTCGGTAATGTAGAGGGGGGGACCTGTGTTGGGCCTACAGTGTCTACGCAGCCTCACCTTGGCCTGGGCTAGCAGCAGCTGTGTTGTGAATGGTATGATTTACATGGCTCTTTTAGAGCTGAGGAGTCAGCAGACGCTATTGTCCTTCAGCGCTTGGCAAGTGGAGAAAGAAAAATGAACTTTGTGACATCTCATATTTGAATGTGACACATAAATGCTGGCTATAACCGTGAGCATCTAACTTGAGGCTGGTGCACCAATGCATAAATCTTATGTTGCTAACTCTTTATTTTAGACGGTCAACTGATACATCGGATATGAAATGTTTCCTATGAAATTTCTGGCTTTATAGTACCTTATATTTATAATTTACATCATCCAAGATTTGTGCATGAAAGCGATTCTTGTTTTTCTGTGCATGTAGTTGTATGTTTTCCTACATTTACTATTATTCTGCATCCTCATTCCATAGGAATCTGATTGGAGGAATTTGTGGCACACTTATTGGGATGGGTCTGAATAGCCCCTTAACCCATTTGGGGGTCTCCCAGTCAAACTTTCAGGTGTCACCAGGAGCTCAAATTTTTACCATTATTCTGTGTTTATTCCTCATTGCAATGAGTCCCATTTTTACCTTTTAAAATCGGAAAATCTATTGTTAAATCTTACAAATCCTGTCAGATTTTTCAAATGTGACATATGTTCATATGTTGATTTTATTTTTGTTTATGGCCTTTTTTGCTTTAAAGTACAGGACAGTAGAAGGGCAAAGGGTTGGAAATTGAATTGTGACATGACACTGGATAAAAACTGCCTAGAGAATATACAATAACAGCTTGTCAAATATCTGTAAGGTCTGTGCCCATTTCACTCTCAATGAATATTACAAAGTAACTCAATATATTAGAGGCTGGTGTTACTGTATGCTGTTGACAGGATCGCACACACAAACACATACTATATGGAAAATACCTTTGTGTTGTGATTGAGTGAGATGATCTTCATTGGATGAGCAGGCTGTGCAGCAGTGGGTGATGGGCACTTGCATACCTCCTAATGTTATTGTGGTTCGAGTCCAAACTATCAACTTTACTGAGTCTTACAGTCAAATTACACTATATATCACTCACAGCTCACTGTGCAAAGGAATGTTTAAGGAAGTAGCCATTACTTGAAAACATTACCGTTTTTTTTTCATCTTCACATGGATGTTGATGTAAACATCTCAGTCAGTAGTTATACATTTTTTTTTTTACATAATTGATTTTAGGACCCTGAAATGCATTACATTTGCTTTTGACTGAGGCATGGAAATAAGACTATTCCCATATGTTTCCATCATGCATATGTTTTTGCAATATTTCATCATTTAATTCATATGGGTTATTATAATATAGATGCCAAACAGGGGGTGTATATGCGTTGATGTTGATACGCAGAGCGTGTAGTGAGATGTCTTTGTCAGGATTACTGGGGAGTGTATAGCTTTCGTTCGATCTTAAGTCTGCCATCCCTCTGTGTATCATAACCCAACTTTCAGCTGTTTGAATCTAATTTGTGTTTTTAATTGCAGAAATTTGATTAAACCCAGCCCCAAGTGTTAAATGGCATTAGGCACAACCATATGTTTTGGTGGCAAATATGCAGATATCCATGTTCATTTTCTTTTTCTCGTTCGAGGCTTCCTTTTGCGTGTGAAGTGGCTACGATTGCATCTGCCCTAACCTAACTTAATGTTTCCTGAGTTGTGCTCGCTCTTTCTCTGTGACCTTTAATCTAAGACGTACAGAGCGCTCCCAACTATCATGGTTGTCAGTTTGGAAATTGTAATCTCCTCTGAAAAGTCTTTGCGAGTGGAGCTGGATTACTCCGAGATAATTAATCATATTCAGTCGCATGAAAACAAATTTTGTTTACATGTTTAGGATTACGCGCAATGAGGGGAAATGAGTAAAATTCTGCAAGGAGCTCTGTAAGCAAGGTAAAGCATTTAGCCGCAAAGGATGATCGCACAGGCAGAAATGTTGAAGGAAAATAAAATTCTAAATGGCTCATTGAAGCCGCCTCAGGGTTTGAGACACACTTTCTTCCGAAAACCTGGGCAGTGAACCAGGTGAGATGCCTTTGACTGAAATGAAAAATATGAAGAATCTTTTTATTCTTTTCACATTCATGCCGGACTTCTCCACGGGCCCTCTTTTAATTTTGCAAAATCCAGCTCTGGTTCTGTTTTTTCTCATTGAAAAGAACACATTCTTCTGAAAAAGAAGAGGGAAAAATCAGTTCCTTTTTCAATTACCCCCATCTACTTCACCCTCTCCCTCCTCCCCGGATCTGCCTCCCTCAGAGAAAGAAAGCAGCCAGAGGTGGGGGGGGGGTCGCTTTTCACTAGCGTTGCGGCCCCCCTCCCTCTCTAATTCGTCCAGGCCTCCACTTTTATGCATGAAACACAGAAGTAGATTGAAAGCATTCAGTGGCCATTCAGACGCTGAAGAAAAGAGATCCTCTGAGCTTTATTAGATATGAAGATCTACAATAAAAATCAATTTCTGGCCTCTTTATGCAGTTTAAATGACAAAGCTTCCACCCATTCAGCCGGCATTGTGTGGCAGAAAGTAATTCTGCAGCAGTGGGCGAGACAAGAGCCCTGTATACTTTCTGACCCGATTGCAGATTCTAATATGATACAGACCTACTGAGATAATGGCAGGCACTTAATATCATCTGTGGAGAGGAAGAAAAAGTTATCTGATATCTTTTGGGGGGTTAAACACTTTCATGGTCAGAATATTAAGTAGACGAAGACGGACGAGGATTTCTCTGAACATGGTCCACCTGTATCCCGGAAAACAGCTGAAAAAGGAAATCTGCTGTAAAGCAAGAACTCGTGACAGAGTGCTCGTTTAGGCTACTATCTTTTGCTTTCCTTCGTGCACTACAATCAGTGCTGAGAAGTAGGCTACACCATTTAGCTAGTGATTTTCTTAAAAATGTGTTACATTCCAATTGCATGATAGTGCCCTGTGAATTGGACTTGACAGAATATTTGGCCACCTTAAGTGAAATTCCAAATCATATGGAGCGCATATATATATATATATATATATATATCTTGTCCGAAGGCAAATTTACACACAGATAAAATACAGCAGTTGAGTGTCGAGTGATTTTATTCAGTTCAGTTTACTTTACTTACAGCTGCAATTTTCTGGTCTGGTTTATAATGGCAGTTTATATAAAAATTGTGAGATGCGACCCTTACGATGACATAATCATGGGTCACAATGGCAATTTGGATACAAATATGTTATCAAGTATCCAATTCATATTTATTTTCATATCAAATTTTGCAACACTGAAAATGCCTTAGAAGTCGTCAGTATAGCAAAACGTCTCGGTTACGTACGTAACCCTCGTTCCCTGATGGAGGGAACGGAGACGTTATGTCGTGACGACATTAGGGGATTTACTTGAGAGCCCCGACTGCCTCTGATAAGAGAAAACGCCAATGAAATTTGGCTAGTGGATTTTGCATACCTGAGCCACTCCCCGTGCATACGGGTATAAAAGAGCGACAGGTGCATCCACTCATCAGGTTTTCCGCTGAGGAGCCGAGAACGTGTCCCTGGCAACCAGCGATGGTTCAAGATTGTGGCATGGGGACATAACGTCTCCGTTCCCTCCATCAGGGAACGAGGGTTACGTACGTAACCGAGACATTCCCTATCTGTCGGTCACTACGAGTTATGTCGTGACGACATTAGGGGTCTATGGAAAGCGCCACAACCTGAACCCCGTCACGACCTTGTGGCATGCAGATGTTGACAAGCTAGCGCGTGACAGACAAATGCGATGCGAAGGTCTCAACCTTCCCGTCGCCCCGGCGCAAATTCGCTAACCTTGGCGCCCGCAGGGACCACTGAGTACATTGCTGCTGGAGATAGCCAAGCCGCTGTTCCTTTCCCCAGAAATCGGAAGGGATTTCGACCTTCTATGAAAGACTGCTTCAAGTCTTTCCTGTTTGTTGTTACAGCCCAGCAGTAACGACGGGGAAGCGAGCCTTCTGGAGAAGGGCGCTACGGAGGCCACACCCTGCCCGAAGGGAGGTAACGTGTGGAGACACTGGTATGGACTGGCCCAAGCCTGGGGCAGTGCTACATACGCCTGGACCCTGGGGCAGATCCTACCTAGGAGAAGGGAGGAAGGCTGCCAGCAGGGTCTGACAGAGCTCTGTCAAAGGGAAGACACGGGTTTACCGTGAGGGAAACCGTACCGTGGATGAATACACGTGTGGGATCACCCGAAGGGAATCAGGCCACACGGGCACCTAGCCGAGTACAGGGGCTGACCGGAGACCCGGGCATGCTAACACCGGTACTGGGCCTGGCGTCAGACTGCTCCGCCCAGCCTGACTGCCGGGGGTGCTGGAGGAACTCCGCCAGGGTTCGCCATCCGGGGAACTAACTGGAGGAGAGAATAGGCGCTCGTATCCCCGGGTAAGGGGGAATGGCGCAGCAAGCGTGACATCGGCCAACTCTTCCCACCACTTACCTGTTACCCAACACACGGGAAGAGACTGGCTCAACGCGGAGACTGTAAAATCTCGCGAAGGTGTTCGGTGTCGCCCAGCCCGCAGCTCTACAGATGTCTGCCAAAGAGGCGCCGCGCCAGCGCATAGGAGGAGGCAACACTCCGTGTGGAGTGAGCCCTCACCCCGAGGGGGCACGGCTCGCCTCGGGATTGGTACGCCAAGGCGATGGCATCCACTATCCAGTGGGCCAACCTCTGCTTGGAGACAGCCTTCCCTTTCTGCTGACCTCCGTGGCAGACAAAGAGCTGCTCAGAGCTTCTGAAGCTCCGGGTGCGGTCCACGTATATGCGCAGCGCTCTTACGGGACACAGCAACGCCAAGGCTGGGTCTGCCTCCTCCGAGGGCAGTGCTTGCAGGTTCACCACCTGATCGCGGAAGGGCGTGGTGGGAACCTTAGGCACGTATCCAGGCCGGGGTCTCAGGACAACGTGAGAGTAGGCCGGCCCAAACACAAGGCACTCTTCGCTTACCGAAAATGCTTGGAGGTCCCCGACCCTCTTGATGGAAGTGAGCGCGGTCAGGAGCGCTGTCTTAGCCGACAGGAATTTCAGCTCGACTGAGTCCAGCGGCTCAAAGGGACCCCTCTGAAGTCTAGCCAGGACAATAGAGAGATCCCAGGAGGGCATCAGGGGTGGCCTAGGAGGATTTAACCTTCTGGCACCCCTCAGGAACCTCACGATGAGATCGTGCTTCCCCAGGGACCGGCCGTCCACTGCATCGTGATGGGCCGCAATAGGAGCCACGTACACTTTCAAGGTGGAGGGCGACAGCCTGCGCTCCAACCTCTCTTGCAGGAAAGAAAGCACCACTCAAATCGTGCATCTTCGGGGGTCCTCCCGACGAGAAGAACACCAGTCCGCGAACAGACTCCACTTCAGCCTGTGGCAGGCCACTCAAGTCTGCCGCGTCCCATCCAGGAGCCACACATGGAGGTTCCACAGATCTGGACGCGGGTGCCATATGGTGCCGAGCCCCTGAGAAAGAAGGTCCTTCCTCAGAGGGATGCGCCAGGGAGGGGCTGTCGCGAGGAGGGTGAGTTCCGGAAACCAGGTCCGGGTGGGCCAATATGGCGCAACCAACAAGACCTGCTCCTCGTCCTCCCTGACCTTGCACAGCGTCTGTGCGATCAGGCTCACTGGGGGAAACGCATACTTGCGCAGAGCCCGAGGCCAGCTGTGGGAGGACTCGCGGGAAGCAAACAGGTCTACCTGAGCTTCCCCGAATCGACTCCAAATCAGCCGGATCGTCTCGGGATGGAGTCGCCATTCTCCGGGGAACGTGAGCTGTCGTGAGAGCGCGTCGGCTGCACGATTGAGCTCCCCCGGAATGTGGACGGCGCGCAGCAATTTGAGCTGTGACTGACTCCAGAGGAGGAGATGGCGGGCGAGCTGTGACATGCGGCGTGATCGTAGACCTCCCTGCCGGTTGATGTACGAAACAGCCGCAGTGTTGTCCGTGCGGACCAACACGTGCTGGCCAAGGAGCAGTGGCCGGAACTGCTTTAAGGCCAGATGCACTGCCAACAGCTCTAGGCAGTTGATGTGCCAAAGCAGTCGAGGCCCCGTCCAGAGCCCCGAGGCTGCCTGCCCGTTGCATGTAGCGTCCCAGCCCATGCTGGAGGCATCTGTTGTGACAACAACATGCCGGGACACTTGTCCTAAGGGCACCCCGGCCCGTAGGAAGGCAAGGTCCGACCAGGGGCTGAAAGAGCGGCGACACGATTGCGTGATGGTCACACGACGTGTCCCGCGGTGCCATGCCCATCTCGGGACCCGTGAGTGTAACCAGTGCTGAAGTGGTCTCATATGAAGCAACCCGAGCGGCGTGACTGCGGCTACGGATGCCATATGCCCCAGGAGCTGCTGAAACTGTTTCAACGGAACCACTGTCCTGCCTCTGAAGGAACTCAGGCAGTTCAGCACTGATTGGGCACGCTCGTCCGTGAGACGTGCCGTCATACTCATGGAGTCTAACTCCACACCGAGAAAAGAGATTCTCTGCACAGGGGAGAGCTTGCTCTTTTCCCAGTTGACCCGAAGCCCCAACTGGCTGAGGTGCCGGAGCACCAGGTCCCTGTGACCACACAACTGTACTCGCGACCGGGCCAGGATGAGCCAATCGTCGAGATAGTTGAGGATCCTGACGCCCACTTCCCGTAACGGGGCAAGGGCGCCCTCCGCCACCTTGGTGAAGGCACGGGGAGACAGGGAGAGCCCGAAGGGGTGGACCCTGTACTGCCATGCCCGCCCCTCGAACGCAAACCGTAGGAACGGCCTGTGTCGAGGGAGAATCGAGATATGAAAGTAAGCGTCCTTCAGGTCGATCACTGCAAACCAATCCGCGGACTGAACGCATTTGACGATGCGCTTCTGTGTCAACATCTTGAACGGGAGCTTGTGTAGGGCCCGATTCAAGACTCGCAGGTCCAGGATTGGCCGGAGGCCACCGCCTTTCTTGGGCACGATGAAGTAGGGGCTGTAAAACCCCTGCCTCATCTTGGCTGGAGGGACCGGCTCGATTGCACCCTTTGCCAGAAGGACAGCAATCTCCTCGCGCAGGACAGGTGCATCTCGGACTGCCACCGAAGTCTCGAGGATGCCGCTGAACCTGGGCGGCCGCCTGGCGAACTGAATCGCATAGCCGAGTCGAACTGTGCAAATGAGCCAGCAAGACGGGCTGGGTAGCGCAAGCCACGCCCCCAGATACCGTGCAAGCGGCACCAAAGGCCCAATCGACGTGCCCGCAGTGGTGCAGCGAGGGGGAGTAAGGTTGGATGGAACAGAAGGCAGTGCGTTCTGACTCATCCCCACAAAACTCCCTAAGTCCCCGGGGGGACTGGCTAGAGGTGCGCGGGGAGGCATCATGTCCCCAGAACGGACTCTCTTGGCCACTGGCAATATGGGTCTCGGGTGAGAGTGAGGAGGCATTGCGTGATGCCATGGCATGCAGGGCAGAGGCGGCCTGGCCCGCAGCGCTGTAAGCCTTGGCGGCAAGTGCGGCCGTCAGCTTACAGGCTTTGGACGGGAGACGCGGACGATTCCTCCAGGTGGCGGCGTTTTGCGGGCACAGGTGCACCGCAACCGCTCTCTCCACCTGGGGAATATCCACGTACCCCCTGGCCGCCCCGCCATCGAGGGTAGTGAGGACGGAGGAGGGAGACGAGCGGCTTCTGGCCGAGAAAGGGGCCGTCCACGACTTCGTCAGCTCCTCATGCACCTCCGGGAAGAAGGCACCGGGGCAAAGTGCGGCCGCTGGTCGCGTTTTGCGCCGATGAACCAATCATCCAGCCGCGAAGGCTCGGGACTGGGCGGTCTGTTGACCTCCAGCCCGATACTCACGGCTGCCCGGGCAAGCATGGCCGTCAGCTCTGGGTCCGGATCGGCAGTGGCGACAACACCCGAGGGGGGCAGCCCCGCCGATCGTTCATCCTCAGAGGACGAAAGCCCATCCCCCGATGCCGCGTTCGACATCTGATCCTCGGGCGGCGCACCGAATGAAATGCTGGCGGCCCCGTGAGGCGAACCAGCGAAATCACTCGGGAACCGGACGGAACAAGCGCTGCGGGAGGAGTAAGAGGTCCGCGGGGACGTGCCCGGCGGAGAAGCTCTTACTGTCACCCTCAGATCTCCCAGAGCGCCAGCCGGCGGTCCTCTGCTCGAGCCAGAGAGACCGGGACGGGTGGCGGCAGAGGGTGCCAATCCTTTCAGAAAGGAAAGGCGAGATCGCAGCGTTGCCATGTTCATACGCCCACAACAGGCGCATGACTCATCCACAAACGCATCTTCAGCGTGCTGGATGCCCAGACACTGAAGACAGCGCTCGTGACCGTCATCCGAGGACAGGAAGCGACCGCAACCAAGAGAACACGGACGGAACGGCATCTTTAAAAAGACGCGAACCGCCCAGTGTTTTAGAAATTTGCTCTTTCAGGTGAAGTGCCCAGGGGAATCGCTGCTACAGGGACACAGATGTTTGAACAAACTTCGAGGCAGACGGCTTTGTGGAGATCTGATCTGTTTTGAAGATTTCTCATCCACTCGGCTCCGAAGCAAAAATCTGATGAGTGGATGCACCTGTCGCCCTTTTATACCCGTATGCACGGGGAGTGGCTCAGGTATGCAAAATCCACTAGCCAAATTTCATTGGCGTTTTCTCTTATCAGAGGCAGTCGGGGCTCTCAAGTAAATCCCCTAATGTCATCACGACATAACTCGTAGTGACCGACAGATAGGGAACAATATTTACTACTCTTTACACTGAGCGAGTTAAGTCCTGTTCACACAAAGTACAATAACTAAAAAAGATTACCAAAAGTTAAAAAAACTGCTCTCACTCTAAAAGAATAGTAGAACAACAACCTCACAGAGGAACAATATTGTTGTAATTACTTTTAGAGCAGCCAAACAGAATTCTTCTTACTTTAAAGCACATACCGCAGTTACAGTATGTCTACAAAATGCAACTAAAGCAAATTCATTGAATAAATAAACATAACTTGATCCCACTTTATATTAGGTTGCCTAAACCAGGGATAGGCAACTTAGGCCCTGGAGGGCCATGTCCTGCAGAGTTTAGCTCCAACTCTAATCAAACACACCTGCCTGTAACTTTCTAGTGATCTTGAAGACATTGATTAGCTTCTTCAGGTGTGTTTGATAAGGGTTGGAGCTAAACTCTGCAGGAAACCGGGGTGGTGATGGCACAGTGGGTAAGACACATGCCTTTGGTGTGAGAGACCCGGGTTCGAATCCACTGTGAGACACCAATGTGTCCCTGAGCAAGACACTTAACCCCTAGTTGCTCCAGAGGCGTGCGACCTCTGACATATATAGCAATTGTAAGTCGCTTTGGATAAAAGCGTCAGCTAAATGAATAAATGTAAATGAATAAATGTAAACCGGCCCTCTAGGACTGAAGTTGCCTATCCCTGGTGTAAGAGAAGGGTCAACAGTCTAATTATAAATGTAATTACAAAACTTAATTACAGATTTAATTACATGCAAGTATTTTTAAAACATACACTCTAAAAAATGCTGGGTTAAATACAACCCAGTGCTGGGTGAAATATGGACAAACCCAGCATCTGGCTTGTATTGAACAACATGTTTGTACACAATAAATGCATTGTATCAAATGATTACTTTAATTGTAAGCACATAGTTAAGGCTTTAAATATTGGCATGGGCTCTAACATGGTTATCATTATATTTAATGTTCTTGCTGTGAAAATACCTTTAGTTTAAGTGTAAGTTTACTTAAAATTGCATAAAAAAACTTTTGTTATAAATTAAAAGCGGTCATATGATGTGATTTCAAGTATTCCTTTCTCTTTGGAGTGTTACAAGCTGTTCGTGCATAGATGAGATCCCTAAAGTTGCAAAGTCTAAAGTCTCAAAGCCAAAGAGATGTTCTTTGTAAAAGTTAAGACTCGTCCACACCATCCTAAAACAGCTAATTCAAATAAGCCCCCACATGTGTACATCACGATGTGGAAATATTTGCGTAATGCCGCCCAAATGTTCACGCAAAGAAAGAAAACGTGGTTTCAGTAACTGGAGTAGTGTTGATGCAGCCATGCCAGGGAGACGTTGTGTGTTTACACACTTTATTTGGCCTTCCGAAAGTAGATGCAATTAGAATTCATTGGTTAAGATTTGTTTACAACATAACAGCACAACCCAAATGTTCGAATTTGTGCAACGCATTTTATGGACAACAGTTTTGTGAACCTAGTAGAATACAAGGCTATTTCTAAGAAAAAAAAAAAAGGGGTCAATTCCGACTTTGCTATGACAATCTGGCGCTTCTGAATCAGTGACTGTAAGTATGTTTTGTTATTAGTTCAAGTATTGGCTATTGACTGTTTAAATGCGGAGTTTTGTGCGTAACACGTCGTGTGTGTGTGTGAGGGGAACAGGGTTACATCACAGCGGAGTGTACTGCCCGTCAGAAATCGTCTTAGCCGCGGCTTATGTACTGCAAATACGTACGAGCATCATCACTGTGTCTGTCATGCGACTCTGTTCCCCTTTCGGGCTTGAACTGATAAAACTAACTTGAAAGCTGAAGCTCGCGATTAGGGTAAGGGGCATAACATTTCCAACATGCGCACAAGGTCACAATGCACTGGGTCAGTTGGCCAATCAGAGCAGACTGCACTTGTTGGAATGAGGGGCTTTGAGAGAGGAGGGATATAGAGGAACTACAATAATGTACAGTATTTGAAAAATAATGTGTTTTTTGAACATTAAAGCTTGTCAGCATATTCTGTTTCACCAAATACACAAAATAATGATCTTTAAAATAGCATTATATGACCCCTTTAAGCAAATCTTACTAGTCATTTTGTCAGTGTACGACAGACTGTATTAATGTAAATTATTAGAAAAATTGGTTTCACTTTATTTTTATGGACCCTAACCCCAAGTGTTAGTAGAATAATATTAAACTAGTAGGGTTAGGGTTAGAATAAGTTGACATCTACTTGCAAAGTTACTCATAGTCAATAGAATGTCTGGAAGAACATCACAATAAAGAGTTAGCAGATATTAAGCAGTTACCAAAATATAACTAGGTAAATACTCAAGTAAGCATTTATATACAATAGATTTATGTATACATATTTATAAGCAGCTGGTGTTTTAAAGTGTTAAACTTTTGCTAAACTTGCTTTTTGCATACTTTCAAAATACTTGAGACTAGAACCTGACTCATGTTGGCAGAACACCTTATAACAACCACAAACTCATTGGGCAGTACAGGTTGTAAGCTCAGCTTGAAGTAGGTCTTTGACAGAGACCATGGGGTTGCAAGAGGAAAAAAAACTCTTCCTGAACAAGCCTAGCAGTGCTTATCTGTTTTAAGCGCCCAGCTGTGCTAATAGCATAATTCAATAGAGGAGGAGCAGTCTACTTCACAGTGCCACAAAGGTAATCTGATTGAGTTTAACAGGAAATTAAAGGCAAGACTGGGCTCATGTTAGTTTTAGGCACATCCAGAATAGGGTTTCAGCCGCCTGATAGATAAGCACTTAAGACATGCTGTAAAAGTATATGATGCCTTTTCTCTCGCAATAAAAGTATCTGGGAGTACTAAACATTTTCCTCCTTTTCAGCCTTTTCATTACTCAAACGCCGATAGGCCCAAAAGCCGGGCCCAAAGCCATTATTCAATGTTTCTATGACGTGTCCTTTCACACTGGCTGCTTTTTTACCGGGAACTACAAGTTAATTGTTACTCTACAGCAACAGATTAACCGAAGCGTTTGTCACGTTATTTTTCCCAGCGTCAAGATAAACGATCGGAGGTGTTCTAATGAAAAAGGACTTTGGTGGCCTGTGTGTCCATCTGCGACGCAGACATGCCGATGAATTGGCATTGCGAATCCCATCTCCAAGGGCAGAGGAATAAATATCAGTTCCAGACTTCTTTCCTCCACATCACCGTAGCCGCTACAGTCAAGCGATTGTTTTATTTTAAAGTCTTGACTGCAAGACAAGCTCCTATTTTAAATTAAACTTTCAAGGTCTCTGAGTCATTTATTTTTGTCAAAAGAGAGCCAGAATGAAATTCCGGGTAACAATAATAAATCCTCGGCGGACATAAATAAGTGACAATAACTTCCCTCGGTGTCCTACCACGACGCTTGCTGTTTGTTTGTTCGTGCGGCAGCATGAGGAAAATCCAAGACATCCAGATTCCTTTTCAAAGACTTAAGACGTGGAACAAATTCCGCTTGAAAGGGTTTGTGTCTTAGTCCCTTTGTCTCGGAATCTGCCGTCCTCAGGTAGGTGTGACTTAGATCCATGTCCTCAGGGAAATGGCTTCTCTTCTGGCAGCTGCTGACCGCTCGGCTATGACCGGTGGGGCTTGATTGAAAGATAAATAAACCAAGGTGTCCCTGTGATTGAGCTCAAGTGAAGAACTGTGGACTACTGGCTTTGCCAAAGACGTCTTGCAATGCCCTGGAGAACACAGCACTGCATTGACTGAAAACAAAGATGCTATTAGCTAGCTTAGGCACTATCTTCTCTCCACACTACACCTCCCATGACACCGCACACTCCAGTCAGGCCTGCATTTTTACGCTTTTATATATTTATTTATTTTTGTTGCGTTCCCTTTTCTGCTTTTTCTAAGAAAAACACATCCTTAAAGGGATTATGTTGTTCTGTAGAAGTTAAATAATTATCAATGCTTATTCCCATCTGATTAGCCGTGCACTCTCTTTTGCTCAAATTAAACTGCCTTTTTGGAAATAGAAAGGTTTGTTGGATTTCATCCAGCAGATAATGTTTGTCAAATAGGATAATAAAAAAGGTGACTGTTCATCTCAGGGTTTGCTTGCCTAACTGAATTAAAGGGATAGTTCACAAAGAATTGTTTCCTCGCATTAAAGGGTTACTCCACCCCAAAATGAAAATTTTCTCATTAATCACTTACCCCCATGTCGTTCCAAACCCGTAAAAGCTTCAGAACTTCGTCTTCGGAACACAAATTAACATATTTTTGATGCTTTCTGACAGCTCTCTGACACTCCCATAGACAGCAATGTAATTAACATGATCAATACTTTTTTGTAAGCAAAGAAAACAAAAATAACGACTTTATTCAACAGTTCTGTTTACAGCGCATCCGCGTGAGCCAGCTGACACAGAACAGCATACGCAGTTTGCGTTCAGTGGATACTCTCCAAAATGCCGCTACGCTGACACAGAGGAGACAAACTGTTGAATAAAATCGTTATTTTTGTTTTCTTTGCATACAAAAAGTATTCTCGTAGCTTTGCAAACTTAAGGTTGAACCCCTGATGTCACATGGATTATTTTACCGATTTCCTTTCTACGTTTCTGGACCTTGATCATGCTAATTACATTGCTTTTGGAGGGTCAGAGAGCTGTCAGAATGCATCAAAAATATCTAATTTGTGGTCTGAAGATGAATGAAGCTTTTACAGGTTTGCAATGACATGGGGGGGGGGGGGGGGGGGGGGGGGTAAGTGATTAATGACAAAATTTTCATTTTGGGGTGGAGTAACTCTTTAAATAAAACATTTTCTTCAATAATTTTTATTTAAAACTATGAAAACACTTTTATACTTACATTGTGAATGAATGAATGAATGATGCATTTATATAGCGCTTTATTGTGTATTGCTGAACACCCAAAGCGCTTTACAATCATGTGAGGGGGTCTCTCCTCAACCACCACCAGTGTGCAGCATCCACTTGGACATTGTGTCGTGTTTTTATAACTTTTCTTAGAGTGTAAGTTATTCACTGATAATCTTGACATCTGCCCTTTTTGTTCATGTGAAAAGTAGCGGTGTCTGATATGAGGATGAATTATTCTTTTCAGTTCTATCTTTTCAAAGAATTGGTTGATTCAGTTTATACAAGAGGTCTGTATGATTTGTTTACAAATCAGACCACTAGTCCAACTTACTTACTCATTGGTCCAGTCATAACAGTTAACAGCTCATTGAAGGAGAAAATTAAGAGTGAAGAATTATTTTGAAGACTCTGGAATATTGAAGATATGAGCTTTTATTATATTTTATACTTTTATGATGCTTTGGCGACATTTTTGAAGCTTGAAAGTCAGTCAGTCTCTTTATGATTGCATAGAGAAGTGTAATTCAGAACTTCTCTTATAGTGTTTCAGGGAAAGTCCGACGGGTTTGGAATGACATGAGGGTGAGTAAATGACAAAATGTTCATTTTTGGATGAACTAATCCTTTTTATCATTGTAGGCACAGAGAGAATGAAATGAAATGGTGAGATGCAAAAAAACAAATGTGCATAAAACAAAGTGATGACTGACAATAAGGGTATTATCATGATGAACAAAATACAGTTACTGTCATATTTGGCTGCAGTAATCACACACAATTGTCAAAATAAAGCAAATCCCACTCTTAGTGTGTTGGACAAAGCTGACAGTATTGCTCTAAGGTGCCATATTCTCTTCCTTTCAGTCCTGTGAACAAAAAAGTGGGTAGCACAGCAAATGCATTTTAAGGATTGCCAAAGCATGATCGACACTTGCATAGTCTACAGGCATCTTGACACCAATCATTTACATAAACATTGTGCTGCACACAACATTATTTTGCATCCTAGTTTAAGTATGTCTATTTATTGAATTATGCAAATTGATTCTAAAATATTCATCTTTTGTCTCTCGTCACACATGACAAATGACAAGGAACAACAATGATCGTCAAAATGCAAACATCTGAGTCATTTATGAAACATGATAATGAGCGAATCCAGAGGGAAAACATTTTCCGAAAAGATGTGACAATGGAAACCGCGATAGATGTTCACTGATGGTGTGCGAGTGACAGAGACACCGTTTACCAATATGTTACCTTGACATCATCATCAGTTTTCACAAGCATCTGGCCAGTAATAAATACTGACAATAAGATCACAATACTCGGTTTATAAAGTATCAGGTAAAAAAAAAAAAGGCCTGAATGTACACAGTTTCATCTATATTTCATTTATATTTGAGGAAATTCAACCTAAGACTAATGATACATCCAAAAATCGCATACTGTCTACACAGCAGGGAGGATCAAGGACACGCAGACGAGGATATAACTTCAAATAATAGTCTTTAGTGACAACGACAAGGCAGGGCAAGGCTGACACAGTCAGGAACACCGGGGAGTAACGAGTAGACCAGACGAAATCAAACTGACCAGACAGGACTATAAATACACAGGTAAATCATAGATAACGAGACAACCACAGCTGGACAAGAATTAACTAATGATTACATTTAACAAGGACAGGAAACAAACCAAATATGGAAACATGTGGCGGGAACACATGACACACACGACAGATGACTGACACGCATACTATAGGAAAAAATTTGATTTTGGATGCCTTAAAAACAGTAATACTGTGAAATAGAATTACAATTTAAAACACTTTTCTATTTTGATATATTTGTAATTTTATATAATATGTAATTTATACATGTGACGGCAAAGCTGAATTTTAAATGTCACACGATTCTTCAGAAATTATTTTAATATGTTGATTTAGTGCTCAAGAAACATGTCTTATTGTTAGTACGGTTAAAAATGGTTGTGTTGCTTAATATTTTGTAGAAACCATGAAACATTTTTATTATTATTATTATTATTAAATTCTTTGGTAAATAGAAGGTTCAAAACTCTCCGTTTTTTAACAATGTAATGCATTCTTGCTCAGCAGAAATATACATTTCTGACATCTATTACATATTAATATATTGACATTAGTGCTGTCAAACGATTAATCGCATCCAAAATAAAAGTTATTGTGTGTCACGTTTATGGTCTGTTTTGGTTTTGTTTTCCATGTTTTCCATCTAGTTTTTCCCCGTGTTTCTTTATGCCCTTATTTGGTTGTTCCTGTTCTTGTTTAGTTTATGATTCCTTGCACCTGTGTTTATGTAATTATCCTGTGTATATTAGTTCCTGTCTGTTCAGTTCTCCTTTTTCTGGTCTACTTGTTACTTTGTCACCAGGTAAGTTTGTGAGTTAGGATTTTCCCCTGTATGCTGTCATTAAAGACTATTTGAGTTATTTCCTGCCTCCTGCGTTCTCCCTGCTTCCTACGTTACGTGACAGAAGACCAGACCAATACAGAAAGCAGTGCCCATTTTCTTCATTTTTGTTTCCTGTTTTTTTTCCTCCCGCTATTCTGCCTAGCCCGCAAATAGTAAGTGTGGGAATTGAGTCTGCCGGTCGCTCATCGGTCAAGTTCGCCAGCCACTACAAATTCAAGCCTGCCGGCTGCGACTCTCTCTAGCCCGCCGGCCATTGCTCACTCAAGTCGCCGGCCGTTCCAAAGTCAAGTTCACGGGCCGTGAAGTCAAGTTCAAAGTCAAGTTCACCGTGTCGGCTCCAGCTCCGGACTCCGCTACAAACCCCTGACCAGAGTCCAGTGCAGACTCCAGCCCCTGACCAGAGTCAAGTCATGTCCTCTGAAGTATTGTCACAGAAACAATCCTAGTCGATTTTGTCTTGTCTGTTGGGGTTCTTCAGAGGCAGGCTGCTTCCTGAGTTCACCCCTGAGAGGGCCCCTGTCACCACTTTCAGCCCAAGGAGGGTTGTTGGTCTCATGTCCGGCCCAGAATGGACCTCAGTTTCCGAGTCTAGCCCTTAAAGAGCTCCTGGCTCCTGTTCCTGAGTTTAGCCCACGGAGGGCTCCTGTTCCCGAATCCAGCCCAGAGAGGGCTTCAGTCCCCAAATCCAGCCCAGAAGGGCTCTAGTCCCTGAATCCAGCCCAGAGAGAGCTTCTGACCCTGGATCCAGCCCAGGGAGGGTCTCTAGACCTGAGATTTTCCCCAAGTAGTTTTTTTGGGGGGCTAATGGGGCTCCTATCCGCCGTGGCTCTCTGTACTGTCTGCCCCACCATGGCACCACGAGCTCCATTTTCCCCTGCATGTTGTCATTAAAGACTATTTGAGTTATTTCCTGCATCTTGCATTCTCCCTGCTTCCTGCGTTACGTGGCAGTGTGTACTGTGCATATTTATTATTAAATATATTTATATATAATATGAAATATAATAATATAAATATATTAATGTATAAATATATATACATATAAATCTTTTCATATAAATATATACTTTATGTGTGAGTATTTATATGTACATAATAAATAAACACAGTACACATACATTATGTAAACAAAAACTTTTATTTGACTTTTATTATACTTTTATTTCATTAATCGTTTGACAGCACTCTTGGCAACACAATTGGCATCTCAATACACTTTTTGTTTGTTTTGTCATCTGTCATGATGCAATGCCTTTGAATTATGTTTATTTGGGGTTTTTATTAGTAAATATTGCTATGTGCCATTAAATGTAATTATTTTAAATAATTAATTGGTACATCATGTAGTTCATTTGATTACAATTTTGAATCGACCAGCAGCCCTAGTTTTTGTTTTAACTCAAGTTTGTATGTAGGGGGGCATTGTGAATAGCTGTGGTTTCAACACCAAATCCTCCTCAGTGTGTGGACACAGAAGTTTGAATCTTTTCATTGCGCTTAAAGTTTGAGTGTGTACGCAGTGCCAGTTCTCTACGGTTACCATTTAGTTCCCTCGCCCCTCTCTTTTTCAAAAATAAATCAAAGGGGGTATTAGGCAGCAGGGTTATCCCCGCCACTGTGCTGGAGGCTGCTGCTAATCTGTGCGTTTTGGAGAAACGAGGTTAGTTAAGCATTTTAATGGCCCTAGTCCTGTGGTAATTAGGCCTGGCCTAGAGGGAGCTCTGCTTGAGCCACTTGGGTCCTGAAATCAAGCCAGGGAACTAATGCCCTCGCGCACACACAATGATCCTGAACTAATTCCCTGAGTAAACATTTTCTTTCCCTTCTCCTCATGGTGGCTTTCTCTTTAAAGTCCTCAAAGGGCCAATTCCTCTTTCTCTCTTCCCTTCTTGCTCTCTCATCTTTCTCTGCTATCCGTCGCTCCCTCTGCTAATATTTTTAGAGGACAGTTTTTCTTGCACATATCATTAGCATATAAAGAAGAAGGTTTAGAGTTATAGGTACTGTTTTTAAGGGAAGGGAAGTGGTGTGTGGCCAAGTATGGTGACCCATACTCGGAATTTGTGCTCTGCATTTAACCCATCCAAGTGCGCACACACACACACAGTAGTGAATATACACCCGGATCAGTGTGCAGCCAATGCTGCAGCGCCCAGCGAGCAGTTGGGGGTTCGGTGCCTTGCTCAAGGGTCTCACCTCAGTCGTGGTATTGAGAGTGTTGGTTATTCACTCCCCCCACCTACAATCCCTGCCGGATCTGAGACTCAAACCCACGACATTCGGGTTATAAGTCCGACTTTCTATCCATTAGGCCATGACTGCCCTAGTCCACGACTGCCCTGTATTGTGTATTGTTAGTGTCTTAATACACTTTTGGTTGGTAAATTTATTTATGAGCTGCTCATTTAAGAATTAATTTGGAATTAAAGACCATTTTTCTTATTATTGACTAATGATGGAATGCATTTAAATGTTAACTTCATCAAGTGCTCTTTTTGTTCCCTGGGTAGTAAAATATTGCCGTACTTTACTGTTTTTACTCCAAAAATGCAATATTTTGATCAAAAATATTACAAAACATTTTCATATTGTGAAATATCATTATAATTTTAAATAACTGTGTTCTGTTTTCATGTATTTTAAAATGTATTCCTGTGATGGCAAAACTGAATTTTCAGTTGCCGTTACTGATTATACTTTGGTGCTCAAGTAGCATTTCTTATTATTATCAGTGTTAAAAATTGTACTGCTTAATATTTTTGTGGAAACTTTTTTTTCCCAGGATTTTTTTATGAATAAAGTTAGAAAGAACAACATTTATTTGAAACTGATTTTTATTTTATAACAAATGTAAAAATCTTTTGCAATTTAAAGCATCCTTGTTAAAAAAAGAATGATTAATTAACAATGGACAGTAGTGTATTTATAAATGATCATTAACAGAATTGCTGTAAAAATGGTTGTTTAGACTATTAGACACTATACTAAGGAATAGTATAGTGTCTAATATAATGAATAACCAACACTCTCTCACCCACTGCTCCGGGTGTATGTTCACTACTGTGTGTACACTTGGATGGGTTAAATGCAGAGCACAAATTCTGAGTATGGGTCACCATACTTGGCCACACACCATTTCCCAAGTGTACACACAGTAGTGAACATACACCCAGAGCAGTGGGCACCCGGTGGTATTGAGGGTGGAGAGAGTGTTGGTTATTCACTTCCCCACCTACAATCCCTGCCGGACCTGAGACTGGAACCCACGACCTTCAGGTTACAAGTCCAACTCTTTATCCATTAGGCCACGACTGCCCTTGGATGGGTTAAATTCCGAGTATGGGTCACCATACTTGACCACTTTCCCTTTCCTTCAAAGTAGCCTACACTGTTTACCAAGTGAGCACAACCACTGTATACATTTTTAACTGTTAAATGTTAAAAATGTATATCTATACTAAATATGTTTTTTAAAACTCCATATCCATATATGCTTTCAAGCGTTCTTTCCATCTCACCTCTCTCTTTTCTATGAGCATCTAAAGGGCCCCTGGGCCTGGGCTGCCATTGTGTCCTAAAAGCAACACATCACATTTGAAGTGCTGCATATCTTCCTGGACTCATATTAGTCATACTCAGCTGATAAAAAAAAAGAAATGACTTGCTTAATTAAACCGCTAACAACAACGAAAAAGATAAACAGGCCTCAGTGTTAAACATTCAAGAAGCTTCTACGCTCTTCTCCATGCTCTGTTTCACTTGCTTGTTTGGTGTGGTGCGCAAAAAATAGCAGTACACATGTCTGAATGTCAGATTAGATCCTAATAGACAGGGTCAGAGAGATCAAAGGTATTAAACTCTATTGTTCTACAAATATCAGGTTTGGAGTGCGAATGCTCAGGTAGTGCTGTGTTTTAGACAGGATCAGGGTGTCTGTGACAGTAGTGAAGTGACATGAGGACCCCGAGGTGTATGAGACACTGAAACGGGTTCAGCTTTTCCAGGAATAGGGCTTGTTTGGCTCACAGTCAGTGGCTTTGTCAGAGTCATCTTCATCTCTCCTCTCTGCCTGCTAAATGCTGCCCCGGGCCACTGTGTCAGGAGGTATTTATCTCCTCTGTGCGCGTATATCTGACTGACGGCATATAAGTGTGTGCGTACAGGTCTCAGAGGACGATTCTTTTAGGGGACGTTGAATTTCTATGATTACCTTTACGGCCTCAGTACTTTCTGATTAATGCCACTTGCACTGTGACTCGCTATATAAATAAAACCTGCAAATAATGCTCCTTTGAATGTATGATGTCTATGTTATCGCATGGGCGCAGTACATCATTTAGGAATCCCGTTCATTATTTCTTTAATGTGTGTGCTGCAGTCTAATTTTTCACTACATTATAATTAGGAGATATTAATGGCCAAGAGTCAGTTAGTTAACTTCCATAAATTTAGCTTAAGCTGTGCATGTCAGTGGAGCAGCAGTTGTCAGTGGTAGTTTAGGTTGATTCATCAAAGTATTTTAGGAGAAAGAACAAAACAAACATGGTGTTATAAATGTTTGTATGTTAAAAAGCCAAGTACTGAGCTCGGTGTGTTAATAACTTATCCTGCATTCAGTACAAGTTAAGCTCAAACAACAGCATTTGTGGCATTAAAAAAAACAAACATTTTTGACAACATGGTCACACTTTATTTTAAGGTCCAGTTCTCTTCTCCATCTATTAACAAACCATTAACTACAACTTTTGCCTCAATAAACTGCTAATTTGCAGCTTATTAATAGTTAGTAAGGTAGTTGGTAAGTTTAGGTATTGGGTAGGATTAGGGATGTAGAATATGGTCATGCAGAATATGTGCTTTATAAGTACTAATAAACAGCCAATATGTTAATAATATATATGCTAATAAGCAACTAGTTAATAGTGAGAATTGGTCCCTATACTAAAGTTTTACCGACAACATAATGTCTAAAACCCTAAAACGACCCTAAAAATGACGTGAACAAGCTTTACAGCTCAAATAGTAGAAATTTTAATAATAAGTAACAGTAATAACAATTAATGGAAGTATAAAATTAATTAACATTTCTGCTTTTAAATCCTAGAAAAATTGACCCCATTTACTTCCATTGTAAGTTTTTCAATGTAACCTCAAATGTTCTTTTTTTTTTAAATGAAAAAATCATTTTATATTTTAAAAAGTTCATATGTATATTATTTGAGAAAATCAACATCATATCACAAATTGTTGAACCCAGAATAATTTGAAAAATGAGAAAACTCTAAAACACAAGCCTTACAGTATGTATACAAACCAGTTTATTTTTTTTAAATAAATCAAATACATTAATGTGCATAACACTTCATTTTACCATCTCTTACAGCATTAGCAAAATAATGGCAGGACTTTTTTTGTTTGATCTGTGTAATTGTATAATAAATTCAAAACAGAGAAACATATCTGAGAGAATGTGTCATTGCTATTCTTTGCTAGCCATTAACTTGTGTCAGTAGTTGATGTGAAATATCTGGTTTGTCTAAACTGTGTGAGTTTGTGGGACTGTGTCTCATTCTGGTAAGAGAGGGTCAGTGGTAGGACTGATGGTCGGGCAGATATGCGTGTGTGTGTGTGTGTGTGTTTGTGTCTGTGGGGGTTGACTGAGGCTGGGAGGCTGAGGTGGAATTGATGGATAAGGTTAGCCGAGCTATCAGACAGAAACATCACAATCAAGCCGTCAGCTCAATGCCTCCCTCTCCCTGCTCTCTTCCTCTCTTTGATAAACACAGGAATAGGATTACAATTTGGACAGGTCCTGGGGCAACAGGGAAGGACTGCCCAACCTTTCAGCCCACACCGAACACGCATCACTGAGCAAAACAGCTCAAAGAAACACCTTCTCCTAACACTTACACACAACGGGCTCAGTGTGTGTGTGGGTCAGGTTTTGCCTGGACCAAGTGTCCCCACAAGGATACCTGTAATCACATACATTGTGAATACTAGTGAACGCTCCCCATGAGGAAAATGGCTTATATACTAAAAAAAAGTCTGTATAAAAATCTAAGGATGTAGAAAGGTTTTTGTGAGGGTTAAGTTTAATATAAAGTAGCTTTAGAGGATTAAAAATATCATTAACTTTGTATAAAAACAATGGCAGTCAAAGGAAGGTTTGTATACCATGATATAAAAACTCACAGTTCATGAATAAAAAACAACAAAAAAACATATTTGACATAATTATAGCTTTAAATTATATAATTGTATATTTTGTTTACAATTTAATAAAATTAATTTATATATAAAATGTATATAGAAATTAGATTTAAATATTAGATTAGAAATTATTTATTCATTAATTAATTTACACGACTGTTCAAAAGCTTGGCCTCAGAATTTATTTTTATTTAATTTAATTTTTTAGATTAGTTAGTTTTTTGTTTTTTTTAGATTATATTAAGTTTTTTTTTCAACAAGAATTCATTAAATTGATCAAAGTAAAAATAAAGACATATATAATGTATTACATAAGACTTCTAATTAATCAAAAATCCTGAATTCTCAGTTTCCAGTAAAATATTGAGCAGTACAATTGTTTTGAGCAATGCTTATAATAATACATGTTTTAATGAGCACCAAATCATCATGTTATAATGATTTGTGAAGGATTATGTGACACTGAAGACCACTGCTGAAAATTCAGATAATTTACATTTGAATAATATTTTATAATATGACTGTTTTACTGTGTGTTTGATCAAATAAATTAGTCTTGGTGAGCATTATTTTCTTCCTTCAAAAGCATTAAAAAACCCTTACCCCAAATCTTTGAATAATAGTATATTTATTCATGCAGTCATGTGAGTGAATTCTGTATGATCAGGCTATATTTAATAATTACTTTTAATTTAAATTATATTTAATTAATAATTTTTAATTAACCGTGAATAATTAGATACAATTAATTGACTCTGCATGCAAAAAAGAAAAAGATCATGAACTTTATGCAACTTGTGTCAGATGAGAGATGATTAAAAATGATAAAAAAAATGTTGTTGACTCATTTTGAGAGTTTCCTTCTGCCCCAAAGTAGTGATGATTTATAATTTAATGTCAAGACAAAAGGGCTTGTGTATATTCAGCACAAAAGCACTCCCCTGACAAGCCCACAGAGGATGTTCTGTAAACTGTTCCAAACCAGTGGAGGAAAAGCAAAATAATGTTTGGAGACCAACGGGGGACTGCAGGCCAATTAAGATGTATTAATTAAGCTTGATGCTCTGCCATTTTTCCCTCTTTTATCTCATTATCTACAATAAAGAGGAAACTCTCACTGTGACCTAGAGAGAGAGAAAGATTTCTTTATTCTCTCACTCTGTGAATTCAAGTGAACGCTTGGGCGAACAGAAATTACCGATCTGCCTGCTCTCTCTGGCAGCTCTACCTGCTATATATGAAACGGATGGACGGATGCCAGTGTGACCTGCTTTTCTTTTTTCTCTCATTTACATGTGCATATATTCCCTTTCTCTCTCTACAATTGCCCCAGGAAACTTATATTATCCCCGTGCTGTTTCATCGACCCTGTTTCTTACTTGCCTTTTCTATACTGCTCTTGGTTTTTCTTCATTCTCTTTCTCTCTGTCTCTTCTTCTGTCTCAAATAGCTTAGAGTCAAATGGCAAAATGATGCTTTAACCTGAAATTTATAATCAGTGGTAATGGAAAGATAGTGGGTTATATCACTTTCACAGACCAAAAAAGTCTACAAAATAAGGAGTAAACACCCCTTGTACACCTGGATGGTTGCAGGCAAATGCTCAGGACACAGTCCTTATACTGTGAAGAGAACAAAAGTCCTACACACAAGTTCCCCATAAATGTGACCCATATATGGTTTCAGAAGACTTTGAATATAGTAAACCAGTCATATAGACTGCTTTTATAGAGCTTGAGAAATTTGGTCACTTGAATTTTGTCTTAAAGGTGAATAAATATTGATTTGGTTTGCAGTATTGCTTTAATTGATCAAATATTGTAATTTGACCAAAGGACATGAATGTGACCGTTATATACAGAATAAAATGAAAGATAAATTGAGGTCTAAATTGTCCTTAATTACTAAACTATAGTTTAGTAATTAAGGGCTAATAGAATATGTACTTAATTAAGTGTAGTGATCCTCTCTGTGTTTTCAATTAGGCTTTAATTATCACTATATTCCTCGCTGTGTCTTTGTTTCAGAAGGAATTAAAGACTTGCTTGGCAAAGGGAAGTTGGAGCTTGCTTTGTGTCTTTCTCTGTCTCTCGTTCTCCGTCATCTGCAAATGGGATCATAGCACTGCAAGGAGGAAAAGCGGCAATACTGTGTGGTAAGAGCACTTGCTGAAACGGTTCCATGTTGTGTTCTTTTGTGAACTCAACTACTGCACTCCCTCCCCCCAGCCACCATCCACTCGCTGTCTACTGTGTGTCGTTCAACGTGGGGCTAGCCAGGGTTCTTGCCGCGAGACCGTGCAAGAAAAGAGGCATCACCATCCCTGCCAAAGTAGGCAAGCCAAGGAAATGCCTCCTACTGAAGGAGAGTCTGGCCCAATTGGACGACATCCCCTAGTATGTAATTCCCTGAGTGTGTTTGGCACTACCAGGGCTCGACTCAATCAGGTGTTTGAGGCCTGAAGGAGGCCCAGCTCATTATCATGCCAGAGTACAGAAGGAATTCCTCCACAGGGGATGAGAAAGAACAGGCTTTCTTTGATATGGCCATTCCCACTTGGATGGTAGCACAGAAATAGATGGCATCAGATCAGTACAGTCATTCATCATGGTTACTCTACTAGTCCGATCCTCCTTCACCTCTGCCACCGGTGAGGGATTCAAAGACAGACACTAGAGTTCCTGCTCACACTGCAACTTAACGGTGAAAGATAAGACCCACAAGAGCAAGTCATCCATGTTAATGCAGTGTTTTTGGACAAACACACCATTAGTTTGAGCTATTTCTTGTTACGTCAGCCCAATTGTGAACATAAGATCCATTGCACAAAATATCAAACAGGATGCAGGTATTAATCAGGATGTAAAATTGAATTTTGAAAGTTTTGAATTTTGAAAAACTATAGGCCTTTTGGAATAGATACATTTGTTTGAATTTTAGCTTTTGAAATTTCATTTGTATCCCAGTTCCAAGTCAACTTCCTGAGAGGTGTGACTACTTAAATTTGATTTCTGTGAATTGAAACGGAACCAGTTCTTCAATTCCAAACACTTCTGGCCACAGTTGGACCATTAATACAGGAGAATGTTTTTCTAGAGCAAGGTAACAGTGTTATCTCTGCGGTGGGAGGCAGCAGTGCGTGTGTAACCTCTGTTCTTTACATCAGGACATTCAGAGACCACAGGCACAAGAGAGTATAAATAATCCAATCGCCCTCCAACCACAACTTCTGTCTGGCCTTATCTGGAAGCAGGGCCTCACTCCCTTCTCCAACGGAGAGACAGACAGAACCCTGCATTTAACAGGAGAACTTTGGCTCCCACGTCCGCTAAAATTGCACTTGAATTGTTCTGGTCTGTCTGAGCAACGTGTAGAAGGTCTGGCTGAGTTGGGCACTGACATTTCCCCATGGGTTGTTTTAATGATTGGGGTGAGGAGTGCTTACAGGGTCTCTTTTCAGGGAGCAGCATGCTCTTCAGATAAGCTGACATGGCATGCTTTAGGAAGCACCCTTACACAGAGGATAAGACAAGAGCAGGAGATATGCTAAGCGAGGGGAAGCTGGCTGGCGATGATCTATTGTTAGGTGAGCGTTGGGAGATTAACGTATGTGGCTGCGGGTGCTTTATCTGCCTGTGAAACTCGCCATCAGCTCACCTTTATCCAACAATGACAAATACAGAGTGGACAACTCTTCCTCTGCGAGCTCCGCTGTATTTATGCCAGGTGCTACATAATCACTCACGTCAGCATCTCAAAAGTTCCCCCCACGGAAAGAAAGGAGGCTGAAAAGAGTCAAGAGATGGTCCACAACGGATAAATGGACAGCGAGGGAGGAGAACGCCGATGGAGAGGACGGTTCAAGAAGAGTGTGAGAGAAAAGAAGAGACATGGGAATAAAAAAGATAAACAGTTTGACCTTGCAATTTTGCCAATTTCTACTGGCCGCCGTTCCTTCTCGCCCCTCTCCTCTCCTTTCTTGCCCTCAGCCCTGTGTGGGACCAATCCTTTTTGGAGGGATAAATAGCATTGCTGTGCTTTAATAGCCCCAGTCCCAAACAGCCGGCCAGGATAAATAAAAGGAACTTTACCCATTTATCTCTTGGAGAAAGGAGTTCCTATTAGGGTCCCCATAGCCACAGGGTCTTTCCCTCCCTGTCTGCTCAGCTTTGGAGATAGCCTGTTTGCTTTAAGATGGTATTGAGTGCTCACCAGGAAAATTACACGCATGGGACCCCCCCACCCCCTTTCCCCCACCCTGGACCCCCCTGCACCTCCCTCCACTCATCACAGACTTGTCCCTCCTGTACCTCTGTGCCAGTGTTGCAGGAGATGCTTCCGATAAGGCTGGATGCATGTGTGTGTTTGTCTATGTGTGTGTGTTAGGGAGGTACAACAGAGTGGGGGCAAAGTGATAATGGTTGGCTGAATGGTTTGGAATAAAGTATCATGGCAAAGCGCCTGGAGTCAGACAGTCAGGGTAGTAATGCAAATGGTTTTCACCCCGGCTCTTCGTCTGGCATAATGATAGCCCTCCAAACAGTATGTATGATGAAACAGAGCGAGGGAAAGATATAAATAAAAATAGCACACCTTCACGGAAAATGACTTTATGTTGCCTTTGGGGATCTTCAGACACACCTTTGTACTTTCCCTGTAGGCTCTGTCTATTCCTCCTTCTATCCCCCTCTCTCTGTATGATTTTTTTTTTTTCATTTGATAAGGCACAAAGTAGATATTTCTGTGAGGAGCAATACGGGCTGATGAAAAGAGAGAGTGGTGGGGTTTAAACAGACCTAACCTCTTGCCTGCCATGTCAATCTCATTTCAGTCTGGTTCAACAGATCAAGATGCTTATTTCCTCCAAAAAATAGAGAAATGAATAAGGAGAAGATTTTTCTTCCACATTTATCTCGAAGAGCCACAAGATATAATGTGGTGAAAAAGAAGCACTAGATACATCATGGGATTTGATTAAATATTTACTCGGATTTGTTTGAAAAAGTTCATTTCGGGAAGATCCCTTGTCCTACTTTCCTTATTCTGCAAGAAGTAAAGTTGAATTTGCAGACAAAAAGCTTTAAAGACTTCTCTTGCCGAATAATTCACAGCAGAGGAGCGGATACATATTTCTCTGCTTTTGTTTGTGCCGAAGCCGTTTCCTCCAAGGAGACTGTCTTAACGTGGCTCAAGACTACAAATCGAGAGCCAATGAGTGCAACATAAGGAAAAGGAAGTGATTTTGTAAATCTCCCATCACAAAGGGAAGATCTGGGAATGCTGCTGGTGATCCTCGATCAGACAGAGGAATCTCTGATATTCTGGATTCTTCCAGGCTCAGAGTCTGTGCCATTTCTCGGCATAGACAGACCTAGCCAGGATGCAACAACATATTAGTGCTAAGAAACAGGGATGTATTGGATGCAATGTTCACCTCTCATCCCATGAAGCACCTAAAGATGGTGGTTTAGGGATAAGAAGTTGGCCGTTTTTGCCATAAATTGAGACACTTGCTCATAATGCCACAACATGCGGTCTTTTATAACATAATGCCATTCTGCTTTTAAGTTCATTTTCACAAAAGTTCTAGAATGTTTTGTCAACACAACCCACTTATCAGTCCTTTACAGCCTCATTTTAATTTGTGTAAACTTAAATATGACATCTAAGCAAGCTCCATATATATGGCACAATACTACTTTCAGTATGACTTTGTTGTTCCTAGCAGCCAACAATATTTGTGTACTTTTATGTTCAGGTCTTTTCTGAAGGTCAAATGTAACAAAAGTCGAGTTTGTACCATGATCTCCAGACTGTCAAGTCTATTAACCGATTAACCTGCCTCAAAAACCAAAGAATTCATTTCCAGCCCATGACGAGCAGAGTTTCCTGAAGTTCCTCCTCTCCTTTCCAAGCAGCTGGTGTAGCCACTTTCAGTCAGGCTATTATTGGCCGTCTCTTTTTCTCTTACAATGCCTTTGTAATATATCATTAGGCTTCCCAGTGTCCTAATATCTCCACAAAGTTTCCTAAGGGTGCCTTCCGCCAGCCGTTGCTAAGTGGTCTTAACCGGCTGCGATAGGGCCGTGTGCTGAGCAGGTTCTTGAGATAGGGACTCTCCGGTGGCGTGGCTCCTCTCTCAGGTCTCTCTCTGGCAAAAAGCTAAAGAAAGGGAATAAAAAAGGGTTGGGAGAGAATGAAAAAGAGGCAGGAGGGAATTGACACAGAGCTTGGCTGCACGCCAGCGCCGGCCTCCTTGCGTTTAATGTACGAGCGGGGATTTATTTAAACAGTGAGAAGAGAGGACAGCTTCACAGCGCCAGATTAATTCCGCTTTTTTATTCAGAAAATAAAAGAGACTTTGAATTATTAAGAGATAGCGGGATTAGGAGCCTCTCTTTCCAACCCCAATCTACGCTCCTTTTAATTTCCACTTCATTAGAATTCTTTTTGAAGTATTTTAATGTGGACAAAGGGAGAGAAAGAGAGAGAAAGCACAAAATATTAAATATCAGTTAAACTGTATTAAACATAAGCCAGGGCCTCTATTCCACCCCCTTCTTTTTTCACAGTCATAGTGATCCTTCCCTCTTGCTTCTCAATTATCAACTTTTATTGTAGGTTCAGCCAAGTGCAGAGTGGAAGATTTTTCAAATGAAACGGCTTCTATGGTCTATTCATGCGGAGGGCTCCAGGGCTGCGGCAGCTTCTTGCTCCCCCTCAAGTCCCCTCAAATGTGTCAGCCGGGCCTGGCGTCAAGCAGCTTGCTCATATAGCATTGAATCTCAGGGATGAGGTCAACGTTCGGTTCAAAAGGTCATGCCGCAGAGTGCTCTTCCAGTAGCAGTGTTTTAATTGGACAATACAGTTGCTTTCCTCATCCAAATGAGGCAGTACTGTAAAAGAAAGCAGTTGGGGGGTGTGAATGTGACCGACTGTGCTCCGTTGAAAGATGGCAGCCACAGTTTGATGGCAATGGCTTTTTTTCCTTCCTTTTTTCTTCTAAGCGGTTTTGGGATTGTTGCTTTTCTTCGCTCTCGTCCTCACACGATTGGCGATATCAGTGGCGTGGGCTGTATGCCCTCTCCAGCTCTCAGCAGAGGCTAAAATGTGATTGTGGTGGAGGATTCTCTCTCTGTCAGGCGACCGGCTCCTAATCTCTGCCAGGCTTTGTGTGGAGGGATTAACCGCTAAAACTGTTAGCGCATATTTACAACTTCTCCAGTAAACTCACAACAGCCTCTCCTGTTGAAGGAGCCCAGCCACCACGGCTAAGCCACGTTTAGCATATGTAATCAAGGCCTTTTAAACAACTATATATGTGTGTGTATTTAGTCTCAAAGAGATGAGCACTGTTTGACCTGCCAGTTTAAATAATGATTTGCTGGAAACACTGGATTACCTGTGTAAACTAAAGATGAGTGTGTTTGCTTTGTGTATTTGTGTAATTTGCACCTCTCATGGGGTTCTCAAGGGATGGAGTGCTGATCGCAGCGCTTGACTGCTAGTTGCCCCAACAAGTTTAGCAGTATGGCTTAGATTTTTTTATTTGTGTTCTACTCTTAATAGTCAATATTAAATAACATATTATTTAAAAATAAGGTAAATAAAAAGATAGTATCAAGTTCTTAGAAATGTACTTTTTTTGTGTTTGTGTGGGTGTCATATGGATTTGAAAATTTTGAAGAAAAGTTTAAACATTTAATGAATCTAAAAATGTCATGTGGTGTAACTATCAAGAAAAAAAGTAACAACATCTTCCTTATTTACAGTAATTTGTTGTTGTTGTTGTTATCAAAATAAGTTTTTAATAAGATGATACTTTTTTCTACATTATTTTCAGGAAAGTTGTATCACCCTAACACTTTGCTCATCAAAAAATGTAAACTTGCTCATCGTAGAAAAGGAGTCGACAAATGATTTATTTTATTTTATTTTTTTCAGTTAACTAGGACAAAAATGGGTTTCATTGATCCAAGAAACATTAGGGGTTTTAATTCAATATGTTGAGTTTACAGACATTCTTCATTACTAGAGCTTTCTTTTTCCTCTCATTCTCTTTCTCCCTCATTCTCTCCTCCTATAAATACAAGCTTTTGTCAGCAATAGTGTAGTTAGTCTATAATGCGGTTTGTGGAGTCGCAAGTGTCTTCTTTCAAAAAGTAATGTGAACAAAATGAAGAGCACTGGGAGTCCATGCCGTTGGCTTCTCACTAGCATCTGCTCCTTATCAGTAGATCAGGACGCTGCCATGTGATTTAAAGCCTGACGAGGTGGCCCTTGTGTCTGTCTTTTGTTATTGAAATAAAGCTGGGGACCCGTCGCCCCTCTGTACCCCCCACCTAACCCAAACAAGTGTATCTGCAGAAACACACTGGCTTGTTATGGTAATGACCAGTGTGTGAGCTTTGTGTATGCGTTGGGTTCGTGTGGGTTTGTGATCTACCCCCCAGAATATTTTGGGAGCCTGGTCCCATTTGATGTACACTCTGAAAATCTGTATGGCCCAAGGGGACAGCGCTAAACATGCTAACAATGCTAGCAGTATGAAGCTTGACCTTTTTTCACTTGTCTAGCTGATGGAAAAAGGAAGAAGAACAATGCAATGGAACACCTACAGACTTTTATACAGTAAATGTTTGTTTTTTCAACTTATGTTGAAAAAAACAACTATTTTTTCAACTATTGGCCACTCAATGTACTGTATTTCTATAGGTCATATGAGCTCTGCGGTGACATTTGTGCATTTTTATGCATTAGGCTGTTGCTGTTCCAACTTAAAAAGGAACAGATATGGACTTGCGCGCGTCTGTATGTAATATATATATATATATATATATATATATATATATATATATATATATGTATGCATATATAATGTATACACACACACACACACACACACACAATGATAAAGTCAAAAGTTGATTACATTCAAGCCATTGAAATATTTATTGTATTAATGGTTTCTATTAAGTTTCATACCTATTTTGAGTTTCTGTTGTGATATAATTTTCTACTGAAGTTGGTGTAAAGTAATTATTATTTAAATGTTATTAAAATATTTATTTTATTGATTGTATTTAGAATAAATGTATTTAGTCTTGGCAAAACAAAAAATGTTGCCCATTTTATTCCAAGAATATCATTACCATCACTGTCATTTTCATTTTCACCAAAGTACATAATTTCAGATTTCAGCGTTTTGACCTTTTAGGTGAAAAAGAAGACAAAAATCTCCTGTGAAGCATTTATGTAAATTAGTATACATTTGTCAATGGACAAATTCATTAAACTAGTGAGTCGAAGGACTTAGAATTGAAGGTGTTTCACTTTTTTCAAGTAATCTGGTCCTTGCAACGTCTACTGTTCCAAGTGAAAGAAGGAATTTGAATTTCATCCGCACACAAACTATTATGTCAGACAGTCTTATGGCATTTCTAAGATCTTATTTTATTCGTCACAGAAATGTTGGCCACAAACTGACAACCATTGCCTCAGTCCTAAATGGGAAGTCATCCAATATCTGATGCGATCAACAACCTGCAGAGGGGGAAAAAAGTGTCATCTGCCTGACGAGCGAAAATCCAAGGCACGTAATCTTGTGACGGGTGTGCTCACAAAAATAGATTTGTAAATAGAGAAAAAAATGGAGGCTTTCCTGACTGAGATGGTTTTAAAGTCTGATTCAGTGATGCAAGCAGCAGGACTGCTAATCCCTGACCCACAATTAAAATAATGGAGTACTGGAGTCTCTACCCTTGGAGCTCCTCCAAAAACCCACCGACTAAACAGTATATTAAGATGGTTAGCAAGGAAGAGAAAGTGAGCGAGAGAGAGAGAACAATGTCAAACCATCTGTTAAAAAGAGAATACCTGATAAACATCGTCTATTTAAACAAACCTAATGCTTGACTGCTTGTTGTGGGATGCATTTCATACATAAAATATGTTCCGTCACTGATATTGGGCCTTATCAGAGGGGAGAGAGGCAGAGGCAGGCTGGGGGAGCCTGGGTGGGAGCGCTGGGCTGTTTGTGGAGAATGATTGGGGCCCCAGAGCTAGAGATGTTCGGCTGATAACATCAGTCCGTCTGTCTGTCAGCCTCCGAGGCAGGGGTGACAGAAGAGAGAGAGAGCGAGAAAGAAAGAGGGCGAGGGAGAAAAATGCAATGAAAAAGGAGAAATTGATAGATAGAAAACATGTGAAAGGGAGAGGAAGTGCTTGGACGTCTGGTTCAAGTGAATATGGAAAGCCTCCTCTAAGGTTCTGCCCCCTGAGACGGATAGAAGGAACTGCCTCACCCCTCGCAGGCAAGAGCAGGGGCCCTGGATTCTCCCAAAGGAACACAGCCACAATAAAGGGAGCACGCTGTCTAATGCTGGGTGCGCGTCGCTCCCAGAGTGGCTGTCTACATACAGAAGGGATTCAAGCGTAGATCAAGGGAGCATAGTCACAAAGATGGAGTATAATGGGCCGGGTGATGTTGAATGATGTTGAATTGTCTTTGCTTCACCATAAGCTGTGCCTTTATCAAGCTGACCTTCTTTTTATGGAAGTGGCCACGGCATTGAACTCCCAGCACCTGATGAATTGCCAGGTAGAGAGGCCTTTTGTAGAAGCCAAGGCTGAGAGATTCAGACAAGATGACCTACAGACACCTCAGCCAAACCATGACCCCACTACAAAACATGAGTCCCTGTGTGAGGGAGAATCAGGGTTCCTGGTGTACAATAACTTGTTGTAACCATCTGTGTGTCCTTTAGAACTGTGGTCCTCAGCAGTCAGCTGGCTTTACTTTACGACATTGGACATAGAATGATGACTGAATCTAGTCCTAAAACTGTTTGTGTAGAAAAGTAAAAAAAAACAAAAAGAAAAACAATAAAACAACTGAATACAAAATAATAATATGATGTAAATTAAATAGGAAAACTGATCATTTTGTTATTGTATATATAAACAGGGATCTATCTATCTATGTATCTGTCTGTCTGTCTGTCTGTCTGTCTCGTCAATACATATTATTTTTTATACTGTTAAAAACTAGCATAAAATGGTAATTTTTATCAAATTTAGTGGATGTGGATTTAAAAATATCTTAAGTAAACACATTAATACCCTCAAAATATTTGTTTGTGATTTTTTTCTCTCAATTTTTTGCAGACCCTCCATGGTATCCCATTGCAACTCTTGTTGGCATAAACAACAGCAAAAATTGATTGATAGTTTTTACATTTTGACAGCTGCAAGTGAATTTGCATTTAATGTAGTTTCGTTTAGTTTAGTTTAGTGTGGCTAGTGACAGATAAATTTTCCAAAAATACAGTACAGCATAATCTTTGACATAAACAACAAGATATATGGGAAGTGTAGATGTTGCTACACTATGGAAGGTTATAACGATTATATAGTTGCATCTTATTTTTATATAGCTTTATTTATTAATTTATTTTTTTATTTCTGCTAGTTTTTCTCTGAACATACTGTGATCCACATTTGGGTCTTAACCCACCAGTTTAGATCCATGACTCTAGAATGCCCCAGAAATGTAAAATATGCATTGTGTTTTCTGTCTTTGTGTGTAAATAGGTGTGTTGGAAAGTGTTTAGTTACTGTGGTGTCTTGCACCTGGACTCCATAAGGCAGACATAAACAGGATTATCAGCAAGAGGAAGGTGTATGTGTGTGCGATTCAAGGTTCTGCGGAGCTGAAAAATTCCATTTGTCAGATCACTGGCTTCCATGAATACTTAAGAAAGGGAAAATACACTGCTGCCTATCATAGACTAATTAGACTTGTTAAGACATGGACCACATATGACTAGAATATCCACTATATAAACATCACATGTGGATTTTTCTTCCTTTTTGAACAGTTAAGTGGCTATAATCATCTTTTGAGGACTGAGTGTTCAGACAAATTGCTATTCATAAAAAAAACAAGTGCGAGTTGCTTTATGGTTGTGTTAATGAATACGATTAATCGTATAAACAAGGTTTTCTGTTGAAATCTAGGACTTCTTAATCATGATCATCATAATGACATCAATACGATACTAGTAATACTCTGAAGTGATGTGACACTTAAATTCTTATGTAGAAAGTATGTAAACAAGTTAATGGAATGTAATAGTATGACAGCGAGCACAACCTATTCACTCACCATCTTATGCTTTTGGTACACAAAACACAAGCAGTCAGATGATACTGCTACGCAACCACTGGGAGTTAGGGTGTACCCACAGCCATATCAACCTGCAGCCCAAGACCGGTTGCCCACTGAAGCTAAGCAGGGTTGAGCCTGGTCAGTACCTGGATGGGAGACCTCTTGGGAAAACTAGGTTGCTGTTGGAAGAGGTGTTAGTGAGGCCAGCAGGGGGTGCTCACCCTGTGGTCTGTGTGGGTCCTAACGCCCTGGTATAGTGACGGGGACACTATACTGTCAAAAAGCACTGTCTTTCGGATGAGACGTTAAACCGAGGTCCTGACTCTCTGTGGTCATTAAAAATCCCATGGCACTTCTCGTAAAGAGTAGGGGTGTAACCCCGGTGTCCTGGCCAAATTCCCTCCACTGGCCCTTGTCTATCATGGCCTCCTAATAATCCCCATCCATTTGATTGGCTCTATCACACTCTCCTCTCCACCTGTAGCTGGTGTGTGGTGAGCGCACTGGCGCCGTTGTACTGTGGCTGCCGTCGCATCATCCAAGTGGATGCTGCACACTGGTGGTGGTTGAGGAGAGACCCTCCACATGATTGAAAAGTGCTTTGGGTGTACAGCAATACACCATAAGGCGCTATATAAATGCATTATTCATTCATTCAATCATACGCTGCAAGTCTACAGAGAAACAAAGTTCTCTTTTAAAGGTAGTAGATTTATAATATTCATAATATGACTGTTTCTGATAGCTAACCACTTTTATAAAGTTTGCAAGGTTCATGATGATTATATAAGTAGCATGTGTAATTAAAATGTTGCATGGCCATATTATACATCCTACCCAATACCTAAACTTAACAACTACCTTACTTACTAGTAATAAGAAGCAAATTAGGAGTTTATTGAGGCAAAAGTCATAGTTAATGGGTTGTTATTGGCGAGAAGTGGACCATAAAATTAAGTGTGACCAAAGATATATATTTTAGCTATGAGTATTTTGTGTGGGACCAAATGCAATGTTTTGTTTTTGTTTCCAACTAATTTGTATATTCTGATACTGACCAGCAGTCAACCTGACCAGACCTGACCCTTATGTGGTCTATACATGGGCCTAATGCAAGATTATAGCAACGTAATGTGCATTAGAGTTTGGGACTAAATACTGTATTAACAGTGAAGTTGAGAGTTTGCTGTACTGGTAACGTTGTCCTATAGACTAGAGTCCTTTAAACCATGTTACTGTGTTTGAAAAGTAAAACCTGGTTGTGAGTGGTCCTGAGCAATCAAATGGATATTTTGTTTTTTGGAGGTGGAAAAAAAGTCTTGTGGTTTTAGGAGATCTTTAATAACAATTTTAAAAAGTGTGAAGTGTGAAAATTGTATACTATTGACCACTCGATATACTGTATCTCTATAGGTCATATGAGCTCTGCGGTGACATTTGTGCATTTTCATGCATTAGGCTGTTGTTGTTCCAATGTAAAAAGAAACAGATATGGACTGAATGTAAACAGAAAAAAAAAGAGAAAAGGAAAAATCAATGGAGCTGCTAAGCACCGACATGTAATTACATTCGTGATTAGTATTGATTATGAGTCATACAATCGGCCTATATATATTTAATATCACAGATAAGATTATTTGCATTGTGCCAAACTCATTTGTCTTGTATTCTGTGGTTTTCATGTTTATCTGTTTTATTTGCACTTGTTGTTTTGCTAGAAGATTGAAGAATTAGATAAATAAACTAGAAAAGTACTATTCCAAAGCTTACATTTGAAAGCCTGAAAGTTGGTTTGAAAACTATTAAATAATTTATTTGTTAAAAAAAACAATACAGCAAAAAAGTAATATTGTGAAATAGTGTTGCAATTTAATAACTTTAATAACCTTTTAATTTTAATATGTATTTTAAAATGTAATTTATTCCAGTTAAACTGGAAAAGCTGAATTTGCTGCAGTCATTACTCCAGACGTCAGTGTCGCATGATCCTTTGGAAATCATCCTAACATGCCGATTTTGTGTTCAAGTAACATAAATAATGTTCAATGTAACATCATCATAGAAGTCTGTCACTTTTGACCAATTTAATGCATCTTGGTGATTTAAAACAGACCAAAAAATATTTCTGACCCCAAACAGTGAACAGCAGTGTATTTAGTTTGAGAAATGCCTTTTAGAGTTAAAGTTTTTTAAAAAGTTGAATATAAGTAGTATAAGACCATTTCTGTTAATGTACATTTGAAGACCAAACATTTATGAATGCCAAACAAAATTTTTGATTAGCTCACTAATTGCTTGATTTACCAATGTCTTTCTATGATTAACTAGCCCATATGACAACACAGAGCATGATGCATTAGCATGATAAAACTGCTGCTTAGCTACATCATTTAGCAGTAGTTTGGATGTCTTGAGTTTTAATCGTGCAGTACTTCTGTGTTTGTGCTCATTTTTCAGTTTCCTGTGCATATGTGTATATGTGTTCGAGTTTGTTTCTTCTCCTCTTCCCCGGTGGTGCAGGTTTTGTGCTGCACGGAGAGGGATGGCCCAGATCACTTAGACATGTGAATGATCTATAGTTTTTACCGAGGCAGATTGTCTGCAAGGTTGAAGAGATTAGTTGCATCTGGGGCTTTACAGAACGTGGCAAATTGTGGCCTTTCTTTAGTGCGAGCGATAAGGCCTTAAATGAAGGGAGTCTTCTTATCAGTCCAGTGCTAGCCATAAATCACAAACGCCTGCTCCCCGCAACTACCCCTGGTGGTTTCTATCTGCATTCTGGGGTTAGGGGGAGCCCATCACCACCACACAACAAGCATACACACCATTTGCCTTCTAAATCATCCTCTGCACATCCACACACACTCTAGACGGTACATTATAAACCTAGAGACGCTCTCTTCTCTTCTCTCTCTGACAATTGCTATTGCTTCAGCCATTTCCCTCGCTTTTTCACTCCCTCATTTCTCCAAATGTGCCTTCAAAGAGAGTCTGATTGAATGGTATCAGAATTTAATCCAGGAAACATTGACATACTAGTACTAGTTCAAATGAATAGCATGAGAAAACAGCATTTAATGGGATATTGTCCCTCTTTTGTCTTTCTCGAGCTAAAAGGAAAATAGAGTGGATAGCATTAGCTTTAATGAGCTTGTGTAAGTGATTCACTTGATTTATTATTTTTCCTGCGTCTTAGTAATTAATGCTTTCAGTCCTGACTTTTGTTGTTTCTCTCTCTCTCTCTCGGACTATTCACAGCCCTTTGAGTTGTGCTCATCATCTTGTTCCAGTTGCATATGATTTTGACTGCGTACAACACCACACAAATAGCTTTCTTACACTTCAATAGGCTTCTATAGGCTCTTTAATGACAGGCCTTATGCTGTCATTCACAATAAGAGCATTTATTGTCCAGTGAAATACTTTACGCCACTTCTTCCTATGCTGAATGTACGAAAGGTGACTAACAAGGTCAGCAGTACTGGACCCACTGTAAAATACTAAATCAACTATTTTATTTAAAATGGTGTTTTGTCAGTTTAGTGGAATAATTGAATAACCAATGAAAGACAAAGCCGCATTCCAGAGATTAATCTGAAAGTTCAATTTATGAGTGCTCTCACTCAGTTTTAGCAGAAATGTATGAAATATACAATAAACTCTTCCAATTTTTGAATTATAACCCCATGAATTACAATAAATATTCAGTTTTAAAAAATGACAACACTAGTAACAACTGTAACAATGCCACAGAACACTATTTTCTAGAGAGACAAAATTAGATAATTTAACCTCAAAACAGTATTGACTAATTTATCTTAAATCTTAAAAAAATAAATAAATAAATAAATAATGATATTCAGATGAAATGCCAAAATTAAGAATAGCATTGCCATTCTGACTAACACTGAAATTTGATCATTTGTTGAACTATGCACTTGGTAACACTTTATTTTACAGTTCTCTTCCGCATGTACATACTATGTACTTATTATATAAATTACAATAACTGGGTAATAACTAGGTATTAACCCTGAACCTGCTTCTAAACCTAACCTTAACCCACGTAATTACCTATTACTTAGTACTGTCTAGGTAAGTACATGTAAGCGCACCTTCTGTAAAATAAAATGCAACCCACTTATTGTGTACATGATTTTACATCGTACATAAAAATGGCTACACTTTATTTTAAGGTGTGCTTGTTACATTGTAATTATACATTTAAGTACTGAGTAATATAAATATAAAACTAACTACATGTACTTACTATATGGTTAGGGTTAGAATTAGGGTTTGATTTAGGATTACTTGCATGTAATGATGCATCATTTATTGTTAATATAATAGTAAGTACATGTAACGTGTAACAAGGACACCTTTAAACAAAGTGTTACCAAAAATACCTGCATGTAATTACATTTATTATTAATTTCTCTAATTACGTCTCTAATTACACCCTTAAATCTAACCATACCGCAAAACCTGGCCCTAACCTTTACCGTATTTCACCTTTTGTTTTGCAATACAACATGAATACAATAAAAACATTGTACCAAACTTTTTTTTTTTTTTTTTGACCTAAGTGCATAGTAGTTAAAGACACCTAATACAAAGCGGGACACCATCACTAACTCCAGGGGTGGACAGTCCTCAATCAGGCTTAAATGGCAGTAGATTAGACCCTGCACATTTATCAGTATGTGTAAATGAGAAAGCAGTTAGCGTTGGCCCGGCCAGACCGGGGTATTAGAACAAGTAGCTTAAGATGATATCACAATACACACTGCCTGCAGGCTGACTGCAGATTACTAGGTCAGGAAAACAAGAGAGAAGGAGAAAAAAGAGTGTTGACAAACAATCAGGGCTTTATTAGGCATTAATTATATGTTAAGCCTGCACTCGCTCCTAACCGGAGAAAACGCAAGCTTATAGGAGACCTGTGGGGTTTAGCGCCCCTTGCCTTATCAAGGTCACAAGTCATCAGTCAGTGTCGTTTGACTTCACAGTCTGCTAATCACTGAGGTTACCGGGCAGGAATGGTTGCCGTTTCCCCTAAATTCATTTGACCTCTGTTGAGGAACTCAGCGTGAGCTACACCGCGATACAAATCACTAATCTGACAGGCTAACTGATAAGATGAAGCTTAAACTACAGCGGTGACAGGCAAATTATCATTATGAGACAGTTGGAAGAATTATTCGAGCGCTGGATTCTCTGTATAACACAATACCAGACCTCTGATCACCCGAAGTGCACGTCTGGAGGTTCGTTGTGTTGTCCATTGTGTTGCCCATTCTTGCCTTATCCTGTTGCAAGACACCTTCCTCTGAATGGAGAACTGCCATGTACTCATAACCCCTCAGAAGGAAGATGAAACGGGCCAGAGAGGAAACAATTTCATTGTTCACTGATATCTTTAATTGTGATGGGAGAGGGGATTATGTAGATTTTGGTAAGCCCTACTGACAAGAAATGTTTGAAAGCAAATGGCCCATAGAGCAGGAATGTGTATGTGTGTGCGAGTGTGTTTAGAAGAACATCTCTTCCATATAATAGGGTAATCCCAGAGCCAGGGGATCCCTTCTTCTTCTTCTTACCAAAAAGGAAACACATACTGTTGTCTTTTGTGTTCTGTGGTCTTCATGCTAAAGAAAGCAAGAGAGGAGGGGATTGTAGTGGAGATGATGAGTTGTTGGCTAATTGGCCTAGAGTTAAACTTGACTTAGCTATTATTAAGTGTTATTGCTGACCTGCACAGACTGTGGCATCAGGACGTGATCTTGTGCTTTAGGGCTTCTCTAATACACAGTTAATTATAAATAACTATTAATATTACATTCAAAATGTTAGCGGTACATGACCCCAAACACCCTACATAAATGCATAAGGATGCCAAAATAACCCATACTGGATTCAGTGGTTGTATTCACAGAAAAAGCATCCTTTTCATCATAATTAAATCATTTAAGATTATACAAATGCTTTATTTTAAAAATGTTAACTTGTTCACATGCAATATACTACACTACCATTTAAAACTCAGTAGGAATATACATTATATATATATATATATATAATTTATTTTATGCTGAACAGGGCATTTGATCAAAATACTAATAATCAGTAATAGTGTGAAATAATAATAAGTGCTTTTGTTTTTTTAATACATTTTAAAATGTGATTTATTCTTGTTAATGTTAAAGCTGAATTTTCAGCAGCCATTACTCCAATCCTATCTTCAGTGTAACGTGGTCTTTCAGAAATCATTATAATATGCTGATTTGGTGCTCAGAAAACATTTCTTCTTATTATCAGTGCTACTTAACATCTGTGCGTAAACTGTGATACATTCAGAATCCTTTGATGAATAGAACGTTTTAAAAAAGCATTTTATTTAAAATAGAAATATTATACTATGATTACATTATAAATGTCCTTAAAATTTAATGCATTCTTGCTGAATAAAAGAAAAAAAAAGGCAAGTAAAAATCGTACTTTTCACATTTGGATGCATCATCACAATCTTTTGATTCAAAAGAAACTTTAGATCTATATGTATGAAATCACTTTTATGAAGATAAAAATCAAGCAAATAAGTAACTAAATAAATAATAGTTTACACACACACACACACACATATATATATATATATATATATATATTTTTTTTTTTTTACAAATTATTGAAATGTTGAAAAACCAGAAAGAAATTTTTTTATTTTTTCATTTAGTTTCAAAGAATTAAATATTATTTTATGACAAAAATGTTCACAAAAATACCATGGTGAGTGAGTATTCTATATATAGAAATGCAAATGGGCCATTTTGACACCTTTTTCAAAGGCAGGTATACTTGCTGGGTTTTGTTGGCTCAGTAATGTTAAACCTGTTGGCAGAGTGATCTAGCCTTTTAGTTTGCATGCACTTCAAAAAATTCAGACTAGAATAATAATTAGACTTTTTAAAATGTCATCTAAACCTTTAGTTTGACTTTAAGTATGACTGCAGATCAGTGATTTTATCTCAGCTTTATCCAGCATATACAATATACGTTATCCATACCACAAGTGGCATCAGCGTTGTGAACATGCTCTAAAAGACAGAAGTGTCATGTATTCAGTCCTTCAAATATTCAGTTACACATGTCACGTATACCTGGGCAGATGACTGTTAGCTCAACTACACAATAATCCACTGGCTGGCTTTATCAATAAACACTATAGGATATACTCTCAAGAATTTCGCATGAGGCCCTAAAGCAAAGTGTATAATTTTCCAAGCAATCCTGAATACCTTGATTAGTTCAGGTGTGTTTGAGCTGGAGTTCCAGGAGCAGGATTGAACATCCTTGGACCTGTACCCTCTGTCTTTAAATCTGCTTGAGTCTCTGAAGAGGTCCCATCCTATGTAAAGATGAGGGTCACTGCATTGTGCCATTCAATCATTCAATGCACATTGGGATGTATTCATACATATACATTTCTAAGGCTATATGTCATTACTGTATGGCTTATACATTGTTTATGATATGATGGCAGAGGTCAATCGCTGTGATTTCTGTGAGATTCGCCCAAGGATTTCTCTCTGTGTTTAGATTGAGTTCTGTGCGGAGAGACAGGAGAAGGAGGGATAAGCAATAAGGGATGTAAGAAAGGAGGCCGTGTGATTTGTGTAAAGGATAAACAAAGACTAAAACTAATTACTGCTGGAGGTCAGCACTCCAAATGCATATTCAAAAGCGCGGGGCGTTGCAGCAAATTTACAGCGGTCACACTTATTTAGCAGCCTGAATAGGCAATTTCGCAGCAAATCTGGAGAGAAAGGGGGACATGAAAAGTTGTGAAGAATTGATGACGGACTCCTTGAGAGAGAGCAAAATAAAACTGACCATGAAATCTGGAGCCTGGAATTAAATTGGCTGGAAGAAGAGATGAAAAAAGGGAGAAAAGGTGCGGGGTGTGACTTATAAAAGTGGTTTTGTGTGAATGCCAAGGTTAATTTGCACATCAGTTAAATGGATTATTAAATTTGAGAGGATAAGTTTAAAGGAAGGAAACCGTAATGGCCTGCTAGATATCATTCAGCATTAGATTGATGAAATCTGCGGGTTGTGAGGAACAGCGTTTCCTCTCAGCTCAGCGAGGTTCAAAGGCAAACCATTCTCATAGCTGATATATAAAATAATACGAATAATATGTAAAGTTATCAATGCTTACTTTGTATGCCAGTCACCTCAACAGATGCCAGGTTTCTCGGAAATACAAGAAGATCAAAATCTTTGTCACCCTTTCATTTTCATTCGTAAATGCATTTATTTTTTTACATTCAAGTTCTCACTTGTTTAGTTTTTTCATTATCTGTTAAATTAACCAAGTTGTGCGTAGTCAATAAGTCACTTGGAGTGTAAAGCTTCCAGTAAGCAGGTAGCATGAATATGCAGAGGTTAACCGGGGGCCAAATGCCTCTTTCAACATTCAACGGCATCCATCACTGCCCAGATTGGCAGACACCAGTCACTTCAAAACAATCTACAGTCTTTTGAGGCCACATGCAGATCGCTGCAGGAGCGGGAAACCCGGCCGCCATTAAAGTAGATACACCAAAACCAATTGTAGAATATTAGCTGGGAAGTGACAAGGAGGAACTGACAAGGCTTTTTACTGCTGGATGGAGTTCCTCCAAACCGTGAAATTTGAATACTTGGCAACTAAGAAAACAATTCTTGCTGGTGCGTTGAGTAGCTGCCCCATTTGAGTTGAGAGAGAGCGACTGTGGGACAGAAAGGGATAAAGAGACAGAAAGAGGGCCAATGTCTTGTTAATTGCCTTTGGTCACCCACACAGGCAAAACGGGTGCCACATGGCTCAGAACTGCAGACTGGGCAAGAGGCACAAAGGGTTGATAGATATTTTATCGCTCAAGTTAACGGTTAATACATTTCCATTCCCCGAGAAATCTGTCACTCGAAAAAGTAAAGAGTAAGGCAAATTAAACGGAGATAGAGAGAGACCGGCGAAGAAAAGAACTCGAGTGGGTGACACAGTTTTAGAATGCCCTATCTTTTGGCCATCCCCTCTTTTGAAAGAAATAAAGAGCCAGTGCCGCTTTCTTCTCTTCCTTTTCTTCTTTCACTTTTCTCTCTTTCTTTTTCTCTCCCACCCGTTCCCATATCTCTCACTTTCCTTAGCGGGTAAAAAAAAAATTCTCATGAATGATGTATGTGTGTCTTGTTATCAACAGCGATTTCTATAGACCTCGACGCATTCACCAAGACATTCATGGCGTAATTGTTAATTTTAATGCCATAATGGCTTCAGATGGGAGGCCTGATTAGACATTTATTGCACAATTAAATGAAACATACTCAAAAATCACAAAAGGCTTCCATAATTATTTCAGGCCATTAATAAAATGGGCATTAAATTATATTGGACACAAAAGAGAAGTGAAATAGATTTCCATTAGAGCAATGGAGGCAGAGAGGGGGTAATAGATCCTGCCTGAATTCACTCTGAAATTAATTGTTGGCCAGCCTATTTCCACATACAGTGGAATAAATGAATGAGAATAGAGAGGAAGGAGTTGGTGGCCATGAGAGAGGGGCTGTGGGGGTGACATTAGGAGTCTCTGATAAAGCCCTTTTGTTTGAGAGCCTACTATAGCTATTATATTCAAAAGGGGACGAGAGGCACATAGTGATTTCAAATAGATTTGAACGTTCAGAGGATGCAGGATCCCTGAGTTGCATTCGCACTTGGAATAATTTGCGGCGCTTATAACTTTTAAGTTTGAGGGTTTGTTGTCGAATAAACACGTCTCGCAAAGCTGAGTGCAAAAGAATGTTCAAGAAGCGCATCTAGCTAGAAACTGCATCTATAGAAACTTGCTACATTTTTGGTCAACAATATATATTTTCAAGATGTGGATATGGTAAAACCATGACTGTAATTACTGTTAAGAAATAAAAACATTATGACTGGCTCTTATTAATGCACCAACAAAGTTAATAAACAGGCTTTTAGAACATAACACTGTTTTTCATCTCCAACAAACACACAGGAGCACTTTAAACTGATTCAAAAGCGAACGATCTGAAAAGCGCTTCAGAGCACAGTTCTAATAGGAAGCCAAATAGAATTGTCTTTTGAACTGCTGCTCCATTGAGAATCACAAAGTGTAAAGGAAAAGGAGAACTGATATCTCACAATGCAATAACAGATCCCCCTCCCAATAAAAAGAATCAATCAACACCCAGTACCAATGTTTATTATTCCAGTTTCATCTAAATCAATTTTTCTGCATTCAAAGGCATTCAGATCTTTTAATTGACTCTCTTTTATCATTGCCCTTTTGGTTTTCTTTTTACTTTGCTTTTTTTCTCTCTCTCTCTGTGTACCTTGGTTCTGAGCGTGGTTGCGAGATGCTTGCTTGTATAGTGTTCTTCCTTTAAATCATGCATGTCACTACTAGTGTCAGCCAATAAAAGAAAAGCAGAATGTCAGGGTTTGTGTGAAGTTGATTTGTATTGAAAGGATCATAGAAATTATAGATAATATGAGTTTGTTTAGCATCAGGGTTATTCATTCCTTCAGTGTTGCATTCAGTGTTCATTCAACAGTGGAACTGAAATGCATTTTACACCGGTGTTACTGATTTTGCAGCTTGTTTTACATTCAGTTAGTGTAATTTTACTTCCAAAATGCCCTTAATCTCCTTCGCTACCACTTTAATGGAGAGTTTACTAACAATACACATTTTTGAAAACCCATTAGACTTATCGAGTTATCTTTGGAACACAAATGTTCTCTCTTCAATTTAGTCTGTCCTTTGAAAGTCTACGCAACCAAAATTTCCATGCATTAAAAAAATACATGAAAACATCTTCATGCATTAAAGATTTTACATTGTAAAAGTAGTTCAAATGAATTGGGCGGTTTAATCAAGTCTTTTGAAGAAACATGATCGCTTTATATTATGAACAGATATAATGCAGTTTTTTATAGATATAGCCTATATAAACATTGGTCAACTTACATAGAGCTTATCAAATATGGTAAACACAGAAGCTTGCTTGATGCACCAAAACCAATGAGGTTTTTGCTCAGTTGAGTTTATGGGTTTGGAATGATATGAGGGTTTATAAATAATGTCAGAATTTTCATTTTTGGCTGAACTATCCCTTTAATTCTCAATGCAATAATGGCTAAATGAGGACAAATAAAAACTATGCTGATTAAAGCGGTGACACCGGCGTCCCTGGTTTTGAATAGTGTTTTTATGTATTTTTATTTATTTATCTCCCTCTTTATTTTCCATATCCTTCCTCAAGAGGCCGATCTAGCAGGAACTCTTCCAGTCACAATTACCAATCATGAAGCTGAAAGTGTGCCGCAAGTCATCCCAGCCGTGAGCGAGCCTTTCTTCCTCTTAATGAAGGTCAGAGAACAGGCCCCATTTCTCTTTTTGGGTGATAATTCATCCCTATCTCCTGTTATCTGTGCCTGGCCCCTTTAATCCTAATTGTGTTGTATGATTGTGCGATGCTTGCTTCTGTGTCTCTGAAGCATTACCCTCCTCCTTTCATTATCAACCAATGCCTTGAACCTCTTTTAATTTCCATTCTGTTTTATTTCATTCAATCATTGGTCTCTGTCTTTCCTTTTTCATTAACTCTGCCCTTTGCACAAGGCATAGGATTCTCTAAGGGGTCCTTATTGGGCTCCTTCGTGAAATATTATATTGTAAAAAATATTTGACCATGAGAATTGTCAATTTTATACGTCTCCCGTCGGTCATACGTTTCTGCCCGATGCTCATTTCGGTTTTGATTAGGGCTTGGTCCCAGCTATTGATAATCACAGATTGATATGGGGACAGAATGAAGAAGAGGAAACAGATATGTAAACAGCCGAAGATGGACTGGGTCTGGCCATGACTGGATACTTTCCCAGACATGTGGTCCAATCTTGAGGCATCGATGACTTGTCTTTCACCATTTTCCCAAAATGGCATTATGCGCATCACTCCTATGGCCGCTCCAAAAAGGGGCCTGGGATGGTGCGTGGGCTAATGAAATTTCTCCAAACCAAACAGATTTTTTTGTAAATATATATTTTGCAGAGGTTCCAGAAAAATGCTGGCTGTGACAGCTGACTAAAATCAATTTCCACACTGGAGAGAAATGGGAGCCAAGAGCCACGGCCAGAACAAACACTGGCAATTTGAATATGCGAAATAATGTCAGTCTGTGAGGAGGAAGCAGGCCGGGGGAGGGAGATGGAATGGGGGCGGGGGCGGGGGGGGGGGGGGGGGGGGGGTTGAGGCAATACTCCACTTTTCAACCCACTGTCTCATAATGGATAGAATTTTCTGAATTTTACCTTTCAGACTGGCAGCCGGAGTGAAAAGTTGCTGGAGGTCATCAGGGGTTTGCTTAGAGTTGACTCAAAACATGCCAAAACAACTTTTAACTTCCATTACAGTCTGTCTATATAATTGGCTGACATAGCAGCTCTTAGGGGAGGGAACATTATAATTCAGTTCATTTTTGATAAGTGCCAGTGGTCTTTAAGTATATTTGCCAATGTAAACAGTTCATTTTCAATGCGAGTTACTTCATTGGCCCTTCACTGCTGCTATTTAGCAGTCATTTACAATAGGTAATCTTTGTCATTAATAGTAAAACAAGCACACACACACATATATAGTAAATAGTAGTAAATACTGTAGTAACCTAACCTTTAAACCTCTTGGTGGCCCTTTAAAGTAGTTTTATCATGATACAGTCACCTTTAAGACTTCCTTGGAATTAAATTTCTCAACTGCATATAAGGTGACGCCTAGGCAAAAGAGGGACTCAGTCTGCTCTTGAATTATGTCTGCAGTCCCACTAGGTCAGACATTTGAAATGCTCTTCATGTGCTTTGTATATTTGAGAGCATTTCGGTTGTAAACACACTCCCATTTTCGTTGTTGAATGCGCGATGTTACGCACAGAACTTAACTTACCAAGATAATTCCTAAGGGGTGAATATTGGCTTACAAAACAACATGCAACATAGTCGCAGAGGTTTTTTGGCAGCGCACACTTCCAAATTCTCAGAGGGAAAACATCTATTGCAGCATCATGCGAGCAGAATCACAGCAGCAAATGGGATGTAAAAAGAATAAAAAGCATTGAAATGTCAACACGGGTTTGTGAGGAGTCCTGAGTGGGACCGCGAGTTAGCAGTGGAAAAAGCCACTTAGCGCATCAGGACCATGGACAGCTACTGTACCACCGTATCCATCTCATGAACCCCGTGTGAAACATGGGGGTCGGAACACGTGGGATTTACACAGTGTTACCGCTGATTCTGAGAAAACCAGGGACAACCACATCAACTGAGATGAAACCGAATTGTTTTGCTGTATTTCATGGAATTGATGTTATTGAGTTGACCTCTTCTCATTCAATACCATTGAAATATCCATTCATCCATTTTCCAAGCCGCTTGTCTTGTGAAGGGTCGCGACCACTAAAATACACGCTATCATTTGAGAGTCAAAATTAGTAAAACATTTCATTTGCAGTTAGAAAAATAGAAGACTGGTTTCCTTAGGTTTCTAAAAATTAAGGTCAGGCGGTTAAAACTATAGCAATAATGTAAAAAATAAATAAAAAAATGGGCCTATATCGTTATACAAATTACTTTATAGATTTACTCATAATGTTTTAAAATAAAGGTATTGATGTGGAATTTCTGTTGTCTTCCAATAGGTTTAAGCTCATTAATTTGACTTTTCAACAGAGGGGTAATATTTTTTAAAAAAATGTTTAAGTTCAATACAGCAGGCGGTATTCTGTAGGTCGATCATATCACAAAATATTATTCAGTTCAACTTTAGGCTTTGCAAATGGCTTATTTAAAATGAATATTTTTTTGTATATATTTTTTTGCAAGTAGGCTACCTATTACCTCAGTTACCTTTGCGCATCTCAGTCAACCTGCTTGAGAGTAATACACTTATAAAGTAAGTTCTCTGAGCACAAAAGGTGCTCATGTCAGTAGCATATTGATACATGATATCGAAATATTACTAGTATCGTAAAGATAGTTAAAGAAGCTTGAAAAGCCAAGTGATTTCAGTGAAAAAAGTAAAAATAACACTTCAAACCTGAGTTTCTCGTACTTTACATTGCTTACACTGAGATGCAATATCTCACACATCAAAACACGAATATACATGCACACCTTTGCATGCGCTGGTGGGATGCTAAACTCCTCGGTAAGCGCATAAAAGAGTCGCAAACAGTTCAGTTTTCGCACGTGAGCGATCCATAGTATGCACGCGGAATATCTCCTCCATATGACGAGCTCCCATTTAATGACGCGCGCGCCTCAGCATGCTTGATTTCACAAATCTCACTTAATTTGGCTTTGAGTACATCATCTCTATGTCAAATGCTGTGTGCCCCAATAATTTCTGTTAATTCCCGTTGTAATTTCTGTTTCTATCAGGCTGGTGTTCTCCGGATTTCAAGCTGCACTGCTCTCGGCTGTGCTCTGAAATGGAGAGGGAGGCTGAGAGGCGGTGGAACGGTAAAGCTTGATGGATATCGAGCCGGCACCACTAAGAAACACACTTCATGCTCTCCAGATGCATTTACCATCAGCGCCGCATTGAGGATTTATATACACATGGGTTTAGCTTAATTGAAAAAAAAAAAGAAAGTTAAATATAAGTTCATGGTTCATGATCAATAAATTATATTGAAAGACAACGGCTGTTTTTATTTTTGTCAGAAGATATGGCATAGATAAAAGTTCAGGTAACTAAGTTTGCATTTAATATGCGTATATTATTTAAAATAAAGTTACAACAAGAGTAGCATAAATATTAAAAAATTAAAAAATAATTCTTAAGGCTAAAAATAAACCATTTTCACTTACAAGCTACAAGACTAAAACTCCTGCATATGTGATCACATATCTAAAAATCAATACAGCTGCTAATATTCAGCTAATGTGACCTTGGAAGAGCAAAACTGAGCTAATAAAAAAAAAATCATTATAAATAGATGTAAGTATTTATAAATATATAATAATAATAATTATAAATACCCCTCACCGGTAAGAAAAAAAAGGTTTGACAGATATTAGACGCTTTGGGGTGGAAAAAATCTCAAACGCACAAAACTAACCGATAAATTTGTAAAAAGAATAAATAAATATTGGAATGCATACATACGTACGACATTTATCTCTCAACATTTAGATTAATATCTGCCTGTTTTGAAATAACGCTGTATCGTGTAATACGATAGAAACAATGTATGTTCATGTGCTAAATTACAAACAGATCCCTCTTCGTGTCACGCTTGAAGGCCTCTCCACGAGATATCACATATCTTATACATTTCACTTAATAATTACACCCATGCCTCTCATATATCAAGCTCGTTGCCTCAGGCTCATTAAGACCCTGATCTTTTTTAAACACTCAAATTTGCATGTTAAAGGTTTTGGTGCGCGAACCTTAACACAAAACATTACTTTGAATTGGTAGCCTAATACTTCTGTTCACACATCTAGGTGGATTTTGACAATTATAAATTAATTCGGAAGTGTATTTGTCATATATAAAAGAGAAACGGAGACGGAGATCATGAGAAAGACAGGGATAATTAACCGCAGCTTCAATGTAAAATAGGCCTATGCTCTACTGAAAATAATTAAGCAACTTTACTGTGACCATGAATCTAATGTTTAAAGCAATTACATGAAAGCTGAATCATTTAATAAATAATTTCTGCCAGACTTCGCGCAAATATCTGTTAGAAATATTAACAGATGAAAACAAAACACATCGCCCAGCGCAAGGTTTTCATCTGCGTTTCATTATTTGTGGCATGTAATGATTCTATGAGCAGCTGGCATTGTTTTCACAATGCCAAATTTGCGTGGGTATGTTACCATTCAGAAAGGGTCCATGAGCATGTTCTACACATGTGAGATTACAGCAGCAAAACAGGTGCCAGCCCCAACCCAGCCTGTCCCAGGAGAGCTTTGGACAATTGTTCCCATTTAGGAAATATTGGCCTGGGGGCTACTGCCTCAGACAGCACGCTTATTTTCAGAGATCTTTAATATCGTTTGTCTTTTCATTATTTATCTTGTTTAGACATTTCAGTATTTGCGCATTGAGGTTTTAATGATTAAACTTGCCATATGCGCTGCCATAATGTACTATGATATCTTAAAAAAATAACTAATACAAACAAATTGTTGTAAAAGGAATCGTAAGTAATAATAATAATAATAAAAAGATAAACGTAAGATAAATTGTCAAAATACCTTAAGTAAATAAAGCTTAACTTTAAGTGCACACGAATCGTATTCTCATAAGAACAGCGATGTTTAAAATAAGAATTTGTCTATTCTTCAGGCATCTGTCGTCTCTGAAGGATCGACGCTGGTAGATGTCAGGTTTTATTACAAAAAGGTTGAAGGTCTGTGTTTGTAGACCTTCAACTAAATGGATTTGGGGAGGGAAGAGAGTCACCTCCTTTTCCTCCCCGATCTTTGTTTGTGTTGTAATATACATATTTTGGTAGGTATTATGTGGCTTTCTCAGAGCTGATTGGGCGCTCAGGTTGGCTCGTGAACGCCCTGCGATTATGTCAGATCGCGTGCAGAGCGAACCAGCCCAGCCTTTGAACTTCACCGCTTTTGGCTCTCATTCACGCGCTTCTCCTCATTTCCCAGCCAGGTGCTTCGCTGGGCGAGAATCCTCCGAGAAAAAAGCGCGCAAACAGATCGCGGAAACTTCGCTTGCCGCTCTGGATTTTGTGGCGCGCGTGGCTGTTCTTCTCTCAGCCGAATAGTGTCGCTTTGAAGAAGATAAATCTTTCAACTTTGCGACAAACACGGAAGAATTAGTGGATTTTTTCCCCCATTTATGCCGTTTTCCTGCTCCTCCGGCTCTCCAGAAGTGGCATGATCCGTGTCTGTCGGCAAGACAGGTGAATACTATTTTCTCTTGGTTGGTCGAAGAACTTTTTGTTGTAATTTTAACAGGGAACCGTAAAAATGTCAAAGCCGGTAGATCACATCAAGAGACCCATGAACGCCTTCATGGTCTGGTCAAGAGGCCAGAGGAGGAAAATGGCTCAAGAGAATCCCAAAATGCACAATTCAGAAATAAGCAAAAGACTTGGCGCCGAGTGGAAGCTGCTCTCTGAATCCGAGAAGCGACCGTACATCGACGAGGCCAAGAGGCTGAGGGCTCAACACATGAAGGAACACCCAGACTACAAATACAGACCCAGGCGCAAGCCCAAGAACCTCCTCAAGAAGGACAGGTACGTGTTTCCTCTGCCCTACCTGGGCGACACGGATCACCTGAAAGGACTTCCGGTCTCAGCCACGGACTCGCTCTTAGGTTCCTCGGAAAAAGCCCGTGCCTTCCTGCCGCACACATCAGCCCCTTACTCCTTCCTCGACCCGAGCCAGTTCAGCTCCAGCGCTATCCAGAAGATGACAGAGATGCCCCACACTTTGGCCACCAGCACATTACCTTACGCATCATCTCTGGGATACCAGAACGGCGCATTCGGGAGCCTGGGTTGCCCCAGCCAGCACACCCACACCCACCCGTCGCCCACAAACCCTGGGTACGTGGTGCCGTGTAACTGCACCGCATGGTCGGCATCGAGTTTACAGCCGCCTGTTGCCTACATACTGTTCCCAGGTATGACCAAGAGTGGGATTGACCCGTACTCATCAGCACATGCCACTGCTATGTGACTGCACCACTAAAAACAATCTCCTCTTTTGAAAACTTGAATACAGCAATGCATGTACATAAGAAGAGAGGAATGATCAAGACATTTATGCTGAGGCCGTGTGGACATGAACTTTTCACCATCTACGAGAGGTTCCTTGGATCCCAGCTTGGATCTTGGAATAGATGTAAGGCAGGTGCCCAGAACTGTAAGAAATGTAAATGTTCAAACGTTTATTATTATGGCTACCGGATTTGGATGCCTTTAATTTTATTTATTATGTACAATTTGATGCTATAATAATGCTACTTTTGTTTGAACACTTAAAATAATTGTTATTCTCATCATATTATTATTATTAATATTATTTGAATGACTTTGATTTGCACAACTAACGGTTAGGATTCATGTTTCTTGTACAGCCTGTTGTATTTACAATTCTTTTTGGCACTCTGAATTTCAAATGATACGACTTTAAGGATTTCAAAGTGAGAAATTCAGCGTTTAATAGATTATACGGGTTATAATGTTTATAATGATCAAACCGGCACCTAAAAGTAGACAGTCTATTTAAAATATCAAATGAAAAAGAAAAAATCCTTATCCTTCAATATTTTTCATTTGGAGATTTTTTTTTTTTCTTGTGGTTTAGTGATGGTCACACTTTCATTTGATTTCAGAAAGAACATAAAGTTTGAAGCGAAGCAGTTCATGTTGTATTTTTTATCTGCGATGGTAACTTAAATCCTGTCATGTTAATGGAAAGGAAAATGTATCTAAAAGGGTGATACCTCGATTCTTTGTTCATTTGCCGAACAAAGACATTTTGAATAAAGACAATCTGTCTTAAAAATTCATAATCCTTGTTACATTGCTTGTTTAAACTATTTATGAATCTTCTTTTTGCTATGCTCTTATACAGTCGTGCCAAAAGGTAACAGGCATGTCAGTAGTAAGTACGGTGATCCCAAACATGCGTTTTATAATGTTTAATCTTCCAGCTGTATATTAATTTAGCGGCTTTTATTTGTGCATTAAAATATAATGAATTTTGTCGGGCCGAGAGAACAGCACAGGCCTTAACTGCTAAACATAAAACTGAAATTGATCTTACACCGATTAGATATCTACAATAATTATCTTCTCAATCAGCACTGCTTAAATAGTCAAACGCTGTCTAATAACCATCTGGCTTTTCGGCATAGATTTGAGATGAACTCTGTCAGCGCGTGGCGTTCCCGACTGCTCTATAGGGACCGCCGGTCCAAATTAAATGGCAAAACAATTACTGTACAGGGACGCTTAGGGATACCGAGGGCGAACATGAATTGTGATTTACCCCGAGACCCACAATAGGATGGAAATTGGACTGAAGAAGGGGTGGTACGAGTATGAGCCATGTCATTTACTATTACAAAACTATTTCCAATAAAAACAATTGAACAAAGCGTCAGGTGCTTCAAAATCTGTGCCGATTTTCGCCTACAGACGCGCTGTGACACATTGGAGAAGACTGCAGATGTAGAGGCTGCCAGTTTGCATTACCATCTAAATTTTCCATTCGGCTAGTTGACGTCTTTTTCTTTCTTTCTTTCTTTCTTTCTTTCTTTCTTTCTTTCTTTCTTTCTTTCTTTCTACAATATTTCTACAATTTTAGCATATTGTCAGTTCGTTTTTTTCTGTAATACGCGCGTGTTGCTGTGTTCAGAGTGTAAAACTTTTTGCGTTCAGGTGTGTCATGTCTCTGAAATAAGGCGAACACACTCTTTGATGTGTGCTTGTGTATGAGGCGTTTCACCCTGCGGGGACTCTATATGCTTGATCCACCTGTTCCACCGCTTAGATCATTCCAACACTTTACGGACTGAAAAAAACGCTGCTATAAGTTTCTCAAAACAAATTAACACCTTCTTCATTTTACATGTAAAATGTGATTTATGACGTTGCTTATGGATTTTACTCGCCCGTAAATTCTTATCTACTTTCGCAAAATAAAAAGATATATCCTATACATCGTTTTTTTTTAATACGCTCTAAATAACAACAACAACAATGATAATAGTAGAATTCATGCTAACTAAAGTTGCCTTTAGCCTACTTCAGTAGTTTTTTTTTTTTTTATGTAAAAAAAACAAAAAAAAACATAGGCTGATATGTGCAATGTTTTTAAATGCCGTTGTGATTTACTTCAGCTTCATTGTTCTTTTTTATGAAATAATTTGACCTCTGATGTGAACAGCAAACACGTTTCAACTCGTTCAGTATAACTGCTAGTCTATATTTCTTTCACAATTTGTCAAGATTCATATAATACTGTAATTCAACACCGGTGGTACAACACAAGTTCTCCTCCTGTATTACAAAAAAAAAGTGTTGCTGAAACTAAAGCAGATGTGTGAATGGAGAATAGGATTCACTCAAAGCAAACAAGCTCGTAGAACAATTGGGTTTGGGCTGCAAACAGGGGATTGGAATTGGCCTGTACTTTTGTCTATTGTCGCAGGGATGGGGAATGGGATTTGCACACCGAGGTGTAATAGCATTACTGTATTAATTAAAAATTTCATTTCACATCCAGATTGTTTACTTATCTGCCAGGAACATATGCTGGAATAAGTTAAGATTCACGATTCTGCACTATTGCCCAAGGTGCAATTCAATATAAGGGAGGGAGGGGGCTCAGATTTTTATGACAGACTGTGCTCTTATCTGCCGCTGTAAATTAGGGTGATACTCCATTGAACCGAATAGCAAGTTTTACATCAGCCCCCTAAAGCATGCAGATTCAACTTTGAAATTGGACGATGATAATTAGGGAACTTTAAGGAGCACTTCTAAAAGAAATGCGGGGAACGTGTGTTCTTTTGCATTACTAGATTATTTAAACAACAAAATCTTAATTTAAATGAAACCCTTTCATATCTTAATATTTTACTGAGAATGAGAATTCAACTCAGCGTCCGGTCAGCACGGAAATCTCTAAAATAATTTCATATTTTGACAGATTGAACCAGGCAACATAACATGATAAACAAAATTACAAACTGAACTAGACAAACCGATCAACCACAAAACCTGGATATGAATGACAAACCAGGGCTTTATGTTTAGCTAAGAGCATGTGGGTGTAATTAGATGTTAATTTATGAGCCCTTCACAGCTATTAATCAACTGTGATCACTGCAGCCATTTTGAACTATTTTCTCAAGCATTCTGTGGAAATAATACGTCGCAAACAAAACCCAACTCTGGGGGAATAAGAGAGGTAAAAATTATGATTTGAAATTATAGAGCCCTAAATCTGTAGCTCTTCTCCGAGACGTTTTTATTTGAGCTCAACGGAGAGCCCGAATTCAATCTGCCTTATCTCGCCAAGACTCCTTTCAGCAGGAGATCAGAGAAAAAGAGAGGATAATTGTTCTTTATTTCATTTAATTTAATGCGACAGGCTGTGCTTTCAGATCATTTATATGCTTCATTTAGTGATAAAATTCAATGAGGAGGGGGACACAAGGCGCTTTCTTTCTCAAACACTTTAGTGGAAAATATAAAACACATGAAACAAAAGTGAGGGGACATGACACTTTTAATTGAATGCCATGGGTCATTTGCATTATTGTCTCCTAACGTCACCCTGAAATCATCTGCGCAGTATTCAGTTTAATATGTAGCTTATAAATATCTTGCGCTGAATCTTGCCATGCTAATTTTCTAGGCCTATTTCACTGAAAACTAAAATCAGCTCAGCGCACTGAGGGAGACAACAAGAATGATTTTTTAGAATCATGCCCTGAGATTTGTTTATTATTACTATTTATAAAGCAGTTATTTTTTTTATAACAAAATATATCGAATATATAATGCATATTATAATGACTATATATTTTAAGATTGTTCTATAATTGCCATTTTACAGAAGGGAAACACATGCTTATATCGATTCAAATTTAGTGAGATATAATATAGTACATTTTAATACTGCAATATATTGGGTTTGGTGTAACGCTGATCTCATTTTCAAATTTTAACTATTGTCTCTATCTCTCGGAAACTCCTAAAAGCATCATTGCTGAAGCCTCCTCTATCTAAAATTGGATCTGGGATAGCATTTGGACAGAAGAAAAGTAAACCGCAGTGCTGTTGTTTGAAGAGCCGGCCTTGAATTTGGGGGTCCCTGAATTCTCATGTGAAAGAAATGAAGCGGTGAAGGAGCTGATAAGGAAATATGGAAGAGAAAAGGAATCATGCCTCGGTGGTTTAATGTGCTGGTCCAATCGGGAATGTGATATACACTGTCTTTGAATCAGTCGGAGGGGTAAAGTCTCAGAGTAGGATGACTCTCTCTCTCTCTCTCTCTCTCTCTCTCTCTTGCACACACACACACTGAACAGTTTAATGTACACGTAATGCACAAACCTTTATGAAACAAACATGGCAAACAAACAGCAAAACATGCAAAGGCATAGATCCATTAGCAATGTAAAATATCACAATATCAAAAGTGCGTTGGTCTGTCTGTATGTGGCAATAAAATATAGGCTATAGGTTATAGGCTACTTACTAGAACAAATATGACAGTATTGTGAAATAGGAATTTCCCCCTGAAACGGAAAGTTTTCAATAAGGTCAAGTCGTCAATATGGCTCACACATGCTGAGTGACTGTCAAGGCCAGTCGAAAGTGAAAATGCAGTCTATTAAGAGCCTGCAGCTAAATTCTTATAAAATCAATCTATAGGCTATATGACTATAGCCTAAGTGATGCATTTATGATGCTTTGCTGTCATTAGCGCATTTCTAACAAATCTGGGGTGCGTTTCCCAAAAGCAACTATGGTCGCAAGTTATGTCGTTACCAATAGAGTTCAATGGGAATTACCACCATAGTAAGCTAACGATGCTTTTGGGAAACGCACCCCTGGTCGGTAACAACTGCAGTGTTAGTCTTGTTACAAGTAAAACATTATACGTTATGCATGAATAATAATAATAATAATAATGATGATGATGATAAAACAACAACAACAAGAGTAAATCCATTTAAAATGTAAACTTAAATTTAAAATGGCTGCCTATTACGAAAATGACACCTAGAAGAAGAAAATCTTTAGCAGAGATTATAGAAATCATTGTAACATGTTTAAAGGACGGAAACAATGATACTGCTATAACAATAATATTTTGAAACATTTGCAGTGTGCTAATGTTGTAACCCGGGGTCCATAAAAACTACAGGCTTAACAAAACACAAAAGACCTTCTCCTGAAATATCACTTTGAAAATCTTCTGTACCAAAAACTCGTAAACAATAAAACTTCCCTAACGTCAGGTAAGGAGCCAAAAAAGTTGGAGGATACGACACAAAACGCGTGACATCGAAAACAGTGTTTGGACGAATGCAATAAAACGTTATTTTGCCAAAGTTCAAACGATATATTATCATTTTCAATACTTTTCAATAAAATTGCAAGCCTCTGGAGTATTTATTCATTTATTTGTTTATATAGGCTATTTGAAATATAACTTAATGAATGACTTTTGTGATCTACCGTTTTTGTGTGTTGCACTGAACAACTGTTGATCTCTCGTAATTCATACAATGTTGTCCCTTTAAGGCATATAATATTTATCATTTCTAGATTGGTGAATAAGCCAAAGGTCCTCAAACCAATAAACACTGGTGATTTATAGAATGCCTTATATCCTCATATAAACTTAAAATTGAGTCTAAGTCTAAGTGTGCAATACACCAGTATTTTTGTATTGTGGTCTTGAACAGAACTGGAAAAGCGTACTATATGTAGAAATAAGGTTATTTATTGTGGCTTATATTCATATTTACTGTGACATGATAATGGAATGATATAACAACAAAGATTATACTGAGGATTATACTGACGATCATTGTGTACTATTTAACTGCTTTGGAGCTAAATTCTTCTTTTATTCAATTAGTTTTAATCTGTTTTTTTTTTTTTTTTTTTTTCTTATAGGCTACTCTGTTCTGTATATAGTATGTTACAAATGTTAGTGAGCTGATAGCATTTGTAGCCATCATTGGCACACTCCTGACCCAAAGCTATTCCAAATAGTAGGTAGTAAATTTATAGTGCCATAAAAATACCTTGTTTTGGCCAAAACCTAAAGTAGCATTACATGTATATTTTGTGAATAGAGCAAAAGTTTTATCCAAGAGTGTGCACAGAGACAAAAGTGTCAGTTGTAAATATCTGTATTACCTTTGTATTACCTTTTTCCTGGATGAGGACTTTTCTCTTTATTGATCAACCATCTTCTTTTTGAATTTGCATCCCTTTATATTCCATTAGCTGACAGGAAGGGAAGATTTATTTTCACTTTTCTCCTATGTGGTGAGAATAAAGAGGACATACAGTGTCTTAAAGAGCCATGGTGCAGAACATAACATGTAATACAGTATGTGTGTATGTGTGTGTGTGTGTGTGTGTCCGGGTAAATATGCTCAGGTGGGAAATGTAGATATATAGTATGTGTTACTGATTGAAAACCATTTAAGTTATGTTGTTATTAAGTTACCCAGTTTTAGCTTTCAAGTGCAGATGTGTTGCCATGAAGAGGGTAATCGTAATCCTGGTACACCTCTGAGCCCTAGTGTGGTTCCGTGGCTTGTCTGTCAAGAAAGCGGTGAGAACAAACACTTTCTTTATGGGATATTTTAATTTTAATGGCACAAACCATGCAAGAAATGGAAATTAGGAGTCGCCACATCAGTACCTGTGCATTTTTCAAAAAACTTTTATGAAGTACTACAAGAAATTCAAAATTGAAAATAGGTGGCACACATGCTGTGATGTGAAGGTGCTCATGAAGCGCATGAAGGTGTGCTTATTTACTCAATATCTCATTTAAATTTATTGAAAGTGACAGCAAAGACTTCTACATTGTTAGAAAAAATCTAAACAATACAAAAAGAGTCACAATTACCACAAAAATATTAAGCAGCACAACTGTTATCAGCTTTGATAATAATAATAAGTATTTCTTGAGCACTAAATCTGCACGTTAGAATGATTTATTCTTCATAAATCATTATGATATTTTCATTTGGTGGAGTCTGACACTGAAGATTCAGCTTTGCCAACACAGGAATAAATTACATTTCGAAATATCTTAAAATGGAAAGCAGATCTTTTAAATGATTAAATTATTAATAATTTTCACAATGTTGTTGTTTTTACTGAATTTTTGATCAAATAAATGCAGCCTACAGTAAGTAAAGTCTTTCAAAAATATTAAATATCGACCTCAAACGTTTGAATGATAGTGTATAGATAGACCCTTGTTCATTATCTATACTTACATATGCATCATATACAACCAATGTAATCACACCATGAAAGCATAAAATGTAAAAGTAAAATGTACGAGCATACAACTACAAATCTACAAATCGACAAATGCTGTGTGTCATTTCTCATACCAATGACTGCATTATTTACTGATGTTGCCTAAGCAGTAGCGAAAAGGATCTTGTCTCTTGACAACATTGGGCTCCATGACACACACTGCCATGCAGGTTGACAAGCTGTCAATCATCCTTCGCTTTGCAGCATATTACTTGGAAAACCTAAACTCCAGTCAATGGTCTGAGACCCATGTGACTGGTTTGTGGGTCCAAATGTCACTTGTCTCATTCAGATCCAGTCACCTGGATCTCCTGCAAGGAACACACAGCAATCAAATGACCTTGAAACTCTCCAGAGCTTAGCTTGAATCAAAGCAAAGGACAGTAATTACTGGCTTTCAAACTGACATTTGTAGTGTCGTGCAAGCAAAATTCCAACAGGGAAGTTCTATTGATGGCATATATCACAAAGAATGAATGAGATGAAAATTGTTTTGACTAATTTACCTCTGAATTGTGTGTACAACAAGACTAAGGCCTACAGTGTTTGCTTTCAAACAATAGAGAATGTTACCTTTATTAAGATCCTCACAACGGTATCTTTCTAAGAGAAGTGATGTCAGAAATAACCTTCGCTTCCCAGACACTCTCAGGTGAGTGGAAAAGATAGAGCACTTCTCCTGTAGGCTGCACATGAAATGTAATTAAATTTTGTTCGCAGTTATATCAACTCAACATCAGGCTCGACAAAGGAGATTAGTGAGTTTTAAAAAGCCAGTCACAATTAATCGGTTTCAGCCAGACAGCTGTTTATGATGGCCAGACGGGAATTTCTTCAGAATATTTTGGGCCTGAGTGAGCTCCTTTATTTTGAATGACTGATTTCAAAATGCTTCTTTTGCTCTCGAAAACTTAAAGAGACAATTTGCCCAAAAAAGAGAAAAATCTGTCATCATCTACTCACCCTCAAATTGTTCCAGACCTGTATGAGTTTCTTTCGTCTGTTGAGCACAAAAGAAGATATATTAAAGAATGTTGGAAACCAAACAGTTGATGATAGCCATTGACTTCCATAGTATGTAAAAAAAAAAAAAATACTATGGAAGTCAATGGCTACCGACAACTCTTTGGTGAGTAAATGATGACAGAATTTTCATTTTTGGATGAACTACACCCTTAAAAATAAAGCTGCTTCGCAATGCCATAGAATAACCTTTTTGTCTAAATGGTTCCATAAAGAATCTTTAACATCTGAAGAATATAAAAGGGATTCAGATAAAAAGGTAAGAAAGAGAAGGTTCTTTAAAGAACCTTTGACTGCATGGTTCATTGTAGGACCAAAAATGGTTATTCTACGGCACCTTTTAAGCACCTTTATTTTTAAGAGTGTATCCTTAATGCTTACTGTAATTTGTTTGGTTTGTTCAAGGTCTTTAGAGGTTTTGTTGTCCTTTAACTGCCTACATGCACATAATTGGTTCACATTCATCAGTCCCGCCAGATAAAATCAAGTCGAGTCATTCAAAAATGAACTAAAACCGGTTTGCCAGACACTTTCTCTCTTTGGGCACAAATAGGGTGTAGTGGTCCGTCTGATTGCAGGCCTGTGGAGGACTGCGCGTATGTGTGCTAAAGAGAGAGTGAGAGCATGTAAGCTGAGTGGATGCTAATCGCTGCTCCCCGTGCCAGAGCATGTCTTCCTGGTCCAAATGAGATTAGAGTGGTGTGTGCGTGGGGCTGTGGAGGTGAAAGGTAAAGGCACTTATCAGGAGGGTTCCCCTCAGGGGCCGCGGTGACTGACTCAATCAGAACCCCGGCACGCACTTCTCACTGGATTAGACTAATCAGGAAAGAGCAGGAGGGATGTATAGACCACTTATCGGGACAAAAAACATTGGGCTCCCTTTCCCTTTGAACAGACCCTACAGAAATGTTTGTTAATTTTATTTATTGCAGGATGCTTGTCGCCGTGGCAATCTTCCATAGAATCATTAAACAGGGCTCTTCGATGCACGAAAGGCACTCAGTGTTTACATGCCACAGAGATAGCAAAGTCTTTGATGTTTTAAGACCCCCATTCCCTCTCACTTATTGTCTTTATTATATATTTATTTCTCTCTCTCTGTTTGTTTAGGAAGCCACCGGAGATCATCCTGATGTACGGTAGTGAGTTAAACAAAAAGTATGAATAATTATACTGAGGCAACTTCAGGAGCTAATTGGGCCTTTAGCGTGCTTGCGAAAGCACTAGCGATAAAGCAAATTACCGCACCTATGAGTACCTCCAAATTAATCTCTTTTTCTGGAAGGGATTTAGAATAGTTTACAAATATACAGTCTCTCCTGCTCAGATCAGAAAAAAATTTTTATTGGTTTATTACAGGAAAAAAAAGAAACATTTAAAACAGGCCTACTTGAGATTATACTTAGGAACTGCCACCGGCCTATTAAAGACAGTATGAGAGCAGGAAATACAGTAATCTGGTTTAATTAAGACCACCTGAGCGTAACGAGGGCTACATTTAAATGATTCAGCCTCATTAGCCCATATGAATCTCATCGACTAGCAGTTAACAGACACTTACTGACTCTGATGCAGAGTCTGCCCCAGGTTTCTTGTTTACCCACAGTCCATTATTGACATGTCTGCAAACGTTAAAACGATGGTGAGGTCTCTGCACAGAGTCTAAAAAAGCATCAGATTATAATGATACGGTGGCCTTGACGATCCTGTTGCCTTGGTTGTCGTATTGAGAGCTCATAGAGATGGGGTAATTGTGAGACGATGTGTGTGTGTGTGTGTGTGTGTGTGTGTGTGTGTATGCGTGTTTTTAATACGTATTTCTAGTCTAGTTCACCATGATCTTACACGTGACAAGCTGAGAATGGATGGATGGAGTCTAGTTCAGTTTTAAGAACATTCAATCAGAATGTGCAGTTATGCAAAAATTTCCAAACCCGATCTCATTAGAAAACATTATTATTTTACGAGTCGCCAGTTTCACATGAATTTGTATAATTTGATTCACATCAATTTGTTATTTAAAAAAAAATTAAAATCAATCTAAACCTAACCCCACAAATGAAAATTCTGTCATTATTTACTCACCCTCAAGTTGTTCCAAACCTGTATAAGTTTCTATCTTCTGTTGAGCACAATAGAAGATATTTTGAAGTGTGTTGGCAACCAAACAGTTGACGGTAGCCATATATATATATATATATATATATATATATATATATATATATATATATATATATCTATATATATATGTATATATATATGTATATATGTGGGAGTTGATGGGGATCAGAAACTCTTCGGTTACCCACATTCATCAGAAGAAATAACTTCATACAGGTTGGTAAATAATGACAGGATATATATATATATATATATATATATATATATATATATATATGTTTTTTAATTTTGGATGAACTGTCCTTTAAAACCCCTCACTAAATACAAATCTGTATTCGAGGCTAAGCGTATCCCATGTTCAGGAACTCATGTGCCCCGAAATCATGCAATGTCAATGAAAACTCTGTTGTGTTATAGATTTTATTGGTACAGAGATGTGTATTTTTCTTTAAAAAAAGTTTGTAAATGCTTTTATCACTTAATTTGAGGCACCACTACTTTAAAATGCAAAGTATTTATAATTAAATTTTTGAAATAAAGCTCTGTAAAAACTTACAATTTTGCAACACTCTGCTGTAAGTGTGTCCAATCATGTAATCAAAAGTTCCAAACAGCTGGCTGTTGCTATTGAATTCCATTGTATTTTTTATACATGTATAATATATGTGACCTTGGACCACAAAACCTGTCATAAGTGTAAATTTTTCCAAATTGAGATTTGTACATCATCTGAAAACTGAATAAATAAGCTATCCACTGATGTATGGTTTGTTATGATACAACAATTTGAAAATCTGGAATCTGAGGGTGCCAAAAAAATCTAAATATTGAGAAAATCACCTTTAAATGAAGTTCTTAGCAATGCATATTACTAATCAAAAATTAAGTTTTAATATATTTACGGTAGGAAATTTACAAAATAAATTTTTGGCATAAAAGAAAATCATTTTGACCAATACAATGTGTTTTTGGCTATTGCTACAAATATACCTGTGCTACTTAAGACTGGTTTTGTGGTCCAGGGTCACATATAGCAATACAGTTGAGTTATAAAGACATGTGAAATGGGTGATAAGGGAGAAGAGTTCTGTTTAAAACACATTAGCTATGTATTCACACATGACTGAGATGTGATCACTAAAGAGACCAGGTAAAGGCCATGTTGCCCACCCATGCCTTGACATAGCACTCTACTTCAAAAACACAGACTCTTATGAAAATGTCAGACAGAAATTGATCATTCTCTCCATCCATTGTATCACTCAAATAAACTAGAGCCTCTATGTGCTGACCTTTACATCCACCCATCTTCCCCTCTTTCTTTCCCCTTTGCAAGTTTAAAATTCTCAGTTTTTTCAGTGAGAGATCACATTGGTCTCCAAAGATTTACTTTTCTGCTTGTCAATTAAGAGAACCACTGTACAGATTATTTCCAGTGATAATTTCTTTATCTTTGCATCATTGCGTCATTATACTATTAATCTGAATTTCTTTTAATCATGTTGGTTTATGATGTTTGTGTATGCACAATAAACTGTCCTTTGTTGCGTTTGTTTTGTGGGAACAGGGATATGACTAGAACAAATATGATTACAATATCAAGATCACTATCAAAATTAATCATAATGTGTTTATTCTGGCAAAGTTTCAAATTAGTTTGTACAGAAAATTATTTTAGAATTTACACTTATAAGACTGATACTAAGATAATAGACCGGTGTCACAGAATGGCCCGTCTTCCCCGTCACTCATCACTATCACCTGTGTATCTCCAATCATCACCGGCACCTGCACCTCGTTATCACCAGCCACATAAAAGCACTTCCCTCAGCTCACTTCATCGTCCGATCTTGACGTAACAGGATTACTCCATGGACCATCTCTGCTGCTTTACAAAGCTGAAGTAGCGACACCTCAAGGACCGACGCTCTCAACTAGCTCTACAGTCTGAGTATCCTACCTGAAGTTACTTACCTGTTGTTTTGCTCCTTGTCATCCTCTCAGCTCCTGAAATATTTCTGTGAAGATTCCCGGGACGCTCTCCTTCGCCTCTTGGACCCAGGAACCTTGGAGACCTGTGAGAAGGAGAAGCATAGGATCAGTCCTTTGTGCACGGAGCACTATTGTCACGAATGAACTGTTCCTCACCTGTCTTCAAGACGATCCTTCACCTGACACCTTGCACGAGCTTGAATAAACTCTTTATCTTTTACTCACCTTCCGTGTCTGACTAGTTCCGTTACAACCGGTTGACTTAAATAAGCATATTGTTGTGTACGTTTATTTATTTTTTTGGTTTCAATAATGTTAATAATCAACAAAACAGCACAAACTGACTCAATGACTTAACAATTTGGTGCACTACCTATGATTATATCATTCACAATGACGTAATAAAGATGTAGAACTGATTATGAGTTGCAGATTATTACTATAATTTCTAAACCCAAATTATTATTCTAGTTGATATTTAATTAATGATTAGTGTAAGATATGAATGTTTTTAAACTTTGTACTTTGTTCCTGGCCTTTAATTAGCACCTGCAGTTTTGCAGAGCCTTCTGAGTAATCCCAATGAATGAATGGCAGTTTATTTTCAGTGATCATTTCATAAAGGTTGTAATTATTTTAATCAAGTACACTACATTGGTTAACAAAGTAACCTAATGTACAAAATCTAAACTGATGCCCTTGTTTTCTATAGTGTTATAGCCACCCTACCTATTGTTACAACTCAGCCCGGTAATGAGGTCCTGTTTTAACAATGGATTTCTTTGTACTTGACATTAATTTACAGTTTTTAAAAGTATCGTTTAAAAAAAAAAAACACCCTAAATGGTGTTGAGGAACTTAATCATTTTCATTTATATGAACCACTGTACATACAGTAGTGACAAACAGCAATTTGTTTTTTATTTTATTTTATTTTTAATCTATTGAGAAGCCTGCAGGGTAATTTGGGGACAGGGAACAAGCTTTTAGAAGGGAAACAACTAAACTACGTATCCACACATCTCTGTGTTTGCTACTCTAGTTTTATATGGTGGTTGCAGCTAGCAGTAAAATTAGAAAGACATTTCAGAGGTAGATCAAGTTTTTATATTTTGCTTAAAGATTATAGAGACAGTAGTATTTAGACTTTTGATTTCATGTTTAGCTTATGGGATAATGAACAGTTTAAGGGGTCAGGGTTTGACTGGTTAGCATGGTCTAGTTAGCCACCATTATGAAATTCACACCATTACGAAATTCTAATTTTTAAATGATACTAGTCCCTTAAGACCTATCACAGCTATGTAAAAAAATAAGCATTTGAGAGAACAGTTTAATAATGATAGTTAGCATTAAAACAGGTGTTACCACTGGGATACGGCAAGATTCACTCTAGGGTTAACTGATGTTTGACCTCTAAAGACTCCTGGGTGCCAGCAGTATATAAGGAGACTGCAAACTCAGATTCAGGTCTGGCTCTACTACATACAGTAACAGGCACTTTTTACAGTCCGATTAGTTCCCAATGGATACAATCAATAAACACTCTGAATTTGTTCTCATGTAATATTCAGTTTTATTTAGAAATGCATATAAATATAGTGAAATAAAATTACAGTTTAATTTTGGGTGCATTAGCAAAACAACAACAACAGAAACTTCTGCAATAAGCTTCAGAGAGAAATAAAAGACTGCAGCTATTACTGCTGCAGTAAAACCTGACTAAGTGCCGTACAAGGCGTTTGAATGTTTAACATCTATTGATTAAGTTTCATTTTTCCTCAGATATTTCTTTTTGTGTCTAAGAACAAGAACATTTTCTAAATGGTTAGAGACGGAGAGACTCACATCATGGTGCCAGGACAACTGTCTCTCTCTGAATGTGAGCAAAACTAAAGAGCTGATCATGGACTTCAGGAAGAGACAGCAGCAGCCCTACACTCCTCTTATGATCAGTGGGACCCCTGTGGAGAGGGTGAGCAGCTTCAAGTACCTCGGTGTAAACATCTCCGAGAACCTGACTTGGACTACACACATCCAAACACAGGTAAAGAAAGCCAGGCAAAGACTGTACCATCTGCGACAACTGAGGAAATTCAGGGTCTCACCAGCAATCCTGAAAACTTTCTATTCAGGGACCATAGAAAGTGTATTGACTCAGTGCATCTCAGTGTGGTATGGAAACAGCTCCAATCAGGACTGCAAAGCACTACAGAGAGTTGTGCGCTTAGCTGAGCGCATCTCAGGGTCTGCTCTCCCCTCTCTGCAGGACATCTACCTCAAACGCTGCAAAAATAGAGCTGTCAAAATAATCAAGGACTCAAATCACCCTGGTAACCAGCTATTCACTTTGCTTCCATCTGGTAAGCGCTTCCGTAGCCTGATGGCAAAAACTGAGAGACTTAGGAGGAGCTTCTTCCCCCAGGCCATCAGGCTCCTAAACTCTAACTCTGTGTCATAACATCACTTGACTCCATGTAAATATCACCATATCAATAAGCTATTCATAATTTTTCTCTACCTCATATTGCTGCTATTATATACCCTGTACAACTTTTTTGCACATTATTTTGCACATTCCTCTTAGTACTATTTAAGTCAACAACATACTGACCTGCACATTTATATTTATATTTTTTTATCTATCTTTTTATTTTATTCTTTTATTTTTTTTATTTTTTTATACTTTTTCTTCTCTTAATATTTGTATACTTTATAATTGCATTGTCCTTGGAGCGGACCTGACCTACATTTCACTGCTGGTTATACTCTGTATAATTGTGTATGTGACAAATAAAACTCTTGAATCTTGAATCTTGGTTCTTGTTTCCAATTACTTTTTATGTAGTGCACTGTCTACGCACTCTTTTAGTTCTGTTCAACAAATGAAAAGGCTTATTTGTGAATGCCTCTCAAGGCCAGCATATATTGTCAAGTCAAAAGTGTAGCCATTTCTTCTATATCGATTCACCCATGAAGATGCATTCTCTCAGTGTGTTGAAATGAATAGCATTTAAGAACACTTGTTTTGAGGTGGAGGCCATTGTGTGAACTGCCTGAGCATCTTTGTCTTGCCAAAGCAGCCGTGCATTGTCTAAGTTCAACTTGTCTCTTTGCTGAACTCACAAAACCTGTCAAATTAAATCTCGTTCTATTTAAACAATCTGAATGTACTGCTCCCTGACTGGAATAATTCAGACATTCCAAAAGAAAACAATGTTATTAAATCTGGTTAACATTATAACCAAGCAAACATTAATTGTTTAAAAAAGCATAATAGAAGGAACATTCTGTGACAAACAAAACCAGGAAAAACTATCTTGTTCATTGTCATGTTGAGGCGCACACAGTTCTTGTCCAGTGCTTTAGTCAGGGTCACAATTTTTTTAACATAATTTGTATGGCAATTAAAGCCTGGCAGTCACGGTCAACTCAAGCGGTCCTTAATCAGTGCTTGGACACTGCAAATAATCATTTTCTTAAATTGGGAATAGAAATACACCCATTTTTCATCTATTTTCTAAATGCCTATTATTGATCTCATTCTGAACAGTTAGTCCATGCATGTTTTATTTTTCCTTTTGTAACATAATAAAAAAAAAAAAACATAATATTAATATGTAATTTAAAGCAAATAGTTTAATTTAGCTCAAAGGGAATCATTTATGATTTTATAGGGAATTTGAAAAGAATCACTGTTTTACAGCTGATCACTGAACGAGCCGTATAACAAACTCTGCACTTCTACCAGGCACATGGAGTTGTGCCTGGTAGAAGTTTTGAGGCGGTCACAGACTCCAGTTGAACTCGGAGACGAGGCATGGCGGCAAAACTTAACCGAGTACACGAAACTCACAACGGAAAAGAAAATAAAGTAAAAGAATAAAAGGATGTAAAGACTAGGTTGGTTTTCTTCTCACTGTGGTAGCAGCTGGCATGTGGGCCAGAGCACGCTCAAAGAGTAGCGTCAAGACGCGGTGGCAGAGGAGAAGGGAGAGGACCAAGAGGTTGTAAGAGAGCATTTTTAAGAAGAAGAGAGAGTTTGATGGTGTCCTGAGTTTTTAAACTTGGCTTCTGGACACATGCCCTCTGGTGTCTTGACCAATTAGATAGGCTATTATCTTAGCTAGGGGTGTTCCTTCCATCATAAATCAGCATGTTATCAGTCACATGGTCCGAATTTTACTGGCTCTTGCGAAGTATACTTTTGGACATGATTTCTATAACAAGACTATGATGCATTTGACAAAGAATGGATTGGAAGAAACATTTAAAGCATGTTTTTTCACACTCATACATACCAAACACGCATCTGAATCCTTCAGCTATTCAATAATGATAAAAAAAAAACTACATAATATTTGATTAAAACATGATAATCTAATGTGTAGGTTACAAACATAATATAGGTTATTTCTATGCAGAGAAATAACTCATAGGTCCTTTTAAGATGATTTTAGTACATATGAACAGATTGCCTCTAGTGTGTAGTTCTATGGATAATAAGAGGCATGTTCTGTGACGACCAGAGAGAGGTTAAAAGGTCTCCTAAGGAATTCAAGTCTTTGTCTTGTATGGGGGAAGACCTGCCCAAGAGAGTCTGTATCTCGTGATTTTCTATCACAGGTTTACATGTGACCATCAGTCTTGATTACTTGCAGCAAATTTGACAGTCTCCTTCCAGAATTGGAATTATCAATAAGTGTTCTTTTGTCTCAAGGTTGTAAGCTGTTTTGTGAAAGAGGCTTGCTGGTTAGTTTGCTTGCTTCAGACTAGTTGGAGCTAGGAATCTGATTTACGGCGTCTTGTTTCCTTGGGCCTCTCTGAATTCCAGCTCCTCAGGTTTCAATGTTCTGATGCATCTTAAATTAGTCTGATTCAGTCTCTGATATTCTACTTTTTTTTTTTTGACCTTGTAATTTTTAATCAGAATGTCATAACTCAATCTTCCAATGAAATGACAGACTCCTCTCTGATGATTTCTCCAATCATTTTGTCTGCGTAAACCCTCCCCTTTTCTTACAATTGCCTGCAAGCTTGCATTCAGATCTTCTTCATCCAATCAACAACCGATGAATAGAACCAAGTCCCTCTCATACATTTGTTTGTTTTCAATAATCCTTTTTAGGACATTACAATATGGAAGATGTCAGGTTCATTCTAGCTCTATCAAGCTCAGTCAATCTCAATCAACTCCTTCTCCTCCTTTTTTTTTTTTTTTTAAAGAGAAGAACTAATGTTATCTTAAAATTCATGTATCATTTGAGTTGTTTAAGCAGCATTACATATTATTTATATCTTAGCCATACTTTTGAAAAGTGAGTATTTTAAAGTTTACAGACTGGCCACATTTACGTCCTTCAAACAACCTTAATACAAGGTTGCCTTACGTTTTGGACCAAAGAGAGAAGGCATACAGGAGAACAGGGTTCTAGTGAGGGTCTGGTGACTTGGTAAGGGAACATCATTAGCATTCATTATAGTCCTATAAGCTTGCGTAATTACAGGCGTGAGAGCACGGTAGAAGAGCGGTTTACACTGTTAGTAATTTGATTTCCATCTACGCTAATAACTTCCTTTGTGCGTGTTTATGCGCCGTGGCATAACACAAGTACTGTTTGGCTGCAGGCTGAATGAGGAGGAGAAAGAAAAGGCTTTTCAAAATATCTGTAATTAAGTTGTATTCATCTTATTGCACTGTCACAATCCAGATCTGTGACATGGGAGAGATAGAGAACAAGACTCAACTAGGTTTACATGCACTTAAGATGTTAGGCGTGTGATAAATACTGGATCAGTTTTAGTATAGACGTCACATCGCAAAGCATATCTGTGTTTTTCCCCCCCTATAAGATTGAATTTAAACTCATAAAAATTACTATAATCTTTTTTTATCGGATGACTCTATAAAGTTACCCAGCATGTTTAAGATGAAAATAAGCTTTTTTCATTAAATAACCTTATTAAGCCACAGTAAAATAAAGATAAATGCAATTTATTTGTCTCTGTGTGGGTTTGATGCACTTCATAGACGAAATATGATTGGATGGTTTTGTTCTGAGCTGATCTGTGACTCTGTTTACACAGGCCCAAATACCATTCAAAAGAATGAATAGAACTAGTAAAAGAACCAAATAGACCATTTATAAGCAGAAAGAAAGCTGGACTATTCACTTCTTTTTAAACCAAAGATACAATCTTTTTTAAAAAAAAAACGTTACATTTATTTTATTTTGCAGCTATGCAAAATAAGAAAAAGTCATCTAGAATGTAGTGGCATCTGAATTACTGCGCATAGTTAGATGAAAGAGAGAGAAATAATTGAGATCAGAACAGAGTCATGGCTCTCTTTAGTAAATGTGTGTTGGTGTGTTTGAAGAGTGTGCACCACATTTATATTTCATCATAGAACAAAACCTATTCACTTGCTCTTTCATTGTGAATTATTTATATATTTGTTTATCCATGATGTTCCAGCACTCGCTCCCAGACCTTGTAGGTCTTGTCATTGACTGCTCTGCCTCCATGCGTCCTCCTGTTGGAAAGACAGATGAGGTGAAGGTGAATTACGGTGATGTGGTAAGCCGCCACGGAACACACAAAACCACATTCTATCGGCTAAAATGCTATTTTATTTTTGTTTTTCAGAATGTAACGTTTCTAAGGGAGTTCACAGAATGTGACCTGTTGGTAATTGCATTGAAATGAGGGTGTGCTGTAGTTTGAACCATGAACATTTCTGCCACAGTTTCGGCTCATGTCCTTAAAACTTTCCTGCTGTAAACCTTAGCAAATCTCTCTCTTACACTTTCACTCAGGGCAGGGTATAGAAATGGAGGCATGGGGTCAGCAGGTCTTTGTTATTGCACAATAACTTCCTATTTACCTGCTGGGCCAATTCCTTTCTTCTCTATGCGAGTGTAACCCAGCTGCCAAAACCTGGTCTTTGTCTCGACGAGGAGTGGTGACCCATGCATTTGGATTACGTTGCTTGAGTTTCAATTAGCCCGGCGGATCAGCAGGTGGTGGGGGACTGACTCATGCCACTGCCCTGGGAAAACACATGGAGCTCATAGGGCGACCTGTAAGACACTGCCAGTTTAAACCCCCCACAATGCCGTCTTTAAAATGCTTTCTGCAAAAGTGAGATCAAGTGAAATGATCAAAATCTGTCTGAGGTTACTTGACTCGAACGCAATTAATGTGTCAAAGTACTGGCAGGTACACGACATGAAACAAAAAAAATATTAGAAATGGTGAAATGGCTTTGCTTGTTGTGACATGACACCCACTCGAGCGAGTGGCAGCGTAAAATAGACAGCTTCTGGGTTTGAAGTGTTTTAATTGTTCTGTTTTGATGACAGAGAAGAGAACATTATCCACTTGCTGTTTGACAGGTAATGAGTGAGTAGAATAAGAAGACATTGTTTTATTTTTTCCCTCAACGATTTGAATGTCAAACTCTGTTTTGTGAATTGACGGACTGGAATGTCAACACTGGCTTCTCACTATCCAGCAGACTTAGAAATAGAACAATATTTTTCCCCCTCCGCTTTTTTCTTTTTTGTGATGTATTGTGATTCTGCCCTATAGGAATTTCTTTAAATATAATATTTGAAACTTCTGTTTACTTTTAAATCATGCTTCTGTGGATCTTTTATTACTTTGAAAGAACTGTCTCGGCCACAACACAATGCATAAAAGAAAGAAACGAACAAAGGTATTGTGCATACAAAACTCTGAAAGAGAATGTCTTCTAAAAACAAGTTAAGTGATTATTTACTGTGGTCCAGAAGGGTTTTGCACCACCAGTTTTACTCCTGGCATTCACCAGGTCTTCTCTGCTCATCTGCCAACTGTGTCAGAGTTTCTGGCATTCAGCGATGCCAGTGTGAGGACAGTCTGTGCCAGTGTAGAAGGAGGAGGAATGGTCTTACCCACCCATGGAGCCATTGTGTGTCTGACTGATCCACTGGCATTGATGCTCTGGCTTCCCATTGGAAGGTATGTTGTGCTGGAATGTTGGTACTCCTCAAATGCGGTCCTACAGGTGACAGGAGTTCTGCTGGATATTATTGTGCTCTCAAAAGATCACACAGCAGGACAAATTACTCAAATGACTGCAAATTTTAGTATCATCTGTGCATACTATTCACTGTAAAAAGGAACTGTTGAGAAACATTAAAAAGAGCAGCATGATGCAATATATTTGGGCAAAGATTTTTAACCAGTTTTACCAATCTTAATAATTGTTGACAGTAATATTATTTTGTTTAACCAACATTTTACTCAACCAATAAATTCTTATCTTTTTGTTGAATAAAATAAAATTACATTTCATTTGTGTGATTTTATATGCTTTTAATGGGGGGGGGGGGGGGGGGGTCGCTATTTGTGGTGTGTGTGTGTGTGTGTATGTGTATGCTTCCATATAATGAACAACATGCAAGTAAATTATGACAGAACAGCAACAGCAGAAACAGTTAGTAAAACTATAAGCCTATAACAGTAACAGCATATTTTTGTATGCTTTTATATGTGCTGGGTCCTTATTAATGTGTGTGTGTGTGTGTGTGTGTGTGTGTGCGCGCGCGTTTTTGTTACAAATGAGGACAAATTTGTATTATGACACAGGTATGACACAGGTATTACAAGGTGACTTTTCAGGACATTGACCCATGTCCCCAGTTTTCAAAACGCTTATAAATCATACAGAGTGAAGTTTTTTTGGGGGAAAGTTGAAATGCACAGTCTCCTGTGAAGGCTAAGTTTAGGTGTAGGGCAATAGCACATACAATTTGTACAGTATAAAAACCATTACGCCTATGGGATGTCCCCACTTTTCACAAAAGCAAACGTGTGTGTGTGTATTTATATATATACACACACACACACACACACACACACACATATATTAGTGTTGTCAAATGATTAATCACATCCAAAATAAAAGTTTTTGTTTACATAATATATGAGTGTGTACTGTGTATATTTATTATGTATATATAAATACAGACACATGTATAATGTATATATTTAAGAAAAATGTTTATATATAATATAACATTTAATAATATAAATATATTAATGTATATACATGTAACTATTTTCAAAATATATACTGTATTTGTGTACATCATAAATAAACAGTACACATACATATATTATGTAAACAACTTATTTTGAATGCAATTAATCGCGATTAATTGTTTGACAGCACTAACACACACACACACACACACACACACACATATAAATATATAACAAATCAACACATTGTTCAAAATAAAATTTAAACAAACAACTGTTGAAACTATAAATCCTTGTGATGGCAAAGCTGAATTTTTCATTCTTTAGTGTCACATGATCATTCATATATGCTGATTTTGTGATCTGGTAACATTTCTTGCAATTATATCACTGTTGAAAACAGTTGTGCTGCTTAGTATTTTTGTGTAAACCATGATATTTTTCGGTATTCTTTGATTAATAAGAAGTTCAAAATAGCAGCATTTACTTGAACTATTATTTTTGAAACATTATGTCACGAATCTGATCTGTGGACTTCTGTTTACTCACCACCAGAGGTCACTCCTCCATCACATTGACTCTTGCACCACACTACTGTTGCACTTCACCCACGAACTACAATTCCCATCATCCATTGCACTGACGACACATATACAGCTGATTGAATCACACGAATCACGCTCACTCCTGAGAATTCGCACAGTCACACACCCTGCTTAAACCATGGAATTTCTCTTCCTCTCTGCTGAGTATTGTATTGCGTTTATCACTCCCCTAGTGTTTATAACTCTCCTAGTTTTAGCTGCGATACGGAACCCACTTTGTTGTCATAGTCTTGCTTTGTGTGTTTTTCTAGTGTTTTGGTTCTTGCCCGTGTTTCCTGGATTTACCCTTTTCCTTGCCGTTTGGATGCTGTTTGCACCTCTCTTGGACTACTGCTCGTATACCTGGATTATCTCTCTGCCTTGCCCTGTTGAATATTGTTCGCCGATCGTCGACTCTCGCTAGTCCTAGGATTGCTCTGTGTCTTGCCCGTACCATACCTGTTTGCCGTTGTTTGACCCTGCCTGTTTATTGACTAGGTTTATAAATAAAAGCTTGCACTTGGATCCGCACGTGTCATGTCTTGTTCGCCCCATTACACATTATAAGTCTTTCACTTTTGATAAATTTAATGAATCCTTGCTGAATAAAAGGATCAATTTATTCAAAAATATATTGCTAGCTCAAAAAAATTCAGACAATAGGGTATATTTTTTAATTTCATGTTATTTCTAATAAAATAACTAAATACAAAAATATATTTAAAATGTATAATTTTAAATCCTGAGGGTCGAAACGTTGCTGTTATTAAATTAATTTGGAGCAGCTATTTTCAGTGTGCGGACTTCTCTCCTTTTTCTTTGTTCAAGTTCCTTAGTTGTCCTGCGCCTGAGCCCGATCTGGGTGGTTGGGATGTGCTGTAACGGAAGCAGTCGGACACGGAGGTAAGTGATAACAATGTGCCTTTATTTACAGTGATTGTGCTGGAGATCGTGCTGAAAGGTGAGTAGGTGAACTTGAGGCTGGATGACAGGGGATCTGACGACAGAACTGATATTGTCCTTTGCTTCACAGGTATTACAGGACGAGACTCGAGAGGATAGCCGGAGCCAGATGAGATGAATCCCCAACAGTGGCGAGACTGCAGACAGGGGTGACTGACGGGACGGAGAACAACAGGTTAGACAAACAGGTAAGTTGAAGGTAGGTATACTCATCGGCTTCTGGAGACGTACGAGAGGAGTCCACACTGAAACAACGGCTTGCAGCATGTTACGTCAAGATCGGACACTGAAGTGAGCTGAGGGAAGTGCTTTTATGAGTGTGGTGATTGGAGGTTGATGAAGTGCAGGTGCGGGTGATGATTGAAGATAACCAGGTGACAGTGATGAGTGACGGGGAAGACGGGCCATTCTGTGACATTACCTCCCCCTCCCGGACGGTGCGTCCCGCGACGTAACAACAGTAACACCGGGGAGGGGGGGGTGGGCGCCCTGGAGGCTGGAGCAGAACCTGGACAGGACAGGGAAGCCTCCAGGGCGGATCAGGAGCCTTAGGAGGCCATGGCGGATCAGGAGACTCGGGGGGCCATGGCGGATCAGGAGACTCGGGGGGCCATGGCGGATCAGGAGACTCGGGGGGCCATGGCAGGACTGGAAACTCGGGAGTCCAGGGTGGATCCGGAGCCTTGGGAGGCCATGGCAGGACTGGAGATTCGGGAGGCCATGGCGGATCTGGAGACTCGGGAGTCCATGGTGGATCAGGGGCCTTGGGAGGCCCTGGCAGGACTGGAGATTCGGGAGGCCATGGCGGATCTGGAGACTCGGGAGTCCATGGTGGATCGGGGACCTTGGGAGGCCTTGGCGGATCGGGGTGCTCCGTGGCCTTGGCCCTTGGCCTGGCCACACAGACTGAGACTATATGGCCCCCCCCAAAAATTTCTTTGGGAAAGTTCCCCTCTGGGGGCCACATTGGAGGAGAGGGCTCTTGAGGGTGCTCTGGAGGAGCGGGCACTTGAGGGCGCACGGGAGGTGCGAAGCTGGATAGAACCAGCGGAGACGAAGGAGAGCTGGACGGGACCAGCGAAGATGAAGGAGAGCTGGACGGGACCAGCGAAGACGAAGGAGTGCTGGACGGGACCAGCGGAGACACTTGAGGGCGCTCTTGCAGCGCGGACACTTGAGGGCGCTCTTGCAGCGCGGACACTTGAGGGCGCACGGGAGGTGCGAAGCTGGATAGAACCAGCGGAGACGAAGGAGAGCTGGACGGGACCAGCGAAGACGAAGGAGAGCTGGACGGGACCAGCGAAGACGAAGGAGAGCTGGACGGGACCAGCGGAGACACTTGAGGGCGCTCTTGCAGCGCGGACACTTGAGGGCGCACGGGAGGTGCGAAGCTGGATAGAACCAGCGGAGACGAAGGAGAGCTGGACGGGACCAGCAGGAACTCAGGTGGGCACAGATGAGGAGCAGGCAATGGAAGGCACTGGCGAGGAGCTGGCACTGGAGGGCGCTTGCGAGGAGCAGGCACTGGAAGGCACTGATGAGAAGAAGACATTGGAGAAAGAACGGGAGCCGAGAACTCCGGGGGAAGAGCCTCATCCATTAGCCCCTCGTTCTGCGTTGGAGTAGCCTGAGTGGGCAGTGGAATCATCCCCATCTCCCACGGCGCAACGTTCATCGCCGGTTGCGGCGGATTCCTCATCGCCGTTGACGGAACATACTTCGCCGTGTATACATACATCGCCGCCTCATTTTCAGTTAAGGTCCGATCTTCTGTAACGGAAGCAGTCGGACACGGAGGTAAGTGATAACAATGTGCCTTTATTTACAGTGATTGTGCTGGAGATCGTGCTGAAAGGTGAGTAGGTGAACTTGAGGCTGGATGACAGGGGATCTGACGACAGAACTGATATTGTCCTTTGCTTCACAGGTATTACAGGACGAGACTCGAGAGGATAGCCGGAGCCAGACGAGATGAATCCCCAACAGTGGCGAGACTGCAGACAGGGGTGACTGACGGGACGGAGAACAACAGATTAGACAAACAGGTAAATTGAAGGTAGGTATACTCATCGGATTCTGGAGATGTAGGAGAGGCGTCCACACTGAAACAACGGCTTGCAGCATGTTATGTCAAGATCGGACACTGAAGTGAGCTGAGGGAAGTGCTTTTATGAGTGTGGTGATTGGAGATTGATGAAGTGCAGGTGCGGGTGATGATTGAAGATAACCAGGTGACAGTGATGAGTGACGGGGAAGACGGGCCATTCTGTGACATGTGCACGCCTGTTTGACTTTTTTTATAATTATAATTTTAACCATTAATTCTACAGTTAATTTCTGTGTAAATACACTGATGCCACAGTGCTGCAGGACTTGTATCGCAGGACTTACAAACTATCATTCTGTTGAGTGAAGAAAAAAAAAATCAGCAACTTTGTCATCATCTCAAAATATGCCTGTGCTACTGTAATATTTCCCAGTTCCTGTTTCTCTTTCTTTCTGCCTCTCTCCGTTTTAGCACTAATCCTTGGTAAATGACTAAAGCATAGAAAGCCCTGCAAGAGAGGAGGTTTTGTGCTTGGAAGAGTGTTCAGTGAAGCACGCAGGAGAGAGGAGACACCAAGGGCACATAGTTTGAGCTCAAGGTGACCTCAGATACACACACATCCTCTGTTCTGTCACACGCAGAAGGACGGGAAGATATAAAGGTAAAGATTTAGATCGGATTTATTGGAAACCTCTTGTCTGTGACAATTTTTTTGGTCTACTCTTATGCCTCTGTCTTCAGCTCCTGGAAATGAAGCCCTTCCACTTCTCAATGTAATATGTTTCCACATAATTAATTCTCTTCTTTGTGAATTCTCTCTAAATTCTCTTTAGTAAAGCAGCATCTCTCTCTCTCTCTCTCTTGCCCCTCCGCCCCCTCTCGGTGCTGGATGATGAAAAGCTCTTGTAGGAGTAGGAATGGCTGCAGGCTGTAGACAGGCTCTTCCATTAGGCATGTTAAATATGAGAAGACAGGACTGTGTGAAAAGAGGCCCAGGCAGAAAGCTCTCCCTCCCACAGTCTCCGAAACTCAGTCACAGAAGCAGTCAGGGTTTGAGCCGGGCCACGGTTCTGTAAACCATAACGCTAATTAATGTATCTCCACCCCTTCCACACACGGAGAGAGGACAGATTAACAGGATGAATTTCAGAGAAGGGAGGAAAGTTTGGAGTGTTAGCATTAGGCCTGCTTCATAATGTTTACATAAGCAGCGTATGAGCGCAGCTGCTTGGCTGTGGCTTTATATAGAAAATAAAATGGGTTATTAGATTGAATGTTTTTATGTATTTATGTCCAAATTTAAATTAATTTGCACGGAAAAGAATATTGCTACAAACTGTAGCTATAAACTTCTTGCATATGTCTGGATAAAAAGTTTTAAAACTGTGGTCCCGGGGCCTACAAAGAACCAAAATGGGGTCCTGCAGAAAAGTTCAGGGGGAAAAAAAACGTTAACAAAAAAACAAAACAAAACAAAAAACAGACAAATAAGTTTATAAATATGTATTTATTTATGTCACGAATCTGGTCCATGCTCTCCCGGTCAACCACCACTAGAGGTCACCCGTTCACCACATTGACTTTTTCACTCACAACACACTGGACTCCATTTCCCACAATTCAATGCACTGACGACATGCACAGCTGTTCACCATTATCTCGCCCACACCTGATTATCATTTCACAATCACTCACTCACTATTTAAGTCTGGGACTTGCTATTGCTCACTGCCGAGTATTGTTAGCCAGTCTACCTTACAAAGCGTTTCCCTGTGTTCATAGTCTTAGTCTTGCCTTGTTTTCCTGCCGTGTCTGACCCTGCCCGTGTTTACTGGATTTATCTTTAGCCTCTGCCGTTTGGACTGTTTGCTCCCCGTTTGGACTTTTGCTCTCGCTTTTGGATTATCTCTCTGCCTTGCCCTTTGGATACTGTTCGCTGATCGTCGACCCACGCTTGTTCCACGGACTGCTTTGTCTTGCCCTCGCCATACCTGTTTGCCACTGTCTGACCCTGCCTGTATCACGACCATGTTTGCTAATAAAGCCTTGCGAATGGATCCTCACGTCTCGTCAACCCCGTAACAGAATACTCGGCCAAAAGAGGATCCAGCGGCTTTTCTGGTAGATGTTGGCCAAGTATGGACCTGGCAGGTATGTTGCTGGCCCTCAAGCAGGGAACGCGCTCCCTTGAAGATTACACTAGTGAATACCTGATTTTGGCAAATGGCTCTGACTTGCCGGATTGTCTATTAATAGATTTTTTTCTGTGAAGGCATTAACCAGCCGCTGAAGTCACGATTAACCCTTGAAGGTCCCCGATCGTCACTAGGCGAGTTTATGGACTATGCTCTGCTGACTATGCTCAGCGTTCACCGTGGGGCTTGCGGAAGAACGCGACAATGGCCCCAATTATGTCAAAGAGCCAAGTCGAGTCCCAGCCTCCGTCAAAGAGCCAAGTCGAGTCCCAGCCTCCGTCAAAGAGCCAAGTCGAGTCCCAGCCTCCGTCAAAGAGCCAAGTCGAGTCCCAGCCTCCGTCAAAGAGCCAAGTCGAGTCCCAGCCTCCGTCAAAGAGCCAAGTCGAGTCCCAGCCTCCGTCAAAGAGCCAAGTCGAGTCCCAGCCTCCGTCCCAGCCTGCTCACGTCTCAGTGCTCCAGCCAGAGTCACACCACGTCTCAGTGCTCCAGCCAGAGTCTCTTCACGCCTCCACCGAACTGCCAGAGGCTGTTACCACAGATTCAAGGTCAGTCCTTCGAGTTCTGATATCCAGTGTGATGGACCCACCACTGACGGTGCGAGTAGCTGGCATTCCCAGGGCCTCAACCCTGGCTGTTACAGAGACTGTTCCCCTGACCTCAGTGCTTCCCGTTATGGCGGTCGCCATTTTGAGTGTGTGGGCTGCACACTGTGCTCCTGAGGCCTCTCCTGTTCACGAGTCTGCTCCCGTGCCTCCAGAGGTGGCGGCTTCCGCTGCAGAACCTCCCGAAGTGGTGGCACCTACTCCCGAATCCAGTTCTCATGTCACGGCCACGGAGGCCGTTCCTGACCTCATGGTCTGCCCTGTCACGGCCATGGAGGCCGTTCCTGAACTCTCGCCCTGTCCTGTCACGGCCAAGGAGGCCGTCTGTGAACTCACGCCCTGTCCTGTCACGGCCAAGGAGGCCGTCTCTGAGCACATGACCTGCCCTGTCACGGCCCCTGGGACCATGGGGACTCTCTCTGTGTTGTCTGTCTCTGTTCTTCCTCTGCCCTGTCTACTCCACACTGGTGGGCTCTGGCTCTGTCTGCTTCGCTGTGGTGGTCAGCTGTCTGGCTCTGGGGGTCTCCTGCTCCACCCAGGTGCGCTCTAGTCCCGTCCTGCCCTGCCACGGCTCCTGAGACCATGAAGGCTCTCTCTGTGTTGTCTGTCTCTGCTCTCTCTGTGTTTTCTGTCCTTGTTCACCCCAGATCCCAGTCTCTGTCATGGGTTCCTGCCCTGTCTGCCTCCCTGTGGTGGTCCTCTGCTCGGGTCTGGTGGTCATCTGCTCCGCCCTGGTGGTCCACTGCTCCGCCCTGGTGGGCTCCGGTCCCGCCTGCTCCGCCCTGGTGGGCTCCGGTCCCGCCTGCTCCGCCCTGGTGGGCTCCGGTCCCGTCTGCTCCGCCCTGGTGGGCTCCGGTCCCGTCTGCTCCGCCCTGGCCTCTGGCTCCGCCCTGGTTTCCTGCTCTGCCGGTTCTGCCTCAGTCCCCGGTCTTCCCACTTCCTCGCGGGCCTGGCCGTTTGGACTCTGTTCGCTCCCCGTTTGGACTTTTGCTCTCGCTTTTGGATTATCTCTCTGCCTTGCCCTTTGGATACTGTTCGCTGATCGTCGACCCACGCTTGTTCCACGGATTGCTTTGTCTTGCCCTTGCCATACCTGTTTGCCACTGTCTGACCCTGCCTGTATCACGACCATGTTTGCTAATAAAGCCTTGCGAATGGATCCGCACATCTCACGTCTCGTCAACCCCGTAACAATTTCTTAATAATATTGATGATAATTGTTTGTTTCTTTCTTTGACTTTTCAGTCTAAGTACCAGCTCCATCAACACTTAACACATAAACATTTAGCAACATACACTGGATTTTCATTAATATCATTGTTTGAATAGGTTAATACCATTTTTCGCTATTCATTGTGTTTTTGCTATTCTTCTATATTATTGTTGTTATCTGTCATTTATCAATTTTTTGTTTTCGTTAACTTTTCCCCTTTAATGCATTTATTATCCCTCTCTATTATTATTAAATAATTTGACATCGTTTCATTCTGCTTTTGGAAATCTTTTAATTATATTCTTCTGATAGATAAAAAAAACTATACATTTTCTAGATAATATTTGACACATATGTAGAATATTTTATAATTCACAGTAACATTTTACATCAAAAGACATTTATATTTTAGGAAGTCTGTACTATCAAAAACAAATTGTCTGCATTCTGTCACATGTTACTGAATTTACAGAAGATACTGTCTTCACTTGTCACTGCTTATATAACTCTCACCAGCCTAACATTCATCATCATCAAACAATGGGTGAACATTGTTTAAGAGCCTAGATTACAAAAAATGTGCACATTATCCATACTTTTCAGCTGAGTAGCATATGACGTGCAGCAAACAGGCTCAGCGCTGAAACTTTGCTCGCAGCTACACTTCTGCTACGCAGTACTGTACAGCTAATGTGGGCAGTGGCGCTAAAATAAAATGGCGTGAAACAAGCCTTTCTTTTCTAGTCACAAGTAATGTTTCTGGTAGCGTCTGGTAGGTTAACCCATACGGTCTGTTGTGCTTGTTATGACCCCACAGTCTACCAATAACAAAGTCTTCAGGCTGTGCAGATCAGATGCGCTAAAGCCTTGTTGGAGTGTCTGAAGTGCTGTCCGCCCCATCACCTTTGACCCGACACCCGACCCCTGATGTGTTTGGTTGGGCTGCAGTTGTCATGTGGGACAATAGGAGGAAAATGACAGGCCTGGAACGCGGCGGCAGTTTGTTGGCCTTCGGGTGCAGACACCATCCGCCAACCCCCTCCCACCCATCACCTTAGTGGGGTAAATCCAAATCACTCAACTGTGTCTCCTGCCCCCTCCTCCAAAACCTCAATCTCCTGCCTGTGCTACTAACAAGATCTGATACCATCAGATAACTGCTGGAAGTGCAGAAGTGGGTGGAGAAATCATTCTCCACCACCAACGAGATGTCACCACCATCTTTGTTGGAACTGTCACGTTAGAGTGGTTTGTGCTCCTCGCTTATTGGAAAGACCAACAGACATTGTTCGGCAAATAAAAACATGCCTCCAATATCAGATCTCATCGCCATCCTGAAAATGATTGCTGGATGAAGTATGTCATAGACAAGATTGCCTATGTGTGTGAGCGTGTGTGTGCGTTTCCCGTTTGAGGCTTCCGTTCTCGTGTATGCAAGAATCAAATTATGATCGTTCAAGTTCACGCAGATAGATCCTCATCTAGCATTATGAGTAATTTAAAGCTGAAACTGCTTAACCGTTTCACAACAGTTCAAACAAAGCACAAGAGATTTTAATGAGTGTCAGAGGCCAAAGAAGATCTGATAATCTCAATGAGGTGAGAGAAGAAACCTTAAATGGATATTAATATCAAATCAGGACTTGAGGAGTGGGAGCAGCGTAGCGCGAAATGCCCAATCTGAGGATCTCAGGCCCGTCTCTGCGCTGGCACTAATGTGAGCTGACCTCTCCGAGCCCTCTGTTAGGATCTGGAGAGGCTCTGATTAATAATGGAGAAACGGTGCGATCAAAGACGTCTGTCTTGCCGTATGAGTTGGAGATGTCCCTCTGCGTCAGTCACCCTGAAAAACACAGCCGTCCTAGAGCCCCAGTGGACGGAATCTATAATTGATGAGAGATCAAAAATGAAGAAGGACACTATGTAGGTTGTGTGATTTGAATGGTCGAATGTGCTGGAATGGGCCAGAAGGGGATTTTCTAGTCAGTTTGATGGTTGAAAATGTTTAATAAAATGTACAAAATAAAAAAATAAACAGAATGTGGCACAAATTTCACATTTACAAGATGTAAAACATTCCCATGCTTAGTCTCAGATGTAGTTTCCTAGATTTGTGGTTCCCAGACTTTTCAGTCTACCAAGTACCACCTTCAAACCACTGTCAACACTTAACACTTAAACATTTAGCAGCTATACTGGATTTTCAGTAATATCAAATTACACATGAGGCCTCATAAGTCTCTTGACTAGTCCTTTCAAGTTGCCTATGACAGCAGCATTGAAAAACACCCATACACCACAATAATACAATTTAAAAGTTTTGTAATAGTTTAATACATTTTATTTAAAAAAAGTAAATACTGAAATGCAATATAAACACACCAAATCCAATATGAATTTGTAGTCTTTCCTTCTGTTAAAACTTTTTTGTCTGTTTAGAAGTGCTGGAAGTGCTCTGTCTGGTTTTATTATTGATATGTTGCCTGAAAAAGTGTTGAAGTGAGTCATACACAAACCATTCTTGAAGACTGGCATTAAGAAATGGCACATTCTATAATTTGGGTACATTTGGACCCACTATTTAAAAAAAAAAAAAGACTAAAAATTAAAAGTATATCATGGCAATTTCAAGCAAACTAAAAGATATGGTGCACAAACTATTTGCACGAGATTATATGCTTTCCCTTAATGGATGGAGAAAATTGTAAGAAAAAATATCATTATTATCAATGGACATGAAATGTTCCTTAAATTTTAGAATAACCTATTGATCTAATGAACTGGATGACTCTAGATGCTTCTGCTGTGTCACTTGAAAACTACAAACAGTTTTTGCTTGTGTGTGTGTGTGTGTGTGTGTACCTGGTATTTATCATGTTCTGGGGACCAAATGTCCCCACAAGGATAGTAATACCAGTAAATCTTTATCTTGTGGGGAAATTTGAGGCAACAAGCTTATAAATCATACAGCATAAAGTTTTTTGAAAATCTAAAAATGCAGAAAGTTTCCTGTGAGGGGTAGGTTCAGGTGTAGGGTAATAGAAAATACAGTTTGTACAGTATAAAAACCATATTTCCATGGGCGTAATATCCATATATTACGCCCATGGAATGTCCCCATAAAACATGGTAACACAACGTGTGTTTGTGTGTTTTGGATGTACCCTGGAGTACCATTTTAATACTATGGTTCATGAATATAGTAAGCTAGCTGTTCAGCACTATGTTAAGTACCATGGTTTTTCCATCTGATACCATCTAAATTAAATAAAACAGTGTTAACTAAATTAACCCTGATATGAAGCGGAAGTAGCACTTGCTACAACTGTTTAAAGGCACGTTATTTTCATTGTTTGCATTTCACAAACTATCCGAGTGTGTCTTTGTGTGCTCTTGTAAGCTTTCACTAGACTTTATGGAGAAAGATTATTGTCTGATAGAGGTGTTGATCAAACATGTCTAGACCTAAGTATATACTCGGGTGTCTTCTTTCAAGCCTGAAAGCATGTCATACTCTAAACAGGCTTTATCTTACACAATCATCTCTTTTCTTCCTCGTGAGCTCCCTCGGGGGCCACATGCTAGCACAGGAGCCTTCCATAGCTGGAGGAACAACCTTCGCTCATGAACTGGAACTCAAAAACAAGCTTAATGAGTCTGTGTAACTGTACAACAAATGCTTTTCTTTAGCAGACATTCTGAGAGAGACAATTCTCCAGGTGTATAAAACACTTTTAGTGAAAAATGATTATAATATGGTTTAATTTGGTTCATTACATTCTGATAATGCCACTTGACAACAGGTTTTCACGTCTGAGAATCAACGGTGTTGAAAATAATTGCGTAATGTTGTTGCGGTTTGCAGTGAGAACACACAGAGCTATTTGTGCACTCCATGGCCTTTTAAACTTTCGGCTGTTAAGCTTTAGTCAACTCCCTTTTGATCATTTAAGGCAAGTAAAAACAGGAAACATCCTCTTCTGTGGTCTCATCTCATTCAATTATTATCTCCCTGAGGTGAATCCTGTAATTCCTTCTCTTTGGTTGTTGTTTCACTAGCAGAATTGACTCGATATTACGGATCGACACATCGGGTGCTGCTCTTGGCTCTTTTCCCTGCCCAAGGAAGATACTTTGGTAGGCATATCTGTGTAAAGTAAGTGCAATGTGTGATTTGTTGGATCCCTCACAGTCGTTTATTGATGCCTTGAGGCCAAGCACAGGTCTGTGAGAAGAGGAAGTGTTCACATTTACAATCACACACACATGAACTTGAAATATTCTCCTCTTTCTGATTTTTTTTTTTCTTTCTGAATCTGTTTCATGTATATGCACACCAAATAGATGGCCTAGGTGTTCAGAGATTGCTTGATTTTAAAAGGAAGAGGGGAAAAAAACATTTAAAATAATATTTTGACTGATAAAATTCTTATTGAATAAAACAATTTGTTTACTACAAGAATACATGCTCTATTCTGTATATATTGTGAAATTTGGTTACATGTACAATTTAAAATGTTGTTATTCACATAGTAGTAAATGTGTTTAAAATAATTTCTTGTACATGTTTAAAGAGTTTTAGCTCAACAGGTTTGAAGCAATCAGATAAATTCATACTGACAGGATTCAATTCCATCAGACTTTCCATCCAAACCTCATTTCACACTCACACACAATTACAGTGCATTAAAAGAAGATTTACTTTTTCAAAGACACATAATTGCAGGGTATGAAATGAGTCATAGCTGTGAGAGACACATACATAGGAAAGAAAAACTTGTTCATCCAATTGTGACTGCCAGAGCTTTGCCCTGTGAAGAAAAAACAAGCCAACGGATAAAGAGAGTTAAATCCAGATTCTCTTTCCATTCTTCCCCATTCTGTATGTCACTCACCTCTAAAACATTTGACTTTTTAAACCAACTCAGATGTTTTGTTTTTAAAAATGCACTGAATGTGAACATCTGTCACATATTGTTCTTGTCTATGAGGCATTAAAAAAAGTTATAGGTTATAGTTTAGGTAACAATATGGTTTTAAAACCAAACATTTGTTAATGCTTTAGGTGACATGAGCTAACAATAAACAATATTTGTATTGCATTTCTTCATTTAGGTTAGTTATTACTAGTGCTCAGTGTTAGTTATGTTTCAAATTAGTTCATAATGAAACATCTACAACCGAAATCGTTAAAATTTACAAAGATTTTGGTAGATTTGTGATAATAAAACTTTGTACTGCCAGCCTTGAGTTTATTCCTAAATGTAAATGTATCAAAACAATATTACTTATTATACACACACACACACACACACTCACACACATATATATATACTTTATCTACATATTGTATTGTGTGTATGTGTGTGTGTGTGTGTGTGTGTATTTATGTATGTGTTGAGACTAAATCACCCAATGTTGTAACACACACACACACACACATATATATATATATATATATATATATATATATATATATATATATATATATATATATGTATGTATGTGTATGTGTGTGTGTGCCTGCGTGTTTGTAAAATGTTTCTAAATTTTATAATTCTAGACATTAAATGATTGTTTATTATAAACTTTTTTATGACATGGTTCATGACATTCATCTACAATGGTATACTAATTAATCAAAACTCTTTTAAAGTCTGTTCGACTTTAGTTGAAAACTACTGTCCTTTTTATGTAACACATAAAGGCAAAGGTAGCTATTGAAAACAGCAGACCCTCACAAATGATTCAATTCGATTTTGAAACTATTTATCACAGTGACAAAGTCCCTCATAGCAAAAAAATTATTGTTGACAAAAAAACAAGAACACTTCTTTATTCCACATTCCCTTCTGCCACTCTCCCATCTATAGAAATGAGCATTAATCAAGATTAGCCTAATAAATGCTGTAAAAGTATTGTTCATTGCTAATTCATGTTAAGTAGTGCCACTAAACGTTTTCTTGTCTTCCATCTCTTCCCTTCCTTCTCCGGCCTTTTCAGCAACAGTAAAAAGAAACACAAGAAAAACAAATACTACGGAGAGCCAATAGTCTGTGGGCCCGGTGGGAGGATTTGCTGATGAAAATATTCACTGATCAGGATTGAATCAAAGGAGATAATAAATGTTTTGAATCTGCGCACCCTATGGACTACGTTCCCCTCGCACAATCAGCATGAACCATCAGGTTACTAGTCTTTATCAGTCGTTTGGCTGCATTTCCATCCTTATGGTCTGTTGACAGTGTACAAGGACTGGGCTGCACTGCCCTCTAGTGGTGCATGTCCATCTGAGGCCAGACGTGGTAGTCCTATTTCTGCCCTTCACATAATGATAATGTTATCAAAGGTAAAAGGCCTTTGCATAAAAAATAAAAAATGTGCTTATGAACAGTGTGCGTCCCTGTAGGTTTAAAATCCTTACAGGGATAGAAAATATCTACATTTACTGTCTAAATTAAAACCTAAAGAGCAAAAGTTTTCTGTGAGGGTTAAATGTAAGGGGTATGGATAGAAGTAGCTCAGAATTTAATGGAAAGACCCCACCATCATACACTAACAAATGCGTGTGAGTGTGTCAGTGAATGATTGACTGGGTTTCTCTTGGTTTTGTTCAAGCAAGGCTCTATGAGGCTTCTCCTTCTGTTGAGGAGAGCACAGCACCGGTGATAAGATTATGTCGTGACTTGTGTTTGGCCATGATGAACAAGCCCTCGTTAGCAGGCGCTTAAACCTGGGCCTAGATAGTGCACTCATTAGTACTAGTAACACATTTTGTGGAGAGTTCAGACAAACTGTGGCTCTTCCCTCACTCTCTTCATCATCATTCACTGTTTGCACCCTTTAATTATCTTTGTCTCTCCTAAGCAGCTTGATTTAGTGCCGATATACATTTTTAGGGACTTTGCCAATATGGTTGCCCAGTCTTAATTGAACCCATTTGCTAGGATGATGCCACAAATCCATCAAAAGTAACTAAAAGAAGACCCAAGCTGTGGAAACAGATTTCCAGGATGCAGACTGTAGAGCAACAAAGCCACTGGGTTGCAAGCTATCATTCAATTGTATATCTTTAGACACCTAGCCAGTATATTGTCAAAATAAAATATCACCTAAATGTTTAGAGTATAATTTTATTTGCATATATAGTAAAACAGTGATAGTTGTCACACAGGGTCAGAAGTAGTCACAAATGCCATATCTGAAACTATAAAGTCCAAAAGTCCACTTCCAGTGGTTTTGTGTGTTGGTTAGTTCAAAATAATTATTTGCAAATTCTACAGTTCATATTTTTGCTATAGCTGTTGCATGTAAGTGTACAACCACACTAGCATATTTTAAGACAAGTGTCAGTTTTTAAAAAAGGATTAAAAAAATACTTTTTTTCACAGTACAAGAGCTTTTTTTTTTTTTTTCAGAAATATCAGTTCATGAACTTTCTTTTCATCAAAGAATCCCGGAAAAAATATTTTAAGCAGAATATTATGCTACTTTGGCATCAAATCAGTTTATTAGAATGATTTCTGAAGGATCGACAACACATTGTTACTTATTCCAAATATGTGCACAGAATTGACTATCCTGAGAAATATTCACTTGAGTAAAAAATGAGACAACTAGTCTCCTCGATCTTGTGCAGATCAGTCTGCCTGTAACATTTTTTAAGCGCTAATATCTCTTTGTTCACTAAATGTTGTGTTATTTATAAGAAACGGCTGCTCAGAAAGTAAAGGAAACCTTCCATTTCCAATTTTTCTTGGCAGCGGGGTGTTCTTTACCAGAACTTCCTTTCATATCCTGTCCTTCAGGCATATTCAAGTTGTTTATTCTTCTTGATAACTATCTCTTGCACTGTAGAAATGTATATACAAAATCTGAAAACACTTTGGAGCAAATAATTTCAAGCCTGGATATTTTTAAAAAGAATCTAAAGGTGTTTGCGCAGAAAGTACAATGCCTTGGGTTGCTGCTATTGTCACCTCTCTCCTCATTCTAGTCATCTTTGTGATACTTGCAAACACACACTTTTATGACAAGAGCTCAAACTTAAATCAATTTAAATCGGCCTTTGAAATTCCTTTCGTTATGCTATTGTGCACGTTTGAAAAAGAATGAAAGGCAAATCGGAATTGTAACATCTGCCGCATTGGGGTGTTCTTCCCCGTCCTGTATGGCTTTCGTCACACACACACAAAGGTATTGATCGATTCAAGTCCATTTAAAGGTTTTGAAATAAATCTGTATCTTCCCATTTTGAGAGGGATACAGAGACAAGAAGGGGGAAAAAACACGGGCCCTGCAGGCAAACAAACACATTAAAGATGCTGGGAGAACAGAAGCAGCCAAGCTCAGTTAAAGCCAACTGATGATTCATTTAACCGCTTCTATCATCTCCTTAAGCACTATGTGTATTTCAGCAGTAGCTAAGGACTCTCTCTCATTCTGTCTCACTTTCAATCTCCCTGCTTCTTTCCTTCTAGTATGACTTTGAAGCACTCTTCTTACAACTGAATAGTGAATCCAGCCTTCTGCACAAAGCTCAGCAAGCTCCAGAAATATACCCTTGACAGTATAATGTTTTTTCTTCTTCCTGCTGTATATACATTCAAACATCACTAAGACAATTCCAGTCTATTTCTTCAGAGGTGTCTCATTCATACTCAGTGTGTTACAGATATAACATTGTCATTTGCTCATATGGCTTTCTTTCTTCTCCTGGAACACAAAATAAGATATTTCTGCTGCTCTTGGCCATATTATGAAGGTCAGAGTGGTCCAAAACTTTCAAGCTCCATCAAAGATGAAGGTATAGTGTCACCGCCAGCTTACATCGAGCCAATGAGGTTATATGAAGTTGACTTTTAAGGTTTGCGTTGCCATATTTGATCACGTGTCTGTTGATCAATGTTGAGAATAAAGGCATAAATTTGAATCTCTTCATTATATAAAGTGATCCAAGACTTGGAATATTCCAGTCAGGTGGTAAGGATTCATTTCACACTATCTTTATGTCCTTTTTGGATCTTGGACATTTTATACCCCATATGAAAGTTATGTTCATTTGTGAAGATTATCACGATTAACAATAAACATTTGTTGGACACAGAACTTTTCTCATGCAATAATGCAAACCCAATGGAGAATCAATGGAAATCAGGGTGATGCTAACTTAGGTGTTTGCCTACAAAAATATGTCATCATTACAGCACTATTTTAGCATTAAACTACTGAATCACCTTTAATGGTTTATTGACACTGTTATATAAGGTATACAAGGAAATTAGTAATTTAATCACACTTCGATGCACAGTCAAGTCTATTTTCTTTCAAATAAATACAAAGCTGCTAAAATCTCTTCCTGAAGTGCTTGCTTAACAAGTAGATTGTTTTTTTCCGGCTTGGTTGCGGCTCACATAGTGCCACTGAGAGGTTACAAAGTGGATCACCATCCAAATGGATATGGTAGTCATATCTGTTTGAGTTGAATTAGGAATGTCTCCCTTAAAAACAGCTTAAACTCCATGAGCAGTGCTAGCGAGAGAGACTTTCCCTCTAAGTCAAGTATCTCATTGACCACACTTTAAACTTGGTGAATTCTTGAGCCCCTTCAAAAGGCCATCCTGGCAACATAACACATGTGAACAAGCGCAATACGCTTGAGAAAGCTTCTCCTAAACACCAAGCACCTCTGATACAAGCAAATCCCCCCTAAGCCACTAAACTGTATTTAAGCACTGACCATGAGCAGAAGGCAGCATTAGAATCTACCAGAGCCATCGCCATATGATTTGTGGTGACAGGGTTGACGGGGAGCTATGGAGAGGAATGTGTGTGGGTGGTCAGTGATCCCCCCCTGATCTCTGCTTCTCTTAAACCTCACAGGAAAATGGAAGCTGCTCGGATTATGGACTGCTATAATTGTGAGAGGTGGCAAAGTCCGAGAGCGGTGATTGCACTGGATTAAGACAAGGAGAGAGAGAGAGAGAGTTGTTAGATACTGCCCCTCAGGCCTTTTGAATGAGAAGGGAGAATAACAGCCCCAAGGGTATATTTCCCTGCAGTGCCACCAAACCTTACTGTTGACATCAATTCCTTGAATATAAATATAAACACTACCTGCACCTGCCCAGTCCACAGTCAAACCAGTGGCAGCTGTGCAATCAGAGCAATGTGAGATTGGTGACAGCTGTGTGTCGTCAGTGCAATGGATGATGGGAATTGTAGTCCAATGGTGAAGTGCAACAGTGGTGTAGTGCAAGAGTCCATTCGGTGAGCGGTTGACCTCTGGTGGTGAGTGAACGGAAGTTCATGGACTGGATTCGTGACAACATCCAACAATTTTACAATTAATAATGCTCTTTTTTTCTTAGTGTACTTGGTTAACAAGACTAGAGAGCGTAAGTGAAGATCAATCTTGAGGTGAAATATGATGTAATGTCAGAAGAAATTATTACAGAATTTCAATAATTATTACTTGCAAGTATAGGATATTTTTATGGTGTGTCAGTTTCAAAGCTATAATTTTCACAAATTTTGCAAAAGGGCTGAAAATATTGTTTAATAATCTACAATGGATAAAATGTTAACCATGACATTAGCTTTAGCAAGACAGAACAAGACCCAAAGAACAAGAAGTCCTGCATTGTTTTCCAAAAAAAATAAAAATCTGTTAATTAACAATAAATTAATATAAAATGTGGAAGAAAAGGGCATGACTTTCAGATAAAATAACAAAACTGTTAAATAAAGTCATTGTTAGTAGCAAAATTAAATAAACTATTGGGAGTTTATTTACTAAAAGTCCTTAGGGCTGAAAGTGCTCACAGAAACAGCCAATTACCAACAGCAGTGATTGCAAAACAAACTCAACAATACGAGTGAATAAAGCAAAAGTTTCCATCGCTGAGCCGGTGGTGCAGAGGTGCCGGAGCTCATCTCTCGTCTGCAAGCGGCGCGGCTCCTTTGTCTCCCGGAGGGGAGGTGACCCCATGTCTGCTGCTTGTATCAGCGGAGCAGCATTGTGCTCTGGGGGAGATTTAGCTTCTCAAAGCATCTCCCAGCCCCAGCTTTCCCCACAAACACCCCGACTGCCATCTCGCCTTTTCTCTCTCACAGACAGTAATCTTTCTCTCTTCTTCTCCATCTCTCATGAGCTCTCATTGTCAGAGCGCTGCTAATGTTTGCCTCCTATTCAGTATATATACACATATATGTATTTTTGTGTCTGGAAGAATCCATTGTTCCCAAATCATTGTAATATCTATTTAGAGTGGCAACAGCAGTGGCGGCTGATGCTCAGTATTCACAGAGCATAAACCAGCCTTAAGACTTAGAAAAGCTGAAAGAGCTTATCCCTATATTCTTAAACTCTCTGCTTTTATGCGGGTCTTAGGCATTAAGGGTAGGATTGTGAATAGCAATTGTTTGACTGCTGCAAAGAGAGAGCGAGTGTGTATACGTGGGTGGGGGAATTTTATTCCACGGCAAAATCCTCTCTCTTTTTCCTCCCCATTTTTTTCTTTTCTTTTTTTTTCCTCCTCCTCGCTCGCTCTGTCTTCACGACTGTAAATATTAACCACGTTCTTAACTCGTAACGGTGTATGAGACAGAGTAATGTGCTTTTAAGGATACATTATGTGAAAGATTTTCCACAGTATACAGCACTGCTCAGAAATAAGAAAAGGCTATTTTATGGAGACTGAAAACAAATTTGCCGCAGTTGAGAGGAGAAGAGAAAAAAGTGATTTGAAAGCTAAAAAAATACAGATAGAACTTTGAGGCATCATATTGTTACCAAACAATAAAGAAAAGCCTCCAATAGGGTTGGGAGGATCTGGGTTTTTAAAAAAATAAATAAGTTTTTCAGTGTGCCGTTTCTTTGTGCTTCTTTGCTATGTCTCAAATCCATACTTGGTCTTTCTTTAGATAGTGTCTAATGCTAATGCATTTCAAAGGGCTTTTTTAAAAGCACAATAGAATACACCATAAGAGTTTAGCGGTTTCGCTCCAGAAATGCTTGAGCTCAGCGAATAGAAGAGGACATTGGCTCTTTGAAAGGCCTGCTGCTTTCTGTTTATAGGCATACTGTAGCACAGGAAAGGCTCTGTTGTATATGCAAAATGCTCTTATATTTACGGTGGATAACATAAGGACAGCAGTTTATCTTGGTGTCTTATGACTCAAGAGAAGATTGTGTTATTGTATTATCACCTAACAGTGTTTAATCTGTCATGGACAGCAACTCGGTTTTACAATCTTCAGGGTGTTTTTTTGTTTTGTTTTGTTCTAAGGAGAGCAGACGAGCATGACCTGTCTTTTATGTCAAACTAATGACACAGGCTGCGATTATACACAGATGTTTGACCGGTTTTAGTTCCTGTGTGAGTAAAGATGTGTAACAAAACAAGAGCAAACTGTTGTGAAGAGCTGTCGTTGAACACAGCTATAGCCAGGTCTCAGCCTAGACCTGTAAACATGAAATAAATTGCTTCTTGACTGTCAGGAATGAAAGCGGTGGAGTTTGTAATTCCATGTGCTGTCGCTTTGCTGGGTCCATTAATATGGGCAGGGGCTCTTTAATTGAGAGAGCAGGGCTGAGGTTGGGTGGAAAATGAGTGGATGGTTAATGGGAATGAGCAGTGTGGATATTTTAATCAGCTGTGTCTCTTCAGCAGGATGGAAATGGAAGTGAACAGCTTCTTGCCAGCACAGCGGCGCAGCCATCCATCTTAAGAGCCACTGGCTGTAGGTGACAATCATTGCTCTTGTTGTCATTCCTCTGTCATCAACGCACCCCTTCCACATATTTCCCTGTTGTTAAAAAGGACACATGCCACTTGCCACAAGCACTAAAGCTGTTACTGTTGACCAGTCTAAACACTGACAGGCCACTTGTATTACTATGAAGAGGAGAAACTGGAACACCCAATATGGCAGCTCTAGTACAGAAAATCATGCCTTTTAAAAACAACACCAACAACAGCAGAAAAAGAGCCAATTGCTAATCAGCTAGTTCTTGCTGTTAAAACAAGTTTGTGATGATATTCACGTCAGATTTGTTTTCAATAAAATGTTATTTTGGCAAGCAGTTTTGAAGACACTAATATTTATTTATATAATTAGTTAGCAGTCAATTAGCATGACTAAAAATATCTTCCCAAGTGCATTCCCAAGATGGCTGCCGAGTGAACTTTGGCATTGATGATGACATACATTTGTTTTGATTGCGGAGGTCTGTGATTGTGTGTTATGATTAATTAGATGCTGTAACTATACCATTTGGCTGCAAATAGCATCTTTGTTTGTGGACGACCATTCAAATTTCTCATGTATTGGGATATACTGTAATTGAAATTGGCAAAATTGAAATTCCAAATATTTTATGTTATTGTTGATCTAGTTCTATTAGTGCATGATTTATTCTGGTACCAGCGAATTAATGTTTTATGACATCCTTTTCCTGTGGTTCCAGAGTGATTAGTTAAACTGGCTGCAGAGTACGCAAAGATAGTAGATTCCAAATAGCATACTTCCTGTGACAGCCAAGCAACTGTCATTGAGAGGAATTGGAATGTATATCACTCTCTCCAGATATTATAGACCTGGGGAATTTTGGGGGAATTTCATGCACATAAGACAAAGAGGAGAAAACTGAAAGAAAAAGAATACTGAAGAAGCGTGTTATCCTTGTGATTTTTTTTTTTGGAGTGGGGGTCATCCTTGGCCATTCAAGAACATGTGCCTTTGTTTCTGGGATTCAGGATATTTGCTGAGGTAGTTCATATGCAAAACTTTGCAAGATATTGTCAGGCGCTCTCATTTGTCCTTGCCACGTTTGTCATTAATCTTTGGCCCTGCTTGGTGAGAGACAGGCCTGATTTGTATAGGGGGTCTCCAGAGGGAAGCCCAAGACATTCAAATAATATAATGGCATTATGGCCAGCTGCAGTAAAAATGTGTCATATAAATTATACATTAGCATAGACGCTATGCCCCACAGATTCATATGACAGCTCTCAGTCTACAGTGAAATTCAGTCTGGACTATGAAAACAAAAATTCCTCCCTCCCTCCCTCAAGGCCTCATATAGCGGCTTTCAGTAATACTGAAGTGGGCTGTTTCATTAGAGGTTGTTTGATGGTAAACAATGCAAGACTAAACACCCTCCTACTGTGATGGGCACAGAAAGACATTAAGAACAGTTTAAGCTGTAATATGTTGCATATGCTTTGTCCACCATTTTTCTTTTAGACACTCAACCATGAGTGTGACCCCCACTAATTCAGGTAATTGTGAACGTATTTCTAGAGAATCTAAATCTTAATATATATCTTACTTTTTTTTTTTTACAAAAATAGTGACAAAAATAATATAACAGTATTATAATAATATTGTTAATATAAAAATAATATTATAGTATGTATTATAATAGTATTATAGCAATGAACATTTCAGTTGTGACTGAAGACACCCATATATTAAAATCAGGGGATATTTGAAAGGTTGTAGATTATCATAATTTTTTTTTTCCACAAAATGTCCTATATATTACAGGGCCACATAAATGTGTCAAAGAACATGTTACCCTACATATTCTTCTTCCCCTGTGTCACTCCAAATGTGAAAAGTTATTATTAAGGTTGTTTTGTCCATAGATGGTGAAACTTTCCCTCCATCTATAATAGTGCTACTTATCCAATTGACATTAATGGTTGAGGGCATTTCTCCTCTGCTTCAGAGAGCAATATACACACACACACAAAAAAAAAAAAAAAAAAAAAAAGGAGAATGGCACAGGGAAATGACCCAATACCCCAAGGAGCAGAAAAACAAGGTGAACAAGGTACAACAAGTACTAAGCCACATTTGAGAAAGGTGGAGAGCTGAGAGAGGCAAAGCCTGGAGACTTTGTTGGCAGAGATGAATTAGAGCACTGGAAATAGCCTTTTCCACCTTCCACTGATACCGCCAGTTAACATGCACTCGCACACACATACACACACATCTATCTCTCTTGCTTCTCATTCCAAACATCCACAAAAAGACAGAGAAGGAGAGAGAGCATTGTATGGATGAAGAATAGACTGTAGCATGTTCAAAGTGAGACTCGATTTTCAGTTCTCCAGAAAGCCATTTTGTCGTCCACATATGATGCAAGTGAAAATAATATGCTTGACCCTTTTGTGGGCACACTTTGAGAAGTTTGTTAGACTGTGGAGTTCCATAATAACTCGCAGACCTCATGTATATTAAGTAGAAATTCACCGCCTTTTATGATAAATTGCCAGGGTAATGGTGAGACCCCTCTTTTGCATTTCAATATGAGTGGGTGTCAAATAGTTATTTCATTACCTGACAACACATTAGCTGATGGAGTTTCATTTGTTATTCCCCGCTCTCTCCCTCTCTTTGATAGCCAGGTATCCACCGAGACCATGTCTAAACACGTATGATCTTAAGAGGAGCGGTCGGAAATGAATTATTAAAGGAATGCACACTGATGTCAAACGCGTTCTATAGCCAATTCCAGGCCCTCGTGAAATTAAATAAATAAAGAACGGAAAAAGGTACATGCATGTACTCCAGCATATATATTTGAATACCTATAGAAATTTTCCAGCAGACCTTGAAATATCATAAAAAATAATGATGCCACAGACTGCTGGGTTTCTCTTTGCTGAGTAGACAGAAAATCAAGGTTTAATTCATTATTTGATAAAAATCTGAATCTCAATGAAACTAAGACATGGTAGACTGGAGCAATATTCTGCCATTCAGCTAGTCTCTCTCTCTTTCATTTCTTCTCGCCTAACCCCATGCCCTAATCTACAGTACAAACTCAGCGGTGGAATTCTTCACGCCTTACTTACTTTGAGTGGGGAAAGAAGCCAAATAAAAGGTGCCTGTGCAATTAACAAATGACTTCTGCCTTTCTCGCCCCCTGCTTAATCTGTTTGTACCAAATCCAACTAATAGTACATTAATGGAGAAAAAGATTATAGCGGATGAAATGAGACACTCAATGGAGGCAGTAATTACTCTCTCTGTAGTGCTCAATAGGCGTAGGCTGGATCAAAAAGCAGGCTGACGTGATACCTACACTGAAAACCCTAATAAGTTTACTGAACTAAATTGATTGAGTAAACTCGTTGCCTCAATTCAATTGAGTAATGGAGTCTCCCAAAACTTGCATATTAAAGTTTATTTAACTTGGCGGTTTTGTAGACTATACTTAAATTGTTCAGTTCACCAAATTTGGTGCTTATTTAATGTACTTACACGATTACGTTCACTTAACTTGGTATTAATTTTAAGTGTACTTATACATTTAAGTTAACTCAACATGGAAATGTAACAAACTGTTGAATGATGTTCTTATTTTTTACTGCAAGCTCTGTGCACACCGAATTTAAATAAAACAAATGAACAGCATATTTAATCTTTGACTTTTTATTGACAAAATGTCACAATATTAAAGTACAGTAAACACTATACTGTAATGGATATGGGTCATAGCTACACTGTAAAGGTTGTAACAAAATTAACTAGTGCAGTACATCAATTGTACAACTCTACACATATATACTTCACTCAAGTATCACAATTATGTTAATGTAAACATAGCTATTACTTTTGACTGTTTGAGCTTTGTGCAAACATGGCGAACTAAAAACATACTCAGTGTCTCTCACCAAAATTTCACAGTATTACAATACAAACTATACTGTAGTTGAAATTTACTGGGTCACAACCACACTGTAAAAGTGGTAACAACAGTAAAAATGTCCAACATAAGTGCACTTACATCAATTGCACAACTCTGTGCACTTAATAATTACACTTTTTACTCCTCACAATTGTTAATGTACTAAACATGTATGCTAAGTATAATAATTACTTTCTTACTACATTTCAATGTTTAAGCTTTGTGCAAAGACTGCAAACTAAAATAAAACATACTGAACATGTTCAGTGCCTTTGGCCCAAATGTCACAATATCACAGTCCAAACTATACTGTAATGAAAATATTACTGGGTCACAACCACACTACAGAGGTGTAACAATGGTAACAAGTAACTACTGTAACGAGTTACCCAAAGTAACTACTGCACATCAGTTGTAGAACTCTGCATTTAACAATTTAAACATACTTTTTATTCTTCATAAATGGATAATGGAGATAACTGGATAATTAGATTAATGGATAACTTTGTTTAAAACCCCAAACAAAGAGTGGTGTTAAAGTATCTGTGGCGTTTCTTAAGCAAATAGCTGGTTTGCCAGAGACTGCACTCTAGGCTTGAGAGCATTCTGTCCCATTGACATTAGTACACGCTGGATGAAATCAAACGTGTTGGCCAGTGATTTTGGGTAATTCAGGTCTAGTGCGTAAATCAGACCAAAGAGAAGACAGATTGCCTGTGGGAGGTCCTGCATTTTGTCCATCACCACTTGGCCTTCAATAATTATTCCAATCGAAGAAGTCAAATGCAAGGAGTTGGGGGGCTGAAGATCAGTGTCCTCGAATAAGATCCCCACTGGCACATCAAGGATAGTGTTGCGATTATCAGTCACCTAGTGAAAAAACAGGTATAAACATAGTATTGTGATCAGGAATCAAAGGTTTATCATCAATGCATGTTTATCAGAATGTGCATTAAGTTTCAAATCACTAACCCTAATCCAACATTATACTGACATGTATACACTTGAATTTATGCAAATGTAGATGCTTCCTGCAAAGAATTTGGTATACACTTTTTAAAGTATGCATTATAAATGATATTTAATAAAAAAAAAAGTTGGCCACATTTGTATATTAAAGGAATACTTCACCCAAAATTAAAATATACTCACACTCAGGCCTTTCAATAAAGTAAAATATCCAGCTTCCGGTGGACCATATTCAATTTACAATAAAAGTGCAAGTAATGTGATGTATGATGTAGGATGTACCTTAAGTGTTTTGAACTACGAGAGGTGTTACTGTTACAGTTTCACTTTATATAGTTTTAAATATGGATATTTTCTTACACAAACACATTGATTCATTTCACAACGCATTTATTAACCCCCTGAAGCCATGTGGAGCGGTTTTATGATGGATGGATGGAATTTTTTGAGCTTCAAAATCTCATCCCCCATTCACTCCCATTATAAAGCTTGGAACAGCCAGGATATATTTTATTATAACTCTGATTGGGTGGCTTGAGGGTCAGTAAACCATGGTGTAATCATTTGTGGGTGAACTATTCCTTTTAAGAACATATGTACTTACTAAACATGACTTGAAGAAAGAAGAGTCATCATCTCCAAGCATGATAGGCAGTCCTCGAAGAACAAGGGTTTGGACCTCAGTTGGCTGTGCTGACTTTAGAGGAAAACATGAAATTCTATTAATGCCAGAAAAACTCACTATCAATCTATTTTAGGCATTGTAATGAGAATATATGATTTAAATTAAATATTGGATTATCTATTATACATAACAGATTACTGATATGAAAATAAGAAATAAATTACATGTTGACAAAATTTAAAACGTTGTCGTTTCAATAAAATTTTAAAATCACAAAATCATTAAGAAAATGTCGTTAACTAATGGCAAGGTTGGAAAATTTGAACGGGGGGAACAACGTTAATTTATCTCAGAAGTGGCTGCCAAGTTCTTTCCCACAGAAATACACGTTTACACTACGATTAAGTGTATAACTAATATGGTTCAGTATTACAAATCAAATAAACAACAATCTGATATCTCAGTTATCATACCATCACAGATCCATATCGTTACTTGATGGCTACGCTGGCAAAGTTTGACCGGGAAATATTGTAATTATGGCTGCGTTGTCTTTTATTATAGAAACATACCACAAGGATTTAAACAAGCATATTTCACTTAAAATAACTATATCTATATAATTTTACTTACCGAACATAGAAGAAAACTTCGTCTTGAAACGTGGTGTCAAAAAGGGCAAAAGGACCAATTTTGAAATCCACCAATCATTGCATTAGTTCTCTTGTTGCTAGGCAGAACTCGTTGCATGGCCAATCACAAGGAAGAATAGCGTAAGCATGATATGTGAGCGTCAGAACGTAAGCGCGGGCGCTTATGTAGACAACATCAGAAGAAGAAGAAGAAAAAAAGCACTTCTGCTAATACTAGTTGTATTGTGATTCCGTAGTTTTGCGTTTACTGTGTAGATTTTACTGGCTAGTTTACTATAGGGACCACAGAAAGACTGTTTAGTGTAGTAATTTTGGATACATTGTGTAGTTGTTTGGAGTTGTCAGTGTGACCATCAAATATACTGTTTTTACTGTTTTTAAAGAACTTCTTTCTCCTTATATATGCACACACACAAACACACAATTGAAATATCAAAATGCAGTTTATTTAGATTTTTTTTCCCCCCATTGAAAATGATACGGTTTAGTAATGCTATGTAAATAATCGTCAATTTGTCACTTTTTCAAAACTGATTGAACAAATGGAAAACATTCTGAATAGGGGTGTCAAACAATTAATTGCATCCAAAATAAATAGTTAAATTTTATATATCAGTGTCACAAAAACACTTGTATATATACTGAAGTTCATTTGTCAACTTTTTTCCTAAATAAAAATAAATAGTCTAAATGTATTCCCATTATGGTCAATAATTGTAATTGAAGCCATTTGTTTTCTGATAAAAAATAGAAAAGACCTTGCACTTAAAGGATACACACGGTATTAGAATTGTACAGTCAAGAAAACTACATTTGTGAAAATGACAATGACCTATTAATCGTGATTTTGAGCTCACAATACTTGAAATCTTAAGTTTATGCATTTTGAAGGTAAATAAGTTAAATTAACTCATATTTTTAAGCAACAGGTTCAAAATGCAAAATTTTAAGTAATGTTTAGTCAACATTACTTGATTGTTTAAGTAAAGACAATATTAGGGTTTACAGTGTAGGAAACCGAGAGACTCTGCAATCCTTTGCCAAAAACGACTCCATTATACTGCTCTCTGTAAAGGAGTTGTATTGAATGATTACACAGTTTTACAAAAATAGAGAAAAGAAACAAATTAGTCACCTCTGTGAGTCTCTAGAGTTTATGATGTTCATCAGGGAAGAATGACATCAAAAAGAAGCCAAAAAGTGATGGTCTTACCTTCATTTATTTTGCTATCAGGTGTATCTCGTGTACTTGCTGCAATATTTGGTTTAACATGTCATGTATCTTTCATGATAAATGAGGGTGCTAAAAGTGTTCATTGTACTAAAACTTATAAAGAGCAGAATTAAAAAACTTCCTTCCCAGTCCCAAAACATCTTGTTCTGACCGCATATACAATGCTAGGTGAACTACAAAACTACAAACTTCCATGCCAAAGCGATACATGGCTGAGCTCACTAACAAACTATGAGAAAGTTAACATATGTACATCTAGCTGTTAGCACAGTGTGGATTAGCTGGCATTGGCCTGCTGCCATTCATCTCCCACATACAGCTGTAATTTATACAGACCGAATGAACAGATGTGATAGGACCATATGCTTGAGTGCATCAATGCTGCTCATAATTCAAATCTAATAGCTACTAAAACTCAAGTGAGAACCTGAGCAAGACCCTTCATACAGAGTGGGGTAATAAGGGATGAGGGATGATTGGAGTGGATGACTGATGCTGGAGCTCTGAGGAAGAGGAAAAGAGAACAGAGTGAGAGAGAGGAGGGTTGTGCGATTCCTGGCTTTCAGTTCCAGCTCTTTAGATCTGTTCTGTTTCACTGTCTCCCCCTACGCTAACTCATGTCACATGGCTAATTAGTGGGTTAATCAAACATGTTATGCAGTTTAACTGGAATGTGGAGAATAGAGATCCAGAGATGAGGAGGTAATCTACAGTCAGAACTGTATTTTTGGAATATTACTGAAGATTCTGCTAATAGAAGTACATTAATCAGTAGAGGAAGTAGTTTTTAATAAGAGGTTAAGTTGCAAAGCTTTGATGATTCTCCAAGTTAAGGTAAAATCTTGCGTGATCTGATGTTTTTGCATTCTATAATGTTGTATAACATTAGCAGATTAAAAACCAAACAAAAACCATAAGCAGATTTAAATGAAGAATGACACAATTTCCATGTATCATTCAGCAAATTTTCTAACAAAGTCAGCACATAAAATCCCCAAAAATGTGAAGATTTCACATATGTCTGCTAATGAGCAACATAGCACCTACACTACATTTTTTTTTTCTTTTTAAGGTCACAAATTTAGAAACTGTTTTCCGTCTTCAAATGCATTTTATGTAAACATATTCTTGTACCAGAAGTTTTACACTTGTACCAGACTTTCAATCTCATGAAAATCCATCACAACGTATTTTTTAAAACTATTAAAACCAAACAAATCAGAAATAAATGATTTATTTATTAAATATTTATAGCGTAAAAATGGTTTATATTTTAACTTTATATCAGTTTTCAATACTGGCATTATTTTTGCCATTCTTAACTATTCTGCCACAAATATGTTTTTTGATTTAACAAATAATAAAAGAAAATAAATCAAATCAAATGTGAAGATAATGTTTTATCATTCATCATTTAGGCAAATCTAACAATATGTGTATCTAGGATAGATAAATACTAATGTGTCCAAGGCGAAAGAGAAAAACATGCCTAAAATGTTTCAAATGTAATGTTTTATGTCCTGTTAAATTCAATACATAATGCAAGATGTGGTTGATTTTACACTCTGATGTGAATTTTCATTACTTTTAGAAAAAAAAAAATATATATATATATATATATATATATTTTTTTTTTTTTTTTTATGTAATTTGTTAGTAGAAAAATTCAACTAGTGCAAAAAGTGTGTTTTAAAAGATTTTATTTTCACCCACTGATTATGTTTGCTATATAGTTCGTTTTTTTTATAATACAAGAAATGTGGAGAATAAAATGTATTTAATGTAAACATGTTTATTTTAATGTTTACATTATAAATTACATACACACACCACTCCTATAATCATGACGCAATAGATTTGAATAATAATATAATCAGTAATGTGCAATATGCATGTAATGATATTATTAATTCTTTAAAATAGCCATGAATATTCCCATTTAAATCTGATTCTTTTGTTGTTTGCCAGGAAAATCTAATTGTGTCATCTAATTCCACTTCATATCTGTGCCAGCCTTTTACAGCAGTTCTGCCTGTTTGTGAGAAAGCAAGAAAATTGTCATTGTATTTCCGTGGAACACTGTGTGCAGAAAATAAGCTTGCTTGCAACCAGTCCTATCTTATATATTTCACCTATTATTCTTCTTGTTTACTTTTTTCTCTGAAGTACGTAAGTATGAGATGTGGCCTGTCACCACAGCGTTAGCCACCATTGTCATCTTCCTCTCAGCAAATCAATGTGAACAGCCCCACTTCTTCCGCTCCCTCTCCCCATTGCTCAATTCCTCCGAATGTCATACCCATTGCCCATTGTCACTGTATTAACCGTAGGCTAGCTTAAAAGTAATTGGAAACTGACGCCATCCAGAGCTCCAATTAACGCTCCCGCCAAAAGTCCCCTGTTCTGTGTAATCCACTATAATAGCTCCATGTTTTGGGGGACGGCGGGTTGCCCATGTTCACCGTTCACCTCCTGACATTGGGCTCTTCAGCTCCATACAAAAATCCCCCCGTTTGCAATAATCTCAATTTCCAGTATTTGTCTCCCTCTCTCTCACTCCATGGTGTTTGCTCGCAGTCATTGCGTATGTATCGCGGGAGCAAGAGGTGTAATTGACTGCTGACGACTTGGCGACAGGATTGTTAATTATTACCTCAGGGAACAGCGACCAGGGGAGAGTTCAGCTCTTCCACTCAGAGCACTTAAACAGCCGTGACTACTGCACTTACCATATTCAAATGCATCCCGCTCTGTGCTGTCTGGTGTCAAACCTCTCACTGTGATAGAGAAAGAGGAGCTTCAGAAATATGGAGTGAAAGTACAATGCAATATTGTCCAGATGAAGAATGACTACTTAGTCTTTCAGTTTGGAATCACCAAGTATTTGTAACATTAGCTGCTAATGATAAAGTCCAATCCAGTCAGAGCAGACGCTAGCTGATAAAATAATGAACCATGCTAATGGAATAATAATTATATAATATGATTAACTGCTCATTTAATTTCACAATCTTTGACTGACAACTCCCAAAACTACCACTCTTCACAACTACTCTTATAATGTACTGAAAAGTAGGCTACTATATATCCTATTCTTTGTTAAACTGTTTTTTCAGTTGAAAATTGAAGTTGAATTCAAGTTGAAGTGTATAATCTCTGTAGCATTAGCCTCATCAAACATAAATGCAAAAAGAGCTAGATATTTCCTAAAGAAAATGTGGGTAGCGCTTTGCTAATATGCTGCTACAGTAAGATACTGAACTGTGTATCAGTACACTGGCACAAGTCAAAATAGCCAGTCTCTGTGTTTCTACAATAATCTGGTGCCACATTGTTCTGCTGTTCATTGCTAGTTTGTTGCAAGGGGGAGGGGGGGTTAGTTTACATTTCCAAACATTCATTTTGCCATTAATTGTAATAATCCAATGAAATTTTTGTTTGCACAAGGTGTCTGACAACAGCCATTGCGCCACACAGGGTTTCTGATCTCATTATCATCTAGTCTGCCTGGAATGACATGAAGAAACAGAACAAACTGAGAGACTAAATCCTGAAGAACTGTGGCAACATCTCCAAGATGCTTCAAGAGACCTACCTGCAAAGCTACAGTAAAGTTTAGGCACTTTTGTAAAAATGCTGTAAAATGAGAACGCTGTCAAAAACAATGTCATAAATAAATTTTCTTTATCAATTAACTTATTAACTTTTGTCAACATTTGGCGTGACCATCCTTTGCGTTTAAAGCAGCTTTTGCCCTAGGTGCACTTGCGCATAGTTTTTCAGGTAGTTTTGCGGGTAGGTTTCTTGAAGCATCTTGGAGACGTTGCCACAGTTTTTCTGGATTTAGTCTCAGTTTGTTCTGTTTCTTCATATCATTCCAGGCTGACTGTTGAGCACTGGCTGTTGTCAGACACTTTGCGCAAAAAAAAATCTCACTGGATTATTACAATTTGGAAATGTAAACTGATATTTCCTACAGACAGACTAAAGCAAAAAATAAAATTAAATAAATAATTAACTGACTTAAAAACATTTTTAGCTGGTGAAAATACTAGTGTTCTAATAATTTTGGCCACCACTGTATATATTCACCTCTTTATAGTGTGGCGACTAATTTTCTGTCCGCCATATTAAAATGGTATGTTGAGTCACTTAAAAATACTTACAGCACACCTGTCCTAAAAAAAAAACTATACATATCTGCCTGGTAAGGGTGGCATGGTGGTCCAGTGGTTAGCACTGTTGCATCAAAGAATTATTGTTATTCCCTAGTTACTTGTTCTATTTTTATTATTTTATTATCTGTTTTGTCTTGTCACTGTCAAATTCCTCATATGTGTAAACATGCCTGGCAATAAAGCTCATTCTGATTCTGATTCTGAAGAATGTCCTGGTTTAACTCCCAGCAAAGCATGTTTTCTGTATTGGTTTCCTTAGGGTGCTCTGGTTTCCCCCACATTGCCTGTAGGTGTGAATGGGTGTGTGCACCCTGTAGTGGACATCTGTCCAAGGTGTTTCCCTCTGCCTGCAGTCCAAGTGATAGGCTCTAGCATCCCTGTGACCCTACAGAGGACAAGCCATTTGCAGAACGAATGGATGAATCTACACCAGGGTGGCATAAGAAATATGTCCGAGATCTCAATATTCATAAAACAGTCCCCTATGACCTACTATAGATTCTGAAGTGCATATCCAGTGGACACTTTACTATCATATGAGGCCACAGGTACACTTTCATACCAAGACCGTAACCATGTCTTAAACATTGTGGGGACCAACTTCAGTGAGACCAACTCTATCTCTCTCTCAAAATGTCCATATTTGAGAAAAAAGTTGAGCAGTTTACATCACCGGATATGGTTGACCGTCATTTAACATTTCTATCATAAAACAGTTGACAAATATTAAATTATTTGCAACTTCCAACTCTCTTTCAACTTTAAACTGAAGCTTGGAATTTGTATTCTACTTCTGTGAATGTACACTCTGCCAACTTTGATTTGATTGGCCATCTCAATTATTTTGACATTGACGAGCACTGTTAGACCACTGAGACAGACCAGGGTGAAAATGTAACTTTTAAAGATTTTGTCTCTCTAACAACAAGAGCACTGTGTAACAGAGTGCAGCAAATCAGTGAACGAAGTTTGGCCATTTCTAATTATTGTCCCCTGCAATGTCTATGGTGGTTACAGTACTGATACAGTACCCACTCAGTACCTACTATACAATTTTAGACGCAGCCCAGGGATGGGAAACTCTGGCCCTTGAAATTCATTTTCCTGCAGAATTTTGTTCCAACTCTGATCAAATGTAGCTTTCTGGCAATCATGAATACATGGTTTAGCTTTTTTAGGTGATTGCTTAGGGTTAGAGCTACAGTAAACTCTATGGATCTCGAGGGGCAGAGCTGCTGATCTACACAGTATCCCCACCTCAAGTGATCATGTGAATTTGTAAGTGATGTTTGCATTGTGTGGTCACGTTAGCAAAACTTCTGATGTAATGCATGAAACACCACTTACTCAGACATTATTCCTGAACTAAGCAGCTCTATATTGGTCAGTGTGGCAAATTTGTGTGTTCAAAGTTGAACTAACTTGAATCCTTGAATCACCCCAGGCGTCCCTCGAGTGAAATTTAAAATAGTTCAGATTGACTATTCAGATGACGACATTTCACCCGTGGAATTTTACCTTAAAATGGTACATGAGACTATACCTTAAGTCATTAGAAGTTGTGGAATGCCATAGCATGTCACATATAGTGAGAGATTTCCAAGCAGTGCTTTGTATCTAAATGAGTGCAAACTGACAGCAATAGCACATCATGCTGGGTCAGCCAGACAGACTAATGTGAAAAAAGAACCTGAGAGGCTTGTCTGAAAGACACAGTTGCAAGGTCTGTCTGAAGACTTCTATGTAGCCCTTATTTACAGGACAGCAGAAGCAGACAAGAAAGTGGGGGAATGGGTCATAAGCCAAATCTGATTCAAACCCTGGTCCCCTTAAGCTAACAACTGCTATATCGAGCAGGTGTGCTACCTACTTCGTAATTGCTTCAAGACACCTACAGCATTTTGTTCATCTGCTACAAAACACAGCAACACCGTGATGAAATAGATTTTTTACAAAACCCCTTCCGGCTTTGTCTGGTTAACTTGTGTTGGCTCTGTTCTGTGAGATTGGGTAGATCAGCCTGGTTAGAGAGACACTGCTTTTGCTCCACTGTGCCGTCTATATCAAGCTTTCTTTGCGGGAGGATATGGATGGGGGTGTGAAAACAATCGGACAAAATGGCCTTAACACGCTTAGAGCCTCTTCTTTCTTTAATCAAAGCACACATACATGCAGCACAAAGGGAAACAGAGAAAACGTGATTCTCCGCTGGAGCTCCGTAGCCTCTGTTCTCTGGCTTAGCTTCACCGGCTGTCCCTTATGTTGAAAATGAGTTGACACACAGGATTTCAATGGCCTCATTCACTTTTAAACTCTCTTAACCACAGAAAGACTCTGACCGTTCACTCTACATGGATTCTGGTGGAAAATGCCTGATCTTAGCAGGTGTATCACTGGAGTGTTGATGGATTAGGAGAGCTCCTTAGAAGTGGTACAAGTAATCTCAATAAAAAACAAATATAAACAACACAACCATCACGCCCACTATTTTAGGCCAAATAAACACTTGAAGGTTTTTTTTTTTTTGTTTTTTTTTTTGTACATTTAGCAGCCACATTCATCCAAAGCAATTTACCTAGCATTCAAAGCATACATTTTATCATTGCATACATTCTCTGAGAAATAAACCCGTCATGCCACTGCTAGCTCAAAGCGCTATTTTTGAGTTACAGAAACATCAAGTTGTAATGCAGAGATCATCAGTTAGTAGATCCAAACCCAGATTAATTTAATTTGGACCATGAATCCACCCATTCTCCATATCATGTGTCCTATCTAGAATTTTGGGGAACCAATCCCAGTGTCTTAAGCCATTGGAAACACCCTTGTCTTACAGCAGTTTTTCCCATCCCTCTTCCTGGAGGCTCATCAACAGAATATTAGATGTCTCCCTTTTCTGACCCATCCATTTCTTAGATTCTCTGCTAACAATTTAATGAGTTTGATTCAGGTGGGTTTGATTAGAAAGAGTTTAAAAAAATTGTACTGTTGGTGTGTCTCCAGGAACTGGCTTGGAAAGCATTCCTTTAGCCAAGCAGTATAGAGCATTACATTAGCAACACCAAGGTCGTGGGTTTTTTTTATTCCCATGAAATACATGAATTAATAATCTGTATATCACAAATGCACTAAGTCTAGGTTACTTTGGATAGAAGCATCCACCAAATGCAAAATAAAACTAGAAAACATGAAACATATGCTTACAGCACCATGGTAAGGTGGTCTTCCATCCACATACCAACCAAGCCAAACCTTGCTTAGCTGAATTGCTGCTTTTAAATTCTGTTAATACAAAAATAGCTATTTTTCTTGACAATTTTCCCTCAATAAACTTCTAATTTGCTGCTTATTAATAGTAGGTAGTTTAGGTATGGAGCAGGGTTAAGGGATCTAGAATATGGCAATGCAGAATAAGGCAATAATATGTGGTTTATAAATACTAATAAACAGCCAATATTTTAGGAATATGTATGCTAACAAGCAACTAGGTAATAGTGAGTACTGTTCTCTAAAATGTTACCATTGGTTTTTACACTGTGGTACCTAAAATTTACAATGAATCACAGGCTATTTTGGAACCTATTTTCAGAAATCTTATTATTGAGTCATTATTGTTTTTGAAAAATAATATTTGACTTCTTGGAACTTCATTTGAATACCCCTGCTGAGAACATTAAAGTGCCTCTTTTATGGGTAGTGGCAAAGAACGAATTTGCATTTTCATTCAGACCAAAGCGAAAAGACCTAGTGGGCAGGCAATATGCTAATATTTCATGTTGACGTCAACATGAAACGGCTTGAGATTCGTTTTAAAAGCGACTCGTTCCGATGATTCTATCAGTCCTCTGTCGTGTGTGTCATGTGTTCTCGCCTTGTGTGTCCATATTTGGTTTGTTTCCTGTCCTTGTTAAATGTAATCATTAGTTAATTCTTGTCCAGCTGTGTTTGTCTCGTTATCTATGATTAACCTGTGTATTTATATTCCTGTCTGTTGAGTTAGATTTCGTCTGGTCTACTTGTTACTCCCCGGTGTTCCTGACTGTGTCTTGCCTTGCCTTGATTTTATCAGTAAAGACTATGATTTGAAGTTACATCATCGTCTGCGTGTTCCTGTGTCCTCCCTCGTGTGTGCACCGTGACAGATTCAGAGTCGACTCTTTATTTTGAGAGGCAATAACTTTATACACTGTGCACTTTCAGATTTAAAACTTTGCAGGATGTTTTCATTCACTTAGAGCTGTTACACACTGTATGAAAGGTAATTTTCAAAAATCCATTATTGGGGCACTTTAAAGTTGGTCATTTTGTCTATCATCACAGTTAAAGAAGCTAAACTGGTCTTTCCATTGTCCATAACTTTTTCCTTGTGATCTTTATTGCTGATTTAGTACAGAGATCATCATTATTTGACATCTTTATTATGTATTTTGGCCCTCCACATTTCAGCGCATGCAGGTCGGGAGGAAGATTTACTGAAGCTCAATCAGAACATTGACATAATGTTGGATTCCCATCTGTAATTTGATAGCCGAATGAAAGGAGTATACCTGGAAGGGCACAAAGCATTTAAAGATGGCTGTAGCTGGCCCACTTGCCCTTGCCCTTAGTCTAACATTCAAGGGCAGAAGACTATCCCTTTGTTATCATCCTTCTCTCTCTTGCAATTATCACCCTCTCCACTTCCCCCTGCCCTGCGGAGCCCAAGAGCTGAGCCGGCTGAAGACGAAGAATAGCTACATTTATATTTTTTTTTACTCCCTCTCTCTCTTCACTCTCCATAGATTAATTTTCCAGGAAGCCCTGTCACTGCCCATACAGAGAGAGAGAAGGAGAAAGAGAGAGTAGAAAATGAGGGGAGGGGAGAGATTGGGGCTATGGTGCAAAAGCCTTTTCGCTTTCCTTTTTCCCCTTCTTTTTTTTCTTTGACAGATCATTTTCATAAGGGGGTATCAGGGGGTCTGGCCGATAATTGCCATGCAGATTGCTACTGATGGCGTCCTGCAACAGAAGAAAAGAGCAGGCTAGTTAGAATAATGAGCCAGCCGTTCTGATGGATGGCCGAGAGAGGAGGTCATACAAAATGTTTCAGACACAATCCAAACCCCGTTCCCCTCCCCTCACCTCCGCACAAGCATCGCCAATATCCCTACTTCTCCCTTAAAGAGCCTCTCTTCTTTGACTGATATTACATTATTGCTCTCCGATCTCTCGTTCTCCCTCACTTCCTCTTTCTTCACTTGGATCCTCTTTTACTTTCTTATGCTTGCTTTCATATTCCAGCTTTTAGTTCATATAACTTTCTATTTGTTTAAAATAATACCTCAAGGCCTTGATGTCACAATATGGTTGTGATATAAATAAACTGCAGTGTGTAGCTATAGTATTGTGTACATTGGCTATATTCATGTTAGATGATGCCATGCCATTAAAGCATCTGTAACGTTGCCTGCTTTTGTCAATTAACGGCTGGTGTTAAGTGACTTCTTTTCATCAGTTCCATAGAAAAGGCTGGTTGGTGAGAAATTCTCTCTTCATTCAGTTTCCAGATGTTATAAATAAGGCTTTATACTATAATTTCTAAAGGGCGTCTAATAGGGGTGCTGTTGATGTATATTTCATCATATTTCATGTTCTCTTTTAGTTTAGATGTCTTCTCCTTTATATCTGTATAAAATAGCACATTATGCATGGCTAGATGTTTATATCCTTGTGCTAAGGAGTGCATTGGATAACACCAAAGCATTTAATTTTAAGACATGAAAGGGAACGTACAGAGTTAGCTGATTTGTATTTGTCTAACCTACATAAATTCAGCTATCGCTTGAAAAGATGTCTGACATCTTTCCGCCACTGAATAAAAAATAAAAAAAGGTTATTGCGACTTTTTCTCTCACAATTCTGACTTTTTTTCACAGAATTGTGAGATATAAACTCGCAATTGTGAGTTATAAAGTCCTAATTGAGTGATATAAACTAGCAATTCTATGAAAAAAAAAAAAAGAGTTTATATCTCGCAGTTCTGACTTTATTTCTGTTGGGACTTTCCCCCGGTTTCACAGACAAGGCTTAAGCCTAGTCCTAGACTAAAATGTAAATCTGAGCTGTTTCAACTGAAAGAAACTTGCACTGACTGATCTTAAAATATATCAGTGCCTTTGTTTTGACTCAAGATGCACACCAATACTGTTTTTTTCTAAGTACATTAATAAAAATTACTTAAATGTCCTAATTGAACTATGGCCTAATCCTGGTTTAGACTAAGCCCTGTCTGTGAAACTGGGCCCATATGTCTCGCAATTGCGAGTTTATATCACACAATTCTCACATTATTTCTCAGAATTGCGAGTTTATATCTCACAATTATGACTTTTTAACTCGCAATTGCGAGCTGATATCGTGCAATTATGAGAAAAAAAGAGTCAGAATTGTGAGATTAAAAAGTCGCAATTAACTTTTTATTATTATTATTCAGCGGCGGAAACAGGTTTCCATAATTTGTCTTCAAAAACATATATATATATATTTTTTTATATTGTATATACATATACCATTTAAATTATAAATACAATAACATTTTGTGGGTGGTATGGTTTTTTTGTTTTTTTGTATTTTTGAAAGACGTTTTGTACCAATAACTGACTGTTAACTTAACTTGCCTCAATATACTCCTAATTTGCTGCTTATTAATAGTAGGCAATTGTTAAGTTTAGGTGTGGAGTATAGGATTAAAGGATCTAAAGTATGGTCATGAAGAATGAGGCATTAATATGTGCTTTATAAGAACTAATCAAAAGGCCAATATGCTAGTAATATTCATGCTAATAAGTAACTAGATAATAGTGAGAATTGGCCCATAATCCTGAAGTGTTATCAAAGTTTCTTACGCTCACCAAAGGTTCTGTCATGATGTAGCAATAGGGCAGCCTTAAATTTAGTCATAATCATGACATATATACAACTGTTTAGAAGTTTGAGGTCAGCAAGATTTATTTATTTATTTACTGGAAAGAAGTCTCTTATGCTTAGAAAGGCTGCATTGATTTGATCGAAAACACAATAACTGTAATATTGTGGAGAATAATTCAAATTTTAAATAATGTGATATATATTTCAGCAAAAAAGTTCAGCAGCCATTACTCCAATCTCTAGTGTCACGTGGTCCTTCAGAAATCATTCTAATATGCTGATTTGGTGCTCAAGAAATATTTCTTTTCATTCTTTTTCAGGATTTTTTGCTCAATGGAAAATTATTTTAAATAGACATCTTTTGTCACATGCTATATTTTACTGTCATCTAAAATGTATATTATTATATATTAAATGTCTAGTATTCTATTCAGCAGAAGATTTATTATTATAATTATAATTATTATTCTGTCATTATATAAAATAGCTTCTCTTGATAGAACCTGTCTTCAAAATCAGTATTGTGTGCGCTCGGGGTTTCTTTGCAATGCCTTGAGGAAAAATTCAGTTCTTTAAAGATAGAAAGTTCTCAATAGCACACTGACAAGAGGATTTGGGGTGTTGGGCCTCACAAATATCAACCATCAACCTCAGTGTGAACCAGAAACCTGTTCACTTATGCAGGCGGCAGTTATTTTCTGAATGAAGGCAGGTATTTGAATGCTGACGCACCCTGTTTCTGGCTTTGAACGTTTCTTTTTTTTAATCTCTCCTTTTCCTTTCTTCACTGTTACCTGAGGTCTTAACTCCCATATCTGTAACCACATAACTACTCTAGCTAAACCCCACCCATTGTGTCACTACTTATCTGTCTCTTTAACTTTAATATATGGCTGTTCACTCACTCACAGATCCGTTGGCGATGTTGAATTTCCCTTCTGCTCTTCTTCATGACTCTGCACCATGATGTCAGAATGGGCCTGGAGGGTGTGGTGAGGCCTAGTAGTTAAAGCTTCTCACACAAAGGAAGCTGTCACTACCACACCACCCCATGAATGCCGTCCCTCCTCACTGATCGCTTCTAATCCCTGCAGCTATAGTGATAATTAGCCCGGCCTGTCATCCAGCTCGGCACAGCCTCCTCTCTTTGATCACCTCCAGCACAGGTAACGCAGAAGAGGAAGGCTGATTCAGTGTAGAGGTATAGAGGACACACGCTTAACTCAGTTTTTCCCAACTTTTTTTGTTGTATGTGGCCCCACAAAAGCTTACTGTAAGTACCCCTTCAATGCCGCCCTGTAAATCTCACCCACAGAACCGCTAGTGAAACACACGGCAGTTTGTAGAAACCTCAAGAGAATTCAGTGGAAAGCTGTTGAGGCAGGCAGTAACAAAAACATCTTGATAAAGATGCGTTTGTGTTTTCTTTTTTTAATTGAAAGATTATTGCAGATTTGTATTTAGTACATGTTTGCATTTCATTGTGGTATGGATCTTTTTGTATTTTTGGTGTGACGAGTAAAGAAGGAAAGAGCACTGTTGTACAAATATACCTCTGTGCAGTGGTTTTAATATACAGTACATGCATCAACTCAGCTCTACAAATTGTCTTGGGTTCTTGTGCTATGATTTATTGATTGTTTGATTGATTATTATTTTATTTTATTTTATTTTTATTAATTGTTTTGGCCTATTTGAAAACAATATAATAGTTCTCATCAGACATTAGAAACTAACTTGGAATATTACATTTATTAAAACTAACACCAAATAGAAGAGCTTTCGTTTTTTAGCTATTTTTGTTCCTGTGTATTTGACTTGAAGTCATGTAAAATAATAACCTAAATAATTAACAAATGATTTTACACATTTGTGCTTGGTGCTTTTTTAACATTACTGTAAAGTATACACTTGCTTAATTATGATACTTGCTTAATTTTTGGGAGACTAAATGGCATTTGTATTTTTTTTTTAATCAACTTAAAAGGGCTATTTAAAATCAACTAAAAGCAGAACCTGTTTAAAATGATGAAAAATTTGAAAAAAAAAAAAAACAAACAAAAAATTTCCCTTATACATTAAAATACAATATACATTTTTTTTTTTTTTTTTAAATCTAAAATACTGATGGTGATTGTTGAAAAACTGTCCATGGACATATTATGTGTGTCTGTTGTTGAGATTTTGGTTATTTCATTTTTTATATGCACTATGTGTAATGTATCCATATATGCAATTAACATATAAATCATATAAAAAAGATTTTCAGAGACCAGACTTTATATTTTCAGAGACCAGAAGCTATTTTTCCTTGGCTAAAAATCTGCACAAATTTATTGGTCACTTGCCATTTAACATTTAACATTTTATCCAAAGCGATTTACAGTTCAAAGCGTCAACCTTTCCAGTGAGTTACATCACCTTCACTGCTGCAGTTTGCAAGTTCTGTGTATTCAGGATTAGTTGCTAATCGGGATAGTCCAATTTACTGCAAGTCGTGAGTATTGTCATGGCGATGCCAGGGACTGAACCAGGACCTGCAATTTGTGAGGCATGTGTGCTATACGGCCACCGAGCTAGATCCTCTTATTAGCATGATTCATATTCCCAAACAAACTCAAACCTGGAAATTTCAGGAAACGCCAACTTTAAAGCCCATACTAAATCCGAGCTGCGCTTTCATCAGCTTTTGCACAGAGGAAGTGTCCGTCCCAGAGGGTCCTCACTGCAAACATAATCTCTCCCGCACCCCCATCAACGCCTAACAGAAAGGGAACAAATTCACTGTCTCATCCTCATTCTTTCTGTCGTGCCAAGAAGCTGTATACAGTACACTGCAGATCAAAGCCTTAATTGAAAAATAATTATAGGCACTTAATCATGGGAGGCGGCGGGCTAATTGAAGCAAAAACAAGGCAGCGAGTGGAGGCCCTCCGAATCGTAGTAGAAAGAGGATATTGTGTGAGCTCCCGTCTTTAATAAAGCATCGTCTTCAATCCCCCATTGTCTCCCAGATTAAATTGGAGAGGGCTATTAGCAGAGTTAATTGGCTCTCTAATTTAGATCTGGCCAGTCTCAATGCATAACGGATGTGAGTCGCAGTGGCCCATGATGTGCTCACTCTGTCACACCATATTGCCAGACCTGATTGGTTAATGGCTCTGGAATCTGCAAAGTTTGGGCCCATCCTTCAGTTGCAGGGGACCTCGGCCTTCCTGGAGGAATCTCCACCCTCAACTCACTTGTCAAGTGATTCTTCATTCCTGCATAATGGAAAGCAGCTTCAGACCTACTCATGACTGTGCTTGGAAGTTGATCTCTAAAGTGAGTTTATGTTTCCCGCTAAGGAAGAAAAGCCATGCATCTTAAATAAACTCACCCTGTAACCTCACTATCCGTGAGGCTCTGACCTGGGGGTCAATGCATTAAGTCCAGCGAAAAGGTTTTAATTTTCATCCAGCATCCTGAAGCCTGCCGTATCCAGCACCGATAGGACCATTTCAGTTTCTATCATCTGTGTTTCCTCTGTGCTAGAACAAAAATACAATTTCAATGTCACTTGAATTTGCCGGTCTTTCCGCGAGAGCCACGCTGGATGTTGTATCGTCTTCATGGTGTTGCGCATTAGTGGATGCTGCTCATTGAAGCTGGGGCCCTCAGGCATTCATCTTGAAGGATTTGAAATCCTCTGTCTGTCGGCTGAAAGCGGCAGCGTTGGCATTATGGAGCTTCGGGATGGACAGAAGATAAAAAACAAGGACACAGAAGATTGTGAGGAACTATGGATTGACTGTTTCAACACTTATTTCGAGTGTGAAATGTGGGTAAAAATCCTAATTGTCCTCTTCTTGACTGGCCCACATTCAGTGCGAAATCCTCAAGGCCTGTTGAGAAGTACAAACAAACTGTTTCCGCTTGGGGCTTCAGAGAATGAAAAGAAACACTCTTATCAAGTGCTCTGCAAATTTGTTTCCTGCTGTGATACAAGCGGCTTATTCTGTACACACTGCGCCCTCTAGTGGCAGCTGAGCTGCAATAGCAATTAGGCATCAATCTAGTGGTTAGTGAGGAAGAGTTACAGAGGAAGTAAGCCAGGTAACCATGGGTAAAAGGCTGTAAATGGCACCCTATTTGTCACCATTTTCCCTGGAGAGTCTTTCATCTTGGCCAACACTGCACGGCTCAGGTTCTTTTCTCTGAGACTTCGCTAATGGAGGGTCCACAATGATTGCAGCTGCTCAGGCTATCAGAGCTCAGAGGCACAGACAAAATTTAAAGGCCAGGAACCTTTATGTCTCTTTATGAGGATGCAAGCCATTCTAGGTCACTGTGTAAAATAGGACAAACAATCGCCAGGCCGCTGCTGAAAGAGCGGTAGGAAGGCAGGTTGTGCGTTGCCGGGTGAGAAATGGAGAGGGGTGTGATTCAACATTTAATCTCATTCTGAGATGAATGTGTGCTGATAAGAATGGCAAGGAACCCAACTCTGTTGACCGAGAGATAAGAACATGCAGCCAGGCTATTGTGGGGACTGTAGCCTGCGTGGTCGCTTTTTATTTTTGGTCAGAACTTACAGCTATCTCACTTGTTGCAAACTACTGTGTTCCATCTTTGTCACACATGCACTGGAAAAAAAAAATGGTGTAGGACTTACTTTGAAACAATTTACACTTCGAATTTGCTCGTGAATTTCACAAGCAGTTACAGAAATGGCTATTAGCGTGAACATTTAAAGTAGAAAAACAAAATAGTGTTTTCTTGTAAAATGTACTCCAATAATCTTTGTTTTATTTACAGTGTGAAACATTATTTCACAATATTTTCTCATTAGCTACTGTTTGATTTTACTGAAGTTATTTCTACCACTGCTGTAAGCATGATCCTGCCTTGCTTTAAAACAAATGAAATCTATAAAGATTACTACTACAAACTATAGTTTTAATAATCGTTCAACTTATATGAGAATAGGGAAGCATACACCATAACTATAATGATAATGACACTGATATTGTTGAAATCACTCTCAGAACTTTTTTTCCCAGCTGATGAACAATAAAAACATCACAGCCAATCAGAATCCATCTAGATTTAAAGAGCTTGAGCATGTAACCGCAGCATGCTTGTAATAATAAACAGAACAGTATTGTCTATTGGTGTGGATGCTAATATAGTTATCATTATAGTTATCGTTCTTGGTGTGAATGTCTAACATTGCTTCCTCCGTTCATGTAGTGCTTCCTGAACAACTAAAGATATGAACTATTTTGGAACATTATGTTGAGGGGGAAAAACAACTAAAATGTATCAGAATGTAGAACATAATGACTTGACCATTCATTTTCATGAGTACAGAATCAGTACATGCTCGTTTGAGCTAGTAATAATGCTTGATGTCATTATTACTTGCTGAAACGAACATGGAATGTATCTTCACTCATGAAAATGAATTGTCAAATTTATATTTACAACTGTTAATTCTGAAAAAACATGATAAAGCTCTGCCCATGATCAGGCAAAGAAAAATGAAAGTACACATTATACATTTGTGACCAAAAATCTGTGTAGTCACAATTCTGTTCACATCTCTAGCACATTTAACTTATTACTGTGTATATTTATTTCCCCAAATTTCCCTCGTATGTTCATGATTAATTGATAGTCTTCAATATGAGAATCAGATTTATTTCAAATATCAATTTTATTCTAAATATCACAAACTTACTTTTTTTTTTTTTTTTGAAAGCCAATGATTACTTAGTGTATATAAAAAAACTTACTGCTGCTAAAAGTCAAATGTATCCTGGACTATGTTTGGCACTACTTACAAAAACAAAGCACCTGAAGGTTACTGTATATTATGACAGCACACAAACAAGTAATGGCTGATTATTTTGGGTGCAATTTTTGGCTTCATTAATTTCCTAAAGCATAGAAAAGGCTTTTAATAATGATTCCTTTGTAACTGTTCTTGTAAATTCTCTTTGAGAATTTGGGTTTGGAATGAAAACATGCCTTTATTTGACACAGTCACGTGACACTTCACCACGCTCCTGGTCTACTGGCAACAGAACTCCTTGCACTGGTCCCTGAGGTCCCGCCGACCTCTGAACTTTTGTGTGCTCCTGCACGGTTGGCCGTGAGCTCTTCTATGGAGGACAGCTCCAAGTCACTCTCTTCATCAGACAGCTAGAAGACATGTATATTACAAAGCTTTTCAGTCTAATGCCGAAGGCAATGTTCAAAAACAAATTATATTTCTGCTGCAAGATTTTAACAGCAATGGAAATGGCTTGAGAATATATGAGATATGTGAGAATGTGTTTTCTTTTTATTTATTTTTACCGCTCTCTGTTTTACAATGGCAGGGTGAGGGGAGGGGCTGGGGGGCATTACTCTAGACCCGCCCACAGGCTTTTTGATTGGTGTGCTTAGCTGTCTTTCCAAACTTCTTGTCAATGTTTGGACAACAGAACCTGCAATCAAAAAGCATTCATGTTAAATGATTAATAATCTAAGACTTAACTATTTTTAAAATTAAAATGTCTACATCCCACAGGAAGTTGGAAGTTTTAGAGTTTCAGAAATATCTAACTATAGAGTTTTTTATTCTATGCTGCAGGGATGATGTAACTTTGTAGGCCAAAACCCAGAAACCCTGAAGAATTTACTTAATAGCTATTGAAGTCAAGTAGCCACACTCTGTTTATAGTCTAGGTTTAGCTTTTACGATTCTATTTAGGGTTCAAATTTACTAAAAATTGTGTTCATTTGTGAAGATTATCATGATGAACAAATAATGTAAGAACCATAAACTTTTGTTAGTCACAGATCTTATTTTCTGCAATAATCTGCAATAATTGATTGGATTTTTTGTATAGGGAACCAGGGTGATGCTAACTTCCGAGTTCACCTACAAAAATATGTCCTCACTTCAGGACTCTATATTGGCAAAACGATGAGAGAGCTGTGAACATATTTATATTAAATATATTCAGTATTCAGACTAGTTCCGAAGGGAGGAATTCAAATAAATAAACATACAAGACTTTGGCATTTGCTTACCATGTGAATTGGGACTTTTGTGAAGTTTGTGTGTGTCAGAAGCCTCTGACAGTTCACTGTCTGTCCAATCAGGCTCAGCTGTTGGGTTCAGCAGTGATCCTGATTGGACAAGGCGCACAGAGGGGGAAGGCTTGCCCCGTGAGCTGGTATAGGCACTGTCCTCAACTGACTCATCCTCATCTGAACTGAAATGTGGTGTGCTAACAAGAAAAAATATACTCCTTAAAAAACATACTTAAGGTAATATTAAGTATAGTTAAAAGCAGCTCAACCTATCAACTTTCTATTTCATGTATTAATTTTCATATTACTCTGAATTTGTACTAATTATAAAAGAAAGTATACCCGTTCTTTTTTTGCTGTGTTTTTGGAGTCTGATTCTGAGGTGCATTGGTGCGTGGGGTGGGTGTTGGAATAAGTGCTTGTGGCTGCTGGCTCTTGGCCCTCTGAATGGATGACTTTGAGCCCTCCCTGGATCGGAGACCTTTTTCCTTCACTAGGGTTGAATTTTTCTTTCCCCTTAAAACAACTGTATAAGAATGTCTGATCTTGGTTCAGAATAGTGGCAACCAAATGGAACTGATTTGAAAGCAGATAAGTTAGATGTGCGAGTATAGGTAGTGTGGAGGCATGATAAATAACACATTTGCCTACCCTGTTTTAAAGTGCTAGGTGTTAATTTCCGCTGGCTGTTCTGTAGGCATTTCACTCGCCTAATGACCTCACGTGCCAGGTTGTCTCTTTGGTCCTGAAGGTCTGGCTGCTGTCTGTATCTCTGCAGCCGCTGACCAGTCAACAGAGCACTCAGACTCTTAAAAGTTTGCTTAGAGATACCCTTGGTACCCTGCCAAAACATCATCACTTCAATGTTCACTTCACATCACATCAATACTGTCGAATGACATAAATTCATGCATCCACAGTCCAAAATTAACTAATTATTTTTTGTTGCAACTGTTGTTGCATGAGTCTCAACAGATGTGTTCTTTAGTTTAGTAGTTGGATTGTACAGTATGTCAATGATCAGACTAACATTCCTACAGTTTAACTTAAATCATGCTGTTTCCTAAATAACTCATTGTTTAATTTAGCATTGTATGCCTTAAATGTTAATATCGATGCTTGTTTTAGTCAATCTGTACCTTCCGCAGTCCCATATTCTCCAGTTTTTCCTCCAGTGATTCTTCTAGAATGGGTCTGGATGCTTTCATCAGCTCTGACTTTCCTTTATGTAACTTTAGAACCTTCCACTGGGGTTCATCTGAATCCTCCATGCCTGAAGGTGCATGCAAATTTTGTTTGAATAATATACATCATGGCATGATTGGTGTGTGCATGTATGAACTGTGGTTAAAAACTACTGAACCACACACTCTCTTCATCTTCCTCCTCTGGTTCCTCGGGAGAATCTTCGGCTTTTTGCAAAACCACTGGAGCTACCAAATGAGAGACAAAAATGGGTCCAACCACATTCAATTCGATTCTAAGCAATAATATTTTATTTAATCAAGCAATGAGTAAGTCCATATACGACAGCTATAATTTATTACCTGAGACTGACAGCTTTTTAATCTGTGATGAAGCATCAGTTAGAAAGATGATTAGTGTTCAAGAATCAAGACATCAGCAGATCATTTTGCAATAACTACAATCACTTAATCTAACTAAGTGTTAATGTATGAGTTAAAGGTGAACTGTGCCATTTTTAACATACTTACAAAAATAAAATAAAAAATAACAGCACAGCTTAATAAGAGACAACTATAGGTTTATAGGTTCTCCAAAGAGTGTAAACACTGGTGCTTCTTTTTACAGGATGGCTTGCAATAAAGTTCTTAGCATGTGACTGACAAAGCAGATGGTATGTGAGGCGAAGGGCTAGTAGCACTGTTCGGGGACTCTGTAAACATTATTTTTGCGATTCTGTTTGGTGCCTCTAGTGGCCCTTTACTATATAAGGTAACATTTTCTGACAAGAGCATAGTTTTATAGCTGACTTTCATCCACTGTTTGCAATTGTGAAGTAAATAACCAACCTTCTCCTCCTGAGATTTGATGAGTCTGTCCTTCTGGTTCAGCTGAGAAGAGAGAGAGACAACCTGCTGCTGTAGTTTCTGCAGACTGGAGCCAGAGTTCTTCTCCACAGACAAGGCCTTCACAAGCCTGGTATTCTCACTCTTCAGCTGTAACACACACATACAAATCACAGACATGATGAGAGTATGTTGCCCATTATGGGTGTGCAGCGGAGCCAATATCTGTAGCAATCTTAAAATTATTTATATCTGCATTCAAATACATTCAGGAAATCATCAGGGCTTAAATCAGAGGTTTGCCAAATTACGTAATAAGTCCGTTTTAAATGTAATTTTGTTACCTTCATAGTACTTATTTAAAAAATAAGCTTTGTATAACTCATAAAATTATATTTTTATTAGAATTCTAACATTTCTTTTAACATCTTTTAATAATAAAAAAAAAAAACTTAATATTAAATTAACCAAATGTTAAATACACTCATAATGCTGGGAGAGTGCAATGCTAGAAAGACTTGCCTCCTCTTTCTCCTGTCGGTGTCTATTCTGTGCTTCCTGAAATTTCTTCTTCCATTCAGTTTTCTAAATGACAAAAATGGAGATGAATAATATTTTGAGAAACTGGTAAATATACAGAAAGTGAGTAAACCGCAAAATATGCAAGCACTCTGTGAACTAAAAAGTCTCATATATGCAAATGTATTTATATATTTGTATATATTGTTGTTTATAAAGTAATTTAAGAACCCAGAACCAAATTTACAACCAAATATTATAAATGTAGTTTGACCCTTACATCAGTTTTCAGTGACAAGCAGTGACACCATGGCAACAGAAAATTCAGTGTGATGCACAGCGTGGCACAGTAACAGATGATCAGATTCAGAACATATTTCCTGTTTAATACACAGCTGTTGAAAGTAGGATTTTGGACCAGATTTTTTTTGAACCCTCACCTTCCTGGCCATTTTCTCTTTCAGCTCTCTCTCTCTGTTTTCTCTCAGTTCTTTCTCAGAGTCACTCTCTTCTTGTAAAGTGATATTATTAGCCACACCCACCTCTTTGTTCTGCAACACTAGCAGTTTCTATAGATGGAACGATGACAAAAAATATAGAATATTATTACAATGACATACAAAAACATACCCCCAGTAGCTCATCTATTGGCTGCCTGGCAGATATACATACCAGAGGATCTGTCTCCATCTACTGGTGACAGTTAAAAATAATCATTTTTAAACCAATGTATACTCACAGCCTCTATGGATGAGCTCTTGCTTGCCATGTCTTTAGACTCCTGAAGAAATAACTGTCTCAGCTCTCCCATTTCCTGCTGAGATTTTCTTCTCTCTTCCTCTTTCCATCTCTCCAGTGCTTCCTTCTCTGACTGATCTCTCCTTCGCTGATCCTCTTGTTCCTGGAACACATCTGAATTAATTGATACATGTGACCCTGGACCACAAAATCTTGAAAATTGAAATTAAGCTTTCCATTGATGTATAGTTTGTTAGGATAGGACAATATTTGGCTGAGATACAACTATTTGAAAATCTGGAATCTGAGGGTGTAAAAAAAATCTAAATATTGAGAAAATTGCCTTTAAAGTTGTCAAAATGAAGTTCTTAGCAATGCATATTACTAATCAAAAATTAAGTTTTGATATATTTACAGTAGGACATTTACAAAATATCTTCATGGAACATGATCTTTACGTAATATCCTAATGATTTTTGGCATAAAAGAAAAATTGATCATTTTGACCCATACAATGTATTGTTGGCTATTGTTACAAATATACCTGTGCTACTTATGATTGGTTTTGTGCTCCAATGTCACATATTTTCTCTTACTTAAACTGGTATTTCATATGGAGTCTAAGGAGTCTTTGTCATATATGTCGAAAAGGTGATGTAAAAATTAGATCTTTCAATGCTTTTGCACTTGATCACACAACTTTTGCGTTCCCCTAGAAACTTTGCATTTGTGTTCATAAAAGTACTGTATTCCTGCAAGAAACCATATGTGTGCTTTTTAAAAGCATTGAAATATATTTTTTTCCCATTTCAAATTATTTTGATCATCAGTTTTGTGATGGCATTTAAAAGATTTGCAAGCAAACAAAATGTTTATAGGAGAACGCAAAGTGTTTGTGATAATTTTCGCAATTGAATGCAAGTTCAAGGGAACACACAAGCACTGGAATATTATCAATATTATCATTAACATGTACGGGCTTAGAATTACTAGAGATGGTGATGGAAAAATTAGGTGGCAGGAAAAATTTCAATGCTTTTGGTTTCACTCGCGAAACTTTTGTGTTCCCCCAATAAACGCAAATAATTTATAGTCTCCATACCGTTTCAATATATGTAAAAGACCAGCTTGGAAATTCTGCTTGATAATAGTAAGGGTGGGTAAATGAAAGCTATACCTTTAAGTATAAGGCCTATTGAACTGACTATAAACAATCAAACACACAACAATTTCAGTAAGTATCAAATACTGGAAATAGACACAGAAAGAAATAGAGTAATTAGAGTAAGAATTTTAGCGCTGTATGGGATGCTGGATCTTGATTTAAACAAACTCACCTGCTGACGCCTCAAACTTTCTGTTTCTTTCTCTGCCTGTAGCTGCATTTCCGTCAGTCTTAGTTTCTCCTTCAGCTCTTCTATCCTATCTTCCATCTCTTCTACCTTCCGCTTCTTTTGTCTCTCTGAGACATGCACATGCACAAGCAGTGATATTGAGTTATTAAACAATTATTTTCAACCACATCATTAATTAAATTCAAGTGAATTGCTAGATCACCTATATCTGAAATTGTATTAAACTTAGTTAAAAAAAATAACACCAACCTGAATCTGTAACTTCGGGATGTCGTCTCTGAACATGTGCTTGTAAATAAGAGTAGTTGACAAATGATTTTTCACAGAACTGGCACTGTCATGAATAAAAAGGCATCAAAATATTAGAACTGGTTTTATGATAACTCAAGGTCACCGAGCAGCCAGTAGTTCATTCTGTGCCAATTTTACAATATCTACTTAATTGTGGAAGTATATTAATGTTTCTTAAGTTGCATATTACATATCACATTATGTTACCAGACTAGCCTTCAGTTAGCATTGGTTAGCAAAATACCAGCTTAGCCTACTAGCTTAGTATAATGATAGCTCAATAAGAAAAGTTATTTTTATTATAGAACATGTTATCACACTATATTGTTAAGGTATTGATGGAGGGGAATAGGATTCTGTGGGAGGGATTGAAACTGGCAGCCCACTCAAAAAACAACAACAACATTAGCCTACAGGTTCAAAACGCTACCATTCAAAAGTTTGGGGTTGGTAAGATTTTTCATTTATTTAAAAAAAATAAAATAAAAGAGTAATGCTTTCATTATGCACAGACACATTAAATGGATGAAAAGTAACAGTAAAAATTATATTTCAAATAAATGCTGTTCTATTGAACTCTATTCATTAAATAATCCAATATTATTATAATCCATTAAAGTCAGTTTCCAATATTGTTTTCTTTTTTTTTTAACATTGATAATATCACGTGACACTGAAGACTAGAGTAATTTAGCTTTGCCATCACAGGAATAAATTACATTTATTTTAAATTGTAATACTTTCTGCAATATTCCTGTTTTTAATATAGATTTGATCAAATAAATGCAAGAGGCTTCGAAAACACACAAAAACCATCCAGACCCCAAATGTTTGAACAGTATGTATGAGTGTGCGGTTTTAAAAGAGTTTCAAAAGTTCTACATTTTTAAGAAAACCACCTTGTGATAATTATTAGCACTGGCCTGCAGGAGGAGCTGTTGAGTGGCGATCATTTTTTTTCTCCTTCGATTCTCCTGTTTGGCTTCCTGCAAATTTTTTTCAAGTTCTGCTCGTTGCTCTTCTCCTCGCTGGACCAGAGAGAGCGCCGCCTGCAGACGCTCCTCCAGTCCTGTCATCTGAGAGCTCAGCAAGTCCTGGCAGTGCAGCAGGTACTCAGTGCTCAGCTGAGACATACGAAGCAGTTTGATCAAAGAAGGGTCAGCAGGTCCTCGACAGTTTGGGCACCTCTCGCCCTCCACGGCACAGAACGTTACGGTCGTAATGAAATTCTGAAGCACATCAACATCCATGTCTCGCTCAACACGTTCCACGTCAAGGGCAGAGAGACGCCTCCAGTCTATGGGCTCAGTTCGTGAGCGGAAGCGGAAGGGCTGAAGCAGGTGTGCTGGATTCCAGGCCGGTGTGGTGGACAGAGCACTGTAGGGCTCACCAGGGGAGAACTGGCCCAACATAGTGAAAGGTTTGAGATAGAGAGGTGAATGGATGTGGTGATTCCTAAACAGAGGCTGAGTGGGGAGAGAAAACACAATATTTTTAGTTTAGCTATGACAATCAAATCAGCATATCTAAATGATCATGAAACACTAAAGACTTGAGTATTGGCTTCTGAAAATTCAGCATTGCCATCCAGGAATTAATTACATTTTAAAATATGTTAAACCATGTTAAAAATGTATTTTAAATTGTAAAATTATTTCACAACAATTCATAGCAATTTATACATTTTAAAGCTAAAAGCAGACAATTTAGTTGTATTTTTTTTACAAAAAAGCAACCCCCCCCCCCCCCCCCCCCCCTCCCGTTCTAATGGAATTGCTAAGTGAAAGAAATATATTAATGTAGATTAGATGGCAGACAACATATCAGAATCAGAATCAGAATGAGCTTTATTGGCCAAGTATGTTTACACATACAAGGAATTTGTTGTAGAGACAGAAGCTCCACAGTGCAACAGCACAGGACACAGATAATAAAATAATAATATACAAATATCCAAATAGGCAATGTACAAAGCAGCAAAAACACAATTAGTTTTCATATTGTGAAAGTCAAAGAGTCCATCTCTATGACAACAACTAAAAGCCATTGTCAGCGCCCACTCTTGCACTATTGTTTTTAGGACTGTCATTTCAACGAAAAGCTTTCCAAATTGTCAACAATAAAATGTGTGCATTTCTTATCATATTTTCTGTGCAGTAGTACACAGACTACAATATACATTAGCATGCATGCATGGTAAGTCCATCAGCCATAAGAACAGAACCAAATATAAATCTGTTTAGTGAGTGTTGTGTATGAAAGAGATCTCATATTTCTTAAAGACCGATTTTCTTAATAACAGTCAAATACAAGTATTTTTACCTGAAAATGCACTTGGTAAGGGTTCATCTTGTTCTGATATGAATCAGTGGGGTCTGAACTGAGCTTAATGCCTTTTTAGTTTACATATCAAGAGTAAACTGTCTCTTTGCGACTTAAACTAAACCCGTCACACTACCTGGCTAATTTCACTTCCCATGTTTCTAGACAACCAGCCACACCTGTAATTCTGACTGCACAATCTCAACAGTTTACCAGGCAAATTTTGTGCATCAGTAATATAAACATTTTCTCAGGGTCTTAATGACTGATTGACCAACTAACTGAATTAATTCCCACCAGAATAAGCATCCACGTCTCTTAATATTAGGAATTAAAGTATCATTTTTTGTGTCTTACTATTATGTATGTGTGTATGTAGGCCTATGTATGAGCAATAAAGTATTTTGGTTAGAAAATAATTAGATCAACCTCTGTGTATAATCAAGATGCAAGATGCAGTTTATTGTCATGTGATTAAAATAAACAAAGAAACAAAACCATAGAGGACCGCTTTAAACATTAATGAAAATAATCATATATGTTGACCTTTTTTAATAAAAATTAATGTTTTGTTCGGGTCAAATACAACCCCAAGAAAACTTCGTCAAGATGTTCATGGTTCAAAATTCATGATATTAATGGAAAAAAAAAATCACCATGAAGTTTGAAATCGTTTTGGAAAATAATGTGTTAGCAGTGTGTGCAAACAAAGTATATTAGCACTTTTTACTTCACTTAACATATTTAACGTTAGTCCGAGTTAATAAAACAATCCAAAAATGGTTTAAACGTTTAACACGCACTAACTCGAGATATGATTTAAACCTGCTTTTTAAAAGATTGCTCCCATTTATAATATCTAATGTCGTCATTGATCCATCTGTAGCCTTGTTAATAACCGTACAGCGGTATTAAAAACGATACCAATATAACTAGCGTGCATTAAAAAGTTACCAGTTATTTCTGCGATCAACGGTTGACAACACCGATACACTACACAAAAGTAACGTCTAGTAGTTTAGTTTATAGTTATTATAAAATAGATTTCAGACACTTACCTTTGTCTTGATTACAAAAGTTAATAATAACAATAATAAGTTAAAAGCTTCAAGCTACAAACTGAAAGGAGAACTTAACAGCTGGCTACTGTTGCTGATGGGAGGGGCTAAGAGAGAAGCGTTTCTTGTTGCCATGGTGACTACTGACTCGTGACCACAGGTGCCAAAACTAAAGATAAGAGAGAAGAGGCAGTTTTCAGGAAAATTGTGGATTGATTGCGTGTGTATGTTTAGCGTCCTATATCGTGATATATCTTTGTAAAAGATATAAGTAAACAAGAGTACAGAATAAAGTTGTTGTTTTTTTTGTATTCCTTGTGCCCTATAAAAATAAAAATTAAATTAAATTACATTACATTCAATTCAATTAAAAACGAATAGAGATTAAATTGTAAACTTGAACTTACAAAACAATACGGAAACCATGCAACAATGCAACTGAACACATGATGGCGCCACAATTTAGCCTAGTACACGTCTTGGATGGTGGCAAGTTTTCCTTGTATTTTAACCCTAAATTTCTATGTTGATATAATTTTAACATAATTATAATTAGGGTGGGGGATAATTAGGGAAATGCAGAATATTTTCTCGTCATTGACCGTGACCGACCAACTAAACAAGAAAGCAATCAAATAAATAATTACAAAATATAATAAATAAATAAATAAATAAATATAGCCTAATAAATATGATATTATAATATTAAATAAATATAATAAATATGATGGTGGTTACAATATGCAATCAACTGGTATTTAAAATACCGTATGAAACTACATTTAATGGTTTTAAAACGATAAGCTAGCAGCAAAACAATAATAAACACAAAGCAATTTATGAATGTGCAGGAATGGACAAAGGAAAACGTGTCAGGTTAGGTATGTAACCCTGGTTCCCTGAAGGGAACAAGACGCTGCGTCGAAAACGTTAGGGGAACGCTTTCAGCGTGACCGTGCTCTGAACCAGTGTGTAATCTGTCCAATGAAAGGGCGAGACTTCATAGGCGGGTGACGTCACCGACCAGAAGCATAAAAGCACGTGCGGTGGAACCGGCGTTTGCTTCTAGGAATGAAGCAACCTCTCGCAGGGATGCCGGAAATATGGCCTCGAGACGCAGTGTCTCGTTCCCTTCAGGGAACCAGGGTTACATATGTAACCTGAGCTGTTCCCTTCCAGGAACTTGTGCTGCGTCGAAAACGCTAGGGGAACGAGATGCCCACGCCACCAGACTTCCAAGTCCCTGACCTGTGTGTATCCCTCAGGAGCACAATGAAGGCGAGAGAAGGGACAAGCCTAGAGTGGCCCGCAAATCAAGGCCATAGAACCTGACAAAAGTCAGGGGCGTGGACCAACCCGCAGCGTTGCAGATGTCCTGCATAGGAACACCTGCCAGGAAGGTCTTGGAGTGAGACATTACTCAGAGTGGAGTGAGCCTTGACCCCCATAGGCGAGGGGAGACCAGAGGACTCGTAAGCGATAGAGATACATCCACGATCCACCGACTAAGGGTCTGTTTAGAGGCAGGCAGACCCCGCTTAGGAGGACCGAAGCATACCAGCAGTTGGTCTGTCTTTCTCCACAGGGCAGCTCTGTGGACGTATGCGTCCAGTGCTCGCAATTACAATTAAGCTTCCGCTGGTCGGGCTGCCGGAAGGGACGAGGACTGAAGGCCTGCAGCACGACAGGCCATGGTATAGAAGAGGGGACTTTAGGGATATAACCCGCTCAAGGGTAGAGGAACGCTTTGGCCAGACCGGGTGCAAAGTCGAGATATGAAGGGGCCACTGACAGGGCCTGTAAATTCCCAACTCTCTTAAGAGAAGATATCGCCAGAAGGAGATGTAGTCTTGATAGTAAGCAGGCGATCAGAGATCTCTTCAATTGGCTCAAAAGGAGGCTTACAGAGAGCTTCTAAAACCACAGCCAGGTCCCATGTAGGAACACGGGATCGTACTGGAGGCCTCAGCGTACCGCGGTGAGAGGAGTGCCCCCTGCCTGTGAGAGGAGATCTAACACCACTGTAGTCTTTGCAACTGCTTGACAGTGAGTGACCGGCCTTCTTTCACTATCTTGACTGAGGTGAGGATTGACTCGATCCGAGCAGGAGACATGCGTGCCTGCATCATGGTCGAGTCCCACACCACGCCTAGATAAGTGGTTCTCTGAGCTGAAGACAGCACACTTTTCTTGGCGTTCAGTCTCAACCCCAGAACTTTCATGTGTGCGAGAACGACATCTCAATGTTGAATCGCCACTTGCTCTGATTGAGCTAGAATCACCCAATCGTCGATATAGTTGAGTATGCGGATGCCCTGGAGTCGCAAGGGAGCCAAAGCAGCATCCACACACTTCGTAAAAGTGTGTCTAAAATGGGACACAACCCTCCATCCTTCTTTGGAACAATGAAGTTCCGGCTGTAGAACCCAGACTCTCTTTCGTGAGGAGGGACCACCTCGATGGCCTCCTTCCTCAAGAGAGTGTCTACTTCCTGTTCCATGACCAGAGCCTGCTCGGGGCCTACCATGGTGGGAATCACCCCGTTAAAAGGCGTTGGCGGAGTGCCGAACTGAATACGATAGCCTTTCTATACAGTACGCAGGACCCACTGAGACACATTTGGCAGTAGTTTCCACGCTGCCAGATGGTCTACTAAGGGAACCAGTCTCTCGAGACTGGCCTCTGATGTACTCAGAGCTGCTGTCTTGGTGCCCTGAAGCGGAGGACCAGAAGGAGACGGCCGAACCAGGAGCTCTAGAGACCCCCGCAAGGGCGAGCTTCTCAGCTCCGCTACACTTCGGGGCGGAAGTAACTGAGAAAAGCACTCGCTGGAGCCAGCTGTGCCCTGGAACTCTGGCAGGGTTGGCAGACTGGTCTCCCGAGGGCACTGGTGGGAGACGGTTAGGGTTAGGGTTCGCAACGCTCTGCTTTTGTGCCTCCATGTATGAGGAGCTGGCACACGGCGAGGGCTGCTCCTGCCCAGCAGCCCTCCGAGCTAGAGATCGGCGACACGCACCAGCCTGTCCTGCAGCCGCGTACCCCTTGCCCACCAGCGCTGAAGTTGTGCGCAGCGGCTTGGTAGGCAAGGACAGAGACGATGCCGCGCGAAGATAGCTCGCGAGCATCTGTTCCACTCGGGGCATCGCTCTATATCCGTGCTCACTCAACCCCGCCACGTTACCGTAATTACCAGAGGCAGGGATGAAGAGACGGGCCAAGAAAGGTTTATCCCATGATCTCGACACCTCGGTGTGGAGATCGGGAAAAAACGGCAGGCTCCGACGTGAAAGTGGCGGCCTGACACGCAGAAACCTCTCATCTAGCTTACTTTTCTGCGGTTCGGCCGGTGTCTCGGCGGGCCAGCTGATGTTTAACTTGGCCACCGCCCGAGTAACCACCGCCACGAGCTCCTCATACTGGGGCAACTGAGGGTGCGAAGTCTCATCGATGCTCTCCACATCAACCTCCTCGGAGGAAGAGAGGAGAAGCGTCGGGCCGCCTCCCTGGGGGGAAGAAACCAACTCTGCGTGACTTGCTCCCAAGCAGACCACACACAGATTGTGAGTATCCCCCGCAGTGATGTAGCGTCTGCAAGGGGGAACACACGGTCTGAAATGTGATCCGCTGTCGCCCATGTGCTTCAACTTCTGAGCACTCTTAAACATGTTTAATGTGGAGCTTATAATGTGTTATATTTGGACGGACAACACTAAATAAGACTCACAACATGCCAAGACAGTACACACAGACAGAGAGGCGGTTGCTGAATGACAAAAAGCAAACGCCGGTTCCACCGCACATGCTTTTATGCTTCCCAGTTGGTGACGTCACCCGCCTATGACGTCTCGCCCTTCCATTGGACAGATTACACACTGGTTCAGAGCGCGGTCACGCTGAAGACGTTCCCCTAGCGTTTTCGACGCAGTTCGAGTTCCTGGAATGGAACATTCCTATATAGGTCTTCTAAATCAATTTAGCTTGACAATCATCAATGAATTTCTGTGCATGCTACAGATTCTTTTTAAGGGATGTTTAAATCTCATTCATGCTCTCTGCCTCACTGCTTCGGCCACTTCTGAGGAGCAAGTTCATCCTTCACTGTCTGTTTAACGAGGTGCTTGACTTGCCTGAAGTGACTCTCTCCAGCTCTGTTCTTCTCACACAGTCCTAACAGCTTCACTGTCAGTAGTGCCTCCTTTTCACAACAATCCATCAGACTGGGATTCTATTTTCTATTACCATAGAGTCAAATATACTGGGAAACATATGCATACATAGGGTAGAAAAGGGGTAGCTGTCACATGGTGAAGTTGTCAAGGTGCATTTTATCAGTTACTGATTATAGGGTTTAAGTCCAATGCATGAATGCTTGTTTTCTCGAGCAGTGACTGGCTGTCACATTTAAGGCTTGTGAATTCTATCACCAAAACAAAGAATCAGATGTTTATGTAATAGCTGTTGAGTAAAAAAACAAAAATGACCAACTGGTATTTTAACCAAATGACTATGAAAGATGGAATTGCACTGCATTAAAAAAGGCTTATAACACATCATGCATCCTGCTTACATTAGTAATGTATGAACTTGAGGTCATTGTCACTCCATCACTTAAGGGACTGATATAAAAATAAACTACATATTTCCCACAGGTGCTCTTAGTTATGTAAAACACTTTTAATAGAAAAGGCCATATTGAACTTCAGATCTTTTTTTTTTCTTTCTCTGCTATTAATAAATCAGAATTTAGGCCAAAGCATTTATTACTAGTTTTGAGTTATAGTACAAGAGGTTAATAATGGATGCCTGGGCATGATTAATGCATTGTTAATTAGCTGCTAATATGAATATTCTCACTGCTTTAACAGATGCCTTACTGCTGATTAGTGTTGTAATCCTTTTAAGGTTGCCTCCTTTATGCCTTATAGTTTTACTCCTTTCTCTGTGAGTAATGCCTTTTAACTTCTAATTTTACTGCAGACATGCAATTTCCCATAGTGAATGAGAGACAATATAATTTAACTCACAAGAGAAGAGAAAATATATAAAAAATAGCACATAATACTTTAAGTCAGTTACATAGCAGCTTAACAATACAACATGACAGCGAGCCATGGATCACAAATAATCTCATGAGAATGTATTGACCTTGTATTGTATTGTATTGTAGTTGCCCACGACAGGGAAGTCGTGGCCTAATGGTTAGAGAGTCGGACTCGTAATCCAAAGGTTGCAGGTTTGAGTCTCGGGCCGGCAAGGATTGTAGGTGGGGGGAGTGAATGTCCAGCGCTCTCTCCACCCTCAATACCACGACTGAGGTGCCCTTGAGCAAGGCACCGAACCACCAACTGCTCCCCGGGCGCCGCAGCATAAATGGCTGCCCACTGCTCCGGGTGTGTGTTCACGGTGTGTGTGTGTTCATTGCTGTGTGTGTGCGCACGTTGGATGGGTTCAATGCAGAGCACGAATTCTGAGTATGGGTCACCATACTTGGCAGTATGTCACTTCACTATTGGCTGATACTTCCACTGCACAGTTAAAGACTATTGAAGAAACCCTTGAATATACAGAATATGGTCGTCTAAAACACCCCACACTCAGTGTGCAGTGTCTTCTTTATAAAAAGCAATTAATCCACAAAATCAAATAAGCATTTCATGCATTTTTCTATTTATTTATTTTCATAAGACATTACCTGGAAGAAAGGAGGTTTCATCCTTCACTGGTTATTTCTGTATGTGTTGTGAAGTTAATTAAACCTTTAAAATTTAAATAGGATTTTTCTCCACTGCTGTAGAAGTAATTCTTTATAATGAGACATTTGAATGCACCAAAACTGTATTTGAAAACAAATAAAACAATTAGCCAAAAACTGAATACAGTCTACATTGGTTGGTAAAAATGTGCAAAGCAAACCTTCTTTTATATCCATCTATATTGCTTTGTATCAACATTTTTTATCAACCGATGTAGACTGTGCTAAATACTAACCCCAAAGTGTCTGCATTATTAACAATTTGATGAAGGTTTACATTAATCTTTAAAAAAAACAAAAACACATTTAACACGACCAGCAAATAAATTATCCAAATTATAAGAATATAATAAATGCTCAAAGATCGTAATTTGGCCATTTTTTAAAGTAAGTAAATCTGTTTTTATATAAACCTGTGTGTAATAATTGCTTATACAAATAAATCACTGTCTGAAGTGCAACAAATGGCATTTTAAAGCATTTTGTATACTCTGCTGTCATGAAAGCCAAGAGTCTCTGCTTTTCAGTTAATCTGTAAGCAGGAAAAAAGAAAGCTAAAAAGGTTATTAAAAGATTGGCAAAACTATTAACCTTCTTATAGGACCACTAAGTAGATTTGAATGAAAAATAAAAATGTAATACACTGTAAAAAAAAAAAAATAATAATAATTAAAAAAAAAAATCTGCTGAAGCTGGTTGACTTAAACTTTTAAATTTGACCAACTTTTTTTTTTTTTTTTTACAGTGTATAAGCCAGACATGACTAATATAAAGCCATAACATTTTTTTTGTATAAATGAGAAAAATTTGCCTTTCATCGTGTTTAGAAATTAAAATGAATATAAAATGCCAAAATGTATTAAATAACTTTCAGTGATTCAGAAGCTGTTCTTATCAGCTCTGAGCACTGAGGGAAGCGGTATTGATTTTTTGGAAACAGCGGGTTGTGGTGGATTAAGAGAGGTTCAAGGAGCCACATGCTTTTCATAGTTTCACACAGTAAATAAGTAATGCTCAAAAATGAGAGACTGATCATTTACCCCTGAATGAAGCCACATGGAAAAAAAAAAAAACGTATATTCATCTGCTTGCATCATTGGAAAGTCTGAAGCTGTTACAAACACTTCTTTGTGTCTACTGGTCGGTCTGTTTGAAACATACTGGCTCTCTTTGTTAAGACAAAGCATGCAGAGCACTTGAATGATGCCTTGAATGCGTCTTCAGTTTATAAAAGCATGGGCCAATGAACTTGATAGATTCACTGAACTCTGTTGAACTGTAAGTTACTTTCGAGAATCATAGCCTACCCACCTTTATATGCATTTATATTTTATCTAAAACACATCACAGTCTGGACATATAGGTGCAGCAATCTATTGGCTGCTTCAATATGTACCTCCAGTATGCATCATATATTGCAGTTTGTGCAGTATATACTATTTCTATAGCCACAGGAAGATGAGAGTCATACATACAGTACATGATGATACGGCTCTACACCTGCTGTGTGACAGACTGTAAGAGGAGTTATTTTAAGCCAAAGCCAAATCCAGATGATTTGATTGGTGGCAATTTCATGCACAGTTGGATTCCTCCACTCCTCTATATGTGCTGTGTGTTTTCAACACTTGGCATGGATACAAAATACAGTTGGTCTTATACATCTACAGTATACATAATTCCCATGGTGGACTCTGCAATTACAATTGCAAATATGAGTCAGATGCTTAAAATAATTGGCTTAGGTCTCCAGTATTGGCCTTCTCACCATATTATGCAGTTTTATAATTACAGTTTTTAGTTGGGTATGATACAGGGTTTTATTAAGCAAGTGTATTTCATTCTTCATATTTTATGAATGTTGTTTTGTTTTCTCTCAGAGCTCTCATTCTGATTTTCATTTTGAATTTAACTGCAGAAAGTAATCATACAGACCTATTTTTGTTTCAGATGTGCTGTAGGCTACTTGCAGAGCATGAAGCTTTGAGAGTGTATATCAAATCTAGGGGAAAATCATTCAATCAATCAATCAATCAGCCTGGCAGCATTATATGAACAATTTTGAATCAACTACAAAATGGCTGTTAGTGTGTTTCTATTGATTGATTGATTTAATGCTTGATAATTGTTTATAGGTTCAAGAGAGCCCACCGCCAAATTGCATTTAATGTAAATATATTTTTACATGTCCAGGCAAAAATCATTTACTTAGAAATCACTTCAAAAGGATCACACAAGGTATAAGACACAAGCCATGGAATTTGAAATGTCAAGCATAAATCCCTTGGTAAGAACCACTAATAAACAGAAGAAACAATGCATTGGATACTTTTTTTTATTGCATAATCTTTGTTTTATAATTTGTGAAAATATTTATGTATCAATCTTCAATGAGTTTCACAGGAATTTATATGCCCCAAAAACTTGAAATAACACTACACTGTAAAAAAAAAAAAAAAAAACCTGTGGTTGCCAAAATAATTTAGTAAATAATACTATAAAAACCTGTAAATTATAGGCCTGCAATATAAAACCGTAAACCAGTAAATCCAACAACTCACACTGCTACTAAAATCTATTTCTTTATTCCTTTAATAATGCATGTGTTAAAAAAGGAAGTTGAATGAAGAATCATGAAAAAGTTCATTTACAAGCTTTTCCCCAAGCGGAATTATACTAGTATTCAGAAGGTACAGTGATTCACGCAAACACGAAACACCATCATGAAAACAAACATGACACTAAAATAATGCAATAAAGATTCATTAAACAACATAAAACGTACATAAACTGGAAGCTTCTTATGTCTGGAAGCTTCTTCTGTCTCAAGAACATATTCCTTGTGTGCACAAACATAGTCTACTTTGCAATAAAGCCCTTTCTGACTGATTCTGATAAAACCCAAATATGTAGGCTAGCCTATAACTGATAATTATGAAGAAACATAATTATTCAAACAAAATACTTTAAATTGTAAAGTGTCCCACAGGGAATTCTGGGAATATCCATTTACAGTTTTCCACTGTAAATTATAATTTGATTTAGATCTTTTACAGTTTTTGGCTGTGTACAATGGAAAAAAAGGGTATCTGATGCACTGTTTTTTTACATTAATACTCAGCCAGAGACTTTGGCCCAGTATTTAGCTCATGAATATTAATAAGGCAAGGTGTATTTGTGACAATCGCAAGGAGATCCAGTAACGTAAGCTTATTAATATTCATGAGCCAAGTCTTTCACTGAGTCGAGCAATGTGAAAGACTTGCTCGTGTCAATCTCCAAAGCGATAGATGGCGCTTTAAGCGCGGTCCCGTTCCCATTCCACTCGCTTCATTTGAGTCCGCGGAGGAATAAAATCCCAGTGTTGAGTGACGCAGGAGAGCAGTGGACGGTCGGAGCTGCGCTGATGTGCAACAACTAAGACCAAGAGTCAAGCGCCCCCGGTTTCAACAGAATACCACCTTCTGCAAACAGATGAACGTCTGAAATGCTCTTGCTTGCACTGATGTATTCAGTTACTACATCCGTAACTTTACTGTGTTCTCTGCGCATAATCGAGATCATCTGTCCGGAGTCGATATTAGTGCTCCAGTAACGGATTGATCCGAGCTTCTCATTCACATTTTACGGCATGACATGTAGATAATCATCCGATACTTTGATGGGGCTCCTGAGGATCATGATGCCACCCAAGTTCCAGCTGCTGGCTATTATGGCGTTTGGAGTGGCGATGCTGTTTATTGAGAACCAGATTCAGAAGCTGGAAGAGTCTCGGGCAAAGCTGGGTAAGACTGCGGTTCTGTCTCAAACATCAGTGAGCTGCCTACCTACCCTAGAAAGCCTTTTTGGACCTCATGCACGTTCGAATCTTAATAGAATCGATTGGAACGCGCCGATGGACAGAAATGCTGTTTAGGTGGGCAGCTCGTAGGGTTTGAGACAGTCTGCTGCTGTTGTCTTCTTTATAACACAACATTAGCAATGGGAGTGCATTAAGACAACCAAATTTGCATTGCCTCATTAACTTATTTAAAGTAACTGTTCACCCACAAATGAAAATTAGATTCTGTAGTCGCCCTCATGTTTTTTTCAGACTTGTTTAACTTCCTATGTGTCTCATCTGCGAAACACAACAAAGGAGAGATTTTGAAGAATGCTATTGCGGTGCATTCACACTGAATAGTAAGTGAAGATGTCAAACCTCAAATGGATGCAGAATAACCAATGAAATATAATAAAGATACTCTTTGTGTGTTATTCTTCATGTCATCTGAAGCCATCTGATTGATTTGTGTGGGACAGACTGATATTTTATTTATAATCTTCACAGTAATATAACAGAGTCAAACCATAATAGAGTGCAACAGTGCCTGCCCACTGTTTCAGCGTCCTTTGCTCTGAAAGTTATATATACCATGAACCATACCAAATAGCTGCAAGGTGAGTGACAATATTACAAACATTGATTTACTGTAAAGCAAAAAGTATAACGCTATTGTTTTAAAGATGTTGATGTATAGACAACATATTTTATGTTTATTTTAAAATAAATTTTGTAAATTGGGCTACTCTGTAATAATAATAATAATAATTCATTACATTTATATAGCGCTTTTCTAAGCACTCAAAGCGCTCTACATTGTGAGGGGTGGTGTCTCCTCGTCCACCACTCTGCTATTCAGTTGAACATCTGTCTCATTGATTTGTTTTCTCACGAATTGGACATCACTACTGGATGGCTAGATTTTCAGTGAATCATGATTTCAATTTTGTTTTGTCTCCAGGAGAAATATAGTGCATGAGTCTTGAGGGAAACTTTTATACTTTTTAATGCATTCTGTCGAGGCTTGACATCTTGAGGCAAGTTTTCATCGTTATTGATCAGAAAAGACATTCTTCAAAATGTATAAAGACGTGAGGATAAGTAATTACATATTTATTTATTTTTTTTGGGTGAACTGTCCCTTTATAACAAAACTAGCAAATTTATTTTATTGGCAGAGATCCAGTAACTCAGCACTCAGCAGAGTATTTAGTACATTTGATCAAACTCTTACACTGATCCGATTTTACTCACCAATCTGCTTTTGTTTATAATCTGTTTACACATTTATACTCCCCATAATGCTGTGTAAGGCAGGTAAGAGATTATTAGACAAATAACAGACTTTAGCTGAAGTGAAATCTATGAATGCTGATTGGTGCTCTGTTTTGTCTTTCTCGTCTTGAGTTTATGAATGTTATAGCACCTTAAGATTGCCTCTAGTCGGTCCTGGTTCCAAAGTTAGTTTTTGAACAGCTCAACATGGAGTCTACATGATTTGCATCATGACCATGCAGTCGGAGTTCCATCGACCTTATGCATTAACTTTGCAAAGCAATTTTGTGTTTGGTTCGCACCTGAGATGACCCACATTTGGCATTCTTTTGGTGTGACTGTTGATTATTAGAAATGACAGCGGAATGCAAGTGAAAGCATGCTTTGTAGCTTAAAATGTATAGTAGAAATGGTGTACCAACTACAGTAGAGGCAATCTAAAATATATAGTTGAAATAGAGGACCAACTAGATGAGAACTTTAGGAAGCTATACCATTCATTCAGTGGTCCTAAATGTGTGGATCATACCACTATTTCTATTTCACTGTACCACTATTTCTTGCATAGATTGTTTTAATACCCAAAACTTTCTGTTTGTGTCATAAATGGTGTAAAAATAATTTATCTACTGTATAAGCCACACACCTGCAGCTGATGTTCCTAGTGAACTGGATGAAGCTGGTGTGTTTTCACACACATCCTCCAGTGACCCATGACAGTTTTCTGCAGCCCAGGTGCATCCACACCTTCGTGTTGCAGAACAGCTGAAATAAGTCCATTTATTTACTCTGACAAAAGATGGGTAGAAGTCGAGTTACAGGTCTGTGGAAATTATTGAAGATTTAGAGTGGGGAACGTAATTTGAGCTTTTCTTAAAGTGGGGGAAAAAACGCAGCTGCTGCAACCTACAAATGTATGCAGTTCATAAGCCTACATGGCTTCTGCTGTTGATGAATTTGATGCTATTGTTCATGACAGGTATTGTGAATATTTTAATCAATAATATTATGTATATAACTGCTCCTGGTTTATGCTGTATATTTTTCCAGAAATGTATAAAAAGTATTGATAAATGATAAATGGATAAACATCTGGATGCTTGATTTTGTTATGGAATAATCTGATCACTTGCACTCAAAATAAACAATACACAAATATATAGGCCTAATGGAATTCCATCAAAGCATAACAGGCAGTATTTACATATAGTGGCACCTTTAAAATAAATGAATAAACATGCCACTCTCTGTTACCAGTGCAAATGATGCTGTCATATTTAGCATTGAGCCCAGTTTTTGCATTATGGTTAAGAAAATATTAATCATAAGTCCATGAAGTGGAGAGTGAATTAAATTGAAAGCAACGCTGCCGTTCTAACCCTGTGATGGACGTTTGTTGAGGCTTAGGATGCCAGGGCTGACAGAGGAGTGAAATCTGATTTGCCCTGTGCAGGCTTTGAATTTATAGACTCTGCACTATGCTTATTAGGTTGTCTCACATGACATGGTTCATTAGAAGATGGAAAACCCTTAGCTTTGCCTCCCACTCCACTAAGTTACAAGCATCACTGTCAAGCTATAAATCTGGTGTTCAGCCACTGCCAACAGGCCTCTTATTGGGTTTTTTTCTTATGCCATGGATTGTACAACATCAGTTTATTCTCATTCCACTACCAGCTGTGCAGCTCACAAAGAGAAATAAGCAGAAGCCTGCGTGCAGTGTGACAAGAATAGCTCCGCTTTAAAGAGCCCACGTTGCCCATCGTAAAATTCTCCTAATGTTGCCCTATTGGCAAAGAGATGAAAGACTGAATATCTGAAATCAATTTGATGCCAATGATATGGAGCATAATCACTTGGATATGCTGAGCAAATAGTTGCTCCAGATTGGTAAAAATGCATTTGGAGGTGTGGAGCAGCAGGCATGTTGTATAATATAGATGCTATTGAAAGAAATTAATAATTACATTCAGCGAGACTGCATTAAATTGATCAAAGCCAATTGAACAAAAGGTACTATATAATAAATGCTGTTCTTTTCAACTTTCTATAAAAAAAAAACTGTTGAAGGTTTTGAAGCAGCACAACTGTTTTCAATATTGATAATAGTAAGAAATGTTTATTGAGCACCAAATCAGCATATTAGAATGATTTCTGAATTATCACGTGAGACTGAAGACATGAATAAATTAAATTGGAAATGTTAAAATAGAAAAGTACTTTACAATATTGCTGTTTTTTTCTGTCCATTTGATCAGATAAAGCCTTGGTGAGCATAACAGACTTCCATTAAAAGTGTTAAAACATCTTACTGACTGCATATTTTTGAAAGGTAGTGTTAATGGGAAGAGAGTTTTACTGCTTAACTTAGAGCTATTCTCAAATACCACTAAAAGTCAAGTGTGTAATTTAAAATATTTAAAAATATTCCACTATTGTTGAATTTGCAGTGCAAGACAGTGTTGTTGCTTTTAGGGCTGTCGCGATTCGTTGATTCGTCGCGACTAGTCGATTATTAAAAATCGTCGACTTCATTTTGCTCGCGTTGACTAACCGCAAAATACCGGAAGTGGCGCATTTCACGGACGAGAATCCATAAAACACATTATCAGACTATTTTCCAAGGCTGCATGATATATTACACCCATTTAAAAATCATAATTAAGCATAATTGTGATTTCACAAAGGCTATGATTTAATTAAATAATTATATGCGATGCAGTTCTAACACAGTATATGGTCTTTAATTATTAACATGCGTGCAGCTTAAGCACGTGCGTCTCACAGCGGCTCCGTTCACAGTAGCTCCACAGAAACTGTTATCATTTACATGTGGAGCGTCTCAACCTCCATCTCTGCATGTTGTTGTGAGTTTGTGTTTATTGTAATGTTCATCTGGGAACGCAACGTGTGCCATTTCATCAGATTTGTAAGGTAAATCATTTATAAATCTACACAAACACAGGAGAATATCGCGATTTCAAAATAAAAGCTCAAACCCTCACTCTGAGTTTACACGGTTTGATGTCCACATATTCATTTAATTACAGCGGCTGTAGCATTACTGTCCTAAAGAAATGGCCAAATATTAAAGATTAAGTGTACGTTTGAATTAAATGGTGCTTGGTCAATATTAAACAGTAATGTGTAAAAATAATCATCAGGCCGTCGGCGCTCCTGCAGGCCTTTGTTGTAATGCGGAATCTACATTATTATAATACATTATGCATTTTAACAGTTTTGTTCAATAAAACCATATGATTTCTTGCTTTTGATACTTTATTTGAACTAATTATTATTGCATCATTGCTATTATATATGTATTTTAAGTAATTTTAAAAGCTATTGTTCACTTAAATCCATTTTTATTACCACAAAAAAAAAAAAAAAAATTATTATAGGGCCCTATGAAATCCGTTTTATTTCCAAATTCAGTTTTTTAAATTTGATTAATCAAAAAGTCTAATTAATTGAGTTTTACAGTTTTATCTTTACCAAATTCTGTTTTCCATTATTTTCTGGATTCAATTTTAATGGTTCCATTAAATTTTAATAATAAAAAGCATCTCCAATTAATTGATTGTATTTATATATTTATATACACCTTGGATTGCTTATATATAAACATTTTTCACCTAAATAAATTCTGGTAAATACTCCTTTAAAAAGTGTTTTTTGATTATAATTATATTATTATTAGACGTGGATATGTTGTCATTCTCACACTTTAATACTGAACTGTGATATCAGTGATTTGGACTAACAGATGGACACTTGCTTCTTGTACTCTGTTGCACTTTACTTTTGCTTTAAAAAAGGATTTCATAGAAATTTGGATTTTATTTGGTTTAATAAAATAATCTTAAGTAAAATTGTAGATTTTTTGTGTGGGAAATTAATCGTTTAGATTAATCGATAAATTAGTCGACAGATTAATCGAAATGAAAATAGTCGTTAGTGGCAGCCCTAGTTGCTTTCAAAACACAAAACAACGCTAGACCCGATACAAAAATATACGCAAATATTTTTATGAGCTGATTTGGTTTAAAGGCATTGGCTAGTTCACCCTTAGTTCACCCCTACATGAAAAATTACCCCATGATTTACTCACCCTCAAGCAATCCAAGGTGTATATGACTTCCTTCTTTCAGACAAATACAATCGGAGTTGTATTAAAAATCTTCTGGCCCTTTCAAGCTTTATAATGTGAGTGAATGGCTGTTGAGATTAAGTAGGGATGTAACGATTCACTCAACTCACGATTCAATTTGATTCAATATTTTTTTTTAACAAAATGAGATCTAAGACAAATAATAAATTAAATGTGTCCTTTTATTATTGCTTGGGCAAAATGCTGCACATTTCTTTGTGAAATTGAAATATAACACTCTAATAATATAGCACTTGCATTATTGCTCTTTTGTTGGTTTTGATTGCTCTGTTCTCCTCATTTGTAAGTCTTTTTGTATAAAAGCATCTGCTAAATAACAAAATTTAAATTTAGAAATTCTAAAACAAGCCCCAAATCAAATAAATAACACAAATAAAATAAATCTCTTCATATAAACAAAATAAGGCTTTGTCTGTGCTCTTTCCATTTAAACTTAGAGGCAACCGCTGCATTTTAATCATGATCCAAACAAAGATGCTGCATACATGCAACGTGAGCACTTTTGAATCTAAATTAGACTGTATAATTTCGAAATTTGAAGCAAAAACAATGTTTTGACTTCAGTTTTGTGAAACTATACATAAAAATATCTGCAAGAAACAGCAAAAGAGCTGAATGAAACGCAGATTCACTCTCTGCCAGCAGGTGGCGCTTAAAGCGTTTTCTTGGTTTCCATGGTAAACAAAGCAGCTCTGCACTTATGAATTTTAATATGCATTATACAGAGGCAAGATGAAAATAAAAAAATACCATCTAAACTATTCTAAAGACAGTAAGTTCCCCTCAGACATACATTCATATAAACTCCTACCCCTAATTGAATTGCGATTTGTTTAGCATCTCACATATACGAATCGATTTTCAACTGGCTCGTGCTTAATCGCTACATCCCTACATTTTTAAGTCCAATAAAGTGCATCCGTCCATCATAACAAGTACTCCACAAGGCTCCTGAGGGTTAATAAAGGCCTTCTGAAGTGAATTGATGCGTTTGTGTAAGAAAAATATCCATATTTAAAACTTTATAAACGTTCACGAGAGACGTAAGACGGCATTTTTTGGTGAACTATCCCTTTATTAAATGCAGAGTTATGATGGGTAATTTCAGAATGAGTTCTTTTACCTTACTTTTGCAGTTAGGTTTGGTGATGGTGGTGGTGCAGAATATGCTCACTTGACCTTTTAAGAATATTTTCTTTGTACCTTTTATCAAGCCACTTTAATTATACAGTGTAGTATTGCTGATAGAAAGTCCTTGTCACTTATCACAACTGGCATTTTATCAAAAGGTCTCTCTCTGCAGTGATGGTAGTTAACTTTTTACAGACACAAAAATTGGATGGCCTTGTTAGCAGGTGATTCATTCCCATGTCAGCTACTGGAATCTCTTTCAGGGCTGAATTGTGGACAAAATTACTGTCCATGTGCCCAGGAGTTAGTGGCTGATAGCAGAGCTCTCTAAATTGGAGACCTTGCTCTGATGACTTTTAAATGGAGTGATTTATTCTGTTTGTCATCACCGCAGCACCTCTCAGCTGTTTTCCTAGTATTCATGTCATGCTCTGAGAATTGAAAATGGCCCCTGTGTTGTCTGACTAGATGCAGAACAGGTCTAAGTAAAGATGCATTTTTTAGATTGCTTTTTTGGTCTGGCTTGCTTTTCTGTCGTGTGTACAGTAGGGGTGGGCTGATAGACGATGCCATTGTCCATCACCGATGGCTGACAGACATTACGATGTTGAGTCCTCCCTCATCGCGATTCCTCCCTCCTACCCCCTCTTCCGCAATCCGCCGCATACCAATACCGTGTTCGGAAAGGAAATTAAGTGTACTACGGAACCTCTAAAGGGAATGAGCATTATACAAAATGGGAGGATAAAAAAAATATATATCTCAATACTTTCTCACAATTAAATCATTGGGTAATTATACTGTAAATAAATCGCGGGCATCAGGGAGCCGCTACTAATATGCAGGGCATTGAAACCTCTTTCGAACACCACACATTTTACAAGATTAGATATTTGTCAGTGGTGCTCGGTATCTGCAAATCATTCACCATTGTCCTATCAGTCATCTCTCCTTACTCTGTTTATGTGGTAAGTGAACTTTCATGTACTGTAATGTAACGGGCTACCGCTAGCAAGCAGCTAACCATGTCCCTTTAGTGGCTCTGTAGAACGCGTTATTTGTTTCCCGTGCCTTTCTGTATATGGATTCATGCTTCGGGCACACCCCTAACCCCGCCCCCCGATGTCATCGTCCATCACGATGTTTCATTGTAGACATCGCCCAACCTTAGACTTGCAATGCTTTTTTCTTTGGATTTAAGAGTTGTGATTCTATGTAATTTTATGGGAAACGATACATTAGTTGCCATTGTTTCTTAATTAAAAGTTAAATTATGCAGACTTTTATTATGCTATTATCTGTAAAATCTTTACTCTGTTTTCCCATAGCCCATCACATGTTCATTTTGCTCTTGGTGTAAATATACCATTTGTTGACTATTCTTTTTGATAGTTTTTGCATTGTAAAAGGGCCTTACAATGCGAGCACTTGAAAGTTGTATTTCTCTTTATACAATGTCCAATTACCCACCTTGGTAGAATCACTATACAGCAATCTTGATGTGAGGTTTGTGTGTGTTCTAGCACAGGAAATCTGAAGCTTTTCACATATTGCTTACAGGCATCTCCCAAGAAATATAATACATACAGGGGTCAACTCCATTTCCTAGAGATTATCCTGCAACCCGCTGGCACTCCATTGCTATGGGAACTGCTAAATTGGTTGAGAAGTTGCCTGCACTTTGTTCACCTGCACACAAGCAATTACATTTCTGTAAGTGCCTACCTGAACCTGATATCACTTATAATGAATCCGAGATCCTGCCAGTGAGAGGGTGTATATCTTTTTGTCACATTAGTTGCTACAGTAAACGTATTCATCTGTTGGGATGCAGTTTGTCTTTACAGTCACCACACTGGTAATTGACCCACTTCACCCAAACACAAAAAAGGTGAAGTGCTACTTTAAAAGAGTGGATTGACATGACCTAAATGTATCTTATTTGAATTGGGAACATCTCAAAAATAATGTTGCTATTTAGCCGTGTAATTGCAAAGGAAGGGGATCATTAAAAACCTATTTAAAAATATAATGCTCACTTCCAAAATTTAAGAGAATAGCAGTCTACAGGAAGGGGAAAAAAACTTTGACAGCCAATCAGAATCCCCCCGATTGTAACTGTCATCTTTATAGTTATTTTTCTTGGTGCGTTTGGGCTTTAGGAATGTATACTCTAAATGTATACTCTGAAGATGTTATGTAGAAACTGGGCAGTATGGCAAAATTACCCACCCTTTTTTTAATGCATCTCTGGATCTAGAACTTGTTGCACTGAAAAAGGTGTTTATGATGGAATAGCATTTTGTAGTTTATAGAGACCGACTGAACACGTTTTTGTTTATGACATACTTTCCTAGTTTCCTTTGCTCATTTCTCTCTTATTCAAGTTTAGTTTTTCTGTCTTTTAGGCCTGTATGTTTTGACCAATACCGTTATTATTTTGATGTTTTGGCTGATATGACAAATATGGTGGACAGTTACTAAGTATTTTTACTTTACTTAAGTACAATTTTTAAGTATCTGTACTTTACTGGAGTATTTTTATTTTGGGATAAATTTACTTTTATTTCACTACATTCCAAAGCACAATATTGTACTTTTTACACCACTACATTTGATAAAAGCATTTTGATCTGGAGAAATTGTCACGCACTATGAGACGTGATGGTGGTGTCCGATTCCTGAACAAGCAGTTTATTTGCAATGAGCCTGTTAAATCGGTTCGCAAATGAATTAGATTGAGCAGATTGCAGCTGTTTTCAAGTCAACAACTCACGGATTCAAATGATCTGGTCAGAGCGAGTCTCCAGTTAACAATTCACTTGATTCAAATGTCTCAAAATGATGCAAGAACAGGAGGTCCTCGGAGCTCGAGTGCACGTGCGACTGATGGCGTGAAAAAAAGTCACTAATGCTGAATTTTAACATTTAGTATTGTAAATGAAAGTGATATTTAGGTCATTGCCAATTGTTTGTGAACTAAAGCTGCTGTAAAAGGGTTGTTCAAGCCCACTGTATGAAATGCTTGACCGTAGATATGTTCATATTTGTGTATGGACATCTGAACGGGGTAGGTTTTTATTTAAAAACTAAACACAACATTAAAATGATGCAAATTAATGCCTGTTTTATTTAGAATTTATTTAGACCCAGTAGTATAGACTTTTTATATTAGCCATTTATTGCGATCTACCACAACATAATTATTGACTTGTCAGTATTATATTGGTGCATCCTTTATGTTTGAGGCAATTAGTAGAAATTAAGCAAGATTCTTAAGAACAACTTTGTTTCATTTACTTCTTATTGTTTGAACCATCGCTTTATTGCACTGCAGTCTTTTATTGTGGTATCAGTTTCATATTTATCCACTTCTAAACCTCATGTGAAAAACTAAATTTGCATGGCAGATTTGCATTGTTTTTTTTTGAACGGCTTCTACAAGAACTAGTCTTTTTTTTTTTTTTTTTTGGTACTTTTTGAAGCATCAATTTTGGTTGTTCAGACTTTCAGTGGAGGGAGAGAAATCTCTCAGGTTTAATTAAAAAATATCTTCATTTGTGTTTCAAAGATGAATGAAGGTCTTATGGGTTCGGAACTTAAGGCTGAGTAATTGGATGTTTGGGCGAACTAACCCTTTCAGTGTCCTCTGTTAATAGAACAGTGGTCACAGGCATACATTAAAAGGCCTTCAGTCTCTTCTGAGGCCTTGGAGGAGTCGGTCGCATAGAATGAATATTCAGTTTTGCATTTTTTGGCATGGATGGAACATGTTGAATAAAAGGTCACTTTCTAATTTTCGGATTTTGCTGTCTGCCAATATGTGGCTGCCACAGCCCCTCACCTCTTTCTGAATAGAAATCCCTTTTGAAAGAAGTGGGTTGTAGCCACTCAGAGACCAAATCTGAAAGCAGGAAACCCATAGAGCCCAGTGTGGGAACAGCTGAATAGATTTTCCAACTCGCTTCCCTCCCTGCTCCTCCCCTTTATCCGAAGAGCGGAATGCCTCTTGTTCTGTAGTGGATTCCCTGCTCAACCTGTGGGTCTCCTTGGCAAAGCTGTGTTTACTAAGGCTAGAGAGCTGAAAAGGGAATGGATGATTGACAGCTGCCTCTCATTTTACTGTGAACTCTACTCTATTGTTCCACAGAGACTTCCCCTCAGCCTCATCACAAAGACTGCAGCTCTGAGGAAAAACTTGTCTGGGCCATTCCAAAGGAACATACCTGTTTGTTTTTTTTGTTTTTTTTGGAATGGTTATCATTCTTCCAGTGTACTTGATTTTTCATATTTGAGCACAAGCAATGAGATTTTTTTTTTCTTGTTTCTTTTTATTGGCATGTATGAAAACAGATGTTTTACATTATGAAACTTGGGGTAAAACCAAAAGATGTTGAATTCTTTATAATACATCAAATTGCGAAGTTGCTTGGCAACTGTAAACTACTTAGTCACAATGCGTTTTCACTAGGCTCTTCAGAACTTAATGGCTCTCATTATATTCAACTGAGCTGTCTACACTGGAACTGCACATTTCTGACAGCTTGTAGAGTACACTATATATTTCTGCTTGCTGTCAGATTTTTATCAGTATTGTGCAGACCCATGTCTACCATGTTATTTATGTTCTTCAAAGTGCTTGGTGCAACTTTGGTGCAAAATATTATTAGTGAGAAAAATACATCTTTTTTTTTTTTTAATAGTAAATTTGTGCTCCATTTGCACAGTTGATTGTGAGGATGATATGAATCTCTACTCTGTTGACTGACATTTATCATCCGTAAAGATGCAGTTGCATAAATGTAATGAGACCCAAATGAACATCTGTAACTCGGAATAAGCTGCTTTTAAGCTTTCAGTAATGTTCTGTTATTCATTTTACCAAGCTTCAACTGATTGCACTGAGCAGACACATGATAAATTAGAAAAGTGTGACAACGTGAAAGAGAAGTCAATTTTGTCTGGTATTTTTAGTGAACACAAAAAGCGCCTCTCAGACATTGCACAAGTACTAAATTCAATTCTCTTGTGTCTTTCTCACTTGAATACATTTAACGTTTGGTGAAATATGAAATGTGTATCAGTATAGTGGATCCGTACATTCGGTCTTAAAGGGACAGCAACCTACTTTACTTGCTGTTGTCTGTCAATGTTAATCAAATGACAAAAGACAGAGAAAATCAATCACTGCGTTTGAGTCACTTTTGGATTAATCTTAATGTAATTTATATAAATAAATGAAAGAATGAAGAATCTTATAATGCAAGTTGTTGATGAATGGATAGGCCTATATATAATTATTAGCCAGTCCTTGTTCTTGTTTCTTTTTGAGAAGTGGTTTTATTTCATTTTAAGATAAATAAAAATGTGTGTCACAGCAGTTAAATATGTCTATATTGCATAATATCCTATATCATTCAAATGAACAGGTTTTCTCCAGGAATATATATTGAGTTTGGAAATTTTAGATAAATGCTTAATGCATTACAGTTTAACTAAACCCATTAGATTTCAGTAGGGTAAATTTACTGTAGATTTAGTTGACTAAAATCATATGTCAACTAAAACAAGACTAAATTAAAACCATTCAGATGACTAAAATATGATATTTTAGCCAAAAGACTATGACTAAAACTAAATCAAAATTTGCTGTCAAAATTAACACTGCTGAAACAATACTTTTGTTAGGTGCTTGTTTTGCATTGCATTTATGTAGACTTTCAGAAAACTTGAGTGCCCCATTTTTAAAAATAATTAAAGCCATTCAAAGAATACCATGATTACAAAACAAAGCAGGGCCTGAAAAAAAATTATAGAAATATGTATTGTTCTTGCCCTATTTTGCATTTGTATTATTCAAGTATTTGTCTTCCTAATGACTTGAACCAAATATTTTCACTCCCTTTGTGTATTTGTATGCCTCTGTTTAATTGTCCCTCCCCCTGTGTTTTTCAATTAATCTTTCCCTAGAAGTCTTGCTTTTAGATTAATCAAGTGACAAATAATCCAGCATGCCTGGATGTAGAATCATAGCCCACCAGAGCACTGCTGCTCCACAACACCAGGGGTTTCACCTTGAACCTAAAGATTTTTTTTTTTTTCAATCTTTCACTGCGTCTGTTTTCCTGCTGCACACGATTTCATTAATACAATCTTTTAAACCTTTTCACAGCTGCAATCCACTTATTAGTGGCTCCCATAAGGAAATTCTGACTCTCTTTCAGGGCTGAAATTAATTATCCTTAATATCGCTAAATGAGAATAGCTGAATATTAATAGAAGCAGTGCTGACCCAAGAATAGCGGTCGTCTGAGATCATTCATTTCCATTCTCATCTCGCTCAGCTGTCCTGGTGCCCCATGCCAGAGGCTTTTCTGATGTGCGAGTATGTTCTTGCAAACATCCACTTCTCCATCACTTCCCACACATCACCCCAGCCTCCACTTCAGCCGGCCTCTCATGTCTGCAGCCTCACACGGTCCACTGATCACACTTCTGTTGTCGGGGGAGAGCAAGTGGACCATACACACTGGTAGTAATGGACAATTGGAGGTTTTTAGTAGCATCGCTGAACCTCTCAAAATGGGTTTGCGTCAGGTGGTCTTTAGGCCCAACGTAATGTAAAATTCGTAACATGACATGGGCTGAATAGGAAAATGGTCAGTTTGTATTTTAAATGATAATTTGTAAGTTGATTGATTTCGGAACTTTGTGGAATAAATAAACAATTTATTTTGAATAACTTGACCAAAAAGTTTCTTCAGAGAAGAACTTGACCGAAAAGTTCTTTCTTGAAGCTTGAATCATTCACAAGCTTTTTATGCCAATATTTATTGTTTAAATAAATCTTAGTCTTTCCACCAGCATTTATACAATATATATTATGTATAAAAATGTATATAGTTATTTTCTTTCTTTTTTTTTTTTTTTTTGTTAAATCTATGAAGCACATCAAAGAATCATGTGACCTGAATAATTACTCAGATGATTGATTGTTACCTTCCAGAACTCTCAGATGCTTTGCTCCTAGACAGAAGGCATCTGCTGCCGATTGCTAGCAAAAATGAAGTTCATCAGAGCGTTTTGTTTGCATGCTCTAAACCACAAGTAATTTATTACATTAATATAAGAGCCACAGTTGCTTTGCCAGTGGCTACACCTTCCATTTCCATTTTGTGCTAGTTTTCCAAGAAGTCATGATTTTGTTGTTTTGAACGGGCTTTTTGGCAAATTGTTTTTGAGACAGTCTGATTTTTATGTGTGAATTAAACTTGAATGGGCGCACAGCTTGTTAAGTGATGGATGAATTTGCTGTTTTAAGTGCTGTTCAGTCCACAACAAATGTGTCTTGGTAAACATTTCATAGAATTGTATTTATTACACAAAAACAAATTATTAACAGACCTCGCCGTTGCACAGAATAATTTTTGAAAACATATCCATATTAAATCATCATTTACAGACAAAGCGTTATGAAATTTGTTTATGGTTTGCATATTCCTAAAACTCTCCCTCATTTACAAAACAATATGTAGTCAGAAGCTCTGAACAAACATAAATCTCGGACCCGAGACGGTATTAAACATAAATCACTCGCTTGTTCCTGATACTGGGTCCTTCTGAAATCTTTACAGTCAACAACAAGCTGTTTAAACTGGATGCGTCAAAGTGAATATAATGGGGTCTATTTGCTTAAGACGTGATCCAATGCTAGCATTCAATGTAGACAAGTTTCCGCAATTATGTGACTGAATGCCAGTGGGCGGGGTTTAAGGTGTGTTAATGTAAATTTGATTTCTCATGACTTGATCCCTTTAACTTGAACAGCTGTTAATGTATCTGTTCAGTCCAACACAAACATTTGCATGTTATCAGTGCAATGGATATTCTAATCTTTTCTCATTGCCCTGTGAATAAAACTGGCCAACCAGTGAGATTAGCTCTTTTGGTCACATGTCCAGAGTTGGTGCTATAAAACGGGAATGAGTGACACTCCCAAATTAAAGATTTTTTTTTTTTTTGTTAAGCACCAGTAGTGGAGATCAAGATTAGAGGACAACCTATATAATTTCCTAAATGTCAAGGTCACTGCTTAGTCCTATTTGAAGTTATCCTAATAGCAGTAGAAGGGCAGTTTAAGCATATTTAATAAATTCATTATGTTCTGAAAAATTTGTGAATATTAGTAAATACTTACCAATGCATCCAAGTTATTGGTGTTAATCTGGCACCTGGTGCTAGTTTCCTTAATTATATGTGACCCTGGACCACAAAACCAGTCATAGGTCGCACAAGTATATTTATAGCAATAGCCAAAAATACATTATATGGGTCAAAGTTATTGCTTATTCTTTTATGCCAAAAATCATTAGGATATTAAGTAAAGATAATGTTCCATGAAGAAATTTTGTAAATTTACTCCCGTAAATATATCAGCTTCATTTTTGTAATTTGACTAGTAATATGCATTGCTAAGGACTTTGGACAACTTTAAAGGTGATTTTCTCAATATTTTTTGCACGTATTTTGCATGTATCTGCACCCTCAGATTCCAGATTTTCAAATAGTTGTATCTCTGCCAAATATTGTCCTATCCTAACAAACCATACAACAATATAAGAAATCTCAATTTCACAAAATGGACCCTTATAAATTCTGTTTAACTGGAAGCATTCCTCCAATTTTCACTGAGATTGCTGGCGGGCCACCTCCAAGGCCTTGTCCACACTAATACGTTTTTGTTTTCAACTTTTTCTCTCCGTTTTGGCCTTCCGTCCACACCAGAACAGCATTTTTGTTGAGGAAAATTGAGTTTTTTGAAAACTGCCTCCAAAGTGGCTAAATTTGAAAATGCTGTTTTCTCGTTGTAGTGTGGACAGTGAAAACGGAGGCTTTTGACAACGCTGACGCATGTTTAGTCATGACTCATGTGACACATTGTACCAATAGATAGGCTATCTATTTTTATAGTCTGTTACGTGCTATTCACTTTCACACTATTGCTACTGATGTGTTACTTTGTACACTCTTCATATAACAGTCTTGCAAAGATGAAAGAACATTTACGTGCGATTGCTGTTTGCCGCAAAACATGAGGGCAGTTGTGTTTTAGATCAGACATACAATCATGAGTGAGTGCGTCCTGTACATATCACATCTGTTCCGTCTGTATTGTCTCACTGAGCTCTTTTGAGGCTTTACGCATACGCAGGAAAGCAAATTTAACATTTTTCTGACGGTTTAGTGTGGATGAGAAACTTTTGGAAAACACTTGAAAATGCATTTGAAAACACTGTTTTCAAATGTATCCGGATTAATGTATAGGTAGCCTAAGGTGACTGAAACCCTGTCACAGGAGACGTTCCAGATGAACACTAAAAGGATGACCATTTCAGTCATTGCAAGAGAAGTTGGTTCAGTGTCAAACTGTGGCTAAGAAACCAACTACAGTTACCAAACTATGGAATAGACTGGGAGAAGAGTGGGCCAAGATCACAACAAAGCAGTGTGAGAGACTAGTGATATCCTGTGGCTGCAGATGTGCTGAAGTCATTCAAAGCAAGGGTCTCTAAACTTCCTACTAATTTTTGACAGCTGTAACCCTCCAACATTTTTGTTGTAATTTTCTATCGTGATACAGTGGTTACTGTTCTGTAATTATGATTACTGTGTTTTCCACAAAATAAAGTTTTTTGTTGAAATGCTTTGGATATTTTCTCAAACATGTTAGTAGAACAGTGGTACCTACAGCTAATATTCCTTCAAATTCGAGCAATGAAGATTATATTTCCGGAAAAAAATCAAGTATTTATAGAGTGTTCTCTAATGTTGATTTCCTCTGTATAACAAAGAAAGAATCCAGAACAGGCTCTTTTGTCTCTGTATTTGGTGTTTTTTTTTATTTTTTATTAAACATAATGAATACAGATATCTGAGCAGAAAACTATACTTTTGACTGCCTTACTTCTGAATGACAAAAGGGTGTCAGAAACAGAAACTCTTTGTGTACCAGATAACTGAAGTATTTATACTTTTCTAAAAGTGGCACCTACTTTTTTGGAAGCATGTGAAAGTCACATCAAATTTTTGTGTGGAACATTCATGTTGATATGAACAGGTTTCTGCTCTCTTTTTAAAGCTTATAGGCCTGTTAATTTTGCTTGCCGAACACTGGTCATTTATATGGTTATTTGCATGTACAAGCAGCAGTGAAATATTAGAGTCGCTGCACAAAGAAGCCACTTTTTTGATTTGATAGTGGTGCTCATTTCAGACTTCTTACTTTTTAAACACTGCCAGGACTTGAATATAAAGCTCAGCCATTTTAACAAACATATCATATTCACAATCCCACAGAAAAGCCAATACGACAGCCACTGTGTAACAACTGTCTGTTGTGAGAGGCGGCGTTGCATGCTGTGAAGGTATTGATCTGGCGGTGAGAGAGATGATCTCAAAGATAAAGACTGAACAGAGATCCTATAGATAACAAACTCTTTCCCAGGGCCTGTCTGTGAAGAATTTCTCACTTTGGCTGGTGCAGCTTGCTGTAACTTCTACACACAGCGAGGAGAGGGTGAAAGTTGTTGTGCTGAATCATTAAGGCAGAAGGCTTGTCATAAATAATTCATCAGATTCTCACACCTGAATGCCGCCTTGGCACAGAGAGGAAAGTCTGGCCACTATCGTCACTCTTCTCAAGTGTTTGTGTAATCCAAGTAAAACTATTGATGGCTTTTTGACAGTATTTTTTGTTTTTTTTGTCTATCAATGTTAACTGTGAAAGGCTCATATTCTGAAAGATTGCATTAGAGAAACCTGATGAGGAGTCTTGTGACTTTGATGTGACTTTCGTCTCTTCCAGCTTATGTGGACGGCTTCATCTCTACCTGCTGAGATCAAAGTGAGAGCCCCATGCTCTTCATCTTAAACTCTGCCCTATGAATGGATCTCATGCAGGGATCTAAAATACTGTTACACCAGCCCGATCTCACAGCAATTCGTACATATTTTACGAGGTGGCTAATTCGTACGACCTCGCTTGTACAAATTCATACGATTTTTGCTAAGTCGTACGTATTTTACAAGTTGCCAATTCGTATGAATTTGTACGAATGACCTACACCTAACTCCGCCCCTAAACCTACCCATCACTGGGGTTTAGACAAATCGTACGAGTGAGGTCGTACGAATTAGCCACCTCGTAAAATATGTACGAATTGCCGTGAGATAGCGTTGGTTTCACAGGGCTTACACAGTAAGCATACTTTTCTTTTTAGGTGCGCTTGTCCTCCCTAATTTAAAACATTTAGGAGTACCTTCTGATCAATAATCAAAAATTCTGTTAAAAAAAATCCCCTTCCTAATACGAGGTGATATTTGACTCCTTGTCTTACAGGGGCATTTTCTTTTTACCTTTTCTTTTTTTAATTTTATTAAAAGTATGTCATCTGTCACATTAAAAAAATTCAATTTATAAGCTTTTTAGAATTTCTAATTTAAACAATATAATAAGTAGAATAAGACAAATAATTTAGCAATCATGTGAAATTAGTATTAATAAAAATTAATTAGTACTACAGAGGTGCCTCAGAAGAACATACAAGTGGCTTGTAGGTACGTTTTAATGAGGCTCAGAGGTGGCATGAGTGCAGTTAAATTTATTAATTCATGTTGAGATTAATGCTTTAAATATAAAATGTTGAATATAGAAATATTAAATGATTTAAATAACTGAAATTATACTTTAAAAATGAAACTGAAACCGCCAGCAGGTGGCGGTGTGTCACTGATTTGATCACTGAATCATTCAATAAATTGATTCATTCAGGAATGAAGCAAGTGACTGTCTTTATGAATGTGGAATCATGAATCACTGACTCACTAGATTCGTTTAAACACGCAGTTCATTCATTCATGTTTGCTTTTAGAGATGAGCAGCGCTCAGCTGTTATTTTATTTGGAACTATTTTCCTTGATGAAATGGCACACAATCAGGCAGTAATGTTATATGAGGACAACGTAAGTCACTTAGTATTAACTTCTTGTTTATTGAACTGTTGTATTAAATCAATATCACATTTGCAAACTCCTTTATAATTTTTAAAAGCTGTCACTCTGTTTATCGCGATCTGTGGGCTCACAGAAAATAGAGAGTGCGCGAGTGAGTTCTCTTTCACTTTAAATAAGCAAGACTCAAAAGCACGTGCAAATGATACATTGCATCATCTGTCATCGCGTTATAAGCGCGGAACCTGCGGGAATGAGTAGAATTATTATTAATAGCCGCAAACCCGCGCCGAAATTCAAGTCTTGCTCCATCACTATGTTACTGAGAAGCTGCAGCTGTGGCGGGGATGATTTTTGGTGTGGCGGCCCACCACGGCTGAATGAATGTAGCAGAAACAAAATTGATTAGAAGTAATGATAAAAACAAACACACATGTAGTTCAGATGCATGAATTGCATCATAATTCTGTTGTATATGTAAGAATGTATTTTTAGCTAGCTAGTCACAACTGCTGTTTCTGTGGCACACCACGAAGATAATTGGTCTAGGCGGCTTGGTTTTGCTACACTTTGAGTAAACCTGTTTTTCTCACCAATTAGAGGTGAGGCATAAGAAAAGATTATTATAGTGGAGTGATGTATCATTGGTGACATTTTGTTTTTGTGTAGTGAAACACCATGCAGTGTATGGCATGTATGTAGTTCACACAATCTTAGAGATCCCTAATTACTTATTTATACCTATACTTTATGAATATACATCTTTTATTTTCCTTTTTCTTTTTCTTTCTGTTTTTTTTTAAAGACATTTTGGCACATACCTATTCTACACCATTTTGTTGTGTGTAAAATAAACAAATATATATATATATATATATATATATATAAAATTCATATTTTTCATACAAATTGCTTACACCCCACTGATGGTTATGACTGTTAATAGGCTAAAATGGGTAGGTCTATCAGAAAGTGTTACTTTGTGGTTCATTGCTTATTTAAAGGGAAGAACCCAATACAGATAGGTGTTCAGTCAGATGCTCTGGAGGTTGTTAGGGGAGTTCCACAAGGATCTGTGTTGGAGCCGTTATTATTCAGTATATAAACTGTCATGATTTTAATATTGGTAATGCAAGGTTTCACTTTTATGCAGATGGTATTTTATCCAGCCCCCTCAATCTGTGGCTTTTTTATAGTCTGCTTTTGATATTATCCAAAATAGGTTCTGAGCTTTGAAGCTGGTTTTAAATGTTGAAAAATAAAAATGCATGTTATTTTCAAATTAGAATTTTCTGCAGATGTTTTATACAACCACATGAATTTAGACATTTTACAAGCAAAATTTGCCTGTCTAATTGGACTGAAGTTTTATAGGACAAAATAAGATTCATTAACCTGTAAGATAAAATTGTGAGATGTAAAAAATAATTTCTGTTCAGTTTCTAGCTATTTTACTAAAGCTAGCATTATCAAATTACATAAACTTTGACTGAAACCGAATATAGTACCTCTTAATAAAAACTGTGCGCATTCAAGATGAATACTACCCTTCTAATATCTAAATACTACCCTTCTAATATCTAAATATCTCTGACCCTGCTCCTGGAGTGCTAACTTCCTGCAGACTTCATTTACTACTCTGCTTCAATACACATCTGTCAATTATTTTTAAGAAACACTGAAGACCTTGATTAGATGGTTCAGGTGAAATTGCTTGCAGCTGCACTCTGCAGGGTGGTGACTCTCCAGAAGCAGTTTTGGAGACCCTGAGCTAGACAGTGGAGTACGTAGTGCGTAGTACACAGTATGTAGTGCGTAATTTAGAACACACTTAAGAAGTGATACAGATATTTTTATCCAAACTGGAAATGAGTAGATCCACTGGTGCTGGACTGGAAAGTGTTCCTGCAAAGTCTAAAACCTGCAGTGTCTTTCTTCTTGAGAGACCTGTGCAATTAGTTTTTCACACAGCCTCTGGTCTGCAACACTGACTAGGTGTCACACTGTACAGCATCCATTAGCATGGTATTCTCACTCACACGTCTGTGTCAGAGTCTGATAACCGATAGAAATAATAACCAACTCAGGTCATGCTGTTCCTCAAATAAGCCACTCTTAGAAGAACATGCATGCTGCCTCATTTGTTTGTTTGGATCATCTCATCCATCTACAAGCATTTGAGACAAGTTTATTTTATTGACAAGGCACTGGGGGTGTCAAACTTTGGTCCTGGTGGACCAGTGTCCTGCAGATTTTAGCCCAACCCTAATGAAACACATCTCAAGCAGTTAATCAAGGTCTTCAGGATTACTAGAAACTTTACAGTTTGAGCCTGTCTGAGATTACGGGCAGGTGTTGTGAATCTGGTTGGAGCTGCTCTTTGCAGGACAGTTTGACACAAGCTCTAGCATTAGGGTTTTTAACCCTCTCAGTTATACTTTTGCTCTAGTGACTTATTGACACAGCCAAGTCTTATTTTTCAGTACTTTGATGTCACCAAATGTGTGCCAGAGCTTCAACAGATGCTCATGCTGTTAATGAGTATGAGTCCGGCTTGTGACATTTCTTGATCCTGCTCCCCTACTCTCCTTCTCATCGGTTCTTGTCTTATTTCTTGCTCTCTCTCTTTAAACAAAGGGCAAATGTCTAAATACTACACCAAGTTTATTGTAATATGAATGATCTGTGACCTTTGAATCGTGTTTCATTTTGATAGAGTGAGAGTTTAAATTAGTCAGTTTTAGTCAGTTGAGCAAAATTGTTTATTCTTAATCTTAAGTATAATTGACAATCAAAATAGCTAGCACAACTTCAAATGATCAAAGCAAAGTTTGATTGGAGCCAGGAATCCAGAAGTCTAATACTTAAAGGCATAGTTCACCACTTTTGTTTATATTTAAAATAGTGGTGTAACGATTACCGGTTTGCCGATAAATCATGATAAAATCCCCCACGGTTAGTATTACCGTTTCATATTTTAATGATCATTAAAACCGTATTCGATTACCGCGATTTGAACAACTTACGATAAATAAACGCTGTCTAGCATAAAGCACAGTTTTCAGTAACAGTCTCACGTGCGCGCCGCACGCAGAGTAGTTTAGTTTTGAGTTAACATAGGGCGGAAAAGCTGGGAGGTTTTAAAAGAGTGCTAAGGGAATTATACAAATGAATATATTAATTAATTGATTATATGAATGTACCTCTGAAGGTTCTGACTGTCTTCAGAAAGATTCGATGGCATTTTGTTTTCATCTTCGCTCCATCGCAATACTGCTTTGTCCACGGGAAACAGTTCAGCTTTTCCATAAGCGCCACCTAGTGTCAGTGAGTGGATTTACCGAGACTTATATTACATTCAGCCTGTGTGCAGTTTCTGTCTGGCTAAAACAGGCCGAATTTGCATGCCCTACTGTAAATTTTGACCAGTCGATGAAAAACAAGCGTATGTGGATTCTACACATTTAAACAATTCAGATAAGTTATCTAGAATGATTTATGGAGCAGATAAAATACATATCATTTATTAATCAATTATCATTTTGACTTAACAGTTTTCTTTATTTAAAGGCTGAAATGTGAGGTTTACCTTTTTAATGATACTTTTTTCAAATGTTTTATTCGAACGATTACATTAGATATTTGAACATGCTATTAAACTGTTGTCATTTAAATCCGAACATCATTGGTAACGTTATTGTTTTAGTGATTATGCAAACAAAGTCATTTTATTTGTTGTTTGTTGATTTTTAAATATAAAACTTGAAGTGATTTATGTGTCGGTACTTTTTGAATTTCTCCTGCACATTTTAACAATACCGTGATAATATTGATAACAGTGATAATTTTGTTCACTACAATCGTGATAAGATTAATACGTTACATCCCTAATTTGAAACACAAATTAAGGTATTTTTAATGAAACCTAAGATATTTCTGCCCTCCTCCTCCATTAAAACGCTGTAAAAGTAAATCATATGAATCAAGCTGTTTAATCAAAATCTTCTGAAGATTGTTTGCGTGATGAACAGGCTTAATTCACACATTACTATTGGTCGATAAACGGAAGCTCATCTGCATGTGCTTGTTGCAAACCTATTGGTTCTCATGCGTCAAGTGAGCATGTGTGAGCCTAAATTAAATCCGTTCATCATTTAAAGTCTTTAGAACACTTGATTAAATTGCTCAATTCATATTTATTTATTTTACAAGCTCATTACGAACTTTTTAAAGCATTGACATTTTGGTGGAATTGACTTTCAATAGAAGGACAGGAATCTCTAAGGTTTCATTTAAAATGTCTTAATTTATTTTTCAGACATGGTGGAAATCGTTTTGAACAATATGGGGGAGATTGAAGACAACTTCTAGGTGAACTAACCTTTTAAGAACTCAGGAAAAAAAGCTTCACTTAAATTAGGAAAATCAAAACATCTGCCTTGCAAATAGTTTTGAAAGCAGCTAAAATTACTAAGTAATGTTATTTTGTAGACCTTGACAGAGTAGACCAAGAGCAGAGTTATTGCGCCAGTAAAGATGATCTTTAAGTGCACTGTTAGCAATTGATGTAATTTTTACAATAAATTTTACAACAACGCATTGTATTCATGTTTTTACTGTAAGTGCAAATGCATGACGGGAAATTTACGTACAGTCCTGTAAGCATTATTTTACAGCCACCGCATAGCATTGTGGGATCGTTGCTGTTTGAATTTTGAAGTTACGCCGCCAACGGAACCAGAAGTATTTAATCATTTTTGGAAGAAGGAACACGTTTCAGGTATGTAACGTACTATTTCATAAGTCTATGGATATTTTAATACGGTGATTGGTAAAATTGGTACTTTCACCCATCATGCCAACACAACCACTCGTGCATGTGTGTGTTTTTATGTAGTGCAGCTTTCTAGTGCTCTTTTAGTTATCATATTGTGTTAATGCATTTCAGGAGAGATATTAAGCACAGACAAGTGGATGATGTCCATGGAAGGAACGATTGTGATGGGGCCCCACAACAATCTTTTGAATGGAGTGGCAGCGACCTTCGCTGCTTACTATGTGTTCAACTTGCAGTATCCTAAAGAGGCCTCAAGCACTCTTGAATTTGTCCAAAGGTGTGTTTAAACAGTTTACACACTAATAAAGAAAGTAGATCCATCATTCTCATATGGAACGTCCCATGAATCACTTTCTTTTTGTTCAGTATTGTTAGGCTCTATGATATACTCTATGCATTGATGTCAAAAGTCAGGCTTCCATCCAATTAATTTGCATCTTTTAAGCGCATTCGTAAAAATTTTGTAAAAAAAAGAAAAAAACCTATAATTGGAGAGCATTTCCATCAGCTCTGTTATGCGAATTAGAAATGGACAGGAGAGGAGTTGTGAACAGCTGTGGGATTAAAACGTAAGGGGCAACTTAAAACATCTGATAGAATTTAGGGATGGGTACCGAAACTCGGTATTAAATCGGTCTCGGGGCTAAATTATGAAAGACCGGAGTATCGATAAGCTCTGACGTTATCGGTACTTCTGTCGGTATTGGAGAAATTAAGAAAACACACATACATGTATTGTTGCTCTCTTTCTCTCTCTCTCTATATATATATATATATATATGTATGTCGCCAGCTGTTTTTATGTGCAATAATATTCAAACATTTGTCTGTGATGCATTTTTGCTATTCACAATTCAGAAGCCAGATCGCGCTCACGCGTAAGAGCTTCAGCACACGCAACATGAAAGTCCTGTTTAATTATGATAGAAGAGAGAACTAACCATTCAAACATCTGCTCACACTTTAGGCCTGTGGCTGTTATATTAAGCTAAGTATTTTTTTTTTTTTTTTTCGATTTTGGCTTCCAAGGATTATAGCCGCATTTCTTCTAGCACAACTCCCTTCCCTTCATAGCGGCGCGGATTCGTTCCTCCGAATCAAAACTTAACATCTGAATCAGCTCAATCAGTGATTGTTATAAAATGCCGTCTTTAATGTTGCTACATTGCAGGACATATTTGATAGTAAAACGTTGAGAGTACAATCTGAACAAGTGACGCTGTTCAGGCTGAAATGTGTGTGCGCGTGTGTGCCTGCGCGGCGGCGTGCTCCAAAACGGACAAGCAAAGTACACTTTGAGCTTCGTGCGCGTCGAAATAACACACAAAAATATGCCAAAAAATACACACACAATGTGTCAAAATGGCCGGTTATGAGAGTCTTCACTTTTATGTTTTAAGTGGACGAGAACAGTTGGGAGAAAATCCGATGCGTGTCAGTATATTGTCTTAAAGTGTCAGACTGGAGCTTGAGCCATCGATGTTAATCAAAGAACAAAATGCAAAGAGAAAATCACCCACAGCTCTTAATCTGAACAACGTTATAGCTTTAATAAACATAAATCTATCAGTACATACAGTGAAAACTATGCAGTGCTCATTTACATCTGATTACTTTTGTAACTATTACTTACCTGAACATTAATATTAGTAGACCTTCATGGAAAAATGAAAGCACTGTTTATTTCATTTCGTTTGTGTGTTTGTTTTATTGTATTTGTCAGTTTGTTTTACTTTGTTTCTTTGTTCATGTTGTTACTGTATCTTATCTTATGTATATAAAACACTAAAAATACCTGCACACTGGTGCATTTACAAATTGATGAAGTGCAGGCATTTTTAGTGTTTTATATACATAAGATAAGATACTGTAAGAATATGAACAAAGAAACAAAGTAAAACAAAAAGTACCGATAAGAATACCGTTAAAGTACCGGATCGATAAGCAGTATCGATAAGAGTAGTAATACCGTTAAAACCTTAACGATACCCATCCCTAATAGAATTGCAACAAATGAGAATTTATGCGAATACATCTCTTCAACAAAATATCTAGTCAATCCTCATAAGTTTTTATTCACATTAGAATATTTTATGTGAATTTTAACCATTTCCAGTCAGGATTTTTTGTTTTTGTTTTAATGGTTAATATGTGCATTAAAAAGCTGTTAAGTGTCTGTTCTACTTAGAGTTGGTTTTCCCCTGCAGGACATTTATGTAAACACAGATGAGTCAGACAGACAGCAGTTTAGCATTACGACTTTCATTAATTAATGATGTCAAATTTTTGAAGTATGGTTAAGGTATTTTGAAGACGCTTTTGTCCAAAGCGACATACAATACAGTACATACATACAATGATATTATATATTTAAGAAAAACAATGTAAAAGCCAAAATCTGTTTTCAGAGCTTTTTGTGGAATCAACTCCCAGACGGGCAGCAAAGCAGAGAAGAGAAAAGGGCTCAACGCACCTGTCTGCACCCTCTTAAGAAAACTGCTGGACTTTGAGTTGATGGGCTGGTATTGATGCTAGCCCACCCCCGCTGAGGAGTTGTACATCACCATAGGTGATAGGCTGTCTGGACGTCTGGAAGTGAGCTAGATTCTTCAGTGAAACTGTAATTTTGTTTGGTTGAAAAAGAAATACGGATACTTTTGTTTTCTTTTAAAATAAGTTTGTAAGACGTGGTGTTGCGCATTGTGATAAAAAAGAAAAAGAAAAGTTGCCATTGTTTTGGTTTTAATTGTGAAAAATTACAGTATTTTATTGTAACATTTACAAATAACAGGATACACAGTATATTGAATTACAATATTGTAATTTTCTCCTGTAAAATTACAGGAAATTCCTGGCAACTGAGTAGCAGTAAATATACAGTAAATTATTATAAATTACATAATTTTACTGTAATAATGCTACTGTAATCACAGTAGCACTGCTGTATAAATACAATACTTTATTGTATTAAAATAACAGTACATTACCTGTATATTACTTGCTGTAAATTCACGGCAATTAGTTGCCAGGAATTTCCTGTAAAATTACAATACATTTTTAAGTGTGGTTTCCATGCCGACAAACTTAAATTTAAGTGTTCTGAAATGTAGGTTCATCCACCAATTCTTGGTGTTTTTGTGAATTCTGTATCTTCTCGCCTGCTCTGCCTGTCTGCTAATACTGTATGAACATTCCCCTGTATTCACTTACAGTCAGCGTCAAGGTAAGAGATGATAGTTAACTAGCTGGTGGGCCGCATTCAGATGTGATGAAATGAACGTCAAAGCAGTGCTATGTGCACCTGCACTCACAATCTTCCAAGGCATCTTTACTCAGAAGCACTGAAATGTGTTATGGCACCCTTGTTTTTCAACTGGCGTAATTTGTAATTGGGACAAATCATTTGTTGTATTGATTTTGGCATGAATGTGATACAGGGTAATGGGTTTGACTTGAAATGAAGTCTCCAGTGCCTGGAATCTTCTTTATAACAGTAGATCTCTTTGTTGAAATAGAAACAGTTATTATATATTTATTTAATAAAAGAAAAATGAAAGCTTCACATTGATATTAATACTTGCACAGCACTTAGGGAGGGAATACTTGGCTTAGGAAATTGTACTGTTTAGATTAAAAGATTAATTGTTTCTAATTAATATACAAAAGTCTTAAAACTAGTGGCCTAATACTAATGGCCTAAGACTTTAACCACAGTAAAGCAAACAATTTATTTCTATAATGGATATTAATTGTTTGATTTTATTAGTTTACTTTGATTTCTCTTACTTTGATTTTTGTCGATTTGTGAATGATTTGAGATTGTTGAGATTGTCTGAAGTCTCAACTGTTCATGAAAAACTCGTATGTGACATTGATTGCTATTTGTTGTGCTAAGTAAATGAACTATGGCTACATTTTTGTTCTATTCACATCACTATCAATTTGGCAGTATTAAAAAAAAAAAAAAAGTTGTGACGTATTGTCAAGTATGGTGACCCATACTCGAAATTGGTGCTCTGCGTTTAACCCATCCAAGTGCACACACAGCAGTGAGTAGTGAACAAATGCACACACACACACACCCGGAGCAGTGGGTAGCCATGCTGCAGCGCCCGGGGAGCAGTTGGGGGTTCGGTGCCTTGCTCAAGGGCACCTCAGTCGTGGTATTGAGGGTGGAGAGAGCGCTGGACATTCCCTCCCCCCACCTACAATTCCTGCCGGCCGGGGGCTCGAACTCGCAACCTTTCGATTACGAGTCCGACTCTCTAACCATTAGGCCACGACTTCCCCGACTATTCCCAAATATATATATTTTTTTTCCTTGGTTTTGCTGCATTGTTTCTTTACAAGTCTCTTTACAATCAAAACTATTATTTTCCTGATATTAATCAAAAATGGCCATCATGCAGTTGTCTTTTTTTATTTTTATTTTCTTTTTTAAACAACGATAATAGAAATGTGTGTAATCAAAATGCATTTACTGAGCTGGAGCTAAATTCCCAGCCACCTCAGACAGAGTGTTTTCTTCATGAACTAGAGGTTGTAAAGTTGCACACAGAGCAAGAATGGACATGAGCTGGAAAATCTGCAAGGTTGGCAGGTTGTATAAGAGCTTTGGTGTCAGTGGGCCTGTCCCAAGAGTACATTTTTCCTTCAAGCTTTAGTTTAAATAATTACCTGAAACTTATTTTCTTCATTTGTTTTCCTCTTTGGACAGGAAAACTCTTGCCACAGTTACCGGATTATTTTCTCGCAATTAGTGTTGCGCGTGTTGTTTCAGGGGGAGAATTTAGGTAAATGGGTTTTATGGAAATTTGAAATGTCCAAGGGAATGTTTTGTCCTGTGCAGTATAGTGTTCTTTTGTGAGCTCTTCTCTTCTCTTCCCTTCCCTTCCCTTCCCCATTCTCTTCCCTTCTCTTCTCTTCCTCCTTCTCTTGAACAGAGGGACCTAGTGTATGTACAGTACTCTAAGTTGTTTGTTCCTATGTGCCAATGGTTCATTGGACTGCTGCCACATAAAAACTGCCAGTAGCTTTAGTTTTGTGCTGTTAATCACATCCATCAGAACATATTCCCCCCACGCAGATCCTCGAGCACTGAATGACACATGAGGGGAAAAAATGTCTACAGGTGTTATGTTTAATGAGATACATGGCTATTTGCCTCTTATGCTGTATTTTTTTTAGGATGTTGACGAAGTATTTTTTTAATATTTTTTTAAATGTATTCTATTTCAGTGATTTAAAGGTTGAAATTTCAGCAGCCATTACTTCATTCTTCAGTGTCACATGATCCTTCGGAAATCATTCTGATATGCTGATTTTGTGCTCAATAAATATTTCTTATCAATTTTGAAAAATGTGCTGCCTAATATTTGTAGGAACCAACCAAGATACAATTCAAAAGAACAGAATTTATTTGCTGCAGCAGAAATTAGAAAAGGCCAAATCAACTGTTCCACGTCTCTGTTCATTCGACTGCTGTGGTCCAGGATTGTTCCCTAATAGTGAACAGCTTGATTGGACTGAGCTCCATGATTGTAACTGAATAGACACACGAGTTGAACTGTATGTGAACCCCTTTATTTGACGTCTGTGCCCTCAAGATCACATGTCTCTCTGATCTCTGATTCAGACACTCATATTGTTCCATACTCACCCTCATATTGTTCCAAACCTCTGTGAATCCCTTTTTTTGTTGTGGAACACAAAAGAGGACATTTTGAGAAAATTGTATTAGTGTATTTTGACAATACAATGAAAGTATGGGGTTCATATTTCAACCCCAATATTCATCAAAATATGTTACAGAATTAAAAGTAATCTGTGAATATTTCATATGTAACATACTTTTTTTATATATATAAATGAATTTGCTTTGATTTTATACACAAACTATGCTGTTCTGTGATTATCTTCTACTACCGACATCGTTGTGCAGTTCAGTTCTGGTATAGTTGCTAAATAATTACGGCGAGTGACTTTGTCAGGCTTCATGACTGTGCACTTTAACGCTTGTCTTCACTTCACTGCGTATAGACATTCTCCTTCTTCCTCGGTCCTCTTTGCAGTTGTTCCTTCTGTTATTTCTGTTCAACTGTGAAGACCCTGTTGTAGGGACAGTTCACCCAAAAATAAATTCTGTCATTATTCACCTTTGTCATTCCAAACCTGTTTGAATTTTTTTCTCTTCAGTGAAACATGAATCAAGATATTTTGAGAAATGCCAGTGTTTTTTGTTTTGTTTTACAATTGAAGTATTCTAACTTCATAATGAAATAATTTATATTTTGATTGAACTAACAGGGTCCTCACAGTTGAACAAAAAAGGGAGTATTTAGAGGTGTTAATGCCATCTCTTTCCAAAAACCTGCCCCTCAACCATCTGAATGATGCTTAACTTGAATGATCCACTCCAACTAACCTACTCTCAATGTCCTGTTTTTCCTGCACTGGTTTGAAATAAGACCTTTCATAGGCCATTAGTGGCTCTTGGAATGTGCAATTTTTGGGATGTTAATGAATTAGTCATGAATGGATCTCTGTAACACTCAAGCTGAGTAATTTGGTGGAATTGTCACGGGGCATTGAGGTCCCGAATGTGAAAACAACAGTTCTTTTTCTCTGTTGCTATAAAGATGTAGCTTGGTTTAGTCTTCTGTGTATATGTTATGTAGGTTATGTCTATATGGAATGCAACCAGATAGAGTTGTCTGTGTTTTGCTCTAAATTATGCTCCGAGATTTAAAAAGGAGAGCGAGAAGGACAACAGTCGGCTTTCAATGTGTTTGTGTTTCTGTGTAAAGAGAGCTGTCCTAAAGACCCTTTTACACTAATGATGTGTGTGGTGGCTGATTCATCTGTGAACCCTAGGGTTACTCGTCCTATTTTAGTACATTATTCTGTACTCATGTCATACACCCTATTTAAAGGGGTCGTTCAATCTTTCCTAAAACTTTAAATATATATTTTAATAATTTAAAAAGTCATTTGTATGTTCACTGTTCTCTGATGTTGGTTAATGATCACACAACATACAAAGTTTGTTTAAAAAAATATTTTAATTTCTTGTACTTTCTGGTGCAGAACAAAGGAGGATGCGTTTTGAGCTGGGATAGTTCATCCAAGGTCAAACTGGAAGTTAACCCAGAAATGAAAATTGTCATTATTTGATCAGATTCAAAAGAAAATTCCAAATCCGCTTGACTGACTTTTGCTTTGAAACACAATGCAATAAAAGTACTTCTGATTCATGCACTATTTTCCAAGTCTCCTGAAGTCATATAATAGAGATTTGTAGGAGTACTGCAAGAGACTGACGTTTTTAGTTGTCCATTGAAAATGTATTTATATATAGGCAATGTGTGTGTGTGTGTATGTATGTGTATGTATGCACGCGCACACACACGCGCACACACACACACACACATATAGGACTGTTAAAAGCTTCATAACATGATTTTAGCTTTATTTCAGTTAGTCATGGAGCTCTGATACAGACTTCAATTAGCATGAGAGCGTGTAATTGATATTTTCAGTTAAGTTGGGCAGACCTGCTTTGATTTGTATTTTAAAATGTGACTGTGAATGTCCAGGTTTGCACTGTCTGTGGCATGTCTAATGCGGCATCTCAATGCAGAAAGTGAAAAGGTGAATAGAGAGGAAGTAAGAGTGACAGAGCTGAAAATAGCCTGTGATGCAGAGATGTCTCTGAAGAGCATCCATCTAATACTGAAATTCTTCACACACCAGAACTGACTTGATACACTCAAGCTTTAGATTTGTAGGTCATAATGAAGAATGTTTCAGACAAATGTGACCATTTTCCTGTTGCAGTCATAGTGAGGTTGTCAGATTAACCACTGATAGATACTGAATCATAAAGCAAACGTCTCCTTTCTAACAACTGCAGCATTCGATTTCCTTCGCAAAGCTGCACATTCCCAAAATTCCTTAAGGGAAGGGAAAGAGATGGGAAAGAGAGAGAGATTGAGCAGCCCAGTGTGTTGGGAATAGTGCATGATGGACAGTCAGAAAGAAATGGCAGAGGCACACACATTTTTCTCTCCTGTCATGGCGAGATTAATCTTAGGTGTCAGTTGGATTTGCCTTAATATTTCTCATTTATTGCACGCAGAAGCCCACAATGAAGTGCCGAAACGTTTGATGCTTGGAACAGCAATTTCCACAAAAATAGAATTGGATGATGTGCAGCACATTAAAATCGACCCTCATGCATGATTTATGAGGAAAAGTAAAATTGACTGCAGACATTGAAATGTGTCTTATTGGAGCTGAACATAATTATGCAAGGTTGATGTAGTAAACTTTGTTGAGAGGGGTTTGTGTTATGGGCCTCGGATTAAAAAAAATCAAAGTCTCTGCAGTTTTCTTTGTAAATTCAGTGCTATGAACGGTCCTTTCATGCACTTCGTTTGCAGGAGTTCTCTGTGACTCTGGGGGTGAGTGTGTTTCACAGTTGACCACGGCCTTCCGTCATTCTGTCAGATTGAGAGATCCATTTCGACCTGTGTGAATTCTCACCCTTCGGAGGCTCAAGTTCTTTAAATATTTACATCACTCCATTTTGGACATCTTCGCAGTCTAGAATATCTTGCTGGTTATGTCAGTACAGAGTAAACATCTCTGGTCAGTTTTTTTTCCTCATCTCTTTCTCTCTTCTAGTAGTTCATCCAAGATTTACCCTCATGTTGTTCCAAATCTGTACGACTTGAACCGGTGAAACAAATTCTGAAGCATGTACAGGTCACATGTTTCCATGCAATTACAATAATGTAGCTTTCAAGCTCCAGAATGGGTGTAGAAACAAGTGTAGAAACATCTCCACTCATAAGTGATCCATACGGCTTGCACTCTTGTTATACAACAGCTTTTTACGTTGTAAATTTTACAAAATTTGGTATTCCCTGAAATTCTAGATATGTGCCCTAACGCTCCTTGTTTTCAGTGTCTGCAATCTCACTATTTGATACTCCTGTCCACATGTATGTAATTTCCAAAACTGCTCTGAGAGATAATTTCACATGTATTTCACCATTTCATTTGATAAAACTGTTGTAGGATGCACACACCTGCCAAAGTAAGTCTGGCTCACCTGGGGGAAAAAAGACAAATATTACTATTGCACAATGTACTTCTCAAAGTAATAACAACAAAAAATATGGTTTAAGACAATACCACAATTTTTCATTGTTGTAATTTATAGTAAGCATTGGTTGTACAGCACTGTTTGTCAAAAATGTAATTTGATTTAAAGTTTAAAATATTAATTTAATTGTGCATCCATTCATTTGATTACCATTTTTGGATAAAAAAATAAATAAAATGCATTAAGCCATAAAATACACAGTCCATAAAAATCCAGACAACTCAGAATTTTTGACACTTTTTTCCATGAGACACAACTTTTTATTATTAAACTGATTAACTTTATGAATTCAGTTGATTAGACAAGCTTTTTGATTATTAAAATGTAAATAAACCATTAAAATGGAATCACATCAAATTTAGATGGAAATTTATAAAATAAAATATGGGAAAATAAATCTGATTTCATAGGGCCTGCAAGTCATGCATCACTTTTATGAGGATTTAATTGTGCATTTGAAATGCACATCTAATACATTCTTTTAAATTTCTTTTTTTCTGTTTCATTGAAGAAACAAAACTTGAAAGTGACCGGTTTGGAAAAGAGGGTAATGATGGCAGATGTATAATTTCTGGATGAACTATTTCTTTGATGTCTTTTATTTCAGTATATTTTGAATTAGCTCTCATAGGGCTAATGTTTTGTCATGAGTTGCGGCTGAAGATTCCTGCTGTAGTGTCCCATCATGCCTTTTTCTGTCCACTTCAGATGATGCGTGAGCCGGCAGCAGTGCCAGGAAACTTGTCGCCTGTCAAGAAATCAATAGGCCAATTAGCCAGTGCTGCCCTAGTCAGACAAGGGGGGCTGTGCTCCACAGATCCAGACTGGGTCTTTGCCAGTTTGGCTGGGTTTGAAGCACCGTTTGTGTTTCACTGGGGGTTAATTCTGAGGTGGTGTTTAATTTGGGTTGTTTACTGTCCAATTGATTTGATGAGTTCCTGTCTAGCCAGAAGCACTGTTTCAATCAGCTGATGTCCTGGGTAATTCTGATTTGCGCTATGTGGGCAGACACTGGTTTGTGATTTAGGATTGATTGCGGTGGCCTAGAAAAAGGTGTATGGTTGTGTAACATGGAGATGCTGTTTACATTAAATATCCGCAGCCTAGCTGATAGAACTTCAGGGATCACCAAGAGAAGGTATTTGTTTTGTTTTGTACAAAGGCTGTACTTTTTCTTCCATTTAATGTAATTAATAAAAAAAGCCAAAAATAAGGCAAACAAGGCACTAAACACGACTCCATTTATTTGACCAAATATACAGTAAAAACAATAATATTTTGAAATATTATTACAATTAAAAATAACTGTTATATTTGAATATATTTTAAAAAGTAACTTATTCCTGTGATGCCGAATATACATTTTCAGTAGATGTTAATTCAGTCCTCAGTGTCAGATAATAATTCAGAAATAATTTTAATATGATTGCAATGATTAATATTATTAATCTTAATATGAATAATATTATCAATGTTGAAAACCGTTGTGGTGCTAAATATTGTCTGTGCAAACCATTATTCATTTTTAATTGGGATTCTTTGAATAGAAAGTTCAAAAGAACAGCATGTAATTTGAAATGGAAATTTTCTGTAACCATTATAAAAGTCTTAACTGTGAGTTTTTTTTTTAAATCAATTTTAATGCATCCTTGCTGAATAAATAAAAACAAATAATGCATTGATTACTTCTTAATTGGGTATCATTACTGCCGTAAGTATGAGATGTCCCTAATTTAAAATCTTTCCTGAATGTGTTTTACATTTTTAGTAAAAAAAAAAACAACACATGGTGAGGATGCAGTTGGTTGTATTTTATTTTGTGATTTCTCTGACTTGATTAACTTGACCTATCCTGTGCAATGCTATTAACATAAAATCCATGCCTCCAACACTTTTGGCACCACTAGCACGCTTATCATTGGCAGACAGACAGAAACAGAAGCGAGATGAGCTGGCGGGGAGGGAAGCTGTTATCTACTGGGACACAAATCTGGAGTAGGGATGGACCGGATGGTTGTTGATGGACTAGTCTTTAATGAAATATTTTATCTAGATTTTTCTTAAAATATTTTAAGTGTCACTTGCTTGAAGGGATTTGAATAAGAGACACTCCTTTGAAAGGATTTTGGCTGACAATGTGGTGCTTTTATAGCGTTCTGTCACCATGGCAAACTCTCAGAAGCTGCATCTCTAGATGTGTATCTGCAACACATTTTACTGCCATCAACAATAAATTTCATTAGAATTACTGTCAAACTTCAAATCTCATGGTAAGAAGAGTGTTCCTATTAATATGCATAAGGTGCTCTGGAAAAAAAATTAAATGAAATAAGAGACCACTGCAAAATTATCAGTTTCTCTGGTTTTACTATTAATAGGTAGCCTGTGTGTTTAAGTAAAATAAACATTTTTGTTTAATTCTATAAACTTCTGACAACATTTCTTCCAATTTAACAAGTAAACATTGTTAGAGCATTTATTTGCAGGAAATGACAACTGGTCAAATGCAGTGTTTTTAGACCTCAAATAATGCAAAGAAAACAAGTTCCTATTCATTTTTAACACCACAATACAATGTTTTAACTTGGGAAGATTTTGGAAATCAATATTTGGTGGAATAACCCCGATTTTCCAATCACAGCTTTCATGCATGTTTGCTTTCTCTCCATCAGTCTTTCACATTGCTGTTGGGTGACTTTATGCCACTCTTGGTGCAAGAAATTGAAGCAGCTCAGCTTTGGTTGATGGCTTGTGACCTTCCATCTTCCTCTTGATCACATTCCAAAGGTTTCCAATTGAGTTCAGGTCTGAAGATAGGGTTGGCTATGACAGGTCTTGATCTGGTGGTCTTCCATCCACACCTTGATTGACCTGGCTGTGTGGTATGGAGCATTGTCCTGCTGAAAATTAATAAATAAAACATCCTCCGAGCTGGGGAACATTGTCAGAGCAGAAGGAAGCATGTTTTCTTGTACGTGGCTTGATTTATGTGCCCTTCACAAAGACAAATGTGCCTCATTCCAGCCTTGCTGAAGCACCCCCAGATCATCACCAATTCTCCACCAAATTTCACAGTGGGTACGAGACTCCATCCATGTCTCCGTCTAACCATAAGATGACCAGATGTTAGGCAAAGCTGAAAATTGGACTCATCAGAGATGGTCCAATCCTTATGTATTTTTGTAAACCTCAGCTTGGCTTTTCTTTGCTTCTCACTAATGAAGGCTTTTTTCTAGCTTTGCACGACTTCAGCCCTACCATCCTCGTTGTGCACGCCACTCCAGCTGTTGTTTGCCATTCTTGTTGAAAGTCACTTGATGTCATTCTGTGGTTGAGTGACATTTGAATGAGTTCATCCCAGTCAGTGGAGAGTGTGCCACAGTGCCGGTCTGTAGATTTGTTGTCCCCAATGTCTGCATCTTGGCCTTGTTCTTCTGAACCGCTGTCTTTGAAATTTTAAGGATGGAAGTAACCTGACACTCACTGTATCCCTCTTCCAGTAAAGCCAGATTTGAACCCTTCTTTTCCTCACTCAGAAACTTTTGGCATGGTCAATAGTTGAGGTGATCACCTAATTAGTACTTAAGCAGAATGTAGTGTGCCTGTGTTGGAATTCAACAGACACTAGAATGGAAAGGTTGCCATACATATAGAGATGCTGATTTATTAAGATTTTCTGCATTCAAGAAGAAAAGAGAACACTCAGAGAGACAGAGCAGATGTCCAGCCTGAAGGCACCATCAAATGCCTGTAGTCACTTTGCCTCATATTTCTACTGCTCTCTATCCCAGGCCAGCTTACTGTCAGAGTTGGTTCCTCCAAGTCTACAGCCTGCACCAATAGATTGAAAGTTGTAGGTGCAGATATAGATTGTTGGTTGTCTAAGGGCTCAGATGCTGTATTAAGATGGATGTGTATTTCAGTTATTCTCAAATGGAAAAGCAAAACAAGAGCAGCATCAAATGTAATATTAACAAACTGACTATAAAGCAATCACATTAAAAGAATGTGATTTTCTGCAGTGATTTCTTGCATGATTGGAGGATGTCGTCCTAGGTGCACAATCACATTCTGTATAATCAATTATATTATATATTTTTTTTATATTATAAATTAATATTTTTACGTTTTAATCAATTACACCATGCCATTGAGTCATTACATTCTTTAACATTTTTATTTCATACAAGCTTAATTACAAAGAGCACATTTTTTCCTTTTTTATATCTTTTGTCATTGAGTCCTATACATACTACTAAACAGCAGACAATACAGTTCTGCCCTACATTTCACTGCTGGTTATACCCTATATAATTGTGTATATGACAAATAAAAATCTTGAATCTTGAAACGCATATTTATAGCCTACATAAGTGCATTGGCTGGTAATTGGTTGTCTCAAAAAAAAAAATTTGCATTGTTGTTTGTACTGATGTAATGTTTGATGGTGGTCGTAAGAATAGATCCCCATGCAGGTTTCTTAGGACAGTGGTAGAATAAGCCAGTGGCTGAAGTTGCTCCAGGGTGGAGTATTATGGAAAGATGTGCAGAATTATTAATGATAGACTTCAGTTCTCTTACTGCCTCCAGTGAGTCCCGCGTGAGTCTGATAACAGACGGGCCTTTTTAATTACTTCCCTGAGAGGTCTGGAATTGCCTGTGCTGGTAGCTTAGAAAGCACACTGGCCTTTAAATGCTGTAGAACATCTCTGGTGGTCTAGTGCATATTGAAAGACCAGAGCATGCTTTGAAAGGGACTTCATTGTTCAACATAACCATATTATTCATCCAGTCCTCTGTTTAGGAGTTTGACTTCAGTTAGTACCATTCCCAACACCACACAACAAGATTTTCTTTTTTGGCTCAAAACATGTTTTTCCCTTTACACCTTGAATACGTGTGAGTGTATATATACTGATCATTTTTAATTGTTAATATTTATTATTTCAATTTAATATCTTCAGAAAGTCAAGAAATCTTGATTTAGGAAGTATTAGAAATCTCTAGTTTTTAGAAAGAAGGCAGAGTTGAAGATGTACGATCTCATGTGTCTATTAATCAGGGCAAGAGTTTTGTTATCTCGGTTGAGGGCTGCAATCGAAGAGCTTCAGGCATTCTCATAGAGGATGGTATTAACTAGATATTCAATGAGATGCTTTTCATTTCTATTTCTTTTTCTATTAGCTATCAGGGCTTTGAGATGCAGATGTTCAAGGTAATTGCTACCCACGCGAACAGCATTTGACATGAGAGCATAACTGTTACAGTGTGCCCAATGTATAAAGTGATACTGCTCTTGTCATGTTGTTTATGTGTAAATGCTGTTGAAATACATTAACAAGAGACTGAGGGAAAAAAAGGAAGGATGGCTTTGACTCGATAAACTAGGAGCATGTCAGGTTGGCTGCAGCCATAGAAGCTAAATGCCACCTTCCTAATTAGTCCCAGTAGTCCCTGCAACCTGCTGGCCTGAAGAGATACATGTTTCCATCTTTACCATCGACATCCTCTCCTCACCTTCACCCTTCATTGATCTCTTAATCAGGTGTGTCAGGGCCAGTCTGGGATGAGAACCATCTGAGAGAGTCATGAGATGGCCCTCTTTAGCCCTGTTATATTAGCACGTAGCACCCTCACACTGACCTGTTTTATTTCATGAGCCAGTGCTCATCCTCACTCAGCAGACTAATGAAGTGTTTAGAGCATTTCTGTGATCTCTATAATGGGCCAACAATAAGTGACACTTGAGTGTTCTCTAAATCTCATTGAAACACAAGGCTCTTTAAGTATGTTAGGTTCAAGGACATACAAGAACCACACTGAACTTCTAGGATGCCTTTGTCAGCTATAGAGTTGTATGGATTTTATATAACTTCTAGTTTGAAATTGAATTTGCACAAAATTCAAACGAAGAGAATTGGGTTGTGCATTTTTCAGTAGGCAGTAATGGCTCCCTGATATCTATTTATTATTTTTATTTTTAGCAGAAGCACCTTAACTTAAATGTTCAATAATAATAATAATAAATTATCATTTATTTTAAATATGCATAATGATGACAACAACTATTATTATTATTATGAGAAATACATGCTCAAACGTTCTTGTTGAAGTGCTAAAGAAATCAGTTGAAATCCCTTTTTCCCGATTTAGTGGATCAAATGATTAATTGTCATTGATTTGGCTTCTGTCTGGTAATTAAATGGATGTCTCTGGAGATTTCTTGAGATGGCTGATTTACTGAGCCCAGCCTAATTTCTCCTTTCCGAGTTTCAAATACCTCTAGTACAGACCAATCTATAGGGACCCACATCTAGATTCTCATCTTAAAGGGAGCTGTGATACATTAGCAAACATTATTAACATCTTTAATTCTGAACAGACCATTAAAAGGGATTGACATGAGAGTAAATGTACTTGACATGAGAAAAAAACTTGACATGAGAGTAAATGTACTTTTTTGGTACATTTTCTGGTGTACTATTTCTTAATACATTATTTTACAAACAAATCTGTCTATCTATAAATGATGCATTAAAGAATAAAGATGCATAATGATGCATTCTAATATATTTATATATAGTTCAGAAATGAACTTTTCCATTGTGGGACAATTTTTGCCCCCTGGAATTGATTTCCGGGGCATATTTTTTTTTTTTTTTACATTTGTGAGGGCAATCAGCACCTTAATTTTATCTGTGTTGTCTTTTAATGTCAAATACTTACATTTAACCAATTACTTAAACAGTACGTTTAAAAACAGGACCTAATATTGCTACAGTGTTATGACCCAAAAAAATCATTATTGAAGATTATTGCTCTTGATATTGTAATAATCATTATTAATGTTGAATATTAGATTACATAAAACTTTTTTTGTGTTTTGGGGTCATATTCTGGATCTGGCTTCACAAACATGTCGGTTAGTGTAGTCTAGTGCAAGACAAACATGTAGGTTAGTCTAGACTAGGGGTGTGCAATATTGAAAAAAAATGATATCTCTAAAATGATATCTTAATTTTTTTTTTTCGATAACTATAATTGGACGATATTTTGCAGAGTGTGTTATTGTGCTGATATCTGACTACCGTGGACAGCTGCAGTTTTTTATATTCTTCATATTCTATGTGGTCAGTTCACATCAGTGATTAAGTAATCTTTTTATTTAAGTTTAAATTGATTTTTGCCTTTAATAAAGCAATTTTTTTCTAAAGTGTACATGTTTTGAGACAAATTTTTACATTTAATCAGTCAATTAAGATAATACATATTTAGGCTGTTACCAAACAATTGAAACCAGTATAATCAAAATTAATCTTTGCAGAAGTTGCATCTGAAGTGGCATTTAGGTGTATTTACACACTATTTAATGCAGCTCAGAGAGACATGGAGTGCTTTAACCAGTTACAAATGCATATTTGTTTTACATTTTAAACATAAAACATTGAATGCTGATATTCTGATACATTGAATACTGTTGATTAATTCAGGAAATAAGTAGCACTGTCATGTTGCTCAGAGACGCAAAACAGCGCTGTAGCTGTTTGGAATTATTTTTTGTCAGCAAAATGGAGCAAAAACAGGCAATATGGTGTCTAAAATGTAAGTCTCTTAATATTAACTGATTGTTTATTGAACTGTTGTATAAAATCAATATCGCATTTGTAATCATGCTTATTTTTGAAGAAAAAAAAGGCACTCTTCATGTGATTTTTTAACTATATGAAACATATGAAATCTATACATTTTCTGCCCCATATCTTGAATTTTGCGATCATTCCTAATGCATTTTAATAGACTGAATCATGCAGTGAAAGAACACCTTTCCAGGCCTTTCCACACTGAACGCGATGCGAAAAAGCAAGACGAATCACCCGCGAATGTTGCTTTCACACCAAGCGTGAAACGAATGTTCACCTTCTGCTAATTCACGCCTGCATGCTAGGTGGCACGGACCAATAATGTATTTTTCCTCAGATATGTATCGCTTATATGGATTTAACATCTAAATTAAGATAAACAAAGTTTGGTTCTACACCAGAAACACAAGCTATCTATAACGCTTACAAGAATAGGCTACATCTTAAAATATAATACATACAAAATGGTGCCGCTGTGTTCAGACGCCGTCCAGGTCGATCTAAGATTGTTTTTATTTACTTTTTTACTTAGTATTACTTTCTCTTTTTACACATCTCACATCGGCACTGATCACCTATAACAAAGAAACACTTTTGGACATTGGAAACCGCTCTACTAATCTGTTCCAGGACACTTTATCCAGGAATCCAGCATGGCCTCTGGAGATTCTTCGGAACGCAGAGATGAACAATAACCCCCCAAGGCGAAGGATCAAGAAACACCGCGGGAAACGCGCTGGGATTCGAGAGAGACTCAGGAAAAGGGCTCACAGTCCTCCTTTTCCGAGCATTCTGCTCGCAAATGTCCAATCCTTGGAGAATAAGATGACAACGGGACATAAGGGACTGCAACATCCTTTGTTTGTCCGAAACGTGGCTTTCGTCCTTGGTCCCGGACACTGCTGTAATGCCAAGTGATAACTTCTCTGTTTTTCAGACGGACAGAACAGCAGAGTCCGGTAAATCCAGGGGTGGAGGAGTGTGTTTCATGATTAACAAAAAATGGTGTGATCCCAGGAATATCTCCATTCTGTCGCGTTCCTGCTCGCCTCATCTGGAACATCTTTCCATTATTTGCCACCCATTTTATCTGCCCCGGGAGTTTTCATCGATCATAGTTACGGCTGTTTACATTCCACCACAGGCAGACACCGGCTTGGCTTTGTCTAAACTTCACGATGTGCTCAGCGGCTACATTAACAAACATCCTGATGCTGCCTTTATCATCGCGGGAGACTTTAACAAAGCCAACCTCAGGCAGGTCATGCCGAACTTTCATCAACATGTATCCTGTCCAACTAGAGGACCAAATACACTGGATCATTGCTACACTCAGTTCAAAAATGCCTACAAAGCCCGCTCACTACCGGCTTTTGGCAAATCGGACCATGCCGTCATTTTCCTCACACTGGAATATAAACAAAGGCTCGTTCAGGATCCTCCGGTGCAGAGAGTAGTGACGCGCTGGTCCTCCCACTTAGAAGCTATGCTACAGTCGGCTCTGGATGACGTCGACTGGGACATGTTCCGGGCGAGTTCTTCTGACGTCAGTGAGTTCACGGATGTAGCATTAAGCTTTGTAAACACGCTAACCGAGCAAGCTACAGAAACAATAACGATAAGGACATTCTCCAATCAGAAACCGTGGGTGGACGGAACCTTCCGTGCTGCGGTTAACACACGCACTGCTGCTTACAATGAGGCTCTTCTGACCGTGAATATGAGCGAATACAAAGCATCGTGCTATGCTCTCCGACGCGCAGTAAGAACCGCCAAACACAGATACAGAGAGAGAATTGAGTCTCATTTCCAGCTCAATGACTCTCGACGGATGTGGCAGGGACTGAGGACCATCTGTGCCTTCGGAAACAAATCCTCCGCGGAGGTGAGAGCAGATCCGTTGCTGGCCGACGAGTTAAACATCTTCTTCGGCCGCTTCGATTGCAACGGCGGCAGCGCGTCAGGAAGCAGCAGGCAGAGCAGCGATGATCCTGTAATCACTGTGTCGGAGGATGGCGCTAAAGAAAGTGAACGTCAGGAAAGCAGCCGGACCTGTTGGGATAACCGGCCGGGTTCTGAGGTCCTGCGCTGATCAGCTCGCTGGTTTGTTCACTTCACTATCTTTAATGAGTCCCTTGCTACCTCTGTGGTTCCCACCTCATTTAAAAAAATCCGTCATAATCCCTGTGCCTAAGAACAATAAACCCTCTTGCCTGAATGACTATCGCCCAGTTGCCCTCACATCTATAGTCATGAAGGTTTTTGAGAGACATTTGCTCCTCCATACCTGATACTTTGGCCCCTCTTCAGTTTGCCTATCGCCCAAACAGATCTACGACGATGCTATCTCTCACATCCTCCACTCTTCCCTCACACACTTGGACAGCAACAATGGGAATTATGTAAGGCTGCTATTCATTGACTATAGCTCAGCTTTCAATACTATAGTCCCCATCAAGCTGGCATCTAAACTCACAGACCTCGGCCTAAACTCCTCACTCTGTGACTGGATTCAAGACTTCCTCACCGGCAGACCTCAAGTGGTGAAAGTTGGCCAGTTCACCTCAAACTCCATCACCCTGAACGTAGGAGCCCCACAGGGCTGTGTCCCCTACTCTACTGTCTCTACACGCATGACTGCGTGTCCTCTCACAGCTCCACTTCTATTATCAAATTCGCTGATGATACTGTGGTTCTGGGCCTCATTTCCAACAATGATGAGACCGCATACTTTGATGAGGTAGAGAGACTCGCATCATGGTGCCAGGACAACTATCTCTCTCTGAACGTGAGCAAAACTAACAAGCTGATCATGGACTTTAGGAAGAGACAGCAGCAGCCCTACACTCCTCTTATGATCAGTGGGACCCCTGTGGAGAGGGTGAGTAGCTTCAAGTACCTCGGTGTAAACATCTCCGAGAACCTGACTTGGACTACACACATCCAAACACAGGTTAAGAAAGCCAGGCAAAGACTGTACTATCTGCGACAGCTGAGGAAATTCAGGGTCTCACCAGCTATCCTGGTGAGACCCTGGAAACATTGTTTTATGCCTTCATCTGATATCCAGTCAAATTTAAATACACAACACAGAATTTCTGAGGGGGAAAACACATTTCATAAGGCTACTGTAAGAATAAATAAAAATTGTTTGTATGCATTCAATAATAGACATGCTAAAACACAGAATTTGGTAACAATAAAACATAAGGTGAGAAAAAAATAAAACCTTTCATACGGCCCTAAACGTGTCATTTTTGTTACACTTTTAATAAATTAAATGTTAAATTGTATAATTTTCATGATTTTAATAAATTAGACATGCTTTTAGATTAATAGCATTTAATTTGACCATTAAAAAAAAAAGAGTCCAGAAAAATTCAAACGGAAAAAAACGGAATCCAGAAAAATTTAAATGGAAAAAATTTAACGGAATTTGGGGAAAAATAAAACGGATTTCATAGGGCCCTATATCTGGAAATATTTTGGTTATGACGCAAATGAGAATATCAACAAATAGAACTTTGGATTTTAATTAGTACATGTATTAGTAAACGTTAGTTTCAATTAACATTTAACTAAGATTAATAAAAGATTAATAAATAAATCAACATGCAGTACCTCAAGACATTTTTTTGTTCATGTAAAATATACCGCAAGTTTTCGACTTGTTACATTTATCTTTAAATTAAAAAAATTACCCCCTTAATATTGTGGCAGTTTTTTTCACCATGGTATCGAAAATGGTATCGAGTATCGATATTTTTCAAGGTATCGTATCGAAGTTAGAAATTCCAGTATCGTGACAACACTACCGTGGCCCATCACACACTACAAGATATTAAAATTAATATGCTGGAGGGAGCGCCTCATGATCTCATGCAGCAGATCGTCATTCATATTTCAGTGATGTTTACATATGTTAGCTAGCATGATAGCAGCTTTATGCACTCACCTGGTACGTTCAAAACTGAGGGGATTTTTTTATTTGATTTTTTTTTTTTATTCCTGAGCTTCTCTTTTCCCTTACGTTTGTGATAAATTTTCGACATATTATACAATGAGTCATATTATTGCGTGTAGATTCGATCTTTGAATGGCTCACATTACCAGATAATCTGTGCCGAACATCGGGACTGATCGAGGTGCTCGACAAGATTTTTGCTCCAATTCTTGGGAGAGGAAAATCGGGTTAAAAATCCTGTAGTGTGAGCCAGGCTTAAACTCAACAGAAGTGTGTGTGTGATTGGTTGTAAGGCTCAAAGCTGCAAAAAAAAATAAAATAAAAATAAGTGTAAAAAGCAATCTGATGTGTCTGAGAATCAAAATGTGAATTCGTGAATAGATGGTTTTCATTCGTTTTCACTTTTCTTCAACAGCAGTAAACAATTGTTTAATTATGTACGGGCATTTTTTATCTTAAATTTGTGGGTTATTTGATTCATTTTAGTGGTATTTTTGCCACTAGCGCCTGTTAATTTCCAACCTTGCTGTCCACTCACTGATTCCAGGACCTTCCTTGATTGAAAACACTGATATTAATGTGTAACTCTTGCTCACAGTTGGAATATATCAGAAAATAAGAGAAAGGCATCCAATAATATAAACCTTTGCTTCAATTATTTAGGTGATGCTGTTGTATGTGTTGCTACAAAAGCTGCGGTATAATCTTCACCCACCTCAAGCTCATGAAAGGAATGGATAATCTCTGAAGAGGGTAATACTTCATGCCCTCACACACACACTGTTACTGTGAGACAGAGAATTAGGCCAGTGTGCTGTCAGCAGTTTGGAGGCCCATTGAGACTCTCTGGTTCTCTGAGTCAGCAGCGTAAGCCAGGCCAGGAGTGCAGCTGCTCCGTTTTAGCCTGAAATTTCAGAGCCGGCCACTGTGCAGAAAGTATTTGCAAAAACATTTATTAGACACTTCTTTTGTGTTGTCTTAGGTGTCTTTACACTGCAGAGTTCAGGAAATGTTCAATAGAAGTTAATCTGTTTTGAAAAAAAATTGTAGCAGCATGTAACACCTGCATGCAAAGAAAATATCAGCAAAAGAATAGGATGTCCTATATAATATGATATGTACGTAAAATACATTTTCTGGTGTGATTTAATTTTATAAAACATAGAAGCACATTAATTAAACCTATTGTTCAGTGAGGCTGTGTGTTGGAGATGTTGACTGCTGTGTTACTGTGTGAATGTTGAGAGCAATTAAAGCTCAAGCTGTCAGTATAATGTTACATTTAGTCCGTGTTTCCAAAGAACAGTCATATTTTTTTTTCTGTGGATCAAAGCGTCCATGATTTTTGAAATGTCAAAAGCATTTAAGTCCTGTCTGTTGCATTATGCCTTTGTTCTCTGACCATTTCAGTCATTAGAGCTGATTTGTCTTGTCAGATAATTAGCTTGCCACTAATGAAGCTGAATCGTGGGACTTAATGCTATTTAATGAGAAAATAGTGGTGTGCATTATGAATAAAAATAGTAAATGATTTGAAGCCAACCACAGATCATTTGAGTGCCGCCTTAATACTATCTTGCAATTTCCATAACATACAGTATACAAAATATACACAATCAACATTCTTTCTTAATTTTCAAAGTTTTTTTTGGTCATTTAAATGATTCAGGCAAAACAATGAATTTGAATGAATTTTATTTTTATTGTCTTTAATTGTATACATTTTTATTTTATTTATTTTATTAATGTGTTAATTTTGATATTTTATAAATAATAAGCAACACAGAAACAGTTAAAATCAGTTTAAATGTTTTTCTCTATATGTATTTCATAGTCACATTTTCACTTTGGACTTTTAAAGAGGCATCAAACAGCAGTTTATATCAGAAGCTGTTATTAACATTTGCAAATGACTCTTTAGATATATTATTATAAGAGAGACACATTTATCTTCGACCTCAACTCTACCACCATCCTTTTCTTTCCTCTTGCTTTTTTCTTCTGAAGCTTCATCCATCTCTCTGCTCAGTCAGATGGAAACCCTATAAGAGTGTCCTTCCTGCTCACCTGTCCGCATGGCTGAAGTGGCTGTCAGCAACTGAGTGTCACTGAACGGGCAGCTGATGGAGGCAGTGCACTTTTTGTCCTCTCCTGAGTTAGCTATATGCCCACGGCCAGCGCTGACAGCAGAAGGTGACACAGAGTGAAGCAAACCGGGCCGAGTACAAGGCCCTGTAGCACTCCTGATGTGTGTCCAAAGTACAGGATGTATTGGAGCTTCAACACTGTTGCTTAGTTAAGGTCAAGTTGATATTTTGGTAGTTCCAGCCTTACATAGACCACCTATGGTCCATTCACTGAACATCTGATGCATAATGGACAGACAACTGGACATCTTGGGATATATTGGTCAACCAGTATCCAATAGCTTATAAACATATCTTTGCTTGTGTAATATACTTTAGTGTTGTTACAGAGGATTAAATAAATGCTGTTTTTTTTATTCATCTAAAAATCATGAAAAAAGGGCATGATTAGGTTCAATCGTCAGGTTCAATGTTTTAAATCCTATTTTAACTTTAAAAACATCACACTGATCCCAAACATTTGAACGGCATTGCATTTCAGCTAGACCTGCCCCTAAAATATGTATTAAAATGGAAAAAGTGCAGTTGGTCACTTTACATGTCAGTCAGACTGTCTCTTTTTGCATAAGTAGATAGTTTTTGGTCAGAATAATGCTTTGCTGTTGTACTGCAGAGATTTGATTTGCACGCAAAAAGCAGTATGGTTAGTGGCAGATAACATTAATGCATGAATCGGAATGGTTTCATGGTTGGGGTTTTGAAAGATGGTTCGAGGGAGGTAAAATCTAGGCCACTGCACAATGGGCTGAGGATTTGGCCGGTCTGCCTCACTGTCTCACTCCACTCCCCGCAGAATCTCATCTGACTGCTGTAATTTCATTAAACTGTGAGCCCTCATCATACATTGGGAAGTGTAACGCTTGCTAATTGGGAACAAGCATTAGCCAAAGCTCGTCTCATCTGCAGATTTGAAAGGGAAGAGACAGTGATCGCCCCCTAGTGCTGAAAACCCCTGGGGTTAAGGGGGCAGTGAGATCAAGTGGCATCAAAGCACTGAGTGTGCTTTAATTGGGACAAGAGGATTTACTGAAGCCAGCTTCTAGCAAGATGAGTCGGATGATGGGAGAGATTGCTAACAACAGCTTTAAGGCGTGTCTGCAGGCCAATCACAAATAAATACATTTCGTCAGATATTCTTGACACATTAGGGCAAAATGCTGCTCAAAACAGGAAATAGATGCCAAAGTAAAACCAGGAAAACTAAATACTTTCATTTCTTGAAACTATTTTTAGAACATTTTCTAACCTTCCGTGACTGTAGTGGGACATTTCACAGATCACTTGGTTTCTATTTCTGTGCTGTGAAACCAGGTAGGCCTACCCTTACTACACTCTCATTGGTCTACAACCCTGTTTCTCATAACTGTAATATAACTGTAGTATTTTGATTGGCTGTCAGGACGAGCAACAATTTCATGTTCAGCATCAAACAAATTAATGCCGGAAATGTCACGTAGTGTCTGTGTTATGCTTTTAAATTCCAAGTTTTTTTTTCTTACTTTTCTGTAACCACATACAGAACACTTTCAGCTTGTTTTGTCTGAAAGGCTTTGTGAGGTCTCTGAAGCAGGTGGGTTGCGTTGTATCACAGGTGGCACCTGCCAGTGCTGCATCCTTCTCTGAGATTTTCTGCACCATTTATATGGAAGCATATGGGTAGCAAAATTAATTTTGAATCGTAATATGCAAAATGGCAATGCATTTCTGTATTTAAATTTACATTTTCCCATACATATGTGCAACATTTAGTGCAAAATGAAAATGAAAATTCAATTATATAATTTACATTTGCCATTTTCTACACTAGTTGTAATATGTAAATTAAAAGCATATTTTAACTTTTAATAAGTTGCAAAATTAAAATGAAATTATATTACCCAAATTGATATGTTTAACATGTCCAAGCAAAAACTGTAGCAAAATTATCATTTAAATGTCATTTTTCCTAAATGCATTTAGGACACTTGAGATTGCATTTTCATTGTGATAACAAAATACAGTGTGAATTTCAAAATTTATCCTGAGCCAAATGTGCAGCATAAGGGTAGCAAAATGGTGATTTTAAATGTCTTTTATTTTTCTTAAATGACACTTACACTTAAGACGTTTCAACTGCATTTTCATTACCCCACAATAATGTAGTTTAAGTCAATGTGAATTTGAAAATGCATTCCGAGCCGATCACACCCCCAACCTGTCAATCATTGTCAAGGTGGGGCTCGGCAACATGATGCACAATAGGCCAATATTCCCCATTAGCCAAACACTTTTCACCTGCCTCAATATCTCTCAATACACTCCAATTGATGCACATAAGCAAACAGACAGTGTAATTGTACACTTTTTACCTATTTTCTACCATGCTTTATTCTTCTCCTGTAATGGATCGCGTGTCCTCGAGCATATAAGCGTTGCAGGTGTATCGCACATCTCACTCTGCATGCCGAGTGATGCACATAAGCCAATTCTACACTTATTTACCACCTTCCTCTCTTTTAATCCGTAACGCAGCGCGTGTTCTGTGGCACCTAAACGCCATGCGCTTGTCATTAGAGATCTCAATTTTTACATCCACAGGACACAGCGATTTATACCGTGATTTTTAATATTAAGTTATGTCACTTTGGCTGTGGCATGTCCTGTGACAGCTGTGTTTAGGTCGGACTGGTGAAGTGTGATCTGGGACAGGCAGGAGTAGCAGCATTTTTGTCTGGTCACAGGCATCAACCGGAGTGTAAACAGACTGAGGAATCTTAAGGCATGCGCGATGCTTAAAAAAAAAAAAAAAAAAAGTCGTGACGTACCCATACTCGAAATTGGTGCTCTGCGTTTAACCCATCCAAGTGCACACACACAGCAGTGAGTAGTGAACAAATCCACACACACACACACACACACCGTGAACACACACCCGGAGCAGTGGGCAGCCATGCTGCAGCGCCCGGGGAGCAATTGGGGGTTCGGTGCCTTGCTCAAGGGCACCTCAGTCGTGGTATTGAGAGCGCTGGACATTCCCTCCCCCCACCTACAATTCCTGCCGGCCGGGGGCTCGAACTCGCAACCTTTCGATTACGAGTCCGACTCTCTAACCATTAGGCCACGACTTCCCCACAATTAGGTGGCACGGGACGTGCGCTCTATTATGGGTTAGAAGAGAGGAAGGCAACACCATGTCTACACCGGACGTGAGCGGCGTGACATGACAGTATTGAACCCATTACAATCGGCGATGCTGTCTACACTGGATGTGGTGCGATGCGACACGATAACTGTCGTGTCTGTTGTAGCCACAGTGTAAGGTGGCAAGTAAATAAGTGTTGAATTGCACTGTCTGTTTGCTTGTGTGCATCAGTCGTAGTGTAAAACAGTGAGAGATGTTGAGGCAGGTGAAAAGCGTTTGGTTAATGGGGAATATTGACCTATTGTGACCTATTGAGCCCCGCCTTGATATAATGATTGACACGTTGGGGGCGTGATTGGCTCGGAATGCATTTTCAAATCCACATTGACTACATCAATCGCAGGTTATTTAATGAAAATGCAATTCAAACATATTAAGTGTAAGTGTCAATGCATTTAAGAAAAATAAAAGACTTTTAAATCACCATTTTTGCTGCACATTTGGTTCAGAATGCATTTTGAAATTCACACTGCATTTTGCTACAATTATCACACAGTATCACAATGAAAATGCAATCGTGTCCTACCCATAAGTCTAAATACATTTAGGAAAAATGGCAATTAAATAAATTTTTCTAAAGCTTTTGCACTAAATGTTGCACATATGTATGGAAAAATGTAAATTTAAATACAGAAATACATTGCCATTTTATATATTGCATTGCCATTTAGCATATTACATTACAAAAAGAATTGTGCTATCTATATGCTTCCATACATTTAGACTGTCATTCTTTTCGTCAGTAATAGAGAAAGTGGTAACATATAAAAAAAATAAGGTTGTAATGCATTCTTAGCTTACTGATCTATGGCTTACAATACTCAGGATCAGTTGTTATCAGCTTTTCTTAGTAGTTGTTGTTATTATTATTATTATTTTATTTTTGTACTATTATTATTATTTTAGTTTATGCTTGCATGTATGACACAAGCATTTGTTACTGCATTACACATCCAGTAATAATTTGTACTTGTATCCTTTTTTTATTTTTTTGCCAGTAAGTGGATAGTGGTTAGTGTGGTTAGTGTTTAGAGTTTGTACAGTAGCAGTATTTTATTAAGCCAACACAATAAAGCCTCTTATCTTTACCTTTCACATGCATCATGTGGATATTCACTGCTCTTAGTGTTATGACTGTTTGCTTCATTCTGTTTCCAGAGGCAAAATCAAAGACAGAGGCTTTAAATTCCTGTTATAAGGTAGCAGAATATCACGGAGGAGGAGTTCTGCTTTGTGAGGTCTGCCATTTGTTTGTCCGCTAAACGTCAGGGGAACACTCAGAAATGGAAAAACTTTTCAGTTCAGTTGTGGGTCAAACTTTTCCAGTGTTCCATTTTGAATAAAGAAAGAGAAACAGTATTGCATTAACATGAAATAGGTTCAACAGCAGTTCACTTGCTGAAAGCTTCAAGTTTTTTTCTTTTTATGATGTCTTGAGGCTTCTGTCTTCTCGCTATGTCGTCTTTTTTCTCTGTTAAATCCTCTTCTGTTGACTGAATGATGAAATGAGGATGCAACCTTATTGTACCTCCCACTCCTCAAACAAAGCTTTGCCTAGTTTTACCTTTCACAGGGTTTTAAAGGGAAGCTTACACTAAGTCTTATCTTAAACTAGATTTAAGAATATACAGTATGATTGTGTGCTGGGTGTTGGTGTTGGTGTAGCCTGGCCCGTATACGAGAACTTGACAGAATTACCAATTCTGGAAGCTAAAGTGCAGGACATGGAGGCACCAGCGCAATCAACTGCATTTTGAAACAACTTGCGCCGTAATTTTTGCTTATAAAAGTAAGAGTAATGCATCATTACGATATTACGTAATACGATATTGCGCACTCACAATATCAACAAAACGTTTTATAAAATAAAGAAAACAATGATGCGCTTTCTGCCGTCTCGATGAACCGAAAAGTCAGCGAATACATGCCTCACAGACATGATAAATATATTTATAGAAAGCTTTAAATTACTACTTAACGAAATAAATCAAATCGAAAACAAACAAAAACTCTTTCATTATAATCCGTGAAGATGGACTTCTCTCTAAAGGCGCGTCTAATGAGGAGATGGCGAGTCAGGATCTTCATCTTTGCGACACTGACACAGACACTAGTTTATTAGTAAATAATTCAAATATCGCCTTACTATTTACCCCCAACACATTCATGGTAATTACTTTTGCTGGGGCTTTGCAGCAAGCTTCAACCTATTGCGTGCATTTGAACGCAGAACTCTTCAGCTGCGCAGACGCCGCTCGCTGCTGCTGCGGGACTCTAAACACCGTCGAGCCGCTCTTGACAGTCGCGACACGGTCGCGTGTTGTTTCCACCAGTGCAATTGTTTTCATCACTAATTGATAGATGTCTAAAATATAAAAATAAGAAGCCTAAAACAGTCCCGAGTCTGAACTATGACGTGAAAATTGGCCCGAAGCCCGGCCCTAGAGGTGTAAAAAAGTCGGGGCCGGGCTGAAATGCAGGGCTCTAGTGTTCCCCTCGTTAGAAATTACGTTTCCCCCTCCCCCCCCAATCATCGGGCACTTGGAATCATCCAAACACCCGCCAACCCTTAAGTCACCCCTGATGCCAGGCGTATATTTTCTATGTACAAGACATACCCTAATTGCCTTAGAACACACAAATCTTGGGATCACTGCAGCTCCATGTACTTGTGTGAAGTTTAAGGTCAAAGCTATATTTTTAAAAGCTCTGAGTCAGTGCCAAAAATATGCTACGTTTTGCCCTCATGCCACAAGGAATCAAAGGTTGTACGGTTAAGGGTCCACAGGCACCTTATTATTTTTATTTTTTCCAGCTAAGCCGAGCTTTCATGATGTCAGAACTGGTCTCCAGTCAGTTTAACACCACTCAACTGACTCTGACCTTCACAGACTCTCTTTATGTCATCTACCGTGGATGTAAAGTGTCCTGTGCGGGCAGTGGCTGTCATTATGGGTGTCATCTGCAATGTTTATCGTCTGTACTTAGGGAATCGTTGTAAAGGCATTGGGCTGTAATGAAAGTGAGGGATTGGCGAGAGCTCGTTTCTTGTTTAATGGGCATTTTAAAGAATTTTGTCATGGTTTTCAATCACATCTTGATTATTAGTGAGTTCCAAGATTAAATGATGCCATCAAGCTCTGCTGCAGTTACAGTTGCGGCTAGGACCATGAAAATGCAAGTTAAAGCTCACCTTGGACAAGAGAAAGGGAGTGTGGCGTATTGAAGATTATAGGCCAAAACTTGGAGGACAAGGACTTTGTCTGAGCCAAACCATGGTTTCAGGTCATTACACAAATTGAATGTGATGGAAATTTAACTGCCATGCAGAGCCAATAATAACTTTCAAATTTAGTTTAGGACTTTTCAGCATGCGAAAAGAAAATGTATCTTGGTTCCAGAAATATATATTTGTAATATTTAGAAGTTATTTTTGTTTACCATGTTACCATACATTTTTATTTTACTACATATAACTATTTATTTATTTTAAGTAATTTATAAACATTTTTATTAATGCCATTATTATTATTATTATTAACTGTAATAAGTAATACCAAACCAGAAATATGTATTTTATCCATTTTATATGTTATTGGTTGGAACTGTTAATTTATTTTCTATGCATATTATTGCCTTATAATGCTATACAAAGGATGCAGTGAATTTGCTTATTACGTTGGCCCAGTATTGCAAAACACAACAAAATAGTCACGACACAACAAAATCTTCACAATACAATGCAATACAATACGCATAGGACTAATTTTGTGTACCACTGGGCCACCGTAGCTTATTGTAGGGCTTTTTTGTCCTTTTATTTGATGCCTGAAGTGTACCAGAGACTGATATTGTACCAAAGTCAAAATTTTGGTATCAAAAACCCACCCTGCATCCATACTGTGTTTGCACTCAGTATTTTATATTTCATTCCCATGTGCATTATTGCCCTCATAGCTGCCTTTTTACATAACAATTCCTTTTAGACAGCTGAAAAAAATAAGATGTCTTTCTCATTATGACAAAACAATCACAGCAGACAGCTGTTTTTAAATTGAAGATTTTTTTTCCCAGGCCAGCTGTAAAATGCTGACTGCTTAAATAACAACCCACTAATTGGAATGCTTGTCTATATTTTTCAGCATTCACTAAAAAGCTGTTAGAGGTAAGGGAACACAAAGAAAGCACGAGAGAGAAAGGAGGACTGCGTGTTAGAGCTGAGACGGTGAAGTGTCGTACAATAAATTTTGCTCTTTAATCAGGAGAGGGAGACTGGCCTGTCAATGATATTGGCCCATGAGACAGGCGAGTGTTTACGGAGCCAGGTGTGCTGAGATAATGTACTGCCTCCCGGCTCCTGTCCTCCATGCTCCTCCTCTATGACAGATGGGTGATAAATATGCTTGTATCTAATTAAATCAGCAGAGGTTATTGGGATCAATCCATCTCACCTTCCTCTCCCCATCTGCCCCCATCCTAGCGTCCTATCAGCCATTAATCTCAGCTTTGTTTTATGTTCCGATAATGTCGACGCTCCTGTCTGCCTTGAATTACATCAGCTTGATTACCACTGAGATACTACCAGCTGGCACCCTGTTGTTTGGTTTGTTAAAAGGTTAAAAAATTAGCCTGTGAAGGCTTGACCTGCGACATATGTTTCCTGTAAAACTTCTGTTCTGTTTGACTCTGATGACTTCCTGCAAAATGCTCTGCTTCTCCAGGTTTTGAGGTAGTTAGATTGCTGTGACACCTTTCAGGTGGAGGTATACATCGGTGGGCGCCACTGCAGGGTTTCCAGATTCCTGTTTGTAGTTGCATCATTTGTTGCTCAACTCAAACCAAATCAATAGATGTCTCTGGTACAGTTCCTGTAGCAAACTTCAAAAACCCTTCCCTTCATGTTTATGAGGTTTCATCTAAATTGATTCCAATCGATCAGGAATGCGCCTTCAAAATTCATTTCATACCTCCTACTTTCTGAGCCATAGGCGTCAGAATACAAATACAGTCTGAGTCATTCTTTCATTTCCAGGGTCTGCTTGCAAAATTAAGCTGTGGGTCATGTAAGAATCTGAAAGTATTGGAGGTTTCAAGAGAATATATGTTTGAAAAGCAAAAATAGTTCCTGCATATGCATAAATTGGTCAAATTTATTCTGATCTTTAATTTAATTAGCAATAGTAGGCAAATGCAATCTGCTTAATTTTTTTAAGTCTTTGAACATACTGTATAAACATACACGCCACACATTTTCTCTTTATGGAAGTCAAGGAGTGCCACCTAAAAATAAAATGAAGGAATCAATAATCAGTTTATTAATTAAAAATTAAAAATGTAAATAAATAACTTTTCAAGTTGACAAATATATAGATATTTAAAACGCATTTCATGTTTGTTTTTTGTTTTTTTTGGTGAAACCCTATACTGATCATTTTAAATGCAGTATTTACATGATTATCAATTACCAGTTACTTTTTTGTTTTCAATTGATTTGCCAGTCAAGAATAATTTGCGCATAGGCAAACTTTATTTTTTTGTTACATTCAACTTTTTTTTAACTAATTAAATAATTTATTTTTCCGTATTGATGATAATTTATTTAAATATATTATTGTATGTAGGGATGCGCAATATTGGATTTTGCGGATATTTTTCAACTCATTTTGGCCGATACCGATATATTTCCTTTTGTTTGGAAACAACACCAAGTCTCTCCTTTGTGGAAATTATAAGCAAATTATTTTAAATTTTGGTTAGTTTTTAACAAAAACTTATTTGTTAGAATTAAATAAACAATAATGAAGTTCTTTTAAAATGACAGTACATTGAAGCTTTGAAAATAACTATAAATTAACTTTATATCAATCGCTGCATTTTTTTTTCTTCAAAAAGATGCAATAGTAACCTTAACATTTTATTTTAAGATTTAACATTTGTAGATGGTCTAAAGCAAAGAGTTGTAAAAATTCTGAAAATCTTAAAAGATCAGAATTTGTTTAAAAACAACAATTTGTACATGGTCTACAGCAGGGGTACCCAACCCTCTTCCTGGAGATCTACCTTCCTGCAGAGTTCAGTTCCAACCCTGATTAACACACCTGTCTGTAATTATCAAGAGCTCCTTCAGATCCTATTGAGTTGGTTCAGTTGTGTTTGATCAGGGTTGGAGCTGAACTCTGCAGAAAGGTAGATCTCAAGGAACAGGGTTGGGCACCCCTGGTCTAAAGCAAAAAGTTGTAAAGCAAAGAGTTGTAAAAATTCAGAAAAATTTAGAGCTCATAATTTAAAAAATAAATATAACATATTACACATTGAATAAATCAGTATAAAATTATTTAATTAACAAGTGTTATGTTTGATTATTTTTTTTTATTCATGTAAGTTATAGCTTCTGACCTTTAAATCAAAACATACTCATGATTTTATGACATCAATTACTGCTTTATTTAATCAGAAACGGCCTAAATGTTATTTGTGTATTTTACTTTAATTTTATTAGAAGTAGGCCAGCAGCGCCCCCTACGGAATTAAAACTCCTTAGAAAATGGGCGTTAGGACCCTAGGGGAGGCTATCGCTGCTGCAAAACTTTGCTTTAAGAATGAGCCACTGGTGATCTAATCGCTAGCACAACCTGAGCACATGTGAGTTAACATATTCCACTTATTGGCAAGACTTATTGGCATATTTTTATCAGGCCGATGCCGATATGTACATTTTAAAGCCATTATCGGCTGATTCCGATATCGGTCCGATAATATTGTGCATCCCTAATTGTATGAAATTTGTAACAATTATTTTTACTAACAAAAACTGTCACTTTCAGATGAAAAAGTTATCAGATTTTCATGCTGCAATGGTTTGTCGATATTCATGTTTATCAGCAAAATTCAGTCCCAAAAGTAACCCCCAGCGGAGGTTGTACTTCCTTCGCCAGCTGAGGAAATTCAACCTGCCACAGGAGCTGCTGAAACAGTTCTATTCTGGCATCATTGAATCCGTCCTCTTCACTTCTATAACTGTCTGGTTCAGCTCAGCTACCAAATCTAACCTCAGAAGACTACGGAGGGTAGTCCGGAGTGCTGAGCGAATCATTGGTACAACCCGCCCTACTCTCCAAGAACTGTATTTATCCAGAGTGAGCAAAAGGGCTGGTAAAATCACTCTGGACCCCTCACATCCAGCACACTCCCTCTTTGAACTGTTACCGTCTGGTTGACGCTACAGAGCAAAAATATAATTTACAAAAGCTTTTTTTATTTTTAAATATATTTTTACACTATTACTTAAAAATAGATAATTTTACAAAAAGTATTTTTGACACCTAATGGTACTCCATACATACGTGGGTGCAAAATGACCCAAACACAAAACGTGTATCATTGTTATAAATGGTTATATCTCTTAAAAATATTTGTAAAAAAATCTTAAATTGTTTGAGGGTCTTAAAATGGTTTTTAGGTTTAAATGGTGTAAGTTTTAGTTTGTAGGTTTGACTTTTTTATGGATCTCTTCCGGGTTAAAATACCTGAATATGTTATGAGGGTTATATTAAAATTATTTTTAAAGGTGCTGTATGTAATTTTTTTGACTGTACTAAAGCATAAAAATACCATATGTTTGCAGATATTTGCATATATTTAATATAAGTTCACATACTTGTTTCTCCAAAAAAAAAAGAAAACAAAACAAATGTTAAAAGAAAACAATGTTACAGCCAGTTATTCTACTTTGAAATGTGCGTTCCATGGTCTTTGTATGTCGCTAACTCAAGTTAGCTGGTAAGTTAGTAAGTTAGCTGGATTTGATTGTTGACTATCTTGGTCTTGATCTTGGATCATTTGGTTCTTCAAAGCTCATCCTGGACTTGCTGTCATAGCAATAGGTCCGTAAGCTTAAACCTGCTTGGGAGCAGGCTAATTTCATGTAAACAGGATTAGATTACATCTTTTTAAGCAAAAATTGATGCTTAAAATCTGCCCCAGCCACTGCTACTTTATTACAAGAGTAACCTATACTGGTCCAGGGACAGTAATGTAAAATAATAATTTAAAGATCGATTTGAAAGTAATATAATAATGTTGTGTAGTCTATAATACTATAGACACAGTCAGTTTTACTCATTGAAAGATTTATTAGTGATGAAATAATTACTTTATAATTGTATTAGAGTCTTACACACGTGCTATACAGTTGATCTGAATCGTGCATTAATTTGAGTGGTGACCGCTATTATGGGAATGGCTTGATGGAGCGAAGGATTTGTAAAAACGATCTTGACTCATAAGAAACTTTAATTCTGTCACATAACAAGATAAAATTAAATGAATAGCTAATTACAGCATGTAAAGCCTGTACAAATACTAGAAATCATGAATATAAATAATCATGTATTCATGTAAAAAAAACAAAAAACAAATAAATTAAAAACAGTGCACATTTCATGTATCTGTTATAACATTTATCTAGTTTTGTTTGTTTGGCTGATTCCTTACACATCCAGAAATTTGTAAATTTTTTCATCAGATGTCTTTTTTAATGATATGATGCCATTACGTTGCTGTCTTGCCGCCAGCCAATCGCTGCATTGCTGATTGTGGTTTTAAGTATCTATACATCTGCCCTTTTTGGGGAACGCGCAGTAATCTTAGCCAAATTAATCCAGATATCTTAATCAAATCAGCAAATTAGCAGATATCAGTTATCAGGATTAGAAGATCTGGCGTCTTTCAAATCATCTCAGATGTAATAGGAGAGGTACGAAAAACAAGCCCCATGTTGGAATGTCTGTTTGTGATTCTGCCCACTGCCAATTTACCAATTTACCCAATAGTATTTAGACAAATATACAGGTCTATTTTCCAGTTTCAAGCAGGAAACGTTGTCTTTTGTTATGTTTGAATGAGCTTCAAACCCGACAGAGTCTGTCCTCACATGTGCAGACGTGCTTAAACACATTTAAAGACTGCTGTCATAGCTCAGAGATCAGAGATCTGCTCTGCTGATCACATACCTCTTATTCCAAGCACACATGAGTGCTCTTCCTGCTGCTTGTGGTACTGAGATGAACTTCAGCACTGCGTTTCGGTACTGCCTCATGAGAATAACATCAAAGGCTTGAATTCCAGCAGCTAAACTTCTGATAGTGGCACCTTTTCAACTGTACCTTTTAACTATATATAAGCATATGACTCCTCTGGAGCTTTTCCTTCAGAGGAAAGGCACTGGATTAGGATACTGAATAAAGGTACGGAATTGGGCATAGCTGGCAGGAAGATAGAAAAGAACTTCAGCCACTATTAGAGTGAAAGGGCGTACAGATATTGGAGAAAGGATAGATATCAAAATATTAAGTTGGCAGATCTCTCTTCCTGTCCTTTACAGAGCATGACCGCCCTGACCCCTTTCTTACTTGTAACATCTCTTCATTCCTTGAAGATTAGATGCTGTAGTGATATATCTCAAATATGTACAAAAAATTCCCACACAACATTGAATCTCTGACTGGCGGTTCATTCAAGAGAAGCGCCACCTGCTGGAGATTATGAACTTGTAAATAAAGTACCCTTAAAGCCTCATTTAGTCCCATCATTGCTCGACTGTTTATTTAAACACTGAAAAATCAAATTGTCCTAACTTACACACCCTTTCAAGTCTTTTCTTTGACCAGTCGTTTCTACATAATTAATAGTAGATTCTGACCCTTCTCAATCCATACAATTTTGTAAAGTTGTTTATTTACTGTTAGGCTTGCCATATCTGTTTATCATATCTGCATATTCAAACATAATATGAACTTATAAGAAAAAGAGCAGCCTGAACATTTTTCTGAATGTGTCATTTTGTGTTATATGAAAAAAACTCATTCCTATAAGTTTGAAACAACCTGAGTAAGTGATAATTAAATTTTTCTTCAGAAATATTTTTCCATATATATAATTTAAATATATTTATATTCATATTTATATTTTTCTACAGTTATTACAAGACCATAAAGGCTTATACTCTAAGGAATAGTTCGTCCAAAAGTTCTGTCTTCATATCACAGTCATGTTGTTCTAAAATTCATGACATGTATGTCATGAAACACCTAAAGAAAAAAAGAATTGCATAGGAATGGAACAGCATGCCATGAAAGCAAGTAAATGATGATTTATTTATTTTTATTTGTTTGTGTGACCTTTCATTTTAAGTGTTGCACAAAAGAACATTATGATTGTTTACGTATCTTGAAGCTTGCAGGGTTGGGTTCTTGTCAAGAGCTTTAACCACCAGGTCACACTTCCTCCTAAAATGCTGAACACATTGCATACTATGTTAAGGAGGTGTAAGCTACACTAGCTGTAGTTTACATTAATAATTTACACTAATCATGATCAGTAGAACATGATTTTATTCAAAATTCCAGTTTGTTTCTGTCTTCCCATCAGATGATGTACTGATATAGAGATGTGAACAGCAGTTGATCTATTCTGACAGTCAATCAGTTCTGTGTAGCATCTAATTTGTGGATGAAACGCCTCCAGGAAACCATGCTGAGCCTTCCCATGAGGGAAACCCCTCCCAGAACCCCTGCCAATATGGCTACCTGGCAGCAGGATGCTGCCCTCTACTGTGCAAAACAGAAACCAGAGAGAATAAGAGATGCTTGTGGACTTTAATGAGCTCCCATCAGACCTTGCTTTCATTACAAAAGCAAAAACACCCCAAACAGCTTCACTTGTAATTATGCATCCTCCTCTTAACATCATCAAAGGCTTAATCACCTGGAAAGGCATTTGTGTGTCAGGAAAGAGCAGGTTGTTTTACTAATTAAGATAAGCAATGCAGCCGTGCCTGCTGGCCTTTCCCTTTCTTCTATTGTTGGAAGAAGAGTTGAGCATTTCCCCTCCATCAGATAGATGAATACTAAGATGCATGAGTGTGAGAAATGCATTCCTGTTGTGATTATGTAAAGAAGCTGGGGGGGGAGTTTGAAGGCTGTGGAGCTGTAATGGACGCTATGTGCAATGACACAACTGAGCCATCCCCATCCCTCTCCATTATGTGCAGTTTCAGCCTTCTGTTAGTGCCTGCAGAGGACAAACACCACAGCTCGGGTTTCAGGCTTCATCACTTCTTCCCTATTGCACTCCCAACCTTTATCTATGATGCCTTTTCCACTGCTGTATGGCTGAACTCGGTGCTCTATGAAATGGCTGAACGTTTCTATTATAATCTTAATAAATATACTTTTATACTTATTGTAAACTATTGTTTTGTACAGTAGACCGTATTGCCATAACATGTACTCACTACAGCAATAATGGAAATTATGCATAATGTACAACTTACCCTATAGTAAGTATTTGTTAAAGGGATAGTTCACCCAAAAATGAAAATTCTGTCATAAACTGTCATTCCAAACCTTTGTTCATCTTCGGAACACAAATTAAGACATTTTTGATGAAATCCGAGAGCTTTCTGACCCTGCATAGACAGCAACGCTACTGACACATTCAAGGCCCAGAAACACAGTAAAGACATCATTAAAATAGCCCATGTGACATCAGTGATTCAGTTTTATGAAGCTACGAGAATACTTTTTGTGCGCAAAGAAAACAAAAATAAAGACTTAATAACTTCGTAAAATTATAACTTCATAACCACAGGTGTCGCGTGGACTATTTTAACATTGTCCTTACTATCTTTTTGGGCCTTGAACGTTTGGGTCTTTTTCTCAGAGAAAGCTTTGCTGTGACCAGGACAAATTAAAATAGTGTCTCTTTAGTTTTCAATGAAAATATAATTTTATGTAAAATTATATATTTATTTTACTGTCATTGCTAAAATTAATGTATCCTTGCTTAATAAAATTATTAATTTCAGTAAACATCTTATTGACCGCAGACTTTTGAACTGTAGTGTAAATAACTTGCATAATAACTAACATTTTTTTTTTTTTTAAATATTATTAGCTGCTTTCAGTGTGGGCAGAGCTGTGTTATAGCACTCAGAAATAAAAACCAAGCAAGCAACCGACAAAATGTAGTGTCATTGCTGGGGAGGAAATGTGTTAGGGGAGCATTCTAGTTTTGGGGCTTTGTGTCAATCACAGTGTAGTGTTGATTTGAGATAGTGTTCTAGTTAGATGGGATGTCAAACTGAGTAGATGAGATGTCAGGCTGAGTGTGGTTAGGGTCCTCTGTGGTGGAGGATGTTTTAGAGCAGTACAGCTGATGCATGGAAGCTTGTTAAGAGCTGATCAATATTTTAAGTGGCTTATTTTATGCACTGGTAGGCGTGCACTGTTGAAGACTGATGAGTCTATTAGCAAGCTGAGTTTTGTGTAATTGCTGTGTGGGAAATGAGCATATGATACAGCATGATGACTGGGGAGAGATTTCATTATTTTTTAGCTTGGCTTTTGTTTTCAGGATTGCTATGCATTTCCATTATTAGTGCACAGAGCGTAAAATTCCACACTGTTATTTAGTTTGTTTACACTTCAGAAGAGATTATACTATTTTAGTCAAATTTATGTGGCTTTGTGTAATTAAATTCTATTGTTTATTGCAGGATGTTTATTGTTTATTGTCTAATTGCAAATCTACTGCAATGCACAATCACAGGAATGCCCACAGTTAATTTCCTTTTTGTTGTCCTTTCATACTGAAAACTCCTGTGGTATAGAGTACAGTAGTGCATTAGATGGTAACATTGTGACATTCATTTATTAAATTTGGAAATTGTATTGTAAAGAAATACATTATTGGTGTTATTGTTGTGTAGATTTTATCTGTACCGTTTGGTGTTTTCATCCTGAACTCTCTTGGCTCCACATGAACCGCAAGGGAAATCTCGTTTTGTTGAGTGTTGGTCCCTCATGACACTGTTGTCTTTTAAAAGCACCTTGAAGACTGACAAATTGTGAGCAGTGCTTGTTTTAGACAGTAAAGGGTGGCCAGGGTGATCTGCTAAGTTTGGTCAGAAAGGAACAGTTTGATAGGTCTAAATGACTGTACACATTGAATCTCATTGGTGGCCCACTGTTCTTCACTCAAAACACACATTGAGCTTCAGTGCTTACCTTCAATGGCAGATTTTGAAGATTGGAAGCAGCTGCCAAAGCTAAATATTTAATTTCATATGAATATTAATACATTTTTGTGAAAAACATTCAGTTATGAATATGTGTAAAGGAAGATATATCAATTATATTTAGAGATACTGATGTGGAAATTTTGGCCAGTACAGTTAACTGATAATTTAAATTTAATTACTTTTGTTTGTTTGTTTGTTTATTTATTTGTTGTTTAAAATATATTTTTGAAGCTGATTTTGAAATGGAAACTATATTCTCTGTGATTATCTTGTATAGTCTGGTATTGTCTCCACTCTCAATTTCTGTAGCTCCCAGAATGTAAATAAAACCTATCAAACCTAAGAAATAATGCATTATCAGCTCAAAAGTGGACTTTTTAAGCCATTCTCTCTTAAAGACAGGTGGTTTTCACTGGTTCTCTTCTCACAGTTTTCTGATGTCATTTAAAATATACAAGGGAATTACTACATTTATACTAGTATTACTAAATTTATACTACGTTTTATGTTTTTCTTATATTTTTGTTACTTAGACTTTCTTTGCACTATTTTTGTTGTAAGCAGCTGAGCTGCAAATTCTTTGGCAATATAAATGTACAATTATTTGTCATGCCAGTAAAGTACATTGAAACTGAAAACTGGGGGATTTTATGGTGCATCTCACTACTGGTGGTGAAGTTATTGTGTTGAGTGTGTGTGTACATAAAGCAGAACACACTGCTGCTGAAACTGCTTGCTTTGTTTTCTCCTCTCGCTCCATTATTCAGGCTCTTTCATCCTGCTTCTGTTTTCTGTCGCTTAAATCAACAGGTGGCCGAAGGGCCTGTTGGGAACCTTTACAGATCTTTAGATGCCCTAGATTTATTGGCTGAAGCATCTATCTTTCTCTCTGAAAATACTCAAACTTTGCTCTATAACTACGTTTCCCACCAGCTACTTGCATTAAATTTGAAGATGGATGAATTAATTTGCATAATCTTCTTATGTACTTCATGTACAAGTTCTCCCTACAATTAAACTTTGATCATCATGATTATAGGAGTATTTTAAACTAGAAAATACATTCTGCAGTTATAATGCCATGTTTAAAACAATCCAAGGTTAGATTTAACTCACTTTATTTCTAAATGTCAGGTGTAACATGGCATTATGATATGAAATGGTTTGAAATACTTTAAATAAATGTATGCAAGGATGACCCAAACAGTGTTTTGGTTTTGTCTGCTATGACATATTCAAGCTCTATGTATACAGTACGCCATCGTAGTTCAACATTATTTAAAGGGCTAGTCCACCCAAAAATGAAAATTCTGTTATCATTTTCATATCATTGTTCTGTGGAACATAAAAGAAGATGTTTTAAAAAATGTTGGTAACCATACAGTTAAAGTCAAAACAGTCAATTGTTTAGTTAGCAATATAGTACCACAAGAGTCTTAAAGGTTTCGAACAACATGAGAGTGAGTAGATGATGATAGAATTTTCATTTTTGGATGAATTATCTATCCCTTTAAAGCTGTAGAAATTCTACAACAGTATTTTAAGTCTACAGTAGAATTACTGTCGAATTTTAGGGTTTATGCAAATAAAAGATTAAATGCATGTTTGTAGATGTAAACACGATCATGTCCTCTCTCCTGCAGAGCGCACCATGGCCAGACACGAGGTGCGAGAGGTGGAGCAGAGACAGACACGGGACGGCCTGCGGGACTCTCCGGCATTGCCTGAGATTGAGGATCTGATTATCATCTATAACCGTGTGCCCAAGACTGCCAGCACCTCCTTCACCAACATTGCATATGACCTGTGCGGAAAGAACCGCTTCCATGTTCTCCACATCAACACCACCAAGAATAATCCAGTCATGTCTCTGCAGGACCAGGTAATATGTCCATTACATTACATGCAATTTACATTAATGTATGAGATTGTGTAACATTTTAGTCTAAGTTTTAAGTTCTTTAAGGGATAGTTCACCCAAAAATTTAAATTCTGTCATTAATTACTCACCCTCATGTCGTTCCACACCTATAAGTTCGTTCATCTTCAGAGCACAAAAATTAAGATATTTTTAATGAAATCTGAGAGCTTTCTGACCCTCTATAGACAGTAAAGATCCTACCACAGTCAAGACATGGAAAGGTAGTAAGGCACTGGTCTCAAACTCAATTCCTGGAGGGCCACAGCTCTGCACAGTTTAGCTCCAATCCTAATCAAACACACCTGATCCAGCTAATCAAGCTCTTCAGGATCACTAGAAACTTCCAAGCAGGTGTGATTTGGAACTGGTCGGAGCTGAACTGTGCAGAGCTGCGGCCCTCCAGGAATTAAGTTTGAGACCATTGTAGTAAGGACATCGTTAAAATAGTCCATGTGGCATCAGTGGTTCAACCTTAATTTTTTTGAAGCTATGAGAATAATTTTTGTGCACAAAGAAATTTGCAATGACTTTATTCAAATATAACAACAAAAATAATGACTTTATTCAACAGTTCTTCTCCCCTGAGTTACCGTCAAGTCACCTTTATTTATATAGCGCTTTTAACAATACAGATTGTCAAAGCACTTAACAGTATCAAATTGGAGGATAGAGTGTCAGTAATGTATAATAATAAGATTAAACATTCAATTTTCAGTTAAAGGCATTTCATTATTGAATTCAGAGATGTCAATGTCTAGCTCAGTTTAGTTTAAATAGTATCTGTGAAATCAAATTGACGATAATCGCTAGAAATTAAGTGTCCCCGTTCTGAGCAAGCCAGAGGCGACAGCGGCAAGGAACCAAAACTCCCTCTGTGACAGAATGGAGAAAAAAAAAACCTTGGGAGAAACCAGGCTCAGTCGGGGGCCAGTTCTCCTCTGGCCAGGATATTATTGTTTATTTATTGTTTTAATTAAAATTTTAAATGTATAAATGTATTATTTCTATTTTTATATTGTTGCAATTTCTAACAATAGTAGTATTATGTAGTTCGGTATTTTATTATATTTTTAGTTATTTGTTTTATTTGAAGTTTTATTGTATAATAACTTGAGGGCTTCACTGAGGATATGTCCCCGGGGCTCATCCAGGTGTCCGGCCTCCGCCGACGATCAGGGCCACATACATCATCTCCCAGCACCGATCCACCATCTGACACGGACTGAGAAACAGAATAGAAACACACAAATATTAGCGTAGATGCCATTCTTCTTATGCTGTAAAGAGTACATCATGTGTTATGAGGAGTGTCCCCGGTTCCGGTTGATCTAATTAATGCAGCCTAACAATCCTTTAACGGATTTGAATAATAAAAGTGTATTAGTGTGTTATGTGTAAGCCAGGTTAAAGAAATGTCTTTAATCTAGATTTAAACTGACAGAGTGTGTCTGCCTCCCGAACAGTGTTAGGTAGATTGTTCTAGAGTTTGGGTGCTAAATAGGAAAAGGATCTGCCGGCCGCAGTCGATTTTGATATTCTAGGTATTATCAAATGGCCAGAGTTTTGAGAACGCAGCGGACGTGGTGGACTATAATGTGATAACAGCTCGCTCAAGCACTGAGGAGCGAAGCCATTCAGGGCTTTATAAGTAATTAACAAGATTTTAAAATCTATACGATGTTTGACAGGGAGCCAGTGCAGTGTTGACAGAACCGGGCTAATATGGTCGTACTTCCTGGTTCTACTAAGGACTCTAGCTGCTGCATTTCGGACCAACTGTAATTTGTTGATCAAGCGTGCAGAACAGCCAACCACCCAATAAAGCATTACAATAGTCTAACCTTGAGGTCATAAACGCATGAATTAGTATTTTTGCATTTGACGTTGAGAGCATAGGTCGCAATTTAGATGTGTTTTTGAGATGGAAAAACGCAGTTTTACAGATGCTAGAAACAGCTTTCAAATGAAAAATTGCTATCAAACAACACACCTAGGTTCCTAACTGATGAAGAATTGACAGAGCAGCCGTCAAGTGTTAGATAGTGTTCTAGGTTATTACATGTGGGGTTTTTAGGTCTGATAATTAACACCTCTGTTTTTTCAGAATTTAGCAGTAAGAAGTTACTCGTCATCCAGTTTTTTATATCGACTATGCATTCCGTTAGTTTCTCAATTTGGTGTGTTTCACTGGGCCGCGGAGAAATATAGAGCTGAGTATCATCAGCATAACAGTGAAAGCTAACACCATGTCTCCTGATAATATCTCCCAAGGGTAACATGTAAAGCGTGAAAAGTAACGGCCCTGGTACTGAGCCTTGAGGTACTCCATACTGCACTTGTGATCGATATGATACCTCTTCATTCACTGCTACGAACTGTAGGGCTCGTCTATTGGTCCAATGGATGTTCCCGATAACACGAGGAAGGTTTCTCTGCGTATTGCTTGTCTTTCCTTTTGCAACACAACAAGATTAAATGCAATATATTTCTCTCACATGTAATAACTCGTTGTTTCATCTGACTCCATAAATGAAAAGGTTTTAATGATATCTGTGCATCATTAAAGTGAACGAATATTTGATTGTTCTGTTAAACTCTGATTATAATTTACCCGCTTAGATCAGGAAACTATATCGCTTTGAGTTCCTCACCAGGTCTCCGGCACAATTTCGTCAGTTCCAATGACCCAAAACGGAGGTATTTGGCTAAATATCTGAGATTTGCCGTATTCCCATGTGCACAATCAAAGATATGTAATACTTAGCCCCCTTGGATGCCCTTCAGGAACTTAATTCAATCGTTTACTTTAGTAGAGTCTTCTTTTGACCACCATGGCTTTGTTTTGGCCAAGCTCGTGGCTTGTTCCACGTAAACTTATCTAAAGTAACAGTAAATTAGAACAGAGGTCATCGACGCATTCAGATCTAGGCTGATCAAACAACATCTGCTGATTCTAGACAGAAACTTACTCGTCTGCTCATCCAAGCACACTTGAATCTAGATATCGGGTATTAGTCGTCACTAATCTCTGACGCAAACTTGTGGAAATATACGAATCCGATAATCTACTTGGGAAAACAAATCTCAGAGTCGGTCAGAATACAATCATACGTTTACAATTTATTGACCAGGTAATGAAGCAATAATTCAAAATCCAATTCATAAGAATAAAATCATCAGTTGAACATGTCATAACAACAATTCAGAAATAGAGGAATTTGTAGAAATTATTACCTGTCAACAAAACTACACACAGCGTTTGTGTGGGAAGTCAACTTACAGACTCCCCAAACTTTTCTGCACCTTTTCCTTATATACCCAGCTAACTCAATATTCTTACCAAATGGTGGCGTCTGTCATTATAATTACAATTTGGTTCCCTGTTGAGGGATTCACACTGTGAGATCAAAATTTGTACTTGAATGGGTTCTTGTTTTACATACAGGAGGTATAGTCTGAATGGGGGATCTGGGGGAGGGAAACACCTTTTAAGAGACACATCACTTTTCTCATATTTTATAACTACTTTTGGCTTTTCATTATGGTTGGGAGAATGAGACCATTTTACCAGGCGCACAGAGACACTTTAAATGATATCAAACATGTATAGTTACTTCTTGTACATACATAACATTGCATAGGTTTTCAGTGTATTTTAGGTGAGGAGGAGGAGGGGGGTGAAGGGGAGATAGTGTGTGTGTGAAGTGTGAGCTGCACTGTGTGCTGCATCTCCGAAGTTCCTTTTACATATGCAGGAGATAGTTCAAGTGTTAATTTTCAGGAGGGCCTTTTGTTTCATCGAGGGTTGATCAGACATATTGGCACGAGCCTTACAAACTGATGGCGTTCAGATAAGTACGATTTGAACCATGCTAATGCACTTCCACTAATGCCAACAAAGGGTTCTAGTCGATTTAAAAGAATGTTGTGGTCTTTTAAATAGACTAGAACGTCCAATGATGTCTTCCGTCCATTATCGAGAGTACCATGATTCACGCTTGTGGTGCTGCTGATGTAGAACATGCTTGTGCTGTGCCTTGTTTACGAGCAGAGGAATGCACACATGCGTTGTGGTACTCTCATTAATAGCACCTACAGTGACACGGAGGAGAAGAATTGTTAAAGTCGTTATTTTTGTATTCTTTACACAAACAAAAGTATTCTCGTAGCTTCATAACATTACAGTCGAACCGCTGTCACATTGACCATTTTAATGATGTTCTTGCTACCTTTCTGGGCCTTGACCATGGTAGGACCCTTGCTGTCTGTGGAGGGTCAGAAAGCTGTCGGATATTATTTTGTGTCCTGAAGATGAATGAAGGTATTACGGGGTTGGGTACCTTAATACCACCCTCAAGGTATGAGGGTGAGTAAATAATGACTGAATTTTCATTTTTGGGTGAACTATCCCTTTAAGCTTTGCAAGTCCACTCATACAGTCAGGTCCATAAATATTGGGACATCGACACAATTCTAACATTTTTGGCTCTATACACCACCACAATGGATTTCAAATGAAACGAACAAGATGTGCTTTAACTGCAGACTGTCAGCTTTAATTTGAGGGTATTTACATCCAAATCAGGTGAACGGTGTAGGAATTACAACAGTTTGCATATGTGCCTATATTTGATCAACATTTTCTGTAGTTTTAAACTTAAAATATTTGCAAAGTTATAATTATAATAAAAATAATTTCTTTAGTTAAACAAGGCATATTTGTTAAATGAAAACTACGAATCAAACAGATTTGCATTTAAAATGGTATTTTCACGTAATTGTTCCCTTAAAATGATACATTTCTCATTTTCTTTCTCATATATATATACACATATACATATACATACACACACACATACATATACACACACACACACACATGTTGGTTTTTGTGGTTTATGGGGACTCTGCTATTGCCCTACACCTAAACTTAGCTCTCACAGGAGACTTTGTGCATTTTTAGATTTTCAAAAAAAACACTATTTAGTATGATTTTTAAGCCTTTTGAATTACGGGGACATAGGCAGTGTCCTCATAAACCACCTTCATATTGTAATACCTCTGTCATACCCATGTCATTATACAAATTTGTGTCCTCAAACCACATAAACATGCACATATATACACATACACATACATATACACACATACATACATATACACAGAGCTGGGTAGATTACTTACAAATTGTAATCCGTTACTGATTCCAGATTACATGACACAAATTGTAGTCAGTAACGTAATCTGTTACATTCCACATTTTAGGTAATCTAATCAGATTACTTTTAGATTACTTTTGATTTAACTCGTTTATCACATTGATTTAAATAGCATTATCTTGTACCATAATGATGTAAAAAATGCAAAGAGTAAGAGAACTTGTTCCCTTCATTGTAATTTACAACATGAAGCGCATTAAACATTATATTACAATTTCCCAAACTAGGGTTCGTAAAGGAACTGCAGGGGGGTTGTGAGTTTAATGAAAAGCTGACAATTCATTAAATCATAAAAAATTCAATAAAAATAAATCATTTTAAAATAAACTCCCTTTTTTTATTTAATTAAATTTTTTTTTATTTGAACTCCCTTTTGAGGAAAGTCTCTTCACTTGGCGGCCATATTTGCAACGCCTCCAGTCAGTCAGCTCATACAATACAATCTTAACGAACAGGGGAATCCTGAAATCTCAAAAACTGCTCGCTGAACTCACATTGTCAAATCAGCAACAAAAATCTGAAATTAATTGCCCCATGAATGTTGTTTCTTATGCTCAAATAGCGTTTAAAAAGCTTATTTTTCTGGCTGGACCAGGCAATGCGCATGCAGAATCATAACCTGCTTATACTGTGCATATGCATTGGCTAGTCTAGTCAGGTTTCTTTGGGAAATTTGGCTCTTTCATTTAGAAGGTGGGACTATTCCTCCATATTGCGTGTTGCAGTTTCTATAAGTATAGGAGTGAACAGTCTTTGTGTTTCTATAGTCTTTGTTTTAAATAAAACACTTATTAAAAAAGATGAAATGTTTATTTACCTGCATGCCATGTGATCATTAATCAAAGAAAGCGTGAACATGCAAATGTGATACTTAATTATTGAAATATTTATTTTAAAATCTCAGGGGTACTTAAAGCAAATACATTTGGTGAATAAGGTTTAGATAACAAAAAGTTTTGGAATGCCTGCATTACATGTAACTAAGAAATAACGTGAACATGTGCATTTTAATTAGTTATAATTATTAATACATGGCTAAAAAAAAACCTACAGAGTAATAATTCAAATAAAAATGAATGTGTTCATCAGTAGTTGATGCAATGTTTAAACCCTTCTTAAACCTGAAAAGATTTTTGTAAATCCAGTGGCCAAATGCTGTCGCCACCTGAATAATGACTGATCTTTGTGTGAATGTCCGCAAGACTGGACTATTTATACATATATATAATAAGTATATAATCAGTAGGCTATTTCAGAAAGGAAAATTTAAAAGATGAAAAAGAGAAATTAGGTGGAATCAATGATTTATGAATAATTTATTGCTATTGTGTGAATATGTAATCCATAAAAAAGTAACTGTAGTCTGATTACGAGTATTTTAAAATGTAATTTACTCTGATTACAAGTACTTAATTTTTGGAATCTGATTACGTAATCCAGATAACATGTAATCAGTTACTACCCAGCTCTGCATATACATACACACACATATACACACAGATCTGGGTAGTAACTGATTACATGTAATCTGGATTATGTAATCAGATTCCAAAAATTAAGTACTTGTAATCAGTGTATTGCTATGTGTATATATATATATATATATATATATATATATATATATATATATATATATATATATATATATATATATATATATATATATATATATATATATATATATATATATATATATATATATATATATATATATACACACACACACACATATATGTACGTGTATGTATATATGTGTGTGTGTATATATATATATATATATATATATATGCATGTATGTATATAAATAAATATGAAAAAAAACAATGTATATATATATATATATGTGTGTGTGTGTGTGTGTGTGTATGTATGTGTGTATATATATATATATATATATATATATATATATATATAGTTTTTTGGGCAGTTCGGACCAAGTGCAGAAGTATAGTTTGCTTGTACTGATGATACTGTTATTGGCTTTTTGCTCAATTCTCACTCTCAGTCCAGGTGATGTTAGCGCAGCGGCCCTGTGTTTCTGTCACACGCTGCCTCTAACAAGCAGCCTCGTCTCTAGCTCCACCTCCATAATTCATAACCTACTGTCAATATCCACACTGCTGCTGTGCCTTTGTGTGACAAGCAGCACTGAACAAGCTGAACCGATAGATAAAAAGAAGAAAAAGGGGGGAAAAGAATGAAGTGCAGATCTTGTTGACCGCAGCAAAGAAAGACAATTCTCTATTCATCATATGTATTATGTCAGCTCAAAGAAATCAATCTTTGAGTTTTGTTTGCAGAGTTGAAGGTGCTCCCTTAAAAAAAGCATTCTCGCATCATTTTGACCTCACACGTGTCAGCATTATTCAACACAGCGTGTGGCTTTGTCGGTCTGCGATCATGAACGTATGTTTACATTTGTATTCACGTCATTGTCATCCGCAAAATAATATGCCTCTGAGCAGGGGGAGGGAAGGTGTTATTTGTGGGTGATTTTTGCCAAGGTAATATCAAGTCTAGCTTTCAACAAAGCCTTTCGACGGTGCAGATGGTGCAACCTTTCCCTCCCAGCGGAGTACAGCTGTGGGACTATGGGGAGGATGTTTGGAGGAAACATTGCTGAAATGTGTTTGCATTAAGTAGTCACTTGGCTGGTTTGTTTAGCAGCCTGTGACAGATGCAGTGCGTCAGTGCGAGATTGTTATTTGAGATTTGGATATCGCTGATGCTTGAATGATGGGGGCATATCACACATGCAGTAAAATACATTTAGAGGTTTATAAACTGTGTAAAGGGACAAATCGAATGTGTTATCTTGTGCTTACAGATGAGGTTTGTAAGGAATGTGACATCCTGGCGAGAAATGAAACCAGGTTTCTACCACGGCCATGTCGCCTATCTGGACTTCACAAAGTGAGTTTTGCTGTATTAATATAAAAACCATCATAATCACTGGAAGCAATTGCGCTACACTTCACTGTACTTAATATGGTTATGTGTGTACTTAAGGCACACAAGACCTTATCTAGCAGTACATTTATTGTTATCTGTTCCAGACAAATGGGACATCCATCAGCCAGCTACTTAATTCACTGATGTGAGAAGATACATTTAAGTGCTGCACTCTAGTGGTTGAAAGTGGAACATATTTTTTTTTTCCTCTGTGGATTTGAAGTCTGCTTTTAGTTTGGTTTTGTTTCGTTTTTCACAACATGATCATCATAATCATTTTTGCACAAATTTGTGGAGCTTGTTATTAAAGCAAAAGGAACACATCAAATTGAAATTCGTATTACATTTTAAATTCTTCACAGATTGTTGTGGCATTAATATAATTGTAAGAAAGAAAATGTGTATTAAAATGTTTTATTAGAAAACTGTAGAAAAAATGCCAAAAAACAGCATTTTTACAGACTCTTATGGACTCGGCTGCATATAATAGAATAGAACAGAACATGATATAACATTATAATATGTAATATACTATATTTTCTTAAATAGGTTTGGACTCAAGGGGAAGCCGGTTTACATCAACATCGTACGGGACCCCATCGAGAGATTGGTGTCTTATTACTATTTTCTCCGATTTGGAGATGATTATCGCCCAGGTCTCAGGCGGAGAAAGCAGGGGGACAAAAAGGTATTATCTTTCTAAATAATTAATTCGAAGTAACTATTACTTTTCTCACCGTGTGGATGCTAAGATGCTATATGTGCGACTGTGTTTCAGACCTTTGATGAGTGCGTGTCATCAGGAGGTTCTGATTGCGCTCCTGAGAAGCTTTGGTTACAGATCCCGTTCTTCTGTGGCCATTACTCCGAGTGCTGGTGGGTAATATGAGCAGCCTGTTACTCTGTTTTTCACTAAATGCTCTTTCGCATTAGACAAATTGATTGATTTACTCTTTGCTGATTTGTTCTTGAAACTATGTAGGAGCTGGAAATGATCTTGTGTGTCTGTTTGTGCAGGAATGTTGGCAGTAGGTGGGCTCTCGAACAGGCCAAGTATAATTTGGTGAATGAGTATCTGCTCGTGGGAGTGACTGAGGAGCTGGAGGATTTTATCATGATGCTCGAGGCAGCGCTGCCACGCTTCTTCAGAGGAGCAACTGAGCTCTATCGCACAGGTACTTTGTCAATATTTAAGAATTAAAGGAATAATAAAAAATAAAAAAAAGACAATTCTGCTCTCTGCTTGCCTTCATCGTTCTAAACCCAAGCTTCTTTTTCCCATGTAACACAAAAGCTAAATACAAATAGCTTTGTGTGAGGAACAGCCTCAAGGTCAAATTTATGGCACATTTATGACAGCCCATGGAAGTACCACCTTAAAAATGTGTGTCTTGTAGTTTCTTAGTTCTTTTCAATTCATTGGTCGAAATGAAATCATTTGGAAAACCTTTTGAATATTTTGTTTATGAACCAGACTGATATTATTCAATAATTCAGTTGCAGCTACTGGATTTGGTCTGTTTGTCACACAAAGGTATTGTATAGGTTCAGAAGAAGTCACATGGACTTACTTTATAATATACTTATGGTTCTCTTGCATCTTTTATGAAGCTTGAAAGCTCCAGTCCCTATTCATGGTAATTGCATGGAAAAGAATGACTAGAACATTATTAAAAACCATAATTCTCCTTTTGTGTTCAGTGGAAGAAAGATATTCATAAGGGCCCAATACCGTAAGTGTTGCTGCCTCCATGTTAGAATTGATTGTATTTAAGCAGTGGAAAACTCAGGATTTTATTTATTTTATTTGAAAATTATATTTGTTTCTTTGTCAAAGCTGAATTTTCAGCAGCCATTATTTTTTCTGCTGGCTGTTGTTAGTATTGTGGCCATTTTTAGTCTTCAATGTCACATGATCTTTCAGAAATAATTGAAACATTTATTAATTTGTAACATGATAAATGTCTAGTATTCATTAAACATAAATACAAAAAAACAACAACAGCGACTTATTGCGCTTTTATTGTACTAGAAATTAAAAGCTTCCTGTTTTAGTCTGGAAATTAAAACCTTTTTTTTTTTTTTTTAAACATCAATTTGTAATTATGATTTTTGAACTCCTATTTAGACTTAATTTAAAACTCAGTTTATTAGCTTTGGAAAAATCCCCTAATGTTTCAGTCTTATTCAGGTATTCAGCATTGAATCATTTTTCAATTACACAAACCAGTGGAACCTCCTGAGTGACCTGCATTTTGCTTTGTTTTTGACTTGAACTGCAGGCAAGAAGTCTCACCTGAGGAAAACGAGCGAGAAGAAACCTCCCACTAAAGAGTCAATCTCAAAGCTGCAGCAGTCCAATATATGGAAGATGGAGAACGAGTTCTATGAGTTTGCGCTGGAACAGTTTCAGTTTGTGCGCGCTCACAGCGTCAGGGAAAAAGACGGAGAGCTTTACCTGCTGGCTCAGAACTACTTTTATGAGAAAATCTATCCAAAAGTAAACTAAACTAAAGTTGATATTAGCGTGGTCCACGTGTCGTTTGGCCTGTTCATGTACTTTTGTCACATTCACTGGGAAGAGAAGAAAAGGACTTCTACAATGTGGACACAAATACCTGGAAGTCCTAGACTAGAGGGGCTGAAGTTTTAAAGTGTGTTTTTTGAGAGACTTCACACAGTGCTGACCGTGATGCTCTGTATCTAGCGACTTTGAGCCCGGTATCTTTTTATGGACTTTTAACAGCAGTGAAAACACTTGTGACATCACCATCAAATTTTCACATAATTCATCATGCCTTCCAAAAGAAAATGACAGAACCTTTTTGGCCATCAGTCACTGTTGTGAAAAATCAATTTTGAACAGGGTCGAAAGGGTACTGCTTTTTGTACCAGACATTTGGTACATTAGAGCACCTCCTTATTTTACTAGTAACTGTGGTTTTGTGAATTCTTAACACTTTCTTGCATTGTGTATATTCATTTTTAATAGAATGCCATGAACAGTGTTTACAGACTTTAGTTAAGGTATTGTAGCCAGAGTTTAGAATGTGGTAAAACAGATGTCATATCTGTACAAATTGTATTTACATGTATATTTTATGTAATTGGACCAAATGGTTGTAAGAAATTCAAAGTTGTAGAGTTTAAAACTAGTTATTTAGAAAATAGACATCTTTTTGGGGACCCCACTGGTGCTTGCTTTTTTTCCTTTTCCATTTCTCGCTCTCTCTTTTTTCCCTCATTGCATCTCCTGAAGACTTCTGACCTCTAAGACGATCTTTCATTGTTCCAGCACAGAGACTATTTTGGACAGGTTAAAAACCATTAGATCTGGCCTCCGTGTTCCCGTTTCTACCTGCTACTGTGTACTGTGTGAGGCCTTATTAGTCCAGAACGGGTTCCCTTGAACAATAACTGCAAGTATCATCTTGTAGCGCGGTATTGGCTTAAGATATCTTGGTCTCAACAGACTACTACCCTCTCAGAAGTTGTAATATTGCATTTTACCAGAAGATCAAAAAAGAAAGAAAGAGGCTCAAACCAACATTAGTTGTACACTCAATAGTGCCTTCATGAACCATTCACTCCACCCTTGTTTCAGCAGTTTTTCAGATCATTTAAACCATGTCTGTGTATTAAATTGTTTTTAAAACTGCCAGCTTTAATTTTTTTTTGTATAAATTCTTAAAGCATTTCAAATAAACTTTACTGTCTGTGAGACCATGTTTTTTTCATTATGCTTAGTTTTTCTTCAAACTGGGCTTTGGGGATACGTTTAAAGGGTGTGTACATTTTGAGAGGAGAGTTTTTAGGACTGTCAAAGTTGGCTTGTTAAATTAAGACATCAGTTAAATATGAATTTATCAGTGATCACTAATTGATCATATATTTAGTACAAAAGCATATAGTACCATGCTCACCAAGGCTGCATTTGTTCATAAATACAAATTATACAGTAAATATACAAATACAGTAATATTATCACATGTCTTTACCGTTACTTGTGATCAACTTAATGCATACCTCTTTCAAAAAAAACAACTGCTCCCAAAGTGTTACTACGCAGTTTTTATTAATCTTCCTCTATAAAGCCCCACCCTACATTATTTATCTTCCTGTCAAATAATTTATTTCACTCAGAAATGTGTCACATTACAGAAAAATGGTTCACAGTAGGGGTGTACAACCTTGGAAAGTCAATCCTAATCAAACACATCTAAATGAACTAATCAAATGCTTCAAGATTACTAAACTTCTCGGCTAGAGTGTTTTTGGTCATAGTATTTGGTAAGGGTCATTTCTTATCAGTTGTTCTGTCTCAGTTGTAGTTTCACCATTAAACAAGGGAAGGCTGTCATGGTGACTATGAAAAATAAAATCTAATTCTGAAGTGGTATGGAGTAAAAGTGGGACGAGAGAGAGCGTTCAATGTGATCAGTGGACAACAAAACATCTGCGTTCATCTCCACAGACAGAAAGACATTATACAGGCCAAAACCAGACATCACATGACCAGGAGAGAACGTCTGCTTCACAACAGAGAACTCAATTAACCGTTTGTTTGGGGGTTTTTTTAGCTGCAGGCATAAAGCATTGTTTCATTAGGCAGATGCATACAAGCTGATAATTACTCCTCAATTAAAAAGAGCCTGTACCATGTATTGATTTGCAAGGGAGAAGGTTAATTAGGAGCACTGAAGTTCTCTGTGTTCTGTTGATGTAGCGTTGCTATCATTTGTTTGTTTCCATGTCAGTGAGTATCCTAGTATGACACATGATTTTATCGATTGTTTAGAATACTTTTAAGTTCAATGACAGTATCTCTTGAAAGATCACTGAGGGGTAAATTATCATGCACAGGAGATATAACAGGGAGCTTAAAATAATTGCATGTTTTTAAATGTGACCAGATGGATCTTTCTAAGTATTTAGGCCTTTGTGTCCCCTACATCAAAACAAATAAATGTTATTAAAGTAAAATCAATAACTTTAGTAGTACTATTTACAGGTAAATCTTATTCTTTCTTCATGAAGATGCTTTCTTCGGCCTGTTTTATCTAACTTTGCTGTGTTAGCAAATACAACTTAAAAATATATGAAGGAAGATCAAATATTTGATTTATTTCCATGCGTGTGTATATTGGAAACTTTACTTTGATAGTCCACTTTAGACATTCTAACTATGTATGCAAAATTACTTGTAATCAGTAGAATGTCTAAATTGGACTATCAAAATAAAGTGTAACATATATTACATTATTATATTATAATATTTTCCTTGTTTTTATATTGTTCTATAGTTTTTGACAAACACTTTGTCCTTGTGTGTTCAGATTATGCATCAACCATGATACCATTCTGCTTAATTTATTTTGAATTAATAATGACTGTGCAGCTTTAAGACATAGATGTAGCTACTATATATGACATACCTGCAAGTTGCTATGTTGTGGCCACGACAAAACTAAGTGAACCAAACATGTCCTGTCCCAAGAACCGTACTTCATCATAACATTAATCTAATATTTCAAAAAGCTAATTCTTCAAGTGAAAATTGAGCACTATCAACCTGTCCTAAGGTATAATTACAGCCAAAAGTATATTAAAATATATAAATTTAACTTGACACAGTGCAATTTATTAACACTGCAATTAAACAATTCAGTTGTTTCAAAGAATGTTTAAAATCTTACCATAATTGCCATATTTACCAATATGAAACTGGAAAAGACATCCATTATATAAAATGATCCAGATTTGTGTGATATTGAAATTGTGATACTGCATTTAAATAAACTTTAAGCCCTGAAAATATACTGTCATAATCTAAATGAATTATGAAGGAACTTTTTTTTCTTGCTTGCTTTCACTTTTGATCTAATATACAGTATACTGTCTTGTATTAAATGCAGAATATGCTTAATTCTTTCTTCTTCCACCAGAGGGAGTATTGCGTTCACTCATCAGTCCTTTTCCTCGAATCAGCTCAGCTGGAACTATTCAACAAGCCCCATTAATGCACCTGTACTGAGCCAAATGGACCAAACGAATGGGGCATTACCATTAAGAATACAGATTGCTCTATTAGAGCTACACTGGCTTTCAGCTTAGGTGGTAGCTATAAATAAAGCTCTTTACTTTAGACCCAGCAATTTGTGCCCCTCTCTCTGTTCTCTTGCATAAATGACACAGTAAGTTTTAAGTCGCTGTGTGCAAATGGTGGGCTAGTGATGTGGCCTTTCCAGAGAATAAGTTTAGCGTTTCTAGGAAGACATTTTTGTCATGATGTCTTCAAGAAGCTTTTAGCAAAATAAGCGATTTACAGGTCTAAATACACTAACTGGTGTATTTAACTTCCCTATTTGTAAAATTACAGGGAGATGAGTGTGACATGATTGGCTGTATTTTTAATAGGAAGAATGAGTCCGCTCTCTTTATATTTGAAGGATATGATGCAGGCCTACTTAAGGTCAAAAAGTAAAGCTCACCACCATTAGATGAGTACTGTGCGTCTCTGTGCTGAAATAACCTCTAAATCAGAGTCAAAATAATGACCTCATTCAACTAATGAAGGCAGGCTGGGTTTGACAACCACAACCCTCTGGACTTCTGACAAAATGGCTGTTTTTTTTTCTGGGTAGATCAGGAGTTCCCTGAGCAGTGGAGTAAAACTGGCCACGGTGTTTTGAAATTGGTGCTCTATGAAACAAACAGAGCAGAGAGGAGGAGAAACACTGACCCCCTACTCTCCAGGACAGAAGGCAGGACCTCTGAGCACTTGGCTAAAGGGATTTATTATGCTTGCTATGAAAATGCCTTCATCTGATGGAAACATGGTGATTTAAATTGGAAGGTGGGGGGGATAAAAAGTTCAAAGTCAACGGAGAACCAAGGAAACTAACACATTATTTCCGATCTTGCGCCATTTAGGCTTCCTTGACTATGCAAGCTAAAAATAGTATTTAAGAGAGTTGTTCGCATGATGTGGAAAGATAATTCGGAAAAGCTAAACATGTAGGATGTGGTTTGAATTTACTATTCGAGGCGAATGACACAGGTACTAGAAAAATCTGATTGCTCACTAGGAAAGAAATTGAAGTACACCGCATCGAGACATTTCAATATAAACATCATGATGCGTAAATAGTTTGACGTCTGTGATTAAGGCTTTGGTCTTACCAATTTGTTTATATCCAATTGCTTTTTAGATTTTAGGTAATTTACATGGAAATAACACTCAAAGTCCTTCAGAAAAAGTGTCCATAACCATCTCCTTCCATTAGCCTACTGCAGAAACAGCCTGAAGTCTGACGCTAGATGTGACCTTTGACTCCTAATTAGATTGGTACCTGTATATTATGGCTGTATGACATTGGAAAAGATTCTTTCTCTGTTCCCCTCTTTCTCTTTAATGCAGAATTCCGGGAGGTAAAGGACCTAGCAGGCAAAGAGAGATGCAATCAGCAATTCAATCGTGCCAATTGTTCAGGCTTACTGATGAGCTTTGCAGTGCAGATAATGGAGTAAATTATTTACCTCTCTGCTCCCTCTTCTTTTGTGACTCCTTATTGTTGTCAGTGTACCTCTGCAGAGCCGTATGGTCACAGGTTGAAGGCCTGCATCAGATCTTGCTCAACTGTCAGCATGTTTTAAATGGTTGGCTAGTTGGCTTTTTCTTTTGTTTTCTTATCTACTTTTCGGTTCTTAAAGGTCTACAAAACAGATGCCATTTGGATCCCTCACTATACATGTTTAACAATAAATAGCTGATGCTGACTTTACACTTGTTTAATATAAAAACTATACGAGCTGCGCATTTTGATTTATATACATACTTCATTAAAAAGACTTGTATCCAGATTATGTCAACCCTGGGGTTTTCATTCGGGCTGTCGTAGATTTTTTGCCATCCTGTTGAGGTGCCATTCAAATGGAACGTGTTTTTGCGGTTAAAGGGCATGTAAGAGAGGCACATTTATTTAAAAAAAAAAAATAAATGAAGACTTCAGATGCAAACGCCTCTAAGTGCCATTTGAAATGGTCTTCTAAAATGAGCATTTTTCTCAGGCTCATGTGTGTAGATTCAGTAATTTCACTTTAAATGGCAATGAATAGATTCTTTTCATTGCCATTAAAGTGAATTAACTCAAAATAAACATAGGAGCCGGAGAAAATGCTCATTTTAGAGGAAAATTTATTTGAACTTGAGCGTCGCGTTTTTTGAACGCTGTGTCAACGCGCGAGGCACTGACAAAAACGAATGTTAAAGTCAAATGCATCCATAGCTCGTGTTTACACAGAAAAACAAGTATCACAGTGGAAAAACACGGTTACTTTTTCCACAGTGATGCTACAAATCAGGATTCTGGAATGTAGCCTACATCTCCTCGGTGACGCAGTTGACCACAGCGTGATATCTAGGCTAGGGTGACCATACCTGCCCCCCCGCCTGATATTGGTTCCTTATGTTTTCGAAACGCTCTCGAGGTAGGCTACTTTGAATCAAAGAAATATAGAAGTCCTGGACAGGACACGTCCTGGAAAAAATGGTACGTACGGTTACCCCAACTAGGCTAAACATTGGAGCAAGCATGCTATGATGGAGGATTATGATATTAAGAGTAAAAAAAAAAAAAAGGTGCCATACAAAAAGTTTCCAGACTAGCTATACTGACAAAAAAACGTGTAATATATGACTATATACGTAATATGACTAATATTGATATATTATATGAGTTTTAATGAGCTAATTAGCTTGATGCTGACGAAAAGTAGATAGTGTAGAAAAAGATTACACTCACAATCACAACGTATGCGTTCCAGCAGCACAGTTGAGCACTGTTGACCGTGCCTAAAACATTCAGGCTGGATGGTGGTAAAGTGCTTATTTCAAAGATGAACCGTTTGTGTCAAATAATAGCCTACAGGCCTACCGCACAAGTACTGAGAGACCCTTTGTACTTTCAAACATTTCATTGCATTTATGAAGGGATCCTAAAACGTGAAGCGAGTCTGTGACCTGTGTAGTATGAAGAAAAAGCAGAAACGTAGAACACTCACTATTTTACTCGCCGTCAGCCATTACAATCTCTGCTGGACGCACAGTACTTTTTCCCAGTCTGCCTTGGTTAGTGGTAAATAACCTTCATGCAAATTGGTTTCAGTAGCCCTGAGCCCCTCTTTTGCATCATTTCAAAGCAGCTAAATGAAATCGCTCACATTATTCTTTTTTGCTACTATTCGGTTCCATAAAAACCTCATGCTGTCCGAGAGAAAATACTTCAGCTGCCACAAAATATTTTCACGCTTTTACAACTTCACACTACAATATAAGGAATGATGACCATCACAAGACACCATCAAATACTTATCTAACACATCTGATTCCACTCATCAACTCGTTAGTAGAGACTGCAAGAACTAAACTGGGTGTGTCCGATTAGGGAGACATACAAAATGTGCAGGGCAGGGGGTCCTGCAGGACAGGTTTGGGAAGCACTGTGTAGAGGATTTCCCATGGTTTTCTGTAGTTAGCAAATGGTTTCATGTGAAATTAACCTACTAAATTAAGGGTGTGTACTTTATGTTGAGCACATATTTGTTTCCTAAGAACAATAGGTTGATTTGTTCACACTGTGTGTGAGTTAGAACACAATCAGCCATCAACTAAACTATGACCCATCCAAATTATGGCTTCTCTTAATCAATGAAAACTAGTGGGGGAGAAATTAGACCTAATCATGCTGATTAAACTTGCATGATAAGCCAAGTACCTTTTTTTAACCACATAGACTGTATATTCATTAAGACAAAATCTGAATCTCTAAATCCTCTAATTCCTCACACACTTACTTTTGAAAGATGAAAGTGTGAAATGACCTCCTTGGAAGATGAATAATGAGCTTCTCTAGTACTTGCGTTCGTCAGTCGCTAGGTGTCACTGCTTCCTTGAATCTGCAAGATTTCTAAAGCGAAACATCTCACGTGTTTGTTGAGGGAATAGTATTTTTCTAATTCTGCGAACATACTTGATATTTTTTCTCCCCCGTATTACTGAAATACCTAATATTATATTGAGTGTAGAGTTAGCAGTATTTATAAATAGCTATAGTAATGTCTTTTTTATTGCTTTGTCTTCTGATTTATTTATTTACTGGTTTGTTTGTTTATCATTTGTAAGGCAAAATTAGTTCAGGTTCAAGCTTATTTGTATAGCGCTTTTTACGATAGAAATCGTTGCAAAGCAGCTCTACAGTAAATTAAGTTTCCACAATATATTTATAAATTGCAAAACCTTATATTTAACTTATGGCAAAATTTGGTAATTCTGTATGTTGTCTGAGGGTTGACATCATCTTTTCTCAGGTGTTCGGTCATCTCAGATCATTTAAGGGTTGGATCCAGACTGAAGCTTCTGTCCTTCCTAGTTACATCCCGTGACAGAAACAGAGAAACAAATAGAGACATAATTAGCGTAGCTGCTGTTCCATCGAAGCAAAAATGATTTGTTCAACCCAAGCTAAAGAATAATAATAATGTACATTTGATCAGATATAACTGCAGTACAAGATTATAAGATGCATTTTGTGAATGTTTGGCTAAAGAGATGTGTCTTTAATCTAGATTTAAACAGAGAGAGTGTGTCTGAACCCCGGACGTTATCAGGAAGGCTATTCCAGAGTTTGGGAGCCAAATGTGAAAAAGCTCTACCTCCTTTAGTGGACTTTGCTATCCTAGGTACTACCAAAAGTCCAGAGTTTTGCGACCTTGGGGAGCGGGTTGGATTGTAGCGTGGTAGAAGACAAGTTAGGTACGCGGGAGCTAAACCATTTAGGGCCTTATAGGCAAGTAATAATATTTTGTAAATGACACGGAACTGAATAGGTAGCCAGTGCAGAGACTGTAAAATTGGGGTAATATGATAATATTTTCTTGACCTGGTAAGAACTCTAGCCGCTGCATTTTGGACTATCTGTAGCTTGTTTGTTGAAGATGCAGGACAACCAGCTAGCAGTGCATTACAATAGTCCAGTCTAGAGGTCATGAATGCAGGAACTAGCTTTTCTGCATCAGAAACAGGTAGCATGTTTCGAAGCTTGGCAATGTTTATAAGATGGAAGAATGCTGTTTTTGTAACATGGGAAATATGATTTTCAAAGGACAAGTTGCTGTCTAATATAACAGCCAGATTTTTGACTTTAGAGGACGTAACAGTACATCCGTCTAATGTGCAAAATGAGCAATTAAACAGACCAAACCCTTCCGATGTTGGACTAAAAAAAAAAAAAAAAAAACATTTCTTTACTGTTTTGTTCTTCAAGTAGATGAAATTTAATCCTAACTACACTACCACACTACATACTAAAATATACTGTTACTTTTATTTTATATAAAAAAAAATTGTGTGTGTGTGTGTGTTCTGAAATTGCATTTAATTGCTTTCTTTTGCCTTGCATCTTTGCCACTATTATGCAACTAAAAAGGTTAAAATGGAAGCATCACAATCTGCACTTCTAGTTGAAAAAGCATGATGCACTGAAAATAGTATACCATTTGGACATCTTTAGAGTACTATTTTAAACATGCTATAATTGGAGCCCCTCTAATTATAATCTTGCATAATAGAAGATGGATAGTATATGAATTGGGATGCATCCAAAGTTTATTTATCAAACGCACAACAATACAGTATGCTGCAGAAATTGCTGGCAATGGCATATTCTTTCTGTAAGCTCCAAAGAAATTAGAACTCACTGGTAAATAGAGCAATTTAAGAGAAAAATAGATGAACAGATGCATATATTAATGTACAAATTGTGCAAATACTGCAATATGCCTTGTGTGGCATGAATATTCCATGTGAGGAAAATGTACCATACCGTCCCGTGAAATAAAATGCCGTGATGGCTTTTATTGACCTTTTTTAACTAAAAAGTAACTACTAGTAATTTTGGCCCGCAGGACAACTTATTAAAATTTCACTCACTCGGATCCTCAACAAAGCAGGACTGTATCCACATGTCATTACAGAAGTGAGCGAAGTCTAACGGTGACCCAGCAGAAGCTCGCTCTCCTGCTGTGAAGAGGACACATGGCTGCGGGTTCTCGGTGCTTGAGTTCCAGAGCTTTGCTCGGGTCACACATTTCTGGAGGCTGCTTCCCTGACAACTGCCAACAAAGGGGGCATTGAAGAGAAGCACTTTGATGCCTAATCTACATGCGTTTGTACAGAGAAACCGGAGCTGCGTTAAAGGAAACAGGTGCAACTAATTACAATGCTCTACAGTCCTTTCTCTTTCCTTCCCGCTCGCTCTATTCCTTTCTCTTTGTATTTATCGCTCTCCCTTTCATGACTATCACAGAGGCCTCGGAGCAAGGGAGTTAGAAGCACAAATGTTAGGGCACATAGAGGGCGCAGTCTCTCCCGCACACCAGACATCAAAGCTGGCCACTTAAAAACATTCCATGACACTGCTGGCTGGCCCTGCTCACCAACGTGAAGTTGGCTGTTATTGAATAGCTTGATTCAACCTGTTGCCAAGTTAAATTAACCCGCTTTAGTTTCTCTCTTTTCAAAGTCTTGACCTATGTCAGAAAAGTCAAATATGTAAAATAGGACGGCTGAGCATAAAAGAGCCTCGCCATGAAAGTTTAGCTTGGAATATACACATGCTTGCCATGTTTTCCATATTAGTTGTTCATTAAAAATACTCAAAAATATTAAATGGAACTGAGAGCAACGTTCCAAGGTAAAACAAAAAAAACGGCTGCAACCAGGGTGCGTCTAGGTTATTTATTTTTTGACAGTCCTGACTCATGTGGTGCTCTAGGTCAGGGATTTGTTCTGCCAAGGTTTCCCAAAATATGAAAAAAATAATAATAATTCAAACAGGATAAATGGGACTTTAAATTAATAATGTTTTATAGTAAATTTTATATCCATTAATGGTGCTTTTTTAAGTTTACAAGTGCTTTTCAGTAAATATTCGAAAGCAATGTGTTAAAAAATGTGTGCTTTAAACATGTTTTTACTTATATATTTATATATAAAACAAATCAAAACAATTCTTATATATATATATATATATATATATATATATATATATATATATATATATATATATATATATATATATATATATATATACATACATATATGTATGTGTGTGTGTGTGTGTGTTTATGTTTGTGTATTTATTTATTTATTTATGAGCAACTGAGCAAAATTATATATATTCTGTAGGAAGGTGAAAATGGCCACATTTATGTATGTGAATAGGTGATTTCTGCCACAGCATTTTAAACAAACATAATTTTTTTTTTATTTACAATAATTGTTACTTAATAATCAATGATGAAATACAAAATAATTTTTGGAGGTTGCACTGAAAATTTACCCGTAAGTTAATGGGCCTGATGCTTTTAGCTGAGTTCAACGGTGATATCCAAATGACCCTTGAACTTTTGCTCTCACACAGTTGTAAACACTCGAGGTGATCACTCACTCACACTCAGCCTGGACGACTGCATTAAGAGTCCATGAGTCACATCTCTGGTGTCATTGTGCTTACGTCTCAAGGGCCTGCAGGGATCCTCCAGCTGGAGAAAGTTGAGATGCCTTCAACCTCTTCCCATCTTTCCCGTACAATAAAGAGGTGTGACTTACCCTGAGCGACAATGCTTCTCGGTGTCAGGTTCATTCGGTGGGACACCCCCTGTATTCTGTAACTGCAAACGGCCTTGACCGGTAAGATAATATAACTGATGTTAGCAGCAGGAACAATTAGGGTAGGGTGGAGACATCAAAACCTGTGTATCAGTCACTGAAATCTGAAAAGCGACCAAATCAGAACAGCTTGGAGCACAGACAGGTGTCTCAAATCAAAGCTGCTTTCTTTCCGAGGAGCAGATTCGGAGCCTTTTGAAAAGCACTGTGAAATCTGACCGGCCAGTTGGGTGATTTGTCTTCCAAATGGAGTAAAGAAAAGTTTGCAAAGATGAGAGTTGAAGGAGACTTTTGCACTAGTGTCCTGATCCCACCATGAGCCCAGACGGCTTTTTAGAAGCAGAGGATATAAATTTGGAGCCTTATTTATGCCATGGCATTTTATTTCCAAGCATTGTCCTGTTCTCTTTGACAGCAGGAATTTGATGCGGAGGCAAATAGCCAAATCCGTAAAGATAAATCTTCTACAAATCTAAGGTGCTCAAAAACATAATGCATTATGGCTGGAAGAGAGTATCTGTAGTACACCTCAAAATCGCTTTCAGATTTCTGAAAACAAGGCTATAACTTGACCTTACGGTTTGGTGAAGTGGAGCGTGTTTCCATTTTGGTGGCAGGTCATTTTGTGGCCGTTTAACAAGCGACAGATACATATGAGCTCCAGCGTGGTCACTTCGCTTTAAAGATCTATTTATAACATAATGTTGCACACAGCATGCCTGTCATCAGCACACTGCCGACTAACCGCCGCTCCCAAACGACTGATGGACACACTGTGTAAATCACTGTCTCCACTTCAGGATGTGGATACAAACCACAAGGGGCTGTCAACCGGCCACACTCAAATGTGACTTTGTTTTTAGCAGCGTGGGCTGACATTTCCCCCGAGCTCTGTCTGAGGATCATGCTTGTCTACCATCTGAAACTGGACAGTGAAGTCTTTGTAAATCACGCATTAGTGTAAACCTCTGCCTTTAGCGTGGGTCCGACAGAACATGACTTACGCTCTCATCAGCGTTGGGCCGAATCCAGTATACCGTACATTTCATATTTTGCACACGACTGATTAAGTAGAGCATTAGAGAGAGGAATGCAGGTCTGAGTTTGGGTCTCTGGAGGAAGGGGATGAGGAGGTAGAGGTTGGGTCAATGTGGGATTAGGGTTCCGCGCACTTCCAGCCAAACTTCCCTCTCAGGTTTTACTCTTAGTCTTGGCCTTCTACTGTTGCAATGTTTAAATACTCAGTCAGCCTGTTGCATAAATACCAGAAAAGTTTTATCTTGAGTGAACAATGTAGCTTTGTTGATTTAATACACCAGTAGTTGATAAAAAGTTCCTAAATATCATGCATAGACCTTGTTTTTAAATCTGGTATTAAGATCTAGCTCAGGTGATCCAATCACAAGTGTGATAGTACTGACAGAGGTGTAAAACACATTTGGAGGTAGTCATAAATGCATGTGACTGCATTGTGACTCCATCATTGTGTAAACAGCAATTTATTAAAGGTGCAGTATGTAATAATGACAGCTAGTGGTTGAAATGGGTACTGCGGTCTAAATTCAAAATCTTGTTTCTTCCACTCGCGCAGGTTGTCAGATTGAGGAAGACTGTCAGTGGAAGGCGACCAACCTTACACTGTAAATTGATGAGTTGATTTATCCATGTTTTAATATGCCTGTGGTCATAGAGTTTTTTTAGATGGATGCTGAGGCTTTTTATGTTGGGTAGAATCTGCAATCTCTGACCCAGTTCGTTTGCTCTCTTCCATGGCTGCATTATGCTGTGTTTTCCGCAAACTGGCAACCCAGGCTGTCTAAATATTATTGGGTAAACTGTAAGTGGGCGGAATCACACAGACCAAAACAAAAACGGACATTCTGACATGGAATGCACATTTTCAAATGGAATAACTGGCTGTAGCAATGTAGGTGAACTTAGCATGTTACTGAAAAACTGCAAATGTATTACGATGTATTTATGCTTTAGTACAGTCAAAAAATTACATACAGCAATCACAAGCAAATTATTATTATTATTTTTTTTGCCAGATAAGATACAAAACATATTTTCATTATATAAATGGGAATTTATACCTGAAAATATCTAGCTGCATTTATATTTTATGCCTTAATACTTGGGCCCGCATGGTATCAAAAAAAGTGTGAAACCCCAGTTGTGGGGAGTGAAGGATACATCTCTAGTATCTTTAAAAACTAAACCAGATATAAATACCTTAGTACAGAGGTCTTCAACCCTGCTCCTGGGGACACACTCTCCTGGAAAGTTTATTTCCAACCGGCTTCAGCACACCTGCCTTCAATTTTCAAGCAGTCTTGAGGAGCTTGATTGGCTGCTTCAGGTGTGTTTGATTAGGGTTGTAGCTGAACTCTTCAGGATAGTGGGTCCCCAGGAACAGGTTTGAAGACCTCTGCCTTAGTAGACTAGATTTAAAGGGTTTGTGACATAGATTTTTTAAAAATTATTATTATTATTTGAATATGTTCCTTAAGGTTTACTTATAATGTTAAGTTTTTTGCACGAACAACCCCCAAAACAAATAAATATGTGGAAAAATAATTATTTTCAACCCTTATTCTGGTCCTCTGTCTAAAACGACCTGTTTTAAGGGGCATGTCCTTTAGGGCTTATCAGTAATCTGCCACTGTTATGATTGGCTAACATCATTGCATAGGAAACAGTATCAATGCCTCACCCCCTCAATATTGCATGTGAGTGTTTTGACAACATGATCAAAATAAAACGGTAATTTCCAGACAAAGCATTATGAAATCATTTACTTATGGTTTGTGATGCAGCTCAGTCAGATCTAGTACCACTTCATCTTTCAACAAATGTTTCTTTGTGAACTTTCCATGACACTGTGCCTCATTTACAAAACAAAATCCTCTGACATGATCTGGTATGCCATTAAAAATAAACTATCCACTTGTTCCTTACGCTGGGATCCTTCTGATATCAGTCCAAAGACACGAACGAACCATTTAAACCAAAGCGAAAGTTCTTTTACTCCATTTGTCATATTGACGACAGACTCAAGCGACGCGTCAGAAAGCGAACGCGCATCTGTATACTGTATCCAGTGTAGACAAGATAGCGGCAGTGATTGTAATTTTTATTTGTTTTTGACACGACGTGACACTCGCATTCAGCATAATCAAGTGTCAGCTGTTAAGCAACTGAACTCCCTGTGGGCGGGGCCTATGGTAAAAAGAAGACTATTCATAGATGTCTTGCTCTGGAGGCAGTGTTTATGCAAATGACTGTGCCCGGATGACATCACCCTGGCACCTCGGATCCAAATGAGCCATTTTCTGAAGGTTATTGTGCTTTTTTATTGATGAGGACCTTTTAAGTTATGAAACTTGCCGGATGTATCAAGCATAAAAAGACCTCTTCTATGTAAAAAAAATTTTGTTTCTCATGTCACGACCCCTTTAAAATGGATGTAAGATGTTAGTGCCTTCCAATCCTACGTATACCACCTGAGAAGCATTTTTTAGGTTTCGAACATAGCCATAGTTTATTTATTTGTCTGGAAAGAGTAGCAGGAAGTAAGTGGCGTTCCGGGGGTGCTTGACTGACATGTCCAGTGTTCTGCTGGAAGTTAAATGCATTTACTGTTCTCTCCTCTCACACAAAGTGAGGGCTACGATGATCCTAATGCACCTGAGAGCCCAACAATGGGCCGGCTGATAGCTCCGGCAGAAGGTCTTCCTGCACCCCAGACACTGTCTCCTTTGTCCATTAACCTGCCAACGGCAGGCCACTTGTCTCTCTGATCATGTGTAAGACGCTGGAGGGGACAGAGTGACAATAAAACGTACACAAGTGTCCAGTCGTGTATATAGACTGTCAGATTTTAGCTCTTGTTTAGCTATTCCACTTCCGTTGTGCTTACATTCGTAAGCAGGGCTGTTGTTTTTACATCATTGCAAATGAAGATGCGTTTGCAAGGATGTGACTCTGACAAGAGCAGTACATTTGTTTGTTGAAACATCTCCCTCGCTACAAGGTGTTAGTTGAGAAAATCAATTCAGGTTGCTCTGTCTAAGAGTGCTTGAGTGCTCATCCAAATCAGTTAAATGAAGAGAGACTGTGAGCGTGTGTTTGTGTGAGCCAAAGTAAAAAGCAATAATTGTCGCATTCAAAGACAAATTACTGAATCTGCTCTCACAAGATAAATAAATGTTTGTTAAAGCTTTTAGCCTAGCAAGTTAATAACCTTTGTTTTGCATGTAGATGAGTGCAGAGCTAATCTGTGGAATATAAATGTTGTACCACACCTCTTGTTCCAAACAGTTTGCTGGATTCTCTTATTTCCTGCACCCCATCAAAATTAGTTCAAACAAAAATACGAAAAAAAAAAGACCTTAGACCAACATAACATTTATTTCTGTGGTATGAATTTGGTCAGAGCCGTTTCATAGCCACATCTGCAACTAATCCGTGACCTGCTGGGATTTGTAAATAGAGTACAGTGAAGAGTTTGTTCCACTAATGCATTATAAACACGGAGGAGGGCTCGGGGCCTTTGAGTTTAGGGTTACATTCAATATGGAACCGGATGCTACGCTAATGCAACACTTTGCACATGGTTTGGCGTTTTGGAATTAATAATTTTTGGAATTAATAATTTTTTTTGAATTAATAATTTTTGAATTAATAATAAACCCAGTGTCCTTGTTCTTTATTTTTGCGCAAAGCAGAGAGAAAGCTGTCATCTTGTTTCAGAACCTCGCTGTTTTCGGAAACGAGAGGAGAAAGGAAATTTGACAGGAACATAAATTCTTCCTTTTCTCTCTCTTTTTCCCACTCTGTTTCTCTCAGTGTTTTTCTCGAAGGCCCTGCTTAAAGTGGACAGCAGGAGCATTAATCACAGCCACGACTGCAGACAAACAAGGAAACTCACTCTTCAACCACGGCAACAAGACAGTCGCCTCTGCCCTGCGCTGCGGCCTTAATGAAAGCTTTATCTTGTTAAAGCACCAGCAAAACCAGCCTCTGAGTCGATCAGCTCCTCTTTGCCCCCTGAAAGCTGTAATGTCTTGTAGAACTTGTTTGAATATTCTACGTCGGCCCACCCTGTCTTTTTCTCTGCATGTCTGTTTTGTGGTTTCACTGATTGTGCACTCAGATTAAAGGCCATTTTCCCATGCTGCTCAAAAACATCAGCTCAAACAAGACACACCGCAATGAGAGTTAAAAGGACATCAAAATTGGTCTGCTGTCATCAAGGGTCTGTCTTATCCCTATTTGCCTTTCTCCAACCGATCCATCAGCGAGGTCTGATCAAAAAGGGATACCGTGTCTTCCAGCATTCCTTATTCGTGGGGATGAGTGTCCCTGACTGTCCCTCTGCCACCACTTCCTGTCAGCCAAGCCTGAAACAAAGACCCTCTCTCTAACTCCTTTTCTGCTCCTCCTCTCTCGCTCGCTCTCTATAAGCTTGAGAATTGGGCATGAAATGCAACACATATTTATGAGATTATCTACTGTCTCGTGTTTCATTTCCATGTACGAAAGGAGAACATTTTTCATTCCCTCTGAGTGAAAACGTGAAAAGGACAAAATGATTTTGGTGCTGTTGTTGTCCTCAGATCTCCAAGGGAACGTTAATTCACATCGATCTTGTTTTGAACTAAGGCACTTCCCCCAATACCATTAGAATGATAACAGCCTAAAATAATTCTCCTATCCCACCTCCCTCCCTCCCGACACGTACGTACAAACACTTGCACACAAACAATCAGTATAGAGATAATCCCAAGAGATGGATGTGCACAAAAACAGCCCAAAATGAAAAGGTCACTGAATTCTAAGCCGATTCAAAATGAAGCAAGTGAGGTTGTCAGCACGAAATGCAGCACAAGACTTCTTTGTCTCGTAAACAGCCAAAAGTCACACAAGAGGAGTGTTCAGAGGAAGACTCTGCGAGGGGGAAACGTGCCCTGAAGCAGAAGCAAGAGATGGCATTAGAAAGGCCTAAATCTTTTCTTTGAGCTTTACATTGCAAAAAAACATGAAATGCATGAAACATGTGTAACCATCCCAATCAATTGTTTACTTGCTCTAAGGCCTCCCTTCTGTCTACAGTCGGAAGCAAAAAAGAAAACTGCACATGAATGGGGGTGAATTAAAGTGTTTAGGGTACCGTTCCAACAATTGTAGCACACCAAGAATTCTAAACAGCACGTCACATGGGTGTATTCCATGTAGCCATTAACCTGAGAGGTCAAGTAAGAGGGAGAATGTAGGAGGGCCGTGTTTATGCAGCGTTACTTTGTGACTTCACAGGTCTGGGTTTTGCCAATGTGTTTTTAATAGAGCAAAAGAGTTCATTATCGTTCTAGCGCTGCAATAAATCTGTATGCACAGATAGTAATGTATAATAAAGCTGCTAGAGGACTGTTTCTAATAAAACACATTTTGAATTAAAGTTAGTTCAATCATTGTTTACAAAAAAATAACCAATAGAGATTTGATGATAGATAAATGGATAGATAGGTGGATGGATAGATGGATGGGTAGATGGGCGATATGAAAATAAATGTTCTGAGTGATTTTGTTTCTTTACATAAAACAGACCGTGAACAGACTAGCAATATCAAGCCAAAACATGTCTGAATGCGTATAATGGAAATACTTCACATGCACGCAAAGATTAATCCATTTTGTCTAGTAGTAGCCCTTTTAGTAGCCCTTTTTTAGCCCTTCTAAAAGGGAACATATAGGCTTTTTAGTTAAATAATCCAGATTACAGTGTGCAGGCATTTGCCAGGCAAACACAAGAGATAAGATCTCCATTTCCTGCAATCAAAAGCTCTCCCTCAATATAAGCCTTTATAAAAAGGCACTTACTCTCTATTTTCAGTCCCTGGTCATATTAGATGTATAAGGCCTATTTACATCCATTATCCATTGGACCCAGGAAAAGGAACTCATGGAAATTAGGAGACATTTAAAAGGGGACAAAAGGAAAGAACTGTATGACTGAGAGGCTTTTAAAAAGTTTGAATTCATGGCCCATGATTGAAATGTAATTGTTACAATTTTTGTCAGTTCATTGTGCCGTGTGATTGCAACTGAAATTAAGTGTTCCAAAGGAACTATAAGCCACAGAAACTGCTCATTTGCAATGTGTAAGTCTTAAAAATGCTTCAACAGGTTTTTCACCTTTGAGTGACTCAATGTCAAGTAGCCCAATGATGCAGCACAATGACATTTGCACTTAGTGCCTTTGTTTTGGAAAAGTAAAAGCTTGCGTCAATGCAACCGCTCTGCCGACCTCTGAAATTGAATTTTACCTTTTATATTCTGTGAAGGAAAGAAGCAGCAAATGTTTTGTTTGTTCTCTGTCAAGCCATGGCATTTTCCATATTTGATATTAATTTGAATTTGTCACCAATTAATTGCTCATTAACCAGGGAGTGTATCATCTGCAGAGAAATTAAAAATGCAAATTAGATATCAACCTAATATCAAAACAATTTAGACTGGTGGTGACAAATGATTGACAATTATTCCCTGTTTTTTATTCCTAACTAGTGCTGCCATGGAAACCTTTATTCCCTTACTCTGATTGGTTAACTACATTGATACATCAACATCCAGAATAAAAATGCAACACTATTTCATTTTCAGTTGAGTGTTTAATGGATTGGATTCAGTCTTCCTGAAAAAACCACAGTCCTTGAATGTTTGCATCAACATGCTTAAGCTCTTCCAGAACAACGTGAGTTATTGGGCCCAATGTGGAGGATATTTTCAGCAGTAGTTGATAGTCGCGCCATTGCTGTCAGTAAGCGATGCTGGGCAGTTGTGCTTTGCGGCAGTAAATGGGATGGTTGATTGAAAGATTGGGGCATCTGGCTGGGAGTGGCAGGCCACAGCTGAGTGGACTCATCTGAAGTCAGGCATCCAAAAGCTTTAGACATCCATATTAGCATTGTCTGCCATCGTGTGCAGTTTGCTAGCTGGCTAGTTCACCCCTACAATGCTAGCCTAGCCTACTGTATGAATGATTGAATGAACAAACAATCTAAAAAATATATATTAAACTCGACGGAGGAAATGTGCGAATTAGGTTAAGCTAAAACAAGGAATGTGGTGTATAATTGTGTGAAATGTATGATGAAAATTGTCTAGCAATTTCGCCAAGCAAATTCCAAGAAATAGGTTGCAGCAGTTTGTCTTTCGACTACATTTGCAAAATCCGCTATGGGACTGAGCTTGAATAGCTTCAGCGTTAGCAAATTTTTAAAGTACAAAATCGCTGTCAAACAAAAGGAGATGCAGTCTTTCGACAGACCCTCCAATCATCAAGCAGAAGCCCGGAGTCCAGGCCAACCCACTCCTCCATTCACCCCCAGAGACACTGAGCGTCCGTGGGCGGGACATAATTACAGCATTTATCCAATGACCGTCTAGTTTCGAAGCACTGAAAAAAACTGTTCAAAGCAGCCCCATTGAAGTCAATGGACGCTAAGCTTCAACAGGGAAATAGACTGTGACGCTATGGGAATGTATGTGAAGGAAATAGAGTCAGCCGACCTGCTATATGTAGCTGATTCTGAACGAACTCGTCTTCGAGATGAACGTGTTCTAACGCATTTTTAGTCAATAAAATGTTAACACAATAGTACATATTTGACCATTATTTTTTTACATTATAGGGGAAGCCGAGCTTCCCTTGCAGTCTTAAAGAAATCCCCACTGCCCAGGATAGATCCCGTGTCCAAGAAGATTGCTTTCGGAATGCTCAGGCACGGCCTAGGAGGGAGGGAGAACGCTTATCTGCGGCCAATTACCGCCCCGCACACAATGAACAAAATGAAAGATAGCTCAACAATCTGAGGTCTGGCAAAGTGTAGATAAGCATGAGCGGATCAGATATTACCAGTCGAGATAGATCTATCTGCAAATATGATGCATGAGGTGTGCGATATTCATCCTGGTTTAAGGCTTGACAGCTCTTAGATTGAGCTATCTCGGTATAGTCTATGTTTAATTAAGCACTTCAAATCACCTTGGGTAGAATCAGCATCGCTCCTCGCGTGTTTAATCAAGACTACTTGAGGGACAACTTCTGCAATTCAGCCCTGTTTGACTGCCGTCTGGCAGTTAAAGCTGCATCTAATCTAATATCTATACAGCATGTGAGGTTCCTAATGGCCACGGGGTCTTTGCGAGCATGACCTCCTCTCTCTGAGGTTGGACATTTTTATTAACTCTATGCCTCAAACAAAAGCCGCCAGTTAAGGGACCGAGATGAGAAACTGGCGTGACCTGAGTGTTTCATTTCAGGATGAGCTTAATTAGAATTGCTCCACGTTTCCCTAAGGGCCAAAATTAGAGCCTATTCCTTTTCATTTTTTTGTTGTTGTCTTTGTTATGTTCACATTGTCTCGGTTCATTATTTCCACAGGCATTTAAATTTGTGCTAATGACAGTTTGTGTCCACAGAGAGAAACGGTAGTTTAGGCCAAAATATCATCCTCTCAGTTTAAAAAGGGCAAATGAAAGACACCTTTTCTTCATTTTTTTTTAGATTCACGCCAAAAGCAATTAAAGGAAAAATTCTATAGAAAGACTTTTCCTATGATGGTGCATGCTGTTATGCAAGCCCACAGTGCACTGCATTAATGAAACCATTTGAATTTAATAAAGAAAACACCTTTATCTGATATCCAGCAAATTTAAATATTCCTTTACCAGTTAACTATATCGCTTCATTAGCTGATACCATGTTAAATGTTCGAAATCTCATGAAATCGTGAGTTCCTTTTCTAAACCCAAATTACAGAGACTCGTAGCCATTCAGCAACGTATCAAAGATGGCAGAGGCAGGGGGGCCTTCTCCACAGGAAGTTCCTGCAAACAGAGTGCACCCACTTTTTAAACCCCATTTGTCTTGTTAATGGGTCCCACTGATTACCTGATTGCACTGGATGACTGTGGAGAAATCTGATTGCGTGAAATTATACAGAGCAAAAACTTTTGATTGGGGAATGGATCTGGGATGCTCGTTGCTACCATTTGACAGGGCCCCTGTGAAATTTGGCCTCATTGATTTCAAATCAGCAAAGTGTGGCGCATAATTGTAATCAGAGCCCATGTTCACTGAGCGGTCTATTTTAAAACCCAACTTCCTTGCTGTGCAAACTTTTGAGCCTTAACAGTATGACAATGGCATTAGACCTTGTTAATTACGTGCCCTTTAAAGAACTATTATGAGGTCTAAACCCTTTCTGCCTGGAAGAACATAGAAAGGATTTCAGCCATGAGGGTCACTGCCTTGTACAATACGCTTTTATTAATCATGAGTCCAGCTGATACTTCAGATCTATTACCTCAACGTCTAATCAAACCAGTTCAGTCTTTTTAAAATCAGGTAGCCATGGCAAATACAGGGGATTGTCCAAATCTGCGCCTTTCATGTCTGCCATTTGAGTGACAAGTCGTTTTTCAACCTTCAGCAGTGTTCACTGGTCAGATGTGGGTGGTTTTTATCAAAAAATTATATATTCGATTTATATATATATATATATATATATATATATATATATATATATATATATATATATATATATATAGATATATACAGTATATATATTTAAAAAAAAATTGGTCTTGTAAAATTGAATAGACATGGCTCTGGCTCTTTTATACATGGAATACAATAACCCTTAATCACCTTTGATGCAGCTAATGCTTAGTAAATGGACTATTTGAAAATTGCAGCTTTATTCTCTAATGTGTCCTTTTCTTTGGTGTAGGCTTTATTGAAAACCTTCTTCTAATTTCACATGTGGTATTGCCAAAAACTTGACAGAGATCACACATGTTATGAACAGTCCAATCTCTCCTCTTTCTACTCATTTGGACATCTTAAAAGAGATAAAATAAGTGAATTCTGTGCCTCCATTGCAAGTCCACTCTACCATAATATTGAGGTAAAAAAAAAATCACAAAGAGAAACTAATCAAAAACAGATTTTGTAACAACTTTTATTCATTTTCACACAAGTTATTTCACGGGCAGTCAATTATTGATTAATAATAATTTAAAAAAAATATAAATTTTAGTGAAGATTTAGTGAAGGTGATGCATAATTTTCAAACATGATAGCATTAATATTTTCACTCCACTCACCGGACATTTTAACTGCCACAATATGTACAATAAGAAACATATAAAACATTACCAGATTCACATTTGTCTTTTTTTGGATAAAATTGAACACGCTTCTCACTAGACATTTAATTGTCACAAAGCATGCAAGAAGCAACGTAATATAATTTTATTAACAGAAATGTCACTACAGGTAAGTTTCTCAATTAGCCTGGGTTGGAAATCGCTCAAGTTTCATTTCAAATATCTTTGTGTTTTAAAGATGAGCAAAAGTCTTATAGGTTTGGAATGACACGAGGGTGAGAAACTGATTACAATTTAAGCAGAGAGTAGCGTTCCAGCGTATGATGTAGGCATATAGCGTAAGCGCTGGTGAGAAGTGACAAACGCAACATTAGCTATGCTGAAGCATCCCGTATATACACACAAAACCACAATTTTAAAGAGGTGGTTGATTGCGATTTCACTTTTTTATCGTTAGTTAGTGTGCAATGTTGCTGTTTGAGCATAAACAATATCTGCAGTTACGAAGCTGAAATTTCAATACAAACAGAGATATCGTCTTTTAAAATTTTGCCAGTTTAATGCCTACAAAAACGGTTCGTAGGGACTACAGCGAGTTACTTCCCAGGTTCGTGACATAACAAACCCAGATAAACCCCGCCCCCGGGAACACGCAGCAAAGGGGGTGAGGCTATGCTGCGCTGCTTTAGAGAAGAGGAGGAGAAAACTAGGGGTGCACATAAAAATCTATTCATATATGAATCACGATTCTGTCTTCTAACGATTCTAATGGATTCACAAGTTTCAAAATCAATGTTCTAAAGCAGCGGTTCTTAATACTGTTCCTCGTGTCCCCTGCTCTGCACATGCTCTTCATCTCTCTCCCTCTCCTTCTCCCTCTCTCTCATTCACATCATCAGCTCAGCTCTGTTCCATTTATACACTTATTTTGTGTATACATTTATACACTTATACATTTACACTATGAGAAGCGTTATACAGTCATGGCCAAAAATATCGGCACCCTTGGTAAATGTGATCAAAGAAGGCTGTGAAAATTAATCTGCATGGTTAATCCTTTTGATCTTTTATTTAAAAAAAAAAAAATCACAAAAATCTAACTTAAAAAATGGGGGTAAATATCATTATGAAATAAATGTTTTTCTCAAATACACATTGGACACAATTACAATCATATTCACAATTTTGAGCACTCCAGGGTGATTATGAACATGAAATTATCCAGCCATGGCTTCCTGTTTCACAGAAATATGAATGGGAGGGAAAACAAATCCCAAATTCCCTTAATCATCCATCACAATGAGAAAAACCAAAGAATATATTTCTGATGTGCAGCAAAAGTTAATTGAGCTTCACAAATTAGTGAAGTGGCTTTAAGAAAAGAGCTATTTCCACCATCAGGGCAATAATTAAGAATTTCCAATCAACATAAAATGATCCGAAACTGCCTGGAAGAGGACGTCTGTCTATATTGTCCTAATGCATGGTGAGGAGGAGAGTTTGAGTGGCTAAAGACTCTCCAAGGACCACAGCTGGAGAATTGCAGAAAATAGTTGAGCCTCTGGGTCAGAAAACCTTAAAAAAATTGTCATACAGCACCTACATGACCACATGTTGTTTGGGAGGGTTTTAAGAAAAATTCTCCTAGCTCATCCAAAAACAAACTCCAGCATTTTCAGTTATCAGACAGGACTGGAACTTCAAATGGGACTGGCTTCTATGGTCAGATGAAACTAAAAAATGAGCTTTTTAGCAGCAAACACTCAAGATGGGTTTGGTGAACACAGGGATAAAAAGTACCCCATGTGTACAATTAAATATACTGCTGTATTTTTTATGTTGTGGGCCTATATTTCTGCTGGCGGTCCTGGACATCTTGTTTAGACACATGGCATCATGGATTCTATCAAATACCAACAGATAAAAAATCAATAAGTGACTGACTCTGATCGAATTTTTATAATGGGCCATGTTTGGATCTTCCAACCGTACAATAAACACAAACCTCAAAAAAACACAAAAATGGGTCACTGAGCACAAAACCAAGCTTCTGCTATGGCCATTCCAGTCCTCTGACCTGAACCCTGTAGAAAATTAGTTAGATGAACTGAAGACAAGAAGCACCGTCATGGAGCTGTGAATTTGAAGGATCTGGAGAGATTCTGCATGAAGGAATGGTCTCTGATCTCATGTCAGGTGTTCTCTAACCTCATCAGGCATTATAGGAGAAAATATAGAGCTGTTAAACTGGCAAATGGAGGTTTAAAAAAATATTGAATAAAAGTGTGCCGTTAATTGTGGCCAACGTGTATTAGAGAAAAACATTTGTTTCATAATGATATTTCCCCCCATTTTAAATTCTTATTATCCAATGAAAGGTTAGATTTTTGTGATTTTTTTTTTTTTAAATAAAAGATCAAAAGGATTGACAATGCAGATTCATTTTCACAGCCTTCTTTGATCATATTTACCGAGGGTGCCGATATTTTTGGCCATGACTTTCTTACACAAAGGCAACGCTTCACTTCAGAAGGCCTTTATTCACCCCCCCCCCCCCCCCCCCCCCCCCCCCCCCCCATGGATTACTTTTTATGATGGATGGATGCACTTTTTTGGGCTTCAAAATCTCAGCCCCCATTCACTGCCATTATAAATATTGGAAGAGCCAGGACATTTAAAAAAAAAATATATAATTCCAATTGTATTCGTCAGAAAGAAGAAAGTCATATACACATAAGTTGGCTTTAGGGTGAGTAAATCATGGGGTAATTTTCATTTTTGGGTGAACTATCCCTTTAAGGCTACATATTTTATATCTTTTTTATAGCTGCAATTCCTTTTACCTTCTGGTCTAGATGCTTATTTTTTCTATGCTATTTCTTAAATTAATAAAAACATGAAATTAAAAGAGGTGCAAGCCATAGAGAATCATGAAAAGGAGCCTCTCTTTGTGTCTTGCAGCAGTATGAAGAACATGCTCCATAGGAATCAAGAGCATCTGGCAGTTCTGCTCACTTCATTAATTAACTTTCCATTGATCTGACATTCTGTGCTTTCAAGTCATTGTTTTTGTGCACACTGTTTGCAGTGTCTTTCCTTTGCCATGGTCAAGTTCAGCATCACCATGGTTACAGCACTATATGGACATAAATGCATTCACCAGTTCAAAACTGACATTTGAATCATACAATTGATGTATAGAATAAAAAGTAGTATACATATATACAATGTTTTAAATCAAATAATTTTATTGTTAAGAATAAAGTTGTATGTATCTTTAAGAAGGAAATTCAAGCCAGTTGGCATCATCATATTCCCGTCCCACCAAACTTTCAACCACCTGCAAAAACTTCTAATGAAACCATCACCAGTCGGGCAGAGTTTATGAGGGAGGGGAGGAATCGGGGGGGAAAATGTTAACACAGATGTCCAAATAAGAGCGTGAATGATTCATTCTGCCAAGATTAGCCTCCGTCTCCAACAGCAACTTTCCCAGGACTCAGGAACTCTCTGCCTTTCAGTGCAGCACACAGGATTGTCATCAGAAATTGATTTTCCTCCTGAAAGACAAATTGAATCGCATATGAAATACAACAGAAAGAACAAGAAAGCGCCTGTCTCCACGTCCTGTCCCCCCCCCCCCATGCCTCATTCCCAGTATACCTCTCACCTCCTCTCGCGCCCTTGTTCCTTTCTGTCCATCCCCCTCGTCTCTTGTATCTAAGTGATCTGGAGTGTTCAAACCTAAATTAAGATCTGCGGCGAGATACACGGTTCCCATAGCTACCTCTCAAACAGTGTTGTGATTGCATTATAATCCGACAGTAATCAAATCTAAATGAAACAGGGATGATAAGGATGCTATTTTCAGTCTGTGTTTGTGAGAGCGAGTGTGTGCATTGCCTTTTCACTTTGTCCTTTTTCACTTTTTATTACCTTCCAATCAGCTCAGCCTCACAGTGGCTTTTTTCTTTACTTTGGGCCATTGTTTTGTACAAACATAGTTGTAATGAGCTGTAAGAAGAGGAGATTAGCCTGGTCAAATGATACGGTCTGACTGAAGGGATTTCACACACAAACACACCAAACGCACCACATCCTCTGAAATCCAACTCTTCTACTGGAACTTAACCACGTTAACCACATATTTCATATTGGCACCAAGGAAAACTGTGGGATTTGTGAGAATATAACCTTTCAAATGTTTGCTTCTCTGAATGGTGCATGTTGTTTGGCATGGCAAATGAATAATGAGAAGGTTGATATTTTTTGATGTTGAGGAATTTGAATTTGGTTTTGACACATTTGACAACGTATGGAGAAAATAAGACAAAAGTCAAAGAAAATCCATTTAAACTATTACCATGTGTAGTGTTGCTCATCATTTGTGTAGCCTTTACTGTAGGCAAACAGTGGATTCATCCCTAGCCCGGCCTTGACTTAGCTACCTTGTAACTGGAGTCCTTTGAGCTCTGGCTGCATTGTTTCTCATGAATTCATTTGTTCAAACCATTCATCTTATCAACTCAGTCCTCTTTTTCTCTGATGTTCATGCACAAAATGTAATATACACATTTTAACTTTAAAAGTACACTCAACAGGCCTAAGTTTTTGTTTATGTTTCCCTGGCTTTCTTTATGCCAATGATTTTGAACTTTATGCTGACACCTACTGGTGTGGATGTTTGAAGTAAATGACACAAGCTGTTTGTTCTGTAATTATAGTTCAAAGAAATTCTGTTCTTTTTAACATTCTATTAATCAAAGAATTAAAAACAGTCACAATTTCCACAAAAATACTAAGCAACACAACTGTTAATGATGATAAGAATTGTATTTATGTATTTATTTACTTATGTTTGAGCACCAAATAAGCATATTAAACATACTAAAATGATGTCTGAAGGATCACATGACACTGGAGCAAGAATGGAGAAATGGCTGCTGAAAATTTGGCTTTGGTTAGAATTTTTGGCTTTAAAACAATTCATTTCAAATAATAATAATAATAGTAATTTATATTTCACAATATTATAATTTTTACTGTGTTTTTGTGATACAGTATTTTGTCATGTGACACTTTAGTAAGACTGGAGTAATTGCTGATGAATATTCAGCTATGCCATCACTCAAATAAATTGTATTTTAAAATATATTAAAATAAATAAAAATACAGTTTATTTTGAACTGTAATAATATTTCACAATATAATTTTTTTATTGTATTTTTGTTCAAATGAATGCAGCCTTGTTGAGCATAAGATTTCTTTCAAAAACATTTAAAATGTTGTTAAGCACCTTAAGCGCTTAAAAATATGTTATAGAAGTAAACCTATTGTTGTTATTATTACAAGTAGGTCTGTCAGTTGCATCACAGGATTGGTCATGTGATATCAGCATTGATGGCACCCACTCAGTGTACACTAAAACAGCTTTTTCAAGGCCTCTAGAGTCTTCCATCTCATTCGAGTGCACATCATAATAACCATTTTTTTCTTACTGTGCACTGATTCTGAAAGGCCCTTTTTTGTTGTAAATATGAACTCTATTCTGGTGATTTATGGACTAATGTGTGAGTGACTCAGCAAGTCCAGTTCTGCTCGTTTGACATGTCTGCAGGTTGTGTGCATGAGTGGGAGAGGAATCCCGCCGAGCACACACCCTAAGGCAGTCGAAGAACAAACAAGGTTGGTGTGTGTGAGGGGCGCCCTAATGTCCATCATCCTGGCGAAATTATCCCTCCTGTTGCAGCCACTGATCTACAGACACATACGCTTGCAGCTAAACCCCCTCACCCCACACGCACACAATGAGACAATACCCTCTTTCATACTGTCCTCATTTTAATCAGCATTAGAGAACTGGGGAAATCACATTTTCTCATCTTTTCCTGAGGTAGAAGCTCTTAATGACAGAAAGAATGGTAATTAGAGTGGATGAGAGGTGAAGCCTGTTGAAGATGTCTTACATGAAAAGGAAGAGAATAGTCATGGATAATACTTGAGACTTGATACTTTGAGCTTGTTTAGAATTTTTTATTTTTTTTTAAACACCCTAATGTTCTGTTGTGATTGACTGTGGCTTTTGAGCATGAAATTAATTTACTTAAGTTTTTAAAAAACTTTTTTTAATATTAAAATAATAAAATTATTATTATTTTTAAAGTATGCCTCTAAAAACATATACACACACACACACACACACACACACACACATATATATATATATATATATATATATATATAGTAGTGTTTTCAATCTATTCAAAAATTAACTGATTAATCACACATTTTTTATGAAATTAATTGCGAAATTAATCGTGATTAACCCCACCTAACATTAAAGGTTTTAAATATACTTTTAAATTGCAATAATTTCATATTCAATATTCAAATTAATGTAGAAACAACATAAATACAGTGTATTTTTAATATTTGTACAATGGCATTTTTTTAATGATTTCATTTATAATTCATAATACAACCTGATACTTTAATTACACACCTTTTTTGTTTTTAAATGAATAATATTTTTATATTTATTTATTTATTTTGTATTTTTCATTTTTATCTTGATTTGATTGATTGATTGATTGATTGATTGATTGGTTGGTTTTTGGGCTACTCAACCCCAAACAAAACTAAGAAAATAATATAATATTTTTTATTTAATTTATTTATTGTTAGAACTGTATTGTTGATTTTAATAAATTTTATTTACCTTAAACATTTGAAACACTAAAGACCACTGTATTGTACAAATCAGAAAACGTTATACTGAGCGGTCGTTCTGTGCCAGCCTATAAATACGATGGGAATATGACTAAAATGTGATAACCAAGTAAGTCTTCAAACCTGGGTAACCCTGCTGATCTACAAGCTTTGGCCACTTTTCTCTTCTCAAAAACTGTGAAATACTCAGATTCATGCAGGTATGAGCTGCAAAACATTTTAGAAAGGGAGTCGGTGTAAATAAAAGGATAAAAGCAGTCCTTGAATGAAGTGGGGCTACAGCCAAGTGAAATATGCTCCCAATTACTGCGGTGGCTGTAGAGGCCTAATAAAGTGAACGTCTCTACAAGACGCTGCACTATAATGGAGCCGGGCTAATTTGCTTTGACTGATGAATTTTCGTCTCCCGTCGCGCTGGGTTGAATAATTATGAAATTTATCACAAGACATAGCGACTCATTAAGGATTAGCGAGCTTTCATTAGAGTGATGTTGTTCGAGGGCCGTGGCTGTTCTGATCAGCATAATTATGGGCCCTACGGAGGGAGGGCTAGGCAATGTGTCTTTGTGTGTGTGGTCAAGAGGACATAAAAAAGCTGCACCTATACAACACAGTATGGCTCATAATAAAATATCTCACCAAAATTATTATGTTATTTAACTCTGATCCCCTTGGGTAGCCCTGCATGTGATCAGTTCTTTAATGAGCTTGTTGTATACTTCAAAAGAAAGTTTGTAATTTTAACATAAAATGGATGTAAAAATGCAACAGAAAAAAAAAACTATTAATTATAAGTTTCCTTACTATATGTGACCAGTGCTGGCAAAATGAGGGGCTAATTTTGAGCTACAGGCAAAACAATTTGAGGTTTTCACAAAAATTAGTTCATTAAGCCCTCGTCTAGTGCTCCAAATAGTAATTAAACATCCAAAATTATCTTTATTTTTCCATTTTCCAAGAGGAGTACCTTTTCTCTGCTCGTTTCTCACGCTGACTGTCATCCAAAGCATGCGCATAAAGGCTTTTGACAGTGCACAATCCCGATAAATATATACACAGAATTACAGTTTTTAAGTATTCACACAAACATAATCTATTATGTCTTAAAGGGATAGTTCACCCAAAAATAAAAAATATGTCTTTAATTTCTTACCTTCATGTTGTTCCAAAGCTATAAGACGTATAAGGACATCGGTAAAACAGTCCATGTCACATCAGGGGTTCAACTGTAATTTTACAAAGCTACGAGAATACTTTTTGTATTCTCGTATAAAAAAAACTGTGCACCGCTGCAAAATATTAAGTACAAATACAGCATTCTGTAATAGAGAAAAACTTGTCACAGTATTTTGAATTTATGGCAATCACAGCTGCAATAATTTAACTCATATATTTAATAGATATTTTGGTAAATAGAAATGTGTTATAGGTATGTGGGAAAATGTTAATTTAGATTTACCTCATGTCAAATTTAGTTCTCAAAATGGCAATGGTACTGTTGTCAATCAAACTTTTGGGTAGCACTTTATTTTACAGTATGTGTACTTCCCTGGTACATACATTGTAAATATCTTGTACCTACAGGGAAATGAGTGGGAACACAAGGCAATTACCTGAAGTGTATGTACATGGTAACAAATAAGAAACATGGCTGTACTTAACAGTCGTAACTAGTTTGTACATACAGACAAGTGTGGGTAAGAACGGTTACTTACAGGTAGTGCCTGTACATGGTAACTAATTAGATACTTTACTGTAAATATAAAAGCTATACTATGTATTAATATGTAGTACTTACTGACAAGTGGGTACAAACAGGCACGTCCTCACAGTATCTTTATATGGTAACTAATAAGACACATTACTGTACATACATGGTACATGGTAAATATGTAGCACTTACTGAAAAATGTGCTATTATGTGGTAACAGACAAGACACATACTGTACTTGGTGTACACGTGGTAAATATGTAGTACTAAGTTTGAAGAATTAGTCATTCCTGTGTAATGTTTATGTAAAATGGTGCACTTTATTTTACAGTCCTATTTCCATATACTTTCTATGTACATCTACCATCAATTACTCAATAAGTACCTTGGTCCATGTTTATACCCCCAACTTGAGTACCTCATAACTTATTCTGTACATTAACTAATAGGTACATACACCAGTACTTACACAGTAAGTATATAGAATTAGGACTGTAAAATAAAGTGCACCATTTTACATAAACATAACACAATAATTACCAATTCTTCAAACTTTGTAAGCACTGTTGTGGAGAGCAATTTAACATTAACACACGCTTGTTTGTAAGTACTACATATTTACCACGTGCTACCAAGTACAGTATGTGTCTTGTTTGTTACCACATTTTTCCGTAGGGGCTACACATTTACCATGTACATACCATTAGTATGTACAGTAATGTGTCTTATTAGTTACCATATACGGACACTGTAAGGACGTGCCTGTTTGTATCCACTTGTCTGTAAGTACTACATATTTACCATGTATATACGTACATTAGTAAGTACAGTAAAGTATCTAATTAGTTACCATGTACGGGCACTATCTGTAAGTGTCCGTTCTTACCCACACGTGTCTGTATGTACAAACTAATTACCATGCATGTACGACTGTTAAGTACAGCCATGTTTCTTATTTGTTACCATGTACATGCACTTCAGGTAATTGCCTTGTGTTACCACTCTTTTGCCTGTAGGTACAAGATATTTGCCATGTATGTACCAGGGAAGTACACGTACTGTAAAATAAAGTGCTACCAACTTTTGTATACACATACCAAAATACATAGTATAGCTTTTATGCACACAATTTAAAACAAGGAAAATATGTTAGATCTGTGGCCCAGTGTTGTCAAGTCTGTGGAATTGGGCTACTTTAACACTGTTGCCGTGGGTTGTTTTCATGTCCGCTGGTTGAAGCGACCTCAAAAACGTGATATTTAGCTCTTGGGTACACCATTTTTACTGGGGGACCCCCCTCGAAACACTGTTGAGTAGCAATTAGGTGGGTTTTGTTGTGAAAACCTGGCAACCCTGTTGTGGCCTAGCAGTTAGCAACACTTGTTAAGCTGTTGTGATCATATGGGAGTTTAAGTCTCGGGCCCCAGCATTTCCTGTCTGTGCAAATAAAAATAACTAAAATTAAAACCCCCACACATACTACATTACAAATCACCCATAAGTATGTGTTTCTCCATTACATCAGCTACCAATGACTGGAAATTAAGACACAGTGGGCATCTTACAGCCAGTTTCCCAGATATGATTGTATAATAGTTTTAGTCTAATCTACTAAATGTGTTGTGAGTAGTCAATTATCCAATTGCATGCATGAGGACACAGTTTTATCATTGTTTACAACAATGTAATTACAAAAAAGCTTTGGCAAATAAATGAAAGAGATTAACATATTAGGACCTCTAATTGCATTTAAATGACATGCATAATGTATAAATGTTCGCTAAAGATGGAGAGCTGAATTCTTGATGAAGTTTCCCAAACGTTTAGCTACACAAATGCTCCCCAATTAATTCTGCTGGGTCTGTTTCTCAAGTCCATGCGCTATTTGTTAAGGAATTATCGATTTGTATTTAATTAAGCTCACTTACTTGCTCGCTGCTGACACAAGATTGATCAAAGCAGTCAATAACAGCATATTAAAGAAATTACTTTGAGATTTTTTCTCCATCTTTATGAGCGTATAGAGCAAACAATCTGTCTTGAAATATACAATTCAATATTTCTCAGTGTCACGCCACCCATCTAGCCGCTGCAGGCATGCTACACTCACCTGGGTAAAGTACACATAATGGAAAACGGAGAAGGGTTAGCAACATATCCTCACATAGATGATATGAGAGCAAAGACCTCAGGCACCGTTGAATTCACATTTGAAAAACCATTTCTAGCCAGTTGACTTTTCATTTCATTTGGCCATAGATCAGCCCTCAATGAAGGGCAGTTTGCTGATTGGGAACTCAATGCTGCAATGCTGAATTCACTGAAAAGTATCAGTGTTCAGCCACTACCCTCCAACATTTTATAAAAGGCATTTGTATTTACCAATCAATAATCCATTATCTCTGTATTAATGCAAGGCCTTGACACGAACTCGGCTATATTGTAACAGTGTATGGGAATGTTGTCTTACGGAATAACACTGTGTTTTGTCCTATTCCAGTTCTTATTTGAAATGAAGCATCACGGTGAATACTCTATATCTCTTACCGGCTTCAATTGGTTTCCCCCAGAGGACACAAACTTCATCATGAGCTCTTTCTCTCCCTCTGTGGGGATATCAATAGTTTATACCATCGCTTACTCTCTCTTGCTGCTGTTTAAACAGTGCTGTTCCTCTGTTCTATTTGTGCTGTTTGTAATCACAACATAGATGCGGAGGATTCACGATAGGACATCAGGAGATCAAGGGCTTGGTGTTGCTCTTTTCCATGGGATCCCCTAAGCACCCCCTCCTCATTATTGTGTGTGACAATCATATTGCAAAAGGAGAAGAGAAAGAAGTAATTTTTCTTGGCCATTTGTGAAAAGCTCATTAAAACAGCCCAAGAACAAACAAAGCTTTTCCTCTGAGGCCCCCATTCAGACTCATCCCATAATTTCCCACTAGTTTTAATAGTTGAGATAAATTAATTATTCCTTTGTGGAAAATACATTCTTTGCCATCTTTGGCTCATTGTTCTTGTTGGAGAGAATTGAGCCCAATCCTGTGAGAAATAGAGTTACCTTTCCTGCAGGGAAATCAAACTGCTTGCTGCAATCAGCCAGGACCAACGACAATTAAACCATTAGTATCTGGTATAGGAGGCTCTTTACACAATGTACATCTTAGTAATGAATCCAGAGGCAACTCATAATTACACAGTTTTGTCTCGTAAAGATTAGCTGCCCACTGAAACTCAGTAGAATATCACATAACGTTTCACTTCTTGCTCCTTCCGGCTGGGACGTTGAATGAAGACAGTTTTCAGAGTGACAAATGAAAATCAATTGGAAACTATTATGAAGATATCATTAAAAAAAAAAAAAAAGAGCGGTCATTTTATTAAAATATTAAATGTGTTAATTTCATGACAGAAAACAATTACACATTGCCTTTACACGCTGCTAGTTACTGTGCACTTGTAAGTAAATCTTAAAGAAATTTAGTCTCGCTGAGATGAATAGGCCTTTTGGCAGAAAAAAAGGCTGTTAGGTGGTTTCAGGTTCTTTAATTGTGAAGTGACAAATTAATCACTTCTATGCAGGAACATGAGCAATATGCAGCCCTAGATGAACCATTGCCCTAGCAAACAATTAATCTCTGGGTATGTGTACCCACGAAAATATACAAACAGCCATTTCTCTTATATGCCTTAGTTGAAAATATTTTTTTTCAAGGTAAATCTGTGGATGTTGGCGAATTCAGGAAAGCTGTTAGTAAACAGAATATCTCTTAGGGTTTTAAAATGTTGTGACATATTGGGATCAGTCAGTCAGTTAAATTAATGAAATTCTTGTAGATTATTTTCAGAATTTATTCCGGTTATATGCATTAAGTCTCAGTACAGGAGAAAATCTTATCAGTTGTACCAACAAAATCTATTATTGTAGTTCTTCTTTCTACCAGTGGATGGCGCCACTGTAATAAGGAACATAAGCGTGACTTGGATCTGAATTTTTACCCATGAAACCAAATTCACTTTCAGTAGTTTAGTCAGTAGTATAGTTTTTTCACTATAGTAAATACAGAAGGTTATTATGATTATTATTATTATTAGTAGTAGTAGTAGTACTATTATTTTCATATGGAAAAACTTTTTAAGAGAATTTTACTGCTTACTTGTAAAACAGGTTGTGCCATTTCCGTATGTCAGTAATTCAGTGGTCCCCTCTTTTTTGTTGATATTTGCCCCTATACACAGCCTTGATTTTCCTCCTGTAGGTCTGCTGTTGTGATAACAACAACAACAACAACAACAAAAAACACGCTTGTTTTCAAACTTTTTATTAACAGAACCAAGGACTGTCAGTATATATATATATATATATATATATATATATATATAAATCTTATTTACTCTTTCCCTGTAACATGAAACGACAAAATATGCAATACAAATCTGTTTTGTAGCTACTAGAGAATTGTTTCTGCAGACATTCTTCATAATTTAAACTACTCTGCTCAAATAGCTAACAGTTTAAAGTTGTTTTTTCTCCAAAGTGGGAAATATGACGCTCGTATATTGGTAGCAGATTTTGTGTTTTAATGGTATTATTATTTTATATAACAATTTCTTTGTAGTAATAAGGGCATTTACTGAGGCCCCCTAGTGGGTCCTGGCCCTCCCGGTTGAGAACCACTGCCCTATCCAACCTCAAAAAGCAGAAAGAGCCCACTCAACCGCAATCTTTCCCCCTTTGAACAGTGTGTGTCTAAGTCAATCTCGCCTTTTTCTTATTGGCTGATTTGTCATTCCGCTTGAATGGGGTGCGTCGTGATTGGCCGCGGCCTGATTGACGTCATCCTGTGAGAGGAGGTTTACTCTGGGCTTTTTTCTGTCACTGACACATGTAGATCACAAGCGACAAGCAACGGCGAGACATCAGCGCAGAGGACAGTTACAAACAGAGGCGCTCGCTTCATCTATGGAAATTACAGAAGACATTCCCGAACCCTCGTTTAACAAAACCGCAGCCGATCTTTCCAGTGATAACCAGAACATCTGAAAAGGTGACGGCAACAGTGGAAATACAATCTGAAAACTCCATTTGCTTCACTCTTTCGCAGCAGTGAGAAGTATTCATGCACGCGCTCCGTTTGTGAGTTTGTTGGACTGTGCGCGTTATTTTTATTGTCTGCCGACAAAACAGACTGCTATACATTTTTCATTAACCATTCAACCATTGCATTTCAAATAGGTGAGTACATTTCACAACAGCACTTTTTATGTTATGCATAATAGTAATTTCATGTCGCGAGTGGGAGACACATTTGTGACGGATCGACACAAATAATGTGCCAGATTAGTGAAATGTAAGTTAAGCATAAAGATGCCAGTTATTATTTTTTTATAAGTTTTTATTGTAAATGTGATTTGTGTTGCATGTCTCGCGCGTAACAAATAACGTAATAACTAGAGACCGTAATGTAGTGTATTGGACAAGAGTGTTGCGCTTGTGTGTTTACTTGCATCATACGTTTAGATTGAAGCTCGATGGAAATGACAGGCGTTTTGTGTTTGTTAAATCAAAATAGTGTAGCAGAAGTGCTCGCGTGCTGTACAGATGATACCAACCATAACATAAGTGCTATTCTGTATCTTTTGCGGTGCCTTGTGTGTTGTGGTAGGAGCAGCTGTATTTAGGCGCCAGGACTGCGATCTGTATTACTGGCCATCGGCTGCTGATCTGTTTTATATTTCTGCACATCCCCTCGCTTAAATTGCCTGTCCGTGTAATTACTTGAGTTTGCCCATTTGACTTAAAAGCCACCCCCTCCCTCTTCTCAAATCTCTCCTCTTCCCTCTTACTGGGAATGAAACTTGACGATGGTCCGATCTTATTTATCTGGGGGAGTCACTTTCGGTCTCTGATTCATCTCCCTTTAGATTTAATCAGCACTAAGGTATTGCTTGTCCCTAAGAGCCTCCACTAATGGGGTTACTGAATGCCTCTCTCTCTCTCTCAGTGCAATGTTTTCTACCCCCCGCCTCTCTCTTCTCCTCTAATTACCTTTCAACAAAGATTTGGCTTACAGCCTTCCACGAATATATCTTAAATTTTAATCTTTCCCACTTCGGTCCAGCAGTCCTCCTTATGAAACCTGGGAAAGTTTAAAATTTCAGATGTATTAGTGGAAGGATGGAGCAGAAGTGCACGCATGCGGTACTGATGGATCAACAGAGCAAAGTACAGAACTGCAATCATAAATGAGGGTTCGTGGTTAATGTGATTTCTGTCAGAAGCAGATATTTCTGTGGGCCGGCATTAGCTGATTCTCGCATATGCTGAATGATCCAGCATACGGGGGGTAATTTCACGCGGCAGTGACCAGTCCCCAAAGCGAACGCTGCTGAATGTTCTTCATGATGTAGGCTGGAAATCCGTCATCTGATAACCTTAGTGAAAGCGTGTGGAATATGTCAACCTCTGTCGGTTCATACAACTTCAAGGTTCCCCAAATAACTGCCCCAGTTCTGGCCACAGTTGCACTTGGGTTTCTCTCTTTCTCTTTCTCATGTTAACCATCATGTTGAGATAAATGCAGTTTAAAAGCAATGTAGACAACCTAACAAAAGCCAGCACCTCTTTAATTGTTCCAGCGACTCTAATGTTATCAGCGAACAGACATTTATCACAAATGGACCAAAGGAGCTGACTTCAGCACTTAGATAAAGATCAAGGACAGCCTGCCACTTAAAACAATTCTCAGACTTGCTTGCAGGCATTATATGCATTTCAATTATTTCAAAAGAGCTTTTAGGAAGCGTGCCTCTGAAAACATTCAATGTTTTGGGTCACTGTTCAGGCTCCAGGTGTTTTAGATATACTGCATGGACAAAACTTCTGTCAGAAGTCCAGGAAACTCTAGTGTGCTGACTTTGTAAGATAGGGAGTATTGTAATGCTGATGATATTTGAATACTTTTAGGGACACTGTTCTTTTTTTGTTTTCATTTTATGTATGCGGTTTATAGTTATAATTTATTTTTGAAGGGGCTTTCCAAAGAATGTGTTAAGAAAAAAAAAACAACTTAAACTTCTTAACTCCTGATTGACAACCAGTTCTAACCGCGTATCCCGGCTGTCTCTTTATGTTTCTGCAGACACAATGGTGAACCCTGGAGGAAGTGCCCAGCCCCCACCTGTTGGAGCAGGATCTCTGTCGTGGAAGCGCTGCGCGGGATGCGGGGGAAAGATCGCCGACCGTTTTCTGCTCTATGCCATGGACAGCTATTGGCACAGCCGCTGCCTGAAATGTTCCTGCTGCCAGGCCCAGCTCGGAGAGATCGGCACATCCTGCTACACCAAGAGTGGCATGATCCTATGTAGAAACGACTACATCAGGTTAGCTGCATTGATGAATTTAAACGTCATAATCACAATCATAACCATATTCACATGTTTGAGGAATGTCTTTTTGTGTTTGTAAAGGCATTCTTTGAAGTTCCTTCAGATTTCTGTTGCACTTGTGAAATTAATTTGAAAAGGGGTCTTCAGTAATGTGTTTTGAGGATAGTGTAGCTTTGCTCAGCTCCTTTTTCATGGTCTTTGAAGCCAAACTTCAGATAGTTCATACATCTGGACATTATGACAGTCCAAAGACCACATGAACTGACATTAGGCATGTAATGATTAGATGAAGTGATGGTTGTCAAGAAAAAAAAAGATATTAAGGAAAAAGTTACAAGCCATCAAGCTTCTCACGGAGCCGAGCGTATTTTCCATTGAGAACATGTGTCTCAGATTGTGCCGTCAGCGGCCCTCGTTAAAACGCACTGGTTAAACCCTCAACGGGACACTCTTAAAAAAGAGGTCAAGCCACTGACATGTTGACAGAGCAGAAGACGAAGGAGATTCTTTCTCCAGAACATCTGCAAGTCTGTGGCTCTCGCCATATTTCATCCTTAAGCAAAAGGAGCTGCGCTACTAGGACCGTGTGTGTGTGTGTTTTCTTTACGAGATGCTAGAAAACTTGATTGGTAAGGCAGAGCTGACCTTCGACTCTGGAGGAATTTAAAAGACTTTTCACATCCTCTCCAGCATGTTTTGTTTATCACAAAGAGACCATTTAATTATCAAAAAGACCCTTTTTAAATATTTATGCAAGTAAGTCTGACACCCAAAGCGGTGGCGGGGTGACGGCACAGCAGTCTCACTCAGCTGATGTGGATGGCCTGATTTGACAAGGCTGATCCTTCAACGCCTTGACCTCTGCAAGGGCAAACAGAAAGCCCTCCATAACTTCTTGCATTGAGAAGTTTGCAGTCTTCTTGGATTATTTCTTTGGTTTTGAGGGATGGAAAAACACTGTGTGAGCATCACTGATAATGGAACGCCTATATTTTTCTTATTAAAACAGCCAGAGCAATTTAAAAGTTAATTCATAAAATGAAGTATCCATGATATATTCAGCTCTTCCTGCCGGAAAAGACTGTTTTTGGCAGAAGTGCAGTCATTAGTGAGTATTTACCTTGGCATGTGCTTCGCCCTGGATAATTCGACGAAGCCTCGCACTGACACTGCTGCTGGCAGGCTGGAACAACAGGTGTCAACCAGAGCAAACCTGAGACGACCAGTCCAAATGTGAAGAGTGCCTTCACTCTTTCCACTTCACCTGATCTTAAGGGATCAAGTCCAAAAGACTGTCCTCTAGAATCGGGCCTGCGAGCCTAATTAAAACGAGCAGGGAGGGAAAAGTAGCTACACCTTTCTCCTTGTAATGAGAGTGCATCGGGCGGGAGAACGGAGCTAAAACACAGCTTGCGCGAGCCTGTGATCTGAGGAGAGATAAGAGAGAGGGGAAAAATAACATCTGACAGTGAGTCCACACAATTAAAAGCTTTAATTAGAGTCCCCCTCCATTTTCCTTTAGTCCTGATGGGTTTTATCTAATGAGATCTAGTGCCTGGCTCCTATCTGCTTCCAATGACATGTCCGAAATGAATGAGAGCCACATTGCAAACAAAACATTTAATTAACCAAATTGGCTTTTGAGAGAGCGGGAGAGAGAGAGAGAGAGAGAGAGAAGAGGGGATTATTGCGAAGGCCAGTCCCCTTAGGGGATTTTAAAGGGGCCTGCCTTATTTTTGTAATGGATTATTAAATTGCCCTGGCTGTGTAAATAATAAAGTTACATATTCAGAATTATATTAATACCACTGATGCAAAAAGGCTTAGCGATTGATTGGGATGGCGCGAGCGAAAACGCATCCCATTTTCCCTAATGGCAGATGGGGGAAAATGACATGGCATGATAGGATTCTGATACCACTCAGCTCGAGGCCACCAGTGCTTAGCACAAGGGCAACTGCCACGAGTTGTAGATTTCAGCAGTTTTAGCTCCAGAGAAGCAGGAGGGACTCATTGGAAATCATGTTGTCCCTAAGCCATCGCTGATATTTGTGTGAGCCGGAGAGAACCGAGACAGAGAGAAAGAGGGAATAAATTTGGGAAGAGAGCAATCATGTGACCATTAGGTTGGGGGGAAAAACACTGTCCTTTTAATTGAATAGAGCCAGGTAATTAAATGGCACTTTTCCAATAGAACGTGCTAGGTAAATCTAATAGTTGGTTATTTAATATCACTTTGAAGTCTGCCCACTCAAGCACTATGACAGCACGGGAGCAAGTGAACTATTAAACCAGGAAATACTTGGATCTCAGAAATTAATTAAATCGCATGCAATTTAGGGGAAACGTTTATCTTGATTTGTCATAACAGAATTAATTCAAGGCCTTCAATCCACTTGGGACTAGATCTGTTACTCTGAATTAACCGAGTGTCATTTGGCTGCTTTCAGTCCCCTCCGCCCGCCGCTCTCTTTGCCGTGAAATCTCCCCCTACTCGTCCCTTCCCCCCCACCCACCTTCTCTCTCCCTCTCTTTCTCACTCTCTCTCCCTAATGTAACATTGCCATTATGCAAAGCCCTGCTTAAGTATCAATGTGGCCCGGTGCTTTTAAGGTGCTTTGGCTACTAATGTTGAGAGGCATTTTTATAATGGACTGTGTTGCAGAAATCATTGTTGTACCAACTTACATCACTCCACTCAAAAGGTTCCGCTTAAGAGGCCGAGCTTCTGCCAGATGGCCCAAAACAGCCCTGCTAGGTTGTATTTTACCTCACAGTTGGTATCCAAATTAAATCCTCTAGACATCGCCTATGGAGTGCAGACAGATTTCTTGTCTTGCTTTCGTAATGAAAGACAGCCGTAGATTGTAGCCCCTCTTTATTCCGCCCGTTCCGAGACGGAGCAAGTCAATAAATCAGCATTCCGCAATGTTTCCGCTGACAAAATCCTCCTCCTCTGATTGATCAAGGGGCTGAATACCTAGAAAGTGAGAAAACAACAAAGGAGAGGGCTGATTTCAGGAGAAGGAAGCCAAAACTGTTGGTGTCATTGCAATTAAAGAGTCCCTTGGTCTTAATTATGGTGACCCGTGATATCGCTCCTCTACGCTCCCCTCGTCAGCACAGAAGTTCAATGGCAAGAGAGACCATTAGAGGTGAGGAGCAGACTGATAGCAACTTAATTGAGCACCTAAAGCCTTCAGGCCTTTAAATCAAATGCTATCAGCAGCCATCCCCTGCTCAAATAATTAACCTGCTACGCTACGTATAGAGAGGCAAGAAAATAAAAAGGTTGCCTGGAGATTCTTCACGCTTTTCCTCTGAAAGGCACCAGGACAATTAAAAGGGGGAGCGCACTCTGAGCCCGGATCCCAAATAATGTGCGCTTGTAAGCAAATTTAGGTGCGAGCGCTTTAGGTGTGCGGATTGTTGAATCAAGCGCACGTCGTGGCGAGGCATATTGCTTTCTCAAGGCCAGGGGAAGATGTTATTTTACAGGTGAATCAAACTGCGGCGTTTAAAGACCTTCCCCACTGACATTTGCCTAGCATGACTGGCCCATCGACGCCATTGAAGCCGCGCTGTTGTCACAAGCCTACAGCTAATTACGTTTGAAATTGAGTTTTGATTGAGCTGCTCCAATCGATGCCACAGCCAAATTTGTTTTCCCCTCCTCCCCACCTCACCCTGCAGCCACTGCTGAAGAGAAACTCTAAAGCTTTGCTTGCTCATCTATAAACGCCATACGTGTATGCAAAACGTCGCAGGTGACAGCTGTTTTGATGTCGGAACGCACACGTTCACACGTGCATGCCGTGATGTTATATCGGGATCCGCACAATGCGCATTTATCATTTTACGAGTTGGAAGTATCTTGGGGGACGAAATCATCCGTGAACTCTTGGGTTAATCTGTAACTGTGTACACGAGAAACACTCTGTGACACCCAACGTTTCCTTCATCACTTTCCTCTCTATCCTTTTGTGGTCGTTCCCCATTTCCCTCCCTCTGTCCTTCTAACGGTCTCTTTCTTTCTTGCTTCCTTCCTCATATTTCCCTCTCTCCCTCTCTCTCTCTCTCTCTCTCTCTCTGGAGCTTGTCAGATGCTGTGGTCTTATTTGATTGCATAGGAAAAGTGCAGTGATAGAGCAAACAGCCAGTGAGATATGATGACAAATGGGTCCAGATCCCAGTAAATTACTTTCTGCTCAAATCGAAATTTCATTCAGTTTGTTGCTCGGCAAGATGAAGTAATCTAAATTGTGGACTCAGAAGGCAGATAGAAAGGAAGCAGGAGCAAGCATTTCATTATCAAGAGACTGAGAGGGAGAGAGAGGGAAGGTTAGGGACGAAAGAGATGAGCAGAAGCAAATCTAAAGTGTTGACACCATGATTGAAAAGGTTAACCCATGCACATTATATATCAACCTGGGTAGCCGAGGGTTTCTAATGGAAAGGCGGCAGTGACTGAGCACTCGCTTGAGTCCTAATGGCAAAAGCGCTGTGTCTCCGCTTAGATGTACAATCAAATATTCTTAGGCTCTGATTGCTTATGTTCTAGGTTATTATTAGGTTGCAAAAAAATGGACACCAAAGGTAATACTTAGTCCCAGTGGCAGAGGCTTTTGGAGGACAGGATGCAGGATTTTTTCATTTGGTTTGCCGATATTACTATGATTTTATTTTTCCTACATCAGAATATTGAAGATGTAATTTGTTCTGCATGTGTGCATTTGAGAGAGAGAGAGAGAGAGAGAGAGAGAGAGAGAGAGAGAGAGAGAGGGAGAAAGACTGCGAGAGGGAGAAAAGGAGGCCCGGACACAGGATTGAAATGATTTAACCTGTCCTTGCAAGGATTTCATTTTTACAGTAAAACAAGGCCAAACAGGTTAACAAACCTTTTTGATGCACATAGAAGTATTCATTAGTGTCAGTGGTAATAAGTACCTTGTGTAATGCATGTCTGTTGTGGTTTGTTTCAAATCAAACTCATTTATTGTTATTTACTCGGCCTCATGTTCTAAACCCAGACTTGCTTTCAAACGTGGAACACAAATGGAGAAGTTTTTAAAAATGTTAAGGCTGCACTCTTCCATACAATGAGTGTATGGTGACCATGACTGTCAAGCTTCAGAAAGTGCAATAAAATACTATAAAGTATTGTAATATCAGTCCACATGCCTAATACACCACCTTTTAAAAGTTTAGATTAGGGTTTTTTTTTTTGTGTGAAATAAATATATACTTGTATTAGGGCTGACCCCGAATAGTCGAAGATTTGATGCTTCGATAGGAGGAGCCGGATTCGACTTCAAATCTCATAGTCGAATATTCGCATAGGTGTTATGATCATGCCATTTTGGCTATATGGGGGTGATTTCACATAGTACTACCGGTTTTCTCCCAATAAGTTAATATACAGCCTATTAAGATAATGCTGTAAATAAGATTCTGAAAATAAATATTTTTAACGTACATGAATAAATCCAACCACCCCTATAGATTTAAGTTTCACTTTCCATAATCCGTGACCGACAGAGTAGCATCTTGGTAACAAGGATTTAAATCTTTAACAAGACTCAAATTGACACAGGCAGAGTGATAGACTGGATTTTTTCGATTAGGTAGGGTACAAGTGATTTCAAAATATTTCAGCCGGTTTATATCATGTATATTTATCTTGTAAAAGATGCATTTGGTTGAGTCAAGCACTTTATTGTAGTGCTACAGTGAATATCTCTTCAGCGTGAGCAGGACAAACAACAATGCACAATATTAATAACTATGACTGGACTGTCATATACATAACATTAATATGCTGTGAATTTTTAGAGTTTGGTTGGCGTGTTTCTGCACGTTGTTGCATGAGGAAGGCGTCCACAAAAGGAGTCATCTTCAGCGTGCGCAGCTCAAAACAGAAATGCAGAATATTAATAACTACTGTCATATACATAACGTTATAATGAGAGCACTGTTGTAGGGTTTCGCTGACAATTAATGTTAAATCTTTTAATCAAAAAATAAAACATTATTTTTGAATCTGTGAGGCGTCCGTTACACATTTTCCCTGTGTGTTAACATCAGTAATTATGGTTGTTGTCAAATGTCTGACTCTTGTTAATGTATTTTGCCCCGTCCCCAAACATATAATTCAGTCAGTCGACTATCGGCAAGATTCGAAAATTCCGATTTGACTTTGTAAATCTTTAGTCCGGGACACCCATAACTTTTATTCAGTAAGGACACATTAAATTCATCAACATTTATATTGTTACAAAATATTTCTATTTCACATAAATGCTGTTCTTTTGAACTTTTGAAATGTATTCCAGTTTCCACAAAAAAATATAAGCAGCATGTTTTCAAATGTGGTAATAATAAGAAATGTTTCTTGTGCAGCAAATCAGTATATTAGAATAATTTTGAAGGATCATTTGACACTGAAGACTTTGTCTAAGACAGATTCAGCTCTCACACTTTCTCTTATTTTGACAATACTAACATGTCTCTGTTTCTTTTCACAGGTTATTTGGGAACAGTGGGGCGTGCAGTGCGTGTGGTCAGTCCATCCCAGCCAGTGAACTGGTTATGAGGGCACAGGGAAACGTGTACCATCTCAAGGTAATCTTTAAGTGACCACAGCTGCTCTAGAATTAAATGCTTCATTGCACTACAGAATCCTTTCACACTCCATAGAGTCTGCTTTTCAATGATTGTTTGATGGTGTTCTCTATAAAAATAGCCTATTATTGATACCAAATTCAATACCAAAAATATTGTGTCAGTCTTTCCAACTGTGTTAAATGCCCATGTAGAATCCCTGTAGGAAATAATGATAATGGATAATGATTTAACTTGTCCAGAGATTGATCAGAGATGGGATGTAATGTGCTGAGAATTGTGGGTAATGGAGTCTTTTTCATTGTCTCCTGCAGTGTTTCACATGTTCTACCTGCCGGAACCGACTGGTCCCTGGTGACAGGTTTCACTACATCAACGGCAGCTTGTTCTGCGAACACGACAGACCCACAGCACTCATCAACGGCCATTTGAGTTCACTGCAGACTAACCCTCTACTGCCTGACCAGAAAGTGAGAGCCGCTATCTGTCTGCTATCAAAACTTCACACTTAAAATCCTCTGCTATAGGTTCAGGATCACTTTTTCTTTTTAGCCAAACACACCATTCAGTCAGTCACTAATCAAAATATTGCTTTTAATTTGTTTTATTTAGATTGTAAAATTACTGTATATCTAACCCATAGTAAGGTCTAGAGGACAAGTGTAATTCATCCTGGCTGGAAGCTCATTTATCACAATTAATGTTAACTTGCTGAAATGAGATCAATCAAAATTATTTCCTTCTTCCAAATCCTAACACATTCACATTCAATACTGATTATGTATAGTTCATTTGCCATCCATAAGATTACAAAACGGGAAACCCTGGCACCCACTTTGCTCAACAACAAAAGGTGTTTTCATTTCTTAATCTGGTTTGGTTTAATGTTTTTTTTTTTTTTTTTTTTTTTACAAAAACGTTAGCTGGCGTCAAAGATTCGGTCCCATTTTCATCTCTGTTTTCACCGCCACAGTTCTGTCTGACTATTTGCTCCTCCGACGCTGCACAGCAAGCTTTACATAAACAAAACCAGACGCCAAGCAGGCAAATTATTTACCTAATTCCCCTTCTCGCCTTTGGGACTGTCTGCAATAAGACTTCATTGTGTAGTCAGCCACCAGCCGATTGTATTACTCTGCAGCACTGAAAATAACAGCTCAGTGACACATAATCAGTATTGATATGGAGACAAGGGGGATGTGAGAGCATATACGAGAGAGATCGGACAGTTGTCGAGTTTCCTAGTGAACATTTATTTCACCTTCAATGGGAAAAAAATAGTTAGAGGAGAGACGTAGTGAGCGGGGAAACAGCTCCATTAAGCTCGGTGCTCCGTTAGAGGCCTTTTAAGGCATCGTCACTTTTACAAATTAGCTTCAAGAGCATGTTGCGTTTCAAATTGAAAGCCTTTGCATTATCAAGCTTAATTTTAAAAGTCTGTTTAAGCCCCCATAGTTCCATTCCTCCTTCCTCTCCCCTGCTCTCGCTCGGCGGCTGCCGCTGTGTAAATATGAGGCCTCATTGTTTATTTATGTGCCGACATCAATTGTAGTGAAAACAGTTGAATTATTAATGCTAAAATGCAATCTGAATATTGGCCTTGCTGCTTTAATTATAGCGGAGAGAGAGTTCTTAAATACACCCAGACGCCCCTCTTCGCTAGCAGGAACAGAGAAGGTCCACGTGTCCTCAGGAAATGCTTAAACAGTTGTGTTTTCGCTTGGTACAGAGAGATTCAAATCATTATTAGGAAACTTATTCTTAAAGAAACTCTGTAATTTATGAGATTGTGGTGCGGTTTCTCTGCTCAAATTTTGAAGTTTGCTGTAATTCTCCTCTGAACCTTTAGAAATAAGCTGGGAGCTGAAACAAGCCAATACAGAAAGGAGCGAGAGAGAGAGAGAGAACCGACTGAACGCTTCCCTAGACAGATACGAGGCCTCGTCCGGCAGCCATTGTTTTTATTATGTGCAATTTCATGGTGACATAATTGGTGCTGTCCGTGTCCACGGCTGAGGACATTTGATGCTCATTTATTAAGTAGCTCCCCGGCTTCTCCCTAATCTCTTTGTTCAGGACAGACAAATTACCTTTCTCATGCTGAGCCTGAACCCAAGGGATCCAAACCTTCACTGCCTCTGTCTCTTTAATTAGCCCTCCAATGTGGGGTGGCGTGGGGGGCTCGCAATTACTATTACAGTAGCCTGAAACCCCTTAGTAACTTGAGGTAAGATGAGAAAAGCAAATTGCCCCCTAGAATGTTTAAAAAACAAAAGGAAGGAGAATGTTAGGGGTAAAAAGTTTGCTGTGACTGTTTGTGAAAGCGGAACGCTGCGCTTGGATATTGGGATAATTGTCTTGGCTGCGCAAGAACTTAACACCCTGGGGACTGTGGCACATCATTGTTAAAAATGAGACAAAAAGAGACTAACTTTACAATATGCCCTTAAAATGCAGAGGAAATAGGGCGGCAGATGGATTCGAAAGCCTTACTGATCAATAAGTTAAGCAGGGGGCTTTAGCTGAGCTGGCGGTCTTCATTTGACAATAGAAATGGAGTATGTTATTTAAGAGAACATGCCATTTTTATGACTCCCATTGAAAGATGTTACTATATTATATGACTTTTTTTATAAGACAATTTGTTAGAGTTACTACAACAGTTTTTTTTTTTAAATTGTTTTTATTTTTAAGAATTTCATTTTCAAAACTTGCTGACTGTAATTTATAGCAAAATGGACATTTAGTTCATTTGGGTCAGACACATTCATACTTCCAGTTACTTGACTACACCTTTTTAGAAGTTAAACATGATTAAGGTCTGTAATAAGATTGTGACCAGAGTGCAAAAAAAAAACATGAAACCATAGACAGAACCAAAAAGTCTCTTAAAATATCAGATAATTAGACCTTTTTAAAACAGGGCAAGTGAGAATATATATTTTATTATACTTATAGTTGTAAAAAAAAACGTACGGAAAATGTTATTAGTTTAGATTTGATAGTTACACCACATGACTTTTTCATGAAATGTAGTCAATAAATGTTTTTTTTTTACATAGTGTATTAATGTTTTCAAAGTCATTTCATAATCATATATAATATAATCAACTTTTGATGTTTTAAAGTACATTTGTTAAAGATTTTTCATTTTTTCAACTTTGACAAAATTTGCCATCGACCCATTTACTGGTCGTAATTTTCTTTTTCTTTTTAAGTGTGTCTAACTGGTTTCTCTCTTTGCCCTCCAGGTGTGTTAGAATGCCGGTGTTGCTCAAAGCAGGATGTGTGCCTTCATTTCAGCCCCTCGCTCATTGTCAGGACCCCACCCCAATCCTTTTCTCAAAGTTCCACTACTCCAAACCAGAGCGCCAATCTCAGGCTTGAGCTCCACCTTGACCTGCAATAGCCAGAGCCCCCCTTTCCCGTCCTTTACTCCAAACTCCTGAATCATGGATGGAAAATACCCATGAGGCCCTGGAGGGGGAATACTGAGGACTCTATGAACTGACCTAGGCGAGACCTCTGATCCTGAGGCACTCAAAAGACTGACACAGAGAGCGAGACCAGCTGGAGGACGTTGTTTTTGGGTAAAAAAGAAAAAAAAAGACAGAAAGGGTGAAATTAAAATGACAAATGAAGCTGATCCACTGCAGCAATTTTTGAATCTGCTTTCATAACACTTGTTTGAAAATGTAGTGGGAGAATACTGACTTTCTTTTTTTCCTTTATATTTTTGTCCTACCTTGTCTATTCTCCTTTTCTTCACAACATGGTATCTTCTCTTTCTATATTTTAGATGTTGTAAAGGGAATGTGTTTCATTTCGGATGATATAAAAAATCCTGAAGACTGGGTTCAAAGAAGTATCCGTGGCTTTTTTGTGGAAATCAAATCATGAACACTCTTGGTGTATTTGTAAAACTACCATGTACAGTATGTATGCATGTAAATGTTTTTGTCCCATTGTGGCTACCGTACATACTACACACAGCAGCTAACCCTATTCCCGTTTCCCTCCAACCCGAAATCACGCAACAAACAAAAAATGAAGCTCATAGCTGTCAACCTATAAATGCAGAATGAGAGAGAATTCTATTTGTGATATTTTCAGAGACATTTGCTCCAATATGGTGTATTTAATTAATAAAAAATGAGATTAAAAACATCCCTTTTTAATCCTATTGAAATCTTTCACTCCATTTCTGTGTCACTGTGAAATTTGGCTGGCAGCTGAACTGAAAATTTGTTTTTATGTTCAGTGAAGTATGTGGACTATGTGTTTCAAGCGCCATGAATTTACCTTGGGTTAGTCCTAAATCTCTTAAAACATCTGTTCTTCTCTGAAATCACTCAATATGAATTATGTACAGTATCTGAAAGAACCAATTTTCCATCAGGAGACCAAAGGATTTGTATGATCTCAGTAATTCATCTTGTCGAGTTTCTCTTGATAATGGTGCTCATTAGCAAAACTATGCTCTTTTTATGAACCTCCCTAAATGCGGTGCCTTCTCTCTGTTCCTTAATTGTGTCTATCCATGTTCTTTTGCTGTAATTATGAATGCAGATGACGGGGTGGCTAATTGAACATGGATAAACATGTATACTTTCTTCTCTTTTCATATGAACATGCTATTCATTCCACGGTCCTTGTGGCGGACAAGCACAGGGGGTGGAAATGCCCCTTTGAAGATTCAATTACCGCAGGGAGGGAGAAAGGTGTTGCAGCTTTTTGGGCCCGCACTGAATGGTCTATTTGCAGAACAAATCGGCGTTTGAAGCTGTTGCTCGACTTAATGGGTATGATGAGGGCCTGATTTGCATTCCCAGAATGCTCGGCTATAATCATCACTCAGTTGTCAGACAGGTGGACAGGGAGCATGGTGACAATCTTTCATCATATCCATCATTTTGTTATAGCATTTTATTACAGCCTGTGGTAAGGTATAAAACTATATCTTTATTCAATTTTATTTAGCTCGTTGTTTTCGTTTTTTGGTAGTAATGCCATTTGGGTTCCCCAGAGTCCCTTTCAGTGAACAATTGTTAAAGAATTCTTATGTATTTATACAATTTTATTTTTATTTTACTTATTGGTAGTGTGAAGAACATTTTATAATCTAGAGCCATTTGTGTGATAGAAAGTTTCGTTCTCAATTTATTTTAGGGTCCGATTCTCATTGTTAACAAACCATTAACTACGACTTTTGCCTCAATAAATTAATAGTTAGTAAGGTTTTTGTTAAGTTTAGGTATTTGATAGGATTAGGGATGTAGAATATGGTCATGCACAATATGTGCTTTATAAGTACTAATAAACAGCTTATACTTTAGGAATGCTAATAAGCAACTTGTTAATAGTGAGAATTGGCCTCTGTACTAAAGTGTTACCTAAGGTTCCATGGATATTAAAGGTTCTTCATGAAAAGATGCCAATAACCTTTATTTTTAAGTGTTTAGTTGAGGAGATCTTGCTACAAAAATGTTTTTTATCCATATACTTACTGACCTGAAACACAAAATATGCATATTTTGGCGAAATATTCAGTGTTCATATACAGTACGTTCATGCTGAGAGACTCCCTCTGATTTTTCTTGCTACATTTCTGCCAATCTGTTGCTCAAAATGTGTTGAGGGAGATGTTTAAGAACACCAGTGCTGCAGTGTGAGAGCACAAAACATCTCAATGCATCATGTACAGTTATTATCTGGAAATGCACTTTGAATGCCTTTATTAAAGCAACATGGAAAGTGTAGTCATAACAGGTGCAAGGGTTTGCCTTTTTCTCAGTGCATCAGGAATTCAAATTAGCCAGTCTAAATACACAGCCATCTCCTAAGTGCTTTAGCAGAGTTTGCCTCAGTTGTAAAACTCAAGGAATGTCTTTTGGTCTCTTTTGTAGAGAGAATAGAGCTAAAGTACATTTAAATAACTCTGAACAAAGTCATTCCAGAGGAAAATCATAGAGCTCCAAATGCCTTTTTCTGTGCGAGTTGAAAAGACCTGCGGTCCTCTTGTGAAAGAGTAGCAGTTGTCTGCTGATCGGTACAAATGCTCATCTAACCTTCAAGTTTAAAAGTGTCCTCTTAGTTATTTTTACCACGTGCATAATGTGTAACGGATACAGGATCTCCAAAATACTTTTATGAGCAACAGGTGATTGTAGTCCAACAACAGCTGGTGTTGGACAACAGCTCTCCTAATATCAGCAGTTATAGGAACAGTTGTGATAATAATTACATTGGTCGTGATGATTATAACATTTTGTCATTATTTTCATGTTATATTTAGACACGTCAGTATATGTGCATTACATCGCTTAGATACTTGAAAGCAGCTAGCTTGTTTCAGTGGAACAAAGGTCAGACTCACATCTGTTGAAGCAATTTAGTGTTTTAACTGCAAACAGGAGGGCCATGTATGTGACAATTATCTGCTAATGTTAAAGCAATTACCAGAGTAAATTGATCCTAATAAACGGAAATGAATTCAAGATTTCTTCAGCATTCATGTTTTTCTAATTAAAATATTTTCATGTAAAAGGGCTTTGTTTAGAAATATCACACACACACACACACACGCACACACACTCATATATATATATATATATATATATATATACGGTTTATTTGATTTTAGCTCTGTTTCAATTGCTGTGCTTACAATGTGGTATGAATGAGGAATGTTAACATGAAACATTAATGTTTTCCACTCCCAGAGCAAAACTTAGTGAATGGTAGATAGTGAGTGACATATTTCAAAAAACATAATTTTTACACTCATAATCTATATGTCAGACATGGCTTTGATGTGGGGCAGAAGGCGGCGAATTAATGGAGCTAAGCCGCCACAATGGAGCCACACAAATGCTTTGCTGCGCAGGGAGAAACAGGTCAAAGAAAGCTTCCCTTTGATTCAAAATGTGTGTTCTGTAGAATAGAAGCTAGTAAAGAGATAAATAGTTTAATAAGCACGTAAAGTCAAATTATTGGTCAGGAGAGGATTGTTTCATATATGTAGATGTTTGAAGAATGGTATAGTTGGAGACAATAAAATGCATAATTTTCTTGTTGAAAAGATATATGAATGAGAGCGAGTGATAGGAAGAGAATCTCTTAGCAGCGAATGAATAGGCTTTGGCATGTTTGGGCCTGTAATGCTGTGATATTTGAACAGGTCACAGCTTGCTAGTTGAAGACAGGGAGCATACAGACTAAAAGAGAAAGGATTAAGAACAGGAAGTAAAAAAAAAATCACTGCAGGCCTTTCCTCTGATAGGTGCTGAGAGTGTGATATATTGTTCTGTGAATAGAGGTGTGTAGTAGTTTGGAAATGGGGCATCTGTGTTCTTTTTGAACCTGCTGCATGGTCATATAAAAGACTTTTATAGAAAACTGTTCACTTATTTTGCACAAATGTCCAAAAAGAAAATATCTTTTAATCAGTCAGCTTACATACAGTTTATATAAACATCAGACAGAGCGTATACACCTAAATAGATTTATTTTTTGTAGCATTGTCGAAACTGAGTAGGGCCATTTTTAGTTCCCAGCATGCTTTGTTAATGTTAGTGGAGTGACTAGGCTTTTCTTCCTCAAAACTCTCACTTGCCCAATTCATTGTGGTACTACATTTAGCATGCTAACATGTGCTATTGTTTGCTGCAAGTAGTTAGCTGGAGAAATTTAGCTGGGTTGCTTCAGATAGTTCACATAAAAATAAACATTTTGCTGTCATTTCCTCACCTCCATGTTGCCAAACGACTTTGGTTATTGTGCATCATGTGACTGATTATGATGTGATGAGCCCTCAAATTATATTAGAGAGCACTGTCACAGGAAGATTATCAGTGAATAACAACATCAATCTCAGTCTATTCCTCACACAAAGGCAAAGCTATATGATTGTATAAATATTACCCACAAGTCATAAGGACTTTTTTTTTGTCTTTCCTACCTATCTCCATTTGTGATTTACGAAAAAGCAACAAGGTGACTAAAATAAAGACAGAATATACATTTTTAGGTGTTCTAACTTGTTTCACCCAAGAAATTATTTGTGAGTGTTTAATAGTGAATTTTTTTCTCTCATTTCACTAAACATGAAAATACACTTTACATTCCAGAAATGTTGGGATGTATTTAAAATTTGAATAAAATGAAAACTCGTGAGCCAATATTTTATTCACAATAGAACATAGATAACAAAACAAATGTTTAAACTGAGTAATTTAAAAATGTTATGCACAAAATGAGCTCATTTCAAATTTGATGCCTGGTCTCAAAATAGTTTGGACGGGGGCATGTTTTCCATAGTGTAGCATCTCCTCTTCTTTTCAAAACAGTTTGAAGACGTCTGGGCATCGAGGTTATGAGTTTATGGAGTTTTGGTGTTGGAATTTGGGCCTTCCCTGAAATTCACGTCATCTGGAGGGGAGCATATGTCGTTCTAAAACCTTTATATGAAGAGTTCAGATGCAGATGCCGTTAAACGCCACCTCCGTCAAAAATGAGATAATGACATTGTGTACTATGTGCTGTAAGCATTCACTCATTCAACAAATATTTTTGCATCAAATCCTCTAAATCCCAGCATCAGCCCATTTCGAAATATTGTTTTGTTGGCAAAAGCCTCTAAACGCCACTTCCCTTTGGCAGCACAAGCCGTTATGTTCCGAGAACCAATTAGAAGGCGCGAATCGAATCATATAATTTCAATAGTGGCACGCTGAGGAGCCGGTTTTTAGATTCATTTTAGATTCAGATTCAGATTGAGATTTTTAACATAAAAGATGGAATACGATTAAATGGATGAGCCTGTCCTACTGACATTGAATAGCAGAAGAAAAAAATATTTACCTCAAAACTCTGCCCGTTATAAGGCAATAGAAAGTAGATACGGTGGAAATGGCTCAGTCGCAAGTGTAGCATGCACTCATAACAGTTTTTCGCGCAGTGCCGTTACTTTGAAGGAATCTGATTTGTTATACATCAAACAACAACTCTATTTCACTAACAACAAAGTCAAACAAGATGCCATTCTTCTGTCTCATACATCTGGATGTTATGCCAGATATATGTATTTTTAATGCATTTTTAATATTGGGTTGTTTGTGTTACGTCTGTTTTTTGTTGCCATTTTGTGCCATTGTGGTTATACTGTGTGAATCTTTTTGTTTTGTTTTTTATATTTTTTGGGGATTTGTGCCTGTATTCAGACAGGGTTTCTAGTTGCATCTTTAGTGATTTTTCAACTATTTACTGTCTTGTCCCAAAGAGGTGGATTTAGAGGTTTTTGCAAAAAAAGCACAAGTAGATTTAGCTGGTTTTGACACAAAATAAAATCTAACTTGTTAAAAACCAATGGTTTGTCTAAAGTGATATTTTTGAAAAAAAGTTATGTTATTCACCAACTAATTACCTAATCATTACCTTTAAAATGAAACTACTGAGCCTGATCATAAGATGATAAAAAATGCTCATTTAAAAGAAAAGAAGTCTTATAGATTTAGAGGGTTTTGCATCTGAACTCTTCATATACCTTTCAGCATTCATAGTGCCTTCAAAAACATGCAAGCTGCCCATACCATATGCACTTATGCACCCCCATACCATCAGAGATGCTGGCTTTTGAACTGAACGCTGATAACACGCTGGAAGGTCTCTCTCCTCTTTAGTCCTCTTTTTAAGAATGTTAAATTTGGACTCGTCTGACGATAGAACACTTTTCCACTTTGAAACAGTCCATTTTAACTGAGCCTTGGCCCACAGGACACAACGGCGCTTCTGGACCATGTTCACATATAGCTTCCTTTTTGCATGATAGAGCTTTAGTTGGCATCTGCAGATGATTGTGTTTACTGACAGTGGTTTCTGGAAGTATTACTGGGCCCATTTAGTAATGTCAATGTCAGAATCATGCCGATGAAGACCACAGACATCCAACAAAGGTCTTCGGCCTTGTCCCTTACGCACAGAGATTTCTCCAGTTTCTCTGAATCTGTTGATGATGTTATGTACTGTAGATGATGAGATTTGCAAAGCCTTTGCAATTTGAAGTTGAGGAACGTTGTTTGTAAAGTATTCCACAATCTTTTTACGCACTCTTTCACAGATTGGAGAGCCTCTGCCCATCTTTACTTCTGAGAGACTCTGCCTCTCTAACACATCCCTTTTATAGCTAATCATGTTATAGACCTGATGCCACTTAGCTTAATTAGTTGCTAGATGTTCTCCCAGCTGAATCTTTTCAAAATGTCTTGCTTTTTCAGCCCTTTGTTGCCCCCGTGCCAACTTTTTTTAGATCGGTAGCAGTCTTCAAATTTGAAATGAACTCATTTATTGGATAAAAGTGTAACATTTCTCTGTTTAAGCATGTGTTATGTTCTTTATGTTCTATTGTGAATAAAATATTGGATCCTGTGATTTGAAAGTCTTTTAGTTTTCATTTTATTAAAATTTAAAAAAACGTCCCAACATTTCCGGAATTCAGGTTATACCATTCATTGGGGTAAAAAGATATTGTTTTTCTTATTGAAAAAAAATGAATACGTTTACTCAGTTAGGATGCATTTAATCCATCAAGTTGATCAGTGACGGATCACAGTTTGCACAAATTAATTAAGCAGCACACCTGTTTTCAACATTGGTCACTGACCCCAAAAGCATATTTTTAAAGTGAAAAAAAAAAAAACAGACACTCACAACATCAGCGTCTATACAGACAGGATTTATTTCTATAATAGTTGGTAATTAGAGACACTTGTGAAGATTACCAAAGTGGAAAAAAATACTTTTTTTTTTATATATGGGATGTTTGGTCAGGTGCCGAGGCTGATGTGTAAATGTGTCAGGATGGGTGTAAACTATGTGCACTTAGCTCTGTCATTATGTAAGTCAACATTTCAGCGCTATCAGTGCACTCATCAGGAAGGAATGTGGCACATTTCAAGCCCATTTCAATGATGCACTCAAAGTCTTTACGATCACGCAGAGGGTCTTTTCCTGCAGCATCTCGAACTGACAGAAATGGCAAGATTGTGCCTTCTCGATTTTACAAAATGCACATGAGAGCAAAACAAATATAAAATTGTAACATAATAATTGAAAACTTTCCAGTAATAAGAGAGCCAGAGTAAAACAAACAAAAAAAGTCCTTAAATAGCAAAAGTATGCAATAGTTCCTGACGGCTGGGATCCAAGTTTCTCATTAGGCGTAGAGCATCACGGTACTTGAGTGGAGCTGTGTTAAAACAGCCCATATTGCTCTAAAAGGCCTCTTTTTTTCCCCAGTCACTCTCCGGGCCGGAGCTCTTTGCGAATCGTACATGCATTTACCATTATGCCCATCCTCATACAACTGAGCTCTTTCAGTCATTAATACAGCTCCAGCCAGCTGGCTGCAATACTCTGGTATGTCCTTTTAAAAGACATTCTCTGGAAAATATTATCTCTCCAACTCCAGCCACATACTCATATTATGGACATGAATAATTAACCCATAGGTTCAATAATTAAACACGTGTGAACATTGTCTTCTCTTTCGACCGTGTTTAAACACGTAACCCTCGGCAAGGTATCGACGTCTGGTCTGTCAAAAGGTCAACAATAATCAAGGATGCCACTTTGTGAAATATTGTATCAGGTAGACATGCGAGCCAATGAAGGGACCCATAGGTGAAACCAAGACATCTGAAAGACGTGTGAAATCTGGTTAGTAATTGTACTGTTTCAACTGCCTTTCCGTGGCATCTGCAAACAACTTAAAATAGAGCAGGGGCGGAGGTGCTCAGTTACTTAGCGTGGTGTTCGATAACACGAAGAGGGACATGCAAATATTGGTAAGGCAATTAAGGCTAGACTTGTTTGCCCTAAAGTAAAGGGGTAACCCAATCCCAGCCATTATGGGTGTGCTGCTAACGCACTTGTGAACGGCTCCAGAAGGGCATGGTTTCTCTCAGCTAAAAGGGTTAGCTCCTAACGACGAGAGGGCTCACTTTTCGTAAACAGCCTTCCTGTCCGTCATGTAAATGCTCGTGTAATGCGATGAGATTGAAAGCACCACCCTTTCGCTCTGTCCTCCTATCCCCCAGGGGCGGACAATGGACTCTCGGAAAAGCGCATTTAAAGGATACTTCATTTTTCCGCTACACAAAAAGAAGAGACTCACCTCCATTAGTAACTCTGCTCCCTTTTACTCTCAGATAGTCTCAACTCACCTTGACGAGAGCTGCACTAAACACACGGAGCTGCGCACAAACAAGCACACACATACACGCTATTAGGTTTTATCTTCCAAAGTGCAAAAGCATTTAACCAAAAGGTTAATGGTGTCATTTGAAAATGATTCAACCATATATTTTTGGATTGAATTTCACATCTGCTGCAGCGTTATGCGGTTTCTTGTTCTTTTAAAGTAAAAGTTCACTCTAAAATACTCTCAATATTTACTCACTTGTAAATACTGCTTTCAAGGAGAAATTCTGAATAATGTACTCATCGCTTATTTACATGTAACTACAAATGAATTGATGCTTACTGAAGAAATTAAGAAAAGAACCAAGCAATTATGAGAAATTTGGGTTACACTTTATTTTAAGGTGTCCTTGTTACAGTGCAATTATACATTTAAATAGCGAGTAATATTAATTAACAACATGTTCTTACTATATGGGTAGCGTTTGGATTAGGGTTTGGCCTAGGGTTACTTGCATGTAATTATGCATCATTTATTGTTGTTATAATAGTAAGTACATGTAATATGTGTAACAAGGACACCTTAAAATAAAGTGTTGCTGACATTTGTCATAGTTTTAAGTGTGTGATTAGTTCTATTGAATCGTTCTTTTGAGTTCAGCTCATTGATTCAATGATCTGGTCACAGCGGTTAATAATTCACTGGAGGGAATGGTCGTTATTTATTTTGCCTGAAGTTTTGAGCTGTTTCCAACAGCATTAAAATGATAGTAAAATATAACATATGAACTGCTTTTATGAAATTATGATACTTCTTATGGTAATTTGCATCCTTTTTGAAGCATAAAAGCCAACACTGGTAATAATAGGAATTGTTTCTTGAGCATCAAATCATCATTTGACACTGAAGACTGGAGTAATGGTGGCTAAAAATTGAGGTTTGCCATCACGACTTACATTTTAAAATATTAAATAGAAAACAGATATTTTAGAATGTAATAATATTTCACAATATTATTGTTTTAATTGTATTTTTGATATTGTATTTTGATATATATATATACCATCTCACACTGTCTAAAGTCTTTCAGCTGTTTCTGAAAGACCTCCGCCTCTTTCCCACTTCAGGGGGGAATGAGCAAAAAAAAAACCATGACCAATCCATACCCAGGCCCAATTCAGCTATTTATGGCAGTGTGTTTTCTCAGACTGGGCTTCTGAAAAGCCTTTCTGAGCCTTCACTCCCTTTGGAGCATTCAGTGAGGGAATGTGGTAACAATAATAATGCATTAAGCCAGTCGTGGCTCGCGACAACACTCAGTGCGCCATCTCTTAAGTGCTGGGCTGGTCGGTCAGCCCCTGAAAGCATGGCCGACTGCAGACAGACTCCTACAGCGAGACCAAAGACACACTCACAATACGTTCACAATGAAAAGGTTTCATAACCGCCATCGCTATGCAGGGACTAAACCGAAAATGCCAGTGTAAAGTGGGATCATTTGAAGTTTAAACTTCCTCTGGGTTTTTTTTTCTTTGTGTGTGTGTATGTGGGTGTGTTCATCAATCAGATCCCCACTGAGGGAAATAAATACACTGGTGTTTCTGATAGATTTTTCACTGCGCTTCGGTGGGTAACTGCATGTGTACGTCTCCCTGATGAAGTGCAAGAAAGGCCCAGGCTGAGAAGCCCAATCTGAAAACCTCAGCAGCAGGGCTGACGTGCAACACATTTACCCAGAATCTTTTCATCTGCTGCTACCCACTAATTTCACCAATTAGCAAACACCACCCCAGAAAATGAAAATATCAAGCAGCTGCAGGATCACATAGCAGTTGTATTAGCATTAGAGGAACTAATTTAAGTGCAGTGCAACAAAAGAGGGAAGTAACAAAGTTTCTAAACAAATGTTTGTTTTTAAATAGCTTAACTCGTTACGAAACAGGGAACACATATTGCTAAGAACATTTAATTAATAATTCACAAGACAAAAATAACAAATGTTTAGAGGAAGTAAAGTCAAAATAAAATGAGTCTCAGTGTGGCTTACCAGGATGGAGATCTCTCTTCTGAGCTAAGAGAGGAGGGACGGGGCCAGAGCCCCTGAACAGAGGGCTGAACCTTCCATAAGAACAGCAAAAGGTCACCAAATGCTTTCATTAATCAGCCAGAGTCAGCCTAGATGTCGAAAAGACCCCTTGTTAGAAATTCTGCAAGTCTTCTTGTCTCTCTGAGTGCACTAGAGGATTTTCTAACAATGCTTCAACTCCCAGTTCAGGGCTAATGCCATAGACTCCACATTAAGAGCAAAGGGCCTATAAATTTACGGTTCTTTTTTAATGTCTTGTGAATGTTTTATTTGTTATATAAAATCTGAATGTACAATACACTCTTTATAAAAGGTTTCAAAAGGATTTTGGCAGTAATGCCATAGAAGAACCATTTTTGGTTCCCCCAAAAACCTGTGAAGAACATTTTAAAGAATCTTTTGTGAAATGGCAATGTTCCATGAATGTTAAAGCTTCTTCGTGAATGTCATTATCCATATCAATGTGCCAAAAAGTGTTGAAACAGAGGTATTTACATGTAGGTGTTTGTGCTTTCAAATGGTTACATGAGGTAATTCAGATAAATAACCCAATAAATAAATAAATAATGGTTAATGGGGAGCAAGAAAGGGGAACTGGACTCAGAAGATGTTGCAGGTCAGACTCAAACGTGCATTACCCATATGAGCACCACAACATGCTAGGAAATAGATACTACAGTACAGCTTCAGGATGGACTGGCTTTAAGTAGGCAGAAAGTGTAAGGAAGACATGGAAAACATATGGGAGAGAGAATGGAAGATCATATAGCAAATTAATTCTCTGCTTCAACAAGCAAATTAATGCTGTGCCTTAACAAGACATTGTTTTAGCCAGCTTTTTCTAGCTCGCAAAACAAGTAAGAGTGGAGGAAAGGAGAGATAAAAAGAGAAAAAAAGAATAATTATCACTTTACCTATTAATAAAGCATTTGAAATTGGTTCTTTTGGGTTTCTTTCTGAAACACTGCAGCTGAGAGAATGTGTTAGCAATGACTAATGTTTCACATTGTTAAATATATCTATTAATGATTTTTCTAGGAGGCTTTGAAGTTGAGACCATTAAAGAGCTGTAAATCACCAAACTGTCTGCCCAAGAGGCTGCATGAGTTTGCTTATCTCTGCAATTACATGAAGGGGAGTCGGATCTGCTTAGGATCTATCTGGCCATTCCCATCTCATCCCACACACACCTCATAGTCTCCGACCTGTAACATATATTCATTTCTCTTTGGATGCCAGAACTTGACCCTGCCTGAATTCCTTAACCCATAATGGTTTTTCCCAGTGATTCGTGATAACATAGTGGAGCATATAATGCCCTGGAAACTACCATCTCATTCTGTTCGGTCTATGTGACTATAAACATAATATATTGTTTCCTTAGATATTTATGGTAACAGTCAAATGTTTGGACACACCTACTCATTTCTTTTTCTTTTTCTTTTTAATTACTATTTTCTATATTTTAGAATAATAAAAATGTCACTGAAACATATAAAATGAAACAATGGGAATTATATAGTGACTTTGCAAACAAAACAAAACAAAATCCATTCTCCAGACTTTCTGCTTTAGGGTTGCAAACAAAACAAAACAATGATTTGTAATGACTGTCATAATCGACATTATTTGCACAACAAATTTCAAAAATTTCAGCAAAAGTCTTCAGATCAAAAGGTTATGATTATTAGAAACATGAATTAAGTCAAGGGTTTCCAGACCTTTGTTTTTGATGGTGTATGTGTTTTGGGAGTTAAAAATGTGGGGTTGTTGTATGTCAGTGCAAGTCACAGGTTACAGTAAGACATGACCTGATTTAAGGTGCATCTGTGCAGCAAATATTCATCATTTCCTTCAACAGAGGAAAGAGCGGATCTAGTCTAGCTGAAAGTTCAGCTGACATCTGCAGAGTGTGACAGCAGCCGAAAACAGACCAGTATCTTACTGAAGAAAAACCTTGAATTAACAGAATCATAAGGGTGAATGTTCTATATAATATATATATATATATTTATAAACATGTCTGTTCACTTCTGAATATTTCTTCCCAGTTTTATCAAAAGTTGAAGTGTGTAATTTCTGCACTAATACCATCACCAAGCAGGATATAAAATTAAGACTGCTTTTAAGCAGGTTCTCCTGGGATATTCATTTGTCTCTCATTGGTCAACAAATCAGTGTTGCTATGTTAAGCTGGTCGAGATGTTGTAATTTGTTGTAGGCCAAAACCTGGAAACAAGTTAAGAATTTTCCCATTTCTAGCTTCATCCTCTGAAAACCAATAGGTTAACTTAAGCTCAATATTTTTTCATGCTTTATTACATCAGCAGTACTATCTTGTGACTAAGCTTACTTGTCTTTTTTTAAAAAGTGGCTAAATGGGACTTAATATAAACTGATCTATTCACTAGTCCAGTTTTATAGCCTGATTATGTTGCTAATCACACTCTTGAAAACTATTTGCTTAACTCAAACTTTCAGGGAAAATATTTTTAAAATAAAGAGTTGTTGAAAGCTTAGTGATGTTGAAGTCATCTGAAGTGGTTTATAGATTATGTTATGCCAATGCATATGTCTTTTTTACTTCTGTGCTTTTGTTGAGGGAACCAAGGTTATGATAACTTCCGGGTTGGCCTACAAAATACATTGTTCGCAATTCTCAGGGAAAATGGCTTATAGGCATCTCTGAATATTAAAGACAGATAAGAGAAAGTATTTTAAAATAAAAAAAAATCACACACTACCTTTAAGGACTTTCAGGCTGTAAATGCACAAGAAGCTACCTCAGGTTGATTGTCTGTCTGAGTTACCAAGTGCTTTTAATTCTGTGGGATGCAGCTGCGGGTGATGGATGTTAGCTGAGTGTGCACTAAAAGAAGAGACCGTCATTAGGCAGAAAACAGAGCCTTAACCACAGCCCCTCTGTCTGGCATTTCTTCTCATTCACTCCTCCTGACCTTTACATATAATTAAACATGTAGTTCAAGCAGACTCAAATGGACCCCAAAGAGGTTTCTCTTTTGCCTGTGGCTTATCCCTTTAGAGCTCACGCTTATATATTTATTTTCTTCTGTGAGAGTTTGCAAGCTGGCTCCCTGGTTAACTGCCGTCACTGTTTCACAGAGGAGTCAGAACGGTGGCGCGTGAGCTGGAAAGCAGGTTTGTTTAGGTGCACAAAGGCAGACTGCAGCCTCTCTCTTGTAATGAACGCAGTCATAAATATATGCATGCCTCTAATTAGCCACCATGTCATAGAGGGGCTGGCGATGCCGCCGGTGGTAGGAGGAGAGGAGGGGGAGGCAGAATTAGCAAGAGGCCCAGGATGGAGCTTCCATGCCGGGGTTTGTGAGGCGGCGCTGGCCCTGGGTGGAGGGAGATGGCCTTTGAGCAGATGCTACTCCTGGTGTCAACTGGCTGGGCCCTGATCGGCAGCCTTCTGTTAGTTAATCTATTAAGCCCTGTCTCGCTGGGGCCTGCTGGGCACGGGATCGACAGGGTCAGCCTAAAAAATAATAATTAGCAAACTTCACAGAGACATGATATTATTATCCGTCTGTTTTTTAACTGTATTTGACACAAACATTAATGCATTTATTTATTATATAACTTATTTTGAACTCTGGTAAGTCTTTGGGGTCAAAAGGAAGCTGTTTTGTTATACAGACAAAGTTTAATGGATCGTGTGGGTGTTTCTTAAACTATTTGTGCATTTAGCCCTGTAGACGTTTGGAAATAAACTTTCTTAAAAAACTTTTCACATTCTGAATTATTTATATTAATTCATTTATCCTCTAACATATGAAAATAATTTCTACCACAGTGTTATCTCTGTCATCATTTATGTATTGTATTTTATAACATTCTGTGGCATATTTAGAATAAAATCACATTTTTGCTCACTGAAGTTTGATGATTTTTTTGTTAATGTGATGTGTTAAGCACCTTAAAGGGATAGTTCACCCAGAAATGAAAATTCTATCATTAATTATTCACCCTCATGTTGCTCCAAACCCATAAACCCTTTGCTCTTCTTCGGAACACAAATTAAGATTTTATAATGAAATCCGAGAGCTTTCTGACCCTGCATAGACAGCAACGCAACTACCACATTCAAGGCTCAGAAATGTAGTAAGGACACAAAAAGTATTCTTGTAACTTCATAGCAATACGGTTGTACAACTGATATCTTCATTTATGTGCCGAAGACAGACATTAATGACAGAATTTAAGGCTAAATGAAGGCTAATTTGAAAGTTAACATTTGATGTATCCTATAAATGCACATAAATGACACATTCAGACCATTGCATTATTTTACAAATTACAGCTTTGAAAATGATAGGCAATAAAAATATTTACCTGTGTTTTTTTCATCTCAAGCACTGATGAAATTATTGGTCATGGTGGAAATGATGCTGAGGAACTGCGGACAGTTATGCAATTTGTGTACATTCTCAATAAATGGAGAACAATTATTTTACTCTTGTCCGTTCAGATTATCGCTTTTAAAATGTAATATAAGGAATTTTAAGGGTTTGATGTTGAACATCTGGCTGCAAAAAGGGCAAACCAGTAAAATCTAATAATAAATTCATAGAAATAAAAAGTTTCCAACACAGTGTAAATGTGACCTTCATGTAACCAAAAGAAAAAAAAAAGTTGAAATCTGGTCGTTTTAATAAAAATTAACCCCAGGGACAAAAAGTGCCTGGAGTTGAAGAAACACCTTTGTGCTATATTACAGAAACACCTATATAGATATTTATATGCAAAATAATTTTATTTAATTAATGCAGTGTTCAGTTGCACATTGATCGTGCAACCGCTAAAATGTGACTTTGACAAAAGCCAGGATAAGTGTTCAAGCATACCATGGTGTGCACACATACATCCCCCAGGTGTTAATTCAGCATAAACTGCCTAATAAGTCCATCACAAAGAGGCAGCGCTGCTGGGCCTTCTGCTTCCCTCTGGCTTCATGCCAGAGCACAACTCAATCTCGTCCTGCCCAACTCACACCAAACTACACGGCCAACACTTACATAGATGAGAGGCAATTACAATGATTACCAAACATCTCATACAGGTATAATAGTCTCAAACTTGTGATTAAATCTGAAAATGTGCCTGATTATGATTTAGATGTTCTAGTATTAGAGAAAAAAAAATCACTGGTTATGGATATGAGTGAGACTGTGACTACATTAGTGACAGTAATTACCTACTTTAGCCATTAGTTGGGATCATCTGATGGTGGCCGAACCAGTGAGGTCACATTTTTTTTAGATGAAATTATAAAGTGCTTCCCCCTTAATCAAATGAGACACAACACATACTGCCCGTGCCTCGTGGCAACAGGATTTATTTATAGTCCCCCAAACCCAAATGACCAGTTGGTTTAATTTAATAGAAGCCAACAGGATTATACACAGAAACAAATTACCTAAGTGGTGCTATTGGCCAACCGAAATCTTTAACAATAATGGAAACCATGGACATGATGTCTGGCTGTATTATTTCATTACCGCACTTGGCCTCTGCATCTGTTGGGCGGTTACCAACCGGACATGATGTGTAGCTCAACATGCAGTTGTTGGCCCAGAGGGACAAATGGCTCTTCCCAGAAGCAAACAGGCCTGCGAAGATCCTCAATTAGTCAGTCAGATCCGGGTCCTGATGGGGGGTGGGAGTGAGGGTGGATATTCGGACCCCCCTGAGGGACTCCAGACGTCTGTTTGTTGGCAGCTTCTGTTGAGGAATTTGCTGGCTCTTGGTTCTCTGACACCAAAAGTGCCAAAGTATTCAAAACCACCAGGGCGATCGAGTCTTGAATTTTTCTTCTGTTGACGTATTACACGAATTGATGAAAAATGCTGCTCTACTACATTAGAACTCGAGATCGGAGCACTTTCTTCTGCTAAGAACACATGTGATTCTACATGACCAAGAGAGAAAGCACAGAGGAGCGTAAACATACCTTTCAGAGAGCGCCGCCCAGACATACATGACTGAATTTAATAACGTTTAATCTCAAAACTGTGTGTGTGTCATTACCCGAGTGACCGATCGCAGGTTTGAGAGTGTGGTCAGCGGGTCGGGAGGAGAGAAAGAGGCTCCTCTCACTTCAGCGATTCTGCAGCATATAATCAGATATCGGCGAGAGGGCCACGGAATGCTAATAGATGTAGCTCTAAATTATTTTCCTCTTTAAAAGAGTTGTGCTTGTGACATGTTGTTTTTATCAAGGAATGCAATTATACTTCAGCCTTAATATCTCAGCGCTTGTCACAGCCCGGCGATGCTTGCCAACTGCAATCAGAAATAACTCTGTCCCTTCAACTTAATGAATAACAAGTACTAGGCCATAAACTTGTAGTCATCCTCTACCCAATCACATTGTCTTGAGTAATTAAAATTATTAGCTTAATTAGCTTAATTAACTAAATTTGACTACAGGACATGGCCATATGGTGGAGCAAAACAAAGATGGGAGCTAATTAAAGTTAAAATAATGCAGGTTTTAATTAACTCAACCCTTAGGCATCAACATTTTCAAATTTATCCAAGCTGATAATTAAAAAGTCCTCTTGCCCAAGCAACATTTCTTCTCTGAGCTAATTAAATCTGGAAATGAATTAGCAACATGACGCTCCAAATATTAATTCCTGCTAGAAGATGACTTCACTTTCTAATGAAATTAATTAGGTGCACTGGACTTTCAATCCGACTCAGGCTGTGTCCATGAGCGCAGACCCCATGTAATCAAGTACTGGGCTACGGGCCCCAGGGCGGAAATTTACAATTGTAATGAACACTCTTTAACTATGTGCCTCTCTTAATATACCAAATGAACATGTAGATATATTTATGCCAAGGGCATCCTCGTGTTGTGCCAGAGCTGTGGTAGCAGTTAGTTAAAATCATTTAAAAAAAAAGAAGCTTTTCTCTTTCCTCTCGCGTCGTGAATGTGCATGTGCACCAGATGTAACAACAAGTTTGCTACTGTGTCACGTCTGTGTATGCAAGAGGCCCGTCAGAATGCTAAAAAACACACGACAAGGCAATAAAAAGGTGTTTTATAAAATCTCTGTTTCCGTGCACTTTATATACTCTGGCATATCTGTTAAACAAACTTCATTAGCTCACCAATATAGGAGCTAATTAAACACAATGCATTGTTCTCTGGGCTCTTCCTATCTTTAAAAAAAAAACTGCATGCAAAGAAGTCATCAAGCTCGAGACGTCTCCTTTGGAAGGGCATCATCAAATGCAAATGCTCCTCTTTGCGAAGGGGTGACTTTTACAAGCGCGGGCATGAATAAACTATTTGATGGCGCAATATTCCAGCACAAGGCATCATCTGCTCTGTTTCTTGCCTCTTTCACAGCTTCAGACCACAGATTTGCATAGATACAATCTCCAGATTCAAATTACAATTTAGACTCATTCCGGAAAGCCGTCACTGTATCTGCCATTGCTTATCTCTGCGCTGAGGCTCCGAGAGGACAAAGTGGATGTCTCTCAAGGATTCCTTTGAATTTATCACCCTTTTTTGAGTGTTGTTTTATTACATTTGCCATCAGTTGAACCGTGAATCAATTTAGCGACACAATGCACACACCCAGCTGCTAAGCAAATAGCTAGATGACAAGACAATATTTACTCGAGATTGTGCATGATTTATGGAAGGCCTTTGTGTTTTTCACCTAAGCTTATGTCTAATAATTGTCTGCATTCTTGGCCAATTGTGAGCCAGCTCATCTAGGTGTTATCCATCACTGTGGCAGACACACAATTGCAGTGCCCAACACAAAGAGCGTGACCCCCTTAATGTGCTTTGTCAAAGCAATCAGCCTCGAAATAATGGAGACCTGCTTATCCATCCTTTGAAATGTTATCTAGGGACAACCTACTGGGAGACCTTATTTTGTAGCTCTACTGACCACAGGAACTGTATGACTTAGAAACATGATTTGGTATTTGTGTTTTTTTTTTAAGTACCAGAAAGGTACTTTTTTTTCATCTCTTGCTCATGGAGCTTTAAGGGGTTAATGATGTGAAGCAGATTTTCTTGTTCTGTTAATTTATTTGATTTTTTTTTTGTTTATATTTTTGTTTATATATTTGACAAAATGTGAAATGTATATCTCTGATGAAAGCAGCAAAATGAATTAAACTGTAAACCGTGTAATGATTTATTGCAGCCAACATTAACCCTGTAGCTCCCCATGACTGTCAATAAGTCTCTTAAAATATCAAATAATTTTACACTTTTATGAGGTGTGACTCCTCAAAAACCTTGATATTTTTTAAACATTAATTAAGAGGTGTACACACATGCATCTTCAAGGTGTGGGAAATAAATACTTTTGACTTGAAAGATGCACCACATTTTTAGACTCATTACATTGAAACATTTTAGTGTAAAGGTTTTTTCAAACCTGTACGAAACCAACATGATTATGAAGAGTACATGGCACATGTGTTTTAAACTAGAGTTTTAGATTTTTCCTTTTCTTTATCATTGACACTCTTGTGCGTCCCTAAGACATTTACGAAATTGAAATAATTGTGTTTACAGGATCTTCCACCACTGCTCAGTCAACACAAACATCAAACATTTTTGAAGAGTGACCGCTGTTTGATTTTGTGATTTTGAATTTTTAATGCATTCTGGTGGCAAATTTGATCCGCTGTGCAAATAATTTCAAATAGCATTATGCTGCATGTTGACAAGCGTAGCGACAATCCGAGAACTTGTGTTCATGCTGAGCACTGTGAAGCCAAGAACATACGAGAGCAAAAAAAACAGATGAGACTTACAACAAGCTAATAAGATCCCCCTTAATGTGATCTAGTTCGAGACATTAGTGAATTTCAAATTAAAGGTACAGCTGGCGCAACTTGCTATGTGCCCCACACAAATAGAATACTTACATCAATCAGGCTGCATGTGAAGTGCCATTGGAAGTGAGTTTGATGCTTGTTAGGCCCCACATCAAAGACATATCGCATGCCCAAAAGCCATTTAGGTCCCAGGGAGCCAGTCCCTCTCACATCTCCTCTGCTCACTCTCATGTAGTTTCCCCTACTTAAAAACCATTAAAATGTAAAATATCATCTAGATGCCCTCTCTGTTCAGTTTTCATTATTTAAGAGACTCACACACTAAAACCAGAGAGGGATGGTTTCCTGGTCTCAGAACTTGGTAAACAAGAGCTTCACTTTACTTGAGAAAACAAGAGTATCCACCATAATTATCGGGGACAAATGGGGTCTGAATGTCAACAAGGTGTTTTTTCAGACTTCCAGACAAAAGCTCTGAAAAAGCAAAAGGGCTTTTGATTATGTTTCTGTTTACAGTGTGACATTTCCAGTGATCTTTGGTCATCACTCAGGGTATGTTTAGGCCTCTGCGGATCTGCATCAACTGTACAAAGGCACAAAGGATTAATCAGAACCAATGCCAGTGTTCGCAGATTCCTGCTGGGAGTGAACGGAGGCTACTTGCACATTAATGCAATGTTAGAGAAAGAAAAATAGATTAGAGGCATCACAGTCCGGCTCGTTCAATCAAATATTTAGCTTGGCTCAAGTTAAAGGGGGAGGGGGGGGGGGGGGGGGGGGGGCGAGAAACAACTCGTGAAATTATGGAGTCCAAATTAAAAGCCTGATTCATACGCACTGTTTGTGTGGCTGTCGGCTGTGTTGATGTTTAGATCTGAGGGTTGATCGTGCCGTTCCTTTGTGATGTTCTCTGCCCTAACACTTTTAAGCATGACTAAGATCAGGTGGAATGGATCACGGCAGTGCATTTCTCCAGCGATTCCTTTTAAGACAGTTCAGTAGAGCATGTGCTTGCGTTGAACTTTAAAAGGGCATTAAAAATGGCTTGGGGCTCTCCTATGGTGAAGCCTTGTTGAATATTTCTAAGTGATGCTTTTGGAAATGGAAGAGCTACATCAGCTCTCGCTCGCTAGCCCCGTGAATCCATCCTTTGCTTTAATAAGATCGGATAGCACAAAGCGCTCATTCTCCAGAACCATCATCGCACATACCTGACGGGAGAGAGGTTCCTGATGCAGCTCTTCAGGGCGTAGGCTAAATGAATATTAGCATTAGTCTTTCGGAGAAACCTTCCCGGCCTCAAGCAGCAAAGGTCAGTACATGACAGGGTTAAAAACCCTCTCTCACAAACCTCGCACCACTATAATTAGTAAAGGAGTGACTGCACAAATAGAGCGAGAATGTGGTGTGAGGAAATATACGGCATAAAAACAACCTTTCTCAAAGCAGAAGATAAGTTCTTATCTTAATCTACCGACTCCACTAGTTTAATTCATCAGACTGGACTTGCTGAGGAGGAGAGAAAAACAGGTTACTGGTTGCCAGTGTTAATAGGGACATCTTTTAAGTCTTGGAGATAGTTCGCGAGGGTTATGGTTGGGAGGAGGCGGGGTATGTGTTGGTCCTTCGAACGTTTGGCGACAACGCCAATGTGAGTTGCGTTCCTCGCAAGTGGTATCCCTGCTAAGAGCCACTAATTAGCGCCTTATCACCCGCCAAATAGCTGTGTGCCACAGACAGAACCGGCCAGTTAGAATATTTATAGTGTTGGTCCTGTGACTGAACATTAAGAGTCTTCGGAAAGTGTTCAGCCTGTGCCATGTTTTATGGGGTAGTGAGAATTGTGGCACACATTATGGTAGTTTACACCCCTGAAAACCCTTAGCCAAAAGAATTTTCCAGATTGAATGTCTCAGTCAAAAGCATTTGTGGAATAATATTGATTATTTAAAAAAAAAAAAAAATGTTCCTTCATTATCTTATTAAAAAATAAATGAATAAATAAATACAATTATAGTGAGGCACTTAGAACAGAGTTAAATATGGCCACTTTTTGGTGGCTTTAAATGCAGAAATGTGAAGTTATATGCAGTATGTATTATTTGAGCTGTACATTTTTTCAAGTTTTATAGTTGTTTTAGAGTTTTAGGCATTATGTTAACATGACAATGAAGTAAAATTGGATTGAACTTTATACAAGCAATTTTTGACATAAAAATCATACTGACATGCACATTGTTTACATCTTGCTATATACATTTGATACAGTGAGAATGTTTATAGATTGCCCACTTCCATAATTGCCTCACTGACTTAGCTTTTTTAATAAAAGGAGAGAAAAGTAAAAATTATTTTTGTGGCAATCAATACTACAAGTCCTGTTAATTGAACTTAACTTGTATTAAACCTGGAATATCCCTTTAAAATCAATGAGTGAAAACATGTGTAAAGGTACCATTTCATTATTACTACAGGCGAGATAATGAAGCGCTCAAAAAATAAAACCATCTTCACAGGAAGATAACATAATTAAAAGAAAATTTCAGTCAAGTACTCAACAAATTCAAGGATCTTATTCTTCTCAATCTCTAATGAGAATCGCTGTTTTAGGGGAGAGCAGATTTGTTTTGACCTCCCTCACCTTTCAGCATTTGCTCTACACCAGAGCCAATTAAAATCACACCAAAGACACACTTTCTCATGGCACCTTCCCCCTTAGCAACAATTACTTCCTGAAAGTAAATAATACAACTCTGTTCACACCCCGAAGCATGGCCAAACAAATGTTCCTCTGTCTGTCCAACTATTTAGCTCATGGTAGGGTTGTTTTTTTATAAACACGCTGACTAACTGAGCTTAAGATCTCACACACACAGTCTGTCTAATTTGCAGCACTATGCATTACATTGGTGACATAATGAGACCAGCTGCGTCTCTGTCAGTCCAGAACGTCCACAAACACACAGTGCAAAGCCATTGCTGGACCAGTACGGAAGAGATTAAATGAGGAAGAATTTCGAAAGAAGAAAAAGAACTGACAAATGTTCTGCTTCGGTTGACAAAAGAGGTGAAAAAAGTGTCAAATGTGTGAGGGCAAATCTCTTAAGATTAATTTGAAGCTTGCTGGATTGTGATTCCGTTTTTTTAAATTAATTTTAGAATTATTTTAACTGCTTTGTTAATGCATTCCTAAAGGGATTGAGCTGCGAGCTATTTTTTTTCTCTTTTCTTCCTTTTTCCTTTCCCAAGCAGTGAACAAAAGCTCTACACATCTCTCTTGACATTCACACAACTCTAAATTTGCCGGTGTCGGAGTGCAATCGTTCATGTCGGGTGAAATTTGTCTTGCAAGAACACCGTGTTACTTGGAGATGATTTCTGTGTTCGGGTGAGACAACTTGACAGAAAATCTTTGAGATTTCGGGAATAATAATGATGGAAGCAGAATTAAGTGAGGGGTGTTGGAGACTACATCCCAGCACTTTGAGATACTTTTAACATATAAATTGCTCTTCATCCATCCACCCGCTCTGTTAAATCCATCAAAGCCACCTGCAAAATGACACTGAGTTTGTGAAGACATAAAAAAAGAGAAAAAAAAAATCAAAGAAACCACAATTTTACAATCACCTCCGCTTTTTAAAGGATTCATCCAGAAGGTGCAGCACCCTGCAGTGGTCTGAGTCATTGTTGTTTCAGAGGTGATATTATAGCAGATGAGAAATATCGCCACTCAAAGTCAGCGTAAAAGCCTTTTTCAGGCTTTAAGCCCATCATGTGTCTGTGTTAGTGACGATATAGGGGTAGAAGCCGTAGGACCAATGGGCTGATCCTCTTTCCCTCTAATGTGTTTTGAAAGGGCAGTTGAGCTCCATGCTGGAATGAGAGTGACATTTAGTTTCAGTCCCTCAGACACATGTTTTTGTCAGATGGCCCACACAGCGAAGCTGCTGAAAAACTAGACCATGCTGCTAAAGATACAAAAATCCAAATAAAACAGGCTGGATGCTTTTAAGGTGCTTCCAAAGACAGCTCTCTGGATTTGTGGAGCCTGGAAATAAAAATAAAAATGCAATAATCATGAAAAAGGACCCCTCAAGTATAAAAATGATTGCTTAAAAGAATGCATGAGACCACTGTAATTGTGAAGAGCTTTAATAAGAGACATTAAAAAAGCAAAAATATAAACTTTTATCTTAATTCATCTAATTTTTAACTATATTTTTCACACCTCCACACACCTACAATGATTATGTTGTAATTTTTTATTTTTTGTAAAATATACATTATTTTAAAATATACAATGATTTTTATATTATAGAAAATATACTCTGCCCCCTATGCCTAAACCTAGCCCTCACAGAAAACATACTGTGTTTGAACATATTATATATATAAATAATAATAATATAGTATGATTCATTAGCAATTTCAGTTTTAATTATTAATTTCAATTTCCTTACATATATCTATATATATATATATATAAGGAAATTAATTTCAGGTAACACTGCACAACACTGCTTGTATATTTATTAAATTAAATTAAATTAAATTAAATTAAATTAAATTAAATTAAATTAAATTAAATTAAATTAAATTAAATTAAATTAAATTAAATTAAATTAAATTAAATTAAAACATTTTCGGTCATTCTTTTCCATTAACTGACAATGAATGGTGACTGTGTGCATGGTGAAATTATGCAGAATTACACTATGTTAAATCTCTATGAAATCCTAATTAACACATAAAATATAATTAAATAATATAAAAAACTATAATAAAAAATCTTGTGTGCAAGTCTTCTGAAATAATATAAAAAAAATAATTAAAAACCATGTGTACACATCGACTGAGACTATATGATATCTTTGTGTGAGGCATAGACCCAAATGTAATTTTCACATATTTCATGTTTCTGTCTGTGTATGTGCGCTTGTGTGCTTTATATATTAAGGAATGAATTGCAGAATTGCTTTAAATTTCATGTTAATTTTAAATAATGTCTTGGCAGTTGTTATCCATTCAGTGACAATGAATGGTTACTGAAATTACTCGGTGTCAAAATGTATGCATAATCACTATAAAATGATTAGTAAAATAATATTGTGTGTTAGTTTACTAAAGCTTTGTATGAAGGAAGAGAACCAAATTAAAGTAAATAGAATTGTTTGGAACATCAGAATTTTCTTTGGGTGAACTAATCCTTTACTGTTCTCTGATTGTCACTGTTATTGTAGTTTGTTTAAATGAGCATCAAGCTAGTAGACGTGTAATAAGTTCACCTTACTTGAGCAATGTCATGATGTGCGAGTAAATAGTGAAATAATTCAACCCTTGTTTTGCCCTGTTGCACTGCTCGCTGTGAGTACATATTGTATATGAATCTTAAGTTATAATGTGCTCATTAATTATGGCCCAACCCTGGGTGCTGGCCTGCTTCAGCTACGAGTTAAAGACAAGACGTCACCTTCCATGGAGGGTAAACCAAAGAAAAAAACACACATGGTTTTAAAATGGGATCAAGGAGCGATCTTAGAGCATCACATTACCAGCATATAGCGATTCCCCATCCAGGCCTGTCCTGCATGATGTACGTAACACGGCCGTATCTTCCCCCAGCAGAGCTCTGATTGTTTTGATACTTTTATTAACGTGTCCTCAATCATAAATCACACTAGCAGGGGCTGCAGCCAACTGCAGCTCTCTGCATCAGATTACAGGTGAAAGACAAAGTTCTCTTCTCTGGCTCTCTAACCCACAACACCCAAGAGGTGACTTGGTAATATTTAAAGTACAAATATGCAGTGAAAAACTGTATTGAATTGCAATCCATCAAGTTTTTTATTTAGATACAAATATATAAAAATGCGCTGAGCTGAGGAGAATTTTTGCGTCTGCGATGATTCAATGACATGCTTACCCTCCGAGCTTCATCTGTTTTTATCAAACTGGGAGACAAAACCAAGGGGACAGGCTGCAAGGCCTTTCTGCAACGTCAGGCCTCTGTGTCATATTGCTTTAAATGACCTCTACGGACATCAGCCCCTGTTACTGTGGATCTCCTGATGGTATCTGGGCAAGCTGAGCATCGTTTTAGAACTGTTTAAATCGCAATGGCGCATCTATTTGCATCACAATAAACTACAGTGTGCTCTTGGTACGTCTGTAACATCTGGTAAGCAATGAGAGGTCAGGTAATTCAATTTAGGATTTTGGAGGTGGTGGACACTAAAATCTGACTTCTGGTTATTTTGGTCACTCTTTCTTCTTCTTCTTCTTCTTTTTATTTGACAAAATTGAGTAGTGAATACACTCAATTTGTCAAGGATAACACAATAAATTTGAAAATAAAACTTGTTTCCATCGTGGTCCTTCGGTAAAAATGTTTTTTTTTTTTTTTCATAATAATGTACTTTGGTAATACTAAACTAAACTAAAATAGGAAATAGTAATTTTAAATTGTATATTGGATTAATCCAATAAATGCAGAACTGTTGAACATCAGAGACTTATTTAAAAAAACATTCAAAAAAATTAATAATAAAAAAAGGTCGAAAATAATGTTTATTCTTTTTTATTTTAAAATATAAAAGCTAGGGTACTAGGGTAATAGGGTAACTCCTTTTAAAGCAAAAGGTACTTTTATCCCACCTTTGAATCGAAAGGCATCTATTTAAACTTAATGCAGACTCGTTGAACATGATGTTGAATCTTTACTGAATGACAAAAAAACACTGATAAGATTCGATAAGAGAGGAAAGAGACGCACTGTATGATTTACAGAGTGATACATCAATTGTGATTAAACCAGCAGATAAAGGGGGAGCAATTGTCATTCAGAATAATATTGATTATGTGCAGAAATGTGAAAAACAACTTTCAGATTTGGAATTTTACAAAAAACTTTCAGGGGATCCTACTCAAATGTTCAAACATAAAATTCATTCTGCTCTTGCTTTTATGTTTCAAACTGGTGAAATTACTAAAAGAGAACTTGATTTCCTAAAAGTTAAGAATCCTGTTATATCTACTTTCTAAACCTTACCAAAGATTCACAAACGTCTTGAATTACCTCCTGGCCGTCCAACAGTGGTGGGTATTGGCTCTTTAACATCTTCAATATCCACTTTTGTGGATTTCTTTTTAAGACCCTATTGTGAAAAAATGCCTTCCTTTTTAAAGAATCCCACTCATAAGTTGTCTTTCATTGACTCAATTAATCCAATACCCGAAGACGCATTATTGGTTTCTTTGTATACATGCATACCTCATTAAGGAGGCATTGAATCTATGATTCATTTTTTGTCAGAACTTGTTGATTCAGTCCCCTCTATAAAATCAATTGAAACATTATCTGAGATGATTCTTTCTCATAACTATTTTATTTTTCAGAATGACTTTTTCATTCAGAGATGTGGTTTGGCTATGGGTAGTGCGTTCGCACCTTCCTTTGCAAATCTATATATGGCCTCCTTTGAAGAAAAATATGTTTATTCAAATCATTCTTTTTCCTCTAATATATTAAGTTGGAAGCGATATGTGGACAATTGTTTTTGCCTTTTTAAGGGTGATGCTGTACAATTAAATTCCTTTTATCAATATTTAAATGATTGTTCTGATTTTTTAAAATTTACTATGGACTACGACCCTAATAAAATTAGTTTCTTGGATTTATGGATAATTCGGGACAACAACTGTTTATATACGGATCTTTATAAGAAACCTACAGCTCGTAATACGCTTTTGAGAGAGGATTCTTAGCATCCATTACCCTTAAAGAATAGTCTTCACTACAGTCAAATGGTTCGACTAAAATTAATTTGCAGTAGACAGGATGATTTTAATAAGAATCTCACTGATACAAAAATGTATTTTTACGATAGAGGCTATAAGGCTAATCAAATTCAAGTAGCGGAACAAAATTTTTAAAAAAAGTCTCGTTTAGATTTATTAATGAAAAAAGAATAAAAGAAAGAAAGTTTCTCGGTAATGTTTACTACCAAATACACTAAACGTTCAGAGCAAATAAAAAAGATAATTCACCAACATTGGCACATTTTGCGATTGGATGTGAGACTTGAATCTCTCCATAATCCACCTCTTACGGTATTTAAACATGGACGAAATTTAAGAGATTATTTAGTAAGATCAGATTTGTTTCCTCCACCTAAAGTAACTCAAAGGACATTAACAGCTATTCCAGAAGGTAATTATCGCTGGGGTTCGTGTAATCAATGTAACTACACGTATCGTTGTACTGCCCCTGTGGTAAATCATATGTAGTAAAAACAAGTAGAGAACTTAAAATGCGTATGGCCGAACACCGTAGTACTATTAAATGTAAAAGTATGAATTACCCATTGGCAGTACATTTTACTGACTTTAATCATCCTATTACTTCATTATGTTATATAGGAACCGAGAAAATATCTTCAGCGAGGAGAGGTGGTGATTTGGACCAAATACTACTTAAAGGGGGGGCTTTCTGGATTCATAATTTGAAAATGTTGACCCCATGTGGCTTAAATGTTTATTTTGATTTGAGCTGTTTTTTGTAATATTGATTATATCTGAGTTTTCTTTTTGAATGTATTTTCTTAATTTTTCTAGATAGTAATTTTCATTTATATTCTGTCTGTGCAGATTAATTTGTTTATATTATTTTTTCCATGTTGGAGTCTAATTGTTAATGAGTTGATTGATTTGGATCTCACCATTCTCAGATGTGTATAATTATCGTTGTTACTTATACTGGTCTCCATGTTTGTGAAATTATACCTTGAAAAAGGCTACTAGCTGAAACGTTGGTTAATAAACATGTTTAAGTGAGTGTGCAGTTGTTCTCCTCTTAACTGATTAATATAAAAGCTAAACACCATTCTGGATCATTCCAACCTAATCTAACCCTTGTGCACAGCCATTCTCTTTTTCATATTACAGTCAATCCAATAAGATAATCTGACCACATATTTTATAGTGCTCAGATAAAATCTGTAATTCCTTTAACGCTGGGCCGTGCAGACATGCTATCATTGTAGTAATAGCATGGCCACACAACCTCATATGCCTCTGTACTCAAACAGACACTGGGTAATTTGTTTAATTTACTCATACTGGACAGAGGGCCGAGAACAGACTGCTGGAAATATCACGTTGTCTTCCATTTGCATATATCACGCAACAATATGCCATGCACGTCACAGTAAAAGGTCAATAATGATGATTTTGTGGCCACTCATACAGGCACACATTAACTGAGATAATGATACACATTTAACTCTATTACAGTAAATAGTTCTGGATGGCAAGCCCAGTTATAGCAGTGATCCTCTTCGACTTTTGTAGTGCTGGAGACCCCCCCCCCCCCCCCCCCCCCATTTATAGAGAGAACTTATATTACAGAAAATTACACGTATATTTTAGCAATTTTTTTATCTTATCTTCTAAAGCTTTAAAACATATTTCTAATATCACCATATTTTGATAATACCTTGCATGTATTGTATTTTTATCTGAGGCAAGATATGGTTTATATATATAAATAATTATTAAATCATATATTTATAAATTGTTATTATTATTATACTGTATTACTTTTAAAAAAAATAAATCTGCCCTCAGAAGTATTCATCACAATAAAAAATGAGAACTAGACCTGGTTCTTCCCTATAAGGACTGTATTAAAAAGATGTGTTTGTTTGTCATGTGTCAATAAGACCCTTTCATTCATCATCCCGTGAAACTTAATTATCCAAACCTTTTTGGAGTGAAATGACATTGTAAACAGAGGGCATAAACAGGGCAAAAACCATTGTGTGGGTTTTACTGATACCTTAGCAGATCTTTCATCCTTCCTACTTTGTTTTTCTGAGATCTGGGGAGCTTGTCTGAGAGGATCTTCAAACACGTCAAACAGAATGATGGGATGCTCTTTAGAAAATCACTCACTTTATTTTAGTGCTGTGAGGAGGGTTTTGCTGTCAAGCCAAGCGGCAGGTCATTTGACTGAGATAGCCACAGGGTTTTACACATCAAATGCAAATGCTATCTGGCTTTTGTTTAATCCGCCTCATCAGGTAGCTGAGCACAGTGCAGATCAAAACTCCCCCACTGCCCTGGACATTTGGCACCGAGGACCCCTCTGCCAAATCTGCACTGGAGCTTCAAAGCGACCTGCTATGTCACCTGTGGTTTAAACACAGTGTGTTTGTCCACCTGGACCTCACAGGCTGTGCCGAGGTGGCCCTATCTGTTTATCACTGATAAACCCAGCTAATTAGTCTTAAAAGACTAAAGTTTGCACACTGCTAAGAACTAAGTTACTTTTAATAGCTGTCCATATCATTGATCTTCTTTAAAATAACAAATTTGGCTTCAGTTATTGTTTTTGATGTTTTATGATGCCATATTTTATTATTAGACATTGAATAGATATGTGACTCATCTGAATCCTAAATGTTAGATTAAAATGGTGTTTACAACCTGTTTTACTTCCATAATGTGAAACAGGATAGTATAATAAAATTAAATGGCTGTATAATAAAAATGGCTGGATATAATTTAGTGTGAAACCTTATATCTACTATAGTATAATATACTGTGTGTGTGTGTGTGTGTGTGTGTGTGTGTATATATATATATATATATATATATATATATACACAAATGTAAAAATATATACAAAGTTACTCTGTTAATGTAGTGTAATTGCATGGAAAAGAGTGACCAGTATGCTTATCAAGAATTCTTCTTTTGTGTTTTATGAAAAAACTAAGTTCATGGGGGTTTGAGATGAAATGTGGTGGACTAAATAATGAGAGATTTTCTGTTTGAGTGGACTATTCCTATAAGCAGAATTTTTCTTATAATAACTGTGAGTTTTTAATTTGATTGAGTTTGGGAGATGTTAAAGATAAGAAAATAAAGAGAGGAAGAGAGAAGGAAAAACAAGAGGTTCTCTGCTCGTCGCACAAGAGATTGTCATCTGTGGGTTAACAGCTAGTTATGATGTCTGAGCCCATCCAAGACCCAAGCTGATTACATATTTGACCTGCAGTTTAATGGTGAGAGCATTTTTGTTACATTTCCAAGAGGAGAGTCTGCACTCCATGGAAATTGAAAAGCGCTTGAGCCACATGACCAGTTTATCTCACCAGTAATGGAGGGGAATGACAATGCAGGTCATCCCGCAGAATTGGCCAAGAGACAATACATATCAAGCATGCTTCATCCTGGACACAAACAAGCTGTAGGCTGCACATGTTCTATTTAATTATAATTCCTACAAATCACATTATCTGTTGTAGTACACACTTCACCAGAGGCAGTTTTGGCTTATTAAGTTGATAGCACGAAATTAAATTATATGGTGTATTAAAGTGAATGTATTGTTTTAGGAGCCAGAGTTTTGTAATAATTTAAGAACTTTAGTGTTCTTGAACTTCTTGTCTAATGGACTCTCCACAGTCCTGTCAGTTAAGACTCCATATTGAAACCAAACAATCAGTGTTAAATTATTTACTCTCTCTGTGTGTGTGTGTGTATATATATATATATATATATATATATATAACTATATTTTCACTTCAAAATTACATTCTGTAACACAACAACGATTATATTTGTAAAATTTTAGTGGGTTTGCTCCTTCTCCTTGACTCTGTAAGCGGAAACTGTTCCCATGCTGATACTCGTAGAATATTACATGACTATAAGACCTCTAAACCAATCAAATTCAAGTACCAGAAATAACTGTGTATGTGTGGATATATTTCTTTCACCATAGCTCATAATTTATGTTTCACAATCTAAAACAGAATCTAAATATTTACAAATATCCTCTAGAGTACACGTACCCCTGATTGTGATTTACTGCTTTAGGACATTAAAAAAGGAATGTGCTTGTAATCTCAAAAATGAACACATCACTTCAAAAGAAACATCAAAATACTGTTCCTTTATCTGAGAACATTAAAAAGGTCAAAAGCCTGCTTGTTTAACTCAAAACTAGTTAGGTTACCTCTATATAAATGGCAGAGTGCTTTGCAACGGTCCTGCGGCTGTAGTGGGGACATGTGACCTTTTCATTTGGCATTTGTGCCAGTGCCCTGCTGGAGAACACGGCTGTCATATAGGCATCCTTGAAGAGGGGGTGGCAGCGCCCGCCCGCCTGCCTCTCTCTCCCGCCGTAGTCTGCTGTGCCATGTGGAGACCCAGATGTAGCAGGCAGAGTAATCCACGCTCACACACTCATGAAAATGCCCATCTGGCCCTGTACGTGCACACTAAGCCCTGGGAGTATACACATGCAAAGTATGGGCGGATGGGAGACCACCATGATATTAGTGGGTATCCAGTGGCATTTACTGACCTCTGTAAGATGACTTTCTGATGCAAGTCTACATATACAACAAGACATATACATACATATGTGCATTATTACATACAAAATAAGACTGTACATGGCCAAAAATATGTAGAACCCTCCCTAGCAGATTCCATGCTTCTAGAAAGGCTTTCCACTGGATGCTGGAACATGGATGTGGAGATATGCTCCAGACATAAGGATGAGTGAGGTCAGGCGATGTGGTCTGGCTTGCATTCAGCATTCCAATTCATCCCAAAGGTTTTCAGGTCTGGGCTTTATCTACAGTAGGTCAAGTCCCACACCAGCTGCGGTAATGCTGGAGGAGAAAACGTTGCCACAAAGTTAAAAGCACAACATTTTCTAGAATGTCACAGTTTGCAGTAGAATTGAAGCTTCTTATTATGGGAATTAAGGGGTCTAGATAAACCTGTTAAATAGGAGGGAACGCTGACATACTTGTGGTCTTGTAAAATGTATGTAGTGACAACAAGTGTGTGAAATTCATATAGATTCAAAGGTTGTCCTTTATTTTTTGGTTAAATGTATGTATGTATATATATATTGGTTTTTGAAATAAATTAATATTTGTATTTAGCTAGGATGCATTAAGTTGATCAAAAGTGACAGTTTTAGATTTTTACAAAACTGTCTGTTTTAAAAAAAAAATCATTATTTTGAACTTTCTATTCATCAAAGAATTCTGAAAAAAAAGAAAGAAAAAAAAAACATTAAGCAGTACTGTTTACAACATTAACAATAAGAAATTCATGTTCCGTGAACATTAAATCAGCATATGTGACCACAAAACCAGTCATAAGGGTCAGTTTTTTAAAAATATATATATTTATACTTCATCTGAAAGCTGAATAAATAAGCTTTCCATTGATGTATGGTTGTATAGGACAATATTTGGCTGAGATACAACTAAAATCTGGAGGTTGTATCTGAGGGTGCAAAAAATCTAAATATTGAGGAAAAGTTGTCTAAATGAAGTCCTTAGCAATGCATATTACAAATCAACAATTACGTTTTGATATATTTGCAGCAGGAAATTTACAAAATATCTCCATGGAACATGATCTTTTTTTAATATCCTAATGATTTTTGGCATAAAATAAAATTCAATAATTTTTACAAATATACCCGTGCGACTTAAGACACATATTAATATTGATTTCTGAAGTATCATGTGACACTGAAGACTGGAGTAATTTCTGCTGAAAATATGGCTTTGCCATCACATGAAGAAAGTATGTTTTAAAATATACTGAACTTAAAAAAAGTTATTTTTAAATGTAATAATTTGTAACGTTATTATTTTTTTACAGTATTACCATAATTTTGATCAAATGCACCCATTCATGGTGCGCATTCAAAAAATAAAACATACTGATTGCAAACTTTTGAATGGTAGCATATCAGTCATGCCAATAAAGCACTTAAAACTAAGTATACAAACATATGCTGGAACTTTGGTGAGTCACATTACACTGGTCTTTCGGGGCAAAGCACAGGAGAAAGCCCTGTGAGATAGGAAGTACTGAAAGATATCAAATAAAGAGCTTCCATTTAAAATGCACACACTCTGTGAAACGTACACACTCTGCAGATAAAGAAAAGAGATCACTAACTGCTCCCACTAAAGTGACTGAAGTACAGCGCTCCACCTTTCCTTTACATGAACAAGCTCAACATCTGTTACCATGGTCTCAATCCTCATTAGTCATGTCATTAGAATATTGCTACATTATTCAGTGCTGCAAGCATAGTTTAAGAATGTTACACTTGATCTGAGTGCAAAGATGAAGAACAGACAAGAGATGGAAGGAAAAAAAATCTTTATACATTTACTTCAAATTACACATAAAAATACAATTTGTTATAAGGACATAATCACTGATTGCACTGGAAATTACATTTTTATAAGGAATTTCACTGGATCATAAAGATTGTCTCTGGAAAGGTGGGAAAAAAAAGATATTTTCATCCCTTAGCTGGTTGAAGAAATACAAAAGCAATCCAAAAGCCAAGAAATGTATTACTTAAAAAGTGTAAGAATGTTTACTGAGTAAAAAATACTTTTTATGTTTGGATTGTATCAGCACTGTTTCTGAAAGTCCTTGACAAAATGGCTCAGAAGTTCCGAAAATCCTTTGAAAAAGTCAGATCATTAAAAAGTGACATGTGCAATGAATTATATAAAACTATTATATGGCAAAAGTGCTTTAGGATATTGATAAAGTAAATTGATAAAGCTTTGTACCAACTCAACTGTACTGATTAAACACTGTTTTGATCATAACATCAAAATCCATCCAAGAGCAATAGAGCATCGATTCATTTTCAACCCAGCAAAACAGAGCGGCAGCATCATCCATTTCAGTTTTTCTGCCACTTCCGTTGGGTTTCGTCTGCTCAAACTCTGCCTGTGTCAGTCGCAGGATCTCTCCAGACGTTTAAATAAGTCAGTCTTTTTTCCCCCTCTTGCACCACAGCTTATTCCCTCTGGTCATATTTAACAGTGGAAGCCCTGATCCTGTCCTCTCAGAGCTTACAACCAAGTGGTTCCTCTCTCCCGCCGATGTCTGTGAGTACTAACCTTTGACCCCTGCCGTGGCACACTGCCTCAGATTGGTTTGGACTTCATGCTCCTCAGATCTGCGAGGCTGGAGGCTAAAGGAGCTTTTCTCTGCTTGCTGGAGTCGGTGGCTGAAGTAACTGCACAAGCACCTTTGGAAAAAAGAAAAAGGAAAACAAGAGTGTCAGCATGTGGAGGAGCATTTAGTAACAAGTTAACTAGATATCCACAAGGCAAAGGCCGGGACACACCAAGCCGACTTCAAAGAACTAGCGGAGACGAAAGCTGACGGTGTTGTCGCCTCACGTCGAAAGCGTCAGACCAAAAAGCTGCGATCAAACACACAGACTACAGCCGACGGCAAGGTAACATGTGCATTCTGCGCATGTGTGAGAGGAAGTAACTGTCTATTTCAGCAGCTATCAATAATATATATTCGTCATTCCAAAGGAGAAACTGAAACAAAGATATATAAGATAAACGCAGATATACGAAATGTAAACAAAGCAGCGCTTGCTTAGCATATTGAATATCAGTAGGCCCAACGTTGATAACTTTAATAATTTTAAGCAGCTCATGTTGCTATGAAAACATTTGCGTATTAGAATGATTGGGAAAAATCACGTAACATTTAAACAGCCTTCTGTCTGTACCGCCTTCCTTTTCATCACTTTCGCTTGCCCACTGACTCTTCGCTAAATTGAACATCCAATCAGATTTCTCCCTCTCGCCGACGGCCCCTACGCCGATTTAACAGGTTGAATTGAGCAAACTGCCACGACGTGAGCCCAACGAGAGCCAACGTGTGGAACACACCAAACAAACTAGCTCGACCGTCGCTTGCCGTCTTGGTGTGTCCCGGCCTAAACGTAACATTTCTATGCACTACTGTTTAAAAGTTTGGGATTGGTAAAATGTCTCTTCTGCATAATAAAGCTGCATGTATACATCTATACTGCAAAAACTAGCAATACTGTGAAATAATATTACAATTTAAAATACCCGCTTTCTATTATATTTTAATATATTTAAAAATTTTATTTATTCCATTACTCCAGTCTTCAGTGTCACATGATCCTTCAGAAATCATTCTAATTTGGCTATAAAACACTTCTTATCATCATTTATACAGATATTTGGGGAAAATAATATGATGAATAAAAAGTTCAAAAGAAAAAGTAAAGTAAAAAGTAAAGTCGTGACGTATTGTCAAGTATGGTGACCCATACTCGAAATTGGTGCTCTGCGTTTAACCCATCCAAGTGCACACACACACAGCAGTGAGTAGTGAACAAATGCACACACACACACACACACACACACACACACACACACACACACACACACACACACACACACACTCACACACTCTCACACACACACACACACACACACACACACACACACACACACACCCGGAGCAGTGGGCAGCCATGCTGCAGCGCCCGGGGAGCAATTGGGGGTTCGCAATTGGGGGTTCGGTGCCTTGCTCAAGGGCACCTCAGTCGTGGTATTGAGGGTGGAGAGAGCGCTGTACATTCACTCCCCCCACCTACAATCCCTGCCGGCCGGGGACTCGAACCCGCAACCTTTCGATTACGAGTCCGACTCTCTAACCATTAGGCCACGACTTCCCCACGAAAAAGGCATTTATTTGAAATATAAATATTTCTTTACTGTCACTTCTGCTCAATTTAATGCGTGCTTTATGCAAGTATTAATTTCTTTAAAATAAATAAATAAATAATGCTATATTTCAGTGTCCTTTCTTTTGCGGAGATTACTGCAACAGTTTTGTTTTCAAATTAATATATTATAATAAGTAATTTTTATATTATTGTGGTGCAAACTTTTTCAGATAAAAGCACTGCAAAATGGCATGTAGAAAATAAATATAAATAAAATTAGTTGATAGTTTTACATGTCAGAGATGGTCTCGTTCTTCCTCGAGCGGTTCTAAACCAAAATTGTTGTACTAAGGATTAGACTCTGGTCTTATTTAAAAGTCTGACTCGACTCGACTAGGGCCTACTACTAAGAGGCGAGAAGATGCAGAAATAAATGTTCATACTGATTGTATGAAGTTAAAACTAGTGAAAATGCAGAAAGGACATAGGTTCTGTAGCATATACACTAACTGGTCTTGCATGTTTAAGCAACCTTAGTCTCATTATTACCCAATTTGCCTCCCCTCTCTCTTACAGGTCCAATGGGAGCCCTAAAAAACCCTCTTGAGATCCATAAATGACAAGATATGCTTTTCTACAACAATTTATTCTCTTCTTTCTTACCTCAGGCAGAACATAGCATATTGGATTTAGGCAAGCAATTGTCTTCAAAAGACATATCACGGACCTCTAAGTGAAATATCACCCAAACTTTCACTCCGTCAATTTTAAGTAGCTGTATAATTACAGAAACAGTTTAGAAAGTGTTGAGGAGAGATAATAAGAAAAGTAGCAAAGCTGAAAGAATCTGCTCAGAACACCTTCAAAGTGAGACACATTTATGAAGTGCTATCAAAGTGCCAATTACTACAATGCTTGGATGACTTCAGTTACCCTGCAAACTCAAATATTTGAAAGTGTGATAAGTGAACGGTACGTGCGAGGCTGTTTCTTTCACGTTATACCTCTCTTATTTTCAATGTGATCTGATCAAGCTAACTTCTCAGTCAACAAAAGAACTTGTACTAAACATACGGGATGGCCATGTCACAAATCGCCATAAAACAAGTCACCTTGCAGTCTCGGAGGCCTCAAGGGTGGTGACAACTAAAAAACATTCAGAGAAGCATTCTGAGATTCATTTCAACAGTCACTCAGCTGAACAATCAAGGGCCTCTCCATCTGAAGAGCCGGGCCACTCACACGTTGCCAGGCAACCTCAAAGAACGAGTGGAAGTGTCACAATCGAGAAGAGTCATTTAGACACGATCACTCCCAGGTTACAGTGCACTTCAAAAGCTTCGATAAAGTGTTTACTTCATCTGAAATTGTAATTAATGGAGTGTCAATTTGTTATTCGATCACTCTTGACCCTGAAAAACATCCCCATTGCATTAGAATGTCTCTTTTCCTGTAGCCGGCCCTTGAGTAATGAAATTCACAGGGAAATTCACAAATGGCAAACCACATTTGAATAGAATCTACAGATGTCAGATCATAATTAGCACACATTAATTCACCCTGGCAAAATAAGATAAAAAACGAAGCAATATGCTGCTGCATTTGAACGTCCATCTGTGTATGCGGATATTTGTCCTTTAAAAGGCAACATTGAAGCTCAGAAACGGAACTTTAATTGTTTCACACATTTCTGTTGAAAAGTACCCGGCAAACTTTGTAGCCAATAAATAATCCGAATCACAGACCAAATCAAGTGTTCTTCCAAACTCATTTTCAAGGCCAGTTATTTGAGAGTTATCAGGTCCGATCGCACAATCCCGTAATGCAGGTCTATGGGGACAAAGAAGAGCTCCATTCTCACTGAACTGAAAAACACATTTCTTGTTCTTAACGGTAACTAAGCTGTCAACAGATAAGGAAGTTCTCAGTATCGCCTCCCTTGTAATCCATCTCGTGATCGCTCCCCTTGTATTTTCTTTCTAAACAGCTTGGAAATATGGTTTGAGGCCTTTGCCAAATGTCACTCCAAATGCTTCCTCCAAATGCTCCCACAATGAAAGATTTAAAATTGTGGAATGAAAACTGGAGCACACAGAAGGAGCAAAGGAACACAATGTAACTATATGCTAATGGACTCCATGGCCATGTTGTCACATTTGTCCCAAAAATATCTCAATTGCTCCCAGCAAACTTGCTCCTACTGTATATAGCAAATCCCAACTGCTTGATTATTTATATAGACACAAAATGTAAATGTAAACTATATTATCAACCAGCATCATATATAAAGTTGGTTTATGTAGGACTACATAACTTTATCTGCATACAGTATACCCACGTAAAGTATTATTTACTATATATAAAATTTAAGCTGCATAATTGTTTATATAAATTGCAAAATGTAAGCCATATTATTACAAAGCTCTCTATATAAATTTGGATATATAAGTATATCTAACTTTATCTACATACATACAGTACACACAGATATATGTGATATAATAAATCTTAGCTACAGTACATGACTGTTTAGATGTAAACTATATTATTGCACTGCTGTATATATAACATTGGATACTGTATATAGTACATCCAACTTTATCTGCATATACTCTCATATAAACAGTATATAACAAATTTCAGCTGTGTGATTGTTTATACTGTTGCAAAATGTACACTATATTATTGCATAGCTTTGTATATAAAGTTGGATAGAAAGTACATCAAACTTTATACATACATACATATGCATAGTATACTCACAAAAAAGATATTGTACTATATGCAGCAGCAAAATCTCAGCTGCTTGATTGTTCATATACTTGTGAAATGTAAACTATAGTATCACCCAGCTTTATTCTACCAAATTCGACTGTAAAGCATGATGATAATAAGATACTTTAAACATTAAAGGGATGGTTCACCCCAAAATGAATATTATGTCATTATTTCATTTCATTTTGTCAGCAGCACTACATGCACGTTTGGTACACTCCTGAACATGCGTCGAAGACTGACACGGAACAGAAGAAATTGTTGAATGAAGTTATTCATTTTGTTTTCTTCGACACACAAAGTATTCTTGTAGCTTCATAACATTACGGATGAACCACAGATGTCATATGGACTATTTTAACAATGTCCTTATTACCTTTCTGGGCCTTGAATGTGTCAGTTGTGTTGCTGTCTGTGCAGGGTCAGAAAGCTCTTGGATTTCATCCAAAATATCTTAATTTGTGTTTTGAAGATGAAAGAACGTCTTGTGGGTTTGGAAAGACATGAGGGTGAGTAATTAATGAGAGAATTTTCATTTTTTGGGTGAACTATGCCTTTTACATCATGATTTCTGTGTAAATCTGTGACACTGTGCATTGTCAAATGATTCCATAAAATATTTACATGCTTTAAGGAGGACAGAAATAAACTACTCCTAGCTTGCTTCTGTCCACTTGGCTTGCATGATCAATAGTGGTAGACTTGGAATAAACTGAAAATAAATTTCCGTATCATTCTGTATATTAGACACCATCCTGTCAAATAAAGTAAAGCACACATGCTTACACACACGTAGATCCGACACCAACCCTCCCCCTAGTTTGTCAGCTCCCCCCTCCAAACCACAAATGCTCACCGCATTATCTGTCAATGCTGATTAAATAATGTAATTAATGACTTAATTAACATTTCTATAATCTATTTTAATAAATCTCAGGCGGCATAATGAGCGATTTTAACCTCCGGGCTCTGAGTATGAAAATATGCAGCGCCAGTTTGGAGCGGTCGGGGGAGTTTTCCTGCATGACAGTGAGACAGTGGAACTGAGAGGGGGGCACATGAGCAGAGCTCAAGGCCAGTGTCATCAGACTTGCTGTCTGTGCAAGATGAGAAACCTGTGGCAGCACCCTGTCCTCACTCATCATGGCTGACACAGAGGCCTCCCTCATGTGAAGTAAAACCTGCATCACCACACCTCAAGCACCATCATTTCTGTCTTGGTGTAATAGTATTTGAGCTCATCTAAACAGTTTGTGCTGAATTATTTATATTTTACGCTGTGGAGGACTGACAGCTGTCAGAAACACTCCCATGCATGTATAATTGTCAGCAAACATCCTATACAAATGCATTCGAAACAGATCTGGAGTGACTTCACTTTGAAATGAATGTAGTGTGTACACAAGTTCTTTCTTTCTTTCTTTCTTTCTTTCTTTCTTTCTTTCTTTCTATCTATCTATCTATCTATCTATCTATCTATCTATCTATCTATCTATCTATCTATCTATCTATCTATCTATCTATCTATCTGTCTGTCTGTCTGCCTATCTATCTGTCTTTTTAACTTATATATATATAGTGCCCTTAACTTTCATTCAAAATATTCACAAAAAGAATAATTCAAGTAAAACTATAGAAAGAAGTATTAAATAAGTGAAATAAATATTATATATTCCCATTTATACTGTACATTTTCAAGTTCACATGAGTATAATTAATGTTAGTAGATACTAAGCAATGATACTATCTATGATGCTATTACAACCAAAAATGACATATAATGTTGCTCTATATGTAATACATTTGTATACTGACTACATTGTGAAAATTGTAAGTGTGCATCACTGTTTGTTTAAGAATCCCCATCAACCCTACACAGAAAACTAGAGCCTGTACCACTTTTTCAAATAGTAGCTATAGAGTAGTGTTCAGGGAAATCTCATTACATGTACAGTTCCATTAGGTGACAAAAATCCAGATTACACACTCCAACTAAGGTTTCACAAAATGAACAAATTATTGTTTTGCCAGTAATTGATTGTTGCCAGCCTTGTTTTTTCTTGAAGATGGATGTGGGTTCAAAGAGTGAAGAGAGGGTTGGAAAAGCCTCAGCCCCTTCAACCGGACCCTGACCATAAACCTGAGTAATTGGTCGTGATAAAGATCTGACTCTACTTGTTCACAGCCTGGGGACTCACAAGAACCTTATTGTTTATCTCTCAGTGCTGCCTGATCCTTGCAAACCATCAGCAAAAGCATTGCAATTACAGGCCTTACTCAAACAACATGTATATACAGTGCAATGCAGTCTGTGTTTGTTCAGTTTTATGAGGTGGAATTTAATCACCCAGATCTCGGGATATTTTCTTTTATCATACATAAGGGGTTTATTACTTGTTGGAGGATCAAACAGAGGAGTGGCCTCAAGCCTGGGGCGAATCTGTATCAGTTAGGACAATAGAATCAAACAACCTTTGTTATTCAAGACCAAGACACCGTTGATCCTAGACAAGAGATTACAGTAGATCATTCATTATCTTCAACCTGAAGTACCTGAGCAGAAGTGTGAGGGTCAAACAATCCTGACTGTCACATCTACATAATGTCTTTCTAGATGTCTTTAATGTCACTGCAATTTTATTCTGCCTTGGGACAAAATGTGAATATTACCACTACATCCCCCTACATTAATAAGCTATTGTGATAAATAAATAAGTAGCTTCCTAAAATGAGATGAACATAACATGGAAAGGTCAAGAGACATGCAGAGAAGAGGGTGTTTTTTTTTCTTTTGTTTTCCTAAACGGTTGTCTCCGAGCGCTTTTCCAAAGGTTAAGATGACAGAAGCTCAGATGAGACGCTGAGGGTGGGTAGGAGGGGCCGGTCCCTAAGCGGGGCCTCTAGTCCCCCAAGGGTCCTCGCTGACTGAGACACACCCTGACAGTAGGCAGCAGGACACTGGAACACCACGGGCAGCATGGGCACCATGGGGCAAATCCCCTTCTCTGTGCCTCTCTTGCACGCACAGACACACACACACACAACACATCTCCCAACTGTAGACACAGTATGGAAAAACAAGACTGAAAATGAGAGGATAATTGTAGGGGAATGGCATAAAAATCTGAAATGACCAAGACGGGAAGAGTGCCAATGAGTGAAAGTTAAAGAGAGAAACAGATTGTGACAGTGTATCATAACCCAATAAAAGAGTGCCATTACACAGCCATCGGGAACATTATGAGGCCTGTTCCAGTGCCTTCCTGCTTGCAGCACCTATTCTGATATCTAATTCAACTCGATTGTTTGATGATGATTAGTTGAATGGAGTTTCATTTTCATACCGCAAGAGAGAGCTTAAAGTCATGGTGGAGTTTCCTAGAAATGGAACTGCTCTAGAGCAGTGGGTTGTGATCTAAAAATGAGTTGCAGACAAACCCCCCCAAAAAACAATGATAAATGCAAATAATAAAAAGCAACTAACCATATAATTGTGTATAATTAGGACAGGCTTATGGGGTTTTAAAAAGGACGAGAAAATGTTTCCGGTACCTTTTGTTGTCGACATTGAAGGCCATATGTCTGATAAAACTCTACAGTGCATCTGTCACTCCCACAATTTAGGTAAATGGGTCCATGATGTGAAGCTATGTGATCTATTAATTTGTTTAAAATATTTTTTTACATTTTCTTTGCTTTTGTACTAAAATTAATTATTCAGCTCAAATGTTAAGGTTATACAACTGCCCTGATATTATAATTATGAAAGAATGAAACACTTTTGTACATAATTAAGAAGTAATTAATTTGGTGTAACTTTTTTGTAGTATTTTTAACCCTCTGGGGTCTGAGGTCATTTTGGGGCCCTTGAGATGTGTTGACATGCCCTGATATTTGTGCTTATTTCAGCTTCTTAAATCATACTATTGACCAACATGTAATTTTTTTTGTATTCAGCACAAACTGTGCTACAATAATATGTGACCAAGATGGATGTACATGTCTGCATTTCTTAGAAAAAAAATATTATGCGTGGTTAGTAAGTTTTGGGGAAAATAATGTAGCTGAAATAAGGCCATAAAAGCCACACTAAATCGTCCTGAATAAGACTTTTGAGTAATCAGTCTTGTAAGGTAGAATATTTACTTCACAATTATGTGAAAATCATTCAGCTTAGTCATTCACAGAAAACAATATATTGATTTAAATTTTTAAAGACATGTTTTGTGATCTAAAGCCAATATGCGAGGGAGTGGTAGTGGGCTTGAATATTAAGTGATTCTCACCTGACAGACAAAGGGCCCTCCCCTAAAGCTGCTAATGGCCCATCAGTGTGACTGTGACTGAGGCAGGTAAGACAGAGAGTGTGAGGAGACTGAAAAAATGGGGTTTTTAAATGATTTGTATTTTATTTACAACACAGTATAATCAAAACATACATAATGAAGGTCAAAGACACATTATTGTGCACACTGATCTAACCACAGAGATGTGAACAGACTTTGAGTTATTCCTGCAACAGATTACTGTAAATACCTGATATTTACTTATTTCCATGGATTCAAGAAGAAAAAAACACAATCAGTAGCCAAGGATCTTGTTTTACCATAGAATATCAGTGTAGTTGACCATCTGATGCTGGTACAGCACTCTCAGAGGAAAACATCTTGAAGAAAGTCATCAGGATTCATCTGTGGTTCAGGTACCTGGTCCAAAAAAAATACAAACAACCAAAAAAAAAACATTTGTGAGCATAGACTCATGCATGCTTTGTACTATCGTACACAAAAAAATACATTTTATATCTGAGAAACTAATTATTATTGTTTAGTACGTTATTAAAATCTATTTTTGAACAGAGTACGCTATTAATAATAAACATGTTCTAAACAGACTCGTAGTATTCATCATGTTACAATGTACTCTTATATTACTTGTATTGTTTTATACAGAGCATGAAAACAACAGTTTGGGGGAAAAACAACTATGATTGTGTAGTCATATAGCCTAGTATGCATGATTTTATAGCAGCTGTTATGATTCTGCAGCACTAGACTCAAGTATGCTGTGATGTGAACTACAAAAGGATGTACTTTGTACTATAAAAAATTATATTTTATATCGGAGAAACTATTATTGTTTAGCACGCTATTATAATATATTTTTGAACAGAGAAGACTATTAATAATAAACATGTTGTAAACATACTTAGACTCGTATCATTCATCATGTTACAATGTAACGTTACTCTCATATTACTTTTATTGTTTTATCTAGAGCATGAAAACATACTCGTGCCGTAAGAAATTTAAATACAATGAAGTGCCCATCATATTCAAACACTGTAGTCTGGAATTACAGTTTGGGAAAAAACAACTATGATTTTGTAGTCATACAGCCTAGTATGTATGGTTTTATAGTAACGTTAGCTGTTATGATTCTGCAGCCATAGACTCACGTATGCTGTGAACCACAAAAGGATGTACTTTGTACCATAAAAAAGGATATTTTATATCTGAGAAACGAATTGTTATTGTTTAGCACGCTATTAAATCTATTTGTGAACATTAAATATTCTTCTAAACATTCTTAGATGCGTAGCATTCATCATGTTGTCGGTTGGGAAAAACCCAACTAAACGCGTTCAAGTTTGTCACAATAACACGCTAACTAATGCAAAAAAGAAGCATTTACTTACTCAGATCGATCTTCTGTATGAACTGTTGCACTTATTCTGAGGTGAATCCAGCCTTTAGTCAGCGCGTCTCCTTCCAGAAACGAGCAGCAACAGAGTCTCGTGATTGTTTGTTGTTGGGCGTCTCCAAGCGCGCGCGCGCGTCACGTGGTTATTTACATGTGAACACGAGGGGGCGGGATCTCATTAGAAATAATGAGTTAGACTGGACAGACTGAACATGGTGTCGGTTTCATACTGATTACTTTATCACAGAACATTTGTTTTCGATAACACTTACTTCGTTTGAAAGCAGACACTTTAGGCTTTCTATAGAGATAACTCTCATGTTTCTGTGTTGAGTATTCGCTGAGTTACACTTCATTTTAGTGACGCGTTACTATAAACATATCGCGGAGACGGAGAAGACAGAGAGCGCATCCTGTTGGTTTTCTTTTTTTTTCCAAAACCACAAAGTTTTGTTGTAATCGTGAGTGTACTCAAAAAAAAGTAGACACTTAACAGTTTCGATTGATGTATAACACTTATTTGTGTGACCAAAATCAACAGAGTACTTTTAGTGTCTTTTGCACTTATCGTAAAAAAACCGAGTTCGTATCGCCGGCGATACGGCGGGCCCCAGAGGGTTAAGAACAAAATGCTTTGAGAGGCATGCGGTGCAAAAAAAAAAAAAAAGAAATTCATAGAATTTGTTTTTTAATATATAAAAATAGATAATTAATGAAAAAAAAACTTTGAAATGTACATTCTAAACTAGAAAATTGTAGACACTCTTTTTTTGTTTGTTTTTTTAGTCATTAAATGTAATATTTTCTTAAAATTTGTCTTGAAATGGTACATAAAAAAAAAAAAAAAAAAAAAAAAAAAATTTTGGGATACACAGAGCACGGCTAAGAATGTGACATTTGTGTTTTAAACTAGTTTTTTTGTTTTAGATGTTTCCTTTTCTTTAACATAGACACACTTACAGTATGCCAATATGCCAAAAGTTGCTTGACATTAAGAAACCATGGACAAAACTCTGGAATGAATGAATGAACCAGACTGTATTAAATATGGGCTATTTTTATTTGGTGTTGGGTTGGTTCCAATTTACTAGAGCGCCAATGACAGTAAAAGCGAGAATAATATGTATCCAGAAAACACTGCACGCTCAGCCAGTAGAAAGATCTGTGGACATTTCAAGTTCCCAAAATAGGGGGCTCTTGCTCCATTCAACATCCTTTATGCAAGCTGCACTTAATGAGATGGGATGTCAACTTGTTACACAAGGCTGATCTTACACAAAATATCAGATAGCTTTTTGGTAATAAATAACTCCCATGCAATTATTAAGAGGTGGAATTCGTTATACGAACATGCTACAATTGTCTGCTCATTTGCATAGATTGCACCTGGGGTGCAATGCATCAAAATGACACTCCTTCTGCCCTGCTGGTAATCACATACATATGCACATGCAGATTGGTGCACACATATATAAATACGATTGCAAGAGAAACATTCTACACTTACGCATGTTGTGTTTTGCATACTGTACAGGTACAAAGGTACAAATCAGGTTTCCTTTTGAAATGTGTCCAAGCTGACATAACAGGAAATTGAGGAAAAGTTTGTATGTATGTACGTATTTTATTTATTTAATATCACAGAGATGAAATGATGATATAAAATGATTCTTGTATTAATTGTAATAATTTCAATCATTTTATGAACACAATTAATAAAAATAACTATTTAAAGGTGGAACATTTGCCTCTTTAGCAGTTAAGCAAATGCAAGTTACTTGATTTTGCTCAGCTCTTCAGTGTGGATAAATATGATGGTTTGAGACATACCAGTGTACCCGTGTACTCAACCCTTTCTAAAAGAAAAGCTGTAACATAAAAAAAGAGATTAATATTTGTAAATAATATCCTTTGATAAAAGACTTTGAAAGAATCTTTCATTGTTGCTTCAAAAAATAAATAAAAAAGATAACAGAAATTAGACCACGCTGACATTGGAGATTACAACATAACAAGGAGACAGTTTTGAAAACAATCATCCATACGGTTGTTTTAAATTAGTTTAAATTGTTTTATAGAATACATGTATTGACAGCTTTCCAAGTGTATGTTCTGAATGTAATAAATATAGTGCTCTATATCACTGTAATGAGGAGACATCCCGCTTTATCTGGGATGTGAAAGACATTTTGAAAATAATAAAACCAGACACATTCTTTAATACCAGTTCTTTTGAATCTTTCATACTCATTTAAAATCAAAATCTCTTTTTATTTCCAAAAATAGAAAACACATTAAGCAAAATGCACGTCACTAGTTTGGAAGAATGATTGACGTACAGTGAGGGTGTTGAAAGAAATTACAATTCATATGTCAATGGAGAAGATCTATACATTACATTGTGAGATATACATAAAGGATAAATTCAGTTTGGGAATATCTTAATGAACTTTCTTTGATATGTTTGATGAAGGAAGGTATTTTCAAGGTTGTAGCATATATAGTCTAGACAACTTAAAAAGTTTGGCTGAATTTACTTATATTTTATGTACTAATATATATTTAAAATGTAATTTATTCCTGCGATGGCAAAGCTGAAGTTCCAGCCTTCAGTGTGATGTGATCCTTTATCAATGAAAACAGATGCTTAATATATAAAGGTCCTTTTAAAAAAAATAGCATATTGTGATAAAGTTCATTATTTTCTGTAATGTACTGATAAACATTAGACTTTCATATATTTTAGATTCATTACAACACAACTGAAGTAGTTCAAGCCTTTTATTGTTTTAATATTGATGATTTTGTCATACAGCTCATGAAAACCCAAAATTCCTATCTCAAAAAATTAGCATATCATGAAAAGGTTCTCTAAACGAGCTATTAACCTAATCATCTGAATCAACTAATTAACTCTAAACACCTGCAAAAGATTCCTGAGGCTTTTAAAAACTCCCAGCCTGGTTCATTACTCAAAACCGCAATCATGGGTAAGACTGCCGACCTGACTGCTGTCCAGAAGGCCATCATTGACACCCTCAAGCAAGAGGGTAAGACACAGAAAGAAATTTCTGAACGAATAGGCTGTTCCCAGAGTGCTGTATCAAGGCACCTCAGTGGGAAGTCTGTGGGAAGGAAAAAGTGTGGCAGAAAACGCAGCACAACGAGAAGAGGTGACCGGACCCTGAGGAAGATTGTGGAGAAGGGCCGATTCCAGACCTTGGGGGACCTGCGGAAGCAGTGGACTGAGTCTGGAGTAGAAACATCCAGAGCCACCGTGTACAGGCGTGTGCAGGAAATGGGCTACAGGTGCCGCATTCCCCAGGTCAAGCCACTTTTGAACAGAGAAGCAGCACTGGACTGTTGCTCAGTGGTCCAAAGTACTTTTTTCGGATGAAAGCAAATTTTGCATGTCATTCGGAAATCAAGGTGCCAGAGTCTGGAGGAAGACTGGGGAGAGGAAAATGCCAAAATGCCTGAAGTCCAGTGTCAAGTACCCACAGTCAGTGATGGTCTGGGGTGCCATGTCAGCTGCTGGTGTTGGTCCACTGTGTTTTATCAAGGGCAGGGTCAATGCAGCCAGCTATCAGGAGATTTTGGAGCACTTCATGCTTCCATCTGCTGAAAAGCTTTATGGAGATGATTTCATTTTTCAGCACGACCTGGCACCTGCTCACAGTGCCAAAACCACTGGTAAATGGTTTACTGACCATGGTATTACTATGCTCAATTGGCCTGCCAACTCTCCTGACCTGAACCCCATAGAGAATCTGTGGGATATTGTGAAGAGAAAGTTGAGAGACGCAAGACCCAACACTCTGGATGAGCTTAAGGCCGCTATCGAAGCATCCTGGGCCTCCATAACACCTCAGCAGTGCCACAGGCTGATTGCCTCCATGCCACGCCGCATTGAAGCAGTCATTTCTGCAAAAGGATTCCCGACCAAGTATTGAGTGCATAACTGAACATAATTATTTGAAGTTTGACTTTCACCCTCAATACCACGACTGAGGTGACCTTGAGCAAGGCACCGAACCCCCAACTGCTCCCCGGGCGCCGCAGCATAAATGGCTGCCCACTGCTCCGGGTGTGTGTTCACGGTGTGTGTGTGTGTGTGTGTGTGTGTGTTCACTACTCACTGCTGTGTGTGTGCACTTGGATGGGTTAAACGCAGAGCACCAATTTCGAGTATGGGTCACCATACTTGACAATACGTCACGACTTTACTTACTTTACTTTTTTTTTTCTTATTAAAAACACTTTTCTTTTATTGGTCGGATGAAATATGCTAATTTTTTGAGATAGGAATTTTGGGTTTTCATGAGCTGTATGCCAAAATCATCAATATTAAAACAATAAAAGGCTTGAACTACTTCAGTTGTGTTGTAATGAATCTAAAATATATCAAAGTCTAATGTTTATCAGTACATTACAGAAAATAATGAACTTTATCACAATATGCTTATTTTTTTAAAAGGACCTGTATATACTGTGGTGACCCATACTTGGAAGTGAACACACACCCGGAGCAGTGTGCAGCCAATTCTGCAGTGCCCAGGGAGCAGTTGGGGGTTCGTTGCCTTGCTCAAGGGTCTCACCTCAATCATGGTATTGAGGGTGGTGAGAGCGCTGGACATTCACTCCTCCACCTACAATCCCTGCCGGACCTGTAGACTCGAACCCGCAACCTTTGGGTTACAAGTCCGACTCTCTATCCATTAGGGCACGACTGCCCCAATTACACTGTTGTTCCAGCTATTATCCACACTATCCACACTAACTAATTCTTATATATCCCTATATAGTTATATACACTATTACACACACACAAAAAAGCTGTCATTGGGATGGTACCTTTTAAATGGTATACCTTTGTACCTAAAGAGTGTATATTTGTACCTTAAAGGTGCATACTGTATAAGTAAGCAAAAAGGTACAAAAGTGTACTTTTTGAAAATGTACTGCCCCAGTGACAGCTTATTGTAGTCATATTCATCTAACATGGGAAAGTGTATAGGGGCACTATAAAATATAAATGGGGTATTTGCAAATATATGCTGTAGAACAAATTAGCAGTAATGTGTGCAAAAGGTTTTTGCCTTGCTTTTTCTTGAACTAGTGGTAGCTACATATGTGACAAGTGTATAGGACAAATGTTTGATAGCACCAAAATACAATATGTTGTCCCTTGTGGTAAACCTGAACCTAAAACAACATCATAATATATTTAAGAAAAAAACTTTCCTGGGCTAAAACATAAGGTGAGATATGTAAAGCAATGCAGCACTTCAGCCTGATGCTTCTCTCTAACAATTTAATGTGTTATTTAAACATAAACCAATTTCCCGTTGTAAAATTACAGCTCATTACTAGTGTGGATAACGGCTGGAACAACAGTATAATGGCGCGAGAGCAAATTACCAGCCCAGCCACAATATTAATTACCAGTTCACAGGGCACATTCCACGCTGAAAAAGTGTTTAATAAGAAAACCTATGAGCTTTATTTCCTTGATTACAAACAGCCCTGAATTTTCTTTTTTTTCCCCCAAACAATAAAGAGGGAGGGGGTGTGTTGGAACAATTACTGTACATATCACAAAATTTAATTTACCTCATTATTCTAAAAAGGCACTCGAGGTGATTTTGTATTTGCATCACTGTTTCCACAAATATCATCTTAAATGTACACATTTCGCTCAAAGACTAGACTCAATCGTGGAAGTCAAGCAACATTATTTTTTCCATTATGAGTACAGAGCAGTGTTGATCATGTTTATTTCAGGAGTTAATGCATTATTTACAAGTCGGATGCTAATAAAAACAGACTGCTCATTTACTAATGACTTGAAGCACCCGGAGCATTTTTCCAATTACTTATATTAAAACTGAAAAACACTCTTATAAAACCTAGCAGGATAAAGAGCAAGAGAAAGAGAGAGGGAGCGAAAGCATGTGTATCCTGTTTTTCGCTTTAATTGAAACAGTTCAAAGATTATTTCGCTGTATTTAACAGACAAACCTGAAGGAATCGAATACAAATGTGATAAATGAAGACTTGTCTTCAAATAAAGGTGAAATGAACAGCAACGCTCAGGAGCAACAGGATGAAGCTGGTTCTTTTCACAAACACCCGGCCTCTCTTTATGACCTGTTCATTTCAGATCTTTATAAAGCGATTCAGAAACAGGCAAGAGAGAAGTTGTCATAAGTTAGAAATGAATGTATTTTATGAACCCGTTCTCTGAGGAAAATAACACTTCAGATTAAATTTGTTTTCTTGTCAGTTGTTGACAGGACGAGCCTAGCAACTTATTACTGTTCGATCTGAAAATGGGCTTAGGTATAAATTACTGTAATTTTTTTCAGGGAAAATAAAAGACATTACAGAAATACAAATAGTGGATAGTCAGATAATCAGACATGAAAAAGCTATCCACCGTTATTGGATTATGGATTTGCCACATGTTTTTGGAATCAGAGAGGAAGCATGTGAACAGTTTTGCAGCCATACTGTCCATTTGGCTCAAACATAAAGGCGTTTTTATTATCGTCGCCGCTTTTATAGTAATGGATGCTACTCTCATAGGTTTGATTGATTGTATGGATTGTTCTTTTTTTCTCTTTTTATTCTTCAAAAGAATAAAACATCGGTTTCATTTCTCTCTAGCTCTGAGGTTTTCAACAGAGAGCAACACAAAACGCTCCTCGTTTAAAGTGAGTCATTCCTAAAAGATTTCAAAAGACCTTATGCAATGAGCAAGTTCATTTCCCATCATTATTTTCAGACCGATCCTTTAATAACATCAGTTTATGACACACTAGATGTGACACATCCCATGTGGACAGGAAACACACTGATATTTGTTGTTGTTTTTTCTTTTTGTGACATTTTCAGATAGTTATGGAAAGCCATACTGTAATGCATCATCAAAATGTTGTATTTGTGTTTCCCAATTTGTGACATATTTATAGGCTTTTTTTAAGCGTTTATCGAACAGGCTCAGATTTCTTGTGAGCTGCATGTGTCATGTACTTCATCTAATGGCTTGTCATTACTGATAACATCTAAATGAGTTACCTATTAACTTCAAATGCTACACTCATTGGAAAATACAGGATCATTTGTTAAGCTTGGCTATTGAGTTGCCATATATATGTATAACAAATGAATGAAGGGGAAATGTGATCAATATAGCTTTTAATTTTACACCTCATTTATCATGTCAATATCTCACACACCTTCAGCTATCAGTAGGAAAACTGACTTTTTCCAGACTACATTTCCAAGCTGACTGTGTATAACCTCTGAGAATGGATATCCGAGAATGCATATCTCCTTAAGAGAAATAAAGATTGTACGCTCACCGCTCATGCAATAACAATTTGGCTCTATAATGCTAATAGACAACAGTTGAAAACACACTCAGGGACCTCTTGTGATCTCATTTCCCTTACAGTTGGCTTATTGCTTTACTGATTATAATGGTAAACATAGAGAAGTAAATTAAGAGCGAGATAGTAAAGGGCTGATTGAAATCTAATCAAATTGATCTCAACTTTAATCAAGCATTAGTAATGACTTGAGGCAGCAGTGGCCTGTAACAAATACGGCGTACACACGCGCAAGTATACATGCACACATACGTATAACAATCTGAGGAGCCATCTGGTCATGATGAACAATGAAACACGCACACACACACACACACAGAGAGAGAGAGACAGAGAGAGAGAGAGAGAGAGAGAGATATTAATTTTTTGAGAAGTGTTAGCTGGAACAAATAAAACTCGATCTTGATCTCCCCTTCTCATTCTCTGATGTCACAAGGTAGTTAGAGTTTGCAAATGGTGTCACATGGTTTATTGTTATTTCTATAATTAGACAGCCACAGATGTGCACACATCCTGCCAACTCTGAGCCTCGATTCCTAAATTAATTTTAGTTTCCCTATTCATCTCTAAAACAGGTTGAACCGGAATAGGGAGGGTCGTTTTTTTTTTAACTGAGAACATTATCACTCAGGTGTTTAGCCACAGGACAGGTATCAACAAAGCCCAGGCGGTACTCACTTGATCAACAGGGCTTCACTAAGCAGGCCAAAGCCAATTGCAGCTGACTTGAAGAGCGAGTGTGGAGGGGGATTGTCAAAAGCAGTCATCATCCGGTACACCACGTATGGCACCAGAGCCAGCAGGAGAACTGCGATGGATAGAATGGGCCAGGTCTGCCACTGGGAGGCCACGGTCCGCCAGGGTGCAAATCTCTGCAGCTGATACTGAGGGAGACATGGAGACGAATACTCATTAATGAAGGATAAACAGGAAGCGGGCAATCAAAAGAGGGGATGCTTTATCTAGTTTAGAGAGTGGATTTGTGCCGCAAGTGTGTACGTGTGTAATTTATGGATGTTCTTTTTGCCATGCCAGCTTAATATGGCTGATTCCCAATATAAATATTGTCACTTTAGGGCACTTTTTGAATATTGCCCTGAGCATCTTGACCTAACAGGAACAGGACGAGTGAAGTGTTCAGGAAATCTGTTTAAAAACAGACATTATTTTGTGTTGGTAGAGTAGAGTAGTGTAAAAATTGTGAACGCTAAAGGGGTCAAGGTTTGATGGTTAGCATGACCCTGTTAGCCCCTGCTGGTACTGGTAGATGCTGTAATTATACCACCTGGACTAAAAAAGCATCTTCATTGATGACCACAAAAAAGAACACTATATATACACTAACTTTCAAAAGTCTGAGGTCAGTAAGAATTCTGTTTTTGTTTGTTTGTTTGTTTTTTGGAAAGAAATTAATATCAACAGGACAAGTATAGTGTTACATCAGTATTAAAATTATTTTTAAAGGATCATGTTATTTAGTAATGGCTGCTAAAACTTCAGCTTAGCCATCACAGGAATAAATTACATTAAAAAAGTTATTTTAAATTGTACTTTCACAACATTACTGTTATTACTGTGTTTTTATCAAGTATGCTTTTTTTCAGAAATATTTTAAAATTGTACCCGCACCTAATATGAAAACATGTAAAATGAACTTACATGGTTTCCTGTCTACTGACTGTGCACCTTGTTATTCCCTATGACAATCAAAAGTAAAGGTTTTAAGGTGTGTGTACATGTTTATGTGATGTCATCGGTCAATAATTGATGTCAACTGTCTTGCAGCACCAGAGTGATTAATAACATGGCATTTACAATTGGCAGAAAAAAATGTGTCTGAGTAAGTGCAAAGATGGCAGATTTCAAATCACATACTTCCGGGGGTCCTGTGCCAACCAAGCAACTGCCACTGAGATAAGTGGGAACAGTTTTCTCCAAGAAAGATCAGGCCCTTATCCATAAGAAAACAAGTACACATATTTACTGTGTACAGTGTAAACCGTTGCTTGTTTCAGAAAATTAGGTCAAAACATTCAACGGCTATTTAAACAATAATTACAGGTATTTGTAACACAAGAAATTCAAATCATTTCAGCAATCAAAATATTTCTGATAGCATATCAGAAAAGCTTGTATAAAAGTATGCTGTTCTGTTTTCATTCCTTATCCTGAGGCCTAGTCATTAGGGCTCCACAGAAAACAAACAAGCCGCCTTTGTGAGGCTAAACATCCCTCCTGACTACAGCTTGTGGCTTCACACCTGTTCTCTCTCTCTCTCTCCTTGGCTTCAGGCATGAAGAACTCTGTCACGGCCACACATTGCGTGTGTATGTGTGTGTGTACACTCCCGCGCCCTCAGGCACTTTGTCGCTGACATTTTGTTTTATAGCCTGTTTTATTAATATTCTTGCCACTTACCAAATTAATATCCGAGTTGGTGAGAAATTTAATAACCACAGAATATTTTACAGGAAAGTATTTACTCTGAGGAAGTAGATGAATAGATCGCCACATCCCCAATTCATCTCAGAAAATAAACCAAACAGCTATTATTTTTCCAGTGGATTTTTGTAGGCCACACAGAATGGTAGTCTACAGAGTACACTGTTTAAAATAATATATATATATATATATATATATATATATATATATATATATATATTATAACTGTTTTGAAGTTTATTATTTAAAAGATTATTTGATTCCGATTTACAACAACATAAATTTTCAGTCTTTCTACTTCAAAATGTCACATTTAATTCAGTGTGCTACCTGCCATTTCTTTGTAATTAATTGTGAAACGTAGTAGCAATTTCTGGGTGAAAATGGTTCTTTTTTTAGTAAATAAGTGCGAGTCATTCCTCCTACAACTTCAAATCTCGGTCCTCATGTGCTTTTGTGGAAGAGGAGTAAAAAATTGGCCTAGAAAAAAAGAAACTTGAGAAAAAGAAAAAAAGCCTGACAAGCTAACCACTCCTGGTGTGATATCTGGAACAGCATTTAATTAGTGTCCCTGCCTCATCTGCAAATGCATACCACCGCCTCACTTGTGTTAGAACAGCTATTCATTAATTAGATTCTTTGTGGCAAGTGCCACTGAACTATCTGCAATGTTTAAGGTTGCATCAAGACGCAGTAAGTGCTTTCCTGATAGTGGGACGCATCCATCTTCATTTCTCAGCATCTATGTTTGACTCTGCCCTTCAGCCAGACAGAGAAAAACTGAGAGAGAGAAAGATAGGATAGGAGAGAAGGAAAGGGAGTTTCAGAGGGACCTGATACAATTCATCCCAGGCAGACCCTGAACTTTCACCTGCTTTTATTTCCACACCGAAGCTAATTAATTTACAAAGGTAAAGTGGGTGCCCACTTGTGGAGGCGTACGAGAGCTGCCATGATCTGAGGCACATGAAGCAACAGATACAAACCAACATGTGGAGCTTTTCAGGATCTCGCCGGAAAAAAATCAACATCAAAGTCAGACAAATATAAACAGGCCAGATTTCTACGGCAAACAGATATGGGCCTTGAGAGGAGAAGCTGTCCCTCTAGCACACAGATACTTCCTGAATGGCCTTTTCTCCCTCCCTGTAGTTTGAACTACACAGTGTACCTACACAACCCCCATGCCAGCCTAATCTTCATGCAAACAGCCCTCCTTCACCTGAATGTAAACACTAGATTGTCTGTACATCATGATCGGCCTTTGCTCCTCTGGGTGTTTTGCATTGCTGTGCTCCAGGTGTAATAATAGGGTTTTTAGTCAAGTAAGGCATGTGACATTAGTAGCACAGTTAGACGGGTTTCTATATGTAGATGCATGATTGCCTAGTATTCCCACAAGAGTACTGATGGATAAATGGATTTAGGTTTGACTTGATGATGGTTTGAAGCCGCTGTTTTAATGGGGGCTGTGTGTTTTGAGCGCATTTAAGGGGGTATTTACATAACCCAAGAATAGGGGGCATTGAAAAGTAAGGGGTCTGTGTGGACCATCATGCTTGTTAATACGTCCTGGAGTTTTAATTTAGCTGATTTTCCTACACCCTCATGTACTTCGTTCCCAATGCAAAACTCGGATTCGGTTTCTACAACATACCCAAATGTTCTTTTGTTTTTTTTGTTTTCTTTTCTTAAATGTCAAAGTGGTCAGTGTGTTTCTATGTACAGCATTTAGGGATTTTGGAGTTTGTCTTTATTTTTTCACAGCACTTTTTTCAACTTCACACATAAGTGAAAAACAATTGCCTGCAAGTCATCATTCATATTTCTTGTTTAGTCTCACAGGAAATTAACAACTTAAATATATTTATTATACTGGACCGTTCAAAAGTTTGGGATCGGTAACATTTAATTAAAAAAAATAATAATTCTTATGCTCAAAATATAATAAATTCTGGTAAAACCTTAAGGTTAAGTTTAGGTTAAAAATTAATAAATTATGTGATGGCAAAACAAAATTTTAAGAAGCCAGTGTTATTTTTTATGCCAGGGTTCATTGTCCCATTATTCTTCAGAAATCATTCTAATATGAGGATTTGGTGCACAAGAAACATTTCTTTAAAAAAAAAAAAAAAAAAAAAAGTTGTGCTGCATTTAAATGTTAAATTTTACTTTTACCAAAACAAAAACCTATAGAAGTCTTAAAGGTAATTGAGCAACTTGGCTCTAATAGTGGCGCTGGACCTGATGGAATTGAGCCTAGATACATCAAACTTGTCTCTCATATTCTTATGTACCCATTGGCTGAGCTCTTTAATGTGTCATTACAGTCTAGCGAGTTACTGTTAGAGAAGCAGACTCAGACAGATGGTTAGAATACAACAGGTGAGTTATTGCAATCGGTGGAGTCAGCGGTTTGCTGATGGAGGTGAGTAACAAGTTCAATGAACAGGTATAGTAGTACGATGAGGGTGATAATGGAATATCCTTTGCTTTCACAGGAACTCGTGGATAGGGGAGATGGAGCACACACACACACACCTCACAATCCTGGACAGGGGAGACACACTCATGGAGATCCTTGGAGACACAGATGATGGAGTAGAGCTGTGAAGAACATGCTGGAGATGAGACAGGGGGTAAGTAGGAGATCAAGGTAAGTACACAGGTTTGTAGCATCAGTCCACTTCGAAAGGAAACGAGATCGGACAATGAGCTGGTGCGAGGTGTGCTTTTATGTGCAGGCTGATGAGGGAGCTGATGAAGTGCAGGTGTGTGCAATTAATACTCAGGTGAGTTGTGATTGGGAGGTGAATGAGCCTGGCTGATCTGTGACAGTACCCCCTCCTCCACGGCCCGCTCCTGAGGGCCGAGGACCCCGACGTCGTGGTTGATCTCCGCCGGGCTGAGTTTGCGTGAGAAGGCGCATAGATGGAGTCCCCTGCTGCTGAGACAAGACTGCTCCTACTCCGGAGGTAGAAGCGTCTACTTCTACTAGGAAGGGCTTCCCAGGATCGGAATGGATGAGTGGAGCGCTGGTGAAGGCTTCCTTGAGGGTTTCGAAGGCTTCAGTGGCAGCAGGTGTCCAGGACAAAGACTTGGGCTTGTTCTTCAGGAGGTTGGGGAGCGGGCTGGTGATGGTGATGATGCTGTAGTCATGTATGAATCTTCTATAGATGTTGGAGAATCCAGAAAGCGTTGGAGTTCCGTGATGGTAGAAGGAGTGGGACAGGTCTTAATGGCTTCCACCTTCCTCTCGTCCATCCGGATGCCACCGCTGTCGATGTAGTATCCAAGGAACTGCACTGAGGGTAGATGGAAGGAACATGTTTCTGCCTTGAGAAACAGTTGGAATTCCCTCAGGCGTTTCAGGACCGCCGCAACGTGGTGGCAATGTTTGGCCATGCCCCGGGAGTAGATGAGAATGTCATCAATGTAGACGAATCGATGGAGAAACTCCCGGAGAACCTCATGTATGAAGTCTTGGAATACGGAGGGGGCGTTGACTAATCCATACAGCATCACCCGATACTCGTAGTGGCCAGTAGGGGTAACGAAAGGCAGTCTTCCACTCTTCCCCCTCGCGTATCCGGATGAGGTTATACACGCTGCGGATGTCCAACTTGGAGAAGACAGTGGCTCCGCGGAGATGTTCGAGTGCCGCTGGGACGAGAGGAAGAGGATAACGGAATTTGACAGTGATCTTATTGAGTGCCCGGTAATCGATACAAGGCCGCAAGCCTCCATCCTTCTTGGCCACGAAGAAAAAGCTCGAAGCAGCAGGAGACGTTGAAGGGCAGATGTAACCTTGTGGAAGAGCCTCTTCAATATACTCCTCCATGGCCTTCTGTTCAGGAAGTGAGAGTGGGTAAATTCTTCCATGGGGCACTGACTCACCCGGTAACAGATCTATGGCGCAGTCCCATGGCCGGTGCGGAGGTAGCTGGAAGGCTCTCTTCGGGCAGAACACGTCGCTGAAGGGGGCGTAGCAAGCTGGAATATCAACTGACTGTTTCTCCTTTGGGCTCTCGATGGAGGTCGAGTTGATGGTCAGTGTCAGAGGGGAACGTGTCAATGGTCTGGAAGATAAGGGAAACAGTCAGGACAGCATTTGTTGCCCCACTTCAGAACCTCACCAGTACTCCATGAGATGCTGGGGTCATGTTGCACGAACCAAGGGTGCCCAAGAATGATCTCAGCAGTGGATCCCTCCAGAACCAGGAGATGGATGGATTCCTTATGCAACTGACCAACTTGAAAGTGATTGGGACCCCGCACTGTATTTGAGGTGTCAACAACTGAGGGGTTTTCCTGTTATCGACTGGACTTGGTAGGTGGTCTTGGTTGCTGTGATCGGGAGATTGAGTTGGCGGCAGAGGCTTCCGGAGATTAAATTCCCGGCTGACCCGGAATCGAGGAGGGCATGTACTGGAACACAGGCATTAGAGGCAGTAAGGATTACTATGGCAGTGAGGGTCTGCATATTAGCCGCAATTGACTTTATAACACTCACCATCGGTCGAGGAGGATGAATTGGCATTTGGAGATTACATGCCCGCCAGCACCGCAGTACAACACAGGCCTTGGGTCAGCCGACTCTGCCGCTCAGTGGAAGACAGACGAGTTAGGTCAACTGGCATGGTTTCGTGGCCTGGTCCTGGAGTGCTGAGAGTCGCTGGGTGGCGAAGAAGTGCAGAGTTGGGAGAATTTTTGGATTCCAAGAAGCAAGACTGCATACGGTTGGCACACCTGATGGAGAGTTGGATGAATCTCTCCAAGCCGTGGGAGTCATCATATGCAGAGAGCTGCAGCCGCACTCTTGGTTCCAGTCCCTGCCGATAGGTGGTAAGGAGTGAGCGCTCATTGTAGCCACTGGCCGCTGCAAGGGTTCTGAATTGGACAGCATAGTCAGTTATAGACAGAGATCCTTGATGAAGATGATACAATTGCTTTCCAACAGATGAATCACCGGCCGGCCGGCATAAACTTCTCTGAAATGTTCAATAAAACTGTTAGCAGATTGTATCACAGTACCGGATTGGGCCCAGATGGTCTCTGCCCTCTGGAGTGCTCGTCCTGTAATCAGGGAAATGATGAAAGCTATCTTGGCTCTGTCGGTGGCATAGAGATGTGGCTGCATTTCCAGAGCGAGTGAGCATTGTAGGAGAAATCCGTTGCACTCCAGAGAAGGGCGCCGGTTTGGCCATGGCACTGGCAATCACATACGGTGAAGAAGAGGTGGTGTCGGCGCTGTTAGTGACGGGAGTTACCGGAGTTGTTGTGGGATTGTGGAGAACTCGCCGAAGATTATCCACGAGTTCCTGGAATGGATCGGTCTGACTCATCCTGCCGTATCCCTCGGTTTTGGTCCGATCTTCTGTTAGAGAAGCAGACTCAGACAGATGGTTAGAATACAACAGGTGAGTTATATTGCAATTGGTGGAGTCAGCGGTTTGCTGATGGAGGTGAGTAACAAGTTCAATGAACAGGTATAGTAGTACGATGAGGGTGATAATGGAATATCCTTTGCTTTCACAGGAACTCGTGGATAGGGGAGACGGAGCACACACCTCACAATCCTGGACAGGGGAGACACACTCGTGGAGATCCTTGGAGACACAGATGATGGAGTAGAGCTGTGAAGAACACGCTGGAGATGAGACGGGGTAAGTAGGAGATCAAGGCAAGTACACAGGTTAGTAGCTGTTGTAGCATCAGTCCACTTCGAAAGGAAACGAGATCGGACAATGAGCTGGTGTGAGGTGTGTGCTTTTATGTGCAGGCTGATGAGGGAGCTGATGACATGCAGGTGTATGCAATTAATACTCAGGTGTGCATTGTGATTGGGAGGTGATTGTGATTGGCCTGGCTGATCTGTGACAGTTACCAGCTATTTGGAAATACTCCCGTATTACTCCAATTTATAGGTGAGGTGATATTATCGATCAACAAAATTATAGACCAATATCAATCATCTGTTATTGCCAAAGTATTTGAAAAATTTATCTATAATCAGGAATCAAAGTATCTTGAAAATAATAATATTTTATCACCGTTTCAATCTGGATTTAGGCTGAATTACTCAACAACTAGTGCTCTTCTAAAGTTGACTAATGATGTATTTCCAGCATTAGATAGTGTGGTGACCTTACAGGGGCTATATTTATCGAGCTTAAGAGGGCCTTTGATCTAGTTGATCGTTACTTATTATTAGATAAATTGTATGCTTTTGGTTTTTCTAAAAATTCTTTATTGTGGTTTAATTGTTATTTACATAACAGAAAACAATGTGTGGCTGTCCAAGGTAAACTATCTGATTTATTTACTCAAGAAAGTGGGCTCAATATTGGGTCCTCTTCTTTTTCTACTTTTATTAATGATCTTCCCCTAGTTCTTTCGCATTGTTCTGTTCATTTGTATGCAGACAACACTGTAATTTATATTTCAAATCCTCATTTAACTCAATTCAAAATATGCTTCAATCAGATTTTAATGCTTTACAAGAGTTGCTCTATTCTAATAATTTACTACTGAACAAAGGTAAATCTCATACCATGGTCTTTGGTACTAACTGTATGTTTAAATTAAAATCTAATAATATAAAAATAATGTGTAATGATGGCACATACTTGCACAGAGTGGATCAAATTAAATATCTGGGTTTATGGCTGGAGCCTTTCTTTTAAACCTCACATTGATTACATACTTCGTAAGATTAATTTTGGAACTAGCGTACTGTATCGATAAAAAAAATTGTTTTTCTTTTAATGTTTGAAAAAAACTTGCTTTGCAACATATATTACCGTTTTTTGACTATGCTGATGAAATTTACCAAAATACAATTAAAACTAATCTTTTGCCTCTTACTACAGCCTATAATAAGTTGTGCAGATTTGTTACTGGATGTACATATGATACATAATACAGTGATGTGTATGATTTACTTAAATGGTTTCCACTCAATATCAGAAGGCATATTCACAGGTTGCAATTTATTCACAAATGTATACATTTTATTTATCCTAATTATTTGCATCAGAATTTGATATTATACTCTTCTTCATATCATTCACTCTGCAAATTATTTTTTCACTCCTTTAATTAAAGGAACACTCCACTTTTTTTGGAAATTGGGTCATTTTACAATTCCCCAAGAGTTAAACAGTGAGTTTTACCGTTTTTGAATCCATTCAGCCGATCTCCGAGTCTGGCGGTAGCACTTTTAGCTTAGCTTAACATAGATCATTAAATCGGATTAGACCATTAGCATCTTGCTCAAAAATGACTAAAGAGTTTCGATAATATTCATATTTAAAGCTCGAGTCTTCTGTAGTTACATTGTGCACTAAGACCGAAGGAAAATGAAAAGTTGCGATTTTCTAGGCTGATATGGCTAGGAACTATACTCTACCTAGCTGGGGACTACTTTCAGGCGCTGCGTAATATCATTGCACCTGCTTCACTCATGGTACGGCAGCAAATTGCCTTGATTATTACGCCGGAACGAGAGTATAGTTCCTAGCCATATCAGCCTAAAACATCGCAACTTCTCATTTTCCGTCGGTTCAGACACTGCGTCCTCTAGGTTCGGTGCCATGCTTCGGACGCAAGCTTCAGACGAAGAAGTGAATGACGTATTTTCCCGGCGCCCCTTTATACTGTGGCCACGCCGGTAATAACGTCATAGGCTGTCGCCGGCCAATGTTATTGTCGTGATTAGATATAGGCTGCGTCCGAAATTGCATACTTCCCTACTATATAGTATGCGAAAAACAGTATGCGAGGCGAGTAGTATGTCTGAATTCATAGTATTCGAAAAACAGTAGGTGAGAATTACGAATTCTGTAGTAGGCATACGATGGACACTTTACTATACCATGAGGCCACGGGAGAGGAGGCGTCATATTCGAAAAAATGTCGGAAAGGGGCGACGCGGATGTTTTCAAGTGCAAGTACCTCAAGGAAAAACGTTGTTCATTGTGGTTAAATTGCACTTGTTTAAAATAATCAAAGTAAACGGCTGACTTATTAAAGTTTAAACGTTGTAAATCGATGAGATGACTTCATGAACATGGCGGATGTAGTACGTTCATAGTACGTAGCAGATTCATACTATATAGAACTTACTTTTTTAACGGTCGAGAAGTACGTTTGAATTCAAATGTAGTACCTACACAAGTAGTATGTGATTTCGGATGCAACATATGCTTCAAGACACCGGTCACGCTGAGGCATTCCCCATAGCAACCCCTAGAGGACGCAGTGTCTCGTTCCTTTCTCTCAGGGAACCATGGTTACATATGTAACCTGAGACGTTTTCCATCATCTAAAGATAATGGACACAATTCCCAAGGTAAAAGCTTTTGAAGGCTAATATGTTGTTGAACAATGCGAGACTTCTAATGGAGGGACAGTAAAAGAAAAGGGACGCACATAGGAAGATAAGGGTAGAGAGAATTGGTCAGTCCCTTTGTCTTAAATAATCACAGGCAAGATGGCAGAGCCTGTTAAAAGTTTTTTAATGGGTGAGCACTGAAATGGAGCACTACTGTGCAGCTGTTAGCGTTGTGTCTCTGTCCTCTCAGTATATGCCCCTGGGCCCCTGTCAGATTTGTATTTAAACAATAACTCTATTAAGGCTAAGGAGACGTGGTTTTGGGTTAAAAGCACCACAAAAGGGTCACAAAGTACAGCAGGATAATATGATTACCCTGGAAGACCAAAGAAAAGAAGCAGCATTATTGAGACAAGCAGTGGAAAAGATGGGCTTGTGGGTTTCCATGTTTTTCTGTTTCTTCTGGAATAGAACTATTGGATGTAAACAAGATTTTTTTGTGGAAAAATACTATAGCTATTTATTATACAGATAATAAAAAAATCTATTGTATTAACTTTTGTTAAATGACAATGCAAAACAAATAAAATATATAAATCAAAACACTTGACTGTGAGTGGGACATCCTCATATATACAGTCACCACAACAATAAACATCTCCCTTCTGCTACAACAGCTGGAGCATCATACATACTTAACCTTAATAAAGCAATTAGTTGCCTGTGTGTTTTATATCCAAATAGGACAAATTCAAACCATCGATAAGTTGATATACATTAGCTCTTTAATGGGTAATGAATGTGAAAATTGTTCTCCCTTTGATACATGACCTCTTTACATGTTCCGAATGCATATGTGCAATAAAGTGGATGTAAAGGACAAATGAACTGGGTCAGGCATCTGTTTTGATAAAAGAGATGCTTTATATGTAATTAGGTATTCAAAACATTGGTGGGTAATTAAACATCGTATTATCCCAAATGGTGCGAATTTGAAACATCTTTAGTAGGTAATCCAATATAAATATATAGTTAGTATGCTTGTTGTAATAAATTAACTCTTGGTTAACAATCACAGACAGCGTTGTGTTCATCACCTCCTAATGTTTTATGAAAATGACCTTTAGGAGCCATTCCAATCAATCAATTAGACGACACAAGGCCTACTGGGATTATTTAAAAGCCAACATCTCGGAAGTAGGACACTACACATTCTTCTACAATCCATATTAATAAGGCAACCCAAATACATTTTCTAAATTTGTGCATTACGTATATATGACATCATTTTGGAAATGCATTTCACCTGAGGGCCTAACTACACATCTATTATAAATTTGTTTCTATATTTACAAGACATCGTCTTTGCACTAGTGCATACAAAATCAAGCACGTAAACAAATAAAACTGTGCACAAGCTTTGCCACTGATGTGGTACAAAGAGCACAGATCCATTGGCAATCTAGGAACACTGAGATACAGAGTCTACGGAAACAATCACAATAACATTTCTCTCAGGGGAAGCCATAATGACTGATCAAATCTACGAGAGGGGCACAGTTCATCTATAACATGCTGTAAATGACATCAGCTGAAGAAAGGAAACAAAAAGCACAAACGGTCACGTGAAAGGTAAGATAAAAAACACCCTGGAGAGAAAGGGCAGAATTGGGGGGAAAAAAGGGTGGAGGTAAAAGGCATGAATATATTTTGTCCTCTCCCTCTGGCTGCTGTTTTGCATAGACATTGCTGTGTTGGCGTGGGAGTGGAGGACTCTGTTAGACTAGCATTAGCATAAGTTGATCAGAGGGTCTGTCTGAATCTGACAGGAAAGAGGATGGGCCCTGAAGTGAACAATTTGTGACCACTATGAGATGCAGAGAGACAACTTTACTATAGCATCAAAGACTCATGCTCATTTCCTGTAGCTAAGTGAATACTGACGATTTGCTGAGGGCTTCCACCTGTTTTACAAAGTTGGTGGTGGACATAAAGAAACAGAACATTATCATAAAAAAATATAATAAAGTCTTCTGAAGACATACAATAGCTTTGCATAACAAAAACATCCAAATTTTAGTCATTATTCACTGATAATATTCCAATGGATTTCAGTGATTTGAACTCGAGAAATGGATCAGTCAGATTTGTGAACAAATCATTCAGGCTGGTTTTGTGAACTACAGTAGATCAACCATTAAACTGAAAAGATCCAACTCAAATAAACGATTCATTCACGAAACTCACATGAATGCACAAGAACCGTTTTTTAGCGAATAATGATTTTGTTCTATTCCCCAAACAAAGACGTTATATGACTTCAGTACTCTTGGGAAACCATCTTATGTACCTGTTTCTTTTTCGAGATTGACAGCCCCAGTTCTCATTTACTTTCATTGAAAAGCATTTTTTCTTCAAAAAAATTGACATTATGGTAAATAATGATAGAATTTTCCGTTTCTGGTCAGCTATTCCTTTAAAAATGTTATATGAGAGTTATTTCATAAATATACACTTGACATCTGATTCAGCAGTGTAGTAATAAAAACAGTGTCAAATGACAGATTTAATAAAAATGATGCTACAATAATAAGGCAGGAAATGTAGATAGACCTCAATGAGCGGAAAGAAGCGATTTTTAAAAGATTCTTTCCATTTAAGCACTGAAGTGTCAATTTAGTTTTTGTTTTCCACTTTAAAAAAAAGAAAAAAGAAAAGAACCGTTCTAAGCAATTGCTTTCCATGATGATTTACGGTTCGTTAGTCAATTTAATTTATAATTGAATTGGATGGTTGTGGCTCTGTCTAACTCCCTGTCTCCCAAGGATGAGAGCACGTTCAAACTGTTTCATTAACACCAGGGGCCTATAGAAAAACGACCCCAGAGCGCACCGCGCTGTTCCGAGCGTAAGTTGTTCTACAAAACATACAGCGCTAATGGAACATATCCGAGTGCTGTAAAATACTACTGGGATCCAGAAATGACAAGTTTCATGACAGCTTTGCCTCTTTGGCTCACTCACAAGCAGCCTGTCATAAAAAATAAAAATAAACCTTTAGTCAAATTAATTCAACAACTGGCAACGCCTTGCTAAGCCACCCAAAAGCAACCGAAAGCAAAAACCTACCACAAATTACCCATAAAAGCGAATTAATACAAAAATATCCCCAAAAATGTACTGCTTGCGTACAAAGGAAGCTTTATAGTCACATTACTAATTTAAGATTTTAGCGCATTTTCTTCAGTTGTGCTCAGGAACAGGGGCTCCGACAGAGCCTCTGAAACGGACATTTGTGTTGTTTGCAGACCAACGGTCTAACGTTCCTGAAGCATGAGAGTAGAGTCCATTAACTAATAGAGATTAAAAGCCTGATGCCTCTCCCCCTCCCTCGGATTACACTTCCAAAGCACACGGCTGATTGATGAGAACCAGCAGGCTGCCTGGAATCTCCGCTTTCATTAAGGCTTCCCTCCCTCCTTCCCTCTTTCCATCCACCCATCCCTCCATCCGCTTCGCTATACCTCCGTCCGTCTCAGTGGGGAAAGAGGGAAGTAAACAGATGGAGAGGTCTAGAGGAGATAAGTGGCAGCACTTTAGCATGAGCACTATAATGGTTCTGTGCACCGAAGGGTCATTTCTGCCACCTGATGTGATCTATTCTGACATGAAAGAACTCCACCTATATGTCATCATCCTCTTTGTGCAGGTTCTCTCATGAGCGGGACTTGACGGAGTTCCTGGACCACAAGGCTTGACTTTTAGATCTTATAAGGTGCTCAAATAGTCCACAAGATGGAAGATTTCTGGAAAAAGCAGTCCGAGATGGAGATGGAGGCACCTTGATAGAAGTGTGTGTGTTCGAGAGGGGCGGTTATGTCATTCTCAGGAGGATAAGGTGCCCTGACAAGGCAATCAGGAGCGAAGTGATTCTGCAGCCACGCGGCCTCAGTGCTCTCGTCCCTCACTCTGATGAGCTTTTGACAAATGGAGAGCAGCCGAAATTGGTTTTGTATGAGTGCTTTCAGATCTGTCTCTTAGCAGGATTATCGCCACCTGTCTTCATTGGCTACATGAGTCCGTCTATTCAGCGCACTCACAGGTTTAGCGGCTGGTCGTTCAGGATAAAATGGCAAAATGGCTCAAAAAAGCCCCACTAACCTTCCATCTCGGCCATATAACTATTAATATTCAAGCCAGCCCTCCCCTCTCCTATCTGTGCCCAGGTGACCAAATTGCAGAGGTCAACAGCGCCACTCCAAACAAATCTGTTCATCGCATATCGTCCAAATGTCAAGCAGAAGCTGAAACAGGAGGCTTGTGGAAGTGCGGGACCTATTACCAAAGCCCCATCACAACCCTTACAATCTGCTCGTGCTCCCTATTAAATTAATGACAGACAGTGCATCGCAATCAAGTGAACCTCCATAATCGGATAAGTTACTCAGTTCAGATAATGAAAGCTGAGGGAAACTTTGTCTTGGGGACAGTGCTTTCTCCAGAGATCAATCAAGGAGCAGCTGCAGCACTTTAGAGATTCTCTTTTGTCTAATCATTAATACGGCAACAAAAGAGAAACTATTATTTTAAACCTGTGAAACAGAATCAATAGTCATGATCGATAGGCAGATTCACAGACTGTGTCACATTTACAGGATGAGAGTGTTGGATTGTGGTGACTCAGCTCTGTTTTTTGTTATGTGAGTATTTCCACATTAGGGACCGGAGCGAAATAGGAAGAAAAAAAAAATACTGTAAGGATAAAAATGGAGGTTTGTGACGTATACCGTTGTACTGGGAACACTGTCTTTCAGGGGCTCACCAAGTCCTGTGAAAAAACATTGTATTTATTTAATAACAAACATGAATTTGCAATATTAAAGTGGTAGTAGCTAACCTTTGTGTCATTCCAAAGTCATTACACTTTAATTAATCTTCAAAGCACAAAGGAAGATAATTTGGTAACACTTTAGTATAGGGACCAATTCTGACTATTAGCTAGTTGCTTATTAGAATGTCTATTATTAACATATTGGCTGTTTATTAGTACTTATAGAGCACATATTCTGCATGACCATATTCTACATCCCTAATCCTACCCAATACCTAAACTTAACAACGACCTTACTAACTATTAATAAACTGCAAATTAGGAGCTAATTGAGGCAAAAGTTGTAGTTAATGGTTCGTTAATGGCGAGTATTAATAAAGTGTGACTGATATTTTTAATGAAACCTCTGAGAGTTCTGTCCCTATTGAAAGTCCATTATAACCAAACTTTCAAATATTAAAAAGTACATAAGAACATTGTAAAAATAATCCATATGAATCAAGCTGTAACGTTGAGCTGGCACATATACAAAATATTAATATTGACATAAAACCAGCTAGAAATAGTCTATTATGACACAAATATAGTCTATTATGTCTTTACCTGAGACCAAGTGCATGACAACATGACTCTGTTAATGTACTGGCAACACCCTCAGTTAGGAAACTCAGCATAGATACGCGGTCCAACCACAAAAAATGGCTAAGAACACTTCTACTAGATGGTATGAAAAAACACTATAAAACACAATTTTTATCTTTACACAAATTGCATTTGCAGGTGGCATGAGGGAGAGGGCCGCACTCATAGGCCCCAAGTGGCAGCCACCCAAAAGGACCAGAAAGCTCCTCCCTTTGGCAAAAACGTACCACAAATGACTCATAAAGGCTAATTAATGCATGGAAAAATTATCCATGGAAATGAACTGCTCGAGTACAAAGGAAGCTTTATAGTTTTATACTCAATGCAAAACCCAATTGACCTCAGCTAAAGTGATATGTATAAACACACAAAGATGAAAAGGGCTAGTATTTACTCAAGGTTAGTCTGACACCTGTGTCAGATTGTAAGCGCTGGGATTTTTTAATTAAAAAGGAATGCCCTCATAGCAAATGGGACAGGACAGACACATCAGAGATCCATTAATTAATATGCGTCAGTATGGTATGTTTGGCACAGACTGAGCTTATCAACTGTGGTGAAATGAGAGCTATTATACAACCTTAAGCTGTGGTAAAAACATCAGTTAGTGAAATGAAAGATGCAGAGTGAACGAGAGACTTGTCTGTATATATGTGGGTGTAAATGTGTGTTTGATAGGTCCTTGTGTCTGTTCTGTGAATAGCTTAGCTATGGCTTTCACCATTGAAATCCACTGTATTGGAAAAAAAAAATAAAACATTGAGACATTTCTTAAAATATCTATTTTATGTTCCACAGAAGAAAGAATGAGTGCTTAAATGATGAAATAATATACATTTTGTGCATGATCTTAATTATAGTTTAACTGTTCATATACTATATTAAGTCACCAATATTAAGCCACAAATTTGTGAGTTTGAACTACACCTGACGACACGTAACTCTAAATAGGAATTCTATGAATTTGGAAGGGATTAATATGCCCATATCAACTCCTAAATCAAAAGCAAAACAAAAAACAAAAGGCCTTTGTGTACAGCCCTACAGTATTGTAGAATGTATTATTGTGCATGCAGTATCAGTGAACTAGATTTAAACATCTATACCCATCACTACAGAATAGTCTACACTTCTGGCCCAGAAACTTCTCAAAAATATAAAGTCTGCCAGATTTTAATTCATTCATGTTCGTAAAATAAAACTTACATCTGACATTTACACAAGTAAGTGGGCCATCAATTATGTAAAATTAAACCAATCCCTTGTGTTTGACTTTGGATGAGTGCCTTTAAATACCTTATGGCAGTAATTTTGCAAATGATTAGGCAGATAACTCATGATGGAATGGTAATTTCAATGATTAATACAAATAAGGAGGGATTGGTTGGCGCCATGATCTAAAAAGTCATTCTTGCATTACTATTTTTTATCATTTAATTTTTTCCCCCTTTAGGTACTGTACACTTTTAATGTTAGTCATGGTTTTTTTGCTTGACAAACAACTGCCCACCCTCTTTCTGAACTTTAATATTAAATAGACCCTTTTTGTTACTTTATCTTAAAGACATAGTAACACTTTAGATTAAGGAATGCATTACTACTAACTGGAGTTAGCATAAATGCTTTAGAAGACTTTTTCATTGTTAGTTCATGTTAACAAATGGAATCTTATTTTAAAGTGTATTGTTTAAATCATATAATAATCACACTGTGTAGTTCAGAGTAAAATTTCCAACCTGGAACTAAAATACAAGATCATTTCAGCAATACTTAAGCACCACTAACAATAATAGTTATTGCTCTAAACACAGTGTATTCTTCACCACAGACTACACAGATCAGTGATCACATTAATAAATAACAAAGCAAATAATGTTTAGCACAAATTTCCCTAAAGACTGTCAGTAAGCGTAATCAACTCTTTTAAGTATGTGTTGATTAAAGTAAAAATGAACTGTTTTGTCCTCAGGGATGTGTTTTCATACGAGGCAGCCTCTTCTGTTCTCTCTCTCTTTTAACACATTCTCTTCAAACCAGAGCCCTGCTTTAGTCTTCCATAAGTATAATCATCCAGAAAATTAATAATCATTTTCTAACACCACAATGAATCATTACGCTTTGGACAATTAATAATGGAGGAATGAACCAAGATCTATAATTACAATGCTTATGATGCATATCATCAAAATTTTAATCCAACATTCCCCCGTTTAATTTAGCCCAGGTTGTTGGTCATTAGAGGCTTTTCCGGTTGACTTGAAGGTGTTTCAATCAGCAAAATCATTGCTCATTTCAAAAGCTGTACGTAGGTTGATTAATTCTGTCAAAAGAAGCCATGGGGAGTTTTTTTCCCTCTTTCCCAAAAAGAAAACTTAAACTAAAGCTCTTGTGCTTATTTCTAAAATGTTAAATTAATAAAATTAGGTGGGTTACGTTTGTGTGTTCACTGTGCAGCAATATTGATTACAAGATAAAATGCTAAATATTGACTTGCAATATTGATTTTTTTTTAAGAAAGATCAAAAATTAATTTCAGCCTTTGAATTTCTTCAAACCAGTTAAACTGTCAACCCCACATGAAAAATGAAAATACTGAGTGAACGTACAAGACACACCCAACAAGAGAGTGTCTTGTACGTTCATGCAAGCTTTAGGGCAGAACAGTCATCAGTCCCCCATGGCCTTGAAAGCACCACTCGACAAATTAATTACCATTTTTTGATGAAATAGTTCAAGCTTGTGCTTACTTCAAACAGTGAAGGGCCTGTTGCTCTTCACCCAGACAAATGGCATGTTTCTTCATTTACTCACAAGAATGACAGGATAAAAAAGTAGGGGGTGGGGTGGCACTTCCTGTTGTGGTCCTCTTTCTCAAGCCAACAGGTCAATGTGAAAAGTAGCCTGAGATGTTGTGTCATTTCCATAAACTCGAGAGCAAGCCCTCACACTGAGTGCATATCTGTTCAGTTCAAAATATCAGCACAATTGCAAGCTTAATAAACCCATTTACTCAACTAATCATGAAGAAGGAAAGCAGTTCTTCAGCCTGGTTCAGAGGAATCCAGGAGCACTCGTTCTCAATGGGCTCATTACAAATTGTTGCCCACTCTTGTACAATTCCTCAATGCTGTTCCATGGTCAATGACAAATAAGAATGGCTGCGATAAAGAAAAAAGAAAAAAAAATCTAGTTTATGTTTATGTTAATCTAGTAACATGCACCAAGTTCTTAGAAATGGACTCTTTGTATTTTTTAATACAATTTTCAGAGTAACAATTAACACATGTCGTCTGCATGGAGGAAAAGTAAAGTAAAAAGTAATAATAACTTTTTTCTTACACCTTGAAATCAGGAAGACTTTTTATTCATTTATTTACACATAGCATGGACTATTTACTTAAAATAAAAAAAACACATAAAAAAATTTAACTAGTTAATAAAGTCTACTTTCTAAGAATGTGATTCATTTTGCGAGGCCTTTATATTCACTGTGATATGAGGATAGTTGAATCACCCTGACATTTCTACTTTATGTAAGAAATATAGAAATATAGTTTTTTTAATGAATTACATTTTGATTCCTATTTAAATTAAAAACATGCTTTTCATAGAAAATAGGTATTCAAGCTGTTGTATGCATAAATTGCATGTATAATTTATTTTTGAATTTGAAGTTAATTGATATGATATGAGTCCATACAAATGGCTGTACTCAAAGATCCTGAGCATAAAACACATGCTGGTAAGTTTCATTGCTGTCATGTATATGTAAATATTAAAAGATAAAATGGTCAAGGTTTTGCTTTGTGTTTGTTTTCCTAATTAGATCAACTTCAGGAAACAAGACGTATGCAGTTAGCAAAGCTAGTCATAATAGCCTATATGATGTCTTTTTAAACACAGCCATTAATGATCAGTATACTTGCATGTACACACACACACACACACACACACACACACGCAAATGTTTTAATCAGTATCTGGAGATGCCGACTGAAAACATCTCTGCATTCAAGTGGATGAGGAACGTCCTTGAGATTTTGCAGATTTAAATAGCCTATTCTTGCAATGAGAGGAGCTTCATTAAACGAGCCAGAAAAATGTCTTTTAACATTCTGAAAAGAGGAATTCTCTTCTCCTCAGTAAAGTGGTGGGCTTTCAGAGGTCCACATATTCATTAGCACATAACATTATCGTGCCTTCTGACAGAATAGCAAGGTAATTTGGTCGCTCTAGTGTAACAGAAAACTGATCCCTGAATTCCAACTAATGACCTCGTCTCCTTTTCTCCAGTAAGGCAGCAACCATTGGCACTCAAAAGTGCGTGCTAAAACTTACTGGACCTCGATGAATGACCAATTGTAGCTACAATATCAATGATATCATTGTTAAGTTTGATTTCAGCTGAAATGGACACAAGTGGCGCATTTACAAGAAAACCAGATGTTGTCTAAGCACAGGCAAACTGGAACGTATATCTCCACAACTGAAGACGGTATACATGTACCTACAGAAGTGATTTCGCAGTAAGCTTTCTCATGCATTCAAGCCCATCTGTTTGGGAGAAGTGAGCACCACAGTCTTTAGCCTGTGATAACATACTGCTTTGTAAAGGCTGACTTGTTTTACCATTGCTGAAATATCCTGACAAGGAGAAACGAATATGACAACTATCAGAACAACACTTCATTAGATTTGCCTTTGCTAAAATTAATCAACGGCAGGCGGAGGGCTGGGAACGCGCGTGAAAGGCAGGAACATCAAATAGAGCGCCGTCCCAGAGCCTGTGCCTTTGTAGAACTTGTTTACTCTCCCCAAGCCATTCAAAATGTCAAACTTATTTATTCTAACTTGAGGCGGCACTGCGGCCTTCTTTTTATATTTGTCAACACTGCAAGCCACCAAAGCATTATTTGAGGAGAGAGAGGGAGAGCGGGAACGGGAGAAAAAAAGACAGACAGAAAGAAAGCTTTCCAGATCAAATCCTTTTATTTCTCCATTTCACTTTTGGGAAAAACCACCCTGACCACTTCATAGTTCTCGCTCTGCCATGTCAGGGCAGAGTGTTATGCTGAAAGCACAAAAATACCAGCGCAAATCATGACCACACACAATGGGCATGTGATTTATTTAAACACCCGGTGACTCACTTTGTCCCCCTGTAAGCAAACTCCTCCTTGCACTTCATCAACACAAACCTTTAATGAGCTGACAAAAAAAAGTAAACAGATCTCACTTTGCGAATCAATCTTATTTTTCGATTTCATTTTGCTGATATTTCAGTTCTTTTGTGTGTTTCTTTCTTTCTTTGTGTCCATGTTGAGATTCATAGCGCTTGCATCCGCTATCAGCACTGGCCACACCTTGGCAAAGACAGCGAATGGTGAGCGCTGGAGAGAGCAGGCGGAACCAATACAACGGGCCATATGCCTCAACATATGTACTCTGAGCAGCAGGATGGATGAAGGAGAAAAGGAGAAGGAGGTGGGGAGAACTAGAGAGACTTGAGGAATGGAAGAGAATAAAAAGATAAATGTGGAATATGGGTGAATGAGAAAAGGGGAGAGAAAAAGATGGAGGGAGGGAGGGGGGGCAGGTATGTCCTGACAGGTCTTAGCTTGTCACGCTTTGAGAGCGCTCCTCGGCCATTAGCAGTGGCAGCTTGACAAACTCCGGCTCGTGATTTATTCTGCTAAGGCATGTTGCGAGGCTGTCGGAATTCGTCACGTTAAAATCCTAATTAAAACTGTTAATCACAGATTCCTGTTTGTTCAGCACACCGTGTGAAATGAAAAATGCATTCAAATTATTCACTAATGCTCTTTTTAGACAGGTAAGCCTGCATACCCTCAAGCGTCAATATGCACAGGAACTCTGCAAAGTTTTCAGCGAAGCTTATGAACACCTTGGGGCTTGGTTTTATATATTTTTTTCCCTCTTTCTCATCACTTTCATGTGAACATCTGCAGTTTTAAAATTACTTCAAACAAAAATACCTTGTTTTTAGGTAAAACAAAAATCTGTGTCAGAAACGCAATGATTAAAAGCATACATAACTGCTATTAGCATGGACATAACTAAACGTATAAACATATCATTTTCAGGATCATGTGTAAAAATTATTTTAACAATGAATAGCTAAACGGTAATATTTTTTATGCTGTTATTTTTTTATTTCTTCAAGAGGCCCCAGTTCTGTGATTGATTTAACTTTTATTTAGCAAAGACATGCTAAACTGATCAATGTGACAGTGAAGACATTTAAAATATTACAACACATTACAATATACTCTTTTTAATAAATGCTAATAAATCATGGTTTCCACAAAAACATTAAACAGTGCAACTGTTTCAACATGTATTTGAATTAATGCAGCCTTGATGAATAGGAAACGTCACTCAAAAACATTTAAAAATATTACCAAACATTTTTGAAAGGTAGTGTATGTTTGTCACTCTTCTAAAATGTCAGTCCTATCACCATGGTTTAGCATATTAAATAAATAATATTTAAAAAGTATAGATATTTGTAGAAATATCAGCATTAAATTCCTTTTCCAAGAGGTAGCTTAGAATTAAACTGTAAAACTGTCAACCCTTTTATTGTTAACCCAGAAGTAATGCATCAACATGTGTTAAAAAGTGGTTATTTTGCTTTTTCTATAAAAAGGTTCTTTAAAAATACGCATATCAAACAGAACAAAAGCTATTTGTTTAATAAAATATTTCTTTATTTCTGAGCTTTTTATTCTTTCTTTTATATGTAATTTCATTCAGTTAGAATCAGTCACATTTTCATGAAAACTTCACAGCAAGTTTGTTTCTTGGTTGGTAAGGCAGCAGAATTCTCAAGATCTGAACTGACCACAAAGCTCTTCCACACAATGAGTAAACGAGGAAGCATCTCTAGATGTTTGAGTGAGGTGTGAGGTTACCATCTTCATGAGTAACATTTTCCACCCTATAAACAGAGAAGCTTTTCCACACACCAGCATCCAGAACATTCCAGGCCTCTACTGAAGCATGTTCAAATAAAGCAGACGGATAGAGAGGAGAACAGAAGGAACGTTCAGACAGGTGTTGGGGTTAGTGAGGGCCTCAAGTTGAAACAATAACATGTTAATGGCAGAATGAGAAAGATAGTCTTTTTGCTTGTTTTTATTTAGCTTTTAAAGACTCCCAAGCAATGTGTTTGACGAGAGTAGTTTTCCTTTCTTCTTTAACATGTACCATAATTTGGCCAGGACAAACCATATATTTGTGTATCATGTATTTATTTTAAGATTAACATCATAGCTACGAACATGATTTGCTAGCCAGTTATAGTATTAGCGGAGGGATTTAATCATTCTAAAGTCCATTTGATTGGATAAAAATCAGTTAGAAATACTATGTTAGTATGAATGAATTTCTGCATTGATTTTTCCTGAGTGATTTACCCATATTTTGGAATTTGCATTGCATTCCATAAACTTAACGGAAAACCTACTGGTAATTTTCTGACAGGACATCTGTTTTATATATATTGTGTTTGATATTACATTCTACCATTGAAGATGCCAGTCTGAAAAACCAGACCATGAACTGAAGCGCCAAGTAAAAGAGTGCAGCAGAGAATGGGGGGGGAGGCAACGATGATTCTAGAGGGAGAGAGAGGGGGCATAAAGGGAAGTAAGGGGGACTGGTGAAACACAAATGGTTCTGTGGCTGCCTGCTGTGAAGACCCCATTAAAAACAACAAGGGAAGCAGCAGGCAGTCGGTCCACACACCTCTGCGCAGCTCTATGATGTATCTGTTAGATAACCGAGCACTACCCAATGAAGGAACATCAGACGGAAGTTTGACTGGACAAAGAGCAAGGCAGAGGAGAATTGGAGGTGGAATTTTGGCATTTGGAGTGTTCGCATCTTGTCGTCATCATCCCTCTCTTTTGTTGTCGGATGTCATTTTGTGCCACCCACAGGAGAGTGTTTTTCCGTTCCTACTTCAAATGCTAATAAAGTGTTCAGGCCAGTGACTTTGCTCATATGATCAAGTCTGATTCAAAGTTCTAATAGAAATCCAAACCTTATCTCAATCCCCATATCATTTCTGCCCAAATTCATTTTCCCAAATCATTCAGGCCAAATACCAAAGCGGCTGCACCATGACTCCTATCAAAATAGTGCCTCCATCTTCCCTCCTTCACTCGCTGTAATCCTCTCGCTCAGAGCAGCCCACCAATTTTATCAAGCTTTATATGATGAGCGCATAACAGCTGAAGCTTACAACTTAAACCAGACCAGCGGGACAGAGTTAAATCTTTCAGTTCCCATCTGAATTACACAATAGGTTACGAGCCCGATGGATTTGCATCACACAAGGAGTGTGTACAACGCTCACTCTTAAAAGCATGTTTCGTGGCTAAACATGAACAAAATTCACTTTTAGCAAATATACTCAAATATATAAATATTGGTAATGCTTTAAAACATAGTTCAGTTTGATAAAGTTTGCATTAGGTATCATGAAGAATGAATAATAGTTTACTAAATGTAATAATCTCAGTTAAATGTATGTTCTACATAAACAAAAAAGTTATTAACATTAGTTCATGTATTGTGAATAACATTAACCTAGATTAATTAAAGTATTGTTTATTGTTAGTTCATAACTAATGCATTAAGTGGTGTTATTTTGTTACAGTAAATATTTTTGTTCTCATTGTCTGTTTTTCTTCAATCAAATGCTCTCTAAAATTAGAAAGTCCTTCCTTTTACATATTAAAATAGCAAGCAGCAAATCCTTGTTCGCTGCTGTGACACAACTAAAAAAGCAAGAAAGCAAGAAGGAAAAAAGTAAGAAAGAAAGATGGGAGAGATGAAACCTTCAATATGTCGACCTATTTCAATTCAAAATGCATCAGCATAGAAAGAAAACTGTGCTCATCAAGCAATTTCATAAGATCCTGAAATTAACTTAAAATGCATAAATACTGGTGGCTGTTGGTTGGAAAGCATACAAAAAGGAAAGAAGAAATTGAACGAAAAGAGGCTATGGTCAGTGTTGATTTAGGCCTGTGACAGGTTTTTGCTGCACTTAAAGTTGCAGAATAAAAGGAAAACACTGCTTTACAGTCAGAACAGGTGTGAAAAAGCCTTAGCATAATTCATTTGTCTGCCTAATTACTCCAAGGACAGGACTAGTGTTTCACCTACAGCCAACGCTAATGAGCAAACGTTACCTTCTACCAAACTAATTCATTCTTGTTAATGTGAGGGGAAGCAGCCCCTCCCACACCGAGCTGCCTCTCAGATGAGCCCCTTCTTTTCAGTAATTGGTGGTCACCATCCCTCTGTATTGGTCACACTGACCCTGCGCAGTGCATAAGCCGCATCGTCCTGGCTGTGAAGCCCTTTGTTTAGCAAGATCAAGAGCACATTAATGGGGGAAGATGAAACGGAGCATGCCGCATTCAAAAAGACAGCCCTCCAGCAGGAAGCAGGAAGTCAAGAAAGATACTAACTACACTGGCTTTTAGACATGAGCAAAAGGCAGAAAACCACCTTTGTTTTGAACAAGAATATGTTCTAACAAATAGAGTAGCTGACCATTATATTATATTATATTATATTATTTCGACCATCAGGTCTTCTTTATATTTCATATTTACTGTAAATATGCAGCCACATCATGATGACAGAATTTGTTTAGTTCAGAATTTGTTTAGTCTAGGCACAAGGCCTCAGAACTAAGCCTTGTGCCTAGTTCTGCACACAAAAGTTTTTTTTGTTTTTTTTTTAAGATAGTTCCCAGCTAGGTAACTAGTTATGATATAGCTGGGGACTACTTTCAGGCGCTGCGTAATATCATTGCGCCTGCTGCACCCAAGTTTCTTGATTATTACGCCGGAATGAGAGTATAGATCCTAGACATATCAGCCTAGAAAATCGTAACTTTTAATTTTCTGCCAGTCTTAGTACACAATGTAACTACAGAAGAGTCAAGTTTCAAATAGAAAAATATCAAAACTCTTTGGTCCTTTTTGAGCGAGATGCTAACGGTCTAATCAGAGTCAATTATCTATGCTAAGCCACGCTAAAAGTGCTACCGCTAACTCTTGGGGAGTCGGAAAATGAACCTATTTTCAAAAAATGTGGAGTGCTCCTTTAACTCTGGTTCATGTCATCTTCCATCCCTAAAGTGTCTGTGAACAATTACAGCTGAATTTCTCATTCTCATTTTTTCAATTAACAAGGACACATGGGAAATCAACTGTTGCCCCACAACAGTTTGGGAAAGTTTGTATATTCATCCTCACACTCAAAATCTCACACATGCTGAGATAGCCCTTATAATACGAGTAATGGACTAACTGACAGAGCGAGTAATTGATTGGAAATATCAACAGGGCTGAATAACCTCTACATGTAATTCGAGCCCATGTAACTTTAAGTGGATGGCACTTGAGTTGAATGCTCTGTGCGGTATAAGAGCTGTGCACTTGAATCATCTGTAGAGATGTGTAATGTTGAGGTGATTTATATTTCATATTTACTGTAAATATGCAGCCACATCATGATGACAGAATTTGTTTAGTGTAAATGAATTAAGATTGAAGTGAAATATGGAATAGTGTTGGATGCGTGGTTGTGTTTTTATTTAAAAAAAAAAAATACAAAAAAAATACTAAAATAATCTTTACCACTCCGCAATATGTTGTCTTCAGTAGGGATGTGCCTAAAGCTGAATACCTCGATAATGACTTTAAAGTAAATAACAGATTTGAACAAAGAGAAAGTATTTGTTAGATGCAGTCACTCTTTGTTGGACAGTACACTAATTTAGATAACTAAAATTATAACATACATTTTCTTAACACATTATTGAGTGTGTAAATGAACGAGTGTGAACTGTATTAATGAAAATGAAAGCATTGCAACTGATTAGCCATTACAGTTTCAAGTGTGTGATGTCACAGCAACCAAATACATCAGATACATTGCATGCTGATTTCCTGTAAGTGCTACCTTCACTCTACAAAAATCTGTAAAAATAGGACACAATATATTGTCTAATTTGAAGGAATTCTTCCCTATTAATTTTTTACAGGTGTTTTACCAGTATTTTGAATTTTACACTTCATTGCATTATGTTTTAGAGTTAACAGAAGTGTCTGTAAAATTAATGGATAATGTGTGTAATGAGCTGCCAGTAATTTTACTGTTATTTTACGAATTTATTTTTTACAGTGTTGAAAAGGTAGCTCGAAGTATGAAATACAGTATATAACTTAAAGCCTTGTTTATTAAGATGTACGCATTAGGACTTAATCAGTGTCTCTTCTTACACACACGTGACACTAGTTTTACAGTGTCATTGGATCTGTTCAAACTGACCAACCATTCACCCACCGAAGTCCCGTGCAAATATATTTTGTGTTACATGTATGAAATAAATTGCGAAGAATGAAGAATTGGAGATGCTTTTTGTGTTCTATATTGGCTCTGCAAGCAAGATTTCAAAAAGTGCTGGGGACAAAATCATGATTCGCAAGCAACACTTAAGAACTAAAGAACTTTTCATTTTATTGATTTGAGTTTTTTTTTTTGTGTGTGTGTGTGTGTGTGTGTGTGTGTTTTAATTATACAAACCAGATAACAAATTAGGATATAAAAAAATGTTGTGGCAACATTGTTTTGAAATGTTTCTGAAATGTTGAAATGTCCAGTATTCTTGTCATAATTATAATGTTGTTTAAAGGTAACACAAACTTTTCTTACAATGTTCTACTAAATATATTTTCACCCAAAATATAAACTTTAAAATATCCAGTTTTCTTGTTGTGATTATAACATTATTCAAAGGTTGCAAAAAAAATGTTCTCAGAATGTTTGAGTATAAATAACATCTTAAGGACACTATGAACATGCTGTTCTAAAACAGTTTTCTCTCATCATTATGAGTATGCTCAGTACATATAAGGGCATTCAAAGAGTGTTGATCTCAGAATATTTTCTCTCAAAATTGAGAAGGCATATCAAATTTCAGTTATAAAAAGTTATATAAACATTCATTTAAAAATTGTGGATTACACTTTATTTTAAGGTGTCCTTGTTGCAGTGTAATTATACATTTAAGTACTGAGTAATATTAATTAACTACATGTACTTACTATATGGTTAGAGTTTGGTTTAGGGTTTGGTTTAGGGTTACTTGAATGTAATTATGCATAATTTATTGTTATTATAATAGTACGTACATGTAACGTGTAACAAGGACACCTTAAAATAAAGTGTTACCAAATTTTGTCCTATCTATAACTTTTAAAAATGTTAGTGAAAGTTGAAAATATCTTGAGCCTGTGTTAACCACAGACCATATTCCAGGCATTTAACCAAAAACTGTTTAAAAAATCATCCAGACGTGCTAAATGGCAACTCAATTCAGGGTTTTGGCCTACAAAAAATATACCATACCTGCAGCATTCTAATCTGTAGTTCAGTTAAACATTAAACTTGATGGTGCAGTGCTACTAACAGTGCAGTTCTCCTCCTCAAGAGGTGTATCCCGCACTAACAGGCCCCCACTAGTGCTTAGCTCTGCTCGCTGACCTTTAATTCCACTCAGACCGTATACAAATGACTTCAGTCAAGCCCACTCAGAACGTGCACGCACAAGCGAAGATACTCTGAGTCGATTGTTGCCACTCCACTCTCGCTTTCTCTCTCTCTCTTTCCACGGCATTATCTCCTCGCCTCCGCTCTAATGACTTCCCGCCGAGAGAGGCCCTGGCGAGCAGCTCCGGCTCTCGGCCCCTAAGAATAGCATTAGACACAAGGTTATCTGGGCATTACACTCACTGTAACATGCAATTAGCTCGCCTCCTCCATTTTCATTACACGATTATTCATTAATGTCAATTTAATTTTATGCATTGTTCTACATGACCAAAGGCTGATTACTGGGCCCTTGCACTCCAATATCCCAAGTTAACCGTGGCAGACTCACTCGCCGGACCGCTAATTGCAATTTAGCCCCAGACAGCACCTCCCCTCTTTAGTCCAGCTTTAATGGAGGAACTGATTCCGAGACAGGTAACGATTGGAAAGACAAAGTGCCTCTAGCTGAATGGAAAACAAATGCCCCGCTGCTAAGCTGTTTTCTTTGCGATAGCACATGAGGTAAAGCCTTTGTATTCAGAGGGTGAGGGATAAGAGAGTAATATGCTCGGTGTTTTTGGCTTGATACCCTATTCGTCTCTTCCCTCCTTCTGACTGTAATATGACTCAAACTGGGAAAGTGTGGCCGGAGTTAATATGATAGTCAGGTGAGGCCACACTGCAGTGTGTCGTCTACTATGGCCATAAATTAAATACTGCTTCGTATAACTGTCGAAAATTTCACAATGCAGCCAGACGAATGAGAAAGTCCCCAATGTATTATGACCAAAACAAATTCTTGGTAGATTAGAGGAGCAGCATGTGCTTGCTGCATGCTGACAGCATAGTGCTGCTCAATATGTTTCAGGAGCATCAGGACACCTTCAACTTGCCGTCGGATAATGTAAAGAGAGTTTCAGGAGGTTGAAATAAATACAGCCTTGTATATTGATTCACAATATGCAGCTCAGCATGAGCATTTCGTTTGTATTGTATGTCTTCAGGTCATTCTTGACTAGTTTTCTGTAAAGAATGCACTGTAAATAACATAAAATACAATTTTTGATACTGGAAACAAGCTTTTTATTCAAACAAGCATTGTCTAGAATATCTGAACACAATAAAACTCAATTTTTAGCAGTCAAATCAATTTCTTTATCAGTCAAATCTCACAGTAATTAATAATTTAAAACAATAATACAATAATGTAAAATTATACACTCTTAAAATTAAAGGTGCTTCAAAATTTTTGGTTGCACAAAGAACCATTCAGTCAAAGGTTCTTTAAAGAACCATCTCTTTCTTACCTTTTCATAATCTGAAGAACCTTATTTTGTAAAACAGAAAGGTTCTTCAGATGTTAAAGGTTCTATATGGAACAAAAAGGTTTAGACAAAAAGGTTCTTCTATGGCATTTTGAAGCACTTTTATTTTTAAGAGTGTATGTAGAATGTGGGTTCACTGATCCAGTCTAGTTCTATGATGTTAAGTAGTCAAATAATAGCTGCTATAAAATACACAAGATGTGATGCAATGTCAAAAGTGAAATCCATGCACCATGGAAAGAGTTTAGTGGAAGTTGAGTTTGAAATATATTAATTATATATACAATGAACTGTAGATACCATTCAAAAGTTTGTGGTCTGCCTTTTTTTAAAAATCTTTTTAAAATTCTCATGCTCATCAAGGTTTTTTATTTTATTTGATAAAAATAAAAATTTTCTATATATTTTAAAATGTAATTTATTCCTGTGATTTTCAGCAGCTGTTACTCCAGTCTTTAGTGTCACATGATCATTCAGAAATAATTCTAATATGTTGATTTGGTACAAAATCAAATTTAATTTTTATTATCAGTGTTGAAAACAGTTGTGCTGGTTTATATTTCTGTGGAAACCATGATGCATATAAAAATATTAAAAAGCCTACCGTGGAACCATCAAGAATTCAGAGGCTTTCATTTGACCACAGATGGGATAAGTTTCTTAGAACAATGGTGGGACATTTTAAGTACATTGAATCAAAACTGGCGTTGCAAAAAAGTCTATAGTTTTTAAGGGGGATTGTTCTAAAACGAGGCAATGTCTTAACAGTGCTTCATTCAACGATCAAACAACAGACAGCTCAGTGAGCTCATATTCCTGTGGCATCAAGGCTGTTCCGCAATCCTCTCTTCTCTTAATGATTTATCTATGTAATTCAGAGAAGTGGCCAGCTTCAACAGACATAAACAAGAGTTCGTAAACAAGAGAAAAGCAGTCCCTCACCTGCCCGACGTTACCGAGGACAGAGCAAAACAAACCACTGTGCATTGCTTTGGGTGTGGTATGAGGCCAGCAGAAATCTTATCAGTACAAAATAGATACTCTCTTCTTCCTCCTCACTCTCACTGTATCAGAAAAGGGGCATCATTAACCTTTTGCTTCTCTAAAGCTGATGGTAATCAGGTTCTGCCATCTTTGGCTTTAATAAAGCATTAAAACAACAAACCACCTCAGATTTTCCCCACAAAGCCCCTATAGCTCGTCTCTCCGCTTCGCGCTCGCACAAACCCGCACTGGAGGGGGAGAAGGGTGTGTCGCGGTGATAATGAAATCTCCTTTCTAGAGCAAGAAATCGTTTCACACCATTCTGTCGCAGACAGTTAGGAGACTCCTCATCCTGGAAATTATAAACTAAACGGGGCGGTTTGCGCTTGACACACACCTGGCGGAGCAGGCGAGAGTGCGATTAAAATGTGTAAATATCAGCAAGTACCTGCGGGCCAGAGTGGACCCGTCTTTCATGAGCTAAGATCTACATCAAAGTGACTCCGGCAACAGAGCTCCAGGCCAACCTGTTCAAAGCACGAGGCCTCCTCTGAATTCTGTTTTATGCTTGTTGTGCGTATTATGTCTCTGAATAGAGCATGTATGATTCAAGGCGTAAGGGAAAGGGTAAAAGGGTTTAATCCAGAGGAGAGATGTGTATTGGGAGCACAGAAACGAGACACGGCAGAAAGAGATTCATTTGCCTGCTTTGTTGTTCCATGAATAAGAATGATTTCGGCCTCTTTCTGCCGCAGACCTTTTGTAAGCAGTGGGGCAGTAATTACTGTCCATTTTCAGACGAAGTGTAATCAAGGCCTCAAAAAGAAAATTAGATAATAAGCATCAAATGTGAAAAGGAGGGAACAGCGAGAAAACTAGAATCTTAATATGGAATAAAAGGAGATTTGATTAGCATGACCAAAGGTTTACAACATCTTGTTTGAATATAATAGATAGTAATTACTTTCATATTGAATCAAGTTCACTTCAGAGCAAATTATTTAAATGAGAAGATAAAATGTATCTGGATTAAAATGAGTATGACAGTCATGTGCTTTCAAGTCTTTCCTTTTTTCAGGGCTTGACCAAATTAGGCTAATTTACAGACTACGTACATTAGAGTGCATCAGCTTTATGTAGTTTATCTCAAAGTGCTGTGTTGAAAAGGAATGCTGGCTAAAGCAACATCCATTCTCTTATTATTGTATCTAGGAGAGAGCTTTGTTTTCACCGTAGCCGAGTGAATGCTACCGTTTTAACATCAGAAACTCTCGTAAATGGAGGATGTGATCTTTCTTGATGCCCTGACATAGAGTAAAATTAGATGTGTCATCTATTCTCAGGTCATTTGATCACATACACTACCATTGTGGGGAAGTCGTGGCCTAATGGTTAGAGAGTTGGACTCGTAATCCAAAGGTTGCGGGTTCGAGTCTCGGGCCGGCAGGGATTGTAGGTGGGGGGAGTGAATGTCCAGCGCTCTCTCCACCCTCAATACCACGACTGAGGTGCCCTTGAGCAAGGCACCGAACCCCCAACTGCTCCCCGGCCGCCGCAGCATAAATGGCTGCCCACTGCTCCGGGTGTGTGTTTATGGTGTGTGTGCACATTGGATGGGTTAAATGCAGAGCACGAATTCCGAGTATGGGTCACCATACTTGGCAGTATGTCACTTCACTTAATACTGAGTGACTTACATTTATAAAAAAAAATAAAAAAAATACACTACCATTGAAAAGTTTGGGATCAGTCAGACTTTATTGACTTTTAAATAAATGCAAACTTTTATTCAGTAAGTATGTATTAAGTTGGTTAAAAGTGATATATATATTTTTTTTTTCTTTATATATCAGCATATTAGACTGATTTCTGAAGGATCACACAACACCGAAGCCTGGAGAAATTGCTGCTGAATATTCAGATTTGCCATCACAGGAATAAAGTGCATTTTAAAATATATATTAAAATAGAAAACTGTTATTGTAATAATATTTAACAATGTTACTGTTTTAAATTTTTTTTATTTTTTTTTATAATAATAATAAAAAAAATCTTACTGACCACAAACTTTTAAACCTTCATGTAGCTTAAAGAGAGCACCTCACCGACCAACACTCAAGCCGTTTTACATAGAAGTTTAATACAGAAGGAGTTATGACTCACTTTTTAAAAGCTTTGTAAAGTGAACTCAGGTTAAATGGATTAGTCGAGCGCAAAAGATCGTCATAATTGCTGGCCCACCTTACCTTTCATATTTCCATAAATTTTCCAATAAATGTGCTATTATCAATCTCATAATCAGCAGTACCTAATTGACTTGCATTTGGGTCTCATGAATTATTACGCAAGATGATATTGAAATAATGAATATTCTGGGAAAAAAGGTTGGATAAAGACATTAAGCATGCATTAAGATGATTCGAAGGTATGAGAGAATCTTCATTATATTGTCTGTTTAACCTCTAAGTCTCATGTCAGGCAAATCATTTTGAGGGCACCAGAGTATATAGCACAGAACGTGTTCAGCTTTACTTCACAGATTCATCAATAAACTGACAGTTTAAACTTCCAGGTCTTTGCTAAAAACATGGCTCCATAAATAAGCGGCACCAGGCAAACGAGGACTTGTGAAATTAGCTGTTTGACAGACACAGCAGTTTGGGGAGGTTAATGTCATTAATTCATTATGTCATTATTTGCATGCCCTGTTTGCAAAACAGCGAGAATAACATCAGAAACTTTTAAATGACTATTGTAATTGCACCTGTTGCCAATTACAGCACGCAGGATGCATCAATCATCGCACATCATTGCCCAGCGAAGCAGCAAGTGTGTCGTTCCTGTTTGCTCATGCAGATACCTGCATGCTTATCAAAATCTCTTTTAATCAATCCAGCTCCTACATGAAGAAACTTGATGGGACTCATTGAAGATAAACCAGTATTGAGCAGCAGGTTACATTAAACTCCAGTGAAGGCAATCCAACATCACAGGCTTTCGGTATAGAGCCGGCAGACCCCAATTCAATGGATGCTGACCACAGTGAACATGTACTTGAATATCAAGAGAGACAGACATAACCTTACTTTCAGAACCTTGATAAATTCATTAGTCGATGGTCTTGTTCTGAATAATTAGATTTCTATCTCACAGAATATTCTTAGGCTATAAAGCTGAAACAGTCTTCACTGTCAAAACTTCCCCGATGTCAGATTGAAGGGACAGGAAGAGGACATTAAAATACTGAAGCACACAAAGTTCATATCCTTTCCCTCACTGTTATTATTATTATTAGTCCTTTTAATAGTTGAGAACCTATTCATTCTGTTAAAAAAATGTGCATTCCTCTGCTGATGAGGACAGAACACCATTCAAAAATACTGAAAAAAAAAAATTTCTACTTTAGTAGCACCGCAACACTGCTAATGACGTTACAGCCCCAACCTTGTAGTCTGATTCCCAAATGCATGATTCTTGAGTCATTTATTCAGTAGTGAATCAAAAAATAAATAGTGTAGTCCAGATATAGAATGAAAATTATTTTTTTATTTTTACTGAATCACAAACACACTGGGCAAACAGCGGAGTCCAACTCCCAGGCACTTCTTTTCAGTGAATCCAAAACATTAAACGAAAATAGTGTAGTCTGATTTCTAAATTAATATCTCTATGGAGCTGGTTAATTTTACTGAATCAAACATGTGCAGTTTACAAACCACTGGAGGCCTAAATCAGTTGACTTGTTGTTAAAGACCCACATTCTTATAGTTTTAACAGTAATGATTTATACATAAATAAAATATATATTATATATTTAAACATATTTCCACATTTTGTGTTCAGTATATGGAACCACTAAAGTTGCAATGTAATGAAAGAGGGGACTTGGTACTACTCGTCAGTTGTTGATTGCACGGAGGCATACCTGAATACAAGCTTGAGGCAAATTATAAGAAATGTGTTTAAGCAGACTAAATGTTTGGAGAAGTCTGACATATGTCACCTGATCTTCCACATTTTACTGGAAGATCGAGCTTATGACATTTTGATTAAAAATTATTTTAATAAAAAAAAGAAACGCAAAAAAAACATGCATAGGAAAATTGTTCTCAGTAAAAGATGAAAATAGGTGAATCGGAATTACAGAAGTGTAAATTCTTAAGAAGAATCAGAACCAAACTGAAACTTTTAAAATAAACTGTAAACCCTCTATGAATCCAATACAACATCAATACAACATGAACTTAGGCCTGAATGATATAAAAATAGAAATAATCAGGACACGCTCAGTGGCATGGGAGGGAAGACGCCTTCAGTTGGTTTACTTTGTGATCCTCAAATCATCATTAGCTCAACTTCCTCTCCAGGCTGTTGACTCACATGCAGTTAGAGAGCTGGACCATGCTGGATTGTTGAGAGAAATAGCCCTCCATTTCTTTCACCATAACCCCCATCATTGCTACAAGGGTCAATTTGGAGAACAAAATAAAAACAAAACATGTGGTTCGTTCTCTTGACAAGGCCCAGTGCTGGTGACGAGTCTAATCATTGTCATCCAAGAGATTCAAATTAATCTACCTCATCCTAGTTTAATTTCTTTCTGTTTTAATTAAAGGCTTGTTATATTTACCCCTGACTGCACAGCTTTGAGTGTAGCAAAATGAATGGAGAAAAGCCCAAGGGTAAAAATCCTCAGAACAAAGTTAATAATAAGGAATAAAAGGACAAGATTTTGTTCAACATGCCTATGTGAGATGTAGATTCACTCTTCCTTGAACACTGCTATGCCCTCCTGCTAACAGTCTTGACATCTGAGGACAAATTGTAATCTAATGTGCATGTTACAACTTCATGTATGAAGAGCCCACTGGGAAAAGCAACCTAGATAATCACAGAGCATTCAAAATGGCTCAAAGAAGTCATTACATACTTCAAATGCATATATAATTTCTTTGCAATATGACGGTGCAAACAAATGGCAACATTTTCAACAAGAAAAATGGTTTGACAGGACAAAAGACATACGTAGGCTCCAAAGATCCTTTCATCAGCAGCCTGACACAACCAAACGGAACTTCTCCCATCTGCTGAGGGCTGGACGCAATGATCGTCCACTGAGGGTTGTTTACATTTCTTCAAAAGCCCCATTTAGTTTCCCCTGACAAGGTAGAGTAAGAGAGTGAGGTGAAGATGGATGGAGGCACCTGCCCTAATGGAGGCTCAAACTGTGCCCACTAGTGCACGTTACACTGATAAATTGACAACAGTTGGGACATGCTCTACTAGTAGGGAGAATGAGGCTACTAGGACACTGGCTTGTTCTCTCATTTGATCCTTCTCTTTCTCTCTCTCTCTTCCTCCATACCTGAGAATAATCCTTTCAATGTCACGTGCGTTCTGGGATGTACCACAACGCATCAAACCGGAACCTTCATACAAAACATGTATGAAGGAAAAATCTTTTGTTTAATGTCCTGCTGAAAAAAAAAACTAGATTATGCCAGCATGAATTTCTATTCAGACTGGTTTGTTCTGCTTACTGATTGTTTAGAGTTGATACTTATGGAAGCCTATTTCCACCTCTTTCATTTTTTTGTTTTGTTTTATGAATGAATGAATGAATGTATAAATAAATAAATGTCAAATTATAGCTGTAAGCTTACTGCCTTTTATGCAAGTTAATTATGCAAAATAAAATTACGAGAAAGAAACGTGTACATTTTGAATTTATTTCTCACAATTGCAACTTTATATCTCACAAATGTAATATTATTTCTCATAATTGTGACAATTGTGATTTTATATCTCACAAATGTGAATTTATTCCCCCAAATTCTGACTTTATATCTTGCAGCAGCAATTTTGTTTCTCACAATATGACTTCAAATATCGTAATATATTGTCATATCTCACAATATAATGTTATTGTAATTTAACCTGTATTTCTTGTAATTGTATTGTATCTTAATTATGACTTTATAAGTGTTAATTTATAACTCACAATTACCAGTTCACTACTAATTATGAATTTTCATCTCATAATTGGGAATTTGTATCTCACAGCAGCAACTTTAATGAAATATTGTTTTTGTAAATACAGTATTTTATTGCATTTCAGTAAAATATGAATCCGAATTACAGCAAAAGTGCAACAGTTACTGTGCAGTTTTTGGCCAAAAGGGGTCAAAAAGGATTTAAACAGTGAATTCTGAATCGATTTCTTCTTGTAAACTCAAGAGATGTGCAAAATTCGGCTGGGGCTGGGGATTTTTTTTTTTTAATTCGGCTGGGGATTTTTACACGGGTGGTGGGAGAAAAGCACAGACATTCTGGATTTGTAGAATAAAATCACTGACTAACTCCTGTCATCCCCATGAGAAACAATAAACGTCCGAATCGGACTAATGACTTCAAATATCACAATATAACTTCACATTTCTCAATATAACTATTTATTGTAATGTCACCTTTATTTCTCATAATTGCATTTTTGTATCTTGCAATCTTGCAATTATGGCTACTTTATCTGACAACTGCCTCTTTTACTCCTAATTTTGACTTTTTCTCCCGTAATTGTGAATTTGTATCTCACAACAGAAATTTTGTGTCTTGCAATAAGACTTAATATCTAACAATATTACACTCTAACTCCTTGTAATTTTGACTTTCTTGTAATGGCCACTTCATGTCTCGAAATTTGTGCGAACTGAATAAAAATAAAGAACTACCTCACATTGGAGATCAACATGTTAAACGTGCACGTAGATTTGTTAAAATATGGTTTGAAATGAGTAGCAGAAAATATATAACACTAAAATAACTGAATCAGCTAAATTAATTGAGCAGCTCATTACCATTTTTCTTAAAAGGATAGTTCACCCAAAAATGATGTTTATCTGCTTACCCCAAGGGTATCCAAGATGTGAAGTGACATTCAGCCAAGTATGGTGACCCATACTCGGAATTCGTGCTCTGCATTTAACCCATCCAACGTGCACACACACAGCAGTGAACACACACACACCGTGAACACACACCCGGAGCAGTGGGCAGCCCGGGGAGCAGTTGGGGGTTCAGTGCCTTGCTCAAGGGCACCTCAGTCGTGGTATTGAGGGTGGAGAGAGCGCTGGACATTCACTCCCCCCACCTACAATTCCTGCCGGCCGGGGACTCGAACCCGCAACCTTTGGATTACAAGTCCGACTCTCTAACCATTAGGCCACGACTTCCCCCAGATGTAGGTGACTTTGTCTCTTCAGTAGAACACAAACAAAGATTTTTAACTTAAACCGTTGCAGTCTGTCAGTCATATAATGGCAGTCAATGGGACTCACGGCTTTGAGAGAAAAAAAAACATACACAGACAAAACCAAATTAAACCTTGTGGCTCCTGACGATATCTGTGTGGTGGATCAGAGGTAAACAAAAAAGATATAAATACTGTTCAGTTTCTTGCACAGACTGATCATTTTGTGTCTTTAGACCTCAATGTATCGTCACGAAAAATTCCACAAGGTTAATAGCCCGATGTGACATATATGTCACCACAATATCTTTGCAACTTGTTTTATATCAATTTGTTCAAGAAATGTATTAAAATCAGGTTAAGATTAATCTAGGATATGTTATTAAAATATTAGAATTGTTGCATGGGTTGAAACATACTTTTAGTAACAAAAACAAGCGTTTTTAAAAATTGCTGACATTGCAACATGTGCTAACCAGACAGAACACCATTTTGGAAATGTAGCCATGGCAACAAAAAATGAACACATTGTCACATGACTGAAACTGGGTGTTCATTATATGTCACTTAGGGACTTCCTGAGTTGAAAGTGTGGGGAAGTCGTGGCCTAATGGTTAGAGAGTTGGACTCGTGATCCAAAGGTTGCGGGTTCGAGTCTCCGGCCGGCAGGAATTGTAGGTGGGGGGAGTGAATGTCCAGCGCTCTCTCCACCCTCAATACCACGACTGTGAGGTGCCCTTGAGCAAGGCACCGAACCCCCAACTGCTCCCCGGGCGCCGCAGCATAAAATGGCTGCCCACTGCTCCGGGTGTGTGTTCACGGTGTGTGTGTGTTCACTGCTGGGTGTGTGCACGTTGGATGGGTTAAATGCAGAGCACGAATTCCGAGTATGGGTCACCATACTTGGCTGAATGTCACTTCACTTATTCACTTATAATGCTTTAAAAACACCTTTCCAGATAATCACCATTGTTTGTGACACCCGCGTCACCGTGGGTTCTTATGGGTTAAACAATTATTTCACATATTATTTCATGAGTGTACTACAACTTTATTTCTCATTATTTTCACTCATAATGCAACCATAAAACATACAGTCTGACCTTATAACCAACAATGGCAAATGTACTTCTTTTAAAACTGCATCTTACAATTACTTGTTTTGTTTATTACTCTGAGGCAGAAACAGTTTTATGACTGGAAGAACAAAAATGCTGCTCAACAGGGTTTTTAGGCTGAAGATGTAAGATGAGCAATCTTCAAAATGAATCAATGTTCTGTCATCTGAGTGCCGCCTACTACGGCATCTGCAAAGAATTAGTGAGAGGAAATACATTTAGTTAAAATAACACTGGAAATTTTCCTCACTCCAACTGCAGCAAGCTGTGAATAATAAGTATAGTAATTTTAGAAATAAATGGAAACAGAGACACTGTCGACCCCTTCTGTGCAGTGCAGAGGCCAGAGGTCAGGAAACTGTTAAAGCCCCGGCTGAATGTAAGAATGCCAGGTAAACTCATATACAGGGACACACAGCTAAAGACTGTGGATACCGTAAGCAACTATAACCACTCCAACTATGTCTCATTACTGTTCTACAGAGTTAGGGCCACATTTACTCAGTCTGGATCTGAAACAAGAGAGCGAGACGACAAGAGAGAGAGAAATCAAGGCTACGCAGGGCACATACGCACACATTAAAGAGTTATGTGTTCGGTTTTAAGTCTTGCCCAGCACATGTTGTAACAGCTCTTCGGGTCTCGCTGCGAATCCTTTTCTAAATTTGTACCTAATAAGCAACATTTTGCTTCCCTCCCCAGCTGAGCTGTGGTAAGTCAGCTCCTGGCTCTGCTCCTCTCTCTCTCTCTGACGTCTGGTTTGCCTTAGTGTGCTCTGGGTTTCTAAACAATCAGCAATGGTCTAATTAGTTTTGGCACTCAAACTGCTCTCTGAAGGGAAGAGGACCAATTTAAGGACCTTAAAAATGCCTAGACTGTTTTAAAGAGCCAATTAGTTAGAATATCCAACCACGTAGCCTGGTATTACTTGGCATCGGTGTCACTTCTCTGCAAAGCTACCAATTATTTACAATTATAGAAAATATTCTCTAATGCACATGGGTTGAATCCAACTGTCTTGGTTTCTCCTACTGGTTTTCTCACTGATCATATTGAATCTTCATCCCCTGCTGTCACATGCTGTCTGCTTTAACATGATCAGAGAAAATGCTCTAAACCCCTCTCATGCTGATAGGAAGAGGATATTCTAGGGAGAAATCTGAAAAAAGGTGGTAGTGAGACAGTAATTGCTGTATTGCAACAAATTTCATCAAAATGGCTTTAATTTTTGAAACACCTGTTTAGATCTGGTTCTGGTCTTTCTTTGGCTCATTCCTGTCTAATTGCCTTGTAGAAGCTATGCAGGTCAAATGAACATATATGATGTTATAGTGCTCAGTAAACAATTCCAAGATATTCACAAGATGATTTTGCCCTTGAATTCATAACAAGCAAGTTTAAAAACATAATTCAGTATTAGTGTTGCAGAAGCAGCAAGGTGTGACTGCTTGTTTTACCTGCCCTGACCTATATTTCATCAGAGCTGGAATGTTCTCGAGCTGTTTGTTCTCATCACTCAGTGAGCTCACGGTTTAGACCTGGCACTGATAGGTGGGACAAATTGTTCTTGAAATCCCAAAACCAAGACCCATCTCCCTGAATTATGATTAACGCCCGACATATGCTGATAGCTATGACATGAGTCTGTCAGAACAGTGATATGGCCTTCCCAGCTCCAATTTTTATGGAACCAAATACCAACTGTGCCTAATACCAGCATTATATAAAATGTAATCATAAAGGGTAAATTGAACATGCAGTTTAGATTTTGATTAACAAATTACACATATATTTTAGATTTGATGCATTTTGCTTTACATTTCAATTCAATGTTTGGTTCATTTATAATACCTTTTCACTCAGTAAGTAAATAAATAAATAAATAAATGCTATACTTGTGCATTTTCAGGAAGAATTTCTATCAAAGTTTATATTAGACAAAAACAGAGGCACTTTATTATTAATATTATTATTTTACATTTATTATTATTTTTATTTTATTTTATTTTATTTTTTACTTGGTTACTTACAGTGGTTAGGAAAAAAAAACTGAATTCCTGAATATATTCCTGAATATATTGAGAGTTAAGTAATTTAGCTTATCTCAAGGTGCAAGTATGTGTGTTTTTACTGAATTGGTAAACAATCCTGCCAAAATATCTACAAAAGTTAATTTCAAAGTACATTTAATTTATAAGTAACTTGCACACGTGTGCTTGTAGCCAAATAATCATAAGCATTATGCATAATGCCAAATTATGCCATCAAAAAAAAAAAATAAATGCTTAGCCAACCCAGACCAGCTCAGGCTTGTTTAAGATGTTTTTTTTTGTTTGTTTTTTTTTTCAGCAAGGTATTAAGACCTGAACACATTTTAATTACCTTCAAACCTCTGAAAGTTCCAAACAAAAAAAAGCAAAAACAAAGAGTGCAAGAAAATGAACTACTAAGAAAATGTTTTCCACTCTCACTTCTCTACAAGCCTCAATGGTGCAGAGGAAGGTTTGCGACTCCCCCAAATGATGTTTTTTTGAAAACCCGCTCCTTGCAATTATCTCACATCTGTGATAGTTTACCTGAGTTACTCTAGCGATTACTAAGAGTCCTGCAGCCTTATCCAGATCAGATCCAGATGGCCTGACTCGCTCGCAGCTGAGGAAGCACAACCCTGTTTCAGCACCCGAGACTCAGCTATCATCAGCACCTTTATTAGGTGTAATCCACTCCCTTTCCTGTGATAGATGAGCAAAACAATCCCAATATATGGGAGTGTTGCTGACTGCGTGATGAAATGAGCTTTTCAGAATGCGCCATGAAGTTCCAAAAAACCCTAAATCATTTTCTTGATGCCAAGTATGTGACTATATTTGTACAGAACAGATGTTGTTGCAAGGAAGATGAGACAATTAGATCAATTAAATACCAAACTTGATCAAATTTTAGTGTCTTCGGCAGGGGGTGCTGATGAGACTCTGATCAGGAGTGGGGCAGTATATGTTGTCAAAGTCAAGGCTAAAGTTCTACTGATTAATCTGCTATTTAGAACAGTACAAGATGCCCAAGAACACCCTTGTAGTTTAAACCAAGGTCATTAACAAAACTGAGGGTCATAAAAAATTAGGACATCAGTCCTCAGGGAACACCTGCTACCTGACTAGCAGAACACAGCTTGTACAGAACTGACAGAGAGGCTGCTAATGGCTCCACCTCATTTTCCATTTCTTCATCTCACAGTTCTACACTTTCGTACAGCCCACCGAAGGAATCTAAGAGCACTTTTGTCCTCTTCACTCTCAGTCTCTGCTGCCATGCAAATCTGCACCTTTTTAACCAAACAGATTAATCATGGCATGTTTGAGATTTAGACAGCTCAATTTGTGGCCAGCTTGTTCCAATTGCAGGGGCCATTTTTATCTCGGCTCAACACCTCCGGTATCTTGAAAAGCTCTCACATTGGAAATAAATCACAGACATTATCTAGATATTTGAAATGCAATCTAGGTTAGAGTAACGATAGCAAACTTAAATATGAAACAATCAACTACACCACATTTTCAGTTTTCACGTTGTGAGTAATATATTAATCTATGAAAACAAAACATAACAGAAGGAAATACATATACATTTTTTCTGTATGATATAATATGTTAAACTACAAGAAAAAAGTTAACTATTACAGAAACATTACTGGGAAATAGTTCATGTTTCATTTATTTAATATATTAATTTAACTCATTTAAACTCATCTTTATATTTTCCTATATGTTCCATAAAATTCCTGCACAGCCATTCCATAAAAGCAAATATATATTCCTATATATTTCATTAAAAACAGACAAATTGGGGAAATACATCTTTTTTTTTTTTTATTAATAAATAAATATCACGTAATATTATTGAAAAAGTTACTGCAAAGTAATAATTATATAATAACAACAACACCAGCAATAATAATAATAATAATTATTATTATTATTATTACCACCCGAATTCTGGAAATGTTACAGACCTGATGTCAATTAACTATTTATTAAATTAAATTAGATGCTAGATGTTCTCCCAGCTGAATCTTTTTCAAAGTTTCTTGCATTTTCAGCCCTGTATTGCCCCCGTGCCAACTTTTTTGAGACCTATAGCGGGCATTAAATTTGAAATGAGCTCATTTAGTGGATAAAATTGTAGAATTTCTCTCTTTAAACATTTATGCTCTCTATGTTCTATTGTGAAAAAATATGTGATATTGCTCATGTGATTTGAAAGTCTTTTAGTTTTCATTTTATTCAAATGTAAAAAACATTTCCGGAATTCAGGTTGTATTACAACAATTACAATACTTAATGGTTATTTTATTTTTATTTTATTTTGCTTTCCAATGTTAGAAAACTACAAAGTTTTAAAAATGACAAAATTAGAAATTACAACCTTAGGAAGATGTTTGGCACATGTTGCATTCCGAAAAGCACATTATAAGCGACTCAGATTTACCACACTTGCAGGGATGAAGCTCATGTGGAGCTAAATTAGCTAAAACATATCATGTTCTCAAGCAGGCGAGTAACACCCATATACTCGTGGATGCTGGTTTTTACTCACATTTGGAGTCATGTTAATTTTACATATAAAAATGAATTCCATTTATTGGTCCAGTTGTTATTCCCCAGAATTATTCTTGGGATGGAAAAGATAGATAATAAGACTCAATGATATTAAAAACCATTCTACATACTGATTAGAGCTACATAAATAAAGGCCCTGAAATAAAGGTCTTCATTAATTTATGCATCTACAATCCATTGTCTCCCAAACCGAACATGAACTCAACCTGCATGAAACAACAGCCCACTTCCACCCTGCGCTCCTCCCACTCCCTGCAGGGTCAGAGAGCTCCAGAGAAACATGTTGTCGAACTGTTCTTTTCCCATGCAGTGAGCATGTTATTGGACAACAGAGACTAATCTGTAGTTGACAAGCCTGACCCAACTTCATTTAAATAAACGCTGGGAGAATGCTTGCGGGCATCGTCACAGCTAATTCACTGCTTTATTTAAAGAGAGTCTGCAGGCATCTCAATCACCCAGCATTCACACAAATGTGATTGGGCTGAACTTTCTCTACAGCTTGTCTTGTTGGATTGGCCTCTTATCAGCTCACACTTACATTGCCTTTTTATTCTTCTTTCACTCACAAGTGAAATTACTTTGGGTCTGGTTTTTAGACTTCCAAATTCACACATGGTGCACTTGCCTTTCTTGAAGCTTATTTTCAGTAGTGAACCTTTGAGTGGTGCCTGCCAATCATCTCCATCAATCAGCCTCTTTAAAACGACAGAGAGCCGAGAGCCATAATCGCTGGATGAAACAAGAACCCAGAATTCTCCTAGAGTGCAGGTTGTTAAGTGAAAGAAAAATATACCAAAGAACAACATTCTTCATTATAACTGTCCTTTTCTTTCCACTAGAAAATGTCTGACATATTTTTGAAGTGCCTTAAGTTTGAGATTTAGTTTACTAAAGTGGAAACTCTGAAGTCCTTATTGTATAAAAGGGCTGTGAAATATAAATATATATATATATATATATATATATATATATATATATATATATATATAAATGTGTGTGTGTGTGTGTGTGTGTGTGTGTGTGTGTGTGTGTGTGTGTATATGTATATATATATATATATATATGTATGTGTGTGTGTGTGTGTGTGTGTGGGGGTGTGTATACACACACACACACATGTATACTTTTAAAAAGAGTACAAATTACATAAGTAACAGACTATGTGACTGTGAACTGTAATATTTTAATGCAATTAAGTGAAAGTGTATTATAGTTTGAATTTATATGAAATGCAGTTAGCTGAGCTTTACAGTGGTTTTTGACCCACTTAAGTAGAACTGGAGTACCTCTTTATATGTAATTTCACAATTACTTCTATTGTCTATTGCTGAAATAAGCATAATTGTGCTGTCAAAATGTACTGACAATCATTTATTGTAAACTAACATGATTTCTATTGAAACCAGTTAGTTATGTCAGTTAGTTGCTTTCTTCTTATGGGCAAATATCAGCTATTGAAAATGAGTAGTTGTGCAAGCCTTATTGTAACCTTCATAATTTTATGCAGTTTTTTTAATGTATTTTGTATTAATTTTAGTGTATTTATAATTATATAATTGTATAAGAAAACACACACACACACACACACACACCGTTCTTATACAATTATATAATTATATTAAGAATTCTATAATAGTAAAAGCACACAGAGTTCTTATACTATTGTGTAATTAATGTAATAATTGTACAATATTAATTTCTTTTTCAGAAGGGATTACTATAAGAACTACTACCAAATATGTTTTTTTGTCATTTACATTTAGAAACATACCGTGTTTACTAGCCAGAACAAAACTAACAAGTCAATTAGCAGTGTCGTTTCAATGGACGCAAAGTAATATGCCAACCATAGATTGATATATATATACTTTTTCATCTTTGATTTTTCTCCATTATTGGGCTGGGAAAGCACCCCGTTAGATTAGCATGCTTAGGCTACATCTCGTATTAAAGTGTTAAATAGTTTGGCTCGTAAATGTACTTATCTCTAACAGAGAGATTCACCTCTTACAACACACAGATGGGATCATCGGGGATCAACTAATGCTTCCATGTATTTTGATTTCCCCCTTTTTTCTCCGCATAAAATAGAGTTTAATAAAGTCTTAATTTCCTTAGTACATCATTATTATCTTTTGATATGGATGTGCCATCTGGCAAATGTTCAAGTGAAAGGAGATAAGAATGCGTAATGAGGATGTGGATGACTCTCACAGATACACAGTCACAGAATCACAGGTGTATTGTGGTTAGTGGAATGAGGACACAGGCAAATGAGATCCTCGTATTCTCAATAACAATAAAACCTGCACTTTGCTTCCAAAAGTAAAAGTTATCCATTACACGTAACCATGTTATTGTGTTGGACTCAAAAATTTTAAATTCAAGAGATTAGCCGTCAACCCATTTTGTGGTTTTGACAGCTGCTTTGACACAATATGATGCTTTTCTCCAACAAACTCTTTGTTCTAACAGCAAACAGATGATAGCATTCTATGTTTATAAATTATTACAAGCATGAAATAATGCTCACAGTAGGAATCGAGAGAAAAATATTGCAATCCTTGAACAACAACAAAATTGTTTAAATGGATAGTGCACCCAAAAATGAAAATTAAATGACTTTTTTCTGCATAACATATAGTGACCAAACAGTTTTGGTCACCACTAAATGGACAAAAACACTATCTTATTTTCCCTTTAAAAAGAACTGTTTAAAAATATTTTTTACCCTTCAGGTCATCCCAAACCCAAAGGAAGCCACAGTTTTGGAGAATATTTATGCTACTCACTTCCAAACAATAAAAGTGGATCAAGCTCCAAACAGAACAAAAAATATGCACCATATTCCAGTTCTTTTGACACCATATGAGAGGTTTGAGAGGTGAACGAAAAACCTTAAAACCTTAAAAATGTTGCTTAGCCACCATAGTCACCATTCAATTCCACTGTCCTGGAATAAAATAGCGTTGACATTTCTGCTAAATAGCTCTTTGTGAGTTGCAAAACACACGTGTGTGCATAAATTATGAAGGAATTTGTATTTTTAGGTGAACTCTTCCTTAAATGTTTCGTAAACAACATCATCCAAAAATAATGCATTTTACTTAAGTAGAAACAACAGTGTGATGCCACGGTAAAAATATTTACCCAAATGTATAGCGGAAAGAAAATGAATCTTATCTTTGTGTCTCTGTGACAGTTGTTACCCTGCTAGGCCTGTCTTTGGCAGGATATTCATAGTTTTATCAGAGGAAACACTTGCAAGATGGCGAGGGCTTTGTTCTTTCATCAACCTCCTTTAATTAAATCTTTCTATCTTCAGGCATTTCCGTGATCTTAGCAAATAAAACCGAAAGTGAGCACACCTAATTAAAGAAAGTCACTGTTAAAACAACCCGTCAATACCGTGCAAGCGTTTGCAGACACACCGTGCTGAAAGGATGGCGGCTTCTTTCCTGTCAAGCTGCAGAATTTTCCCTCTTTCTCCCTCTATCTCTCTCACTCTCGCAGTCAGTTCATGCTAAAATTATGTGTCATTAGCGAATTACACAGGTGCCAGAATGAGTTTATCATCTTCAGTATGTAAATCTTGCCTGTAACCGGAGGTGCTGCTTATAAAAACGTCCTATCTCTTAAGCCAAATGAGAACGCCACACTGATAGGAGATTACCCTGCTCTGGTGCAGGCTGCTGCTGCTGCCCCCCGGGCTAGGAAATGAGTTATGACGTGCTCGTTTCCTTAATCTTTATGCAACCCTAACGAGGATACACACAGGGCCAAACAAAGGGAGGTGGAGGGGGGTAAACAACAGTGTATCTATAAGTGATGCTGCTGCTGTTGTTAAGCAGGCAAACTTGGCTTATTGTGTTGTATTCGTGTCAGGAACATTCCCCGATGAATCGTTATCAATATCTCATGATGTCTGTCACGGATAAGTTTATCAGAGTCTGACTGGGTGAAAGGTTATATCTATAGGCCGAGAATATATAAATCACCTCGAAATCCAGAGCTAATGGCAAGCCATTCGAATTTGGAAGTGTAGTAATGTTGCCCATGCGTTTTGATTGACTATCGTTGCTCTGATGTAATTGTCAGATTGGTAATTGGCATCCATAGCATAGCTCGAGAAGGTCAATTCATAGATCTGATCTCAGACTAATGAACTTGTCAACATGCCCAGTTCATCTTGGACCTGTGCGGAGTGCTGCTATGCTGTTACAGCCTGTTGCCATTTATTGGAAACTCATGCTCACGACAAAATCCAGATTGTCAGAAATAGTGCAGAGCTGTATATAGTACAACATTTCAAGCGATTAGCTGCAATTACAAAATGTAATGTGTAAACACATTAAGGAAAAAGTATTTTGGGTATGGTTCACTCATATCTGATATGTCATAATTGTTCAACTTTGATGATAATTAGATTCTGCTATATTAAAACTACTAGTGACTTCACTTTAGTTAAATAGCTCATCTGGATTTCATTTAGAAATAAATTTGCTGTTAGATCTTTTCAGGAAGATTCTCAGTGATTAGTAGTCAAAACTTACTTTGAAAAAACTGTAAGGGACAAACAAGACACTCATGTGTCTCATTAAAGAGAGCAGAAGCTACTTTTTTCACCCACGTTAATTTTTACTTTGAAAGTGAATAATTGGAATAATTTTAATTTCATTTCCAGTGTAATATGAGTTACAAGTAACACAATTCTGGTTCGGTGTTGATTTTCACTCATTCATTTTTACTTTGAAAGTGAATAACGCGTTTCTGGATTGGTGTTAGGGTATTTAAACCTTACTGTGCTGGTACATAAGACAAAAAAAGAATTGATGGAAAATAACATTGGTATGTATTTCATGTTTGATTCTGATTGGTCATTCTGAAATCTGTTGTTCCCTGATAATGAGCGCCGTCAATAGTATCTGAAGCATTACTTCTTTAATATCTTTCATATCACACCACCGACTCGCTCTCTGTTGTTTCATACAAACTCAGCTCCTGTCATCTTGCATCTCTGTTATAGTTATTAATAGCGTCATAAAATTTTTATGTTTTAATAGTTTTAATAGTACTAATATTGTAATCGTGTTCATATTCTTGCCAGCATGATTGCTTTTTAACATTGTAATGGATTATACGATTATAAAATAGGTTCGATTTTAAAAGAGTTTTATCTGAAATCAATATGTCCTTGTAATTATTAATGTAGTGAAAAGCAACTATTTTCATTAGGTCACAAATTAAAAGTCGCAATGAATTTTTTTGCCATAGTGTGATGTACATCCAATTGTAAAACATTATTGAAAAAGAGAAAAATGCAGAGCAGGGAATTTGGTTGTATCTGTTGTTGATTGAGTTTTGACATGTGAGAGTTGCACTCCAAAATAGAGGCAGCTGAATGCAAACTTACTAGGGCTGCGAGTAAATGATTGAAAAAGTCTGGTATACATCACTATAGAGAAGTCTTTCGATTCAACCGGAAGATCCAATTTGATCAATAAAACTTTAAAAAAAGTGAATAAATATATAAAAATTTTAAAAAGTGAAAGTGAAACAGTGAGATGATGTGTGGCCAGGTATGGTGACCCATACTCTGAATTTGTGCTCTGCCATTAACCCATCCAAGTTTTTTTAAGTAAAAGAAAGATGAATAGGATTATTTTTCATTTCATGATGACTTTAAAGCTGGCTGAAGTGGTCCTTAATTCTGAGGGGCTTTTATATTCAATAGAGGAACTTGAATTGTCCAGCAATTATTTATTCAAATTATGATAAAGATTTAAAGAAATAGTTTGCATTAAAATTCATCATTAAAGGGATAGTTCACCCAAAAACGCAAATTCTGTCATTAATTACTCACATTCATGTTGTTCCAAACCCATAAGACCTTTGTTCATCCTCAGAATGCAAATTAACATATTTTTTAAATCAAAGAGCTTTCTGACCCTGCATAGACTGCAATGGAACTACTACATTCAAGGCCCAAAAAGGCAGTAAGAACATCGTTAAAATAGTCACATCATAAAATAGTCACATCGTAAAATAGTCACATCGGAGAAGACTGAAACAGAAGATTTCAACAATCTCCAGCATCATTTTAGTTTTCTTTGTAATTTAATGCAGCTATGAAAATACTTTTTGTGCACAGTTGAACCACTGATATCACATGAACTATTTTATGATGTCCTTACAACCATTCTGGGCCTTGAATGTGTCAGTTGCATTGCTGTCTATGGAGGGTCAGAAAGGTCTAGGATTTCATCAAAATTATCTTAATTTGTGTTTTGAAGATGAACGAATGACATGAGGGTGAGTAATTAATGACAGAATTTTCATTTTTAGGTGAACTATCACTTTAATGATGAATTTTGATGCAATGAATTTGTTTGCATTTATACTACAACTACATTCTCATATATAGCCACATATACTGTACTCAGAAAAAAACAGCTTTCACATGAACTTTGATTGTTCTACAACTTCTTGATGCTTCAGACGTGCTGTAGCTTGCCTAAGAGCGAATGCGTTCTTTAGTGTCACTCAGTTTACAACAACAAAAAGCAACATGAAGCTTCCGCCCCTGAACGAGATCATCAGCATCGACCTTGAGAGGGGACAGCAGTCGTAGCGATACTGTGCAGGCCTGCTGTCACGTTCACATGCTAATGCAGCAGTGAGTGTCTGCTGCCCCACTTCCCCTTGCTCCTGTAAATGCGCAGATTGTCACTACCCGTGTTTATATGCAGAGATAACACGCCCAGAGCTAGATATCAATATAGAGAGTGAAAGGAGATTATGAGCAGCATTTAAAAGGGCGTCACTCACAAAAGAATGCATTAGGTAAAGGTCCGGATATAATGGATGTCTGCAGAGTGCCCTTGGTAGGGTGCACTGAATAAAAGCATGCAGATCGCGCCACTGGTGTCCCAGACCGATCCGTGAGCCACTCCGCGATACACAGACAGTAGCAATGAATTTTAAAACTGGATTTATACAAAATACAAGAGATGGACAAGCTGTGGTGAAATTAAAATTCGCATCCCACAGATATTTGAGGTGACGATCAGAATCATTTTTCAACTTGACAGCCCCATGACCTCCTCTTTCAAGTCGCAAATGTAAAATTTTCCAGTGTTTTCTAAATAGGGCCCCGCTTTATTTTGTACAAATTCTGTTTTAAGGGTTTAACAAAATTTTAACAATCAGAAAGAATGTCATTTTCAATTAAATTAATAAATGTTTAACAGTTTAATAACTGATTAGAATTTTTTTTTAATAATACTGCCCTATGAAATGTGATTTATTTTTTTCAGAAATTATGTGTTCTCTGTTTTAATTTTTCTGCATTCTGGTATTTATATATATTTTTATTATTATTATTACTATTATTATTTAATACAATTTTATTATCAAAAACAATTATAAATGCATAAACCATAACAATTTAATGACTCATATAAAATGCAATCAAATGTAACAATTTATCTTATTTATTTATGTCATAATTTCAAGTTAAACAGAACATTTGAGTTCCTGTGTGTATCTGATTATAGTTTTATTAAATGAAATGACAAAGTGAATTTTCCGAGCAACTTTTGTGTGCTTAAATGTGTAGGAGACACATTTAAGCACTCCTTCAGACAGAGATAATGAAAAACTTGGAGACTTCATATTCAAATGGCTGTCTTTTTGCAGTTTAATATTCACAGACACTAGTCCATATCATGTTTAATTTATTTATCCAAATTTTGCCAAATTGTGTAACGAATCACGTTATACATTAAATTCTGTTTTTATGACTGGATTCCTCAATTATGTCCTTGTTTCCTGCATTGTGGAAACATAGGGCCCTATAGTATAAATGTGTAAAAATGAATGGTGTGATTTTAAGAGTTTATTTGATGATGAATGAAGGCTGTTGGCTTTGGGCATAAGCAAGAGCAGAACTCATCATTAATGAAGAGGGGCCACTAATGCCAAGCTGCTTGGAGCCCCAGGGCCTGCTGGGAATTGGGTGACCCATTAGCTAAAGCCCTAAGGCTAACAACACCAGACCAAAAGTGCTCTCCATAACCTACATGCGCTAACACTCCTCACACTCTCACACATACTCTTCACTTCCACTTTCAGACCTCCGTCGGCTAAGCGGACGAGACCGAGGGGTTAAATGTTGACCAGAGTTGGACTCACTTAGTGTCAAGGTGTATTGTACTCTGTCAAACACATTTGGATGATTGTGTCCTGTTCACACTGGTCTGCCTGACACGGCCCATTCCGGGTTGGGGAGAGCGCCTGAAACTCGAGCAGCGATCGAAAAAAAAAGAGCACCTTCCTTCCTTCTGACACATTCACGGTAAGAAAAAGTTGAGTATTAGAGCATAGTAATCCCATAATTGATGTCAGATATGTGCTGGCCCTTTGAGAGGAGCAGTGCTTCTCCTCGAGGGTTGAGAGACGATACTGAATGAAAGGTGGAAATGAAAGGAAAGGGGGTTGAGTAGAAGCTGAGCTGTAACAGTATCCATTTGAAAGAGCATTGTGTCAGAAATTCGCTATCCAACCTAGCTGACACAGACATCCTTAAGGCTATTAATGCTTCAAGCCTGTGACCTGAGTAAAAAAGCAGGACAAAACTGCTGCCCTGATAGAAATTCCGACAGACGTTGTCGAGCTTGTCCAAAAGTCCACATAAAAACGAAATGATTGTGGGGCGTCATCGGGGGGAATCCCACTATGACAATCCTATACATCATACAATACTATGTAGATAGTAAATAATACAAGCATAACAATTGCTCTAATGAAATTAATGTAATATTTCATAATATTTATTAAATAAAGGAGAAAAAAATAATTTGGAAATGAATCAATTTAGAAAAAAAACTAACTTTTTCGACTTAAAAATTAACAAAAAAAAAAAATCAGCAAATTAAACAGAATTATACTTAAACTTGTTGATTCTGTGATCAAATTATGTCATTTTCAAAATTAAAGACTTTGAAAATATAAAGACATTGTAACCAACAGTCTGAGATAGGCAATCATTTCAAAGAAAGGCCGGGCAAAAAAAAAAAAAATGAGCCAACTTATTTTTGTAGGAGATTCTCAACTTTTTGTTGTATAAACTTAAAACAACAAGTTGAGAAAACTCAAAAATCTGCTGAAGCCGGTTGCCTTAAAATTTTAAGTTGGCTCAACTTTTTTTTTTTTTTTTTACAGTGCAGAGTGAATTTGACATAAATATGACAGGAGCAAACTAGATTTAGCACAGCATAGTTTTAAGGTGCTTGCTCGTGCATGTCCAATGACAGCCAATCTTAACTGTCCACATCCAATTTACATGGCTTGGATAATTTGCACAGATGCACTTTCATGCACAGAGTACATGCATATAGGATACAGTGCACTCTTTCGCTGGATTCACTGAAGTTTGCAAGGTTTATCGTATTCAAAGACTTTAAACGATCAAAATATTTTCTGAATGTCAATATATTAAAAAGGTAATACAGTGTTTATTTTCCACTGTGTTAAACAAAGACTGTAAACTAATTAAGACATATTGAGAGCTCCTGTGCAGTTCTCGGCACTGTCAAAATAAAAGTTCCATTCACGGCAATTATCAGCCACACATAAAAGTTTATTAAAAAATTAAGCAGAAAAAAGGGGTAAAACACAGAAAATCTAAATTTTTCTGAATTAAAAATGCCAAATGTCAGCTGGTATATCAGCTTTGGCTATATATTGGTTGACCACTAACACAATAAAATATCACAAAAATGCAAGATCAAAGAAATATTAGAAGGTCAGAGGTCAAATTAGACATAGCTCAAGGTTTATTTCATCTCATTCTACTGTCAGGCACATTATCGTTATGATGAAACAACACATAGTATTTTCAAGGCCCTAGCAACATTCCAAAGCTACAAAACCATGTAAACCATGTAAAACATTTCAAATATTTAGGTAATTCATTGCTTTAATGGATAACTGTGACAGGAAAGTACAAGGGGAGATTGTCAGAAGATTATAGAGATGAAATAGTCTAATTCATTATCTTGACAGCTGGAGATTCAAGTTCCCTTTTAACACGGAGCATGTAAATTTTCCAGAATGCAAACACATTTTAAAGGGGTTCTTGAAATCCAATTAAATCAGATACAAGATTACAAATTACCATTTTTATTAACCTGCAGGTTAGCAGTTTTGTGATTTAAAATTCCTATTAGGAAGACTATTAAAACAGCCTCACCATGAATGTGGAGACAAGGGTCATTTAAAGAGCAGAGAAAAAAACATATGTAACTTCACATTTTCTTTTCAATTCATTATCCACCTCCCTCTTTTAGTTCCATGTCTCCTGGAAGCATAGCAAATGAGACGGATTAGGGTTTAATGAAAGCAATGAGACCAAGCAAAGAGCAGAAGTAAAGAAAATCAATGTGGGCCATCTTAGGGGCCGAGCTTAGAAATGGAACCTGAAACATACCCCACCACTGAAACCCACCGACTTACACGGTGGACGTTCCTCCTTTTCTAAAACTGAATTTGAACATTTCAGACGTGTATACCCTCAAGAATCCCCTTTTTTTCGCCTGTAAGTCTGTCTGAGGAGACGGAAAATATATATCAAAAGGACATTAACCTTTTTCCACCCATTCAAAGATGGGACCTCAATTAACAGAAGTAAATAATCCTTGTAATTACCCCTTGGCCATACTCAGCTGGCATAAAACCTACTAAATGAACCGTTGCAACATAAAATGGGTATCTAATTAAAAAGAGAGAGAGAGAGATTGTGATAAAGCAAAGTGACCAAAGCAAAATCTATTGATATTTAGATGTAATATGGGGGACGCCGGGGCTGGACATGCCAGAGCAGGGCGTGTTATTAATATTAAGGTTATTCATTTCATTTTTTTCATTCAATAATTTATGTATATTCACCTTGTACATTTTCTGCAGTTTCATTGAATGTTTTGCATTTCATAGTTGGTTTACTGTTATAATTTTGCTGGAAAAAAATAAATAAATGAAAAGCCTAATATCAGGTTCCGCTGTGACAACTTGCCTCATAGTGTGACAACATTATTTAATTATTTATTTAGTTAGTTAGTTAGTTAGTTAGCTAGTTATTAGCCAACATTTTGAGGTATGTGCATGGCTGTAGAGTTAATTTACAAAAACCTACCCTGGAAAAATAGTCACTAGAGTAAAAAGTGTAACAACTACCCGTCTTCCAAACAGTTAAAAAAAGCACTTCATCTAGTCAAAAATATTATTTAATATGACTAAATCATAAAGACAATTTTGAGTTACAGCAATAAAATGAAAGAGGTTTTTAAAGGTCATGTTTGATAGAAATAGTTTGTTAAGTTAACAATAGCACATCTATTTTTTTACAGTGTACATAATTGCATGTTGTAGAACGAAGAATAAATTTCAAAACAAGGTTTTATTTTTTATTTTTTATGGAGGTACTGTGTGCCCCTGAAATTATTGATAAGTCATTGAAAGACAGAATAGAGTGCAATAAGAGAAGAAAAGGTGAGCCTGTTCACAATTTCTGTTCATTTGTGGGTCTTAGTTAAGATAATCATATACATCAGCAGTACCACTTCATCACCGTCAAACAATGACAATAGAGAGAGATAGAAAGAGAGGCTTTGACACAATTCTCGGAGCCTGAGGAGGACTCTAAATTCAAAGCTTATGCAAATATGTTTGCGGTATTCAATCGAAGACTATTTGAGCTAGGGCAATTCACACGGAGATTGAGGATAAATATGTTTTCATTGTGCTCAGACAGTAATACATTCATTTCCCTTCATTATTTGTAAGAATCACTGGCAATATCCTTCTGAAATAAGCATGACATTAAAGACCCAGTGGAAAATCAGGATGGAACAAAAAGTCTTTAATTTAGTTGGTGCCAGAAGGCAAAGAGTAAGGATAAACCAAACGGAGGGATCCTAAAGTTAAAACTTGCTTCCCAAAATGTGCCTCTTTCCTCTGCAACGTGAACTTAATAAAGTAGTTCAAAAGTAGTGAATTGAGTAGTGAATTGAGTCCCCTCAACTTAACCTTGTTGCCAGATATTGTTAATTCACCAACAAACAAGAATGTGTTACATTTCTGTCCAACCACCAGGAAAGAGATTCAGCTGGCTTCAAAGTCGCCGGTAACGCTGGAAGTGTGACTTTCAGGAACAGCAAACTTTCTTTTTTCTCATGTTTCTCTGTACTCTGTCTCTATCTCTCTCCCTCTCTAACTTTTAAAAAAAATAAAATTCTGCTCTTGTGGCAAATGGAGCTAATGTGGATTGGTATTTTCATTATAAGTCACCCCAAAGCCATGCTCAGCTGTATCTGTGGTTTCCAAATTGAGCTGTAAATTTTGAGAGCATCTGACACCCGTGCCCCAGGCTTACATCAGAATACTAACAAGATGACGACGACATTTCCGTCTCCGTAATTTGAGTCGCACCGTATATCAGGTCAAGCCAGAACACCGTCCACTAGAACACAGCAGAACGTGGGACAATCCAGACATAACACTCTTTAAGTATCCCGGTCTCACCGCAGAGAATAATGAATGAACCTATTTAGACTGGATTTACTGCCACTTTAAAACCTGATTGCTGCGAATTCAGAATAATTCATAAGACTTTTAGTGCCGTTCATCATGTAGCCTAGGTTGTTTCGATGTGAATGGATGCTTTCTTTGTAGTTTATCAAATAAACTCCTTCTTATCTGCCAGTGGAATATGCAATCTCAATGCATATGTATCAGTTCTGCCTTTAATTAAAGAGCATGTTACCACAGTAGCAAAATGTAATCTTCACTTCACCACAATAAAGCCTGGAACCATATGAGAGGGAAAGAGATGAAGTTGAAAACACACCTATTTATTTGTTAAGCAACCAAAAAAAAAAAAGTTGCAAAACTTAGATTTCAAATTTTCAGATTTCCTGTAGCTCAACTGCCAACACATAGTGTCAAGGTTTATGTGGTTTTTAGGTGAATGTAAGTGGAAACAGTGATCAGCAGTTGATCAAAGACTGTTTCAGGACTCTAAAAACACAGCTGGGCTGAACAGAAAGCAACAGCCCATGGAGCACCAGCCTCCACCCAAACACCGCAGCCGTGGCTTCTCAGTATGGTTTAGTCAATGTCTTATTTTAGCACATGAAGCAGAGCGTTTATTTGCAGAGCCCCACGCAGCTGTGACCATGAAGGACATTAAACTTCACTTTTTATGACTGAACTAATTTTGTGGTTTGTGCTATTTTGTATTTTTAGAAAACAGTGGTTTGTTCAGAACACACAAAGAAGGCCAAGTACCAAAACACAAAAAGTGCACAAGTCATGAACTGAATTTCTCATTGTAATGATGATGTGAGAACATTGTTAGTTAGGTGAAAGATGGATGCTACAAAATGAAACTAATAAAGGCAGCTTGTAGATGCTTTCTACATTCATACCCCCGATATTAAAGCAAGCTCTCTCTCAAAACCTACTTTTATTATTATTAGTTTTAGAGCCACACTTGGATCTGTGTTGTGTGTGTAATGACCCCAGCGTATGAGGACTAAGTGCCACAATGCATCTGCACCAACAACACTGTAGTGACAGACACTGGCTGGACACATAAATTCACACAACTTATATGAACATCCACTCACACACATATCCTTCAGGTCCCTGACTCTGACCTGTCAGGTACAGTTAGGGCTATAAAGGGCACAGACTCCTACTGAGAGCGAATTAGGAAGAGAAGAATTAAACCTGAACTTGTGTACCGATAGGATGAAATCAGCCAACATTTGCATATATAGCCCTTTTAAATATTAAAACACTGAAAAAGACAGCTTAAATCATGTATATATAATGAATAATGTGTATTTACAATATCATGGTATTACTATTGTTTTGGATGTTCATATACCATGTATTGCACCATATATTTTTTGCAATTTGTCTGAAAGTCATGAACATTTCTGATGCATCTCAAATTATGTATTGTATATGAAATCCTTCCGTGGTGGAAATTACATTTTAAATATTTTTTATTCTTATTTAATATGCACAAAATACTCACAATTTAATAGTATGTTTAGATACAAAAAAATGTATCTTTAGATATATTTAGCAACAAAAAACTAGAAAAGAAAAAGTATGCCATGTAAAAAATAATAAGAATAATTTTTATACATTTTAATATAATACAATATAATGTAATGTAATGTAATATAATATTCACAATAAACTATCCCTTGTTAATGAAGCATACTTTAGCATACTTTTAAAAAGAGTAAATAATATTGAAATAATATACTTATTTAGAATATAACGTTCAGTGAGAACTAAATGAAATGTTTTCTGACAATTAACTGCATGTTAATTGCAATTAAATAAAAATGCGTAATAGTTGAAATTATTGTTAAATGCATATAGTTGAACTTTACAGTGTTTATTTTTTTATGATTATTATTAACAATTATGGTAAACTAAAATATACAATTTGATGTAATTTCAATTGAAACTTATATGTTGTATATTTCAATTTATGCGTGATTACAGATTTCTAATGGAGTTACAAATTTATTACTGTTCAAAAAATATTAACTGTAAATGCAACACTGCATGACACGCCACAGTTAAAATAAAGTTAATTTGATATTATTACAAAGTGCAGTTTTTAAAGTGCCACTTCACTGTTTTTTACTCTCTTTAAGTTTACTCAATTTATTTAATTAATATTACAATGTTATAATGTCTGCAAATACGCTTTTCACATGAAAAAAAAAAACACACTACAAGTGCACATTCAATACAATTAAACACACTGTTTCATAAGAGATACCATGGTAGGTATGTAAATATGGTAACAATTAAGTGCCATCATATTATATTACCATGGAAGAAAATTTGATACAATCAGTGTAACATGGTACTGTAGTTATGGTGCATCATTGTTTGTTGTTGCTATTGGGATTGATGGGATTAATGATATGATATATGATTTCAGGACTATCTCTATAAACTTAAGAAGCATCCTGTGAGTTCCACCATCTGCTGGTGCAGCTTTCCAGACAGATCAAGAGGTCACCACCAGCATTTAGTAAGAATGCTTTCCTCTCACCATCATGCCTCTACCACCCTTTCATCCGCAGTTGTCAAAACACACAGTGCAATAATGGCTGCGATGAACTCGGGGCTTTTCGATGAACTGCTTTTCAGTAAACATTAGCTGCAGCTCAGAGTGTGGGACGTGTCTGAACTGTCTGTTAAAACTGAGAGAAGGCCCCTCTGAACACCTGCGTGTGTTCGTGAGTGTGTGTTTTCATTTGTCTACATGACTGAGAGGTGGAAGGTGATGGCATGGCGGAATGGACCGGAGGGCAACACACACACACACACACACAGAGACAAACTCATATGGCCACTAGAAATTCCAGTCACAGTCATGTTACAAAATCACTCTGAGGTCGTGGAAACAAAGAGAAGCCCTCGGGGTGTGTACGTATATGTGTGTGTGTTTAATGGTTCTCTCAACCAAACCCACTAAAATCCTGCCTACAATTAAAAAGTGCAGCGCTCTGGCACCACAACTAATTTTCCCTCGGTTTCTACAGCTACAAACCAGTAGGGCAATTGTTATTAGTTCTCCATCAGTTTCAATTTGAATGCCTGAGAGCCAATTAAGGCTCCGGCTGATTGAATCTGCCCCAGGACCTTCCCATGCAGGAACTCAAATGAGTTCAGCCTGAGGTGGGGAGGAGTGGAGAGATGGAGGAAGAGGGGCACAGGGGTTAAATAAGAGGAGTTAAACTAGCAAATCCCAAACAGACTGCGGTCGGAACAATGGCTGGCTGTAGTACTGATGTAAATTGAATCAACTATCCCAACTTATTCATTCAGTCCAGTAACGAAGCTAGGCTTGAATTCCACCAGTAACCTCGTGACCTCCTCTAGTCAGACTGCATCGCACCGGCGGAAGGTCTTAGTGATACAAATTGCATCAGACTACTTAATTAGTCAATGTAATGCACTTAAACGGATAGAAATTAAATTCCTTTGCTTTCTTCTTGCACTTTCGTTCTCTTTATTTCACAACCATCCAAAACTGTGTGCAAAATGATAGGATTCAAACACAATTGCTCTGTTTTATTGCTACCTTACTATGCTCTCAAAGATAGGCATATTTCATATATAAGCATATATAAGCATATCATTACTATCAGTTTCAGGATCAAATGTATCCTTACACAGAAGAAGCCCAAAATTATTGACAAAAATATACCAATATTATTTTATATAATATTATTTGTTATTATTATATTAACACTACTATTTTATATAATGCAAATACTATTTTACTTTATCATCTACTAGGTTACAATTTTCACAATATTTAGAAATACTGTTTTAATAATAAGAAGAAGAATTGTTTAAAAACCAAATCAGAATATTAGAAACATTCCAGGAATAAATGACATTTTAAACTGCACTTTATTTAAGGTGTTACATGTACTTACTAATATAATAACAATTAAGTATGCATAATTACATGCATGTAACCCTAATCCTAAACCTAACCATATAGTAAGTACATGTAATTAATTAATATTACTCAGAAATGTATAATTACACTGTAACAAGGACACTTTAAAATAAAGTGTGACCTTAAACTGTATTAAAATAGTAAACAGTTATTTTAAATTGCATTGACAATATTGCATCTGTACTTCAAAGTTTTTTTATGTATGAAACTGTTAACTTTGGAATTGCCAATGTAAAACTATTGAAATCCATTGCAAGTTGATTTTTCCTATATTTGCATTGTGGTGCTGCCTTTGAAGAGTGTTCCAAATTGTTTACTTTTGAGATTCCATGATGGTTGGAATGTTGCCTTATGAGGAAACTGCCTATAGGCAGTAGGCAGCTCACTAGTTAATAGAACACAGCTAATTAACAAAACCAGACAGCAGTAGCATCCTCCAATATCTGATGTTCAGAGCATTGAATAACCTCTGTTAAGTTATCTATTTGTCTATTAAGACGGAGAGAGGTGTAGGGATGTATTGGACAGACTCATTGTAGAAACATCACATACTGCTTTTAGTTAAATGACGAGGCAAGCAGCCACTGGTCTCATCCACATCACAGGATAAGCTCCTTTCCATCTGAATTCAAGTAATGATTAACATTTTTTCCCCCCAAAAGTGGAGGAGAGATTAGAGAAAAGCGTGCTCACTTTTAAGGAGACACTTGAGAGACAGAAGGAGGGAAAAGTTTTAAAGGGTGTCAGTGGATAAGAACTAGTGGAATTAACCCTAAAGAGAGTTTTAGAGGAAGACCTGGATATTTACGCCTTGAGTGGAAGAGGATGATAGGTGCCAACCTCTTATTCAAAGACAGCCGCCAAGATGATGAAGACACAGTCCTGAGGAACGTCAAAAGCGCAAGTATTGAGCTGACAGAAAATATGATTTACTATGATAAAGTTGCTCAGCAATAATCAAATGGCTGACACTTGATAAGTCACTTCACTGTCTTTTTATATATAAATTATGAGGAACACTAGAAAATGTTTCATTTATTGGTATTGGTGTCTTGTTTTCCAGTAAATAAATAAATAATGTTCTTTATTCATTAAAAAACACAAAAATTGCTTGTGATTTTAAGACTCTCCCTCAGACGACATATCTTGAACAAATTGTATTTTTTTACATGTTTGTTGTTTTTAAGCATATATCTATGGATGACCTTTGTTGTAAAAAAAATCATAAAAAATAAATAAAACAAATAATAAAATAAAATAATAATAAAAGGTGACATTGCTTAAGAATTGATCTTAAAATTACCTTTATCATAATTGAAACATTATTTCTCACAATTATAACTTTATTTCTTAAAATATGACTTGCCACAGTGTGACTAGTTTTTACATCTTAAGTTTTGAATTAAAATAATAATACAAATATAATAATAATAATAATAAAGGGTGACTTTATTTCTTACAATTTTATCTTAAAACTTTATTCATCATAATTTAAACTTTGTTTCTCACAATTGAAACTTTATATCTTAAAATATGACTTGCCACAGTGTTTACCATTTACGTTTTCAATTTAAATAATAATAATAAATGAATTTATCTAGTTTATAATAACTTTTTTACAGCCTTTTTTACTTATTATTTGCTGTAAACCAACAGCCCTTGCTGTTTGTCTATAAGAACTCAAGAATCAGAATGTTTTCCCCAGTCTCCATTGGCCAATGCACAAGGCAATGACAGCTAAAGAGAAGCATTTCACCTCCTCCTCAAGTGGACTCCAATCAATGGGAGCAGAGACCGCTTCAGTAGCCCCTGCCCTCCTTTCTCTTATAATTATACCCCTCTGGATTCACTGAGTACCAGCTAGCCCTGTGCTATTTGCGGTAATTAGTCCAGAATGTAAGCTGTCAACATGCAAAGCAACCCAAGCCTACCACCCTTCCTCCTGCCAACTCCCTCCTACCCTCAACACAACAATACGCACCTTACCTTAGCTGCTGGAGAATATTAACTTTCTTCCCTTCTTCTCTCTCTCTCTCTCTCTCTCTGTCTCTCCTTCGGCTACTCATGTCAAATCTAGGTCTCTCTGAACAAAATCTTAATAATTAACTGGCAAAATTTAACATGATTGCTTGTGACACACCTACTCTGGTAATTATTGCTTTGAGGCCATTTGCTAATGAAATTAATGCATTCGTTGCCCTAACAAATTAGCATAACTCATGCAAATGGCCCACATTTTAGACCCACTTGCGAAGATGGAAAAGGACAAGGGGGAAAAAAAATAATAAGAAAAAGCAATGTCAACAAAATGCGAGGAAATTAAATTGCACATGCATGGAATGAAGAAATTGCATTAGCAGAATTGCAAGCGGTTATTTTTTTTTTCTGTAGCCATAATGGCTAAAAGCTCTTCATTTTAACCACCGGTGAGCACAGTAATGCAATGCTTTAAGATAGTGGCTTATGAGCGCATGATAATCATTATCATCATTACAGTCATTGCTGATCTACATGCGCATCTTTCCGAGAGCAAATATTAAATGACCGCCATAATACAGCCATTAAAAGTATATTAGACTGATGCATTAAGAGATCTGAGAGCAGGCGCCGCTGAAACTCCATCAGTGAGTGAGAAGGAAACTGTCTCCTCTGCACAGACCCTTGTCCCACTGCCTGAGTGCTACTGTATGTCAGCCCACCGTGATTTTTAACACACTGACTGGCGTTATTAATATTTGATGACATTACCCTAAACTGGACACAAAATTAGGGATTTAGTGAGTGCATTATTTTGTGTTTGGGTGTGTGGGGCATGTATTTCATGCATTGTTTCAGCCTGATGTCCTTGCAAGTGTGATACATGAAATCCCCTGCAATGTGGGGTCCATCTAAAAAAAAAAAAGTGTAAATAAACTTGCTAAATTATATCTACATACCAATGCTGATTTTGTTCCAGATTTGTATGTTTTTCTTTCTTTTGCAGGAACACAAAATAATATATTTAGAAGAAATGCCTAGTTTTTTCATGAAACTCTAGATGGCACAGGCTGATGGGTTCTTAAAGTAACTGATGATATTCACAGAGTTAAACGACTTGGAACAAGCTGATTGTTTCACGTTGTATACTCAGCCAATGCGCTTGCTGCTTTACATTTAAATGGCTGGTTAGCACCCACTTAAGCATTTTGCCAAATACTTTCAGAGTGTCTCTGAAACCCTCCACCTTCCCCAGCAACACCTGTATAGATCTGCTACAGGTTATTTTATTTGCTATTCGTGCAGCAGCAGTGTGTCTTAAATACTCACAGCACTGTATGCACCTCTTACCGTATGTATTGGCAGTAGCAAACTTCTTGTACTTGCTTGCAGCAGCAGCAATAATCTACAACTACAGCAATAACCAACAGCAACAGCGTAGCAGATCTATTCCGCCAAGACCAAATACTTTAACATTGTCATATCCATTATCATGCTAAAATCTTCAGAGAGTTGTCATGATAGAATTGTTTTTGATATGAAAGTCAATGGAACTCAAAACTTTTAAGATCCAAAAAGAACATAAACGTAGCTTTTAGTTAATTCATATGACCAAATCAAAATATTGAGAAACTTCAACATCAAATATTGTGACACAAACCTCAAAGGTGATGATATGTGGTCATGTGACATTTTATATTACCGTTTTTGAAGCATCCATTGATCAATGTTTTGATTCGATTTAAAATAAAGTGTATAAATGCTTAAATTTCAATCCGTTTTTTAGAATCATATTAATTTCACACTACTTTTTTATCTTTTTTGGAGGTTTTTTGTTACATTAAAAACTGCTTAAACATTTTTCAAAACATCTTCTTTTGTGTTCCACAGAATAAACAACAATCGAAGGGTTGCGGGTGAATAAATGATCACTGAATTTTCATTTTGGGACGAACCATTCCTTTCACGAAAACCAAAGAAAGCAGAAAGTTTTCTGTGAAGTGCACACGATTCAGTTCAAAGGGAAGTCTCCACCATAGTACTTTTAGCATGTGTTTGTTGTTTTTTACACAGAATAAAACAAGAGCAACTGTGTACATGAGTGCACAGAGCGACATATTCGTAAGAGCGAGTCGGTAAGGTGTATTGTTGCGTGGCAGGTGGGGAATCATAGAGATAAGTTGCCGTTTAACAGGATTTTAAACGGGCTAGCATGGATTGGCGGGCTGAAGCTGTGCTCACTCGAGAGACAGAAGCACTGCTATACTTCCCACTAAATTGTTTTCCTCAGCGTCCTCAGCTTCCCTCGGTCGCCCCGAGGCTCACCGTGGTAACAAAAGCTGAAAATGACTCCCATTTAAACGGTATTGGGTTGCATTACCATGGTCAGGTGGGAGAGTCTGGAAGCCATTATGGAGGTTGGCAGAGGCCACTTGGTGCTGCAAGGCGCAAAACTAGACAAAAATAAGAAAAGGCCAAGAAGAGAGCTTGAGTATATATGATCACTCAGGCTGCATATATACTGCCCAAGAAGCTAGATTTACATCTGTTCTGGGAAATGGAATACATTGCTTGGATGGATCATGTTGTCCTATTGGGTCCGATATAAAAAGCACCAAAAAGTAACCTTTTTATGCACTCATCCTTTAATGCTGTGGAATCACAAACAGATAAAGAGGTTTAAATCGTGATAATCAGATGATGCCCTCAATACTAAAGCCTGGCAGCTGATATATCCTGACAGGGAATATGGGAATAATCAATTTTAATATATACTACTACATTACAGTGCTGTCAAGACTTAAATGCTATTGACTCAAATAGAATACCACTGCTTCTCAATACAACAGTACCTGCCATTATTCATTATCCACATTATCCACTTTGACATTAATCAGAGATGATGACTAATATGTCATTAACAGAAATGTATTTCATCTGTCTATTTATTTTTTTCCCTTGATTTTGTCACAATTATGACATTATATTTTATCTCTCCTTAAAAACACATGTTCACTAAACATAATACTTTATGTCAATTAAAAGGTATAAGCAATTAAAGAAAAGTTCAATATAAATATGCATCTTTATAATTAACACATTTGCTATGCTCTGACTGTCAGTTTTGCTTTGCAATTTTGATTATGATACCAGATGAAAACTTCAAAAATCATCCTTCATCTTGAAGGTCCACTTTTCACATGTCATATGCATTCTTAATTTATTTACATTTTTTATTTATGTATTTATTTATTTAGTTATTTGTGGATGGGAGGTGTCTTTCTTTCTCTCTCTCTTTCTTTTTTCTTTTTATTATTATTATTTATTTATTTTATGTATGAAAAAATTTAAGTATTTGTATGTTTAAATGTTCTTTTTATTCTTAAAAAATATACATAGGTCTCAGTTTTTAATGAAGTATTAAAGAAGACCTAAAAAGTCTTTCTTTGAAGCCTGTTTTGCCCCATTACTCAAGAATCAATTTGAGTCAGCTTAAGGTTATCTACAGCAAATGTGGTCTCCTTGAAGCTCAATAAAAGACTAAAAGACAGAAAAGAGATTGAAAATGGAGGAATATGAAATGAAACCGGCCTAAAAGGTGGGTAGGGATTGCTTAAGTGTGGCAAAAAGTACTAAAAACTGCATAAAAACATTAAAAAAGGAGAAGATTTGATATCAAGAGCACAGTTTTAAATGAGAGCCTTTAAAAGACTGAAAAATCCAGGAGATTGGAGTGAAACTGAGTATAAAGACACAAGAAAAAATAAATCAGACTGTTTATTCTCCCCGCGATCAAATGTAAAGTTGAGATATAGTGTTTGGATGAAAACAGCAAACACCTAAACGCAGGAGGACTGTTGAAGTGCACGTCTAAGCGGAGAGCTGACCCCCTGTGTGATGCCACATCAACATCCACCATTTCACACAAATGAGCTCCCGCCGCGCCGGGCAAGATGGCCACACAGAATTAGCATTGGGAACACATCGGGGAGAAAGCGTGCTAAATTTGAGCTCGCAGACTGAATATGGATTTGGATATTATGTTGTCCGTCTCCCATGCCAAATATTATGACCGTTTATTTTTCCCACAGTGGGTGTCTTGGCATATTATTAATGTTATAAAAACAGGTTTTTATATTCATCGACCAAACCAATGACACGGGGAGAGAGATAGACAGTGAGAGAGAGAGACTGAGAGAGAGAGAGAGAGAGAGAGAGAGAGAGTGAGAGGGAGATGATTGCTCATTAGTAGTATTTGTGTTCTGGATCCTTTGGGCTTCTATCTGTTCCAGGAGCTGATGTTCTTCTAATGAGTTAAATACTATCTGCTGCAAGAGGGCATCAACCTATTACACATGCACACACACTTACACAATCACGGACATACACTAGAGGTTTAGGAGTTTATAGTGTAGAGTTTGTTCTCCATCAGAACTGCTTTCCAGTAATGCGGTATTAACCCCAGCAATGAGAAGGAACAGTGCAGCTGCTGTCCTTTCACTATCAATATTGCCATGTTAGGGAAACAAATAGCAAACAACTCTGCACTTCTGCCTTAACAGTGAGCACTACAGAGCATGACAAAGACCAACGCAACCAAGTGTGAGCTGGAAAACGATGTTCTCTTCATTTTAAACTTGATGTACACTTAAAGAAACAAATTGCTAACAGTTTAGTTAACTAAAGCTGAAAGTTAAAATGGCTAATATTGAAATAAAGCTGGAAAAAATAACTTAAAACTAACTGAAAACAAAACAAAAGCTAAATAGAAATTTTAAAAAAATAATGAGGATGAAAAATGCATATAATAATTACTAAAGATTAAGCATCAAATTTTCATGAAAGCTGTAAACATAAACCTAATTTAAAATCATAATAAACACTATAATATTAATAATAACAACTATAACGCATACACTTACCTCAGCATTGCAAACGCTACATCTGAGTCTCTCCTCCCGCCCAAGACCCTACATAAAAACACAAAATATTTATGATGTTTATTACACTGTATTACATACACTAAATTACAGAGTATAATACTCATTTGCATTTAATAGTCAAACAGACATTTTTGTCCAAAGCTTATTGACAAATTGAAATTTACTGTTTTTTGTTTAAAAACTGTTTTATGATTTGAACTTTGATTGGATGCTAACTGTATTTTATTGGCTTTGTGACACAATGACTTTGTGACAAAGTTTAATATAATCTAAATGAGCAAAATCAAATCATTCTAAGCAAAATATCTAATATACATTAAAGTTTCAGATTTTCTTAGAAAAGAATAAAGTTTGAGCTTCTGCAGAGATGCTGTTACCTTACTGAGCTATTTCCACCTGTTCAAATGATTCAAACTTACTTACATTCATGCAAACTGATGTAATGATTCAGACATATTAAACACTTTTTTTCTGACTAGCTGGTAGCTGAATAGTTTTGGTTTGACTTCTATTACATGGACAAAAAAGTACTGAGACTTAACATATAATATCTCAAAATGTATTCTTTTATGTTAAATGTTGACAGAATTTTCAACTTTGGAACAACTTTTTAATTAAAACAAAACAAACAAAAAAGAATATATCCCAGTTTGATGAAACTTTTTTTAGGTTACCAGAGAAAACTTTATACAGTGTGTAAAACAGATTTAGCAATCCTTTAGTAGCTGTTAGAGATGTTTATTTAAAAAAGATGAACACTAATGGAACAACAGATGTTCTCAATGGTGAACGGCCACTTTTCTTAATCAACACGTTATGTATCATGCATTTGATATAGCTCAGCTATTTCATATATGATAATTAAGTGTGCTTGGTTTATAAAATGGGGTACAACTAGAATTAATTATCTAAATAATTAAGGAGCCCATTGTACAAATATTACACATTAGCAATTAGCCTATTTTATCCCAGTGGATGCTGGACTCCGTAATGGAAAGATGTAGAGAGTGGGGGAACACAGTTGCTAAATCCAGAACTTATATGCATGACATGTGGGAGCTCATTTTGATAGCTGTTAATGGCATATAATTATAGAACAGTGCTATTAAGCGATGTGATTTTACAAGAGGCCTGGTGGCCCTGGCGCTATGGCCTGATTGCTAAGAGTGTTTGGCTAATGAATGGAAATGCATGTCTGTTTGCAATGATGGGAATTATCAAACCATGAGAGAGAGAGAGAGAAAGGGGGAGAGAGAGAGAGAAATGGTATCTAAACTCAACCACTTAAAATTACTTTCACACACACAGAACCCACTTAACTACATTCATATGTCACACACACACCAAGAAACAGGCAAGTCCTTGAATAGCGATGTTACACATCAACCGTATTGGATTTGAGAATGAATCGGACACAAATCTGCAACAAATTGTCTTATAATATATAATAAAGCCTACCATATCACATTTAATGTGCATATATATATATATATATATATATATATATATATATATATATATATTGAGATATATGTGAAATCCTGATTGATTTTTATAAAGAAAACGTAAGAAAAACTTATTCATTGTTATTAATATTCCACGATGAACACTTACTCTTTAGATTTCCATTAGTTTTACTATTAGATTTATCCATATATCATTTGATAGTCTCAAATATGATAAATCAGGCTTTTGAGGGATGTGTACTTGTGCATCTCTCAATCATCATATTACTCCACATTATACAGTATTTTTCAAAGTGTTACAGAGCTTTGATTATAAAATTGCACATTTAAATATAATTTTACTAATATATCTGGAGATACTGAGTGACAACTCATATGCATTTTATGTAAGTAGTCTGCTATACTGTTATAAAGATCCCACTGATTACTTTTTGGCCATATAAATAATAACATCTGCATATTTTTGCTCAGTTTGGGCTTTGAAATGAAGTTGAGGTGTTTTTAATTTTCATTTTGAGCACCATATTCTCACTGTATTATAGTAGTCATAAAACCCTGGTGTATCAAATATAATATTTAACAAAAAACATATGCAGATGTTGTTGTTTTTTTCTTTTTTGTATATTGCCTAAATGTTTCTTTTCAGAAAATATTGTTCTTGTTTTTTTCTGACTATTATTTGATATGCCAGGCTTTACAGGGTTAATGATGCACCCAAATATAACAGCTTTTGTCACTAAAAAGTAAACTTTTTTTTCTTAAAGCCATATTTCAACCTGCGCTGTGAACAGTCTAAATGCAGATAGTTGTTCGTATTTTAAAGACTCTCTGTAAACCATAATCATATCTACTTTCTCCTGTCATTTGCTCCACAACTCCTAGGGTTATTTCATATGGATTAGATTACATATTTGGAAAGCGTATATTCTTTTTGTGTGCAAGATCATTTCCATTAACTGCATTAGACTGAAACCAGATGGCGGCCTTTCATAAAAAATAAAAAAAAATAGAAAACATATTTATGTGGGTATATGGAGCGAGTGATTGCGGTGGTTTTGACATGAGCTCTGCGTGGAACAGTAATAGATGACATTGTCCTTGATCTGTGGTATCTCAATAGCCACTTTCCTCCACTGTTTTCTCTCTCTCTTTCTCGTGGGGCAAGCGCTGTGAGTAACAACGACCCTTTTCTGGTGCTGGGCTGGTCTGATGCGGTCGTTCCGATTCCTCTTACACCCTTGTACACCACTGAGGGCCTCATCTTGCCAGAAATGCCCTCTGCCTAATGAGGGTCAAAGGTCAGCGAGCGGTGTGCCTTGAGGGGGCAGGATCTCCCAGGCACACTCAGTCACTGACTCTGGCCCTATATTTAAATCAAGCCTCGGGCTCCCGGCTTCCTCTCTCAAAGGCCATTCTCTTAACTAGTTCCCGCTCGCTAATTAGTTTTTGTGCCATGTTATTTGTCTCTCTGAGCTTGAACAGAGGAAGAGGGCAGTGTTAAAGATTGCTGTCCTGAAAAGCCTCTTCTCTGCCTTGTCACAGACAATAAGCACAGCTACATTGTTACAAACCAGACCGTATTTGAAGTATATATTAGCCAGGAAGAGAAAATGAATTATGAGCATTTTGTTTTCTTCAGCCACTGCAGTTGCACTGTAAATGTTCTTCCTGAAATTAGATAAGGACCTGGAATTTGCCTTTGTTCTCTTTCCTTTCCCTTTTTTACCTAAGCTGCTTTTAAGAGTAGTATCGTTCCCAGCCGCCGAGCGTAAAGCACTCATGAGTCAAGCGGTTATTGGATTACATTTTCTGGCTTCATAAAATGTGGTTAAGAGGCACTTTAGGCGTATGTGCCTGACCTTCTTTCAGGGAGATGGCAATCAGACAAGAAGTGACAGGTCGATCACTGATTTCAGCTCTACTGTCAGAGGCGCACCGTCTCGCCACGTCTCCTCTCCTCTTTCCTTTCCTTCTCTCCTCTCCTTCCATTTAAAAGAAGCGTGAGTCATTGTGTGTGTGTGTATTTTCAGAACAGGGTCTACTGTCCCACCAATCTTGGTCAAAAAAGGCTTGTACAGCAGGATAACTGCTCTTTTTAAAAGAGTAAAAATATCATCAAACAAGAATGCAGTATTTATCATCATACAGCCATCTACCAATTATATCAGAGTAAAAGAACATTGTCTATACAGCGGGGCGCATAAGTCTGAGGCCAAATTGAGATTTAAAATCTAATTTTAGCCTGACAATAAATAGCAAGTTTAAGGATTTGTTATGATGAAAAATGAATAAGAAGGATTTAGTTTTCTGCTCTAGACTTTTTTTTTAATACTATTATGTTTATTTGTGCACACAATCAAAAGTTCTTGCTTCCAATGAAGCACAAAATGTTCTTTGGATCATTATTAAATGAGGCTAGGTAACATGATTTATGGGTTTCATGCAGCTTGAGTTCTATTGTCATTAAAGAAAAAGAAACACCAAATACTAAGAAATTCTAAATTAATGTTATTTTTTTTTCTGTGAAATTACTATGCTTGTTATTTATCATTTATATTATTTTTGTGGAATTCAGTTGCAAAAATAAACAGTTCACTTCACTGTATTGTGCATTATGTGCATAACTTTTTTATCATGAAATAATATTTATTTTTATCTTTTATCTGCACTACTATTTTATTTAGTATGTTTTTAATGTGCTGCAAAGGAATTGCTGATTATCTTCAACAGAAAAGGCATGCAGTATAAATACTGTATATTGTAAATATTGCAATGCATATAAATATGCATAAATATTTAGAAACAAACTGGCTTCTGGTATCGTGCATAGAATAAAATGAGTAGAAATGAAATGGATTCTACCTATTTCATATTTCAATAAAAGACCCAAAATCTTTCACGTAGAAAGCAATTTCTCTCATTCATGGAATTCTATTTATTGTCAATCAACTTAAACTTACATGCGCTTTTAGATGTATAGGAAAATGGAGAGCTAAAACAAGACACGATCAGACTTCCACTGTGGAGTAAGTGAACTGTAAAATGAAGACAAATCCTTCAGCAGTCTTTGTCACATTTGAAAAATGCATCTTTTGATCACTATAATCTCACTGTGGATTTGGACTCTCTATTTTGGAATACTTTAGGCATGACGGCAGGGGAAATCTGCTGGTTTCAATTTCGTCCTGGAAAACAATAAGCTTGGCTTCTGTGTGTTTGCATGCGTGTATGTGTTTTCATGTGTATGTGCATATGTCTGTCGGCGTCTTGGTACAGTGTGCTGTTTTGGAAAAGTGCGGTGGGGTCTGCGGTGGACTCAGAGATCCAGTGTTTATGGAAAGGCCGCTGAATAAACAGAACTTAGTGGGACTTTCGGGGGCATCCAGCATGAGAAGACAAAAACAGCATTAACTGTCATTAACTGTTGGGACAAGTGATCACACTGTTGGCAGCTCGCAGTTGTAGTCTAAACAGCGCAAAACAGAGACAGACACAATCAAAATGAGCTTTGCTGTTGTGTTGCTTCATGCTGGGAGGTCCGGCTAATTATGACCATTACTTTGAAATACAGTGGGATTTGTTAGTATTTTATTTTACCTCAGAAATCATAAAGAGGTGATGAGAAATTATTAGGGACAAAACGACAATTCTGTCATCATTTACTCACCCTTATGTCATTGCAAACCCATATGATTTTCTCTCTTGATGTTAGGAGATGTTAGGCAGGACGTTCTCGCTTTTATTTTTATTTTGCATAGCATGAAAGTGGATGGTCACCAAGGACTGTCAACTTCTCAAAATGACAAAAGTACCATAAAAATACCCTTACAGGGTATGATTTGTGCTCTATATTCCAAGTATTTTGAAGTTATATGATGGCTTTGGCTGAGGAACAGACCAAAATTGAAGTCATTATTCCCTGAAAATGCATCCCCTCCATAGCTCTCAAATCTCATTCATGTCCATATTTAAATTTGATGTGTGTCATCAATTATATATTTTTTACTTATGCAGTATGTAATTACATAACAAATGAAGTTTGAATGAAATTGTATGTATTATCAAGCACATCATTATTTTAAAAAGTGCAAGGATATTGTGAATATATATGCATTTGTTTGTTTTTTTGCTTTTATAAAATGTAATAAAATATATTATATAATTTGTTATATTATATATATATAAAATATATTATATAATAAAGTTATATCAGAATATACTTAATTCTGTTCGATAGCAATGCACAATAAAAATGTATACCGTTTTTATTCAAACAATGGTCTGTATGGAAAAATAATGGTCCTATTACAATTTCCTATAACAAGTTTGATATATAATTTAAGTCAGTGTTATATTTTATTTATGTATTAAGTTTCTCTCTCTCTCTCTCTCTCTCTCTTTACATACAAAATGGAAGTTTGGTCCATTGTTATTCTGGACTGACATTCATAAAAGAATTGCAATGGCACGAGGATTAGTAAATGACAGAATTTTCATTTTTGGGTGAACTACCCCTTTAATAGCTCTGAGAATGTTTTCTTTCCTCTGCTGTAGAATCCATTTGTGCTTGCACAAAGCATGGTTTAATTAAAAAGAACTAACTACAGGAAGTATCGGCTGTTATTAATCATTCCAGTGGGCTATTGATATCTGGAGTGTAGTGATGATGTACGACGAGGAGTGTGTATTTATCACTTTGCCCACTCACACTGTGTCTGCCCTGGGAGGCTGGGGTTAGGGAGGCCCCCTACCACCTCCACCTCCAGGACTTAATGTAGCGCAAAGCCAGAGAAGGGCACATGCACAGTTCAGGTTATAAGACAAAAGACGTTCAGCTACACCCCTGCAAAAGACAGAACGATCACCCAACCAGGCCTTAATTAACAAGAAAAATTGTTAGGATGCAACAGAACTTTCTGCATAGTGTAGTACATGGTCTGAACTAGGGAGGGAAAGGAGAACAGCTCGGGTGGTGATGAGATGAAGAGGACAAGAGGACTTTTGTTTATTGATTTAAACACATCTAGGCAGGCACATGCTTCTAGTTGGCTACAGTCTGAGGCCTTTTGTCCAGATTAGTCACAGAATGACAACTTGAAAGGGTGATGAGCCATGGTTTTGTAGTGTATGGATTAAAATTCTGATGGTACCTTTTTGATCCAGGTTAGCAGACAGCTGTGGTGAGCCACAAGGTTCTTACAGTCGCAGAAGGTTCTCAGAGGATCTTCAACCACCAGGCCAACATCTCTGCAAATGAAGCACTCAGACTCCTCTGCCAAAAGAAGAAGTGAGAGTTTTAACACAGAGTATAAGAGCAGAGTTGCTCTATGAGCTTTAGATAAGACAAATATATGTTTCCACAGTACTTTTGAATGATTAAAAATGCACAGTTTTTTTTTCTCTCTCTCTCTAATTTCAAACACTTTACATCCAAAGACGTTAATCATAAATTATATATATATATATATATATATATATATATATATATATATATATATAGAATGTACATTTACATTAGACGAAGAAATAATATTTACTTATTTTAATTTAATAATTGTATTAATCTTATTGTAGTTCTTCTTACATTGGCCATTCATTCATTCAGTTCCTACCTGTGTAAAATCTGTGAAATACATATATACTTTAAACTTAAACTTAATACTGAAATTAATACAGATAGTTACCTGAATAAAAACTACTTATAAGTTAGAAATGACTGACCAGAAGTATTCCACAAAAACTCTCATTCTTACATGTATAATAAGGTGGATACTTTAAAATTTACTTGAGTAAATATTACATTGTTTTCTACTTTGATATAGATACTTGAGAATATTGTAGATAATAAACAATTCTAAAGTAAATGTACTTTATTGTTAGAGCTTTAAGGTCTACCTGCTTCAATCAAGTACTGTATGTGTCCTGATGTATTTGCTTTCACCACAAAATCTATTCCAGTATAGGACATGTCATCTAATGGAGGACATTAAAGGGACACCCCACCCAAATTGTGTAATCATTTACTCACCCTTATGTTGTACCAAAACTATGACTTTCTTCTGTGGATCATAAAAGAAGAAATCTTGGGAAATTGTCTTTGTCAATACAATGGAAGTTAATGGGTTCCAATGTTGTTTAGTTTCCAATGCTCATCAGAATATATTCTTTTATGTTTCTCAGAAGAACGAACCACATAATGGTGAGCAAATGATGATATAATTCTCACTTTTGAGTGGAGTAACCCTTTAAGATCACATGATATTTGCTTTTACATGATACTTCATCCACACCACTTGGTGTCAGTAAACGTACAAAATGACAATCATATTGACCAGTACAACATTAAAAAAAAAAATCTTGAGTGCACTTTGACACTTGATTGGAACATATAGAGAGTCACCTCCTTGAAAAGTGTAATATGAGAACGTCTAGGGCTTAACGGTGTGCTGCGAAACAACTTAGATATCGAGTGTATGCCCATTACTGAATTTGTGTGGGCGTAATAACAAATTTCCATAACATTAGGCATGCACTGGATAATTATTTGATGATGACAAGAGAGAAATCAAGGTGTTTGTCTTTAATGCCTCACCTAATGCTAGCTGCTTATTTACTTGTCACTTTGACACTCTGTCACACCTAACAGTGATTGAAAGAATTAGTTTTTGCCAAGTCATTAATGCGCTCATTCTCTCAAAGTGCTGCTGCAAGTACAATCTGAACAGAAAATTACTCACAACTTTCATAAACAGGGAACAAAGCGGAGGCAAAACAAGCAATAACGTCAAGCAATAGTTAACCCATAATGAAGACTTAATCAACCATTAACACCTAAGTGCTTGCAGGGAAAATAATTATCTCAGCTTAATTTGTTGTGCAAAGTATTTATTAATAAATTAATTATGAACCATAGGAAGGATAAGTCTTAGTACGTCTAAAGAAATAATCTATTCCAGACTTCCCATGAGCCATTATCTGAAGGCTCACCCCAGATATCACCGTGCTTAATTTTACTAAATATATATGCATCTCATAATGTTGTCCTCCATTTTTCTTCTTTGCTTTGTCTGCAGGGTATCCGTGGGTGAAGAGGAAAGTTCCTCCAGTATCTGCAGTGGAGGAGTGTGTGTCTGGATGTCTGCTTTTTGTCACGCTAGCAGACACTTCTTCATCCATCCCCAGACTGCTCGGCTGCCCAGTATTCGCCGCCATATACATCAAAGTTCTGCAAGACGCTGGAGGTTAACGTCCAAGAAAAATGCAATTAGAAGATGTCTATAAGATCCAGCCAGGCTATCGAGTGTACTTAATGCAAGGGTTGTACAGAAAGCAAAGGTTTCGTTATGAAAACGACTATGAAGCCATTATTTCATTTGTTTAAATGCAGTATTCCCCAGCCATCTGTCAAATAGGATTTAAATGGGGAAACGAGACATCCCATGGCATTCAGAGTCATTCATGAAGGGGAAAGTCATTCTGTCTGTAGTATCAGCATATCAGTGATAGTCTTATCTTTACAGGGCTTGTACAGGACAGGAGAACATATGGTTCTAATCATCCACCATTACAAGCCAAATCTATGAGAAGGAGGGAAGTGAGATTACTAAAGCTTTAATCTTGGGCGAAGACACCGACAATTAAAGAGGACATTTGTAAAGTTGAGAGGTCAAATCTATCTGTGAGTCCATAGTGGACAATCTCAATGTACACTGTGAGTCACTGTACACTTAAAGTCCCTTGAAACAAGTTTTTGATATGTTGTGATAACGTAGATCAGCAATCTTTTTTTTTCTTGTTAGTTACTGGACCAAATCGCCTACCACAATATATCTTAAGTAATTTTATTCATTTCAGAGCAGAGTTAAATTAAAATGGATGCTACATTTGGCCTATATAGGGAAACACAGATCATGTCATCCAAATGAGGAAATCAGAATAATGCAACCAAAGATTAATAATGAAAAACAGAAGCGATTACTTTACCATTCCAGTAGAAGACGCAGAATGAACTCGAGATGAAAAATTAGTTGTTACATGACCTATGCCGCTTTCACATGACAAATGAACGAAAGACATGGACTCGGGAGGTGAATGAATCATTTCTGTTTCATAGTCTACAAACGAAAGGATGTTGTGTATATAATGGCAAAATAATCAAATCACTCTGCGACATCTCCTTATCAAAATGAACGAATAGTTCTGAGCGACACATCACTAAAATCACTAAAACGTGCATGTTTTAAAAATGCCAACTTCTGCATTCCTAACACTGATTTCGATCTCAGTTATAAAAATTGTTTTAAAGAAGAAAAAAAAAAAGCGGGGTATATTTCGCAAGCAGCTTTACTGATCAAACTGAGGACATAATTCAATACACTGTCCTAACTATCTCCCAGAGGTGGACAGTAATGAAGTACATTTACTTGAGTATTGTACTTAAGTACACATTTTCAGTATCTGTATTTTACTTGAGTATTGTTTTTTTCTGAAAACTTAAGACTTTAACTGCACTACATTTGAAAGACAAATATTGTACTTTTCACTCCACTACATTTCTATCAAGGTCCTCGAAGTAGAAAGTCGTTACTATGTAGCAGCTTTGAAAGTTAGTGGGTGATTTTGTTTTTTAAACAGCCTATCAGTAATCCCTTTTCTAGATTTCCTAAAATTTTTTGAACATTGACCAGTTGCAAATGTGATATTTGTTGATTTCTGGCTCCCAGGTGTCCTTTATACAGGTAAGGAGCTGAGATTAGGAGCACTCTCTTAAAGGTTCCATATTGTCAAAACTGAAATTTTCTGGCTTTTCTCGTGATAACAGAGGTCAATGATTTCAATTTCAGCAGGAAACTATTTTTACAGCTACATTATTATTCCAGCCACAATTAATCCAACAATGTATATACAATTACAAATGATTATATATAAATCGTCAGTTTGTTGTTTTACACATATGCACACAGACATTATTTCATATATAATATACACTCACCTAAAGGATTATTAGGAACACCTGTTCAATTTCTCATTAATGCAATTATCTAATCAACCAATCACATGGCAGTTGCTTCAATGCATTTAGGAGTGTGGTCCTGGTCAAGACAATCTCCTGAACTCCAAACTGAATGTCAGAATGGGAAAGAAAGGTGATTTAAGCAATTTTGAGCGTGGCATGGTTGTTGGTGCCAGACGGGCCGGTCTGAGTATTTTACAATCTGCTCAGTTACTGGGATTTTCAAGCACAACCATTTCTAGGGTTTACAAAGAATGGTGTGAAAAGGGAAAAACATCCAGTATGCGGCAGTCCTGTGGGCGAAAATGCCTTGTTGATGCTAGAGGTCAGAGGAGAATGGACCGACTGATTCAAGCTGATAGAAGAGCAACTTTGACTGAAATAACCACTCGTTACAACCGAGGTATGCAGCAAAGCATTTGTGAAGCCACAACACGCACAACCTTGAGGCGGATGGGCTACAACAGCAGAAGACCCCACCGGGTACCACTCATCTCCACTACAAATAGGAAAAAGAGGCTACAATTTGCACGAGCTCACCAAAATTGGACGGTTGAAGACTGGAAAAATGTTGCCTGGTCTGATGAGTCTCGATTTCTGTTGAAATATTCAGATGGTAGAGTCAGAATTTGGCGTAAACAGAATGAGAACATGGATCCATCATGCCTTGTTACCACTGTGCAGGCGTGGGGGATGTTTTCTTGGCACACTTTAGGCCCCTTAGTGCCAATTGGGCATCGTTTAAATGCCACGGCCTACCTGAGCATCGTTTCTGACCATGTCCATCCCTTTATGACCACCATGTACCCATCCTCTGATGGCTATTTCCAGCAGGATAATGCACCATGTCACAAACCTCGAATCATTTCAAATTGGTTTCTTGAACATGACAATCAGTTCACTGTACTAAAATGGCCCCCACAGTCACCAGATCTCAACCCAATAGAGCATCTTTGGGATGTGTGCACTGTATAAATAATACATAATAAATAATAGTTTAGCATTCAGACACGTATCACAAATATGGAAATATGATGGAATATTTGGATTTGTGATGAATGTGAGAAGTAGGATACACGAGCACAAAGCCCCATTTCGCAAATAGTTGAGTGTGCAAGCCTTTAAAGTATACTCCTTTGTCAGTCTATATGAGAGACGCTTCAGAATCAGCACATGGTCATTGTCTAGTGGGCTTTGTTTTCAAGCGCGCAACTCAAGGCTAGAAGGGATATGTATGGCGCTACATGGCATTTAGTCTTGCGTAGCCAGACCTTCAGACTGACGGCTGAAGGTCTGGAATATGTGGTCGTTTTCATTGGCCAAGGCCCGACCATGAGGCCGTTTGCCCAACATGTCGAACAACCAATCATAGTTTGTTTCGCCACAATAACAAACTCTCGGATGTATTTTAAAGATTATATGCCGCAAACTTTAAATATTTCACATACTTTTGAAAATTCAGCGTTTATTTGATCCTGATAAGCATTCGTCGTCATTTGTAAACATGACGGCTTTCTTCTTTCGTGAGGGAGTTTGACGCCACGACATCTTTGTTTCCCGGCCAACCGAAAATAAAAGCGACACTCGCATCTCCCGGAAATCCGGTTTAATTCAACCAGTCAGATGACGACTTCAACATTCCTGAAGTGTTTCCAAAAAAGTGTGCCATATGCATCAGACGTTTAGCCAACGTTCCGTGGGCGTGACGTCTGAGGCTGAGACTACATGGCATTCGCTGTTCTTTTGCTGGCGGTTATCAAACAGCGTTGCATTACTGTGGGCGCCCCCTTCTGGATTGGGGGTGAATTGCCTGTATTCATCGTAAGGCCTCATGCACCGAACCGAGATGTCTGTACCGTGACGGTTCGGTACGAATACATGTACCGTGCCACCCCTAGTAGATATGTGCACACACTGCCAGAACTGTGTGAGATCACTACCATGTTGCTTTTGTAGGGGTGGGTAGGGGTTTAACTAAAATAGTTTCTTTGTCAAATCACTTGTTTCATTTTTATAAGTTTTTAACATTCTAAAAGCTCTTTACTCCAAAGATACAACAAGATAGTCAGTAGGTGTAATATATTGCAAGTTGCTTCAGAGGCCTTAAGGTATTGAAAGTATTACATACAATAATAATAAATCAGTACATTGACATAAGGACGTTTACATAGCATCTTCAGTCTGATTCATTCTAATGAATTGATTTGTCTTACTAAGTCCTGAACCACTGTAAAGTCTGATTCATTCAGTTCAGATGATTCAACAAAGCATTTTAGGCTGTATTTTTTTCTAAATTCTGCTTTTAATTGATATATTTTAGACTATATTTTTTTAAACTCCAATTAAGATATTGTAAATACAGATAATTAGTTACTTAAAATGTAGCTATTTAAAAATATATTTTCTGTGTCCAAATATACCTACTTCCGTAATATATAGTAGATTAAAAACAACATGTGAAAAGAGCCTGAATTCATAGTTTTGTACTGTAAAACAGTAGGCAAAAAGTACCTGGATGTCCTATTACTTCTGTCGACATTCTGAAGTATGCATCTAATGGAATGAGGCAACAAAAGTGGAGTTGTTGATGGCAGTAAAGCAATGCAACTGACACCGTAAGTCATGTGACAATGGCAAGATGGTGATTGTGCATATTATGTCTGCATTTTGTTTATGCTACAGTACACACATTCCTACTATATACTTTTGTAATCAAATGTAGTACCTACTCAGAGAGTATACGCAATTTCGGATAACTATTTCCCCTTCATCATGTAGCTTTTTTGTACTAATGATTTCCCCTTTGTTTGCCAATGGTGCCACATGTATTTGTAGACTGAACTGAGACTTTTATCATTCTTGAGCACTTTAAACACCTCAATAGGCACAGTGTTGTTTGCCAAGCAGGAAAGTTGAAGTCATATAAAAAAAAAGTTAATGCTCTACCTTGACAGTACGCGCGCGTGTATGTGTGTGTGTGTGTGTGTGTGTGTGTGTGTGTGTGTGTGTGTGTAGGCGTGTGCTCACATTGCAGCGAGAGAGAG